>NC_064643.1:284155710-285498567 GCF_023864345.2 Schistocerca serialis cubense | reverse complement strand
GGAGCACATCGAGAAAGGTCAAAGAAGAGCAGCACATTTTCTATTATCGAGAAAGAGGAGAAAAAGTGTCACGAACACTAAACACGATTTGGGGGCACATCATTTAAACAAATGCGCTTTCGTTGCTTCAGAATGAGAGATTTTAATCACCTTCTCCTCAGAATGCGAAAATATTTTGTTGACACTAACATACACTCTTGGAAATGGAAAAAAGAACACATTGACACCGGTGTGTCAGACCCACCATACTTGCTCCGGACACTGCGAGAGGGCTGTACAAGCAATGATCACACGCACGGCACAGCGGACACACCAGGAACCGCGGTGTTGGCCGTCGAATGGCGCTAGCTGCGCAGCATTTGTGCACCGCCGCCGTCAGTGTCAGCCAGTTTGCCGTGGCATACGGAGCTCCATCGCAGTCTTTAACACTGGTAGCATGCTGCGACAGCGTGGACGTGAACCGTATGTGCAGTTGACGGACTTTGAGCGAGGGCGTATAGTGGGCATGCGAGAGGCCAGGTGGACGTACCGCCGAATTGCTCAACACGTGGGGCGTGAGGTCTCCACAGTACATCGATGTTGTCGCCAGTGGTCGGCGGAAGGTGCACGTGCCCGTCGACCTGGGACCGGACCGCAGCGACGCACGGATGCACGCCAAGACCGTAGGATCCTACGCAGTGCCGTAGGGGACCGCACCGCCACTTCCCAGCAAATTAGGGACACTGTTGCTCCTGGGGTATCGGCGAGGACCATTCGCAACCGTCTCCATGAAGCTGGGCTACGGTCCCGCACACCGTTAGGCCGTCTTCCGCTCACGCCCCAACATCGTGCAGCCCGCCTCCAGTGGTGTCGCGACAGGCGTGGATGGTGGGACGAATGGAGACGTGTCGTCTTCAGCGATGAGAGTCGCTTCTGCCTTGGTGCCAATGATGGTCGTATGCGTGTTTGGCGCCGTGCAGGTGAGCGCCACAATCAGGACTGCATACGACCGAGGCACACAGTGCCAATACCCGGCATCATGGTGTGGGGAGCGATCTCCTACACTGGCCGTACACCACTGGTGATCGTCGAGGGGACACTGAATAGTGCACGGTACATCCAAACCGTCATCGAACCCATCGTTCTACCATTCCTAGACCGGCAAGGGAACTTGCTGTTCCAACAGGACAATGCACGTCCGAATGTATCCCGTGCCACCCAACGTGCTCTAGAAGGTGTAAGTCAACTACCCTGGCCAGCAAGATCTCCGGATCTGTCCCCCATTGAGTATGTTTGGGACTGGATGAAGCGTCGTCTCACGCGGTCTGCACGTCCAGCACGAACGCTGGTCCAACTGAGGCGCCAGGTGGAAATGGCATGGCAAGCCGTTCCACAGGACTACATCCAGCATCTGTACGATCGTCTCCATGGGAGAATAGCAGCCTGCATTGCTGCGAAAGGTGGATATACACTGTACTAGTGCCGACATTGTGCATGCTCTGTTGCCTGTGTCTATGTGCTTGTGGTTCTGTCAGTGTGATCATGTGATGTATCTGACCCCAGGAATGTGTCAATAAAGTTTCCCCTTCCTGGGACAATGAATTCACGGTGTTCTTATTTCAATTTCCAGGAGTGTAAATAGGGAGAGATGATCATCATAATGAAGTACGAAATAAGAGCTCACTCGGAAAGATTTAAGTGGTTGTTTTTTGCGCGTGCTGTTAGAGATGGAAATAATGAGAATTATTGTGAAGGTGGTTCAATGAACTTTCCGCTAGGTACTTCACCGTGATTTGAAGAGTAGTCATACAGACTTAGATACAGCGCCTGCTTGCTCCTTGAGGGCATGCGGGATCTGAGTGGCCTAGGAATCAGTCAAGGATTACCTCTGTAAAAGTACATTTTTAAAGTGCTCAACAATAGTGCGCGAGTGGCACAGACGGTCTTGCTCAACCGTGGGGGAGGGGTCTTAGAGGTACCCTTTCCCGTTCATGCACGTGTAAATGTTACACCCGCACCCTTCACCCCCTGATCACGTCACAGCAGGACGTGAAACAGCAGCGCCAGAAAAGCATAAACATACTTAGCTGCTTCGGATCACGTTGAAATTTCATCGGACTGTTTTGAACGGACCAAAATGGACCCCACCCTGTATACCTACACCTACATCTACGTGATAACTCAGTGATTCACAATTAATTGCCTGCCAGTAGGTTCATCGTACCTTCTTTAAGCTACTGCTGTACTGTACCACTCTTGAACAGTGCGTGGGAAAACGAACACTTAACTCTTTCTGCGCGCGCTATTATAATTATTTCTCCTTGTGTAGATGGGTGCCAACAAAACATTTTCACATTCTGAAGAGAAAGTTGGTGATTGAAATTTCATGAGAAGGTCCTGTCGTAGCGATAAACACCTTTGTTTTAATGTCTGCAGCCCCAGTTCGTGTATCATATCCGTGGCACTTTCTCCCCTATTTCGTGATAGTAGAAAACGAGCTACACTTCTTTTAACTTTTTCGATGTCCTCTGTAATCTTATCAGACGCGAATCTCTCACTGTACAACAATACACCAGAAGAGAGCGGACAAGCGTAAGGTAAGCAATCTCTTAAGTAAATCTGTTACATTTTCCAAATTTAGTGAATTCTTTATAGTGCTCATGTGGATGACTTCACACTTTTTATGATTAAGAGTTAATTGTCGCTTTTTGCACCATAAAGACATCTTGTCTAAATCATTTTTCAATTAGTTTTGATTGTCTGATGGGATTATATGACGTTAATGTCAGCATCACCTGCAAACAATCTAAGAGGATTGCTCAGATTGTCTCCTAAATAGTTTATGTAGATCAAGAACAACAGAGGGCCTATAACACTTCATTGGGAAACGCCAGAGCAGAAACTGAGATTGCACTACAGTCCAAAGAGGGCGTATTACGTTCAATGGTGTTTCAGCCTAACAATGTCTGTGGAGAAGGCTTGAATGGTCCAGGGAGGGTGTCAGCAGTGTCACAGGTTGTCAAGAAGGACGTTCTGCTGCATGTCGCTCTACAAACTGTAATTTTCGACTGCGAAACGTTGTAAATGCAAGCAGCAAGAGAAGGGTTTGTTTTATTGACGCTCTTTATGCCACCTCCTGAGGCCCCTTCGTGTGGATACTGAACGGCGGAATATGTGAGATGTTTTTTTGGGCACCCATAAGAAAGCCGCCTGAAGCCAATGCTGGTCGCCGCGGTCCTGACCTCGATCGCAGAGACTTCAAAAAAAGCAGCGAAATATGAGTAAGGGAGGTCCAACGACCTTCCCATCACGTGACACGTTCACGGAAGCGCTGGGCATAATCGTGTTAAAATTTAGTGCGAGTGTGGCACCATTAACCCACACCACATCTCACATGAACTTCTGAGCTCTGGCTTCTTTGTCGTATGTGTCGACGCCTTGATGTTTGATGCTTTACTGAGATCGAGGGTGACGTCGCAGGTTGCCGTACTTTTGGATCATTACAGAAGAACGTTGTAGGCATCATTGAGCCAAATTTCAAACTCCTACGTCGCAGTTGCGCAAAATGACAGGGTTTCAAAAAAGTGAGCCTTTAATTCTTTTCTGAAGTGCACTATTTATTTTCTGAATGCGAAGAAGTAGACATTCATCCACAGGTATGCGAGAATTATCGAGAAAATGTTATGGGTTATCCATGATAAGGAGCTGAGTCCTTTGCCGGCCGGAGTGGTCAAGCGGTTCTAGGCGCTACAGTCTGGAACCGCGTGAGCGCTACGGTCGCAGGTTCGAATCCTGCCTCGATCATGGGTGTGTGTGATGTCCTTAGGTTCGTTAGGTTTAAATAGTTCTAAGTTCTAGGGGACTGATGACCACAGCAGTTAAGTCCCATAGTGCTCAGAGCCATTTGAACCATTTGAAGGTGAGTCCGACACTTCAATGAAGGACGTGGCCAAGTGCGTGATGACGAACGAAGTGGACATCCGTTTCTGGTTATCGAAGAATTGGTTTGTGCCTTTGCAGAACTGTTTAAAGAAAACCATAAATTTACAGAATCCCATCTTTCCAACAACTTTCCGAAAGTTCAAGATCACTTCTCTGTTTCTGAAAAATTGAATTTTCGAAAACTGTGCTTGTTGCATGCAAAAAAACTCTTACAGAGCAACACAAACAACAGTTTATGGGCAGTGAACTTACAACAAAGACGGTCATGATTTTTTAAGCAAGACTGTGACCGGAGATGTAACTTGTCACTTATGAAACCATTCAATCGAAACAACATTCAATGGAATGGATACACACCGCCTCACTAGTGAAAACTAAAGCCAAGCAAATCTTACAGTTCAGAAAAACGTGAGCACAATCTTTTGGGACAGACTCGGAACTGTACTAAAACATTTTTTTAATACGAGGTGAAAATACCACTGCAAATGTTTACGGTGAGACGCTCATCAAAGTGCGTCGGGCAATGCAAAACAAGGGCAGCGGAGAGCTCGCGAATTGTATTCTTTAGTTTCATTACAGTGCCCGACGTCACACTGCGAACAAGATACAACTCTTCCATGACTTGGGCTGGAGCCAGTTTGCCCACCTTCTGCACAGCCCCGACCTCGCTCCTAGTGGCTTCCATTTCTTTTTGCACGTTAGTCGAAAATTCAACAACGATAACGATTTCTAAAAGCATGTTACTATATGATTGTCAACACAGGTGGCAACGTACTTTGAGGAAGGCACACAAAAACTTTAGCCATACTGTAAGTGCGTGCAAAATGGTGAGGTCTTTGTAGAAAGGCAGTTTAAGGTGTGTAGTTTTTTTTCAATAAATTTCTTTTCTGTATCTGCCAAACGGAACTTACTTTCTATACGCAACTTGTATGGACTAGGTACTTTCACGAAACATTTTTGGCTAATTGGCGCTGTACTGACCTCTGTCAAATCTGAAATATAATGTTGGTTTATTGGGAGACAGTCATTTTACCAAAATAATGCATTACATGGAAACTATAGTGTTGTGCAATATGGTATAATCAACTGGGTGACACATATTACGTCGTGATCACACACTGTGTCATGAAATGACTGAGAAATACATTTTTTCGTCTCCAGTTGCCTTTTCAGAGCACGCTTTTAAGAGTGTGCGTTACATTTACTGACCTCTGATTGGCTACTTTTTTAGAAAAGATACTCTGCAACGGCCTGACAGAGCCAGAGGGTGAACGTGCATGGAGAAAGTGTACATAGTGTGAGATCGTGTTTTATTCTCCTTGAGTTGCGAGTAATTATTTTTTTCAAAGTGCTTGTGATTACGAATAGATACTTTCCCATACGGATAGCTGGGATAAAAATTCATTGGGTCCCTAAAAAATATTTAGTCGTTGCCAATAACGAAGCAGCCTACAAAATTTCTAGCGATCCTGATTGCAATCAAGGAGAGTTCTATCATCGGAAGCACGACCGTGCGATATTTTCTGCGTAATGACCACAGTTACAGAAGACGCAAGATGAGTGGAGACGCGCGCCTGAAGTGTTGTTATAATCAGCCCTCTAAATGGTTTCGGCAGTAATGACAAGAGGAGTTGTTGCACTTGCTATTATATAATAAGTGTAACTGGCACAAAATGTATGATTACTGCAGTGAATGCCACGTTGTTACAAGAACACAAATAAAATTAATTTTTTATTTTCTCTGAAATTCACGATGTAACATCTAAGCCACTATTGTCTATGGTAGCCATTGCCCTCTATGACTGTAAAACTGTCTTCCAACAAATTAGTCACAGATAATAAAGTCAACTTACATGCGCCTTTCCGCAGTTATACTGCTTTCAGTTTGATCATCCATTAATGCATATCTCGTATAATAATTACCGGAAATTATATTCTTCATCTGAGTGGCCCTAGTGGCTGCAGTTATTTTACAGTTATTAAATGTATTTGAAATCCATATTTACAACTTCTAATAGCATGTGTTTATTTTAGCATACACGTTCCGTTTTATTTATTGAAAAGATCGCCTGTACACTTTTTGTTAACTTCGAAATCCGAAAACAGCTCGCCACAAAGTACACTGAGGTGTGATTTTACTTACAGCATGGAAACGGAAATAAAAATGTTGTAAGTAAAACCACACTTCAGTATCCTTCGTATGGCACCACACATAGAGCTAGAAGAAAATGAAATTGCTAGTATTCCGTTCAAGACCACTGATGATGTTTTAAATAAGTAAAAAAGACAAAAATACGTATTTTTACTAGGTGTAAAGACTGTTTTCAAATACCGTTAATTATCATTAGGCATGTTTCTAATGTTATTTTCAATTTTCGTATCACCTAAGATAACAGCAGAAAAAAACATAGGACCATGATTTTCTTCCATGGTTATTCTCTGTCCTTATCTATTGATTGTAAACAAAGATGATAAACAAAGATAAAACAAAGTGTTAGTACCTGTCATTAATGCGTTTTCTAGAATCGCTTTTACGTATACGCTGTCAAAAAATTAAAATAAAGAATAATTATTAATTAATCTGGAGGACTGCAAAAGTCTTCTGGATGTGCTGGAAAGAGAAGCTTTGATACCCGTCGGTCTTCGAGGGTCACACGTTGCTCGTCACAAGAGATCTGGAATTATTCTGTTAAATTCGTCATATTTAGTTTCCTGGAGCGGTGCAGTACATCGTGCTCCATGATCTTCCAGACGTAGCAAAAATCAAATGGCTCTGAGCACTATGGGACTCAACTGCTGTGGTCATCAGTCCCCTAGAACTTAGAACTACTTAAACCTAACTAACCTACGGACATCACACACATCCATGCCCGAGGCAGGATTCGAACCTGCGACCGTAGCAGTCGCACGGTGCCGGACTGCGCGCCTAGAACCGCGAGACCACCGCGGCCGGCCCAGACGTAGCAGTTACCGTTGAGACAGCCCTCAGTATAATCGGCTAACATGGTGCCGCTAAGTACATACTGCCCGATTGTCGTCACCGCAGTAGCGTTTAATATGCCATCACTGCAGGACAGGTTGAAGTGGGGCTAATCCAAAACTCTAATTCTGCCACTGCGTACCAACGTTGAGATGAGCAGTCTCTCTGCACCGTTTAATTTCCGACCCATCTGATGTAGACGAGGCTTTCTGCTCTTGATATCATGTTTCTATGTCGTCTGAGGACTCTTAACTGGCAGAACAGGCGTATGTTGACCTTTATGGTCAACAAGATGGGGAGATGTTGGCCTAAGTGTATTCTGTCACTCTGCAATCTTGATCACGTACTACTCTGCGCATCTTTGGTGAATGAAATCATTAGGGTAATTCTCTGTCAGAGCAGAATCTCAACAGACTTTACCGCAGTTAGCTTTCTAGCGCAGTATCTTGTCAACTGGGGACAAATTCGAAGCTGCGAATGTGATGTAAGTACTGTAAAGAGACTCCGGAGGCGATTCTATATCTTTACATCCTCATTTTTCCATAAGGTAGCTTTCAAGCTTGGGTCCCGGGTTCGATTCCCGGCTGGGTCAGGGATTTTCCCTGCCTCGAGATGACTGGGAGTTGTTGTGTCGTCTTCAGCATCATTCATCCGCGTTACGGTCGGAGGAAGACAATGGCAAACGACTTCCGCAAGGACCTTGCCTAGGCGGCGTCCTCTACGCTCCTCGGAGTATTGGACCTCATCATCACCATCATCATCATCAGTTCATTATGAGGCTACAATACATGAAGCACATTATAATGTAAACTATGGCTAAGTTATAAAATTGAGAATAACATCCAGGAGTGTGAGGTTACCTAAAATACTACTTCATTTGTGTCGACTAAAGTACGTTATGCAATCATTCAGTCTCCATCCTTCCCTCTGTAACTACTTAAGAGGCTGCCGTTTCTATGTCGACGCCGAATGTAAATCACTTGTAACTTTATTCTGATTGTAAGAGAGCGGAAACTGATGAAAGGAATTAAGCGATTGCATTTTCTGAAGAAATAAACGTGTACCAACTGGCACACATGCGGGTCACAGACGGAGAAATAATGCAACCACTTTGTCAAAATACAAACAAATCTCTGCATTCTCTAAAGTGAAATTGACATGCAAGCAGTATATGGAAACTTTTGTAAGTTTTTACCACAGCTTTAAACACTGCAACAGAACATGTCTTTGAATGTTGAGGTCAGTCTTTCATTCTTTGTGTTACTGGAGGGTCTTCTTCCGGAAATTTAAATCTACCAAATCAAATACTAGTGTGGGGTTAAAGCAGAATAAAATGGGAAGGGCGATATATTTGTCACAACTTTCAACTTTATTTTGGTTGTTTTTCTGAATATTTCATCTTCTTCTTACTGTTACCTATTTATTTAGTCAGTAATCTTCTGTAGTTGAGGAAACCACTATCGTGCGTATGTTTATACGGGTAATGTCGCGGCAAGTTTTCTTCTCTCTGCACCTAAATAACTTATTCACTTTTTCGCTACTACTTGCTAAGCATCACACTTGTGTACAAATTGAATTGGTGTTTATTGGATTTGCTACTCCGTTTCCAAGTGAAAAGTTTAGCGAGCCAATGACATTATACAACGGGAACGCTTATCGTTGTGGAATGTTCCGTTATGTACTTCTAGTGGAATTGACATCAGAGGCGACGAGCCCCACATGTCCCATATTTCCACTAAAAGCGCTGTGAGTGCAGGTCAACTACTGATCAATCGAGTTTGCTGCAGCTCTCCACATGCTCCAGCCGTTCCTCAGAGGACACCCATGAACCTTGCATCATGCAGACAGAACCTGGCAATGCTACAAGGCTGTGAGAACCCTGCTCTACTATATTGTTGAGAGTCAAAGGCGTTTTATTCACAGTAGGCAGAGAATGTCAACACGGAACAGAAAGGGCACTTCTCGTATAAATTATTCATAGTTTTCTGCAAAGGCTCTTTGCAACAAAAAAGGAAAACATATCACCTACAACGGATTCATAAAATCGAACCGTATGTCTGAAAAATGCGTTGCTGAGGGTTTAAAATGAGCATAAGAAGTATTGCTCTCACCCAGTTTTGATTTGTTAAGGTTCACAGTACGTATTATGACTCATGTATCTTCTCACTTTTTCACTGTTAGTTCACTCGATGAGAGTGACGTTTTATGTGAACATCTGACAAATTTGCTCTAGAATCCGTTTTTGTGGAGACGTGATTCAATAATTTTCTCTCTACAACTATCTAGCACTTCGTAGTGTTAGACGATCGTCTCTCTCCGATCACTTCTCTTTTCTTTCCTAAATGAAATTTTCCAAGAGCGTCTTGTGCTATCTTATTTCATTCATAAGTCCAGTTATCGTAGAAGTTCTGCCCGTGTTTCCTAATCGTAATTAGCAGCGCCTCACTTTTCTTGTATATATTTTCAGTCACTGATTTCTTGTGTTCGTTTCTCTCTGTTCAAAGTCACATTATTTTCTCTCTGAATAGTTTCCTTTCTCTTTAGCGTATCTAAAGAAGTAACGATTATTACACAATAGATGTAAACCTTAGCATAGAAGTATAGGTAGAGAGTGCTAAATAAAACGCGTATGGCTGGGAGGGACGTGCTTGAAGCCTTGAGTGACTACCGCAGCAGAATATTATGAGATGATTTTTCAGAAAAGCCGAAGAAATTATAGTCGTATGTGAAGTCAGTCAGTGCCATCACAGTTAGTGTCCAGACACTCCATGGATGACACAGAAACTGAAACTGAGCCGAGCAATGCAAAAGCGGAAATGCTGAACTCCATTTTCAAATGTTCCTTTACGACGTAAAGTCCTGTAGTATTGCCTCCGTATGATTCTTGCGCCAATGCAGGTATGTGAGATATGGACGCTACTGTTAGGGACGTCGAGAAAAACCTGAAATCGCTAAACTGGAACAATGCTCCAGGAGCCGATGGAATCCCTATCAAATTCTAAGGTAACTCGTAAACGCTTGAATGTAGAAGCAAAGTGCCCCACGAAAGCCTACTTATAGAGTTTCTAGAATGATCCTTAAGTAGATAAGTTAAGAACATAGGCCAACTACACGGTGGTAAGAAACCAAACTGGCGCGGAAAAGATTCCTGCTCCTTAAATGTTAAATGAGGGATGCCTACTCACATGTTCAGCCCCCAGTGTGGATAATGTACGTTGGATTACGTTGAAATACACTGCATGTTAAGAAAAGTGAAGTAACCAGAGAGCATAGTCGGATGCCAATGCAACTTAGTACAAGTACAGACCATCAGCAGGAATGTAACGGGTAAGAGCTGCAGTTCTCTGTGACACGTAAAGCAACCACCTGAATGTATTAGAGTTGTTCATGTTAGTGTTGTTATCAGGACTTGTGGCTTACATAAAAGGCGTTAACAGCATTGGTTGATTACTGTGAAGGACTCGAAGATATCACGTTCTTGTCTGAGACAGCGTTATCAGCACCCGACAGAGCTTGAAAGGGGCAGTTCTACACTACACCCTGATGGGCATCGTCGGAAAGTACAGTGGCGACCTGGGGAGAGGTTCCATGAGTCCAAAGTTTCAGAACGACACAGCAGTGTTGCTCCCGGCCATGCTATGTGGAGCCATTGAGTATGACTTCAGGTTAAGGCTGCAGGGACCTCTGATAGCACAACGGTACGTCACGCATATCGCGCTTCATCATGTGTTAACCCTCCTGTAATAGTATCGCGGTGCCATTTTTCAACAGGGTGCCGCTCGTCCACAAATGGGACTGGTTTGCGTGACGTTGAGGCACTTTCATAGTCAGCGAGATTCGCAGATCTCTCCTCGACGGTACATGTGCGGAACCAGCATGGATGTCAGTTCTGACTCAGTGCCAGTACCCAGAATATTGAGGGCCAGTTACAACAGCTGTAAGTCAATTTGCCTCAGTGGAGGATGCAACGGCATTGTAACACCCTTCCTAACCAAAACAGTGAATGCGTCCAGGCCAAAGAGGGGTGCACCGTCATACTGATAACTGAGCTCATTCTGACAAGTTCTCTGTAAATTTGAGTCCATTCTGTAATCTCTGAAATAACACCACATACAGTCTCACCCCTGAAGTGTCATTTCGCATCATCTTTCCTTTCTGGGTTCTGGGACGGAATTTGTGCAGCCTATCTGTCTGCGTCTAGCGTCATCCCATGTTAAACTGTGAGAAAATTTACGAAATGTTTTCGTAACGTGTATTTGAGGCAGGATCTGGGTACCTATAGTAAATGGAATCGGACAAGTCGAGGAACGACTCCGGAACCAACGGTGGCTGGCCAACTAACCGACAGGGTCGCCATAGAACAACAAGGGGGCAACCCGAGAGAATGACATACAGTGGAGACGGCACGGCAGAACAGCAAGTTCAAAGGGCAAACCACGATGGATTACAAAGACGTAAACAATTCAGAATCAAGATAACTAGGACCAAGATCAAAAATTGCCACACTTGGCGGTAGGCGTGCGATTCCTCTTCCCTATTCAAGACAAAAGTGTATCTAGCAAATCCTAGGCTCGCCAGTAGGTTTAATAAAAATGGTAATAGAAAACGAGGCTCTGGCAACGCTGTAATTGCGTGTAGCGTGGCCAAAAACAGACAGCATGAACTCTGCGCTGTGCCGGAGCTGTCTCATTAGCTGAGTGAGACGAGGCAATGCCGTGGAGAATGATATGCAGACTCGCCTATGTACGAGTCGCGATCGCCCCAAATATTTTTTTCAGTTAAAGCATCAAACCGTATCCATTTTACACCTGCATAGTGCTGCGCCTTTTGTATCTCTTTCTGTATCTCTTTCTGTATCTCTTTCTGTTCTCTTTCTGTATCTCTTTCTGTTATTGTTTTCTTTATCTAAACATTAAGACGTAGCATGAGCTTCTTACAGACGTAAACGACCACTTTGTCTCGTCAATGGCACAAATTAGGCCAACAGAAAATAATAGTGGAGATAGTAACATCGTACTGAGGTACAAAAAACTTCAATAGGTATACTGCACTAGATTGCACATCATGCTGCGGATAATAATCACTTTCTGTACATTTTACGTATATGCTTATCTTCACAGAGCCGGTACATACTCTTACGAGCAACGTTCATTTTAGAGATGTTCAAAGCGATACTTTGAATCTGCAAACACTTTGAAACTCACTGGATCGTACTTTGCTGGGCCCTACGCAATGCATCTGCATCCACCATTGCCAAAGAGGTATGCACGCAACCTATGAGATCGCGTACATTCGTGGGTGGAGTGCCATAAACTCGTTCCTTTAAGTGTTCCAATAAATAAAAATTTAGTGGATTAGGGTTTGGGAAACGTGGAGGCCAGAACACTGGACCTCCACGACCAATCCATTTCCCTGGAAATGCTTCAATTAAACAGTTACACTCATTCATCCATCCGGCCTTTCTGATTTAGGTTTTCCGTGAGTTTCCTACATCGCTTCACAAAAATACCGGGATGGTTCCTTTGACAGGGCACGGCCGATTTCCTTCCCCATCCGTCCCTAACCCGAGCTTCTGCTCAGTCTCTAATGACCTCGTTGTCGACGGGACGTTAAACACTAATCTCCTCCTCTTCCTCAAAAAGTGTGGCTGTGCCCCATCATGCTTAAACCATAGCTGTCGCAGAACACCGAGTGGTATGTTTTCTAATGCGACAGGCAAAGTATTGTAAGGAAATGGACGATACAGGGGCGCATGAAACTTGTCCGGGAGTAGGTAAGGACCCAAAGGCGCTCCTCCCAAGATCCCAATCAACAGGTCTATGGCAAAGCGTGACTGACAGCCACGCTCACCTGTGCCATATGGATTGTGTTCCATCATCCAATAATGACTGTTGTGGAGGTTCAAAATACCTTCACAAGTGATGCTTGCTTCTCCAACCCCTACCAGGTTATTTGTAAACTGTTCGCTATCTTCTACTTGGTGCAAAAGCCATTCACGAAACTGTACTTGTCGAACTGGGTGTTCTGGCCGCTGGTAGTGAGTTAACGAGTAATTATATGGATGCAGGTCATCATCGTAAAATATTTCAACTAGCAGCCTTTGAAATATCTGGAACTTCCATTTACTTCTCCGAGATGACTGGTGAAATGTTTCAAGAATCGCGTCGTCCGTTTGTGGAGTACGTCTAGTTCTTGGACAACCTCTGTCCATTGCTTGTGGACGAAGATCACCGACTTCCCGAGGGCGCTGGTCCAGGCGATGGAAAACATTATTATCGTGATGGCGCCTTTGAGGGTACCGTGCAGCATACGCACGAGCAGCAGCAGCTTGGTTATCGGGTGCACCCAACACCAAAAACGTATCGACGTGTTCATCGTTTGTGTACTCCATCGAGAAGCCGCCCAACATGAACCTGGCAGGATCAGGTGTAGTTATGCACTTTGCTGTTAGTAGACTCATGCGTGCTCTTTAATCTATCCCATTGCCATGTGATAGGCTATTATCACGTTACAAGATGATGTCTTCCTTATAGACGACCAGAACTAGGAAACAGATATCTAGAAAATAAAAACAGGAACCTGACGAGGATTCTAACCATAGCCCTAAGGTGGACGTGAGTGCGATGCCCCAGCAGTCTAATCAGTGATTGACGACGGCTGGTACGGCAATGTGGGGTGGTACACACATTCCTCTGTACATTCGATGTGCCGCACGATGTGACAGGGTTGCCAGCTTCTCGATTTCATACATAAGTCTTCAAAATGCAACCGATTTGATTTTGCTAGATAAGCATTTGTCTAGGATCTGGATGAGAAATCGATTGCTGACCTCCAAATGCGGCATTTTTTCTCCACACTGTATACCGTGATGCAGATCACAACTAACGGACGGACCTCCCGCTTTCTTCTCGTATGCTGGAGGAACAGTGAGTATTTATCGTGGGGCATTGACAGTTACATTTTGTGAGTGAGAATAAGGGCCGGCCGGTGTGGCCAAGCGGTTCCAGGCGCTACGGTCTGGAACCGCGCGACCGCTACGTTCGCAGGTTCGAATCCTGCCTCGGGCATGGATGTGTGTGGTGTCCTTAGGTTAGTTAGGTTTAAGTACTTGTAAGCTCTAGGGGACAGATGAGCTCAGCAATTAAGTCGCATAGTGCTCAGAGCTATTTGAACCATTTGAGAAAAAGGAACATCACAGGCGTAAGCATGTGTGTTTGGTGCGTTCTAACGGACGGAGCGGCCACCATGCTGCCTAAATAGGACAGCCGCTAGCCCTGATAGGGCGGTCGGACCAACGTGGCTTGTGGCGGCCGTTACATCGGCGACTGCAGTCCTGCAATTGCAGCAGTGCCACCTAGCGGATGCCATCGATGTCCCCCTTACTGTCCGGGGGGTCTTCAGAAGCGCCGGGCCGGATGTCAAATTACCAGTCCGGTATTTATCCAGTCGGATGTGGGTAACACACTGACTGGCCGACACACCCAGCCCTCGTCCTTAATCCGTCTGACGTATTCGATTCGGAGCCGGTGCGCCATCCTTTCTCCGGGATAAAGCCGCTTTAACTAAAGCACAGCTATCCCTTCGGGTCAGGAATATATCATGCATGAATGATCAGAATCAATAAAACACAGTCTGAGAACTGTGTAATCTGACACTGCAGCTGCATGACTTTGAAGATGCGACTGTCAACAATGATGTAGGTATTAAAAGTTACCCAATAAAAATACAAACTGTAGCTACTTTTGTACTGAAGTGCTGCGTTGGATTTTCCACTGATAGGACTGATCTCTGCACTCAGAATAATTTGGCCCCATTGCTTGCACATGTCGAATACAGTAGGGGCGTAGTTAGTGTTTATCAGTTCTCTCCACAATGCACAGTGTACATCAAAAAGAGCATTTCACAGCCATGTTGGCCGCTGCTCGTTTCTAACCTTCTTTCATTCGATGCAACACCACCTGTAAAAATTCTTCTGCGTGAAATATTCTTCGCCGAGAATTTTTACTAACTCATGGTTTGAAAGACCCAGTTTCTCTAATTTTCTATTCACATTGATAAATTACGTTCAGTTAGTACGACGAATGTTGTGAAATATTTCTCTGTACATTCGCACAACTTTCTGAGCACTACATCTTATTCAGTGGAGTAGGCAACAATCAAGTTCACTGTGCATTTTAATTTGAATCACATATTTGCATAAAATACAAAGATATTTTGATCACAGCCACATAATTTTACAGTTTCTTGTATTCTATCACTATTTTCACCATGTTTCTCTCTAAATTATTTATTCTGGTTAATTTATGCTACCCTTTCTCTCGCCCTCCCCCTCTTCTATGGCCGGCCGGAGTGGCCGTGCGGCTCTAGGCGCTACAGTCTGGAGCCGAGCGACCGCTACGGTCGCAGGTTCCAATCCTGCTTCGGGCATGGATGTGTCTGATGTCCTTAGGTTAGTTAGGTTTAAGTAGTTCTAAGTTCCAGGCGACTGATGACCTCAGAAGTTAAGTCGCATAGTGCTCAGAGCCATTTGAACCTCTTCTATGGCTATACATGACTGTAATGAATTGTTGTATACATGCCAGTTTTATGACTTACTATGTCATATGGAATAAGTGATTTGTACTTTTTTCCTTCGTTTGTATAAAGCAAGTTTTATCTCTTCATCAACTATGTAACTTGTGTAATTAATTTAATGAATGCAAGTTTAATTCCACTACTTATCTTATACTTTCAGTAATTGTACAATACACCCAAAGAGAGCGATGTGTGTGCTATGCCCTCTGTCACATAACATTTGGTATATATTTGTTTATACACAAGCACACTTGATATAGGCATATATTCCCTCCTTTACCTTTCTTCCCTCTCTACCACTTTTCCTCCCCCGCCCTCTCCCCCCACTGCTAATTTTAGCAGAGTATTGAGCTTACCCAAAAGTTTCACCGCCTGTAATTAATACTTCCATTTTTTAATACTGTAACTGGCGCTTATGCCCACCCCTCCCCCCCCGTTCCTGCATCCAGCTCCCGCAATGGTCAATGGTAGGTTCCATTTCACTGACATCTTTTCCACCACTTAGCTGGTATCTTTCCCTCCCATTTCATCCCGATTCCATGTAATCCCCGCCTCCCCCACCCCCCAACCCACCTCGCCATCTTTCCTTCTAATAACTGTACTTTTTCTCATTTACAACTTTCACTCCACCTCCCTAGCACCATTCCCAAACACTTTATTTCCGAATGCAGTCCACTCCCACCCTCACCTCAACTCCTCAACGCCCGCCCCCTATCCCGGCCACACACCCCCTCCACGTTAATAAACATCCGATCATTACGCGAATTGTGCATTTAGTACCTTATGTTTTATGCATTATACCTCTGCTAAAACATATTGATAACAACACATAATATATTAATGGCAAACTTTCGTAATATAGTTTAGCATGTTTGTGTATGACACGCAGAAACAGTTTATAGTAAGATTTGACAGATTATTGTGTTCTGTCACGGTTGTAATAGTTCTACACTGCACTGATGTTTGGGTGTTTCTCATTTAAGCCAGTGTATGGAGTAAAGTACTCTTTTTATAATCATGTATTTTCATTATATAAGCATATTATTTACATCTTACATCCACAAGAAACACTGTTCCTCCAAATTTGTATTTACAGACGTATTTGCAGGTAATACATTTTTTCTAAGAATGTATGATTACCTTTCAGTTTTATGTACCTATGATATTTGCTTAATCATGGAATATGCAAGATAGACTTACAGCCTACGGTGTTCATCTCTGATCACTAGTGAACAAGTAACTTTCATAGTGCATTTTCAGACCATTTCACTGCCAATGTAGCGACTGTATTGATGTTTATTCTGCGGCTCAATTGTAATATGGTTGGAAAACATGTTTGCTACCTGTGCGTCATTCATTTTTGTGGTCTGGTACTTACCTACTCTCTGGGATACCCTTGACGTTGAATTCACTTAAAGATTAACTGTACTCAACATGTAAGTTGTATTACTTCAATAATTTTTGTTCTGACACTGAAATGGCTTAAAGATAAATTTTGGTCCTTATCACTTTCTATGAATTTGCACATAAAACTTTTTCATTGCTGTAGTTGATAATGGTCGAAGACCGAAATCATGGTATGAATATAAAATAAAGAAGTTTTTAAAGTCAAATGGCGAAATATCATTCAAACATCACACAAACAAGTATCATAAATTAGTGTTTCGATTGATTCATTCAGAAGCCTCCTACAGTGCGAACATAATGGAACTGTTCAAATGGTTCAAATGGCTCTGAGCACTATGGGACTTAACTTCTGAAGTCATCAGTCCCCTAGAGCTTAGAACTACTTATACCTAACTAACCTAAGGACATCACACACATCCATTCCCGAGGCAGGATTCGAAACTGCGACCGTAGCGGTCGCGCTGCTCCAGACTGTTGCGCCTAGAACCGCTCGGCCACCACGGCTGTCAAAGAAACTGTCCTCGAAAATATATCATGCACGTTAAAAAAGGCAATCGAGCTTATCATCTGCCCCTGGTTGCAGACGTGTAAACTGTGTCGCCAGTCTTAAGGAGCATAAAATAAATTCCGTGCCCATCGTTGTATAACTGTCTCCAACAACAAAATAAACGTGGCCCAAAAGCTTACAGTAGCCAATGGAGATTGTCTTAAAGCTAACGTACTTGTCGGAGCTTGTGTTTCCTTCTCCCCTCCATCCTTCCTCCCTCTCCAATACTAGTTTTGTAATGTCGATCATGAATAACTTCAAACGTGCCTAGCATAAACTGAAACGGCACCCGATGGTGAAAACCGGAAGTATTCTGGCAACAAATTGATCAATCTTAAGAGCAAACACTTTCTGTGAGCTTCTGTGAAAAACAGGTCACGTCACTGACAATTTTTTAGATCTCCTCTCATCTCTGGATCACTCTAGGACCGCTAGCCCGAAGTTACCTAACTTTTGGAACCATCCTCCCCTGTAATCAGACCCTGTGGGGCTGCAGCCCCATTACACGGCCAGTGGACTGCACTAACCGGTGCGCACGCGGCTGAACTCCTTCCTCACTAGTTAACGCCAGCAAGCAATGCCTGCCTTCAAGAGGGATCCTCAAACTTTGTTGTGGCTTGCTTCAAGCAGTTTAAGTGCAGATGCTCGTTAACATTACTAACAAGGCCTGATAAGAATAGTTCTTTCTAGTTTCTGAAATTTGGCTCCAATTGAGCTTAGCTTCAAACTGATTTTTCGTTAAAAATTTCGTTGTACAACCACCATAGTGAACACCGAGAAATATAGCTCACGTCTAACATATCGAAGAAACAATGCAACAGTCCTTTACCGTTGTTAGAGCTTCCCTTTTCCTATTTTATGACAGCCTATCACCTCTCTTTTGGTTGCTATCTTGATAAAGCTTTTCTTAAGAAATCAAGCTTCGTATGTAGGGTAACAAGCTACACGTGGTGGAATTACGCAGTGGAATTGCGTAGCTGGTGCTGAATATAGTGTTCTGTACCAAGGGCAAGGAGATGAGGCACTCCACGAAGACGAGAAAGAACGGCTTTCGAAACTACACGTCCAATACAGAGACCTCGATATGTGGTGTATTTCGCCTTCAACCTTACAGGTCACAATCGGCAACTTGAAACTGTCATTGAAAGTTTTTTTTTCATCGAAAAAAGTAGTGATGCTTCACGTCTCTGATGTCCGTAGAAATAAACTGCTCACAACGAGCTTTGCATTATTCACAAAACTGTGAATATGTGTGGACTAGATTCAATACTAACTGCGAATAAAAGAATAAGAACTGCTGTTAATTTTTTTAATTGGCTCATCAGTTTTGGTGAAGCCCACCATGAATTCCTCTCCTGCGCCAACTACTTCACCTCACAAGAAACCCCTTGATTGTGTAATCACAAGTTCAGTCTTTAGTAAGGCTCAATTGAAAGTGTTGTGTTAACAACTACGACAGGAAACATATTAATTGCTAATGACTGACCATGTGTATTAGAAGGCGACAGAAAATGAGTGTCTGGTTCAAAATACACTCCTGGAAATTGAAATAAGAACACCGTGAATTCATTGTCCCAGGAAGGGGAAACTTTATTGACACATTCCTGGGGTCAGATACATCACATGATCACACTGACAGAACCACAGGCACATAGACACAGGCAACAGAGCATGCACAATGTCGGCACTAGTACAGTGTATATCCACCTTTCGCAGCAATGCAGGCTGCTATTCTTCCATGCAGACGATCGTAGAGATGCTGGATGTAGTCCTGTGGAACGGCTTTCCATGCCATTTCCACCTGGCGCCTCAGTTGGACCAGCGTTCGTGCTGGACGTGCAGACCGCGTGAGACGACGCTTCATCCAGTCCCAAACATGCTCAATGGGGGACAGATCCGGAGATCTTGCTGGCCATGGTAGTTGACTTACACCTTCTAGAGCACGTTGGGTGGCACGGGATACATGCGGACGTGCATTGTCCTGTTGGAACAGCAAGTTCCCTTGCCGGTCTAGGAATGGTAGAACGATGGGTTCGATGACGGTTTGGATGTACCGTGCACTATTCAGTGTCCCCTCGACGATCACCAGTGGTGTACGGCCAGTGTAGGAGATCGCTCCCCACACCATGATGCCGGGTGTTGGCCCTGTGTGCCTCGGTCGTATGCAGTCCTGATTGTGGCGCTCACTTAACGGCGCCAAACACGCATACGACCATCACTGGCACCAAGGCAGAAGCGACTCTCATCGCTGAAGACGACACGTCTCCATTCGTCCCTCCATTCACGCCTGTCGCGACACCACTGGAGGCGGGCTGCACGATGTTGGGGCGTGAGCGGAAGACGGCCTAACGGTGTGCGGGACCGTAGCCCAGCTTCATGGAGACGGTTGCGAATGGTCCTCGCCGATACCCCAGAAGCAACAGTGTCCCTAATTTGCTGGCAAGTGGCGGTGCGGTCCCCTACGGCACTGCGTAGGATCCTACGGTCTTGGCGTGCATCCGTGCGTCGCTGCGGTCCGGTCCCAGGTCGACGGGCACGTGCACCTTCCGCCGACCACTGGCGACAACATCGATGTACTGTGGAGACCTCACGCCCCACGTATTGAGCAATTCGGCGGTACGTCCACCTGGCCTCCCGCATGCCCACTATACGCCCTCGCTCAAAGTCCGTCAACTGCACATACGGTTCACGTCCACGCTGTCGCGGCATGCTACCAGTGTTAAAGACTGCGATGGAGCTCCGTATGCCACGGCAAACTGGCTGACACTGACGGCGGCGGTGCACAAATGCTGCGCAGCTAGCGCCATTCGACGGCCAACACCGCGGTTCCTGGTGTGTCCGCTGTGCCGTGCGTGTGATCATTGCTTGTACAGCCCTCTCGCAGTGTCCGGAGCAAGTATGGTGGGTCTGACACACCGGTGTCAATGTGTTCTTTTTTCCATTTCTAGGAGTGTAGTTCAAATGGCTCTGAGCATTATGGGACTTAACTGCTGAGGTCATCAGTCCCCTAGAACTTAGAACTATTTAAACCTAACTAACCTAAAGACATCCATGCCCAAGGCAGGATTCGAACCTTCGACCGTTGCGGTCGCGCGGTTCCAGACTGTAGCGCCTAGAACCGCTCGGCCACTCCAGCCGGCTGAGTGTCCGGAAGGTGCACAGATCATCCTTATATTGGATGTCTGTATCACACTTTACAAAATGGTTTTCATCGAGATTCAAGAAGTGTTCAAAACGGATCATAAACACCGAATGAAAAACGGTGCGACACTGTAATCACAAAGGTTCGCCCCAACAAGATCAAGGCGAACTCCTTGGGAGTTACAAACCGTGCAGGTATCTACTCTTAAAGAATGCATATAGACTCATACTGACGTAACGGGGTGATGAGAACTGATGGAACGTAATGGCATGCAACCGAATGCGAAACCGTCTGTCATGAAGCTTATCGTCAAACTGGCTATACTTTAAGGCGAAGCTGCAGATAGCGCCATAGTGTAGGTTAGACGCACGGAAAAACAAACATCCAGAGGCCGAATTGGTCCAATGGTTCCGGGTGGTATGAATTGCAATGTAAAACACTTTTCAGGCGGAATAGTTTGCTCTAAAGGTGTATGATTTTTATACGTACATCAGGAACCAAGCAAAAGCAAGTTCTTTTCAGCAGCTACTGGCCAAAAGCAGGGCTCATAACATACTTTTAGTTACTTTACGCCCATTTCACCACTCTTGCTTGCTATGACGTAAATATTTGCTACTGCAGTTGAAAGATCACGCACACGAGAAAGAATCGTAGGGGCAGAGCACCTCCAACTTCTTGCAGCAAGATAAATAACTTTCCAGCAAATTTACCATCCAGATTAACAGTCGGCATAATTGTATACGAATGCGTTAAGGGATTGGCGTTAGTTGATCTTTATACAACTCTCTTGGTACCTCTAATCTACAGGGTTTCTTCCATATGTATTTCCTCTCCAAATTCAGACTGGTCAGAGTTGAAAAGTTCCTTACTGAACGGTGGGGTAAGTTTTTATCTCATCCACAAATTCTCGAGCCGATTCCGCAGGTTGCTGTGCACCGACAAGTTGATACTTTGTTTGAAATTTCTTAACCTTACGTCTTCCAATTCTGTAGCACTGTCTGAAGTTGTGCAACCATCCACTGCCTCACTAGAAATCACTGTAATCTATGTCGCGCGCTACTGCATAGCGTTGTGGATCACTATTGCACAGCCTGTAAAATGTATCGAGCGTTGTTGAAAAGAGCAAACACCAGTTTTTGTAACGAGTGCACCTTGTCTTCCCTTGAATATCCGTAGTTTTTCTTATGCATTACACGGTCGCATTGCTGCACAATTATTCGAAATATGCTCTTAATCGTTTTTTTTACTATGCTTCGGATGATCTTCTATGTACGTAATTATGTATAGTACCCGCTATTTGGACAACGATTGTACTTTACTACGTCTCACTGGAGACGGGATTTGTGGCTCCCTTTCAGACAGCTGTGCCTGTTTTAGTATCACTTTCACTTGTTAAGCACGTATCGTCATCATTGTACTCCTCATACACATTGTCCACACAGTCGAGCGTATACGATACCACACATTCCTTTGACTCATCTTGCAGAAACGCCAATGTTTCAGCTCCCATTTGTTTGTCACTCTGTGAAATTTCTTGGGTTCTTTCTGATGAGGTGTCAACTTCGACAACTTTTTTTTGTAGACATAATGCAACGTTTGCTTTGTTTATCGTTGTCATTGCTCTGCTTTGTATCAACACTACTAGCACTGTAGCAATGTTGTAACTCGTCGACTAAGCAGTTCAACTACGCTCCGTAGCCTCCTGCTGTACTCGCCATTGGATACCTCCAGTCCCTCCCCCTATAGCCATTAGCAGCCAATATTGTAACTGAATGGTAGACAATATGTTGGGAGTTGAATGACTTAAACCTCACTGACCTCTACCGACCTCGTCTCAAGGGGTTCCATGTCAGACTAGCACTTGCAGCCAGCGTCCTCAGTTATTTGTTGTATGTATCCCAATCTCTACCTCCTTCTACAGTTTTTACCTTCTGCAGCTCCTTTTAGTGACATGAAAGTTATTCCCTTGATGTCTTGCCTAATTCCTACCATTCTGTCCCTTCTTCTCGTCAATATTTTTCTTATTTCATTTCCTCCCCGATCCTGCGGGGAACCTCCTCATTTATTATCTAATTACGGTTAGTGTTTGATGCTGGTAGACTTCGATTGGGCAGAAATGTCCTATTTGTCTGTGTTAGTCAGCTATTTATATCGTTTTTGTGACGTGCGTGATGACTTACTTTGCTTCCAAGGTAGCAGAATTCCTTGCCTTTTTCTTCTTGTGGTCCCCAATTCTGATGTAAAATTTATCGTTAATCTCATTTCTGGTACTCAGCATGATCTTCTTACGTCGGTTTACTCTCAGTCCACATTCTGTACTCAGTAGACCAAACGTGCCATTCAGCAGATCTTGTAACTCTTCTGCACTTTCACTGAGAACACAATGTCATCAGCGAATCTTATCACTACCATCCTTTTACCATGAGTTTTAATCTGACTTCGGAACCATCCTTTTACTTCAGCCATTGCTTCTTCAATGTACAGGTTGAAGAGTAGGGACGAAAGACTACATCCCTGGTTCATACCCTTTCTAATCCGAGTACTTCGTTTTTGGTCTTCCATTCTTGTTTTTCCTCGCGGTTCTTGTACAAATTGTATATTACTCGTGCTGTTACCCTGAAAATTTCTAAGATATTGCGTCATTTTATTTGTCGTACGCTATTTCTAGGTCGACAAATCCTATGAATGTGTCTTTATTTTCCTTTAAGTCTAGCTTCCATTATCAAGAGTATTGCCCCTCTGGTGCCTTTACGCTTATTTAAGCCAAACTGGTTGTCGTCTAACAGATCCACAATTTTCTTTTCCATTTTTCTATAGGTTTTTCTTACTAGCATCTTGGATGCAAGAGATGTTAAGCTGACTGCGCTATAGTTCGAGTACTTTGCTGTCTTGGGTATCGTATCGATGCCATTTTTCCGCATAGCATGTCTAGTGCGTGAAGAGTGCTTTGCAACTTTCATCCGGTCCCATACATAGTCAGTCGTGTTCATAATAGCAGATGTTGCTGGCCATTCGATTCAGTTATTCCTGCCACCAAGAGGAACGTGTTCACGACGCGGGTGCGATGTGCTCGTTTCTTTTTGTCTTGGAAGACGAACACATTGCTGAAATATCGCTTGTAAGTCTGGACAACAGATTCGATGATCCTGTATCGATGCTGCACAACCCTCAAACCACGACCATGCTCAACCCATGGTTGATGCTGTTAGACGTATTATGACATTTCTGGAGACCGTGCTCCGAAAACAACGATCGTGTGAAACACAGCTCGCTCTGGTCATTCACGAGACCCAGAAATCAATAGATACAGTCGCCAGGTAGATGCCATGTTCCTTGACTTCCGCTCCGCATTCGATGCAATTCCGCTCTGCCTCCTAATCAACAAAATACGCGCGTGTGGAATGTCAGACCAACTGTGTAGCCGGACTGAAGAGTTCCTAGCAATCACAATACAACATAACATGCTGAACGGAGGGAAGTCTTCAGACATAAAAGAGACTTGGGGAGTGCTCTAAGCGAATGTTACAGGATCATTAGTTTTCATTATACACATTTCTGGAAAAAAATTAATACAGCTGGAAAGGTGGCATCGATTTCGATCTGATGACTACTTATGCCATCTGAGGGGTAGTAGATATACTGATTATGGTTTCAGCGTCGTTCGTCAACAGATAGAATAGTGGCACAGCTATCAGAGCGCCGTCTGTGTCTACTCCTTAATAGGGAATGTTCACTGTCGGAAGGCTCAGTGTGGTGCGAATGTGTGAAGGAAGCAGGCAAACTTGCCACAGAGACGCACTCGTGCTTCCTACAGCCGACTGAGCGAGTTTGAAAGGGGTCAAATTATGGCCTTCCGAGTGGCGGGTATGGTACTTTCGGAAAATTGCCACACGAGTTGGACGTGCTGCGTCAGTTGTGCAACGATGCTGGTATTACTGGACACGTGAACATTCTGGCCGTCCACGCAGGACATATGCCCGCCATGATCATCGTACTGTATGCGCATCAGATTGTAGACCTACAACGGGACAGATAGGAGTCCTTGTGAGCTCAGACGTTTCAACAACAACTGTTGCGAACCGGTTATTAGCAGTGGGACTACGGGCACACACACCTCTAGCCCGTCTTCAACTCACGCCACAGCATCGGTGTGCAAGGCTCGATTTGTCCTGTCAGAGGTTTGCTTGGAAGATGGAATGGCGCAGCGTGGTCTCCAGCGATGAAAGCAGATTCTGCCTGCACGCAAGTGATGGTCGTTTACGCGTACGACGTAGGCTTGTTGAGTGCTGCCCCGTAGAGTGCATTCGCCTCAGCCCAAGCTTTATGGTCTGGAAAGCGATAAGCCAAGCCTGTTGTTCACCTTTGGTGTTTGTAGAGGAGAAGCTAACCAGCGCTCGGTACGTGCAGAATGTTATTAGATCTGTTCTTTTGCCGTTCTTGCAACAGTAAGGTGATGTTTTGTTCCAATAGGCTAATAATGGCCCACACACAAACCCGTGAAACTCCACGTGCTGTGCAAGGTGTGCAGCAGCTTCCCTAGCCAGCATAATCTCCGGACTTGTGTCCAATCGAACACGTGTGGGATATGATGCTACGAGAAGCGACTCGTCAACAAACATCTCTTACAAAACTACGTGAATAGGTCGAGCATGAATGGCAAGCGTATCCCAGTACAGTATTCGCCATATGTACGATCGAACGTGTGCCAGTGTCTGCGCCTGCACTGCCGCCCGTGGAGGCTACACCACGTACTAATATGAGGGTTTCAGCATGTGTACCGTTTACATTAGAACCACCCGTGCTATTGATCTGTAAATGTATTCATTTCAAGTACTTCATATGCATTGTTGCAACAATAAATTTTCAGTGAATTGGAAACCTCTGACAGAGTGTACTTATTTTTTCCCGGCTGGGTATACAAATGACCTTCTAGAATACGTCGGAATTTCCATGAGGGGTTTCGTGGATGATGCTGTTGTATACAAAGAATTAGGAAATAGTAACTAAGTACAGGAATATGTGAAGAGGATCGACACTTGATATTGCGCATAAATAGGCAAAAAGATCCATTATTGATCGATTACAGTATTGCAGAACAATCGCTGGGAGAAGTGGGAGAAGTTACTTTCATAAAATACGTACTAGTAGGCGTACCGAGCGATTTAAAGTGGAACCAGAGCATAAAATTAACTGCGGGTAAAGCAGATGTCAGGCAGATTCATAGCAATAATCATTAGGAAATGTAGTCCATCAATAAAGAAGGTAGCACACAAAACCATCGTTCGACTATACTTGAATATTGCTCGTCAGTCTAGGATCCGTACCAGATAGGACTGGTTGAGGAAATAGAGTGTACCCAAAGAAGAGCAGCGCGTTTTATTACAGGCTCATTTAGTAGGTGCGAAGCGACACGGAAATGCTCAGCCAGTTTCAGCGGCAGACTGTGCAAGCGAATCGTTCTGCATCGCGTTGTGCTTTACTATTAAACTTTCGGGAGCGTATGTTCCTAGAAGAGTCCTACGTATATCTCATGAAATGACCATGAAGGAAAAAAATAGAGAGCTTCGAAATGAACAGGGGGTTACCGTAGATGTAGATGTAGACCAGGTGTCAGACAAATCCTGCACTCGGTGACGAAGAGAACGCGATGCCATAATACTCTGTATTATCCAAGCAGTCTCAAACTATAAGAACATACTGTTTAGAGGTAAGCTTTTAACTGTGATTTATAACGATGTTGGATTTTGACTGCCTTTTCCATATTCTGCGAGGTATTTTGCACGTTTTTTTCCCTGGAACAAAATTGTTTTGAAGTCGGTTATTTTTATTTCGTAAACATAAATTTAGCAAGGGATTTGTTTCATGCTCATGAAATAAGGTGTTCCTCTCATAATTAGTAATATTTTTATATTGTGCGTAACGGAGACCAGATTCTGCGGATGCTAGTATGTATACATATTGACCAGCCAGAACATTATGACCATCTATCATAGCCGATTGTTCTCCCTTGGCACGGGTACCAGTGGCGACGCGGCGTGGTATGGAAGCTACGAGGCCTTGCTAGGTTGCTGGAGGGAGCTGGCGTCACATCTGCACACACAAGTCACCTAACTGCCGTGAATTCCGGGGAGGGGGCAATGAGCTGACGCGTTTTCAATCATATCCCTAATGTGTTCGAACGGGATTAGATCTGGCAAGATGGGGGGCCAGCACATCAATTGGAACTCGGCACTGTGTTCCTCGAACCATGCATCACACTCTTGGCCTTGTGACATGACGCGTCATCTTGTTGAAAAATGCCACAGCCGTCGGGGAAGGTTATCGTTATGAAGGGGTGTATGTGCTCTGCAATCAGTGTACGATACTCCTTGGC
Source organism: Schistocerca serialis cubense (assembly GCF_023864345.2). NCBI lineage: Eukaryota > Metazoa > Arthropoda > Insecta > Orthoptera > Acrididae > Schistocerca > Schistocerca serialis. The sequence continues at coordinate 285,471,623 of NC_064643.1, read as the reverse complement.
CGTTGTGATGTCTTGCACGAGCTCCGCTGGACCCAGGGTGTAAGCGTGAATGTCCCCCAGAGGATAATGGAGCCGCCGCCAATTTGTCTCCGTCCCACAGTACAGGTGTCAGGTAGCTATTCCTCTGGATGACGACGGATTCGCGCCCTGCTATCGGCATTATGAAGAAGGTAGTGGGATTAATCAGACCATGCAACGCTCTGCCACTGCGCCAACGCCCAGTGCCGATGGTCACGTGCTCATTTCAGTCACAGTCACCGATCTCATGGGCATTGGTACACGGAAGGATCGTCAGCTGCGGAGGCCCATCGTTAGGAGTGTTCGGTACACTATGTGTTCAGACACACTTGTACTCTGCCTAGCATTAAAGTCTGATATTAGTTTTGCCACAGTTCGTCACATTTCATTTTTTAGCAGTCTGCCCAGCCTAAGACGTCCGACATCTGTAATGATGTGCAGCCGCCCAACCCCACGGCGTCTGGACGCCGTTTCACCCTGGTTTCTCAACGTGTTGAGGACGCCCACCACAGCGCTCCTCGAACACCTGATAAGTCGTGCAGTTTCCGAAATGATCGTGCCGAGTCTCCAGGCAATCACAATCTGCCTTCGGTGAAACTCAGATACATCGCGCGGCTTCCATATTCTACACACGGATAGCACGCTCACTGATACTACATGCACCATGCGTGTGGCTGACTAGCAGTCACTCCTCGCCAGGTGACGCTGCTATCGCCTGGATGGGTTTTTATCGATAGCACATCACTGGCCATTGATCAGTGTATGTAGAAGTATGTCTCTCTCCTTGTAACCACTGATTTCAGAAAAAACTGATATCAGATAAATACTCTATCTTTGCGCTCGTCCGCCTCGGTCTGGGTTTGATTCCCAGACGGGTAGGAGATTTTCTCTGCTCGGGGACTGGGTGTTGTATTGTCCTCACGTCATAATTGACTTCCCACTATTGAGATGGCTGTGTGGGGACGCCCAGAAATCCAATAAATAAAAAAGAAAGAAAGAAAAAAAAAGATTCACGCTCCCAAAGCGCCGCGCTCGCACTCCGCAAGCACAGCCGACTTTGCTCAACACTCCGGCTTCCCCCACCACTCCACTATTCCAAGAGTAGGTGAGCGAGTAAGACAGCTATATGCCGAAGGCTACACACGCAGGAAACTCAGGAAGATGTTTTTGCAACACCGTGCGACTACTTGTAACATGAGTGTAGCATACTACTTGTAACATGAGTGTAGCATACTCTTATAAGAAGGACCAACATTTTGATTTTAGTGCATAGTGATGCCGATTATAATAAACAGCGTATCGTAAGTGTACACTACGAGTTTACAAACAGTGGATAATAAAAATTCAAAGAGCCACAGTGGTGGAAGAAAGAACACGCCACGAGCAGACCCGTATTTCTGATGAACAGAGTGAGTGACCATTTACATATTCTTGCTAGCAACAACAAGTGCACTCTCCAACGTCTCAAACTACTAAGCAGATGAAAACACATGTCAAGACAAAAAAAAAAAAATACTAAATTATAATCTGAGTGTTGATATCAAAATCTTTGGTATTGCTTCCTATCCTAATGATGAGTCATACGTCGAAACAAGTATTTAAAAACTTTAGGCGAGATTACAAAGGCTTATAACTCTATAAAATCTATTAAAAATTAAGGATAGGTCATCAGCGAGTCTGAAATATAACCGTCACTGAATAATGACGCTTACTGGAAAATCCACATACGTTAGATTCATAATACTAATTTTGTTTGGTCTTCCTAAACTCAAATTCAGATTTATCATGGCGGGATGCTGCCCGAGCTTTTAGCATCCGCAAGTGCGAAAACACACACAGAGGATGTAACGGAAAAGAAGCAGTATCTTGTTGGTCCTATTTTGTGTGTGTGTGTGTGTGTGTGTGTGTGTGTGTGTGTGTGTGTGCGTGTGTGTGTGTGTATGTGTGTGTGTGTGTACGAGTGTAGGATATGACATATATGCAGTGACTGGTAACGAGATATGAATTAATGGCGTAGTATTAGCTTTAGGATTGTCAGATAACGTATTTTCAGAGTTCACAAATTGAAGGTCTGCACAGGATGTAGAAATACTTGTAACTGCTGACACCAGACCCATAAGTTATTATAAGCCTGTATGTAACACTTTCTTAACTATTAATTATGAGTATACAGGAGGGATCTGTGTTCCATACTACAAAAGGAATTACTGCTTACTGCAGCTTTTAAGACTGCGTATGCTGTACAATTAGAACACCTGCTGGTAAATAAGAGACTGGTTTTAGTGACTTACAGCTGGCCGGGGTGGCCAAGCGGTTCTAGCACTACAGTCTGGGACCGCGCGACCGCTACGGTCGCAGGTTCGAATCCTGCCTGGGGCATGGATGTGTGTGATGTCCTTAGGTTAGTTAGGTTTAAGTAGTTCTAAGTTCTAGGTGACTGATGTCCTCAGCAGTTAAGTCCCATAGTGCTCAGAGCCAGTGACTTACAAACATAAGTAAATTGATATTTTAACCAAATTCGACAATGTTTCGGTACAGATTGAACAGCGGGCTCTGTCTCCCTGAAGACTCAAGCCATTTCTGGACAAAAACCGGTACCCTTATGCATCTCAGTACCAGTGCGGCAGTCAGTATTTATGCGTCACATAACGATCAATACAGTGTGCACTTTGTTAGGAGTAAAGGCTTTGTTCTTCAACCTCCGCAGACGTTTGAATTCAGTGTTAATGAAAGACTGTATTCACACAAGACGAGGAACGTTTCGGGAACGTTTATAAGTGGACTGCTTCTGTGTTGGCAGCGCTGTGTAGCACTTTGCATTGGATCCCTGACTGCGCTTTCTTTGTAAGAGACTCTATGGCTGGTTGGGCTCGTTGTTGGAAGTTAATCGCCAGTAGCGTTGGGCAGCTGGAAGTTAGACGCCAGCAGTGATGGAAGTACTGTTAGGCCGTTGGAGGTGAACAAAAATGGCTCTGAGCACTATGGGACTTAACTTCTGAGGTCATCAGTCCCCCAGCAGTGATGTGAGAAGTTAGCATTGATGGAGAGTAGAGGTCTGAAGTGTTAGCGTAGGCTAACTTACTGGAAGTATCCGACTTGGAGATTGAAAATTATTCATGATTATATACCTTTGTGCTGGATGTCAATGACGATTAATATTCGTGTTTGAACTGGAAGTCACATTATTAAGATATCAAATACATTATTTGGTTTGTAACAAAATCTTTCCTTTGCCACCCACGTGCCTATTAGTAGTTAGTGGCTTTAGTAGTTAGAACCTTTTATTTAGCTGGAACTATTGACGCTCGCTGTATTGCAGTAGTTCGTGTAATGAAGATTTTTGTGAGGTAAATGCATAATGAAACTTATAGGTTATTGTCAGGATTGCTTCTCATTCACGGCCATTCACTTGCAATAATTATTTGAAGTCAGGTTGTAATTTTTTTAAGCAGTCAGATTGTGTTGCGCTAGAATATTGTGGGTCAGGGTTGACATGATAGGAAAAAGTAAGGAGAAAGTAGGCTCAGTACGTTAAGTTTTACTCAGGTCTTTCAGAATCAAATAACGTAGAAGTTTTATCTTCTCAGTCGTTCAGCAATTTAAGTACAGTTTCACATATTTAAACAAAGAAGTTTCACGTTCTTTGTCGAGTATATTGACTGAATCCAATTAAACAATAAAACTATGGATTCCCTTCGGCACGTTGATAAATCAGAGTTTAGGTCGAGTAAAACAAGTTTATTTGCAAGTATAATAAACTTAAGTAGAGGCAAGCCCTTGGAGCACCGCTGTACTTACCCTGTTAAAGCCGGCGTTCAGGTACGGGATGACGGCTGCCTCTTCCTTTTCCGCCGTGCTGGAAACAAAACACAACACCGTTAACACATGTTTTGAGGGTAAATGCTTCATATCTGGTCGAGATCAAGTTGATATTGGATAACTACGCTAGGGTTATAAAAATTTATCCATTTTCTGACGAAACAAAATTATTAATGCCAAGCACTCCAAAAAAGAGCTTACAGATTAGTATAGAGTAACACGGTGCAGGAAAGTTCTAGATTTCATTTCTAAAATAACTGTCTTTGATCTTTGAAATAATATTCGACCGTCCAAGTTGGAGAAAAAGAAAGAAACCGTGTACGAGTAAGGAATACGTCATTGTCTTTTCAAAGTAACCATCTAGTCATGTGCCTTTGATGGTTTTTTGGTATGTCTTATGTTATTGGAACTTTTAACGTGAAAATCGCAGCACATTATGCCTAGAGGACAAGCACTTTAAGCTTACCGCCGTCTTTCGGACTTTGAGAATGGATGAATCATAGGCATGGGGAAAACGGGGGGACGATATCGACACATCACACTGACAGTTGGCTATAACGTAATGACTCCAGAACGAATGGAGACAATGTGGACTTAGAACGACAGTGTAGTACCAGAAGGACTACATTATGATAAGTTCGCAGGACTGTTTGACATTCTCTAACTAACAGAAGGACGACAACAGCTGTAGTTCGGTTAAAGGTTATAAGATTATAAACGAGGTATCACCACCAGCCTTGTAGGCAACCGACTGCTGGAAACTGGGTTCAGAACTTGACTTGTGGGGTGTATTATTTCCTCCTTTCCTGCTGATGTTTATTTTGTAAGATTTGTGATGAGTCTTATACCAGCACTAGCAGGAAGCTGCGTCGCTGGTCGATATAACAGGGCAATCTTTTGCCGATCCCAAAACACGCCAGATGAAAGTAGTGTTACCTTTTACCCTCTCTTCCCAGAGTAGTTTTTTGGTGGTCCGGATCCTTCCGCGCCATCTCCCTGTCGATCCAACTGCGGTGAAGACTCCTGGATTGCTTCAGCCAGATCTCTCTATTGAGTTACTACATAAACAGCCACACTTCTCACAAACAGGGGTCTATTTTGCCCAACATTTTCACTATTACTTTTCACAACACAACTAACAATTGATATGCTAATACTACTCTCTTGAGTACATTCAAACGCTCGTACATGTATACTGTAGGACCTGAGAGAAAAACCAAGAAAACAACTACCACGCTCCAATTGTTCATTACGCCCTTGTTGGTGCGTCGTTTACACCATGGCTCTCAGATTCATATACTTGCTGCACCATGCACATATGACTCCCGGACGACCAGTGGTTGAAATACCATTTTTACTGGCCCCCTTCTCGCCGGCTCCACCACTGCTCTACATTCACTGCATACAAGAAAGGAAAACACACAGTTTCCCATTCTCACTACATTTATCCTTATTCAATTCACTCAAGAGCATCTCTTGTCGACGGCATTCCATTGGTGTGTTGGGATGTTTACAAATACCCCGAAAGACTACACTTGCTATGTATTATCTACCTCTGACACCACACAACAGATACTTGCATGATGTAGAGCAAGAGTCAACTGACACTTCGAATAGCGTTCTGTGGTCTTCAGCGATGCGTATCACTTCTGTTTAAGGTGGTCAAATCGACGCCAGTGTGTGTGTGTGTAGATAACACAGTAAAAATTCTCACAAACCAGTGATTTTCGAAAACCATGCCTCTCCGGCTCCTGGAATCTGGATGTGGGGAGCTATTGAATAAAACAGGATGATTTGGTAACTGTTGAAGGGATCAATGCCCTCCCGGATTTGGCAAGAACGATAAACCCAATTACTTAGCCTTACCAAATGGTATAATCAAGCAGGATAATGCATGAGTCACATTGTAGTTCATGCCATTTACGTCTTGTGCGGATCCTTAAGAAGCCCGTCCGGTCCCCGATTTGTCTTCCTCAGAAAATGTCTGGGATTCGATTGGAAGACGTATACTCTTACACCAGTCCCCAGGCATCAGCCAGCAATCTTGATGAGCTGGCACAGCGTGTGTTTCACGCATGGGAAGAAAGTCCTCAACATGAAATTTCTAGGCTGCTTGTTTCCATGTCGAAACGCATAAAAAACTGTATTCCAAGCACCTGGATATCTTGTTGATCATGGTCGTCAGTTCAGAATGGAATGAAAGTTCAATCATTTCGTACTCGTCATGTGATGAACATCTTCATAATGTTAAATATCGGACTGGACTTCACAGTATAACACCGTTTTTTCCACCAGCGTATTAAATAAAAGAACTTCGCATTTCTGGCCGACCACTGCCTCATCGTCTGCCTATGGCGGCTCTGGACTCCGAGAGGAAGGGGACACATGGTCAGAATACTGCGCTTCTGGACGTTTATGTTGACCTTTCCAAAACATTCCTCTGCTCCTCCTTCCAGTAGTTTCCGTTGTCCTTATGAGGCTAAGTGTACCCTTTCTAGTCTACGCACCATTACTGGTGGCAATACTGGGAATCAGTCTCGGACCATCCAAATAGCAGTCAGGTACGCTGACCATTTCGCTTCGGAGAAATGTTACGCAATGACGTCGCCTACCATAGCAGCAGACTACTGTGACTGACGTAACAGGAGACGTCATAGCAAGTGTGACGCAAGAAACCTCAGCATCAAGGGGAGAATAAGTGCTGCTCCAAAAGAAGCCGCATACAGGTTACGCTGACATTGCAGGAGTACCCCTAGAGCTTATGAAAGGAGAAATTACTACACCATTACAGCACGGCCAACGTTGTAAAACTGCTGACACCACGAAATGACCAGAGCAATGGTGTCATGGTTGCCCAAAAGCTACCCATGGTACCTCAATTCTGCTGTGGTTTAGGAGACTGAAGTGCTGCCATTTCAGAAACAGTAACTGCATCCCTGATGTCAACCCTAAGTCCGAATGCTGCTGACATGGAGCTTTCCAGCCGGGAGGCCACCTGCAAGCTGCTCGCTACCCACTGCTGGCCGCCTGTCTTAGGGGTCAGTTGTTCGTGCCTTGCCGGCCGGGGCGGCCGAGCGGTTCTAGGCGCCACAGTCTGGAACCACGCGACCGCTATGGTGCTCAGAGCCATGTGAACCATTTTTTGTTGGTGCCTTATCCACCTACCTGCTCAGCAATCATCGCCCGTAAAACAAACTCTGTTGCTGTTCATCGCCTGTGTAGGCACACTTTGCCACTTCAAGACGCTGTCGTCCAAGCTGTGGTCTATATTTCGACTCTGTATGCTTTGGCACGCTCTCTCTAAGTCGCTCGCCAACACAACGGCACAGGCGTCGGCCTCGGGGGAATTCACAGCCACCCATCGCCAGGACCAGAATCCTGACCTGGCAGTTCTTTGCCGCCACTCTACAGACAGAGGACGCTGACGCTATAGCGTGCTTACCCCAAGGCCGACTGTGTCACTGAAGCTCTCAGCTCAGGACCTCTGATGCCGACCAGGACCAAGGCCTAGCTCTGTCCACTGACCGGGACATTGTGTTTGTAGTATTTTATCGCAGAATAAACGAGTGTTAAGTGCTTGTTTGTACGACTCACGATGGGCAACCATCAGGTACCTGCCTACCATACCGTTGCACCCATACTTAGATGGGGACTCTCAGGCCTTCCTGACCATTAGCAGCCCAACTTCAGTACCCACTGTAGAGTTCATTCACCTATGACTTCTATAGAACATATAGATTAACAATTCTTTAAACACGGCTATCTGTATGATGTCTGATTTGCGGCATCATGCGCCATGGAAATGAAATGAGCTTACGGCATTGTGGGCCGGGAGCCCCCATTCGGGGAAGTTCGGCCGCCGAGGGCAAGAACTTATTGCATTCGACGCCACAGTGGGCGACTTGTGCGTCGGAGATGGGGATGAAATGATGATGACAACACAATACCCAGTCCCCGAGCGAAGAAAATCTCCTACCCCAGTCGGGAATCGAACCCGGGCCGCTTGGCCTGGCATTCCACCGCGCCGACCACTCAGCTAACGGAGATGGACATCATGCACTATGTCGTCAATGATAACTTGTTAACACGGACGTAAATTGATGGGGTGTAACACTTACGTATATTTATTTATATGGCTGTACCTTAAATGTTATGTTCCAACCTCAAAACCTGGGTCCATTGACTGCGCTCTTGAGCTGTTTGCATTCAGTTCAAGTCAATCCTCAGCTGTTTCCTTTCATGATGTTTACCTATCAACCACTACGTAAGTCTGCCAAGCGAGTGTGTTCCTACAAGTATTCGTGATACCACAGCAATAATTCAGGATTCAGGTATGCGAGTCCCATGTCCTGTTTCTCGAACTCTTCTTGCTTTGATTTTTCAACAGTTTTTGGTTGCTTCATCACTCGTGCACATGCTGGTTTTTCCTTTTTCTGCAGCCAGCCACATCTCTCAGTGGGCCAAATACCTTCTTGAAGATTTTCGTTCAGCTACTACCAGATTCTTGTCGTTTACTTTTGTGATACTCATGGACTATGTTTAGTATAACGTCAATGGAAGTACGATGCTGGCCATCAAAACTGTGACACCAAAAGAGATACAAATAACCAGATTTTACTTAATGTGCATATACAGTATAGCTGGATGAGTACAAGATTAAATTTTTCACACAGTGCTGTCACCTCTGGCAGAACCAATGGTTGCAACCTGGCTGGGCATTGAGCAGAACTGAACTTCGATGACAGTAGTGATTTGTCATTTCATGCTACTGTAGCGCACAGTCACATTAATGTTCCCAACGCCTATGTTCGGCGTCAGCATTCAATAACCACTCACAGACGGCAGGTGGCAACACTAGTAGTGGAAGGTATATAAAAGTTGTCGAGGGCGATGCGGAAAACAGTGCAGTCGTTCTCGTAATATGGAAACAGACCAATTTAATTTTTCTGGCGTCCAAATGGGCAAGATCATTGGCTTTCCGGGGAAGGGTGGAAGCACTTCCGAAACGGCTGCTGTTCGCGTGCCGCCACGGATAAAGTATACTGAGCACTGAAAAATGGCGCTATCCACAACCGGCGCCGAGACACTTGCTGTGCACCACTGGCCATAGATGACACAGGTGGACGTCGGCTGTGGAGATGTGTACGGGCGAATAGACGTGCAACTATTGGGTAAATGACCACAAAGTTGAATCGAGGGGCTACCAGCAGTTTGTTCTCAACGGCAGTTCAACGAACGTTGCTGCATATGGGTCTCTGCACAAGCGTCTGGCTCATGTGTCTGCTGCTCATCAGCGACGAAGGTTGGAATTTGCATGCCAGTACTACAACTGCACGTCCACTGAGAGGCGACAGGTGACATTTTCAGATGAATCACGTTTAATGCTCCATCGAAAAGATGACTGTTGACGTGTACGGCGTGAAACATGTGAAAGCGAACACCTTGAAACAATTGTCAGAAGGCTCAGCCTGAAGAAGGAAGCGTTGTGGACTGCGGAATGTTTTCATGGCATTCCATGGGTGATCTCGTCATTCTGAAAGGTACTTTGGAGCAATACAAGCATGTACCTATCCTTGGAGATCATGTCCACCCCTAAATTCAGTTTTTTTGTCCTCAGCGTGATGGCATCCACCAGGAGGACAGTGCAACATGTCACACAGCTCACATTGTAAGTGCGTGGCCACTAAACTCTCCGGGTTTGAACCAAATCGAGAATCTGTATGATCACATCCATCGGGCTGTTCGCATCATGGATCCTTGACTAAGAAATCAGAGACAGCTGGTTCATGACACTGGAGTCAGCACGGCTCCACATCCCTGTCGATACTTCTCAGCTGGCCACTGGCTCTTCCTGCACGTCTCGAAGTTGTCTTCACTGCAAAAGGTGGTCATTCAGGCTTTTGACAGGCGGTCATATTAATGTGACTGCACAGTTTACATGACAGAGTTCATCAGTCGTAGTGACAGGCGAGTGGTGGTGAGCCAATCTTTCAGCGTGCCATTCCTACTTGTTTGCAGAAGATGAGAGATCTCGGAAACGTGCTGACCAGGTCAGCAGTCAAACAGCCTGTGTATATAGGTACGTCAGGACATCATGGGCAACATAATGCCTCACGTTATATTGTCGAATGATGACGTCACGGAAACACCTGATGATAGAACACAGTTAACGGCTTCAAGGCATCAGAAATGTAGCTGCAGCTTTTCAAATTAACAGCTATGCGTGTCATAGGCGATCGTGTTTCTTACTAAACGGCACCCCATGCAAGCACAACAGGGGCTGCGCCAATATGAAGATGACTAATGGAATCTGGTGGCATTGTTCATTCTCCTCAGACCATCCATGGACGAATACTTTAATCGTGGCGCTGTACCCAGAATCAGAGCTCGTCTAAAAAAGACAGTGTGGTGCCACTCCCATGTCGAGGGTTGTTGTTGGGCGCACTACTGTTAGAGTACCTCTCTCTGCTGTCACGTCAACAATGGCCACCGTGTATGGAACTCCAGAGTCATCAGATTGTCCTTCTGGATACTTATCTTGCTGCAAACAAGCTGATTTCCTACATAAGGTAAGTGATGCAGCTGTACTATCCTGCAGGTCCCAGCAAGCAATACATGTGTCCTGTTGGACGCTATTCGCTTGGGGCATTTGAGATCCGAAACGTTGTCGAGTATGGCTCTCTTGTGCCATCGATTCCATACTCACATGACTGTTGTGAGATCCAAACCAAACTAACCAACAATATCATGGAAGGTAAAAGCGTAGTTTTGACAGGCGACCATCGTGGCACTGTCATATCCCAACATGTGCTGCCAGACAGTTTTCCTTCTTACGCGAGACATAACACGATCTTCTCACAATATCAACCATCATTCAAACGCGATTTCTAAATAAGAAACTGACAGCGTATCCCTATGTTATATACAGAATGTTGGTCGTCTTAACTCCTAACTACACTCTAAGAAAAAAGAAACCGATACAACATGAATGAATTTTCGGAATGGGACGGAAATCGCTATATGTGACGTTCATGCACTGCCAAAAAAGGCTACAATTTCAGCAAAGTTGGATCATTTATCACGAGAAAGAGATTTACAAATTGAATATGTCAATAATGCGTTTATCCAATTCTGGACCTTATCCAAGCACTCATTTGGCTTGACAGTGATTGACTGATTTATTGAATGTCCTCCTGAGGTATATTGTGCCAAATTCTGTTCAATGGAGTAATAGATCGTCAAAACCCCCAGATGATTGGAAGGCCCTGGACATAAGGACCCGAACGTTCTCAATCGATGAGAGATTCGGCGACCTTGTTGACCAAGGCAGGGTTCGAAAAACGCAAAGACAAGCGGTAGAAACTCTCACCGTGTGCAGGTGGGCATTATCTTGCTGAAATATATGACGAGGAAGGCTTGCCTCGAAGGGCAACGAAACCGGACCGGTTGCATACCAAACTGAGAGCTGTCCGATATTCAGACCGACAATTAGCAGTGATGGTCTGGGGTGACATTTCATGTCATAGCAGGACTCCTTTGGTTGCCATCAGCGGCACCCTTACAGCACACCGGTAAGTAGACAATATTTTAAGGCTCGTTCAGTTTCCCTTCATGGCACCCCATGCTGGGATTACATTTCAATAACAGTGGAGTGCACACAGTGGCACTTTCTACTGCTTATCTTCGTGCCTACAAAATCCTACCTTAGCCAGCAGGACCGCCGGATCTCTCCTCAATTGAGAATTTCTGGAGTATTATGAGCAAGGCCCTCCAACCAGTTCGAGATTTTGAAAATCTAACGCGCCAGTTGGACAGAACTGGGCACAGTATCCCTCAGGAGGACAGTCAGCAGTTCTATCAATCAATGTCACGCCGAAGAGCTTTTTTAATAAATCATGCAATGTTACTGTTTGTCTGTGCATGTACATCACACCTACCGATATTAGTTTAATTTGGATAATCCCTTCGTGGTGCATCGTATTTTTCCTTAGAATGTACTTTGCGCAGTTACACTGGAATGCTAAAGATTAAAGTATTCAAGAATTTTGTTTACTTTATGCCAATTTGATATTCTGCATGTGCACACTGTTTTAATTTTAATGGCCAGAAGTGTAGTATGCATTACATATTTGGCTTTTACATGCTTGAGACTGTGTGTAATACCATTTTCTGTTTCATGCATAAGTGTGTGGTAGATATATTAATAATACGTTCATATCCGTCATTAAGGCGTGGTGGCTAGTAACTCAGGTGTCCAAGAACTTAAAATTTTCTACCTTAGCCCAACGCAGACCTCCAGCTTGCAATGGGGCTCTCCGCACGGCTTCTCCATACAACACTTCGGGCTTCTCAGTGTCAGGGCGATATCCTCCACTGTCTCCACCGTTTCGGTTATCGATTGTACTGGAGCTTCTATGTCATCAACATATACAGGCTGGTTCATTGATCGTGACCGGGCAAAATATCTCACGAAATAAGCGTAGAACGAAAAAACTACAAAGTACGAAACTTGTCTAGCGCTAAGGTTGGCCCGTTAGATGGCGCTGCCACAGGTCAAACGGATATCAACTGCGTTTCTTTAAATAGGAAACCCCATTTTTTATTACACATTCGTGTAGTACGTAAAGAAATGTGAACGTTTTAGTTGGACAATTTTTTTTCGATTTGTGATAGATGGCGCTGTAATAGACACAAACATATAGCTCACAATTTTAGACGAACAGCTGGTAACAAGTAGGTTTTTTAAAATAAAATACAGAACGTAAGTATGTTTGAACATTTTATTTCGGTTGTTCAATTGTGATACATGTACCTTTGTGAACTTATCATTTCTGAGAACGCATGTTGTTACAGCGTGATTACCTGTAAATACTACATTAATGCAATAAATGCTCAAAATGATGTCCGTCAACCTCAATGCATCTGAAAATACGTGTAACGACATTGCTCTCAACAGCGAGTAGTTCGCCTTCCGTAACGTTCACACATGCATTGATAATGCGTTGACGCATGTTGTCAGGCGTTGTCGGTGGATCGATCACGACAGCAAATATCCATCAACTTTCCCCACAGAAAGAAATCCGGCGACGTCAGATCCGGTGAACGTGCGGGCCATGGTATGGTCCTTCGACGACCAATCCACCTGTCATGAAATATGCTATTCAACACCGCTTCAACAGCACGCGAGCTATGTGCCGGACATCCATCATGTTGGAAGTACATCGCCATTCTCTCATGCAGTGAAACATCTTGTAGTAACATCGGTAGAGCATTACGTAGGAAATCAGCATACATTGCACCATTTCGACTGCCATCGATAAAATGGGGGCCAATTATCCTTCCTCCCATAATGCCGCACCATACATTAACCCGCCAAGGTCGCTGATGTTCCACTTGTCGCAGCCATCGTGGATTTTCCGTTGCCCAATAGTGCATATTATGCCGGTTTACGTTACCGCTGTTGGTGAATGACGCTTTGTCGCTAAATAGAACGCGTGCACAAACTCTGTCATAGTCCCGTAATTTCCCTTGTGCCCAGTAGCAGAACTGTACACGACGTTCAAAGTCGTCGTCATCCAATTCCTGGTGCATAGAAATATGGTACGGGTGCAATCTATGTTGATGTAGCATTATCAACACCGACGTTTTTGAGATTTCCGATTCTCGCGCAATCTGTCTGCTACTGATGTGCGGTTTAGCCGCGACAGCAGCTAAAACAGCTACACCTACTTGGGCATCATCATTTGTTGCAGGTCATGGTTGACGTTACACATCTGGCTGAACACTTCCTGTTTCCTTAAATGACGTAACTATCCGTTGAACGGTCCGGACAATTGGATGATGTCGTCCAGGATACCGAGCAACATATATAACACAAGCCCGTTGGGCATTTTGATCACAACAGACACACATCAACACGGTATCGACCTCTTTCGCAATTGGCAAACGGTCCATTTTAACACGGGTAATGTATGACGAAGCAAATAACGTCCGCACAGGCGGAATGCCACGTGATACCACGTACTTATTCGTTTGTGACTATTACAGCGCCATCTATCACAAAGCGAAAAAAGTGGTCCAACTAAAACATTCATATTTATTTACGTACTACACGAATATGTAATAAAAATGGGGATTCATATTTTTAAAAAACGCAGCTGATATCCGATGGCCTATGGCAGCGCCATCTAGCGGGCCAACTATAGCGCCATCTGGTTTCCCCCTTCAAGCTAGACGAGTTTCGTTCTTTGTAGTTTTTTCGTTTGATGCTTATTCCGTGAGGTATGTGTCCCAGTCACTATCAAATGGCCACCCTGTATATGCTAATAGATGCGTGGATACGTAAGACTGCCGTCTTTGTCATTGCTGTCCATCTCCCCGATGACTTCCTCGAAGGTTTGGTAAAACAGTGTAGGTGAGATAGCATCACACAATCACAAACCTGTGCGTATATCCAATTCCCTAGATGTGCATTCCTGGCATTTCACCTCTGTTCTTATCTCTGCTGTTTGTGCTCTCCTCATGCCCACTAACACCATATTCTCTGTGGATGTTGTACATGCACAGCCTACGGATACTTTCATATAACTCGCAGTCATCTATAAATGTTGCCAAAATGGGGCTTTTGAGCTCCCAATTCTTCTTTCAGAACTATCATACGGTAAATATTTGACTTATAGATGTTCTTTCAGTACGAGGCCCTACCTGATTATTTCCGACTACCTGGTCAGTCAACGGATGGCATGTATCCAACAGGATTAGCTAAAGGACTTTCTATAGAACACTTAGCAGCGAAATCCTTCTGTATTTGTACAATACCTTCTATTGTTGTTATTTATTTTAAAGAATTTATGGATTTTTATATAACGATGGGAAATCTCAGCGTAGTTCAGATTCCTTGTTCAAATAATTTTTGTATTGGTTTGCTGCTGCTTACGTCATGCACATTTACGGAGAGCGATGAATTTTTTAACTATTGCTACCATCGGTTAATAACATTTTTTCTGGTGACAAGGGCAGCAAGGTTCTATCTGCTTGATCAAATGTCATGAATTTCATATCAAAATCTGGTGGTGAAAGTACTCAGCTAACAGTACAAGTTTGAAGGTGCAAAATGTCAGATAAGATACAAAGTGTTGGAAAAGTAAAGCGAGACTTCACTGACACCTATATTTACCACCATGAACACGTTTATTCGATCTGATTTGCCCTCCAGAAGATAAATACATTAAAACAAGACTAGTTTATGATTAGATTATTATGAGCAACTAGATATTGTGTAAATTTGCGGGTACTAATTTGTAACAAGCATACAATAACACGAATAACCTTTTACATGCAGCTTCGGCGTACTCGAATGTCAGAAGAAAAATTATTACCCCATAATTAATTAGTCAGTTTCATGTCCCATGGACCATTTAAACGATAAATTCTAATGATGTGGAACGAGTCACTTTATATTCAGATCATAAACTATTTTAGAAATATGCCCACATGCTGATCATTGGTAAGGTATTTTTTATTTACATATTTTTTAAATTTTTAATAAAAACAGAAGGCATACAAGTGTGAGTATGCACAAAATTTTATACATTACAATGATAGCAATTCTGCTACGCAATAGAAAGAGTTGTCAAGGAGAAAGTTTTTCAGTTATTTTCAAATTTTGCATTCCTGCCTGTCAGACATTTTATGTGACTGGGTAACGATAAAAAATTTTGGTTGCAGCACTGTGCACCCTTTTTGTGCCTCAATACATCATCAGTGTGATATAATGAACGTCATTTTTTCTTCTGGTAATTATGTACATCATTGTTTCTTTTGAACTGCAGTGGATTATTTATAAAAAACTTCATGAGGGAAAGAATATACCGTCAAACAGTAGTGATGATGCCTGTCTAAAGGGTTGTCTACAATATGATCATACCTCTACATATTATTGTTATACCACGTCTGTGAGCATTGAAGACTTTCTTCCTTAAAGATTAGTTAGCCCAGAACATTATTCCATATGACATTGTTAATGAAAATATGCAAAATATGTCAGCTTACTGATATGTCCCTCCCCAAGATTTGCAATGATTATAAGAGCAAACGTGGCTGAACTAAGTTGTTTTAGGAGTTCCACAATGTGCCTTTTCCAGTTAAAACTCTCACCAATATGGACAACTAAGAATTTTGAACATTCCATCCTATTTATTATTTCTTCACTGTGTTGCACTTATCCCTGCTGTAGAGCCCCTAGATGTTGAGAACTGAATATGTTTGTAAAACTGAGGGGGAGACCATGCGCAGAAAACCAATCAATGACATTTTTAAAAACATTGTGTATGTTTTCTTCTGTTGCTGTATGTAAGCTTGTATTTTATTGCAATACTAGTTCATCTGCAAAAACAACTAATTCTTCTTGCTGTCTATTAGTTGGAAGATCGTTTACATATAAGAGGAACAGTAGTAGACCTAAGATGGAGCCTTGGGGTAACCGGATACATATTTTCTCCCTAGTCAGAATAATTGCTTCAGACAATATTGGTTGGATTACTAAGTATAACTTTCTGTGTACTTTTGGTTAGATATGACATCCATTGGTTGGCTATACCATTAACCGATAAAACCCCAAGTTATCTGGGAGAATATTGTGATTTATACAGTCAAATGCCTTAGGCAGATCGTAGAAAATAGGAACCGGCGATATTTAGTTATTTATTGTTTGTAAAATTTTGTGAGTGAACATGTAAATGACATCCTCTGTAGAGCAACCCTTCTGAAAGTTAAACAATTATTTACTGAGGATATCATTGTTTATCAGGTAAGAATTTTCTAATATTCCAGAGTACATCACCTTCACAGAAATTACGAAAAATGATGTCAATAGTGAAACAGGTTGGTAGTAATTGACATCCCTCCTATCACCTTTCATAAAGAGGGGTTTAACAACAGCATATTTCTGTCTCCAGAAAAATGCCTCAGTGATGCATTACATATGTCAGATAAGACAGGGTTTATTTTATGGGATCAAATCGTTAGTACTCTACTGGAAACACCGCCATATCAAGATGACCTTTTATTTTTGACAGAATATATGATTATTTCAATTTCAGAAGGAGAGATTGGTGATACATTCATAAGACTGAATTTAATAAGAGTTGCTATTTCAGCATACTGTTGTGATTTTTCTGTTGAACTGTTTTTCCCTAACTTCATACTATAACAAAGATATGATATTAAATATTTTTGCTACTTGTGCCTCATCATTTATAGCCCTTCCATTCAGCTCAATTGTGATGTTACGCTGCTCTGTGGCTCGTTGTCCTATCTCTTGTTTCACTATATTCTACAAAGCCTTAAGTCTATTGTCAGAATTATTGATTTCTGACATTATTATTTTTAATAACTTTTCTTAGTAATTTTGAATAGTTTTTTAGTGTGGGACTACTGCAGAACCCCGTTTTGATTTTCCAACAGGTAGATTTTTCTTTTGCTTTCACAAGACAGTTGTTTAACGTTATTTCTGATTAGCTTATGCAGAAAGTTGTTTTCAAATAATTATATGGATTTGTGAAGAAGTAGATTAAATTTTATGTCAGTATCTTGGTTAATTCTAAATTTTTTTCCAGATAATTTTTTAAATATTCTTAAAAAGACACGTAAATGAAGAAGTGAATTTATGCGCCCGCGAGCCGGAAGTTTTATGGAACGATCATTGCGCCGCGAAAATATTCTTGTCTCGACGTTTTTATACTTGTCTTAGTACATGTAACAACTTCACCTTTTCCCATATTAGTTTTGCTAGTAAGATGCTAGAACTTAATGCTTTATATGTCACTAAGCTAACCGTGTGTCATGTGCTGCTCAGATAGGCACAGGAAGTCCATCTTTTCAGAACTCTCTCAGCTCTCCAAACAGACAAGAAGCACTTGTACCTTATTACTCAGCCCTCTACATCTCTGATGAAATAAGCTAACCGTACTTTTCTGTGCATTCTTTAGAATTTTGTGGGCTTTTTCGTTATTATCACTTCTTTCAAAACAGGGTGCCTGATTCCGAGTCTAACCTAAAAAGAAAGGTACTCCTCTGACACCAGTAACCACAGGGATCTTGCTTTGTTTGATGGTGACCCCCTTCCATACATTATCTGCAAGAAACTCTGACAACTTACATTTCCCTCTTCTACGCAGGCATAGTCCGGTCTAGTACATCCCCTTCTTCCAGCTGCAGCAATGGGCACTGCACTCAAATGAGATTTCATTTCAGTCAACAGCAGCATGATAAATTCATTGTTCACAAAGCTTACAGGAGTGTTAACTCAAGGCAGGTCAAGACGTTGAAGGACCTCCACAGAACTGGTGTGTGTGCGTGTGTGTGTGTGTGTGTGTGTGTGTGTGTGTGTGTGTGTGTGTGTGTGGTTGATGCTCATATTTCGTCCAGGTCACGCCGAGTGCTCTAATTTCTGTCCTCAGCCAGGCTGCTTCCTTCTCCACCTACTAAATAACCTGATCGTCCTTGTCAAAATCGACTATGTCCTGGCTAAGGCTAGTACTTGACTTTGCCGTACTTGCGATTATTCTTGATTTATCCTGCACCATCTGTCATACATCCTTACCATGGCTTCTACCTAGCAGCAAGACAGTTTTCCTCCTCTTTTTTTTGTCTGGTAGCGGCCTACATTCAGTTTCTTTACTAGAAGTCTGCTCCACCCTACTGTGACCTACAGTACTTAAGCTTATTAATTTATTTAATGTAGTATTTTGCGCAGTGGACTTGCTTGCAGATTTGATTTACTCACATTTACCTCTGCTGCACGGTATGGGCAGTTTGTAGGTCTATGGCTGTGTCCTGGATGTTAAGTTAACTACGATAATACAACACTATAGTTTCAGAGCCAACGGACCCCAGGATGCTACCGCTCGACTGAGTGGCAGCTGGTTCGATTCCTGATGATGGAACAAACCTTCGTAGTCAGAAACTGGGCAGCAAGGGAAGGTGAGATAGCGTCATATGTTTCGCACTAATCCGAATGTGCGCCAATATTTGGTTTAACTCTGAAACCTTCCTGTAATGTCTCACGAATTGAAGCCATGTTCGTGGTGATCCGTCTGTTGTATGAAGACTTTAACGTCGGTAGAATCCCTGTAGCCCAGTCAACGAAAATCAAAACAGCTAGAATAGGGGACAAAACTGCGTAGTCGCAAATTTTTGTGCAGTGATAGGAGGGAATGTCATGAACGATATAAACTACTGACCATTAAATTTGCTACACCACGAAGATGACGTGCTACAGGCGCGAAATTTAACCGACAGGAAGAACATGCCGTGATACGGAAATGATTAGTTTCTCAGAGCATTCACACACGTGCTGAAATGAGGAAAGTTTCCAACCGATTTCTCATACACAAACAGCAGTTGACCGGCGTTGCCTGGTGAAACGTTGCTGTAATGCCTCGTGTAAGGAGGAGAAATGCGTACCATCACGTTTCCGACTTTGATAAAGGTCGGATTGTAGCCTATCGCGATTGCGCTTTATCGTAACGCGACATTGCTGCTCGCGTTGGTCGAGATCCAATGACTGTTAGCAGAATATGGAATCGGTGGGTTCAGGAGGGTAATATGGAACGCCGTGGTGGATCACAACGGCATCGTATCACTAGCAGTCGAGATGACAGGCATCTTATCCGCATGGCTGTAACGGGTCGTGCAGCCACGTCTCGATCCCTGAGTCAACAGATGGGGACGTTTGCAAGACAACAAGCATCTGTACGGACAATTCGACGAAGTTTCCAGTAGCATGTACCATCAGCTCGGAGACCATGGCTGCGGTTACCCTTGACGCTGCATCACAGACAGGAGCGCCTGCAATGGTGTACTCAACGACGAACCTGGGTGCACGAATGGCTAAAAGTCATTTTTTCGGATGAATCCGGGTTCTGTTTACAGCATCATGATGGTCGCATCCCTGTTTGGCGACATCGCGGTGAACGCACATTGGAAGCGTGAATTCGTCATCGCCATACTGGCGTATCACCCGGCGTGATAGTATGGGGTGCCATTGGTTACACGTCTCGGTCACCTCTTGTTCGCATTGACGACACTTTGAACAGTAGACACTGTATTTCAGATGTGTTACGACCCGTGGCTCTACCCTCCATTCGATCCCTGCGAAACCCTACATTTCAGCAGGATAATGCACGACCGCATGTTGCAGGTCTGTACGGGCCTTTTCTGGATGCACAAAATGTTCGACTGCTGTCCTGGCCAGCACGTTCTCCAGATCTCTCACCAATTGAAAACGTCTGGTCAATGGTGGCTGAGCAACTCGCTCGTCACAATACGCCAGTCACTTTTCTTGATGAACTGTGGTATCGTGTTGAAGCTGCATGGGCAGCTGTACCTGTACACGCCATCCAAGGTCTGTTTGACTCAATGCCCAGGCGTATCAAGGCTGTTATTACGGCCAGAGGTTGTTGTTCTGGGTACTGATTTCTCTGGATCTACCCGTGGTCTAGGGGTAGCGTCTTTGATTCATAATCAAAAAACGTCTTCAGTCCCGGGTTTGATCCCCGCCACTGCCTAAATTTTAATAAATAATCAGCATTGGCGGCCGACGACTTCCGGCATAAGAAGTCAGCCTCATTCTGCCAACGGCCTTCTCAAAGCGGGCGGAGGAGCGGATAGAGATTCAGGGCACTCTCTTGTCCTAGGGGTGGGAAATTGCCCCTAAAGGCGGAAGAATCAGCAATGATCAATGCATAAGGCAATGGAAACCGCTGCATTAAAGACACATAACGTGCATCCACAGAACATGTGGCCTGTAATTGAAGAAGTGTCATGATGATCTCTCCATTGGCAAAAGATTCCGGAATAGTCCCTCTTTCGGATCTCCGGGAGGGGACTGCCAAGGGGGAGGTTACCATGAGAAAAAGATTGAATAATCAACGAAAGGATAACGTTCTACGAGTCGGGGCGTGGAATGTCAGAAGCTTGAACGTGGTAGGGAAACTAGAAAATCTGAAAAGGGAAATGCAAAGGCTCAATCTAGATATAGTAGGGGTCAGTGAAGTGAAGTGGAAGGAAGACAAGGATTTCTGGTCAGATGAGTATCGGGTAATATTAACAGCAGCAGAAAATGGTATAACAGGTGTAGGATTCGTTATGAATAGGAAGGTAGGGCAGAGGGTGTGTTACTGTGAACAGTTCAGTGACCGGGTTGTTCTAATCAGAATCGACAGCAGACCAACACCGACAACGATAGTTCAGGTATACATGCCGACGTCGCAAGCTGAAGATGAACAGACAGAGAAAGTGTATGAGGATATTGAAAGGGTAATGCAGTATGTAAAGGGGGACGAAAATCTAATAGTCATGGGCGACTGGAATGCAGTTGTAGGGGAAGGAGTAGAAGAAAAGGTTACAGGAGAATATGGGCTTGGGACAAGGAATGAAAGAGGCGGAAGACTAATTGAGTTCTGTAACAAGTTTCAGCTAGTAATAGCGAATACCCTGTTCAAGAATCACAAGAGGAGGAGGTATACTTGGAAAAGGCCGGGAGATACGGGACGATTTCCATTAGATTACATCATGGTCAGACAGAGATTCCGAAATCAGATACTGGACTGTAAGGCGTACCCAGGAGCAGATATAGACTCAGATTACAATATAGTAGTGATGAAGAGTAGGCTGAAGTTCAAGACATTAGTCAGGAAGAATCAATACGCAAAGAAGTGGGATACGAAAGTACTAAGGAATGACGAGATACGTTTGAAGTTCTCTAACGCTATAGATACAGCAATAAGGAATAGCGCAGTAGGCAGTACAGTTGAAGAGGAATGGACATGTCTAAAAAGGGCCATCACAGAAGTTGGGAAGGAAAACATAGGTACAAACAAGGTAGCTGCGAAGAAACCATGGGTAACAGAAGAAATCCTTCAGTTGATTGATGAAAGGAGGAAGTACAAACGTGTTCCGGGAAAATCAGGAATACAGAAATACAAGTCGCTGAGGAATGAAATAAATAGGAAGTGCAGGGAAGCTAAGACGAAATGGCTGCAGGAAAAATGTGAAGACATCGAAAAAGATATGATTGTCGGAAGGACAGACACAGCATACAGGAAAGTCAAAACAACCTTCCTTGACATTAAAAGCAACGGTGGTAACATTAAGAGTGCAACGGGAATTCCACTGTTAAATGCAGAGGAGAGAGCAGATAGGTGGAAAGAATACATTGAAAGCCTCTATGAGGGTGAAGATTTGTCTGATGTGATATAAGAAGAAACAGGAGTCGATTTAGAAGAGATAGGGGATCCAGTATTAGAATCGGAATTTAAAAGAGCTTTGGAGGACTTACGATCAAATAAGGCAGAAGGGATAGATAACATTCCATCAGAATTTCTAAAATCATTGGGGGAAGTGGCAACAAAACAGCTATTCACGTTGGTGTGCATACCATCTGACTTTCGGAAAAGCATCATCCACACAATTCCGAAGACGGCAAGAGCTGACAAGTGCGAGAATTATCGCACAATCAGCTTAACAGCTCATGCATCGAAGCTGCTTACAAGAATAATATACGGAAGAATGGAAAAGAAAATTGAGAATGCGCTAGGTGACGATCAGTTTGGCTTTAGGAAAAGTAAAGGGACGAGAGAGGCAATTCTGACGTTACGGCTAACAATGGAAGCAAGGCTAAAGAAAAATCAAGACACTTTCATAGGATTTGTCGACCTGGAAAAAGCGTTCGACAATATAAAATGGTGCAAGCTGTTCGAGATTCTGAAAAAAAAGGGTTAAGCTATAGGGAGAGACGGGTCATATACAATATGTACAACAACCAAGAGGGAATAATAAGAGTGGACGATCAAGAACGAAGTGCTCGTATTAAGATGGGTGTCATACAAGGCTGTAGCCTTTCGCCCCTACTCTTCAATCTATACATCGAGGAAGCAATGATGGAAATAAAAGAAAGGTTCAGGAGTGGAATTAAAATACAAGGTGAATGGATATCAGTGATACGATTCGCTGATGACATTGCTATCCTGACTGAAAGTGAAGAAGAATTAAATGATCTGCTGAACGGAATGAACAGTCTAATGAGTACACAGTATGGTTTGAGAGTAAATCGGATAAAGACGAAGGCAATGAGAAGTAGTAGAAATGAGAACAGCGAGAAACTTAACATCAGGATTGATGGTCACGAAGTCAATGAAGTTAAGGAATTCTGCTACCTAGGCAGTAAAATAACCAATGACGGACGGAGCAAGGAGGACATCAAAAGCAGACTCGCTATGACAAAAAAGGCATTTCTGGCCAAGAGAAGTCTACTAATATCAAATACCGGCCTTAATTTGAGGAAGAAATTTCTGAGGATGTACGTCTGGAGTACAGCAATGCATGGTAGTGAAACATGGACTGTGGGAAAACCAGAACAGAAGAGAATCGAAGCATTTGAGATGTGGTGCTATAGACGAATGTTGAAAATTAGGTGGACTGATAAGGTAAGGAATGGGGAGGTTCTATGCAGAATCAGAGAGGAAAGGAATATGTGGAAAACACTGATAAGGAGAAGGGACAGGATGATAGGACATCTGCTAAGACATGAGGGAATGACTTCCATGGTACTAGAGGGAGCTGTAGAGGGCAAAAACTGTAGAGGAAGACAGAGATTGGAATACGTCAAGCAAATAATGGAGGACGTAGGTTGCAAGTGCTACTCTGAGATGAAGAGGTTAGCACAGGAAAGGAATTCGTGGCGGGCCGCATCAAACCAGTCAGTAGACTGAAAAAAAAAAAAAAAAAAAATTTGCACCCAAATTGCGTGAAAATGAAATCACATGTTAGTTCTAGTATAATATATTTGTCCAATGAATAACCGTTTATCATCTGCGTTTCTTCTTGGTGTAGAAATTTTAATGGCCAGTAGTGTATTAAAAATCCCCATCAATGGAGTGTGTGTTTCGGATTGTGGGGGCATTGGAAGAACAATTTTTTATGTTTGCCTTGAATAACTCGACAACGGAGGGTCCTTGCGAAAATTAAACTACCTTAAATATTCAGCGAAATACGTCCTATTAATTTCTTCTCTAGGAATAAGAGTTGTCATGTTGCATGGGATGGAAAAATTGCTGATTATTAATGATGGTGTTTTAATTGTACAACATTACGGTTTACTGTTAAATTAAATTGTTTGAAAACAAGCATTAAATGTGCGCACACGTCTAAGTGCAGTAGAGCCGTTTTAAGGGATAAATTGTGTAACAGGTTGGAGGGGGCGGAGATGGAGGGCAAAGACAGGTCGCTGGATTGCGGCCATGCACTTCCCTCCTTCATGGGTCTGCTAACTGAAGTGCGAACAGGGGATTTTCCGCTCGTCCCACTTTGTCACAAGAAACAACTACAAGGTGTTTCACAAAGTCATGAATCACTGGCGGGAGTCCGCAGACAAGCCAGGAGGGTGTTTATTTCTCACAAAGGATGTTAATACTACATGGAATACAGATTGAATTGCTAATAGTACTCGTGTTAACGCAAGAAATGTATATGGACTGAATCTACGTAAATCTCTACATACTGTTCAGCACAGCTTGAGGGGAATCTGAGTCTTAGTCATCTTACACAGCAGGTGTAGTGTTCTTCGAGGAAAGGCAACATTCCCCATCACGTGCGCTGCTCGCTTTTCAGTTTACAGACCATCCCGTCCCAGCATGTCGTATCCATATCTCTTTTGTTGGTAAACAAAATAATTTCGCTGTGCTCGTGTTTATATAGCGGAATTAATTTCAGTTTATTAAATGAGTATTTATTTTCAGTTGTTGTGAATTATTATGTAAAAATGTTCAACAGTTGGAGCTGTCAACTGTCTACCCCACTGAAGACCGTGTCTCAGGTGTAACATGGTGTCTATTCCGTTGTCTCCATTATCAGCAAGATGACGCATCGACAAGTTCAATCCGTTTCTCACCAACACTACGAGGTCACTGACAACATCACACTTACGAGTTATACCCTTCCCAGGTACTGTAAACGGAAACGTATTTTACATGAAGACCCACTTAACAACATCATGTAAGTACTCATTTAATAAACTAAAAATAGCTCCCCTATATAAAAGCAAGATCGTAGTAATTATTTTGTCTGCTCACGTAAATGTACAGCAAGCTACTGCCATACAGATTGACTCCATTTCCCATCTAGCAGTTTAGAACAGTATGGAGAGATTTACGTAGAATCTGTCCAAATGCTTTTCTTATATTACTGTAATTAGCAACTCATCTCTATATTCCATTTAATGTTGACGCACTTTGTGGAAAATAAACACCCACTGGCATGTCTGCACATTGAGTTGTCAGTGATTCATAAGGTACACTGCAGAGAGTTAGTATAACTTTGCGAAACACCCTGTAGTTGCTTCTTGTGACGTAATGTAATGGACACATTGGGGAATCACCTGTTCCCTCTTCAGTTTGCACATCCACGAAGGACGAAGTGCATCACCACTACCCGGCGACCTACCTTTCCCCGCCATTCCACTCTCCGCTGCTCCCACCCCCCCCCCCTCCCCCCATCCCCATCGCTATCATGTGATCAGAACACAATTTATCCCTTAATATGGCTTTACTGCACTTAGACTGGTGCACACATTTAATATTTGATCTTAAACAACTTCATATAACAGTAAACAATAGTTTTACACAATCAAAATACTATTTTCAGTAATATGCGATTTTTCAATTCTCTGCAATGCGGAAACAAGACAGTGAATATGGCCTTTTTTTTGTAGGAGATTTGATATTTAATTTTCTGCTGGCATACATTTTGCTAGAAGCTGGGTTTTTGAAATTAATCAAGAAAAACATAAAAACGTGGCCTTTCGTCCTCCCAGTTTTCCTTCGTTGAGTGGATTACTGCCACTATTCAAGAACAGTTGACTTCCTTAGCTCTCCTGGAAGAAAGGGTTCTGCAGACAACTGTAGCTAACAGCCTTGCTCTTGTTCGCAGAAAGACTATTTAATTCTGCAGTGGAATATGAGAAGCTTTGAAACTTCGTGAAAGACACCCTTCTCTACAGCACATACGTACGTATCCACGGTGTGAGTGGATTGCTCAAATTTAGTTTTCATTATAAGCGTCCTTACACACGTGTTAGGTAATTGATATGTGTTCTGTTTCTCCCCAAGGTGCAATAAATAGAGAGACTTTCAATTTGTTTATAATTTTATAATAAAATTCAATATGGTTTTAATGCTCAGTGATGATCGGTTCACCCTGTAGTATTGTTTTAAAACATACGAATTCGAGCTCGTACCTGCAAGAAAATAGTGACCCTTCTATTAAACATCTATGTAAGAACAGTACATTAACATGTTCTATCTAATGTTCATCATTACTACAAATTTGTCTGAAGAAGCACCACTGTGCAGCAAGAGCACATTCGTTCATGCCTGATAGTTATTGTTTCACTAAACCTAAAATGACACGCTGTAGACATGTTGAAAGGTGTGTGTGTAAATTTTGGTAGGAATTTTTCTTGTTTTGAATGTCTGGAATCACGCTCGTCAGGTTTGAACTTCTTAGCTATGTGCGAGCAGCCTCGGCAAAGGAGTTGCGCTGCTCAGATATGCTCTGCGAAGATGTGCGCCAGATTCTTCTTTTGATCACGAGGAGAAGAGAGGAGACAGACAGTAGAGTTTTGATGTTACATGCTAATAATCGAGCTTTGGTTTAATAGTAGAAAGCAGCAAACAGTGGAGAATTTTGGGATTTACGTTATGGGTTAATAGAAGATTTATTGTGGAGAGAAAAGAATTGATTTTTACATTAGTACTTTTATAAATGTCGTGAAGAATGGATTACAAGTAATGATGAAGTATGCTTTATTTGGGGTAGCGGTTTGATAATGCAGCATTCTTGGTTCGTCAGACCGAGAGATCAGGAGTTTTCCTGCTTATTATTTATTTATTGTTAGGATTTATCGAACACTGTGAGAAAAATGGATATAAGAATTACTTGACTTTGGAATTCCGTTTAAGGAAAGATTATACATGTGAAGTTCAATTTTTGTAAGTCTTGGATTAAAGTTACCTGATTTCAGGGAACGCTTAATTATTATTGAAGTGCCTTTAAATGTGATTAAGTCAAACGATATGAGATTACTATTCAGTGCATTTAACCCAGAAACATTGCCCACATTCCAAGAGTCAATTAATTTATAATTTATTTCAAACCATTACCAGAAATTATGATTCAAGAATGATAGTTACGTTTGCATTGCACCTTTGCACATCTCAGTAGCTAAATTTTGCGGCTCTGAAAGTGTGATACGTAGAGCCCACGAAGAGGGATTTCCAATCCAGGTTTGTTTTTCACATTAACATTAACAATCCCACCTTCAACTATTCTCTTCAAAATAGTATAATTCTTCCAAACTTTCCACTTGAACTCTTCAACAAACAATATTACATATGTCTTACCAGATTCATAACTACCAGAACCAAACATATCACTCGCTGGCATACAAACACTGTACTTGTTTATAATACTCTCATTTAAAGTAGTTTTCCCTACACTCATATCACTGTACAGGTAAAGCTGTGGTTCGTATTGAAAACGCTGGCATTGTACCAAGATACCACTTCACTTACCCAACCAGTTAATGGATAAGAGTAATTTATAAAAGGTCTTACAAACTGCTTCTTTGACTGAAAAGATCGAACAACCTTTTCTATAACATTTAATTTGTGACTGAAGTGATATATAAATGAAGTTTAAGGGCATTGGTTTACAGGTCGTGGTTGACGATTCTCGTGTATCTGTTGGTGGTATTTCTAATTTTACGATGACAAAGTTTGATGCTTTCAGTCTAAGATCTGGATGGCTTACAGTGGCTATTGTTCACTATGGCGGTACATCTACATCTACATTTATACTCCGCATGCCACCCAACGGTGTGTGGCGGAGGGCACTTTACGTGCCACCGTCATTACCTCCCTTTCCTGTTCCAGTCGCGTATGGTTCGCGGGAAGAACGACTGCCAGAAACCCGATCTGGTACGGATCCCACACTGATGAGCAATACTCAAGTATAGGTCGAACGAGTGTTTTGTAAGCCACCTACTTTGTTGATGGACTACATTTTCTAAGGACTCTCCCAATGAATCTCAACCCGGTACCCGCCTTACTAACAATTAATTTTATATGATCATTCCACTTCAAAACGTTCCGCACGCATACTCCCAGATATTTTACAGAAGTAACTGCTACCAGTGTTTGTCCCGCTATCATATTATCATACAATAAAGGATCCTTCCTTCTATGTATTCGCAATACGTTACATTTGTCTATGTTAAGGGTCGGTTGCCACTCCCTGCACCAAGTGCCTATCCGCTGCAGATCTTCCTGCATTTCGCTACAATTTTCTAATGCTGAAAAATGGCTCTGAGCACTATGGGACTTAACATCTGTGGTCATCAGTCCCCTAGAACTTAGAACTACTTAAACCTAACTAATCTAAGGACATCACACACATCCACCTCCGACCGTAGCAGTCACGCGGTTCCTAGAACCGCACAGACACCACGGCCGGCCTCTAATGCTGCAACTTCTCTCGGATGCGCACCATTCAAAACAATAGTCCCAAAGTTTAGCATCTCTCAAACTATTTAACATTAAAAACACTATCACCATTGCAGATTCTCTTTCATTAAAATAAATTTAGACAGTTGTTGTTGTTGTCTTCAGTCCTGAGACTGGTTTGATGCAGCTCTCCATGCTACTCTATCCTGTGCAAGCTTTTTCATCTCCCAGTACCTACTGCAACCTACATCCTTCTGAATCTGCTTAGTGTGTTCATCTCTTGGTCTCCCTCTACGAATTTTACCCTCCACGCTGCCCTCCAATAC
Source organism: Schistocerca serialis cubense (assembly GCF_023864345.2). Lineage (NCBI taxonomy): Eukaryota > Metazoa > Arthropoda > Insecta > Orthoptera > Acrididae > Schistocerca > Schistocerca serialis. The sequence continues at coordinate 285,442,900 of NC_064643.1, read as the reverse complement.
TAAATTGGAGATCCCTTGATGCCTCAGAACATGTCCTACCATCCGATCCCTTCTTCTGGTCAAGTTGTGCCACAAACTTCTCTTCTCCCCAATCCTATTCAATACTTCCTCATTAGTTATGTGATCTACCCATCTAATCTTCAGCATTCTTCTATAGCACCACATTTCAGATAACTTTCATTTGGAGACACTGGCAGGATACGAACCTGGAATCTTCATAAATGTTACATAATTTTTTTTCCAATTTAGATTGTGAATGACCATTACAAATAATTGAGTTCAAGAGTGGATAATATATTACTGTGAAGTTCGCACATATGCAGGGTATCCGAAAAGTCTTTCCCTGATTACATAAATTGATAACTCAGGCTAAAAGTATGAGAAAAATATGAAACTGGTGTCTAATTGTTAACAAACTATCAAAGTTTGTTTCACACGTCAGTAAACTTTCCCGTGAGAACCCTTGGTAGCACGTCCAAAGGTGAATGTTTGGTGCGCGCTATTGCACGATCGAATTATCGGGCCATTCTTCTTCGCTGAGACTACCATCACATCTGCAGTGTATCTCGACATGTTGCAGCTGTATGCTGTTCCTCAGCTGCTTCAGTATCACCCCGATGTCTTGTTTCAGCAAGACGGTGCACCGCCTCATTGGGGTTTGGACGTCCGTGCCTATCTCGATATGACCTTTCCTGGGCGATGGACTGGTCGTGATGGGCCAACGGCTTGGCCTCCACGCTCTCCTGATATAACCTCATTAGACTTCTTTTTATGGGGTTATGTCAAGGACGAGGTCTACCGAACACGTATACCCGATCTTGAAACCCTGCGGCAACGGATAACCACAGTAGTTGAATCGATCCCTCCAGTGATGTTGGCTAATGGTTGGACGGAAATTGAATATCGCCTAGATGTGCTACGTGCTACCAAGGGTGCTCATGTGGAAACTTACTGATGTATGAAAAAAACTTTGATAGTTTGTAAACAATTAGACACCAGTATCATATTTTTATCTTACTTCTAGCCTGAGTTATAAATTTATGTAATCAGGGAAAGACTTTTCGGACACCCTGTACATTTATACGCTGAAAACGACAAATAAAGAAAGAACTTAATAAAAATATTTATTATTTCTTACGCATGATTGACTGAAGCTTCATTCGTTTCGCGGGGACCATCGTGCAGCAGCCCGAGGCAGAAATTGCACATTCTGCAAAAAGTACATTTCTCTTACATGTTTTTAGGTCAGAACTGAACAAAATCGTAGTGTATGTCTTCTCTAGTACAATTTATACTACTGTTCACTACCTTTTTAATAAAATATATAGTAAATGTACGACTCAATGCATCTTAATAGCTGTGCCAAATTCGTATGTTTTTTTCCGATGGTGAGGAGTCAAATACAGTCAGTGTGAAACTCCAAAATTAACACTTTTAAAAAGACACTGATACTGACGGAAATGAAACGTATTACACCACGAAACCCCGTGCCAATATTTATCAACCTTGCGAGATGTTCATCACATAACCGCTATTAAATGATTAAACTTTTATTCCATTCGTAACTGATGAGCATCATCGACATCATTATGAGGTGTAACCCCCACGGTTACGAATACTTCTTGTATTCTTTGTGGCATGGAAGCAAACAGCCCCCTAATTTCATTTTGAGGAATTTTTTGACATTTTTTGGAACACAAGCAGTGTCAAATATACTATGTTTCAAATTACTTGATAAATTGACACCTGTCACTTGCCGCTACTGGGGTACCTCATCGGCCGTCGGCTACTGCTTCGTCATAGGTATCACACAAACAAGGCAAGTCACTCCACAGATGACATTAACGCGTAACGCGCAGCAGTGTTGGGAATGGCCGCCGCAAGGTTTGTCGGAAATTCGAGATTCTTTGTCGACAATTGTTTTTAAATGATCAATGACTGAACGACGCATTTTGTAGCCTTTAATTTAAACTCATATCCTACACGAACCACAAACTCGTGACGCGTAATGTATTCGAGAAAGTGGTAGTCCATAATCTGCAGCAGAACTAAAATCACCATCGCTTTCTTCGTGGCTATAAAATTAAACTTTCTAGGAGGAATTCTAACTCCCGTAATATGTTCCCTACGGTTGTGGTGATACACTGCCCTCTTCCGCATTTCATTTGTTGATCCGTCTGTTCGACAGAACAAGTGGAATAATCCTACGATCTTATCGTGGTGTACTCCTTCTGAAAGGACGCGTGTCTAATCTTGTTGCTACAACGCGTGTCTAATCTTGTTGCTACACTGTTCTGAGTCCATAGCGTCACTATTCGTTCTGTAGTCATTACATTATAGTCAAATGTCTATGCGATCTGTCGTTATGATGCTCCCAATTGGTTAATGCAACGATTCGCTTTTTCTCATAGTCCGAAAGTCAGCGGTAACGTTCCCGTCCTTGATCTCTGAGCATACTGCAACGCGATTTGCGCCTGAATAGTTTCAGTAACGTTAGAAACGCCCAACAGCCAACATCAACTCATACCATTTTTCTTCAATATGAAGGGTTTTTTCTGTCCTGAGAATAATGAAAATAATGTCGAATACCGCTGAAATTTTAATCAATGCATCACACAGGCTGGAAGTAGTGGGAGAATTAGTTCAGTAGCGTTCGGTCAAATTGATCATGGTCTAACAGTTTTCATTTGTGTAGATAAGAACAATCAAGTCACTTCACGCGGAATAATTTATCGTTTTTCTTATTAGTTTGCTACTGGAGCACAGCAGACTAAACGAAGTGACTTAAGAAATTTTGACTTAAGAGTTGCACATAACAATATATATGTGTAATTGCACACAGCCCGTTTCTGATATGTAAAATGGCAAACATAGATCTAAAATATCGGTACAACTAAGATTTAGGAGCACACTGAATCCGTGATGAAATCATGGTAACAATGTCTCGTCTGAATACTGACAAGAGTAATTTTGTAGCTATCCCAAAATAATTGTTACCGAATTCTGAAAATAATTTTTCGTCTTAGTAGTATGGTACAGTAATCGTGTAGGGCACGGACCTAAGATAGAAAAACTACTTATCTGAGAACTAAGTCTATGGAATTTCTGTATTCTTATAAGACCGAATTTATCTCCTTGACACAGACGAAACGGGACTGCTCAAACTACTACTGAACTGTTTCCCGTAGTATCCTTAAGTAATGAAAGGTTGCACAAAAAAACGATCAACTCATCGGCTGGTGATTGGAAACTTACAAAAGACGGAAGACAAGAACGACGGAGTTCCTGCACAGAGTCACGGAAAACGAGATGTTGAAAGTTTGGGATGGAGAAAAATCGGATGGAGAATTGTGTGGACACAAATGGTTGCCAATTTGATAACGATTGTGACTAAATGAATATGTCTGGTAAGTATCAGTACTTACGTTTTCGGTACCAGAAATGGGGATGTTGTATCAAGCTGCGTACACACTTTCAATAGAGCTCAAGCATGAGTTTTTATTAAATGATCTATTCGCTATCGCAATAATTCTGATGAGAATTCTCACTGTGTGAAACATACTTCAAGGACCAATAAGTCAAGCACTAGTAAGCCACGACAAATGGTTCCCTAGTAAGGCGAGGAATATCTTCGTGTTTGAATTAGGAAAAGTAGGGAAAGAATGGAAAATAGTTCTACGTTAAATACTCGATTTACCTATTAGGAAATCTTTTCTGAAGGTATCTGTCTGGAGTTCGCCTTGCACTGAAGTGAAACGTGGATGATCATCGGTTCAGAAGGGAATAGAAGCCTTAGAAATGTGGTGCTACAGAATAATTCTGAAAATTATGGATCGCGTAACTAATAAGGAGTTACTAAATCGAATCGGAGAAAAAGGAAATGCTAACATAACTTGGCTAAAAGATGGGATCTGTTAATAGGACACATTATGTATCACCAAGGATTCATTAGTTTAGTACTGGAGGGGAGTTTGGGGGATAAAAATCGTACAGGAAGGCCAAGAGACGAATAAAATAAGTAAGTTCAAAAGGATGTAGGTCGTTGTAGTTATACGGAGGTAAAGAGACTTGCACAGGATCAAGTAGCATGGAGAGGTGCATCAAACCAGTCAGCGGACTGGAGACCATGACAACAGCAACAACAACGAAGTTATACCGTTTGATACACAATAAAATCACTGTGATGTGTTTAACTATTCACTCTAGAAATAACAGATACTCGTAACTTCTTGCATACCCAGCAATACATATTTCAAACCGTTACAGCAGCATTCTAGATTTTCGACATAGACACAAATGCTAAGCAAGTTATCGACTTAACTCATACACTCTTTCGCATACACTAGGCTTTAATTTTTGTGTGGGACATATCGGCAGAAAATTAAATTAAAAACAGTTCCTTTCTCAATCTGTTCTGACGTAGGATATCAGCAAGATTCCATTGCTTGCAAGGCAAACGCCAGAACTGGAGATTCATTCCCGAATATTCCTAATTGGGATTCCCTCCGCCCAGCTACCAGCCAGCACTCCGGTGGGCCGCTATTGGAACAGGTCGCTCTAGCAAGAGAATGAAAAGCGTGTAAAACAATCTCAGATGCCCTACCGCACATATAAACTCCACCATCAGTACATTGTGAGTACACTGATCGACAGTGCCAACATAAGACGGAACTTCACATCTGAAACAGAAAATATCATTATTTTATGACATAATAACGGTCCTTCAAACAATAATTGTACAATATGATCATCAACAATACACTGTGGGTCCGAATCCCACCGACAAAATTTTGGAGGGTGTTCAGAGATATTTTCGTACAGGAGCCATCGTGTTTCAGAAAAGAAAGGAGAAGGGCTGCGTGCGGAACAGTTTCCCAGGGAATCATTAGCGTACCAAGAACAAAACTGAGCGAATTTCTAGCTCTGTTTCGGTCTCGGCGCTCTGCAAATTCTCGTTAAAAGTAACTGCCCCTGATTGCCTGCAGCACGGGAGCCCCATCGTGCAGGCGGGTAGCATACACTAAGGTGCTCTTTATGAAATCACATGCGCTGTGGCCAAAATTTAAACATAATCTAGAAGTAACAGCATACTTCCTCAGTTGTTCTTTGCGAGGGTTACAGAGAAGGTTAAACTTCATATCAGACGTTTAGAATACAACCTTAACAGGAGAGGTGGTGGATTCCTACGTGCCACGCATGAATGGAAGCTTTCAGTGAGGTGGGCTAATATCTTTGTTGATTGTGATGCCATCCTTGAGAGAAAAGTGTCCGGAGTTCTGCCCAAGGAGGTACCATCGTTATTAATTTGTGACAAAACACAGATAGTCTAGCAAATGATCAGCATTTGGTGCAAAGATTAGCGGGTAATGTAATAGCCGTAAGTAGGCGAAATGTTCCGATATCGTTTCACTATGCATCCACTGCTAACTAAATGAAGCGACTACGTCAATGTAGCCGTGGAGAAAGCAGAAACTAGACTCAGATTTGTTGAAAGGATCTTGAAGAACCTGAAAGTTGCCTTTCAAACATCCACTTCCAAATTTTCGATTATACTCTTTCGTTATCTTGCGAAGTAGTCCTTTAAGATTCTTTACAAAGATGTTTCTGTAACCAGTATCGACTACAGACAGCGTAGATCTTTGAAGTGTCTCCTTGTGATGTTTGACGGAAGCTTTTAGTCTCTAGTATTCGGGATTTTTGGCCAATTGTCTCTTAGGCGGTTAGAGGGGATGCGAGCTAGTAGGTGTGAAAACTTCATTCTAGGGAATGTGTGGACGGCTGATTGGTGTTAAATGCGGCTACCGCAGGTTTACAGTCTTGGTGAGATTGTTCTTTTTGTTACGATGATCCAAAAAGATGGCGAACAATCTAATTTACTCTATCAAATTATTAGTGAGGTACTCGCATTCGGTGGCTAACTTTTTCAGCAATTCGTGTTACTAAAATTGTAAATTGCGAAAAAGAAGAATTGTCATCCACGTGGTGTTGCAAACGATTTGCTTTCGTAGGAAGAGTCTGGTTACGGAATAGATTTCTTGTCTCTTAATCCTCAACATTATGCAGCTAGCTCAGTCATTTTTTTTCTTTTAGTTTATTAAATGATCTTCTTCGCGTCGAATATGGAGTTGAGTTCATGTGATGTTAATACAAGCCATCAGTTTTTCACATGTCATTGTGATGGCAAGGGGAAGATTAGGGGTTTAACGTCCCGTTGACATCGAGGTCATAAGAGACGGAGCACAAACTTGAAATGTATCACGGATGGGGAAAGAAATCTCCCGTCTCCTTTCAGAGGAACCAGACCGGCATTTTCCTGAAGAAATTTAGGGAATTCACGTTAAACCTAAATCCGGATGGCGGTACAAGGGTTTGAATCCTCGTCGCCTCGAATGAGAGTGCAGTGTGCTAAACGCTACGCCACTTCGCTCGGTGTGATGCCAAGGGATCATGTGTTACTATTCGGTTTTGAATCCCATTGAAATTGAGGTTATGTCTATATATCTCAGTTTAATCTCTCTGTTCATTTATTGGGTATTAAAGTGCAAACTCGTACAATCTTCGTCAGCCGCAATTTTGTGATCGTATGTTACGAGACGCTACCTTGATCTCTGCTAGTGGCTGCGACTGATAAATTTTAGTATTTAATTTCACTAATGCCACCCCCTATTTTTAACAATACTCAATTCCGTTCTGATACATAAACTCTCAGCTAAAAAGGTCGATCTTAACGACGGCCGCTGGTCGAAGGAAGGCTGTGCATAATCCTGCAAACATGTGTTTATTTACGTTGCACACACTACTTCGAATATTAAATTATCTCGAGGTGTGTAGCACGCCTTGGCAAACCATGGACACTTAAATCTTTCAAACTGCAACATCATTCATCCAACTCTAGGCCGTATTGAAAGCATATATTGAAAGTTTCATATTTGGTTATTACCATTACAGAAAGGGGTTTACACCCCCCACTGCATAGTGAGCAACTGTATGTTGCTCACAAATACACTCTAGATATTGTTGGGATATTATGAGTGAGGTTCATAATCGATTCTGTTCAATTTCCAACACAATGCCTATTTTCCGTTGAGCGATTTAACGTCTGACGTAGTGACAGTCAGGCATATAACACATGTCGCGAGGCAACAGCGTCTGTCCAGACCAGTCCCCATCACAAAAAGAAGAGAGAATAATAAAATTAATCTTTTAATTCTGACCACAGATTCGAATTTCCAATAAAATTCCGAGTAAACTGATACCATACTCAGACAGGTCAGTTAATTAGCAAATCGTCAATTATAATAATACATTGAACATTACTAAAGTAATATCCCCAGGTCCGCAGACGCTACCGAGGTATTGTCTACATAGAAGATCATCGGCTTGATGGAGCAGGACGATTTTGGCATTTTCTGGACGTTTTTCTAATTAAATCATGATGATACGTAGGCGGATCTAATACAATGTCACGTCTCCTATTAGTGTAAACTCTTCTGTAGTACTATGTCCTTTCATTCAAATAAAAACACTTTCTGCTGGACCAAATTTCCTCGTGTTACGTTTAGACAAGGTCAATGGGATATTACTAGCATAAGTTGATTTACCAAATGCCTTATCAGCAAATTAGAACATATGAAATGTGTCATACACAATAACATCTTTCTCATTAAACCTCTCAGTTCCAGCTAAGGCAGCATTTATACATTTCATCACAGTCACAGTAACCCATCCATTACCAATACTCTCAATAATGAAAGACATACGGCATCATAGAAAAACACAAGGACCAGTAAGCAGTTTGGTTTGGGCACTTCCTCTGATAGCTTTATTATTTATTCTCATAGAGCCTGATGTAAATCAAGACTCTCAATGACGTTGTATACTATGGACCACTGGAGTTGACGACGACGACGACGACGACGTAAACTCCGGTGACGCGGTGTGGCTCATTTGTTGCAACAAACGTTGTTGCCAGTGCTGCAGCCTCACTCGGAGTGAGGCTGTTGGATGAAAGGACATGTTACTACAGAAGGGTTAAGGCTAATTGTATTATCATTATTAATAAACTGCTCCACGTAACTACCCCTTGATTTGGTTAGAAACATTGATCGGTATACTTAGTTGCTGCGCGCAGGCTCGACTGCATAGCAACACAAAGCTGCACAAGAGTGGTGCCGCTCCCAATGGCGAAATCTAGCTTGATTTCCTGGTCGTTATTTCGAACTGTCGTAGCACCCACGCGGTGGCGGAGACATTCAATGTCTCTCACGTTGTGGGAATCCGCTCCAGTTCGGGCCGCCTTACTTGAAGTCAGGAACTTGGCCACTCCAGTCGGTCAGAACAACAGGAACTGTTACACTTCCAACACCTGTCAGTTTGACTACAAGAAACTTTTCGTGTACCGCGGAGGTGCACTGGCGTTCATCGACCGAGACTTCAAGTAGCCCAGAGAGCAGCTTTCCGGCCCATTCCGTTGCAGTTTCTAAGGGCGTCGAAATCACGAGGTTCATGGTTCGGCATTTACCGCTTGTTTACTGGCAGGTGTTGTTTTCCAGTACCTTGGGAGCAGCACTGTGTTAGAAACTCGTGACTTACTCGTAGTGATAGAATTAAGAAGCACGCTGCAACTACGTTGGTTACATCTGTGCTGTCGCTACATTTGCACGGCGAGATACCGGCACTGCCGTCAACAAGTGTCAGCGTGCGAACCATTCAACGAAACATCATAAATACGGACTTTCGGAGCCAAAGGGCCAGTCGTGTATCCTTGATGACTGCATGACACAGAGCTTTACGCCTCGCCTAGGCCGATCCACACCGACATTGGAATGTTGATGACTGGAGCTATGTAGCCTGGTCGAACTAGTCTCGTTTCAGATTGTATCGAGCTGATGGGCATGTACGGGTATGCAGACAACCTCATGAATTCCTGAACCCTGCATGTCAACAAGGGGCTGTTCGAGTTTGTGGAGGCTGTATAATGGTGTGGGAAGTGTGTAGTTGGAGTGTTATGGGACCCTTGATACGTCTAGATACGACTCTGACAAGTGACACGTATGTAAGCATCCTCTCTGATCACTTGCATCCAGTCATATCCATTGTGCATTCCGACGAACTTGGGCAATTCAAACAGAACAATGCGACACCCCACACGTCCAGAATTGTTACAGAGTGGCTCCAGGAACACTTTTCTGAATTTAAACACTTCCGCTGGCCACCAAACTCCCCAGACATGAACATTATTGAGCATATCTGGTAAGCATTGCAACGTGCTGTTCAGAAGATATCTCCACCACCTCGTACTCTAACGGATTTGTGGACAGTCCTGCAGGATTCATGTTGTCAGTTCCCTCTAGTACTACTTCAGACATTAGTCGAATCCATTGCACGTCGTGTTGCGGCACTTGTGCGGCTCGCGGGAGCCCTACATGATATTCGGCAGGTGTACCTGTTTCTTTGGATCTGCAGTGTAGATACCTTTCCAGAGCAAATTAACTTTCATTGGTCGGTAGCTTCTTTGTTGTCTCGTTTTCTTAATCAGTTCTTTACTAGGCGACGAAACATCTGTTGTAATAGACAAAGTCCGACGCCTGGCACAGAAGATCAGCAGGTGAGTGATCTGCTAGGAAAGAATGATAGCTGGTACATCTCCGAAGGCCACCTTTTTCATCTTTAGATAATCTGTATTAAGTCACACTTTTAAGAGGTGAGACGACAGAGACCCCAGACGCAGCTATAGGTATTCACCAGCAACACACGCAGCAAAGGTAAGAGCGTGTTGCTCACTTAACTTTCTCTCCTCATACCAAAATGAAATTTCGTTTATTAATGACCTACTTGGGTCATTAATTGGTATGATACAAGGCATAGTTCCTTCATACAGTGGTAAAGTATGTTTACTGTTGCAGCAGATAAACCATTACTGAAAAGAGCGCACCACTTACAAAGTTTCACGTACGCAAGAGGTCCCTCACAAAATTCTTGTTAGACCATTCTTGAACATTGTTCGTCAGTCTGGGACTCTTACCATGTCGGACAGACGGAAGAAACAGAAAAAAAATTAAAATCATCAAGGGCTAGTTTAAAAGAAAGAGGGAGGACTAGTGATTGACCTACCCTCGACTATGAGGTATTTAGAGACGGAGCGAAACTCTGATTTTGGAAGGGTATGAGTCGTGTCTTTTTCAAAGGTAGCGCCGTTACATTTGCCTTTTAAGTGTTTTAAGGTAACCACGAAAAACTTAAATCGTAACCACCAAATACCGAGTTGAACCGCCAAGCATCCAAATACGAGTACAGTGACTCACTACTGCGCCAGTACATGCAGATTATAATCAGGAAGTTCGATGGACTGGCGTCCGTAACGTCATCGCCTAGAAACAAACGGTGCTGATTTGAAACTTCCTGGCAGATTAAAACTGTGTGCCGGACCGAGACTCGAACTCGGAACCTTTGCCTTTCGCGGGCAAGTGCTCTACCAACTGAGCTACCCAAGCACGACTCACGCCCCGTCCTCACAGCTTTACTTCTGCCAGTACCTCGTCTCCTACCTTCCAAACTTTACAGAAGCTCTCCTGCGAACCTTGCAGAACTAGCACTCCTGAAAGAAAGGATATTACGGAGACATGGCTTAGCCACAGCCTGAGGGATGTTTCCAGAATGAGATTTTCACTCTGCAGCGGAGTGTGCGCTGATATGAAACTTCCTGGCAGATTAAAACTTGTACCGGACCGAGACTCGAACTCGGGACCTTTGCCTTTCGCGGGCAAGTGCTCTACCAACTGAGCTACCCAAGCACGACTCACGCCCCGTCCTCACAGCTTTACTTCTGCCAGTACCTCGTCTCCTACCTTCCAAACTTTACAGAAGCTCTCTTGCGAACCTTGCAGAACTAGCACTCCTGAAAGAAAGGATATTGCGGAGACATGGCTTAGCCACAGCCTGGGGAATGTTTCCAGAATGAGATTTTCACTCTGCAGCGGAGTGTGCGCTGATATGAAACTTCCTGGCAGATTAAAACTGTGTACCGGACCGAGACTCGAACTCGGAACCTTTGCCTTTCGCGGGCAAGTGCTCTACCAAATGAGCTACCCAAGCACGACTCACGACCCGTCCTCATTCTGGGTGCTGATTTCCTTACATACGGCATGCTCCACGTAAATAAGACACACTGAGAATTCGTAAACTCTTCAAAATTCCTAAACGAGGTGTTTGCCGAGCGATAGTACAGAAGGATGATATCGAAATACTCATATTCTCTTTATCTTCTGAGACGTTTAAGAAACTACAACTATTTTTTAAATGGAAAGATGCACTTTTCTCACGTGAAGAAGAAAAAGACAGGACAATGATGAGACTTGTCAAGCGGAAACTAAATGAGAACCAGGGTTGAATCATTCTTTACGAACCAGCAGTAGGCTGACTAGACAGGTGAAGTGTGTTACGGCGTAAAGTCAAGTGTCGTTACATCAGTCAGGAACTACAGAGAAGAAGTCAGCCAATCGCACCCTAACCGGACCTTCCTCCAGGACGACAATGTGACAGCAGCGGCCCCTATGTGGAGGGGATATAAGCACCGTCACTGACTGGTGACGGCCCAGTTCAAAAGCAGCTTCAAGATTAGCGGCTTTGATAGCAGCTAGTCACTTCGCTTGTACTCTCTACGGAGCACAGACTCGGGATTGTCTATACTGTTGAAGATTGATTATTTTGTACGTCGCCCTTTGCTTGCGACACGTCTGTGTATTTGCCAAAGTGAAGTATTGTATTTTTTTTGTAATAAAATTCATTCATGCGACTGGTTTGATTGTTTGTCTAGCGAACCGAGTATGAAGGCTTACAAGATAGCGCAGCTATTGCGCCCATACCACCTAGTTAGTGGGGGAAGTCCACTGGTTTTGCTCCCCAAATCTCCAGGTCGCATTCGCCTCTGTGTTGACTTTAAGTCTACGGTCAACGCACAAACTGTGATAGATATTTATCCATTGCCACGTCCAGTGGATCTCATGGATAGATTAGGCGCTGGTCGATACTTTTCAAAAACTGATTTGCGCGACGCATATCTTCAAATACTGCTAGATGAAGAATCTCAAACCGTGTGTATTGTGAACACTCATTTTGGTTTGTTTAAATTCTTGCGTTTGCCTTTTGGCAGTGCTTCCACACCTGCTATTTTCCAACGGTATTTGAAACAGCTGACTTCTCAAGTACCAAACTATTTGGACGATATTGTCGTAGCAGGTCGCAACATTGCAAATTTGCGTTCTTTGTTTTGTGTCTTATCTGATGCTGGACTAAAGTGTAGACTGGACAAGTGTGATTTTTTTTAAACCTGAATTGCAGTATCTTGGTCATGTCATAAACCGTCAAGGTGTACATCGTCTTCAGTCACATTTGATAGCCATACGAGATTTGCCAGTTCCTCGCAATGTCACAGAATTGCAGTCAGTCTTAGGGAAAATGAACTGTTATATTCGGTTCATACCAAATGCTGCACATATCGTAGCTCCATTGCATCGCTTGCTTCGCAGGAATGTCCCCTTTGTTTGGACAGATGAGTGCCAAGTAGCTTTTCAAAAACTTAAAGATGCATTGCTCAGTGATCGATAATTGGTTCACTTTGATCCCGACAAACCAGTTGTGTTGCAGCTTGACGCCTCCTCTTAAGGAATCAGTGCAGAGCTTTCGCACAGATTTGGTGATAGACAGACTTACTGCTTTCGCATCAAAAGTGTTGCCCAATGCTCAGTGTAGCTATTCACAAATAGAGAAGGAGGAATTGATTATTGTCTATGGTGTCACCAAATTCCACCACTGTGTGGCAGAAAATTCTACTTAGTAACGGATCATAAGCCATTGCAGTCATAGTTTCATCCGATGAAGCCAGTTCCTGTACGAAGTGCCCAAAAAATTTCAAAGATGGGCTTCGTTGTTGTCTCAATACCAATACGAGATTGTGTATCGTCCGAGAGCTCAACTTGGTAACGCGGACGCACTTTCACGTGTTCCGATGGACCCTGATATAGACTTTGACGCTTCTGCTGCATCTTTTAGTCACATCGATACTCAGGAGTCTGAATTGCTACAATCCTTTGCTCTGAACTATAGGACAATTGCACAGACCACGGAAGCTGATTCAGATTTGGACATTTTGCTAAAATACATTCGCACATCTTGGCCTCGCTTATTGCATAGCATAAAGAACACTATAGTGCGCCGATACTTAGCACGTCGGCATAACCTCGCTATAGAGCAATGAGTGGTTCTTGCTGAAAATGGCAGCGGACTGTCACTTATGTTGTTCCCCGAAGCTTTGCAAAGTGAAGTGTTGGAGTTACTTCGCCAAGGACACTGGTGGATTGTTCGTACGGAACAGTTAGCGAATCGATACTGTATTTGGCAGGGTATGGACACGCAAATAGAACAGATGACGTCACAGTGTCACGCATGTGCCGAAAATCAGTCCGCTTCGCCACAAAAATTTTGTGCTTGGCCTCAGCCGCAATCATCATGGCTACGTGTGCACGTAGACTTTGCGGGACCTTTTCGGAACGCTCGTTGGTTGATTGTGGTAGATTCTTATAGCAAGTTTCGTTTTGCTATGCCAACGAGCTCGACAAGGTCACGTAGCACAGTTCAGGCGTTGTTCTCTATTTTTTGCCTCGAAGGTTTGGTTGAAGTCATAGTGTCGGACAACGGCAATCAGTTCACGTCAAATGAATTTGAAAAATTCTGTGAACGAAATGGCACACAGCATCTAACTAGCGCACCGTTCCATCCACAGTCACACGGCGAAGCGGAACGTTTTGTCAGAACCTTCAATCAGCAGATGGCCAAACGTCGCACCGCACGCACCAGGTATCAAGCATTGCAACTGTTTCTCGCCTCCTATCGTTCGCATGCACGATATGGACCATCACCGGCGGAATTGGTTTACGGCCACAGCCATCCGACATTGCTCCACCAGCTACAGTCTCCTCAGCATCCGGCGCAGAAGGAAGGCTGCATGTATCGCTTCGTGCGGCATGACATTGTGTTTTTCAGGGTTTTTAGCGGCAGCAGACAGTGGGCGTGACGAGAGATCCTTCGTCGACTTGGCAAACGCATGTATCTCTTTTCAGGCCCAGACGGCTTGCAGCGCAGACATCACAATCAAATTCGCCAATGTCATGTGCACTGCGATCCTTCTGTATGCCTTCCCCAGATTTCACGGATCCCGAGGACAGTGCGGCCACAGCAGCCGCGAGATGGTGTCATCAAGACACCGCGGGACGACCCCTGGAGACGGAGGCTTCACCTCCTCCGCCTCCTCTCGCCCTACCGATGGAGCTGGAACCGCCCACGGCGCAGCAGCCGATGCCTTCTACATCTCAGTATGGACCTCAGGAGGTGGGCGTTTTCCGGGGGACGTTTCCACCAGAGCGGGGTACGACCGGAAGTCTGACGTCCCCTGCTGCCACAGCTTCCGGTCCATCGGAGCGTCCACGCTCCCTGCCTCCCTCCCACCTGCCGTGCTCCATATACGACGACGGACCGTCGCTTTGGGGAAAGGGGGGGGGGGGGGAAGGAAGGAATGAAACAGTGTAAAGTCAAGCGTCGGCACGGCAGTCGGGAACTATAGAGAAGAGAAGGCTGTGAGAAGAAGTCAGCGAATCGCACGCTGACCAGATCTCCGTCCAGGACAACAACGCGATAGCAGTGGCGCCTATGTGGAGAGGACGTAAACGCCGCTACCGACTGGTGACGGCCCAGTTCAATATCAGTTTCAAGATTAGCGACTTGGATAGCAGCGTCAACGCAAGTCACTTCGCTTGTACTCTCTATGTAGCACAGACTTGGGATTGTCTATACTGAAGAAGACTGATTATTTCGTATGTCGCCCTTTGCTTGCGACACATCTGTGCAATTGCTAAAGTGAAGTATTGTAATTTTCTTTTTGTAATAAAACTCATTAATATGACTGGTTTGATTGTTTGTCTAGCGAACCGAGTATGCAGGCTTCCTAGACACTACAAGGTGAACCCAGAGAAAAAAAGTCTTATTAAACACATGTCAGGAAATGAACCGTCTGCGAGGTAACAGCGACTTTCTTGTTACCCGGCACTACTGCGTGATTTTATTATGTAAACACTACATGCCGGCCAGGGATGTGTGATCTTTGTTTACGTTTTCGAGACGTGGAGTTGAAAACAGAAGGGTACGACAGTACAGTAAACACAGTACCATCTATGTCGGTTATTTACGGAGCATCAGTTGTGTTGTACGGGTGTTGCTGGTAACATGGAACATTACAGCAACGGAGAGTACGCGGATACTAATTTCATGTAAGATAGGGGATGCGAACACATGGGAGGCAGCATGCATGTACAAAGGACCATACGCTGTCCGAAATCACCCAAAGAATCTAACATTTACAAGAGTGGATCATCGCCTCAGAGAACTGGGAGCTTTGCACATGCTACGGGAGCGGTGAGATCTGTACGAATTACACTTATACTTGAAGATTTGGTGCTGGAAACAGTCGAAACGTCTCACGGAATCTCTACAAGGAGCCTTGCCGCACAGATTTTGAAATGATCCAGGCGTGTATGAAATGATTCGAAGCTCATTGCGGTGACGGATACAGCCTACATTCGGGGACAACGCTAATCGTGAATTTATGGTTACCATCCACCACTGGCTTGATTCTGTGTAAACATAATCCCAGTTGTGCGTACACCGTCACAATGGACAAACCGTCTGTCGAGTCTCCGAGGAGACCGAAAGTTGCCAGATAGCAGTCGTTATCCTCATCAAATCATAGCTCCGCGTGTGATGGAAAGGGGTGCCTTTGGGTACCCGAAACGTTCTCTCTGGTTCACATAGCTGGTAACTTGGACAACGGACGTTACATTTTTGACACGTTAGGGGCCGCTGTTGGATCCTACCTTCAAGACCCCAAGACCCAACTTACCTCGATACAGACGGTGTCAGATTGTTGCCCGAATGGCAAGCGGTCCAGACCTCTCACCCAATGAATACATCGGTTGCCGAGAGACCCCCACGCCATGATACGCTAGCCACTACGTCTGACGGATTCCGGCAAAAACTTAAGGCTGCATGCCGTGATGTACCAGTTATCAAGCTCAGTTCGATTCGATCCCCAGCCGAGTTACACCCGATGTTTCTGTTAGAATTTGCAGCTCCTTGTATTAAATTTCTTATACAGCCTGCCCCAAAACCACGTGCAAATTTATCCCTGTTTCTATACTGTATACGCACAATAGATTCCATTTTTAATGGCCAGCAATGTATTACACTCCTTGGCACTGAGATCATTAAACACGGATTATAGCTCCGTTACAGAAGAAAATGGAAGAAAGTTACGTCTCGTCTGAGAGATGGCGTAGTGCCACTTCTGTCTCAAGAATCGTTGTTCGGCGCACCACTGTCAGCGTGCCTCTCTTCGCTACAAAGCCACGGGCTGCCGCGACTACGGTCACCATGCTGACGGTCCATGGTGCTCCATACGTCAAGACGTCAAGCACTGTTCGTGTGGTATCTGTCTTACCGCAAACATGCCCAATTTCCAACTCAGGATATGTGACATGGTTGCACGCTCCATGACAGTAGTCGGGTGAGGCTGCTGGAATTCTGCACGGCGTTCAGTATGGTCCTACTGACCCCATCCATTGCCGGCCGAAGTGGCCGAGCGGTTCTAGGCGCTTCAGTCCAGAACCGCGCGGCTGCTGTGGTCACAGGTTCGAATCCTGCCTCGGGCATGGATGTGTGTGATGTCCTTAGGTTAGTTAGGTTTAAGTAGTTCTAAGTTTTAGGGGACTGATGACCTCAGAAGTTAAGTCCCATAGTGCTCAGAGCCATTTGAACCATTTGACACCATCCATTCCACATCCGCAAGACAGCCGTGGGAGCCTGGCCAATGCGAGTCGTAATATTGTGAAACGAAAAAAGCAGTCTCGATAGGCAATGATCCTGACGCTCGAATCCTGGGCGGTGGCGGATGATTTTCCTTCTTACACGAGACATGACACGATCTTATTACAAACAACCAACGTTGAAATGCAATTTCAGAATGAAAAATCCGCTGCGTAAACTTTACTTATGTAGCATAAGTGAAGGCAAAGGTGAGAACGGAACAAAGATCCGAATCTAATGTTTTCCCTACTTGTCGGTTTAATGTAGCAGCGCTGCATCTTCAAATGAGAGCTTTTGTGGTGTAAGTGTTAGGTGTGCTGTGTCAGTGGTTTGCGCTATCAATATTTCCATATATGAGATGAGCTAATTTTTGGAATTTCGATCTAAGCCTTTACCACGTAATTGATGGATATGTGTCTGCTGTAAAAAAATCTGAAAGATTTACCATACCTGGTGTGTAAGTACTGCAAATGATGGCTACCTGTCTGTTGTAATAAAATCTCAAAGGTTTACCAATACGTGGTGTGCAAGTACAGTACCCAACACCTGCTTCAAGGTTAGTTAGTTGACAAGTTGCCATGTAGTAGCTGATAACAGAAGTTCCGAAATCAGCGCTACGGAGCAAAGATGGTACTAACTAGCTGGGGCAAATATCCGCATACATACTTTTGTCCCAAAACGTTTGTCTTTCCTTCTTCGGTTTTAATGCTAAATGCGTATGTTTATTTAACATACTTAATGGGCCCTAATTCATAGTTCACTACTTCACATCGACTGATTCAGTATTAGCTACATGTTACAGAAACTGCGAGACAAAAACGTCCTCCGCCATTGTCTTCTAGATCGTTAGAGGTGGCTAAGAAGCTAACAGAAAATTGATCTTACATTAGAAATGTAGCTAAAAGGCTTGGATGCAATGAGTTCACATTACGTAAGTGACTTAAAGCAGGCTATAGAGTGCCATCATTAGTGCGTTCCGAGAGACTAATTTCTGAGACAGAGGAAACCGAACTGGCGTAACACTATCAGTCTGTATTATATGTTGAACGGCCTTACTTTTAAACATTTCCGACACGTAGCATTTCATTTTGCCGAAAATAATGGGGTAAACCATCTGTTTTATAAAGAAACCCAATTGCCACTGGAAGACTCGGCTCGCTGATTCATCGTTCGTTGTAATTTAACTTTACAGCAACCGGAGAAATTCAGTATCGCGAGAATAATGGGGCTTAGTAAAGCACGAATGGAACTTTTTTTCAGCAATTTGGAAACTTAGTAATCTAAATAATTTTCCGGCCCATCGAGTCTATAATGAAGACGAAAAAGGAGTACAGACTTCACCATGAAAACTGCAGGAAAATGTGGGAAGATAAGGGCGAATAATGAAATAACACAATGTTTCTTTGTGTTGGTGTGTATTGTATTTACATTAGTGACATGTTATAGTCATGTTTTGATGTTTAATACGATCGTGATGCTGGAGACAAAGATAATGATGATTGTGATGGTTTTGGTATAGTGAAGTATTATGCAAGTTAGTAATGGCAGTATTTTATAAGTACTGTAATTCTAGTTTACTCTGTTAGAATTATAATAATTTATTTTCCTCGCTCGACGAAAGATCCGTACCCAAAGACTGGAAAGCTGCACAGGTCACACCAATGTTCAAGAAAGGTAGTAGGAGTAATCCACTAAATTACAGGCCCATATCATTAACGTCGATATGTTGTTGTTGTGGTCTTCAGTCCTGAGACTGGTTTGATGCAGCTCTCCATGCTACTCTATCCTGTGCTAGTTTCATCTCCCAGTACCTACTGCAACCTACATCCTTCTGAATCTGCTTAGTGTATTCATCTCTTGGTCTCCCGCTACGATTTTTACCCTCCACGCTGCCCTCCAATACTAAATTGGTGATCCCTTGATGCCTCAGAACATGTCCTACCAGCCTATCCCTTCTTCTGGTCAAGTTGTGCCACAAACTTCTCTTCTCCCCAATCCTATTCAATACTTCCTCATTAGTTATGTGATCTACCCATCTAATCTTCAGCATTCTTCTGTAGCACCACATTTCGAAAGCTTCTATTCTCTTCTTGTCCAAACTATTTATCGTCCACGTTTCACTTCCATACATGGTTACACTCCATACGAATACGTTCAGAAATGACTTCCTGGCACTTAAATCAATACTGGATGTTAACAAATTTCTCTTCTTCAGAAACGCTTTCCTTGCCATTGCCAGCCTATATTTTATATCCTCTCTACTTCGACCATCATCAGTTATTTTGCTCCCCAAATAGCAAAACTCCTTTACTACTTTAAGTGTCTCATTTCCTAATCTAATTCCCTCAGCATCACCCGACTTAATTAGACTACATTCCATTACCCTTGTTTTGCTTTTGTTGATGTTCATCTTATATCCTCCTTTCAAGACACTGTCCATTCCATTCAACTCTTCTTCCAAGTCCTTTGCTGTCTCTGACAGAATTACAATGTCATCGGCGAACCTCAAAGTTTTTATTTCTTCTCCATGAATTTTAATACCTACTTCGAATTTTTCTTTTGTTTCCTTTACTGCTTGCTCAATATACAGATTGAACAACATCGGGGAGAGGCTACAACCCTGTCTTACTCCCTTCCCAACCACTGCTTCCCTTTCATGTCCCTCGACTCTTATAACTGCCATCTGGTTTCTGTACAAATTGCAAATAGCCTTTTGCTCCCTGTATTTTACCCCTGCCACCTTTAGAATTTGAAAGAGAGTATCCCAGTCAACATTGTCAAAAGCTTTCTCTAAGTCTACAAATGCTAGAAACGTAGGTTTGCCTTTCCTTAATCTTTCTTCTAAGATAAGTCGTAAGGTCAGTATTGTCTCACGTGTTCCAGTGTTTCTACGGAATCCAAACTGATCTTCCCCGAGGTTGGCTTCTACTAGTTTTTCCATTCGTCTGTAAAGAATTCGTGTTAGTATTTTGCAGCTGTGACTTATTAAACTGATAGTTCGGTAATTTTCACATCTGTCAACACCTGCTTTCTTTGGGATTGGAATTATTATATTCTTCTTGAAGTCTGAGGGTATTTCGCCTGTTTCATACATATTGCTCACCAGATGGTAGAGCTTTGTCAGGACTGGCTCTCCCAAGGCCGTCAGTAGTTCCAATGGAATGTTGTCTACTCCGGGGGCCTTGTTTCGACTCAGGTCTTTCAGTGCTCTGTCAAACTCTTCACGCAGTATCATATCTCCCATTTCCTCTTCATCTACATCCTCTTCCATTTCCATAATATTGTCCTCAAGTACATCGCCCTTGTATAGACCCTCTATATACTCCTTCCACCTTTCTGCTTTCCCTTCTTTGCTTAGAACTGGGTTTCCATCTGAGCTCTTGATATTCATACAAGTCGTTCTCTTATCTCCAAAGGTCTCTTTAATTTTCCTGTAGGCAGTATCTATCTTACCCCTAGTGAGATAGGCCTCTACATCCTTACATTTGTCCTCTAGCCATCCCTGCTTAGCCATTTTGCACTTCCTGTCGATCTCATTTTTGAGACGTTTGTATTCATTTTTGCCTGCTTCATTTACTGCATTTTTGTATTTTCTCCTTTCATCAATTAAATTCAATATTTCTTCTGTTACCCAAGGATTTCTACTAGCCCTCGTCTTTTTACCTTCTTTATCCTCTGCTGCCTTCGCTACTTCGTCCCTCAAAGCTACCCATTCTTCTTCTACTGTATTTCTTTCCCCCATTCCTGTCAATTGTTCCCTTATGCTCTCCCTGAAACTCTGTACAACCTCTGGTTCATTCAGTTTATCCAGGTCCCATCTCCTTAAATTCCCACCTTTTTGCAGTTTCTTCAGTTTTAATCTACAGGTCATAACCAATAGATTGTGATCAGAGTCGACAATCATGTATCAATCAAGTCCTGCTGTATATCAACGTCGATATACAGCAGGATTTTACAACATATATTGTGTTCGAACGTAACGAATTACCTCGAAGAAAACGGTCTATTGACACACAGGCAACATAGGTTTAGAAAACATCGTTCCTGTGAAAAACAACTAGCTCCTTATTGACTTGAAGTGCTCAGTGCTACTGACAAGGGATATCAGATCGATTCCGTATTTCTGGATTTCCGGAAGGCTTTTGAGACTCTACCACACACGTGGCACCTAGTGAAATTGCGTGCTTATGGAATATCGTCTCAGTTATGTGACTGGATCTGTGATTTCCTATCAGAGAGGTCACAGTTCGTTGTAATTGACGGAAAGTCATCGAGTATAACAGAAGTGATTTCTGGCGTTCCTCAAGGTAGTGTTATAGGCCCTTTGCTGTTCCTTATCTATATAAACGATTTGGGAGACCATTTGAGCAGCCGTCTTCGGTTGTTTGCAGATGACGCTGTCGTTTATCGACTAATAAAGTCATCAGAAGATCAAAACAAACTGCAAAACGATTTAAAAGAAATATCGGAATGGTGCGAAAAGTGGCAGTTGACCTTAAATAACGAAAAGTGTGAAGTCATCCACATGAGTGCTAGAAGAAACGCGTTAAATTTAACTAAATACCTAGGTATTACAATAACGACCAACTTAAATTGGAAGGAACACATGGAAAATGTTGTGGGGAAGGCTAACCAAAGACTGCGTTTTTTTGGCAGGACACGTAGAAAATGTAACAGACCTACTAAGGAGACTGCCTACACTATGCTTGTCCGTCCTCTTTTAGAATACTGCTGAGAGGTGTGGGATCCTTACCAGACGGAACTGACGGAGTACATCGAAAAAGTTCAAAGAAAGGCGGCACGTTTTGTATTATCGCGAAATATGGGAGAGAGTATCACAGAAATGATACAGGATTTGGGATGGACATCATTAAAAGAGAGGCGCTTTTCGTTACGAAGGAATCTTCTCACAAAATTACAATCACCAACTTTCTCCTCCGAATGCGAAAATATTTTGTTGACACCGACTTACATAGGGAGGAACGATCACCAAGATAAAATAAGGGAAATCAGAGCTCGTACGGAAAGATATAGGCGTTCATTCTTTCTGCGCGCTATACGAGATTGGAATAATAGATAATTGTGAAGGTGGTTCGATGAACCCTCTGCTAGGCACTTTAAATGTATCCATGTAGATGTAGATGTAGTGATATGTTATAGTCATGTTTTGATGTTTAATACGATCGCGATGCTGAGACAATGATAATGACGATTTTTGTGTAGTGAAGCATTATGCAAGTTAATAATGGCAGTATCTTATGAGTACTGTAATTCTTGTTTAGTCTGTTAGAATTATAATAATTTATTTTTGTGTGGAATTTTGTCCCATAACAATAAGACGAGTAAAGATCCGTTTCCTTCATTTGTAACATATTTTTAAAATAACTTTAATACGTCATACAAGCAATCCTGGACTTGTGATACCATGTATCTTACGATCCTAGGTGTATTGTATACAATTTCCATTGTTATGTAAGCAGAGAAGCAGAAGGGAAACACAGAAAAATGTTAAGTGCATACCTTTACCCCAGCTTATGCTACAGGATGCAGATGACGTTACAGCTGCCTTCTATGTACGGGTGCGCTAAAATGATAATCATTTGAAAAGGCAAGCATGTTGTTGGATTGGATTGTTTGGGAGGGAAGAGACCAAACAGCGAAGTCATCGGTCTCAGCTGATTAGGGAAGGATGGCGGCCGTGCCCCTTCAAAGGGACCATCCCAGCATTTGCCTGGAGCGATTTAGGGAAATCACGGAAAACCTAAATCAGGATGGCCGGACGCGGGATTGAACCGTCGTCCTCCCGAATGCGAGTCCAGTGTGCTACCACTGCGCCACCTCGCTCGGTAGGTAAGCATGTGGTACACTTAATACCAACTTAACGGTTCTTGTTTGGCAGCTTCATGGTGTAGCGGTTCTAGCGTCCAGCAGTGTACTGTAAGCTCCAGCCTGCCCCCTCTGTTCCTTTTCCTTCGGCTGCTGCTGCGGGACAGCTCAGAGACCTGAGCGGGGCCGAGAGGAGCAGCCGGACTGGCTGTGCGGCGCGACGTAACGAGGTTCCCCGGGGCGCGGCTGTCAGCCACAGCGCCTTGCCGGAGCCGGCCTGACGCACGAGCCAGCGGGGGCCGGGCCATACTGTCACAGCACGGCACACCGGTCCACCTGCCTGCCTGTCTGCTTTGCTCCAGTCTACAGCCGCTACCCTTCCTTCACATCGCGATAAGCGTACATCGACTCGAACGAAAGCTGCAAACCTGCAAACGCACCTTAACCCATACATACTGTGCAGCTTAATACACTGAAGAGCAGGACTGTCCACAAATCCATGAGTACGAGCGGGTGGAGATCTTTTCTGAAGAGCACGTTGCAAGACGTCCCAGATATGCTCATTAATGTTTATGTCTGGGAAGCTTGGCGGCCAGCGGAAGTGCTGAAAATTCAAAAGAGTGTTCCTGAACTGTACCAATTCTGAACATGTGGGGTGTCGCATTGTCCTGCTGGAATTGCACAAGTCTGTCAGAATTCACAATGGACATGAATGGATGCAGGTGATCAGACAGGATGATTAAGTACGTGTCACGTGTCAGAGTCGTATCTAGATGTATCAGGGGGCCCATATCACTCCAGTTGCACAAGCCCCACACCATTACAGAGCCTCCACTAGCTGGAACAGCCTCCTGCTGACTTGCAGGGTCCACGGATTCATCAGGTTGTCTCCATATCGGTAGACAACCGTCCGCTCAATACAACTTTGCCGGCCGGAGTGGCCGAGCGGTTCTAGGCGCTACAGTCTGGACCCGCGCGACCGCTACGGTCGCAGGTTAGAATCCTGCCTCGGGCATGGATGTGTGTGATGTCCTTGGTTTAGTTAGGTTTAAGTAGTTCTAAGTTCTAGGGGACTGATGACCTCAGAAGTTAAGTCCCATAGTGCTCAGAGCCATTTTTGAACCTATACCAGTTTCTTTGGTGCTTCAGTTTTCCGCACTTGTTTAGGCGACCTTGGAACTGTTACCATCTCTACACGTTGTTAATAAGAGGAACATTTCATAAATAATGCACAAGTTGATATTACTGTGGTCTCTTTGATGCAACAACAATGAAAATTACGATGGATGCAGTTGGGAGCTTGAGGAAGAAGCACGTGTTTTTGTTTCCCCCTCTGTACTCTAACATAAATTTGGCGAGACGTAGAAATGGACCGTCTAGTGGTCTCGGATACTGCGACTGTTGAAGGCCAGAAGTCGTACATCGAAACCAAAGCCGCACGCGGCGAAAACACGACAGAAATCCACAGTGCGTTAAGTGAAATTTGTGGTGAGTTTACAGTGGACCATAGTACAGTTTTACGTTAGGTTAATCGTTTTCCTGGTGGCCGTATGAGCATGGAAGATAATCAAAGGGCTGTAAGGTCAAAAATGTCAACAGATGAACCAAATGTGAAACTTGTGGCAGATGCTCGTGAAGAAGATCGCAGTGCGACTTGTGAGGAGCTCTCTGAAGCCATGGGAATTGTCCAAACATCAGTATTCCGTATTCGGAAAAATGATTTTAAGGCGGTAAAAATTTCAGCGATATGGGTCCCTACTGTTTGACTCTAGCTCCAACTACCACTCCGCATTCAAAGTTTGTTGATTCCCGTCGTGCAGCCCTAATTATGTCGGACACCTTTTCAGATGAATCACCTGAATACAAGTGACAGCTCCGCCAATGGAATTATATCTTGTGTACGTAGTACCATCGCCATCTGTATATGTGTATATCGCTGTCCCATGACTTCTGTCATCTAAGTCTGTGTGTACGGCAGCAATGAGATTGCGTCGAGAAATGACAAGTTTCACAATTTTCAGGTGATTAGTACGTGAGAATAAAAAATCGGAGGTGTTGTAACTTGAATGCACCTTGTAAGAGCAACTACTGCGCGTCTATGTCAACTGAATAATTATTAATATTGCTTTGAAACAATCCAGCGACTCGTTATGCAGTAACAGTATCTCGTTCTATTTGTTACTCCTATCTATTATCTGTACTGGCCCGAAAACGTATCGACAACCACGCATATGTAAACGGCGTGTGCTGTGTGTCCTGTTTGGAAAAAACTTCTTCTGTTCTTTGTTTTACCGGTACCGTTAGTTGTGTGTTAACAATGGCACACAACAATATGGACAGCTTTATTGACAAAGAGCTGACCGATGCGCACCTCGTGTATGGCTTCACTGAATGCAATGGAAGACCGACAAAACGACGCTATGCTGACCTGTTCCTGCAGTGACAGCAACCGCATCACAATACCTTTGCATCTGCGGGTTACCGTGCGTTTTCTGTTCTACGTTTTTCTGATTGCATATTACACGCGCCGGCCGTGGTGGACGAGCAGTTCTAGGCGCTACAGTCTGGAACCGCGCGACCGATATGGTCGCAGATTCGAATCCTGCCTCGGGCATGGATGTGTGTGATGTCCTTAGGTTAGTTAGGTTTAAATAGTTCTAAGTTCTAGGGGACTGATGACCTCAGATGTTAAGTCCCATAGTGCTCAGAGCCATTTGAACCATATTACAAAAAATGTTCAAATGTGTGTGAAATATTATGGGATTTAACTGCTAAGGTCATCAGTCCCTAAGCTTACACACTACTTAACCTAAATTATTCTAAGGAGAAACACACACACCCATGCTCGAGGGAGGACTCGAACTTCCGCCGGGATCAGCCGCACAGTCCATGACTGCAGCGCCCCAGATCGCTCGGCTAATCCCGCGCGGCTGAACCATATTACAGGCTTTTCCACTGTTGTGTAGGTTTTTCACAGGTACAAACGTAATTAGCGTAAAAAACGAAAAAGTGTTATTCAATTATTAATCCATAACGAGATACTGGAGACCGCGGGTCCCTTACACCAAAATATTCAGAAAATACTCCTGAACAGCCTCTGAAGTTTTATCAGTGAAGTTCTAGTCTCCAATACATACGTATACAGAATATTCCGAGACTATTCGTTCAAATTAATACAGGAGGTAGAGCACATCAAAACAAATACATTTAGCTATGGTACGTACGGTCCCTGACGGTTGTTTCTGAACCTATAGACGATTTCCACAGAAGATAATTTGGTATGCTAATTACAGCAGTGGCAGTTACAAGAAATACTCGAATGCGCCACCATTGGCCTGTATGCACGCAGTACATCGTCAGACCATTGACTGTCATGTCCCTTCGGAAATTACTGGAATGTCCGCAACCAGCAGCGACGGCAGTTCTAGCGAAGAGGACTTCTTCAGTTCTCACAACGGTTTCGTTCACCAGCTGCGTCATATGCTACCAAAGGAAGAAATCCGGACACTTGATATTATTGACCAGGCCACAGGACCACCTCGGCCGATCCATCGATTCCCGAAGATGTCTCTTAGATGATATCTCACTGCAGTACTGAAATGGGCTGGCACCCCAACGTGCTGGAAGTGTACCCTTTGTTTGACATTCAGAGGTACAGCCTCCAGAATTCTGGCAACACGTCATCCACGAAGATGCGATACGTCCGTTGAAGGGGAATGGGAGAATTTATGGTCCACTAAACCTATCACCATTGTTGTCACAAGGCGGTGTGCTTGCGAAGGAATCTGTTTGTTTCCAAGCAGATCTCAGAGCCAACCACCCGTACACAGAGCAGTTTTGAATGTCTTTACACATTCCCAGTAAGGCACAAAATGGTTCAAATGGCTCTGAGCACTATGGGACTTAACATCTGAGGTCATCAGTCCCCTAGAACCTAGAACTACTTAAACCTAACTAACCTAAGGTCATCACACACATCCATGCCCGAGGCAGGATTCGAACCTGCGACCGTAGCGGTCGTGCGGTTCCAGACTGAAGCACCTAGAACCGCTCGGCCACACCGGCCGGCAGTAAGGCACACCTACACAGCAGCTTACGTCAGCACCACTAGCAAAATATTCCCTAACATTACAAGCTGACTTCAGAAACCCCATATTCTTCATTGAAATACATTTGTTTTGATGTTGTCTACCTCCAGTATTAATTTGAACGAATGGTTTCGGAACACCCAGTACATACAGAGTAAACAGGAACTTCACTGACAAACTTTTAGAACAAAACAAAAAAATAGAAGATCTGGTAAACATGGGGTCTAAATTCCATACTTTAAGAACTATGGGTCAGAAGTTCACCTTTGGTACTGTGAAGCACATCACTTCTGCTGAAAAAACGCTCATAACTATTAACGTATGCATTTTAGAGACCACATTTACTATACATTTCTTTCTTCTGTTAGTCCATACTACCACCTCTGAAAGTTCGTCAGTTCCTCGGTGGAACTTTTAGTTCACTCTCTCTCTCTTTCTCTCTCTAGCACACTGGACTCGCATTCCGTAGGACGACGGTTCAAACCCGTCTGCGGCCATCCTGATTTATGTTTTCCGTGATTTCCCTAAATCGTTTCAGGCAAATATCGCGATGGTTCCTTTGAAAGGGCACGGCCGATTTCCTTCCCAATCCTTCCCTAATCCGAGCTTGTGCTCCGTCTCTAATGACCTCGTTGTCGACTGGACGTTAATCGCTAATTTCCTCCTCCTCCTCCTCCTCTCTCTCTCTCTCTCTCTCTCTCTCTCTCTCTATCTCTCTCTCTGTCTCTTCTGATGAAAACTTCCCACCGCAAGACTGAATGCCGCCTGGTGGCGTTGCGTGCTGGTGACGCCATAAAGAAAGTACTGACGCAGAGCAGAGACAAATGGGGAATCATTCTAGCGACGCTACGGAACTCATATGCGGAAATCCACTGACATAAGCGACTTTGAGAAAGGGCAGACTGTTACGGCCAGGCGCCTAGGAACGAGTATCTCGAAAACGGCGAAGTTGGTTGGCTATTTACGTCTCCTGACGTGAGAATCTGTGGAGAGCGGTTGAAGGGCGGTGAAACCACGAACCGATGACAAGGTATCGGACGTCCACTTCTCATCCCACAACATCAAGGTCGAATGCAGGATAGACGGCTAACTGGCAGATCTGATGACACATTACAATGCTGCTGCAGGCACAAGTGCTTCAAGGCATTCAAAGCATATCGTTTAGCAGAGATTGTCGAACAAGGGACTCCGCACCAGAGGACACCTAAGTGTTCCCATTTTGACCCAACGACATCATCAGTTACAACTGAGGTGGGCGTCACATCATCGAGGTCCAACAGAAATGTGTCGCCTGGTCGGATGAATCACGTTTCTTGTTATACCAGGTCTATGGTCGTAGCTGGATACGCCGTCATCCAGGTGAGCGGCTGCACGTAACACATACCGTGTACGGAGACGGGGGAGGGGGGGGGGGGGAGGGCGGGGAGAGGAGAGGAGGAAGGGGGAGGAGACGGCAAGTATTGTGATAAAGGGGACATTCCAATCAAATGGCTCTAAGCACTAAGGGACATCACATCTGAGATCATCAGTCCCCTAGACTTAGAACTACTTAAACCTAACTAATCATCACACACATCCACGCCCGAGGCAGCAGTTCGGTTCTGGACTGAAGCGCCTAGAACCGCTAGCCCACAGCGGCCGGCAGGGGACATTCAACTGGGCTTCCATAGGACCTGTGTAGTATCCAAAGGCACCATGACAACTGTGGTCTATGTAAACATTATTGTGGATCATACGCATTCCTTGGTGTATGACATCTGACGGCGAACGCATTTTCCAGGAGGATAACTGTCTATATCACAAGACCAGAATCATGCCACAGTGGTTTGAGGAACAAGGTTGTGAACTCACATTGATGTCTTGTTTTGAGTCATCATTGTACCTGTATGTCCCCCGCCCCAACATCCCATTTCACTGGCACACTACCCCCCCCCCCCCGCTCCCCCCTTGTCCTCTCTCTCCCCCTCTCTCTTCCCCTCCCTCTCCAGCTGCCTTGCCGAGATTTTAATTTCACTTCTTCTTTTCCCTAGCTTTATCGGATTTTTTAGGATTTGGAAAATTCTGTTATACTTCTTTCTGTTTGGATGCCCTTCCAGAAGCAAAAGTCATCAAGGTAACCTAAGGCGGGGAAATTACGTGCACCACCTGTCTGGGTATAGTGTAAATTTCATTCTTTAAGTTACGTATTTTCACTGTTTACGTTTCGAATTGTTTGAGGCGGAATTTGGGGTCTAGCGCGGCATTTGCCTAAATGAGCCCGTGAAAGTGCCTAAAAACCACAATAAGGATGGCTGGTGTACCAACCCACGGTCGTTCATCCGTCCTGCCGACTCTAATAGAATCTTGCTCACTTCCCTGCATCGCAAGCTAGCGGTCCGCGCCCTACGCTGTACGAGCAGGTATCACTTTGCCGGCCGGCCGGTGTGGCCGAGTGGTTCTAGGCGCTACAGTCTGGAACCGCGCGACCGCTCCGATCGCAGGTTCGAATCCTGCCTCAGGCATGGATGTGTGTGATGTCCTTAGGTTAGTTAGGTTTAAGTAGTTCTAAGTTCTAGGTGACCGATGACCTCAGAAGTTAAGTCCCATAGTCCTCAGAGCCCCCCCCCCCCCCCCAATCACTTTGCCGAGTAACAAGAGTTTAATATTATTTTGACAAACTGAAAGCGTGAACTAACCGTATTGTCCCGTTTGCGCATGGGAAGGCAGCGGGCGCTACTGAACCACATTCAGAATACAGGTTTAGTTTTACCTCCATTACATAGGTCCCCATACATCGCTATATCCTGTGATCAAAAAGCTACAAAGAATGAGTTTTCTATCTAAAAACCCATTTATTGTCCTTATCATAAGGGTGGTGCAAAACTTTCTTTGGGGTATCTATATAAACTCAATGACTGCTGCAAAGTAGTCGACGATATGGATGGGGTCGCTAACTGTGTGGATCAATAAACGGAGGTAATTAGTTAGAAGCTACTGGTAGTAGAAAGACTATTGTGGGACTAATAGTCGGCCAGTGGAGGGTATTCACGGTGAACGATTGATAAGCAGCTAATAACTGCAGCTAGCGAATTCCAGGATTTCTACAAAAGTTTAAAGAAGGTCCTAACATTTTGTTCTAATAGAACTCCAAACACAAGTCGATATTCCTACTGTTGAGTAACAGACTTCAAGCAATTGGAATCCAAGAAGTCATAAATTGTAATCTTGAGCTCAATAACCGTATCGTGGCAGAGATGCCACTTGAACAATTAAACATATTTTAGAATAATAGATCGCCAGTGGTTGTGGTATAGAACAGACGGGAGTATCCATTGTACGACTGTGTCAAGAGATGAGTCTTACATGAATGCTGTCAAGCATATTCTAGGTTCTATAGCTACATTTCAGATGCTTGTGTTTCCAGTGCTGAAAAGTATTGCTGAGGTATTGGAATAGTTTGACGCATAATGAAGTGTTTCCACTAGTACTAACCTCCTTCGAACGAGGGCGACTATCACCGTGTACTGGCTGGATTTTCTGTTCCTTATCGCCCTGAAACAGAAGGAAACAGCCAACATAACAATAAGAAACACAAGAAAAGTAAAAAAGAACACACAAATTTTCTCAAGGCACACGATTTTTATGAAATTCACAACACTTCTGGAGATACAGTACCATCATGTAATATATTTTACCACAACTGTTGACGTACACATTTGTGTTTACACCAATGCGTATTAAATTTAGTTAGTTTGTGCCACAAATTATTCAGATCATGACACTGAAGTAATTCAGTACGGACAGTGATAAATCTACCAACAAAACATTCCGGTGGGTGGTACATATAAATTTATCGCATGATCACATTTTCAAAATTTTTGTATCTTAAAGGTTAGTATGATATACTAATATTTTACGGATACAAGTCATAATTATAAGCGTTGTATTCTTACACATAACCAGGAATCAAAGGAGAGCGTTAATTTTAATAATTTGATATTGTTACGAAAGAGATTGTAGTATCGTGTTGGTATAGGAAGAGACTCTCGGCTGCAAGCGAATAAGGTGCACAGTTAGAAACAACTTTGCAAGGATAGAAAACTTCGTTCGAATGTTATGACTAGATGCATAGTATGGCGCTCGCGTAGACACGGTATCTGAGCAGTCTGCTACAGACAGATGTGCAGTGAACGTGGGAAGACAATTGGTGCAAGACGCATGGGTCATATATATCGGAGGTTATATAATAATTTGGATTCCCGAGATCAGTTACGTCTAGAGTGGATCTTCGATGCTGCGAAGACAGTTTTTCGACACTCATAAAACGCCGCAGAGGACGAGTAGTTTTGTAGCATTTATAGCCCTTGGAGCCATAGCATTCACTCTCAAGCCCCACTTCCTGATTGAGACGTATGCGGTGAATGAGGTGTAGACACACCGATTTATTAACGTTTTCTTATATTTATATTCAGGTTTGATTTACACTGGTAAGAGATATCCTCAATAGTAATCTCGAATACACTTTATTCTGATTATTTTCATTAATTAAAACTTCCGGGCTGAATTGCCGTGGTCCATATATAAAACTGCCTCTCCTTCCTGACGTTTCGTTGCCTACTGCGGGCAACATCTTCTGAGGTGAGTCGGCGACTGGCTGCTAGGCGCTGGAGGTCCCGCTTATATAGAGCGCTTAGATGGCGCCACCACTCATCACGTGCTTTCGACTTTAAAGCTATCTCTGGCTAGTGCCATATCTCTCGATTATAGGTAATCGATAGTCACTTCGTTGGTACAGAGTCGACCGCCATATCTTGTCTAGTTTTAATCCTTCTTCTTTCTTATTAAAATTATTTTCGTGCTTGTCGATATCTATAGCTTCTCTATACAAAAAAAAAAATGGTTCAAATGGCTCTGAGTACTATGGGACTTAACATCTATGGTCATCAGTCCCCTAGAACTTAGAACTACTTAAACCTAACTAACCTAAGGACAGCACACAACACCCAGCCATCACGAGGCAGAGAAAATCCCTGACCCGCCGGGAATCGAACACGGGAATTCTCTATACATGCGGGTATAATAATATGAAGTCCTAGATATCACGTTTGTCATGGAAGGACACTAAGGGAACAACTCTGAACTGCAGAAGTTTCGACGATCTTTCAGCAAATTACCTTGCACGTGAGTCGTGAGGTGTCAGTGTTGCTGCTGGTGGTCCAGGAGAGGCGCGCATGTTTACCGTCCTGGTTTCTGAAAACAACAATGGCGCCTCAGCCTCAGCATGAACCGCCATTGCCGGTCGTCCATATGAAAAGTGCGAATGTTCCATCTATAACGTGACATAGGACCATCAGGAAATGTTTACTGCAAGCTGTGCTACGAAGTAAGCTCTGACTGCTAGGCTTCCTTTCACATCTCGTCACGCGTTTACAGTACAGACACGAGAACGTATTCTGTTTTGGCATCAGTGTGTAGCACCACAACCGTGACAAGGCCCGTCGTGCATCGGGACGCGCTCGTATGCGCTCGCGACAGGCCATTAAAAAACGACATAACTCAGAATCGATACATATCATTCTAGATTTCGGACCTATTTCTAACGACTGACTCACTGGGGAACATATCACATCACCAATTTTATTTCGAAGTTCCCCAACTCTAAATGCAATTTACCCTTGATTAAAAATTCAGAGATAAGAGAGACCGTAAAAAACAGACTCCTGACATACAGAGGAACAGTACACTGGAATCTAAATTCAGATGTTGGTTGGTTTATGGGATTAAAGGGACCAGACTGCTACGGTCATCGGTCCCTAAATTCAGATGTGATCATTTTGAGAGGACTTTATTATCTGCTCATGACGGAATCAACCGTTAAATTCAGGTAATATTGGAACGGCTGTTTGTGGAGTCAGAATCTGTTAGTAAGAGAGAGTTATTCTGCCACAGTGTGCTATGAAGTTACACGACACTGAGGTGAATGATATGCGTATTGCTTGATAGCAGGACAGTTAAGAGTTACAGTACAGAGCACTAAGATTGATTTATTTCACTTGAAGTCCCCTTTAGTAGTAGCCTGTAAATTCATGTCGGGAACCTTAGCTTCGCTGTACGGCCATGAATGCCTACATTCCCCGGGCTCAAGTCACAAGCGCGAGGCTGGCCGGGCCATACCTGTACAAAGCGCGCCCGAGCAAATCAACGGAACTGCTCTGGTCCGAAGTAAAGCTCGCTTCCCATGTCTAGTGTAAGGAAAGGCCCAAACTGGAAGACTGAGATGTATACATCTGACGCCTCTGGAGAGAGCAGGTTCCGCGCAAAACATATTTCCACTTTCCGTCACGTGAAGAAGAAATCAAAATCCGGGGATTGTTTCTAGGCGCTTCAGTCCGGAACCACGCGGCTGCTACGGTTGCAGGTTCGAATCCTACCTAGGGCATAAATGTGTGTGATGTGCTTAGGTTAGGTATTTTTAAGTAGTTCTAAGTGCAGGGAACTGATGACATCAGATGTTAAAGTCCCATAGAGTTTAGAGCCATTTGAACCATTCGATTGCTTCTATTTGAAATACGAGCTTCGCATTCGTTAACAGCAATGAACTGTCGAGTAGGGAGCGATGGAGATACGGATGAACAGAAAATAGTTGTAACCGAGAGGACTGGTCGTAGATACGGGGGACCAATGGCCTTTGTAGTGTGGTCCCTTCAACTCCCTCAAACCAACCAACCGTAGGTACGGTAATAAATGTTGGAAATTGAAATGAATCCCAACACTGGCTGGAGACAGAGAAGCGGGAGTCAATAGGATATTTTCGTCTCCTGGAAAACTACTGGTCAACCACAATTAACTGAAGTATAGGAAGGAGAGGCTTATAAATGTAACAACAATTCTAATCGGCAAAAGTCAGCTCCACCCAACCTGAGAAGCAGCTCGCCCCTATAAACCGAACCAAAAAGGTAAACCTCATAACTTCGGAAATCACTTTCGTTGGTGCTACTGAGTAAGATTGTTGCTGCTGACCTGTTTCCAGAAACGCCTCTCCGTGAAACTCGCCGTAGCTGTCTACCGTATGATCCAGTGCAGCCCTCGCGAAATTATAAACTTACACCAGGCGGCTTAGTACTTCTTCACAGTTCGGGTAGCCGAACATGTGAGACCGAACCAGCAACAATTAGGACGTAGGGAATTTTACTGGATGAGGAATGCTCAATGAGCTTCACTTATTGAATTTTAGAATCCAGATTCAGACTTGCATTTGCTAATGGTTTGATTTCAAATATTGTCTCCCTATTCATTTACCTACAAACCCCCTTATCTCTTCTTCTTCTTCCTAGTGAAGGCACAGTGCTACAAAAACGACTGTGTTTCAACGGTTGGAGTCAAGACAGGAGGGGAAACCTTTGTGGACGAAATACAGAGTCTGTTCTGTCAGTCCCAGCAGGCAATTCTTGACCAAGGCCCCTCCCAGTTGTCGGTATCAGCTCTGTTTTTTGAGGTTGAATGCCCACGAGTGTGTGGACGTTCAGAAAACAATAAAACTTCAGAGCCCCGCCACTCCAGTCTCAGTTTGACAGCTTCTCTTTGGACCAAGACGACTCTAATGTCCAACAAGTATACTCTTGGGACTTGCCGCCATCAGAGTAATGTCTGCCTGCTCATTACCTTGAACAGAAGGTAGTAATGTAGATCGAGTCTAGGCGCCACCGTTTACAAATGGCACTGAGACTACTCACTGCACCATACGGTAAACCATCATCGCAACCACCTCTCTTTTGTCAACTCGATCGCTGGCTCATGGATTAAACTCTCTCTGTGTCATATGTTAATATTCTAATGTAAATTCAGCGCTCTCTTGCACCTTAACTCCGGGGATTGTTTAA
Source organism: Schistocerca serialis cubense (assembly GCF_023864345.2). NCBI lineage: Eukaryota > Metazoa > Arthropoda > Insecta > Orthoptera > Acrididae > Schistocerca > Schistocerca serialis. The sequence continues at coordinate 285,408,216 of NC_064643.1, read as the reverse complement.
GTTCTTTTGATAATTATGTATATTGCTTCCTGCTTTTCTATTTCTGTATGCCAGTAGTTTACCTGATCAGTGAAGACTGCTCTCACCTGTATGTTTGCAGATTCTAGAAGAATACATACTATTGTTTAACATTCATCGGTTTTAACTAGTGAAGTATACACTAGTGTATATTCCTCAGTCTCCCAATTAATTGGGTTCCCCTGCAAGTAGAGATAATGTTAATACTGTACCGCATCAGGACTGAGTTGTCTCCATTAAGTTTCCTGACAATTTGCTAACGTCCACTCAGGAGGTAGAGCCAGTTGCTACACATAGAGAACTTTGAGGCGAGCAGTTTATGCCCGGCCACCTGCCGCTTAAGCACACAGCAGGGTGTGTTTGCAAGTAACGGTCGTTCGCTTGTTCGCCGCCGAAGGACAGCAATAACTAACAGAGAGTATCACATCCACTTGCAGAAATAACCCCAGGCATCGACGGAGATTACTCTGGTTTAACTCTAATTTGTCAGCATTTTTAGCAGTTTGATATTTGGGTAAGTGAAGGGAGAGTGACCGGCTTTCGGTTATATCACTTTTTATCCACGCCAGTTTAATCTGGCTCTTAAAACCGCTCAAAATAGTCGGTTTATGAAATAACCGATTTTCGGTTTTTGATTCCAGTTATATCCTATAATAAACGTAGAAATCGAATAAAGATTGAAAGATTTTGACTGAGTTTCCAGATACATAGGTTCAAAACATTAAATGAATAGCCAAATAATAGAAACTTAGTCTCCAGCATTTGCTTCTTTTGTCGAAAACTGATAAGTGGTTGAATACTACAGCCGGCCGGGGTGGCCGAGCGGTTCTAGGCGCTACAGTCTAGAACCACGCGACCGCTACGGTCGCGGGTTCGAATGCTGCCTCGGGCATGGATGTGTGTGATGTCCTTAGGTTAGTTAGGTTTAAGTAGTTCTAAGTTCTAGGGGACTGATGACCTTAGAAGTTAAGTCCCATAGTGCTCAGAGCCATTTGAACAATTTTTTGAATACTACAAAATGTCACCATAGTGCTCAGAGCCATTTGAACAATTTTTTGAATACTACAAAAAGTCGCCAGTATTCATCTACAGATTCTAATTTTTTGAAACTCTGCTCAAAAATCATGTTTCAATGCGGCTTTATACCACAATTTAAGCATTACGAATAGTCAATGTTAAAGAATGACAACTGAGATAGAAGAACTCTGTTTTTAGCTGTAATTTTCGTTTTCAAGGGCTGCAAGCAGATAAAGGAATTTTTTATAGACACAGGCAGCAGATCACGTACTTTCTAGACTGAATTGTTGTTAAGTTTTTGTTTATTACTATTACTGTAATTTCCTTCCTCTTTCATTATTTCATAGAAATGACAGACAAATATGTAATCATTTAAAGCGAATGAAGCGTTGTACGTCATTGCTACGTCACTTCTTGAAAATATTTCGAGACTGGGGTTGCTGCTATTCTGCAATACAACGATCTCCGGCGACGACAGCGAGACACTATCATATAGACCAGGCCAGGTCAAGTTCTGCACGCAGCACGTACACGCGTGCCTTAAAGCCACGACACACGGCAACAGGGACATTACTGTCTCAGCAATGCTGTTCCAATTCTTATGCCATGTGTTTGTTGCTCGTTACTGTCGGCATCGTTAAAATAGCACTGATCCTTTTCTCACCTTATATAATAAAGCAGTATTTCAAACCAATCTAAATTTTACGAATAGAACTGACTCCTTTTTTTTTTTAAAAAAAAAGAAAAAAAAGCTAATCTCGAAAAGTACCGATTATTCAGAACTAAAATATCGCCATCGGTTTTAAGCGGTCGGTTATACCCAATACTACTTCCTTCACACTACAGTTTCGCAAGTATGATGATTCTGAGAACTGTACCGTTGTGACTGCTCCCTACTCGTAGACAGGTTCTCCTTTACTGAAGCGTGCGGGAGTGTAAGGCTAGTCGTGCCTCAATACGGAAGATTAGTGCACGATCCATCTGCTCTAAAGCAACACCGACAGAGCAAAAATGACCGGTTATCAGGATCGGATGGCCTCTGACGAGGCTTTGTTTTCCGACGCTGTGGAGGGTATATGTCGAAAAGTAAGTGAAGCAGTTTACACCACTGCAAATATGCTCCATAAGAGAAACCGTAATATCTGTAAAATAGTTCAATGCTGTCGTTCACATATCAACAGAAAAATGAGCAAAGTTCGTTCAATGGAGAAGAAAAAAAACAAAAGGAAGAAGAGTTGTATTCTCGTTTAATCCATCTCCACCATGAGAAATCATACCTGCTACTTCAAATGAAAACAGGGCAACCAGAAAGCGGGTTATTTGTAGCATTCATTTTGATCATGGCAGTTTGTGTTTATACGGGTTAATAGCGAGTTGCTTGGTTTATGATTCATTGCTGTAAATTTATTTTAATCATTAATAACCATTTAGAGAATACACTCCATCCCTCTCCCTCCCACCCCCATCCCCATCATAACCACCAGACAGCGTTGTTCCAGAAGAAAGATAACATTATATCTCATGGCCATTATACGATATATGTAATTTTTATGTTTCTTTCCTCATAGTGGATGTGAGAGCTCGGAATTTGAGAATAAGTTTCTTCTTGATACACATCGTCATTTTCGTCAAATTTTCGCTCTGAGTAAATATACATATGACTAATTGTGTGACTCTACTTGGAATCGTCTCCGCCTCTTCCACCGACAAAATTTGCTGACAAGTGCAGAAAGGCCAATAGTTCTCGGCGAGTAATGAATGAGGAATTTTTAAACAAAGTTCTTCGTGCAAGAGTTGTTACATTTAAATTTATCCGTGTTATATGGATGTTCTTTGTGATCTGCGACTGTAATATAAGATTATGTGGAATAATTTATACTGCTGTAATCACTTTTTACTAATATTTTATAAGCACAATGCATTTCGGCAGCATGCTGCTATCATCAGGTGCATTATACAGTTACTTATACATCAGCTGATAGGCTATGCACATTAGCTGTGTGTGCCAGTGGGATTAAGAATCGAAAAATAAACCAGCGTGGAAGGGTAAATCTGTTACAGTGTGTACATTATGTGAATAGCATGATTAAGTAATATATTAATACGTTTACTTGCATTTCTGTTGGCGATTTCATTTTCTGGCACACAGAGCACAGTAACAGGTAAAATGCTAAGTTGTGATTTACCTGTTACTGTGCTCTGCGTGCCATAAAATGAAATAGCCAACAGAAATGTAAGTAAAAGTATTAATATATTACTTAATCATGCTATTCACATAACGTACACACTGTAACAGATTTATCCTTCCACACTGGATTATTTCTCATTTCTTAGCAGCTCTGGCAGATACAGCTAATCTACATAACCTATCAGCTGATGTATAAGTAACTGTATAATGCACCTGATGATGGCAGCATTCTGGCGAAATGCATTGTGCTAATAAAATATTAGTAAAAAGTAACTACAGCAGTATAAATTATTCCACATAAAAGTTGTTACACCTCCTTTGTCTTCTTACGGTACATCTAAGCCAAGCATCCGCCTTTCCTCGCGAGTAAATTCATGTGATCATTATATCTCAAGTCCGCAGCTCGTGGTCTAGTGGCTAGCGTTGCTGCCTCTGGACCACGGGGTCCCGGTTTCGAATCCCGGTCGGGTTGCGGATTTTCTCTGCCTGGGGACTGGTTGTTTGCGTTGTCCTCATCATTTCATCATCAACATCATTGAATAGATTGGACTGTGTACAAAACTGGACTGTGATAAAGTTGGGACTTTGTATGGGCACTGATGACCGCGCAGTTGAGCGGCCCACAAACCAAATATCATCGTTATATCTAAAATCTGACCAGAAATTTGTTCCTAAATAATTGACGGTTGTGAAAAATTGCTGTGACTCATTGCCAAATCATGTAATCAAATTATATCATATCTTTCCGTATAATTACGCGCACTTCGTAAAATTTATGCGTGTTTATGGGTAGCTGCCAACCTTTGCGCCTAGAGCTGGTCATCTGCAAGTCTGTCTGCATTTCGTAAAAATTTCCTAACAACGTCACCTCCCTGTGCACAACTGCGCCGCCTGCGAGTAGGTTCAAAATTCCTCAGACGTTGCGTGACATGTCGTTTATACAGCTCGGGAACAGCAGAGCTTCCAGCACATTAACTCGAGGTGCTGAGAACGCTACAGTCACCTCTGACGATGTTCCACCGCTAAGGATGACATATTATCTTCTCTTTGGTTGGACTTCACAGTTTATTAGCATACATATTCTCATGTTCCATTAGCACATATTTTATTAACCACGCAGCATGTGTAGCGGAAGTGAAACATAACAACATACATAGTCAGTCCAAAAAATTTCGAGACTGGATTAGAAACACAGATAAAAGTTAAGATGTTAGTTTTAATGCTTAGGGTGTCCTACATAGCTCTCCCCCTCTCCCCACCTGAGTACGGCGCACAGAACATGGAGACACTCTTGTGAAACTGTCAGAAATGTCCATTGCGAGGATGTTCGTCTGGTGCGTCGGTTACGTCATTAATGAGCCTTATGTGAGTTTTCGCATTTTGTCGTTTCTAGCACATTCATATTGATAACACCAAGTCTCATCAATCGCGATGATTTCTTTCCAGAAAATAATTGTCCGGATTTTGCATTCCAGTCAAGTCGCTGCAGGCGTCCACAAGCCATTGCTTTTATTCGGGAGTCAAGGAGTGTGAAACAAACTTTGGACACACACTTTCGTCTTTCTCAAAACGTTCTGTAGAAGGCTTTCAACACTTGATTTACAGATGTTGCTCCACTGACAGCTGTAGCACAACAGAACTGAACTGCTATGTTCGCAAATCCAGTAATTAACACTACCATCTCACAACTGACTTGTCGAATGCACATCCGCTATTCACAGTTGTTAGTTCAAGCTCCACAATAGTTGCTGCACTGACGCTGCTTTCACGCCAGGAATGAAATCATTCTCGAAACTTTTTGGATGGACAGGGTGAACCTGGTGTTGAGCCCCACTAGGTCTTTGAGTAAAAATCGTATGTCTGTAGCAAAATTAATGAGAAGTAGTGTGGTAGCAGCTATGGGGTGTTACATTTATAACCGCGATCAGGTAGCTGTCAGTGTGGAGGCATGTGCGTCGTGCAAATGGATTACATAGTCAGGACAGCCAAGCAAAGCAGTAAACCGTACCGCACCGTGGTAACCGTGTAGCCAGCAGGGAAATGTCACCACACCAGGGCAATAAGTGCCCCGTCTTAGTGAAATAAATGCACGCTGAAGGTACGAGGGTCACTCGAAAGCAAATGCACACTATTTTTGTAAAAATACAGTTTTCATTCTGCATGTGCGAAAGTTTTACAGTGTGTAGATGCATCCTTCCCGCTTGTTTTCAAACTTAGTTCAACCTGTTCCCGTGAGTGACGCTGTCACAGTATGTCTTCAAGATGACTGCTACACCTGACGTGCTGTCATAGAATTACTGTGCTGTGAAAACGAGACAGTGGGAAGTACCGAGCGAGGTGGCGCAGTGGTTAGCACACTGGACTCGCATTCGGGAGGACGACGGTTCAATCCCGTCTCCGGCCATCTTGATTTAGGTTTTCCGTGATTTCCCTAAATCGTTTGAGGCAAATGCCGGGATGGTTCCTCTGAAAGGGCACGGCCGATTTCCTTCCCAATCCTTCCCTAACCCGAGCTTGCGCTCCGTCTCTAATGACCTCGTTGTCGACGGGACGTTAAACACTAACCACCACCCGAGACAGTGGGAAACATCCACAAGAGGTTGAAACAGGTGTATGGAGATGATGCTGTCGATCGCAGTACAGTTAGTCGGTGGGCAAGCAGGTTACGTGATGAAAGCGGGCACGGCAATATTGAGGATTGTCCTGGCAGCGGCAGGCCTCGTACTGCACACACTCCAGACAATGTGCAGAGAGTTAACGAATTGACGACTGCTGACAGACGCATCACAGTGAACGAATTGTCACGATACGTTGGGATAGGGGAAGGAAGTGTTTGCAGAATACTGAAAGTGTTGGCGTTAAAAAAGGTTTGTGCCAGGTGGGTTCCCAGGATGTTGACAGTGGCTCACAAAGAAACAGGAAAAACGGTATGCGCCGAACTTTTGAAACAGTATGACAATGGTGGAGACGAAATTTTTGTAAGAATTGTGACAGGTGATAAAACATGGCTCCATCAGTTTTCACCAGAGACGAAGAGGCAATCAATGGAGTGGCATCATGCAAATTCACCCAAGGAAAAAAAAAATTTAAACCCACACCTTCTGCTGGAAAAGTTATGGCTACGGTGTTTTTCGATTTCGAAGGACTGTTGCTTGTGGACATCATGCCAAGTGTAACCACCATAAATTCTGATGCATATGTGACAACACTGAAGAAATTTCAAGCTCAACTGAGTCGTGTTCGACCACATCGGCAAAAGCAGTATGTTTTGCTGTTGCACGACAATGAACGGCCACATGTCAGTCAGAAAAGGATGGAAGCGATCACAAAACTCGGATTTCTTTTGGAGTGACCCTAGGATATAAATAAATCTCGATTTTATGGTAGAGAGGACTTCTCACCGGCAGAAACCAGCAGCACCACCCCAACGCCAGAACTATGCTGGGCAGTGAGGAAACTGGGTACCATCAGCAGCAGCCATGGATTTGAGACCAGTCTGCACCCACTGCCAGCTTTAAGTCCTTTACAGGACTTAGTGCTGCACACCCGTCAACCTGCCATTCAAGCCTGCTGTCACCGACGTTGAGTTGCCAGTGGGACTTGCTGCCAAAGCACCATCCACCGTGTGCCACCTGCTAGACAGCAGTGAGTCGCACCCTGTGCACAGACATCTTTGTGCAACACCGTGGTGACACAAGCGGAGCCAGCGGCCCTTGGGCCTACACAATGCTGACGAAAGCAGTGTATCGCTGACGTCAGTGACCTTGACCTCTAAAGATTGCCGGCCTACCACGGGGCTGTTTTCAGCATCACTGGGCGCCTGCTCAACAGCCAGGACAGAAGCCGCCATCTCTACGTCAGTGCCGGCCACGGACAACGAGTGAGGCGTGGTTGCCTCGCTACGCCAAGCACTGAAGTCAGTAATAGTCATTTTTAGCTACCAACAGTGTTTCCACCAGATCCTCTTGTCAAACACTGAACCACCACCCTGCAAAGGGCTGGCAGGGCCCTACACCAGGCTCCACAAAATGTAGTCTTCTGAATTTCGTGAGGGTGAGTATAAGCTGCGTTTCATATGACTATTAATGTTCTCTTTTACAGAAGAGCTATTCGCCTTCAAAGAAGTCATCACAAACGAAGAAAAAAATATGTTTCGTACACCTGCAGCTCTTTACTGTTCTATTAGCAGTAGCTAATGAACAAAATGGTTCAAATGGCTCTGAGCACTATGGGACTCAACAGCTGAGGTCATAAGTCCCCTAGACTTAGAACTACTTAAACCTAACTAACCTAAGGACATCACACACACCCATGCCCGAGGCAGGATTCGAACCTGCGACCGTAGCGGTCGCGCGGTTCCAGACTGAAGCGCCTAGAACCGCTCGGCCACAACGGCCGGCGCTAATGAACAATTAATGTAAAAATCAAAGCTCTAACTCCAATTGTCCATATTCTACTATACTGGAACTAAACACTATTTATAAGATGATAGGAATGCCACCCGGTTAGAGACAGCTGACCGGTCTAAGTGTCACACCAGCCGGCATTCCTCGTTCGGAGCCAGGCGTGCCGCGGTCATTGTGTCCCCACCCTTTCACACCCTGCAGGACAACGCAATAAATACCGTCCCACAGAGCCGCGCGCGCCTCCAATGGCGGCAGCGGGCTGCGTTCCACGGAGTCGCCCTGCTAAGTTATTTTCGCTTTCACCCTATACGGCGCGTAGGAGAAAGTACGCAAAGGCTGCCAGGAATGCCGGCAGCCGACGCCGAGCAGGTGCTCGTCGCACCACACGTCTCCTTCATTACTTCTCCTGCTAACTGACGGCATCCGTCATAGGCACGAAGCAAGGCATACTACTCAGTGACTCGAGCATCGCTAACAGAGTCGGAGAAATCGAAGGAGGTACTTCCCTGATAAAAATTACACAAGTGTTACTCTTAGCATATATACAGGTAACAATCACAAATTTGAAACTTCCTGGCAGATTAAAACTGTGTGCCGGACCGAGACTCGAACTCTGGACCTTTGCCTTTCGCGGGCAATTGCTCTACCTTCTGAGGTAGAGCAATTGCCCGCGAAAGGCAAAGGTCCAGAGTTCGAGTCTCGGTCCGGCACACAGTTTTAATCTGCCAGGAAGTTTCATATCAGCGCACACTCCGCTGCAGAGTGAAAATCACATTCTGGAATCACAAATTTCTGTTTGCATCCTCATCTATACTACCAAACGGATAACGTGGGTCACGGTACACGTTCCAGTTGAGGTTGTCTACTTTACGGGAGGATACAAAAATTTGATTTTTAGTATTAAATGTAATTATTGATAGAATTTAAGAATTAAAAATGCTGTCATAATCTATTCATTAACAGATACAATCTCATGTTGAGAATTTAACACGGTAAGACAAATTTTACAGTTAGAACCTGTGTACACTGATCAGCCACAACATTATGACCACCGTTCTACTATCGATACAAACCCGTCCACATCTATATCCATACTCCGCAGGCCACCTGACGGTGTGTGGCGGAGGTTACCTTGAGTACCTCTATCGGTTCTCCCTTCTATTCCAGTCTCGTATTGTTCGTGGAAAGAAAGATGGTAGGTATGCCTCTGAATGGGCTCTGATGTCTCTGATTTTATCCTCATGGTCTCTTCTCGAGGCGACAGCAACGTCCCGTGGCGAGCAATGACTGCTAGTCAGACACACGAACGGTGCATGTAGTATTCAGTGAGCGTGCTGGTCGTGTGTAGAATGGGGAAGGCAAATGAGCTTTGTGCGTTTAATGGAGTGCAGATTGCGATGCCACGGAGGCTCGGCACGAGCATTTCGGTAACTGCGCGACTTGTCGGGTGTTTGAGGAGTGCTCTGATGAATGTCTTCAACGCGTGGCGAAACGGAGGTCAATCGACGTCCAGATGCCGTGGGGTAGGGTGGCCATTTCTCATTACAGATGTCGGACGTCTTAGGCTGGGCAGGCTGGTAAAACAGGACAGACGGCGAACTGTGGCGAAACTAACACCAGACTTTAATGCTGGTCGGAGTACAAGTGTGTCTGAACAGACAGTGTACCGAACACTCCTGATGATGGGCCTCTGCAGCCGTCGACTCATGCACGTGCCAATGTTAACATCACGACATCGGCAATTATGACTGAAATGGGCACATGACCATCGGCACTGGACGTTGGTGCAGTGGCAGGTCGTTGCCTGGTCTAATGAATCCCGATACCTTCTTCATCACGCCTATAGGAAGGCTCGAACCGCCGTTTGCCAGGGAAAGAGCTCCTTGACACTTGCCGGACGGAGACAAGCCAGCGACAGTTGCAATATCCTCTGGGGAGCATTCACGTGGGCGTCTATGGGTTTAGTAGTGCTTTTGAAATGCACCATGACGGCCAAGCTGTATCGTACATTGGTTGCAGACCATGTACATCTCTTCAAGACGATCATGTTTCCCGACGGCAGTGGCATTTTTCAACAAGATAGTGTCACAAGTCCAGGAGTGTATTGGTGGTTTGAGGAACACAGTGGAGAGCCCCAGTTCATGTGCTGGCCCCCAAACTCAACAGATCTTGACTCGATCGAACACGTCTAGGATGTGACTGAACGTGGCGTCACAGCACCACCCTGTATTCGTTCGGTATTCGAGAATGACTTGTGGGTGCAGATGTGGTGCCAACTCCCTCCAGCGACCTACCAAGGCCTCATTGCTTCCATGCCACGACGCATCGCCGCTGTTATCTGTGCCAAAAGTGGAGATACCGGTCATTAGGTCATAATGTTCTGACTGAACTGTGTGTATGGAACGTAGATTACGGCGCTCAAATTAAAAATGGTTCAAATGGCTCTGAGCACTATGCGACCTAACTTCTGTGGTCATCAGTCGCCTAGAACTTAGAACTAATTAAACCTAACTAACCTAAGGACATCACACACATCCATGCCTGAGGCAGGATTCGAACCTGCGACCGTAGCGGTCGCTCGGCTCCAGACTGTAGCGCCTAGAAACCGCACGGCCACCCCGGCCGGCCGGCGGTGAAATTACCCAGACTATTGAGGGTGGTCCACTGATAGTGACCAGGTCAAAATTCTCACGAAATAAGCATCAAACGAAAAAACTACAAAGAACGAAACGCTTCTAGCTTGAAGGGGGAAACCAGATGGCGCTATGGTTGGGCCTCTAGATGGTGCTGCCATAGCTCAAACGGATATCAACTGTGTTTTTATTTTTAAATAGGATCCCCCATTTTTATTACATATTCGTGTAGTACGTAAAGAAATATGAATCTTTTAGTTGGACCACTTTTTTCGCTTCGTGATAGATGGCGCTGTAATAGTCACAAACACATAAGTACGTGGTATCACGTAACATTCCGCCAGTGTGGACGGTATTTGCTTCGTGATACATTATCCGTGTTAAAATGGACCGTTTACCAATTGCAGAAAAGGTCGATATCGTGTTGATGTATGGCTATTGTGATCAAAATGCCCAACGGGCGTGTGCTAATTATGCTGCTCGGTATCCTGGACGACATCATCCAATTGTCCGGACCGTTCACCGGATAATTACGTTATTTAAGGAAACAGGAAGTGTTCAGCCACATGTGAAACGTAAACCACGACCTGCAACAAATGATGATGCCCGAGTAGGTGTTTTAGCTGCTGTCGCGGCTAATCCGCACATCAGTAGCAGACAAAATGCGCGAAAATCTGAAATCTCAAAAACGTCGGTGTTGAGAATGCTACATCAAAATCGACTGCACCCGTACCTTTTCTATGCACCAGGAATTGCATGGCGACGACTCTGAACGTCGTGTTCAGTTCTGCCACTGGGCACAAGAGAAATTACTGGACGATGCCAGATTTATTGCACTCGTTCTATTTAGCGGCGAAGCGTCATTCACCAACTGTGGTAATGTAAACCGGCATAATATGCACCATTGGGCAACGGAAAATCCACGATGAGTGCGACAAGTGAAACATCAGCGACTTTGGCAGGTTAATGTGTGGTGCGGCTTTATGGGAGGTAGGATAATTGGCCCCCATTTTATCGATGGAAATCTAAATGGTGCAGTGTATGCTGATATCCTACGTAATGTTCTGCCGATGTTACTACAAGATGTTTCACTGCATGACAGAATGGCGATGTACTTCCAACATGATGGATGTCCGGCACATAGCTCGCGTGCTGTTGAAGTGGTATTGAATAGCATATTTCATGACAGGTAGATTGGTCGTCGAAGCACCATACCATGGCCCGCCTATTCACCGGATCTGACGTCCCCGGATTTCTTTCTATGGGGAAAGTTGAAGAATATTTGGTATCGTGATCCACCAACAACGCCTGAGAACATGCGTCAGCGTATTGTCAATGCATGTGCGAACATTACGGAAGGCGAACTACTCGCTGTTGAGAGGAATGTCGTTACACGTATTGCCAAATGCATTGAGGTTGACGGACATAATTTTGAGCATTTATTGCATTAATGTGATATTGACAGGTAATCACGCTGTAGCAGCATGCGTTCTCTGAAATGATAAATTCACAAAGGTACATGTATCACATTGGAACAACCGAAATAAAAAGTTCAAACGTACCTACGTTCTGTATTTTAATTTAAAAAACCTACCTGTTACCAACTGTTCGTCTAAAATTGTGAGCCATATGTTTGTGACTATTACAGCGCCATCTATTACAAAGCGAAAAAAGTGGTCCGGTTAAAACATTCATATTTCGTTACGTACTACACGAATATCTAATAAAAATGGGCGTTCCTATTTAAAAAAACGCAGTTGATATCCGTTTGATCTATGGCAGCGCCATTTAGCGGGCCAACCATAGCGCCATCTGGTTTCCTTCTTCAAGCTAGACAAGTTTCGTTCTTTGAAGTGTTTTCGCTTGGCGCTTATTTCGTGAGATATTTGGCCCGGTCACTATCAATGGACCACCCTGTATTCGTTCGGTATTCGAGAATGACAGCACTTAGCGTCTTCCAACACATTTTACACATAATTTCAAGCCTTTAAGGAACTTTTCCTCGCTGAACCCACGCCACAAAGTAATGAAATGAAAAATATTTATCGTTTACTACACTTCCGCTGTTTACGGAGTAAAATTATAGCATCGGGCATAAAGTTTTAATTTATTACATCTTCACCGCTTATTCCATTCGCAACACGTGTTGCAGACAGTATTCACTTATCCCACTGGATGTACCTACAAAATTATAACATTGTACTACAGAGAGTTCAGGAGATGTTTCGTCATAGTAACTGAGATGCGTTTTATACATTGGGATTCCATTTGGTAAAGAATTGAAGTATGGGCAGGGGGCTGTGCTGGTGATAAGAGAAGAAGACGTATTTCCTTTTCTGTCTCAGAAATGCGGTTGTTATCAACGAAATCTTAGTTTTGTTATGTTGGTACTTACTGCACTGCTCGGTATCTCGCCGGATAAGTGCCAAACCACAAACCCAGATGTTCAGAGTTCTAGGGTTTCTTCTGTAACTTATCGCTTCTTTCACTGTTCACAGTTACTTTTAGTGCGAAAAGTGCCTCGTTGTGCACTGGCTCGTAGTCTATACTTCTTTTGGTTAGTCATGGATGTAACTTACTAACACATAAACCCTCTGAATACTATCATATACAGGGCTATTACAAATGATTCAAGCGATTTCATAAATTCACTGTAGCTCCATTCATTGACATATGGTCACGACACACTACAGATACGTAGAAAAGCTCATAAAGTTTTGTTCGGCTGAAGCCGCACTTCAGGTTTCTGCCGCCAGAGCGCTCGAGAGCGCAGTGAGACAAAATGGCGACAGGAGCCAAGAAAGCGTATGTCGTGCTTGAAATGCACTCACATCAGTCAGTCATAACACTGCAACGACACTTCAGGACAAAGTTCAACAAAGATCCACCAACTGCTAACTCCATTCGGCGATGGTATGCGCAGTTTAAAGCTTCTGGATGCTTCTGTAAGGGGAAATCAACGGGTCGGCCTGCAGTGAGCGAAGAAACGGTTGAACGCGTGCGGGCAAGTTTTACGCGTAGCCCGCGGAAGTCGACGAATAAAGCAAGCAGGGAGCTAAACGTACCACAGCCGACGGTTTGGAAAATCTTACGGAAAGGGCTAAAGCAGAAGCCTTACCGTTTACAATTGCTACAAGCCCTGACACCCGATGACAAAGTCAAACGCTTTGAATTTTCGGCGCGGTTGCAACAGCTCATGGAAGAGAATGCGTTCAGTGCGAAACTTGTTTTCAGTGATGAAGCAACATTTTTTCTTAATGGTGAAGTGAACAGACACAATGTGCGAATCTGGGCGGTAGAGAATCCTCACGCATTCGTGCAGCAATTTCGCAATTCAGCAAAAGTTAACGTGTTTTGTGCAATCTCACGGTTTAAAGTTTATGGCCCCTTTTTCTTCTGCGAAAAAAACGTTACAGGACACGTGTATCTGGACATGCTGGAAAGTTGGCTCATGCCACAACTGGAGACCGACAGCGCCGACTTCATCTTTCAACAGGATGGTGCTTCACCGCACTTCCATCATGATGTTCGGCATTTCTTAAACAGGAGATTGGAAAACCGATGGATCGGTCGTGGTGGAGATCATGATCAGCAATTCATGTCATGGCCTCCACGCTCTCCCGACTTAACCCCATGCGATTTCTTTCTGTGGGGTTATGTGAAAGATTCAGTGTTTAAACCTCCTCTACCAAGAAACGCGCCAGAACTGCGAGCTCGCATCAACGATGCTGTCGAACTCATTGATGGGGACATGCTGCGCCGAGTGTGGGAGGAACTTGATTATCGGCTTGATGTCTGCCGAATCACTAAAAGGGCACATATCGAACATTTGTGAATGCCTAAAAAAACTTTTTGAGTTTTTGTATGTGTATGCAAAGCATTGTGAAAATATCTCAAATAATAAAGTTATTGTAGAGCTGTGAAATCGCTTCAATCATTTGTAATAACCCTGTATATATTGGCATTGTTTGCTCTTGCAACATCCTGCATAAAACAACCTCCGGTCTTTTCGATAGTTGTTAGTTCACTATACTGTTCAAGTACCCATCACAGTTTATGGTTTGATGGTATGCGATCAGTCCAATGATTCGTGTTACATTAACTGCACGCAACACTCGTATTTTCACATCATGCAGACGCTCTTAGTAAAACTGAAGAGGGTTTGCAGCGCTCCGAAGACGATGCAACTATGCCTCATCAGAAGAAAAATAGCGTTTCAGGATCAACACCTCCGACACACACAGACTGCTATAGCTAGACTAATAGTGACGTGGAGTAACAATGTCTTAATTAGTCGGTCGATACACTACCGTTACTCTGTAAGGTTTTAGTTGCCATTGGCACACAGATTTGTGACCAGATGCAGTTTATACACCAGTCCCAAATGTTAAATGGAGCAACAATTTTCTCACATTTTTTCCATCCTACCTCTAGTGATACTAAAAGTGACACTGCAATTTGCAGTAAAATGCTAAGAAATGTAGCGTCCATTTGAATGCGCTTTAATTAAATTTCTGCTGTCTGACCACATTTTTTATTATTTTCATCACCTTACGCGTTTTGACATTCCTTCATTTTCAAAGGCAGTGTTATGTCAGTCATATAAAATTGTTCATTAGATACATTGCATCTCGTCAACATTCTCAACAACGAGACAAGTGCAATGCACTTGAGAATTCTGACGAGATACAATGTATCTAATGAACAATTTTATATGGTTGACATAACACGACCTTTGAAGATGACGGAATGTCGAAACGCGTAAGGAAATTTTGGAAATAATAAAAAGTGTGGTCAAGATATTAGATAAATCATTGAAATAAAACCGACAATTCAATTAACTACTGTACTGATGTATAAGTGTGTGCAGTTCTGTTTCTGCTTAAATCTGTGTCGTGGGGAGGTCAGTGCCATGTCATTGTAAAGTATTATTACAATGTAACTGAGTAGTAGATATGGAGAAGTTCTATCTAGAGGACTTAATGACAGGTTACATTTCAGAATCTAGAGTAAACTGTAATAAAAGAGATACTTAAGAATATGGAATGTGACGCATGTCTTGTCAGTCAGCCTACAGAATGCGTGTGACTGACTTTGTAGCGATCACCAACATGTATTGTGAACTTAAATCTATGAATATGTCCCGAGAAAATTAATGAAGATTGATTAGGATAAGTAGACTTATGATCAACGTATCAATGAAGGATGTGAGACACATTCCTGATACAATAGACAATAAAATTAAGGCATTTTGTTAAGAGAAGTGCACATTATCAATGCATGTACAGTGCAATCAGTTGTGGATGAACACGGCGCGCTCTGAGCTGATATCGTTAGATTACGAGGATAATCGGTACAAAGGAATAACGATAAGGAAACAAAAGTATTTTCAATGTTAATTTTCCAGCTTGCTTCTGTGTTCGTGGTCACTATTGCTAATGTCTATTTCTTGCTCATTTAGATTTGATTACCAGTATCACTAAAGTTTACTCTATAAATTAGATAAGATGCTAATAATTTTCAATATTCTTTCAACATTTTTGGTAAACTGCTGCAGCTCTTAGCAGTGGACGAAATGATAAGTGCGAACACGGCGGTGAGCGTAATAAGTTCACTATTCGCCAGTAAACAGCACTCATGTTCATTCCACTCTGAAGTCAAATTCGCAGACAGCTTCCCAAAGAAATTGTTACACTTTTAATATACAAGCTACATTAATTTGAGGAAACAGAATGACTTTAATTTTGGTGTATGTTTCTCTTTAAGATGTCTACTGTTTTCTGAGTCGTTGTGTTTTATTGCGGTTTGCTCACGAATTACTATACTTCACAGATATGAAGGGTGGTTATAATTAAACTTTCGCTACTTGAGAGGACTCCCAAGACAAATGAGTAATCGTAGAAAATGAGACTTCGTGGAAACATTTGTAAGGATATGTGGAAGAGAAATAACGAATAAACCATTAAAATAAACGTTTTTATTTCCACATAAAAGGGGTAACATTTGTTAATGCGCACCATCTTAACGTTCCAGCTTACAAACGTTGCTCAACCTTCTGGGTGCCCGACAGCTTGGAACAGCACAAGAGATACCATTTCGTAATTGCTGGCAGCACTTCTCCAACGGTAGGCCACTGAATGTTCAGCTGTCGTGACACAGTTCGTGTGCTACTTGAAGATCGTACACTGCGACCAGAATTCTCATCCATAGCAACAGTAACGTTTCCAACAATTTGTGGTGCAATTGGCCGTCGGAATCTCTCAAGAGAAATTCCAAAGTCACCACTTAGTTCGAACTTCTGAATCATGTTCCGCGACCCCTGTGAGGAAAGAGGACCTATCCGTATTCCTTTACTGAATTGACACTTGCGAAGAGGCAAAGAACTGCTGCTGTTTTGATGAAACGACTTTACGAGTAAAGCGCTGCTCACGCTGTCCGGACGCATGTTGATAGTCTACAACTATAGTGCACACTGATTCTTGTGTTTCAGCCCTACGCCGCCGTACCGCATGGAAACGCCAAAAATCGGACATCCTGACATGCGCATAGTAACTAACTACTGCTACAGGGCGACACTTATGGAATAATAAGTTCGCAAAATCATAAGTAGAGCCAAATAATAATTTGGCCTTACAAAACTTGCCCTTCAAAAAGTTGTTTCTCATCTAACTATAAGAGAATAACGAAAATCTGTAATATAGTAACATATGTGAAAAGATTATGTAATGTAATCATTATATACATAAAACGCATATGTATTACAGAGCGCTGGAGGTGCTTCACAAAAATAGCAAGGGAATTTGTATGGCAAGATAAAAACAGCGTTACATTTCGTTGCATAGATGGACCACATCTCCCAGAATAATATACAAGCAATTAAGGAATAACAGAAAACAAAAACAAAAAAGACTAAAGAACTTGTTACATTTATCGTCTACTTAGTCTGGTTATGGACGACTAACTCAAAAAAAAAAGGTTCAAATGGCTCTAAGCACTATGGGACTTAACATCTGTCATCAGTCCCCTAGACTTAGAACTACTTAAAAGTAACTAACATAAGGACATCACACACACCCATGACGAGGGCAGTATTCGAACCTGCGACCGTAGCAGTAGCGCGATTCCGGACTGAAGCGCCTAGAACACCTCGGCCACAGCGGCCGGCTGATTAGCTCAGCACCCGCTGTTTCGCTCTCGTTTGCGTAGTGGTGACACCATAAATAATTTCATAAATTATTGAACAATATGAAAAAAAACATAGATTAGTCACAAACTACGGCGTACACACACTTAATTCAACATGTAAACGTCACTACAGATACTCGGGTTTAGGTTATGACATTTGCGATATTCCTGCCGTCATTGGCGGTGATGTTGCCCAGACGAATAAGGAAGTTTTGCATGACCCGCTGAAGTGTTAAAACATCGATGCTATGGGTGACCTTCTGAATGGCTCTTTTCAGCTCAGCAATGGCTTTGGGGTTATTGCTGTAGACATTGGCTTTAATACAGTGCCACAAAAAAGGAGTCGCATGTGTTCAGAACCCTAGAATATGGCGTCCAATCGAGTCTTATGCCAGTAGCCTCCGGGTACCCCAGAGCCAGAACGCGGTCCCAAAAAGTGCTCCACCAGGACGTCAGATACTCTCCTGCTTCGACAGAGTCGAGCTCCGTCATGCATGAATCACTTCTTGTTGAAATCAAGGTCACTTTGGATAATGAGGATGAAATCACCTTCCAAAACATTCACGTACCGTACGGTAGTCACTGTGCCATCATGGAATATCGCACCGATTATTCCGTGATTGGACATTGCACACCACACAGTCACCCGTTGAAGGTTATGATACTTCTCGATCGCGAAATGCGGATTCTCAGTCCACCAAATGCACCAGTTTTGCCTACTGTCGACCCATCCAAACGCTAAACCAAACCACATTCACATCAAAGTCATGTTCGTCAGTTCTGTGGACAGTAGTGTTGGCGATACACAACCACTGTTCCGTGGCTCTGGGGCGTAATGGTTCATGGGTTTGATTTTTCTATGGGAAGAGATGCAGGTCTTCTACAACAATTTGTCGCAGTGTCTCCCGGTTGATTCCCACCTGTTGTGCATCTCGCCTGATCGATTTCATGGGGCTGGTTTGAAACACAGTGTGTGTCTTTTAGATGTTTTCAGGCATTTTCACTGTTTTTTGACGACCGACATTGCCAGCTCTATTATCACGAACACTACCCGTTCTCTCAAACTTGCGAATCAAATTATTGATTGTTAGCACACTTTGACCTGTTGTGTTCAGCTTGAGCACGATCTCAAACTTCCTTTGAACCCAGTTGGGTTGTTATTGCTCGCATAGTAGACCTTCGCAAGCGCTCTACGCTCAGGCACGCTGGAGCGTGACATTTTCACATGCAAATGACCGACAACAACAAGACGCGTACGTATGAGCATACTAATTCCCATCATACCCCGCGGCCAGCGGTGCAGTTTGAACGTCCTAACGCAAACCATCCATTCAGAAGTTATGACGATTTTATTTCGTGTAGTTCAATAATTGTCACCCTGTATATTAGGCACAAAGAAAAATTAATGTATTATGAGCCTTTCCTTTTTCTTTCCAATTCTGACAAAGTCAGTTTGTCGGGGTGACTGTTAAATGGCTTCCTTTGATTTAGTCCACAAATTGCAAAACCTTCTAAACTTTCCACGGTAATGAAGGCTTCTAAACCACGCTCTTTTCAGAGTGTATTTCTGACCAAACAGCGATTCTGATCACTGGTGTTCATTGTTTTTATTAGTCATATCTTTCGAATTCTTCTGGTGACATTTTCAGAGAAATTTTCAGCCCCTAACACATATTTATTTATATCCAACCGAGAAATGAAATATAATTTTCGTGGATCGAGCTTTTTTTTAATATAACAATACATTTTCTTATAAATTTTCATCCCCTATTCCAACCCCTTGAGGTCTGAATTCCAAAAATAGTGATACACATATGACAAACACAGATTTTCATAGATTAAGCTATGGAAAGGGTTTCATAACAAATAATTTTACAAAAACTTGCATCCCCTACTTCACTCCCTTACGGTTTGAATTTCCAAAAACACTGGATGATGTAATTTTTATTTCTGACTGAGAAATCAAATACCAGTTTGCACAGATGTTGCTTTAAAAATGTTTCAGTAGTTCTTCAATAATGATTTATTTTCAAAAAAACTTTCACCCACTATTTTATCCACTTAGTCGTTGGACTTCCCAAAATGCTGAGCACTTTTTTTTAATTTCTGACTGAGAAAACAAATGCCAATTTTCAAACTATTAGCTTCAAAGTTTTCTTAACAGTGATATATTTTCATCCCCTATTTCACTCCCTTAGAAGTGGGCTTTCGAACACTTCCTTCCTAAATGATGCCCACAGTGTAAGGCAATAACCTCTCCAGATTTCTAGTTTCTGTTCTTAGCGGTTTGGGCTAGACAATGATAAGTCGGCAAATCTGCCTGGCCCTATTCCACCCCCTTAAGGGTTGAATTACCAGAATCATGGAAACACTTTTTTATTTCGATCTGATAAGCCCAATTCTAATTTTCAACAATTTAACTTTAAAAATGCTCTCGCAATGAAACGTTTCTTAAAATATTTCTTACCCTATATCATCCCTTTAGGGGTTGAATTTCCAAGAACAGAGATTTAGCTTAAAAAATGCTTGCATAATGAAATATTTCCATAAAAACTTTCAGCCCCTATTTCACCCCCTTAGAGGCTGAATTTCCAAAAACAGTGAAACACTTATTTTTTATTTGTAGTCTAAAAGCCAATACACATTTTAATAGATTCAGCTTTAAAAATGCTTTCGTAGTGAAATATTTTCATAAAACATTTCATTCCTTATTTCACCCCCTTAGGAGCTGAATTTCCAAAAACAATGAAACACATATTATTTATCTGTAAGCTAGAAGTCAAATATCAATTTCCATAGAAACAGCTTTAAAAACACTTTATTAAGGAACCACTACTGATTTTTAAAAGAAGGGTACACTGCTTCATCCCCGTAGTGGTTGAACTTCTAAAAATGCTGAAACATGTATTTCTTTATTTCTGACCGAGAAACCAAATACAAATTTTCGTAGGTTTAGCTTAAAAATGGTCTTAATAGCGACATATTTAAAAAAACATTTCATCACCTATTTGATCCGCTTAGGGGAGGAGTTTCAAACAAATGCCTTCTTAAACGACGCCTACAACATAAGATCAACGCCCTTTGCAAATTTCAAGTTTCTATTCTTAGTGTTCTGGACTGGGTGATGATCAGTCAGTGTGTCTGTCACTCGGAACATTGCCTTTTATACATAGAGATTAGCGAAAACAAGAACATCGTTGTGGTCTAGTCCAAGTAGTAGTGGCTGCAATATGAAACACTGCAAATATTTACTAATATCCCTGATTATAGTAAGCAGAAAATTCCACTGTTATGACAATAGCATGGGGATGCAGGAGGCAACACAAAATATTGCACTGATGACATAATTGTAGTTCCTGGAGAAGCTCCAGAATATGTTTTCTCGAGTTACAGTCTTACCAACATTTATGTAATAAAATTTTAAGCTATGCGTAAATTCAGAAGTCTTCTCCCTATACTGCCTTTACAATGATGTGCCCTTTGAGATGCAAACATGAATGTATTGAGTTCTTTTCTTTTACATTAGAAATGGCTGTCTTAACGATCTTATGTTGCTGTATATTTATTGTTATTGGTTATAACATTCGCGTTCTCTGCAAACAAAATCTATTTGTTGGGTATCAAACGTAAGTTCATTTACGTATATGAGTAAACAACACTGGATCTCGGATTGAATCTTGTGGAACGCAATTAATTATATCTCGCCAGTGAGAAGACTGTTCCCGTTTCCCGTTTTTGAATCGAGCACTACATCTCTCTGCGTCTTTCCACGCAACACGACGTGAGCCAACGATGCTCCTACATATGGCATGGCCAATTTGCTTCCCGACTATTGTTAAACCAGAGTTTTTGTTCCGCCTGCCTGATTTCGATGTCGAGAGGCCATTAAACTTCATCTTTCCTCCCAGCCTTCCTTTTAATGACAGTTTTTACCCTTTCTCCTCTTCATTTTCGATGTATTTCTCCTCCTGCTCCCCGTCGTCTTCGTCGTCGGGGTGTCTAGTTATTAGCTCGCACATGCGCTGTGTGCGGCGACAAACGCTATCCTACCGAACACGAAGCCTGGGCAGGATCGGGCTCCTGGTGCTGACAGTGGTCCATTTGGGATGGCGGAAGTCCGCGTCCGATACCTCTGACATTTTGATACGCGGAGTTTCGTAACGTACAACCACTGTTCCCTGAAAACTCTTTGTGCTATGTAAAAACCTGATAAGCGCAACAGCCTCGCTACACATTCCTGTCTTCAGCGTAAAGAAGGAAACACTAATACTTTCTTGAGATATGTCCTCGTTAATAGAGAGATCATCTACTTTTCCTTCCTCTCAGGACAATTCTAGAATATTTTTTTACATGCGAATTTGCGAACAGTAACAGCTAAGCACAAATTCCCTGTCTCTCTTA
Source organism: Schistocerca serialis cubense (assembly GCF_023864345.2). NCBI lineage: Eukaryota > Metazoa > Arthropoda > Insecta > Orthoptera > Acrididae > Schistocerca > Schistocerca serialis. Next base: position 285,386,368 of record NC_064643.1, on the reverse strand, counting down.
AGCTAAAAATCTCCTCACTGCTTCAATTATCTTGGCAAAAACACTGAAGCTCAGCCAAAAGAAAATGCCATGAAAGTTTGTCAAGCGGTCACAGAACGGGTACAATATTTGTAAAATTATTGCCATTTTTACATTTCACATTTGGCATGTTTCATGGTTACATTTATGAAACGTTACATTACGAATTCATAACCAAGTGAACTTCACAGACACCGTAAATTCACGTTCACTTGGCATTTTTACGAACTTCCGTATTCTGCTGTGCTCTGATTTTTCTTTAAATTCCGTTCTCTTCTGACACTCATTGAATCTATGAGGGGTAGAATACTCTTTGTACATTGTAGGCTCGTACCTAATTGAAGCATAAACCCACCAACTCTGTCAGCGATTGGACGTCAGGCGGAGTTGACCTACACCAGACATTGTGAGGGAACTTCAAACAGGCCCTACTTAACGTGTCAGTTACTACTTCGTTGTTATTACGGCAAGAATGACAGAGTGTGAATCGCTACAACTTTGTAAGAGTTCACTGCTTTTGGTGAAGATCAACTTAAATGTTTTATCCACGTAGATACGGTTTCAAATCTCAGTGGACAGTTGCTTTCTGTCCGCGAGTCATGCTCATGTGATGTTATCGTTGGTAAGTCTATGAGCTGTGAAAATGTATGAAATTGCTTCACGTTTTATAACGAAGCAAAGAAACGGAAAATAATTAAAAAACACCGAGAAATGGACTATGATTAATGACTCCGAGAAGATTTTAGGAAAAAATTCGTTGCTGTCACGGCGTCTAACCGTATCTTATGTCACTGTTCATACAAACTGTAATACATAGAATTAAAAGTTATAGTGTCTTCCTGCTGTACATCGTTTTTACGAATCACACCAACTGACAGGTCGACCTATGTTGCAGCAACATAGGTCTCATAATGTAACTTGACTGTACTTAACAGGGCGTGGTTTACCTTCCGCGGGAAGGATACTCCGATGAGTTAACAACAAGCCCGGAGAAATGAATAGCGCGAAGTTTAGTTATGTGTTAAACTCACGGTGAACAGAGTACAAGTTGTTATCATTCGTCAGATTGTCAGGCTAAACTTTTAGAGAGGTAATCCAACTTGCTGATGCAATTATTCCACCATCAGCCTAAATAGATCTCGTAAAAGCAATATGGCAATGTTTACGTTGGAGATTAGTGTGTGGGTTAGGAGTACAACTTTTTTTTCATAGAGCCACTCCGCTTAGTAACACATTTCATATTTCAGATCTGAGCAGTATGTTTGCTACCTACAAACACATAATTTTTGCAGCCAATGAGAAAGAGAAAAGTACACACATATAGTGTGATTTTTAAGGTTTCAGGTTCCTGACTGATACAAGATGCGTTTCAAGCACTAAGGAAGTGGTCCCGATTTGTAAAATACATAGTAAAATTTTGCCCATTCGGTTAACAACAATGTCTGATCTTCAGTGCACGCTAAAATAAATTTTTTCTGAGCGTGGGTACACAGCCACGGTAATTTACCAAAAGGAACCTTTTTAGTGCAAGTTCGTTGATTTATCTATCTTAAATAACATTCACTGGCTAATCTGTGACTAACACTATTCACGAGCGTGAAATGCTAGAAGTACTCAAGTGTAATGACGGTTCGCTTGAAAATGAGAAGTAGTTGAAAGGGATCAATCGTGAGGCTTAAAAACTCTTACTGTTAAATAAAACAAAGATGGCCTTATACGAAAAAGTTTTCATTTTGTGTAATTATAACTTCAAAACATTGTAATGTAATTAAATAAGGTAAACATCATTGCAAACATCGACATAATAAGCAGCCAGTTTCATTAAAGAAATTTAATTTCTTTGCCGGTTTCGGGTACTTGGTGCCCTTCTTCAGAAGGTATTATTGGGTCTGTACAAAAATACTATACTATTTTTGTACAGACGCTGTGAAGATCACGGCATTGGACTTCATCAACTCGGCGCATCTGAACTTCGTCATCGGCTCGGTAATTGTAGCTAGGAACATTAACTTTTTCACTACTCGTGTTCGGTACAGACTTACTATTCATGAAGTGTGAGCTCCATTGTGATTTGTCAGAACTTTAACTTTTGTTCCACGACTTATATCGTCCAGAAAGGGACTTGATTATTTGCTTTCCAGTTATTGAAGTTTTGCAAAACAGTATTGTTTACTACAGTGTTCAAAAATCATTGATCTTGCCACAGTAAATTTTCTGAACAGCTATTCAATTTCTATGGTGTTACCTGATTAGTTTTGGAAGACACTTCAAGAAGAATTTTTTTATCTGTTGTTGTCAATATGGATCTAAAGACTCAGAACTGTGCGCATTCAACATAATTGTGTCAGTAAATATTTTTCTAGTTTAGGCCCTGTATATCAATTATGCTGGGCATGATAAAAAGAATGGGCTGTATGTCAAACAGCCCTCTCTATCCTTTGGAGTATTAGACTTCTCTTATGTTCCATATCCCAAGGAGCAGAGCATGTTGTGTGCGATGCTGCGCAATACAGGGACATGGTTTTTTTTCAGCCAGTTACCTGTCGAGCTGGAGGTGGCGCAAACAACTTCCCAATTGACAAGGGAACCTCCCCATCGCACCCCTCTCAGATTTAGTTATAAGTTGGCACAGTGGATAGGCCTTGAAAAACTGAACACACATCAATCGAGAAAACAGGAAGAAGTTGTGTGGAACTATGAAAAAAATAAGCAAAATATACAAACTGAGTAGTCCATGCGCAAGATAGGCAACATCAAGGTTAGTATGGGCCGAGGAGCACCGTGGTCCCGTGGTTAGCGTGAGCAGCTGCAGAACGAGAGGTCCTTGGTTCAAGTCTTCCCTCCAGTAAAAAATTTATTTTTTTTATTTTCAGACAATTATCAAAGTTCAAGCATTCACACATAATCAACTTCACTCTCCAAAATTCCAGGACATGTTCAGATTTGCTTGGACATATGCAGGATTTGACGGTCTACACACGGAAAAATTTGAGAACGTTAAAAACATGTTTTGACAGAGTACAGAGAAAACTGTGCGACTGTGAAACTGTTACATTCATTTGTTGCAGTTTATGTGACAAACTCTTGGCCGTGATTATCAAATCCACGGGAAAAACCCAAATCGGGCAAGGTACAAGAACCTTTTTACCCATTCGCCAAGTGTACAAGTTAGGTGGGTCGACAGCATATTCCTGTCATGTGAGGCACAGGCCGTCACCAGTGTCGTATAGAATATATCAGACGTGTTTTCCTGTGGAGGAATCGGTTGATCTATGACCTTGCGATCAAATGTTTTCGGTTCCCATTGGAGAGGCACGTCCTTTCGTTTACTAATCTCACGCTTTTGCGGTGCGGTCGCAAAACACAGACACTAAACTTATTACAGTGAACAGAGACGTCAATGAACGAACGACAGATCATACCTTTGCGAAAATAAAGAAAGTAAAATTTGCACTCGAGGGAAGACTTGAACCAAGGACCTCTCGTTCCGCAGCTGCTCACGCTAACCACGGGACCACAGTGCTCCTCGGCTCATACTAACCTTGATGTTGCCTATCGTGTGCATGGACTACTCAGTTTGTATATTTTGCTTATTTTTTTCATAGTTCCACACAACTTCTTCCTGTTTTCTCGATTGATGTGTGTTCAGTTTTCCAAGGCCTATCCACTGTGCCAACTTATAACTAAATCTGAGGGGGGTGCGATGGGGAGGTTCCCTTGTGAGAATAAATCTGAAGGGATTACGAGTTGCAGCATTTACCTTATAACCAAGGGAAATATCCCGAAATCTGGATGATTGGGGCTACTCTTAATTTATTCCTAGGACAACGCTGTAAACTTGAGAAAAAAGTATTATAATAAAAATGTGAAACATAAAGAGAGAGAAAATCCAGAATGCTACGGGATGACGTTGGAATTTCATGGTCATAGCATAACCACACATAGCTTAACAGGTGTTTCATAAATGCAAGACTAATATTACGGTTACTATTCACATTGTCTTCAATCATGTTTTCAACTTCGTTCTATTTTTCTCAATATAATTAAAATAGAAGCAAAATCCTTAACTAACATCAAATTTCAAACCAACCACTTTAACACAATGCATAGCTCTACCTTACGGACTCCAGCGACGCGGAAGAGCCTCTTCGCACCCCTAGTGACTTATGTTGCTAGAAATTTGTGCGTCAGTTATTATCTGAGGAATACGTCCTCTGATAACAAACAGTTCTATTCACTCCGCTTGTTTCATGGAGAGGAAGTGTTGAGTAATTAATAATACGGTATTCATGCAGTATTGATCATTTAAGTGTGGCACACAGCTCATTCAATCGTAACGAGATTGCCAAAACAAAGCAGTGAAATGACAAATTACTGAAATTTGTATACTGAAGAAAGCCTCGAGGCGAATGATAAATCATGTATTAGTTAAATTTGAAGTTTCATATGACACTTTGCATTATTCAATGAAAACCAAGTAACCAGACTTAGCGGTATCACACAAGCGTCACAGGTTCAACTGAATGAGGAAAATATATAAGTGACGCTGATCTCATGTTTATTAAACTTAACAATAACTTTGCATTTCCACGAAATGTGCATATTAACACATATTAAAAATGTATAATATGAATGAGAAACATTCTGAACAGTATTGAAATGACTTGTATGACGCAATAGAAATTAACCTCACGTCAAAACATTCTGTTTTCTTGTGGTAGAAGCAGTAATTCGAAAAACGAAAGACCAATGTTTTCAAGAAACATGCTGTAGATATCCTGTACTCAAATAAGTATCGACTAGCTATGGATTTGTTAGCGTAGGCGGCGAAGTCATCAGAGGCGGAGCCCTAGCTTACACCGTCCAGTCACAGTTGTGTGACCACCTCTCAAAAGCCTAACTAACGACCTTCTGCAGCGCGGATCGCTACGAGATCTACATGAAGAGAGTCAATGAGGTTCTAGAAGGTATCGATGGGGATGTGGAGTCATGCCGCCTCCAGTGTCGTGGCCAGCTGCGCTACGTTTCTCGGTTGAGAACCCACTTCAGTTTAAATTCAGGGAGTTTGGTGTCCAGGCGAGTGCGGTAAACGCATTCTGGTCCTCTTGGAGCCAAGCAAGTATAATACGAGATGCACTGTCCTGCTGGTAGATGCCTGCTGGTAGAGGCTGTATGTAAGGGTGGACATGGTCCCCAATGATAGATGCATACTTATGTTGACCCATTGCACCTTACAGAACATCATCATCTAGAGAATGTTACGAAAACATTCCACAGACCTTAACGGTCGCTCCTCTGGCCTGGACCCTCCCGACGATTATTACACATAATATGTGATTCATCTGAAAAGGCCATTTGTCGCGACTCAGTGGACGTGGACGCGGTACTGGCGTGCAAATTCCAGCCTTCGTCGCCGATGAACAACTGTCAGAACGGGTGAGTGAACAAGATACCTGCTGCAGAGGTTAATATGCAGAAACGTTCGCTTCATTTATCTGGCAGGCAGTTACTCAGGCGTTGCATGTCTATGCTCGCGTACGTATCTCCGCTACTATAGTCGTTCACCCCTGTCATCTAAGGCCTGTGGTGCACCACAGTTGCCTCGGCGCAGGCTGTAATTAGCGGCATCTTGGCATGGACGGTATAATTTAACAACGGAGGCACGCGAACAGTTTACAAACTTAGTCGTATCGGAAATGCTTCCTCCCTTGACCCGAAAGCCAGTGTCATGGCCTTGCGGACTTCAGATAAATCGCTCCGTTTACGCGTTACGACGACTACACTGTTTTCCGCGTCCCCCTTACACGCTTTATACAGGGTGTTACAAAAAGGTACGACCAAACTTTCAGGAAACGTTCCTCACACACAAATAAAGAAAAGATGTTATATGGACATGTGTCCGGAAAAGATTAATTTCCATGTTAGAGCTCATTTTAGTTTCGTCAGTATGTACTGTGCTTCCTCGATTCACCGCCAGTTGGCCCAATTGAAGGAAGGTAATGTTGACTTCGGTGCTTGAGTTGACATGCGACTCATTGCTCTACAGTACTAGCATCAAGCACGTCAGTACGTAGCATCAACAGGTTAGTGTTCATCACGAACGTGGTTTTGCAGTCAGCGCAATGTTTACAAATGCGGAGTTGGCTGATGCCCATTTCATGTACGGATTAGCACGGGGCTACAGTTTACAAGTACGACACAACATGTGGTTCATGCACGATGGAGCTCCTGCACATTTCAGTCGAAGTGTTCGTACGCTTCTCAACAACAGATTCGGTGACCGATGGATTGGTAGAGGCGGACCAATTCCGTGGCCTCCACGCTCTCCTGACCTCAACCCTCTTGACTTTCATTTATGGGGGCATTTGAAAGCTCTTGTCTACGCAACCCCGTTACCAAATGTAGAGACTCTTCGTGCTCGTATTGTGGACGGCTGTGATACAATACGCCATTCTACAGGGTTGCATCAGCGCATCAGGGATTCCATGCGACGGAGGGTGGATGCATGTATCCTCGCTAACGGAGGACATTTTGAACATTTCCTGTAACAAAGTGTTTGAAGTCACGCTGGTACGTTTTGTTGCTGTGTGTTTCCATTTCATGATTAATGTGATTTGAAGAGAAGTAATAAAATGAGCTCTAATATGGAAAGTAAGCGCTTCCGGACGCATGTCCACATAACATATTTTCTTTCTTTTTGTTTGAGGAATGTTTCCTGAAAGTTTGGCCGTATCTTTTTGTAACACCCTGTATGCATTATACTGCTAGTGCTGCTATCTGCAGTCTGTGAGTCGTTATTGCACGTCGGCGTCAAACTCTGGTCGCTTAAATGGGACTGGACCGTGTAGTTGGAGAACGATGATTGATCAGCATTCACAAAAGGTGATTTAGTGAGACCACACGACGTGGATCTGAGCCTGTGCTCATCCCGCATACTGATATAGACCCTAAACTGGTGCCACACACTCTTGGCCCTAATAACGTTCCTTACGAAAATCGTCTGTTCGCCAACGAGCCGTCATTCCGCTGAGCGTTGCATTTACACTTTCCTTACTGCGCGTGACTGGAAAACAACCATCTAGATCAATCCTAGACATTTCAATTATACTGAAAAAAATATTATTTAAAACGGTTGATATGAACATTTTGACGTTGAAGGACAAGTTACAAGTTCTACGTCACAATAGAGCATTGCGCAAAATGAAATGTAGGCCCTTTTCTTGTTTAAGTAGTCTATCTATTAATTCGTATGTGGAATATAGAGCTTACTACTTAACAGTAATGTGTGGCAGTCTTGAAATGCAACATCCCAACGATACTGACAGCAGATAGTTTCTCTAGAGTACAACATAATTTCAGTTTAGTTACCTGCACGTACGATATCTCACAAAGACGAGGAACAATTCATTTGGTTTAAAAATGTAGTATAAAAAGTTACTATTTTCAAACTATGAAGAACGTTCTCAAGTACGAATAAATGTTAAGAGATTAGCGGCCACTGTCAGCGAGATGAAGTAGCCTACGAGGAAATAAATCTGAGGAGAATTCGTTCAAGACCACGTTCAAGCCAGAATTCCGGACTTCAGTAATTGATTGGAGAGAAACTAAAGAAAATCCTAATCAGAATGGAAAATTGAGGATTTGTGCCCTATTTATCTTCAACAGTCAAACAGGCAGCACAGATACATACTGCTTTTAGTGACCCTTAAGTAATATAAGAGAAAATGTGTTCACAAGATATATGACTTCCAAACGAAGATAATGTATCTTCCCGTTATTTTTCTTTCTGCACTTAGGGTTTTACTCTTTATGTGAGAGTTTCTGCGAATTTAAAATAAACGTTAAAACAAATTAATATATATGAATATGTATGGACATGTTTATGATAACGATTTGTTTTAAAGCCGGCCGATGTGGCCGTGCGGTTCTAGGCGCTTCAGTCTGGAACCGCGTGACCGCTACGGTCGCAGGTTCGAATCCTGCCTCGGGAATGGGTGTGTGTGATGTCCTTAGGTTAGTTAGGTTTAAGTAGTTCTAAGTTCTAGGGGACTGATGACCACAGATGTTAAGTGCCATAGTGCTCATAGCCATTTGAACCATTTGTTTTAGAAGGAGGTGAATTTTTCTTAACCCTTGCTTTCCGGATTGTTTCATAGCCATTGATGAGGTGACGCTGGAAGAAATACTCCATTTGTCATTCACTTGTAGGGATATACACTCATACACTCATGAGTGCCGCGCGGGTAGCCGGGCTGTCTAGCCGCCTTGCCACAGTTCGCGTCTCCCCCTATCGGAGGTTCGGGTCCGCCCTCGGGCATGGGTGGGTGTGTTGTCCTTATTGGAAGTTAGTTTAAGTCAGTTTGAGTAGTGTGTAAGCCTAGGGACCACTGACCTGAGCAGTTTGGTCCCACAGGAACTTACCACAAATTTCCAAATTTCCACTCATGAGTCAAAACAATATGGCCACTCCCCACCACAATACTGAGCGCGCCTTGTGGCGTTGCGGTCACGTAACGCGGAAATGAAAGTATGTAGCGCTGCAGAGATAAATGGGTAATCATTCTAGTGACGATACGGGCCAGGAATGGGGAAAACCATTGACACTGAAGAAGGACAGATTGTAATGGCCCGGCTTGTGGCACGTGATCTCGGAAAAGGGGAATCTTTTCGCGCGCTGATGTCGTGAGCGTCTACGGAAAATGGTAGAAGGATGGTAAAACAACGAACAGGAGACAGGGTGTCGGACGCCCATGCCTTAACATAGAACGTAGAGGTCGAACGCTTGCCTGTTCTCTAAATCAAGACAGCCATCGATGTGTGACAGACCTGACGACACCGTCCAATACCGGTGCAGGCACAAGTGCCTCGGAGGACACTGTTCAGTGCACATCGTTGAACATGAGGTTACGCAGCAAACAACCGTTTCGTGATCCCATGTTTAGCAGAAGACATCATCAATTACGGTTTCAGTGGGCTGGGGATCATAAAGGCTGGACCATAGAACAGTTGCAAAGTGTGATCTGCTCCGATGAATCGCAGTTCTTGTTACATCTGGTCGTTGGCCGTGTTCTTAGATGCGGCACCTCTAAGCATGTACGCACCTCCGACGCAGACCGGTAGAAGTGGTATTATGCTGCAGGAGACATTCACCTGCGCTTCCTTTTGAGCTGTGGCAGCAGTCGAAGTCACCACGAAATGTATGGACTACGTGAACATTACTGCATACCATTTTGATCCCTTCATGGATGATGTATTCCCCGAAGGCGAAGGCTTCTTCCAGCAGGTAACTGTCCACTTCCCAAGGCTTGCGCTTGACGGTAAATGGTTCAAATGGCTCTGAGCACTATGGGACTTAACAGCTGTGGTCATCAGTCCCCTAGAACTTAGAACTACTTAAACCTAACTAACCTAAGGACATCACACACATCCATGCCCGAGGCAGGATTCGAACCTGCGACGTGGTTCCGGACTGCGCGCCTAGAACCGCGAGGCCACCGCGGCCGGCGCTTGACGGTAACCTCGCGTTGATATCTTTGACATCAAATTCGCCAATGGAACACATCAAATTCGCCAATGGAACACATCAGGGATGCTATCGGGCACCTATTAGATTATATGTTGACTATTCTACAAATATAGCACCATTCTTATCCATCATCTATCAGAGATCATTGGAACAGCGAAAGTTCCAAGGGACTGGAAGAAGGTCCGGGTCATAGCAATCTATAAAAAGGGTACAAAATCGGATGCACATAATTATCGGCGCATTTCACTGACATCGATTTGTTGTTGAATCATGGAATGTTCAGACATAATGACCTTTCTAGACTCTGAGAAGCTCATCTGTAGAAACCAGCACGGTTTTAGGAATCAGCGGTCACGCGAGACACAGCTGGCCCTCTTTGTGCATGATATACAACAGGCTCTAGATACCGGCTCTCAGGTTGATGCCATATTTCTCGACTTTCGAAAGGCATTTGACTCAGTTCCGCACTGTCGCTCGCTCCAAAAAGTGCGCGCTTACGGTCTATCCGATGACATATGGGATTGGAGAGAAAGTTTTCTAACAGACAGAGAGCAGTATGTCGTGCTGAATGGGATGACGTCATAACAAGCGAAACTTCAGCTGTGCCCCAGGGCAGCGTAATAGGTCCACTGCTTTTTACGATTTACATAAACGATCTGGTTGATGGTATTGACAGTGACATTAGACTGTTTGCCAGTGATGCTATAGTCCACAGGAAAATAGTATTATACGAAAGCTGTGAACGAATCAATGAGGATTTGCAGAAAATAAATGCGTGGTGTAATGACTGGCAGTTACCTCTCAATATTAGTAAGTATAACCTAGTAACCTACTGCATATAACAAGACGAAAATCCCCATTAATGTACGAGTACAAAATAAATGCCCATTCTTTGAAAGCGGTAACATCCGTCAAGTATCTGGGTGTGATTATTCGAAATGATCTCACATGGAATGATAAGATTACACAAGTAACGGGCAAGGCGGACTCTAGATTGCGGTTTATTGGTAGAATACCGAAGCGATGCAGTCCTTGCCGGCCGCGGTGGTCTAGTGGTTCTAGGCGCGCAGTCCGGAACCGCGCGACTGCTACGGTCGCAGGTTCGAATCCTGCCTCGGGCGTGGATGTGTGTGATGTCCTTAGGTTAGTTAGGTTTAAGTAGTTCTAAGTTCTAGGGGACTGATGACCACAGTAGTTAAGTCCCATAGTGCTCAGAGCCATTTGAACCATTTTCGATGCAGTCCTTCAACAAAGGAAATTGCTTACAATACGTTAGTTCTTCCAGTATTAGAGTATTCGTCCGTGTGGGACCCTTACCGGTTGGGTCTGATTCAAGAGATTGAGAAGGTCCAAAGAAGAGCGGCAAGATTCGTGAATGGTACATTTAGCCATAGCGAGAGCGTTACAGATCTCTTAGAAAGAAGTTTGAAGTGGGACACACTTGCAGATAGACGACGCGCTAAACGGACGGGGCTGCTCACTAAATTCCGAATCCGATCTTCGCCGAGAATGTAGAGTATATATTTTTACCACCAACTTTCAAATCGCGCAATGATCACCATTCAAAGATAAGGGAAATTAGAGCTCGTACTGAGGCGTTCAGACAGTCGTTTTTCCCTCGCGTGATCCGCGAGTGGAACAGAGGAGAGAAAATAGGACTTTGGTGCAAATTTGCCCTCCGCCACACACGGCTTGGTGGCTAGTGGAGTATATATGTAGATGTAGATGTACTCCGAGCCCACAAATCAGCGGCCCGTAATTTACGGGAGTTGCGTGACTTGTGTGTAGACATCTGGTGTCATAAAGCATTTTGAAGCACATTATTCCACCAGACTGTGTTTAAAACAGTCACTAAGACAAAAAATACGACGCATCACGAAGGAGTTATCTGAATGGGATGGAAATTGATAGATATGATGAACATGCACAGGAAAACAAATGATTACAACTCCAGAAAGATCGGATGATTTATTCAACAGAAATAGCTTAGAAACTGAACAAATTAATAACACGTTGGTCTACCTGTAGCACTTAGGCAGTTATTCGGCTTGCCATTGATCGAAAGGATTCTTGCACGTCCTCCTGAGGGATATCGTGCCAAATTCTGTTCAGTTGCCGCATTACACCTTGAAAATGCCGAGCTCCTTCGAGAGCTCTGCTCTTAATGCTCCATATGTTCTGAATTGCGGAGAGATACGGCTGTCTTGCCGGCCGAGGTAGGGTTTGGCAGGCACGACGATGAGCTGTAGAAAATCTCCCCGTGTGCAGGCAATAGGGCATTATCTTGCTGAAATGTAAGAACTGGATGGCTTGCCTTGAAGGACAAGAAAACGGCTCATAGAATATTGTCGACGTATCACTGTGCTGTGTGGGTGTCGCGGATAAGAACCAAAGAGGTCCTGCTGTGAGAAGAAGTGGCATCCCAGACCGTCGCTCATGAATGTCGGGCCAAATGGAGGGCGACACTCAGGTTGATATCCCACCACTGTCTGGGGCGTTACCAGTCAAGTCTTCGGGCTGAAATCGCATTGAATGTAGTAGAATTATCTTCAGTGATGGGTCCCGATTTGAAATGAGCCTCAATGACGAGCGAAGACGTGTCTGGAGACGCCCAGGACAATGGTAGGATACCCACCATACGGCTCGACAACCACGAGTTCAAATGGCTCTGAACACTATGAGACTTAACATCTGAGGTCATCAGTCACCCAGGACTTAAAACTACTTAAGCCTAACTAACCTAAGGACATCACACACATCCATGCCCGAGGCAGGATTTGAACCTGCGACCGTACGGTAGCGTGGTTCCAGACTGAAGCGCCTAGAACCGCTCGGCCACAGCGGCCGGCTCTTTCATAGGAGGACCTCTTTGGTTGTCATCTGTGGCACTATTACAGCACAGTGTACGTCGATGATTTTCTACGCTACGTTTTGTTGCCCTTCATGGCAAGCCATCCTGCACTTATATTTCTGCAAAATAACGCCCCACTCGCACATGGTGAGTGCCTCTACTGCTTCTCTTCATGCGTGCCAATACTTATCTTGGTCAAAGAGGTCGCCATCTCTCTCCAGTTGAGACAGTCTGGAGCATTATGAGCAGGGTCCTCCCACCAATGCGGGATTTTCTCCATCTCACACGCCAGGTGCACAGAATTTTGCACGATGTCCCTCATGAGGACACCCAATAATCCTATCAATCAATGGCAAGCCGAATAACTGCTTATATAGGGATCAGAGGTGAACCAGTGTGTTACTGACTTGCTCAATTTGTGAAGCTCTTTCTCTCGAATAAATTATCCAATTGTTGTGAATTTGCAATCATTTGTTCGCCTGTACATGTACATCACATCTATTGATTTCCATCCCATTCGGAAAATTCCTTTGTGCTGTGTCGTCCTTTTTCTTTTTCATAGAGTGTATTTTATTTGTCCTATTACTTTCGGGAATTGCCCATTCTGAAGTGCGTCTATAGTAACAGTTGTGTGTACATCGTTAAAAAAATCGCTTGACAGACATATTTGTGGACAGCTTGGTCATCAACGGCCATCATCTTGTAATGTTTAGTACAAATCGCAGTGTATGCACTTGTTCATGTAACTGTCACTTGTGTACGACAGCGTGGGAAGGCCCACGCACGCAGAGTGGCTGCTGTGTTGAGTTCCAAAGGAGGACCAATACGCTACTAAGCATAATGGTACGGCTCAGCAAGACAGTAAGAAGAACAGAGATGTCATAATGATGATGTAGAAGGTGAAAGCATGGGTAAAAGTGCAAAAGCTATTAATTTAGGAAGAAGATGTGGAATGGCGAAAGTACTTTGGTACAGGTGAAATGTAATTGGGCTTAAGGAGAGAAAAGGTGAGAGGGAACTGTAATGTGCTAGGAAGAGGGGCAGGAGGAAAAGAAAGAGAAGACAAAGGATTAGTAGTAGTAGAAGAAGACGAAGAAAACTAAAAGGAGGAGGAGCAGGAGGAGGAGGAGGAGGAGGTAGTGGTGGTGGTGGTCGTGGTAGAGGAGGGAGATGGGCAGAGAGAAAAATCTTAGGTTTTATAGAAGAAGTAGACGTCAGGCTATATTTCAGGGTGTGGAAGTGGGAACCTACTCTTCGTCTGTGGTGATGGATGCAAAAGGGTTTCCTGAAGCTTATGGGAGGGAAAGATTAAAATTTAAAAATTAGCGGCCGTACTCGACCACATAAATAAAATTTGGAGCAGTATCAAGGAAGCAGAAGTATCAGCATGTTGCTCCCAAACGAGTAATCATAATGATAACTGCCATGTAGTTCAGTGCCAGAATGAAACTGTAGATCAGAAATAGAGTTTTAATTGATAGCTGGACCGAGAATTAAGAAATTCAGCATAAAGGCGGAACAAAGGAAGAACAAACTCACCACTGTTTGCTCGCAAAATTACTGATACGTCAATTGAAACTGTTACATACTTTAAGCGATTGTTATTCTTTCCACTGATTTGTGGCAATCGAACAGTATAGGATCTTTTAACCTGTTTATGCGAAATATGTTGCATTTATTTATGCTCAAGATCAACTGCCCGTTCCTACACCAACCATCGACGTCCTTCCTGAAGACTACATTATCGTCTGCGAACACCATCATGGAGCTTCTGACGTTATAATGTAAACAGTAGCAGTCCTGTAATGCTCTTCTCGGATAGATCTGAAATTAGCTATACATGTGTCTATTCTGTTCCATTAAGACCAGAGTGTTGGACTGAGCGAGGTGGCGCAGTGGTTAGCACACTGGACTCGCATTTGGGTGGACGACGGTTCAATCTCGCGTCCGGCCATCCTCTGAAACGACACGGTCGACTTCCTTCCTCATCCTTCCATGATCCGATGAGACCGATGACCTCGCAGTTTGGTCTCCTTCCCCCAAATCAACTCAACGCAACCCCAGAGTGTTGAGTTCTATGTGCTAAGAGTTCCAGAATCCAGTCACCAATCTGGTCTCATTCTCGGCAAGCTGGAACTTTTTTCACTGAGCGTTCGTAAGAAATTGTATTGAATGGTCTGATGACTTCAAGGAAGTCGGCATTAACCTGGACTCCCATATTTACTAAACGAGCTGAGTTTCGCAAGATACCTGTGTGTAAAATCCATGTTGACTTTAATGAAGGAGATTTTACTTGTCCAAAAACGTTATGGTCCATCAGAATAAATGATATTCATAATTCTAGAAGGAATTGACTTCGGGGTTGTAGGCCTATAGTTGTGTGCTTGTGTCCGATTTTTTTCCAGTAGCTTGATACCTTCGTTACTCCAGTAACCTACGATTAACTCGCCACTAAAAGGGAAGAAAATTATTTCTTAACGCTTGCGCTGATTTGTGTGAGCTTTCTTTTTTGGAAGAGCCGATTGGTCGCGAATTGCAAAACCACAGTGAAAATCAAAAATGTTTTATTTGCAACATTATTTAGAACTTCCAGCTACTTCTGTACATAGTCAGCACTCTGACTTAGATATTTGTCGGTTTCTGGTACCAACTTTCTAATACCTGCTGGTCTGCAGTTTCTGCCTGTGCCAAAATGCTGTCCTCACAGTCAGTGTTTCCATGTGGGCAAAGAGATGAAGCTCAGAGCGAGTGAATTCCGGCCTCTATAGCGGGTCATCGAAAACGCTGCATGACCATCTATGTTGCAGTCTTGAAGAATGAGAACGTCTGATGACAACAATTCTCTTTCCTTGTTCTGAATTGCTCTTCGTAGGTGATATTGTCGAATAGTCTGATCTACTGGCTGAACAAGATCATCGATTGACATTCGCTTCCTTGCCCAACGGTCTGCATAGTGAAAGTCTGTTCGTCCTGCTTTGAAATTCCTGAACCATTGCTGCACTTTGCTGTTATGGGTGATAGTTACGTTATGCAGTTGGAATGAAATGAGGTCGAATGCCTCAGCATGCACCTCACACTTGGTGAGAGACTATACAGTGCGGTTTAGATACCCCTACTCATGGGTTTTGTGCAACCCACAACGCCATCAAAATATCGCGCACAGGATTTACGTATTCTCTCGCTCACTACATGAAAACTGTTAGCCCTACAGAGAAAAATGAGCAGGACATTTCGTAGGAAATTTAATGTAGTCAAATTTTGTACTGTTATAAACTTCCCCTAGAGGTCACAGTTTCCGAGTTATTCAAGAAAAGCGTACGAAAGTGACCTTCAAACACGTTTTTCTTGAAAAACTCGAAAACCGTGGGCTCAAGTGAAAACGTATCCCCAAAAAAGTTTAACTACATTAAATTTCCTACAGGAAGGTCCTGTAAGACTAACGGTTAAAGCGTAGTGAGCGAGAGAATATGAAATCTCACATGTGATTTTTCAAGGCGTTGTGGGTTGCATGAAACCTATCGGTAGGAGCAGCTGATACACCCTGTATAGTTTTAGGCAAATTTAGTTCTCACTGTGGACTCCAAATTGAAAATTTCTACGTGACGCGATCAGTGGGAGTGCTAGAGACACAGTGCAGCACATCTCGGCAAAGCTTCATTGGATTTTCACAGTGCTTTTAATTCGCGACTGACTGGACCTTGAATAATAATAATAATAATAATAAAAGTGGTCCTCACTAGTCCTCATAAAATTCATACAACTGGCTATAGCAAGCTAAAGTGCAATCGTGTTTCTGTCTAATTGGGACCGACTGTACACAGCATGCTGCTACGTACAATACAACCTAGTGCCCAAAAAATTAGCTTGCGCCTAAAACAAGATCACACGAACTGCTACCGTACGACATGTCGTGCCCTGATGTTTCATGAAAATGAATGATGATGACGATAAATCCTACCTGCAAGTAGCCTCGCCGTCCAGGTTGCGTGGGTAGCGGCAGTCGATGATGACGACCTCTGGCGGCGCCGCCTGGAACGACTCGACGCAAGCGTCCCGGCTGCGCACGACGCGACAGTCGTAGCCCAGCCGCTCCGCCGCCGACCGCAACGTGTCGCTCTGCGCGTCATCGCGGCCGATTGCCAGTAGCACCTGCAGCACAATAAAAAAAACCTCTTATTCTGAAAATCTTCTTTGGTAGCGTGTATGTGCGCTATTCCTGCAAAATGAAAAAAATCACTTTAAAACAATTCTTATTTATTTTCAGCCTCAGTTGCACAGTTTTAAATATATGAAACGTTTCGGTCTCTCTGGGTCATTTCAGATCTGTGTACCTGCGTCAGCAACCTGTTGTTTCTGTGTCAGAACAACATATTAAAATACTGATGGTCTGACAGAGACACGACGGACTGCTGGCGCATCTACATAGATCTGAAGATGATCCAGAGAAATCGAAACGTTTCATGTATTTAAAACTGTGCAACTGAGACTGAAGAATAAATGAGAATTGTTTTATAGATCAATAAACGTGCTCTTCTCTTGCTACTATTATGTTGTCCATACTGAAAACAAGAACGCCGGACAAACAATTACTCAATCCGAAGATACGTCACACTAATACCGTGTAACACAGCCTTGATAATGGCCTCGATTCGGCGAGGAAGACAATCCATAAATTTCTTCCATAATGCCACTCACTGAAGACTAGAGCCTGTAGAGACACCAGGTTGTGGGAACGTCTATTGCTACGATTCATCAGATACACACATAACTACAATTAACTTTTTTTGGGATTGAAATCACGTGGTTTAATGGACAACTGAAGTGCGTCAGAGTGTCTGAGTATTTGTCACAGCAGGAACGTAGGTGTGAAGAAATATGAATCAGTGTTCCTAACTCGTAGTAAAAAATAAAAAATAAAATAAAAAAAACAAAAAAAACACCTACCAAACATGACAGAACCACCTCAGGCCTAATCTACGACTGATACACAGTGCGTTAAACGTCTCATTGTCCCGTTCGGGGCAATACCTGGCATTATTTGAAAAGAATAGGTACCCAAATCCAGATGTCCATTAAATACAGTTCCCTCCGCAACTTTCGGTTTGAAGATGGTTGAGGTAAATCTGCGTTCACTGACAGCGCAAACTCGTGTCGGGCTTGCAACCTAATATGATTGACAATGAGTGACACTCATCTCCGTGTACTGTCGTTATGTACTGTTCTTTACAAGCACTTTTCGTAGGCCGTATTTCATGGCTGCACGTGTTGCAGCATTCGATGTATACCTATACAACAATATGCGTTGACACACCGACAAATCAGTCAACAGTTAACAGTGTGGTCATCGTACGTGAAAAACATGAAAACTCCTTTCGCTACTCTGTCACGTCCCAAAGTTGCCCCATTTTACTACGCTGATTCAGCACAACCGACTGGCACATACACACAACTGCGATGTTTCAGGGTTTCCAGATTGAGTTATCGAAATTTCGTCATAACATAAAAAATAAAAATTCCCCGAAATGATACCATTTCGGCACTTTTCCCAAATATCTTAAATCTACCTACTCCTTTAAGACATTATTTTTTATCAGTATGGGCAGCTTGAAGAGCTGGAGTTGTGTGTTCACCTCCGTAAAATTTATAATACGTATCAAAAAATTATAGGACTTAAATTAAAATTTTCAATTTGTAAATAAAAACAACAGCCTGACCACAAAAAGAACAAACATGCTCTAACGGCGCCACATTTCGTTTCTTCATATTTTTATCGTTATTCTACTGATTTACCATTAGCACACAGACCGTATTTCCCTTCGCAACTCGACAGCTCTCTACCCTCTACGCTAATGTGTTTTTTACTTATACCTTGTCAAGGCGCTTAACCGCCGATCTTCCGTTACCTCACATTTAACTGTAGCGAGTCATATCAATACCGACACGTTTTCGGGATGTACCCAGTATTTGAAACAACATAATTATGTTCTTAAGACATACGTTCTAATGTAAAACCCACTAAATACAAGCTTCAAATAAAACGACGAAATTCAATAGGGTGTCTCCTCAGAAGTCGATAGGACCACGCCCAACGGTCGAAACTGGGCATGTACACGTCACAATCATGTCACGGAGAGGTATCACCCTGGCGGGCCTAACGTCTCCTACAAAAGAACAGTTGTCTGGATTGATTTGAGGACAGAGTGACGTCTAATGAATATCTAAAAAGACTAAGTATGTATTGTTCGAACAAAAGTATCCGATGTGAGATTAGTAGTAAGGCTAGACAGCTAAAATACTTCCTAAATTTCCCCGGTACCAAATTTTTTTTTCCCCACAAATTTCACTTCGGACAAGTTCCCTTTAAAAATATTTTTCCCCAAAACTAAAAAAAAATAAATCTGGAATCGTTGCAATGTGACTTACGCTATCTGTGGAGCGTCTTATGACCACCTGGTAGCAACTCTACGCATCTACAGGGCTCCAAATCGACGAGTATGTTCTTTTATGGGGTGACCAGTACGTTGGGCTTACGTGAGGCGATTTGTAAACAGTGACACTCTTTGGTGTTGGGTCTGAGGAGCTCGGAAGATAGCAGAGAATATGGCTGGCAACGGTGTTGCTGCTACTTGATATTTCTATGTTTTAAGGTCAAACTTTGAACCTGCACTGTGGGTAAAACATAGCTTTCAAAACAATCGTATCAGAGATGCAAATTCTATAGGAATTTCCGACATTGGAGAGGTTCGAAGGCGAAACTCTGCTACATTTCCAGTCGGCGTAAGACTCAAAAAGAAAGGAAAGGAATGAATCTTTGACTGTGCAGTGGAATGTACACTGCTATTAAACTTCCTGGGAGATTAAAACTGTGTACTATCTTGCAGTCCCTGAGGTATTCTGAATTACGATGAAGTGTTCCTTTGGATATGCATCGCTGCAGCTGCGAATACATTTAATGTATTTCATAACGGCTGTAGTCGCCGATATGCCTCTTCCTTTGATGTCTGAAGGAACTTTGAATGGTATTTCTGAATAAAACAGGCACTGCAATATCATACTTATCCACCGATACCAAGCAAGCGACTTTGAAGTAAAATGTTTTCCCTGTACGGGTATATACATAATGGATGTGCGAGACAAGGATGCAGACACACGGTTGACGGCATGTGGAAGCTTGGGTCTGGCTTTGAGTCGTGCTTGGATAGTCAAATGTAGTCTGCTTTTGGCAGGGCAACAGAGCGGACACGCCAGGGTTTCTGTGTGTGGAGCGCGAGCTCGCCTTGTTTACATTCTTGCGGCCGTCGTTTACGTGCCGGCTTTACTGTCTACGATACATGGCAAACCGTTACCGTAAAGCTACACTCCGATTTACTTTCTGCAACGATTATGCTCAACCAAGGCACTCGAGGTGAAGTGTTTTCTGCGAGAAGAAGTGCAGATACGGGCGACCGACATTATAAGAATACATTTGTCGGTCGTGAGCAGCACGGTCTATGTTAAAATAGACCAAACAGGAGCTCCGCTTCTGTCATGCTGATGGTAATGTCGGAGCGGTAACCGTAGACCACGTGGGCTTAGATATGCGTACGAATCTCATTTTCGAATTGGCATTCGAATTTCCTGCGCGGGAAGTCGTCGCTGCACTCCGACCATACAGCACAGTCCACGGCCATACTGCGGAGAAGTGGATGCAGTTTCGGATATATCCTGCCGTAAATGGCGTCTGGCAGGTCACCAAGGATCTCCGAGGCCACGTACCGTCTTCCTTGCAGATCAGCGGATTCCGTGCAATAATTACACACGACGGCCAGGCTCTGACCTGTTCGGGGTGCGGCAAAGAAGGCCACCTGAGATACGAATGAGGAAGACATGTAAACATCTGACACCACAAAGATCGACAAATCGATAGTCAAATCGAAACCAGCTGCATTTCGACCGCCATCTTGTCCACTGCACTACAGAGCAGTTTGCGATCGTGTTTCCAAGTTACTGCTATGTTAGTGACAATTTGTGAACAGTGACCAAGACAGCCACGGAAATGGAAATACCCCAGCGCATCACAACGAGACTACCACGCCAGACGAAAAAAGTGAGTAACCGTTACTAAACATTTTCCTGCAAACATCAGTTCAACTTCCAAAGTGACATCGCCTCTTACTAAGTTTTCTCTTCTTCCACAGGATGACCACAGCATTTACGAAAAGGCTATGTAACAAAAGTATGGCCTTATTATAAAGTTGTTTTTGTAATGCCATTTAGCCTGAAGATGAGATATTACCTCGAAACTCGTCGCTAGATAAATAAGTAATACAATAGTTGACAAAGTTTGTGATTGGTAGCGGTAATTAAAAAAAAACTTTTACATAAGTCTGGAGATAGTGTTGGTCATGGAAGTTGCGGCACGTCTTGCACCGCACGTTGAGTTTGACGGGAAGTATGTTGGCAAGCAGTATCCAGTTGGGACAGCACATCACCCTCCCGTTGTGAGAACGCCGGGTCTAACAACATTCTGCAAGTACCGAGTGCTGTTTAGCGTCCACTCCAGGAACACCAAAGGTGAGTGAGAGTTGTAGCTTATCGCACCCCAGACCATAAGGTCTGAGGAGGGGCCACTGTGTGTTGGACGAATGTATTCTACGAGACAGCGCTCATCAAGTCGACGTCATACTCCGAAACTCCCACCACTTGCGTGCAGGCACAATCTGCCCTCGTCGCTAAAGAGCACTGTGAGGCATTCCATCGTCCAGGTGGTCGTTCGACTGCACCAGTTCAGCCGTGCACGTCAAAGCTGTGGCGTGAGTGGAAGACGGGCGAGGGGTGTGCCTGCCTGTAGCGTCCCTACTAATAACCGGTTCGCAACAGTTCGTGTTGACACTTCTGAGCTCACAGGCCCTCTTATCTGTGCTGTGGTAGCTGTAAGATCTGCCACTGCTGCCCTTACAATACGACGTTCCTGGAGGGCGTCTGTGCTGCGTGGACATCCAGAGCCTTGTCTACAGATGTGAGAATGTTCACGTGGCCACCGATACCAGCATCATTGCACAACTGAAGCAGCACGTCTGGCTTCTGCGGCGCTTCTCCGAAAGGATCATCCTGCCACTCGGAAGGCCACAATATGACTCCTTTCAAACGCGCTCAGCTCGCTATAGGAAGCACGAGTGCGTCTCCGCGCCACGGTTGCCTTCTTGCTTCCCACGTTTGCACCAGACTGATCCTTCTGGCTGTGAGCATTCCCTATAAAAGGGTAGACGTAGTTGGCGCTCTGGTAGCTGCGTCACTATTCTACCTGTTGGCAGACGACGTTGAAACCATTATCAGCAGATCAACTATCCCCCAGGTGATACACGACGTCATCGGATCAAAATCGATATCGTCTTTCTAGGTGTACTATTTTTTTCCGGCAGTGTGTACAGGGTATTCCAGAAGGAATGGTAATTACTCATAGATATAACAGGAACGATCATTCGAAGCAAAAAAGTGTAGTGAACATTGCCTCTAAACTGCTGAAATGCATATTTACAGAGCATTTCCCGATGTAAGCGAGAAATCAAGCGAAAATCACCGTAAGTACAAATCAAAACATTCTTAACGCACTGTTTTTCACATGTAAATAACCACCGACCACTGATGATACTTTACCTCAATAAAGAGAAACGCGCCTGGAAAAAAAATCACGTATTTTTTGTAATTGCAAAGATAGAACAAAAATAGACTCAATAATTCTTTATTCTAGATCAATGAGACGTACTTATAGATTTTAACAAATGAGTCTACGAGTATACCGAGTGAGGTGGCGCAGTGGTTAGCACACTGGATTCGCATTCGGAAGGGCGACGATTCAATCCCGCGTCCGGCCGTCCTGGTTTAGATTTTCCGTGATTTCCCTAAATCGCTCCAGGCAAATTCCGGGATGGTTGCTTTGAAAGGGCACGGTCGCCGTCCATCCCTGATCCGACGAGGCCGATGACCTCGCAGTTTGGTCTCTTCCCGCAAACAACCCAACCCAACCCTCTACGAGTATTAAAATATGTGACATAAATGGTCGTATCTTTTGATTGCACTGTCTTGGGGCCATAGGATTTAGTATGTGACATAAATTTCAGTTTGGTACGTCTCCCCTTTCCTGAGCAAAAGTCTTCTTGACAGACGGAAGGACGGAAAGACAGACAACAAAGTGATCCTACAAGAATTCCATTTTTACCGACTGAGGTACGGAACCGTAAAACGAGGTGGTAAATCTGCGATCAGGTCCAGAGGATCGCCGGTTGCAGACCAGGCACCACTTCTGCCACTTGGCGTTATGAGGATGCGGTGTGGAGGGCACGAATCAGCATGCCGCTCTCCCGGCAGTTGTCGACTTTCGAAACCTTGGAGCCGCAATAAAGTAGCACCTCAGTTGGGATGAGGAGGGGCAGAGAACCGCGTCAGAGTCCTCCCAGGAAATAAAAATCTCTGGAAGTACCTGGAACAGAAGTCGGTACCTCCGCATGACAGCTAGCATGGCTGGCCACGAAAAATAGGAATGACTGCGGCTCGAGTAAACTAATCGTTCTAATGTCAGGTATGGATGGCGGTTAGCGCTGAAACAACCGGTTTTCGGTTATATTGGTTTCTTTCCACGCAAGTTTAACGAAAGCGTTAAAATCGATCAAAATAAGCGGTTTCTCAAATAACGATTTTCAGTCTTTTACTCCTATTATTTCCTGTAACTAATGTAGAAATCGAACAAAGACTGAAAAATTTTGACTCTCCCAGTTTCAAGACACACATAATCAAAATATCAAATTAAATAGGCAAACAAAAGTTCCAAGTGGGTGGATACCGCATAAAATCACCAGTATTCTCCTACTGATTCCAATTTTTTGAAACTCTACTCAAAAATCATGTTTTAATCGGAGATCATACCACTATTTTGGCATTACGAATAGTCAGTGTTAAGGAATGAAAACTGAGATATAAGAACTCTGTTTTTCGTAAGAATGTTCGTTTTCAAGGGCTACAAGCAGATAAAAGATACTGTGCATCCAAAGGCAGCAGATGAGCTAATTTCTATTTTTATTGTCTACCGCGAAAGAAATGTTATAGTTTTAATTTATTACTGTTACTATAATTTTGGACCTCTTATTGTTTCATAGAAATGGCAGACAAATCTTTTAAAGCAAATGAAGCGTTGTACTTCATTCTACGACACATATTACAAATATTTCCAGACTACGGTTGCTGCCATTCTGCAATACAAATGGTTGTCTGGCGACAAAGGCGAGAAATTACCGGGAAGCGAGAGCGAGTCCTGCACACTGCAAGACAACACATACACTACTGGCGATTAAAATTGCTACACCATGAAGAAATGCAGATGATAAACTAGCTTTTCGAGTTATCTAGCAGCTGAAAGACACTTAAAACATTGACATATTCGCGACTTTTTACGAGTTAATCCTACTTTCCCAGCGCAATGAGCTCTATTAGCCAGCTGTTACATGTGTGGTGAAGGATGTGACAACAAGTACAAAAATCTACGTGCTTCTAGAGAGTGGGATCTACAAATCGAGAGTGAGGCTATATTTATAACTGGAAGCATCCGAGAGAGTGGATGCATGCATACTAACCTTTGATTACATCTTGTGTCATACTGGACGACATGTCAAATGACGTGTTGAATGACTTGATGGCATGTGTCATGTAACACAACATGACATCCTTTACTTGATATCGACGACTGCTCCGGTATAGGTTTTTTTTTTTTATTTTAGTGTCTTTCCAACCACGTTGCTTATATTGTGGCGAGGGGTAAAGCTTTCACAAAACAACAGGACGACCATTAATTATATGTACTGGTATACCTACTTAGAGAATGTGAAGCAATACGCACAAGTGTAAAACACAAACTGGTGAGCGTAATAAAATTAAAAAAAAAAAACGTGTTTTTGCACGTAACATCTGAATAGTGCTAGATATTTGAAAAGGGTTTTCAGTTTTATCAAATTCAAATTTTATGTGTTTGACTCGCTTTAAACCGTTTCCTTGCGATGAATTCACGTAAGAACAGATTTAACGTGCAACATTTAGCTCGACTTTACATCATCGTATCTCGACAATGGATAAAGATTACTGTATAAAAATAATTATTTTGACTTTATCCATTTATCTATCATCGTGCAGAGTTTGAAGCGGCCCGTCAAGTTTAAAATGTAGAAGTTGCGCGCTTGCAAGACCTCCCAGAAAGACGGGCACGTAAAAACCCAAACGAAGCAAGGTTTTTTCAAACAGTAAAATGTTGTCTTAGACCAATGCCCTATACACCGCTGAACCAAATTTTGAATCGTCAGTCTCGCTCTAGTCCGGAGTTATTTAAGAGTGACTGTTTTTTTTACGTAAAATACGAAAGAGAGTGGCTGTTTTTGCACATAAAATCCGAACGATGCGCATACAAATAGTACGATAAGCCGAGCATTAACTTCAGTCACTTAAAATCTTTTGGAAAAGGAATTAATCGATTCACACAATTGCCTGGGTGCCAGCTCCAATTCGTCGTTCAAATCTTGCTTAATATACTGTAACATAGTCATAGTAAGAGAAATGTAGGAGTGGCTATGCAAGTGGTCCGGGCTAATCTGAAAAATTCTTACCCCGTGTTCCTAACTCAAATAGGAATCGAGCACCAAGACCACGCTCCTCCCCGCCACTCCCCCCCCCCCCCCCCCCCCCCCACACACACACACACAAAAGCACGATTCTGTGCGCGGTCTTTTCAGACATATTTTTTACAGCGCCTCCGCGCTTCTTACCTTCTCAGGGCTCGTTTCCCGCGCTTTGACCCGATTTTGGAAAATTAACCTGTACAGCCAGATAGCAGCGTCTGGATTGTACCAGAAGTGACGCTTGGGCGGAAAGGCCAGTTCCGTATCTCGTTGCATACACCGTCTGTCGCGGAACCTGGCAGTCAGGAGTTTTTACTGCTGATGACGGCGGAGACAAGCTGTCGAAAGGTTGGACATTTTATTCGAATCGACACGGCTCACCCGAGAAGGTTTTATTCAGTCGGTCATTGGCGTTACGGGCACACTCACGACGTGGCTGGCGGCTGATTTACGCACGAGCGCGTGACTCGCGCCGAACCGGGTATTCTGTATTGACTGGCAAGTCGCTAGCGGCAGTCGGGCCTGACGTGCGGGCAGAAGTGGCGCATCGCAGGGCTCTGTGCTGACCGGCAGCCTAATTGCCGCGGCTCCGCGACCCCGGCGCCATTTAGCGGCTAACGAGCGCGCCTCTGCCGGCGCGCCGAGGAGATTGACGGCCCGCGAAGGCCGGTGTCCCGGCGGCGCCTGCTCGTTAGCGCGACGCCGGCCGCCGGCCGCGGGCCGCCACGCCCGCGCATTTCATCAGTCCGGCGTGAGTTATGGCCGCGGCGGGCCGCTGACGGACGGCCATATCAGTAATTGGCCGCCGCACAAGGCGCCGCCTTTTCTTGTGCTGCGCCGCGGCGGCCGCCTTTGAGAGCGGGCGAGTAAGTCATCCCCGTGACGCTTCTTGTTACCGCCGCCCCACCTTCCGTCGCGCTCTCCGTACGCCAGAGCTGCACTCGGCCACCTGGATCGCCGCGGCAACTCACGGAAACTTCAAGTTAACGATAGGAGAAACCGCCCAGCTAAAATCGATATCGGTAGTTTAGTTTCGAGTAACTGGTATTTTTCGGTATTTGTTTGGTCACGGCTATAACAGGTGTTTCTTTTATTTTTTACTAATAACTGAGGGGGAAAAATACGAAACACCAACTAGCCGTATAACAACAGTGCTAAAATTTTTCGTTTTTAAATAAACCATTTTTATGAGAGGATTAATTTTTATTTGTAAAATTTGCATTTGTTTGAAATACTACGTTATTACAGAAAGTGGGAAAAGCGATAAGTGCTATTTTAATAACAGTGACGAAGCGACTATCAAAGATATGGCATAAGAATTGGTAGACCATTTCTGACACAATTACGTCTCTGTTGCCGTGTGTCGTGGCTTAAGGTACACGACTGGCTATTAAAATTGCTACACCACGAAGTTGACTTGCTACAGACGTGAAATTTAACCGACAGGAAGAAGATGCTGTGATATGTAAATGATTAGCTTTTCAGAGCATTCACACAAGATTGGCGCCGGTGGCGACACCTACAACGTGGTGACATGAGGAGCGTTTCCAACCGATTTCTCAAACACAAATAGCAGTTCACCGGCGTTGCCTGGTGAAACATTGTTGTGATGCCTCGTATAAGGAGGAGAAATGCGTACCATCACTTTTCCGACTTTGGTAAAGGTCTGATTGTGGCCTATCGCGATTGCGGTTTATCGTATCGTGACATTGCTGCTGGCGTTGGTAGAGATCCAATGACTGTCAGCAGAATATGGAATAGGTGGGTTCAGGAGGGTAATACGCAACGCCGTGTCGGATCCCAACGGCCTCCTATCACTAGCAGTCGAGATGACAATGAGCTTATCCGTATGGCTGTAACGGATCGTACAGCCACGTCTCGATCCCTCAGTCAACAGACGGGGACGTTTGGAAGACAACAACCATCTGCACGAACAGTTCGACGACGTTTGCAGCAGCATGGACTATCATCTCGGAGACCATGGCTGCGGTTATCCTTGACGCTGCATCACAGACAGGAGCACCTGCGATGGTATACTCAATCTGGGTGCACGAATGGCAAAACATCAGTTTTTTCGGATGAATCCAGGTTCTGTTTACAGCATCATGATGGTCGCATCCGTGTTTGGCGACATCGCAGTGAACGCACATTGGTAGCGTGTATTCGTCATCGCCATACTGGCGTATCACCCGGCGTGATGGTATGGGGTGCCATTGGTTACACGTCTCGGTCACCTCTTGTTTGCATTAACGGCACTTTGAACAGTGGACGTTACATTTCAGATGTGTTACGACCCGTGGCTCTACCCTTCATTCGATCCCTGCGAAACCGGACATTTCAACAGCATAATGCACGACCGCATGTTGCATGTCCTGTACGGGCCTTTCTGGATACAGGAAATGTTCGACTGCTGCCCTGGGCAGCACCTTCTCCAGATCTCTCACCGATTGAAAACGTCTGGTCAATGGTGGCCGAGCAACTGGTTCGTCGCAATAAGCCAGTCACTACTCTTGATGAACTATGGTATTGTGTTGAAGCTGCATGGGCAGCTGTACCTGTACACACCATCCAAGCTCAGTTTGACTCAATGCCCAGGCGTTTCAAAGCCGTTATTACGGCCAGAGGTGGTTGTTCTGGGTACTGATTTCTCAGGATCTATGCACTCAAACTGCGTGAAAATGTAATCACATGTCAGTTCTAGTATAATATATTACATTAATATTTCCCATTTTTAGCGACCATCATGTAGTAGCCTCAGTACTTTTCGTACCACCAATACCATTTCTTTAAGCAGGAGCGGCATGGTTATCCGCAGGAAGTGTAAATATACCCCCTCTGTGAGGCATTGTGGAAGGATGCCTGGTCTCATTAGGCGATAGGCAGATCGTCAAACACACATCGAGGCTGAACGGGTGCTGATGATTCGCTGTCACGAAACCATGCGGATTCTTCACCCACAGGTGGGTGCTGTGAAGGCTGACGATACCGGCCCTTGTAAAGGTAGCTTCACCTGTGAATAGTTTGGTTGACAGAAATCCCAATCCGTGGTGTCATATGAGACGAAGCAACGACAAAACCGTCACAGCGGACGAAAGTTCGTAGGTAATGAGGCCTGCACACATTAGGAGTAATGCAGATAATTGCAGCTGTCACGGAGAATGCTCCAGACGGGTGACCGGCTTACATCACCTTGGTGATGTAAGCCGCTGCTTGTACCGGGGTCACTCCATCTCCAAGTGCGTGTACCTCCATTGGAATACATTTCCGACCATGCGTGCATATGTCCACTTTCGGTCCTTGTCCTCACAGGGATCGTTTCCTGCAGCTTTCCTCATGTAGCAATATCAGCCTTTATTAGAGGAACACTGTGATAGCCCTTGCAGACCGTGATTTTTACTCCTGATGAAGGTGGCGGAGACATCTGTCGAAAACTCGAGTGTTTTATTCGAACCGATGCTACTTGAAAACCGCGAAGATTTCGTTGAGGTTTACTGTCATGAAAGACTCCGAGGACACAACGATAAATTGACTGTGTCGAGTGTGAAGTTCTGAAATCTTGAATACAGCCAGATTGGACATGTGCAGAAACGATTTTGTAGCATCGCCTGCTAACATCGTGAGCTAACCTACTCTGACCGAGCACACCCTAGCACCGTAATGGATTCTCTGGTTTTTTGTCTTCTAAACCTTTATTTTGGAGGAGGGCCTGGTAGTTTTCAAGCAAGTGTTCCTCCACAAAAGAGACGAAATTTCGGCAGCAAAAACGTCTTTACTGCTTACAATACCTGGATGAAGAAAAAGCCTACGCTATGGGGAAATAAGAACGTAAACAGTCAAACGTGGCAGGCCGCTGGCACAAGTTTTTGTATGTCTTGTCTTTACTGCTTACAATACCTGGATGAAGAAAAAGCCTACGCTATGGGGAAATAAGAACGTAAACAGTCAAACGTGGCAGGCCGCTGGCACAAGTTTTTGTATGTCTTGCTTGTTTTTCATAGAATGTTGGCACCTGAGTTTCCAACATCGTGGTAGCATGTTATAAACAGCTTTAATATCTTAACGGTTTTATTGTCCATTACTATGACCGAC
Organism: Schistocerca serialis cubense; assembly: GCF_023864345.2. Lineage (NCBI taxonomy): Eukaryota > Metazoa > Arthropoda > Insecta > Orthoptera > Acrididae > Schistocerca > Schistocerca serialis. The sequence continues at coordinate 285,357,246 of NC_064643.1, read as the reverse complement.
TTTGAACATTTATGAAACTGAGACGACATCGGTGACTCTTTTTGTGTATCTTTTGGCGCTGTAGTGCTCTGTAATGAAATGACGTTAAGATACATTAACCAGAGAAGAGCCGTAGACGACAGTTAACTCGTTCATCTGTCGTGTAACATGGTGTCTAGCAGTAGATGAAATCGCTTTCAGGAGTGTGGTTCAGACCAAACACCTAGATTTCCGACTCCAGCTCATAAATGCGTAGATTTTATTGGTGGACAAGACAGTGCGCAGCAGTTGCCACCGAATAACACGTGACACATACACTGTCCGTTGACATTAATATGCCCCCTTGCCAAAAGCCAGAGTAACCATTTTTTTCAGCGCGGAACGCGGCTAAACGTGCAGGAAGAGAGTCAACGAGGTTCTGGAAGGTATCGGCAGGGATATGGAGTCATACCGACTACAGAGCCGTGGCCAACTCGCTTGAGGATCCATGGCGCGACATCCCGATTGAGGTGGGCCGACAGATTCTCGATTGTATTTAAAGCCAGGGAGTTTGGTCACCAGGGCAGTATGATAAACTCATCCAGGTGCTCTTTGAAACACATACGTACACTATGAGCTGTGTGACATGTTGCATTGTCTAGCTGACAGGTGCCATTGTGCCAAAGAAACACAAACTGCATTTAGGGATCTTCATTGACCCCAACGATATATGTGTACGTGTTTTGACGCACTGTGCCCTCCAGAATGATGAGATCACTAAGGGAATGCCATGAAAATATTCCCCAGACAATAACGCTCCTTTCTGTTTTCATGGTGTTTGCTTTCAAATGTTTCACGCCGTTCACTCCAATGGCCGTCTGTCCGACCGCGCATAAAACATGATTTATCTGGAAAGGCCACTATGCTATGGCGTGCAAATTCCAGCCTTCATGGCCGTTGAACAGCAGTCAGCACGGGTGGAAGCATTAGACACATGTTGCGGAGAGGCAGACGCAGCAACGTTCGCTCAACGGTCGTTAAGGACACGCTGTTGGTAGCCCCTTGATTAATCTGGACAGGCAGTTGTTCAACAGTTGCACCTTTATTCGGCCGTACACATCTCCGCATGCGTCGTTCAGCTCTTTCATCTCTGGCCCGTGATGAGCAATAGGAGCCTCGGCGCCGCTTTTCGTTAGCTCCATTTTGCCCTGCACCGAATATTTTAACCACGGTGGCACGTGAACAACTTTCAAACCCAGTCGTCTTGGAAATGCTTCCAATCTTGGCCCGAAAGCGCGACTGCGCTGTTTTTCGCGTCCCCCTGACCCTCCAGTGCTAGTACTGCCGTCTGTCGTCTGTGAGTGGTTATTGTACATAGACGTTGAACATAGGCGGTGGACGCATTAATATGACTGGGATCGCGTATAAACGAATCCAAGCTCCGTGGAACGGCCTGGTCGTGTGATTAGCACAAAACGTGATGCGGAAAGGTTTCCACTCAAGTCTGTGACCGTAAGCCGCGTTCGTGCACATCATGCAGGTAGACATTGTGATCCAGCTATGATTGTCCTCTTGTCTGTGCAAACTGTCTTTAAACAGCAGCTGTCTATGAAGTTAGTTGTTGTGGCCATCGTGGATGGACGCTCGGTGAAATTTTCTGCGTAGCGCCTGAATCTTCGTGTTGTATGAACGTCGCGTCTCCTCGCAAAAGAAGAGGGAAGTCGCTCTAAATTGGTCGCTGAGACGTGGGACCTCAGTCATTTCTTCCCGCTGAGCTGCCGGAAAACTCCTTGGTAGGTACAGAGCTAGTCAGTCGTAGTGAGCGGTTCTGTACTCTCTATAGCGTCGATATGTGAACTTCGACGGACTGATTACGGATGAAAACTGCGAATGTCAGTACGAAGCGGAGAAGAGCCCTTTACGACATGATACTCGTGTATGAAATCGGATCCAGGCGCAGTTTGCACCTTCACAAAAATGGGCCAATTTGCGCCCAGTTATACTGGAAACTAACTTCTCACTAAGTTACAGCCTACCGGCATGCCGGAAGTCCCCGTCCACCAGAAATGTTCCCTATGCCCGCAATGAGGTGGTGTGTCCCCTGTCCGATCTGCGCCGACACCGCTATGTAAGTGTCCAGCAATGTAAACATCCTGTTGTCGGAAGCAGAGCGCCACCAGTGGTCGACGTAACGTTCTATAGCATGCCCTCTTACTTACGGACAGTGCAGTGGTTCTAGTTGCTTATCATTTAAATCCTTTTTTTCCTTCTTTTAAGATTCATACTCTGCCTTAATAGCCTGTGAAAAAGCGTTACGCATTGTCACCTCAAAATTTTGTTTGTTTGTTATTATTTTATCAACATCTACATCATACTATGCAGGTTACCTGACGGGACGGCCGCTGTGGTCGAGCGGTTCTAGGCGCTTCGGTCCGGAACCGCGCGACCGCTACGGTCGCAGGTTCGAATCCTGCCTCGGGCAGTGGATGTGCGTGATGTCCTTAGGTTAGTTAGGTTTAAGTAGTTCTATGTTTTAGGGGACTGATGACATCAGATGTTAAGTCCCATAGTGCTCAGAGCCATTTGAACTACTCAATACAGGAAAGTGGCACAAGTTGCCCACTTCAGATATCTGGGACAGATAATCCAACCATCAGGACTGAACTCAATAGCCAATAAAGATAGGATCTCCAGATTACAAAAAAAAAAAAAAAAAAAAATCTAAGCCCACTTGGACTCACTATAATAAGAAATCTATTTCTGTCAATGCGAAGCTAAGGCGATACAACACAGTAGTCCTACCAGAAGCACTTTATGCTGCAGAAACTACAGTGATTCATGGTCATACGAAGATTAGAGAGAATGAGAAGCAGGAAAGAAAAATTGTGAGGAAAATATATGGACCAGAGTTTCGGGAAGGAATTTGGATGAAGAGGCCAATTAGAGAGATTTCCAAAGACATAGAATCAATAACAGACACCATTAGAAAGAGAAGGATGAAACTTTATGAACATATCAGCAGGATGAATAAAATCAGGCTCACAAGACAAATATTTGAGATAGTAAACAAGAGAAAAAACAAGACTAAGTGGATCACTGAAGCTGAAGAAGGCATTAAAGAACTGGGACCACACAAGACAACATAAACAACAGAGAACATCGTAAAGACATCGTAAAGAAACACACACTTAAACACGAACATACGGAGAACAGAACAGGAAAAAGATGGTCGGAAGAACGCGAGAACGTATGAAGAGAATTTGGGAAGAACGAAGACAGAAGAAGAAATCATGACTACTCAAGTTCAATCGCTCTCTCAAAAGGGAATAATCGAAAATAATGATAATAATAATAATAATAATAATTTCAGTCCAGTGAGCATCTATGCTTAGGACAGCTGGTTACAGATACAATCCATGCTGAACGAGAAATTTAATAACAATGAAAATAAAACAATTCCATTCCAGCTCCAAGCTTGATTGTGCCTCCTTGCATGGAGAAACGAGGAAGCACAGGCAGAGAAAGGACACCCTGGAGAGCTTAATAAATCCAAAACATTATAAAACAACAAAATTATATAAATGGTGGATTTACACATAAAAAGGACTAGGAGTGGGAGGCTGGTTGACTGATTAGACGAAGAGTAGAGGCTGTTTCACATCCTACATCGTCGAAATACACGATATCATGGGTAAGAAAATTGGGATTTTTTAAGACGTTTTTGTCAGGTCGCTTTCTGGTGTGTTTGTTCGGTACAAACTGTGTAACTGATTTCAAACTAACTTCCCTTTGTGCTATAGACTTTAAACCCCCAAGATAGCTCAGACCTGGATGACAATGCCATGTTAACTGCCGGCCGAAGTGGCCGAGCGGTTAAAGGCGCTACAGTCTGGAACCGCACGACCGCTACGGTCGCAGGTTCGAATCCTGCCTCGGGCATGGATGGGTGTGATGTCCTTAGGTTAGTTAGGTTTAAGTAGTTCTAAGTTCTAGGGGACTTATGACCACAGCAGTTGAGTCCCATAGTGCTCAGAGCCATTTGAACCATGTTAACTCGCTTCTTTTGTCTTATATGCTGTGCAGGGTACTTCGTGTACCAGTGCTGTTTCCTCCTTTTTCTGTTCCAACCGCGAATGGTTCAAAATGGTTCAAATGGCTCTGAGCACTATGGGACTCAACTTCTGAGGTCATTAGTCTCCTAGAACTTAGAACTAGTTAAACCTAACTAACCTAAGGACATCACACACACCCATGCCCGAGGCAGGATTCGAACCTGCGACCGTAGCGGTCTCGCAGTTCCACAACCGCGAATGTTTCGCGGTAAGAACGACTGCTGGTAAGCCTCGGTGGGAGCTCAATTCTATCCAGTTTTTACCTTCATGGTCTTTTCGTGAGATATATGTCGGAGTAAGCAATATATTGGTTGACGCAGGCGAAGATAAACAAATAAACCGGAAATTTACCACGTGTTTCTGTTGTGAAACTTCATTCAAAAACGTCATTATAAACGATTTTCTTTGCATAAATGTGCATTGTCAAAGTAAAACTTCAATTTTTTGTGTCTGTTGACAAATAAATGACATTCTCTTGGTTCAAATGGCTCTGAGCACCATGGGACTTAACATCTATGGTCATCAGTCCCCTAGAACTTAGAACTACTTAAACCTAACTAACCTAAGGGCATCACACAACACCCAGTCAGATATTCTCTTGATAAGAAAAATTTTTCAGTGTTTTTGTGTGACTGTGTTATGCGATTACACATTTACAGAAATATGTGACAAGAAATAACGTTTCCTTGTGTAAACACGTTGGCTTCCTCAGTTATATCCTTTCTAGGAACGGTTCACTCGCATTTTTTTCTGGTGATATGGATAATTAGAAACCAAAGTGTAAATTACACTCTTATTGATAAAATTTTTTCTTTCCGAAACAAAGCGGTAGTTAGCTCTAAAGGGAGAAATGTTTGAGCATTGATTCCTTATGTTTCTTTACGGCCTGATCAGCTTTCTGTCTTGTAGGGTGTTTTGAGGTGATTCTGCATTACACTGCCTATAACTGAAACACGAACACGTTCATTATATATCCCCTAGTTTTAAAGATAAAATAGTCACATAATGACAACTGATCACATTCACTACAATGTGTTACTCTACCATCGGTTTCAGATGACAATGTACGATTGTTTTCCATATACTTAATTTTCACAGTGTGCATTCAGCAGAATGGAACAGTGTGCATTCTTGAGAAAGCTAGCCTGTGAGGGGATGCTATACCGTTTACTTTGTCTCATTAAAATATTTGAAATCGATTTAAAAATTTCACAAGCGTAACAGAAAAAAGCAGAAAATAATTATTCAAATAAAAATCTTTCTAACAAAACGCGTTTTTAAAACTGAATAAAAATATAAAATAATTTCTCTTAGCCCATACAGATTCCTAATACAAAGCAGACAGTTTTGAAAATGTGTGGTTGTGAATTTTAATATCTATGACAACAAATGTAAAATTTAAAACTTAAAACTTGGGGCGCATGCAACAGATAACACTGAGGAGTGCAGATAATAGCTGTCGTTAAGAAAAATGACACAACAGTTCATATCATTTGCAGCGCAATAAAATTGTTAATGACTTAGATGAACTATTTGTGCATCAGTTCAAAAATGGCTCTGAGCACTATGGGACTCAACTTCTGAGGCCATTAGTCCCCTAGAACTTAGAACTAGTTAAACCTAACTAACCTAAGGACATCACACACATCCATGCCCGAGGCAGGATTCGAACCTGCGACCGTAGCGGTCTCGCGGTTCCAGACCGCAGCGCCTAGGACAGCACGTCCACTTCGGCAGGCTGTGCATCAGTTATCTATCGTATGAGCTCATGTTTTTCGTTTTAAATTTTAGATATATTGTCATAGGAATTAAGAATTTACAAGAAAAGTTTTCAGGAGGACTGTATGTGGTGAGGAATCTGTATGAGCGGTAGGATAAATTATTTTATACTTTTTAGTCCGTTTGAAAAACCTTTTATATTAAAAACTTTTGCATTTAAATAATTATTTAAAATAAACCTTGACAATACATGCCGTCAGTTTCGAAAATTTTCCAACTATGTTTTGGAAGTGGTATGGAGGTGAACAATTTTTTAGTGAGCAATGGACTTAGTGGCATGGAGGTAGCCAACAACGGTGCTAGATTGTAAAGATCGTGGATCGATATGACATACGATAAATAAAGGAAGTGATTGCGTAGAGAAATAATGTAGCTTCAATTTTATAAGTCACATGTTGTTTGATGGTACAAACATATTTGTTGTGTTCTTGAACTGCAGTGAAAATAACTTTGTGACTGACGTTTCAGTGCGTCATGTTATAAGAACCAGCCAATGGTAGTTCGTCCTCGAGAGTCATTTGGTCGCTGCATTGCATGTTTTGTAGGCAGAAGAAGAGCCTTGTCAAGCATGGATGGCTTCACGCTAGGAACTGGTCGCTCACTACTGCAATGTCTTATCTCTCAGTTATTTTGTTCGAGCCAGACGGTTAATATTTCTTGTATTACCCTTGTAATTGAGCTGCTACATTAAATAATTGTAAAATAATTTCCTTAACAATATAAATGCAGCAAAGCACTGTACTTTCACTTATAATCTGAACGACGGCAGCAGGATGAGAGGTCCCGCCTGAGGAGAGAGTATATTCCATAGGGTTGAGGGGTGTGGATAAAAAGATACGGATCTGTCAGATAGGAAGACGATGGAGATGAGAAGCAGGACCTGAGCTGGATAATAGGAAATACAGTCGGTGGGAAAGACAGAGGGTGAGAAGTAGTGTGGCGTGTTGGTACGGCAGTGTTGCAAGAGGAAAAGGATGGGATGGATGGAGAGAGAAAGGAGAGAGGAGAGAGGACCCTGGCTTGGAGTGGGAGAGGTGGAGAAGAGTTAATGTTGGTAGGGGGGGATAAATATCGGGGCGGATGTTAGTCTGGAAGAAGTTGCGTTGGGATAGCATATTGAGTGTCTGGAGGTATAGAAACGGAGGACTATGTTTGTGAAGGCGCAGCAGATTACCAGGGTTGATGATGAGAGGGGAGACGATGGGGTAATTGGGATCTAGTCTGTGGATAGTACAGGAGATTCGGAGGTGTTCGATGTGGGTGAGAAGGGTTAGGAATTTGATGAGTTGGTAGAGGAACCATGTGGGGAAGATAAACGGTTGCGGAAAGCGAGATGGAGTGCATCGAGTTCGCGGATTTGGAGGGATTTATATATCTCTGGTGGGGCGGAGATTCAGACAACATTTGCGTAACAAAGTATGAGTCGGTTCAGGGTTTTATGGGTGTAATCCACAAGTTTGGCCTGTAAATAGTTTTAGTAGTTTTAGTCTTTGAGGCTATTCTGTTGGGATGGTTGGTAGGTGACGGTTAGCGCTAGAAGTTAACATAACAATTTTTATGGATAGAATTAGCCCTATGAGTCTTCGAGTGGAATCTTTGTACATCGACCTAAGTAGAAGTTATCAGCATTCAGCTTGTTCACACCGAAACTAAAACTGAAGCTCTGTTCCTCGACTACTGATGTTGTCTTTTCGAAGCGAGCAGGCACTTATGATAATAAACATGTTTCAGCGTGTTTTCTTTGTCAGACAAGGTGCACAGCTTCGGTGCGGCGGGTTGCAGAAGTAGAAGGCGACGCAGCTGCTCATGCGCGTATCACACTGCCGAACGTTCTTGAGCAATATTTTATAAACGCTAGGACCACGGTCTAATTTTTATAAAGGATGTGTCAAAAGTATCCCAGTACACCGTCAAAGTTTTTATAATACTTTTTTATCAAAATATTTGACAAAGATAATGCGGGCGTTACCAACAAGAAAAGTACTCCACTTCGAACGATAAAACAGAATAAAAATAATTTTAGCAACAAGGAGATGTGTCTGTTGAACCAAGCATCAAGGTGGTATACTGAGACACTGTAATGACTGTCATCAGTTCTTGTCATTACATGACTATTTCGTAATTAAAACTGAGGATAATTTCTGAACGTGTTCATGTATCAACTGTAACCACTATAATGCAGAGTCCCCTCAGAACACTCGACAAGACAGAAAAATGATCAGGCCTTAAAGAAGACTAAGTAATTAATGTTCAAACGTTTCTCCCTTTAGAGCTAACTAGGGCTTTTCCGGAAAGAGAATGGTTATCAATAAAAGTATAATTTACACTTTTATTTCTAATTATCAGTTCCACCGGAAAATATGTGAATGAACTGTATCTGCAAAGCTGTAATTGAAGTAGTCAACGAGTTTACGCCACGAAACGTTATTTCTTGCAACGACTGTAAATGTACAGTCGCATAACACAGTGACGCAGAAATACTGAAAACATTTTTCGTATCAAGAGAATATTATTCACTTTACAATAGAAACAAAAAGTCCAATTTGAATAGCATTTTCACTTGGACAGTGCACATTTATGCAAACAAAATCGTTTATAATGACGTTTACAAATGAATAACGAGCAGTGTGGTATGCAGCGCAGAACGCGTTCGTAGTCATAAAAGCAAAGTATGTGGCAAAAAATTTCAACCGCAGCGCCCGTTCCTGCAAGTACGATAATGAAATAAGTTAGCACATTTCCATAACAACCGCGATACACATAGGTCTTTTAGGTATAACTCAGTGCATTTACAGCAACGAGCAAACTTTTACTCGTAGTTTTCTCGTCAGCCAGAAGAATGACAGCACGTTATTCAATGGGAATAATGAATAGGCCTACAGACGTAACATTATAAAAAGTGTAGTTCGTTAACTTTCAAATAGCTGCTTCAAAGATGACTTTAGTCAATAGCATTCTACTAGTACGGTTTTGAGTACCACACCAGTTAAAAAATTAATTCAGGAAGCAAAACAATTTACATAAAATTAAATACCTACTTTCAAATCCTACATTCGTATAAATAATTGTGCACCCAAAAATATTTGTATTCTAGTATCTTAAATATTACCTTTCTTGTGGCTATGGTTCGATACATAAGAGAAACTTCGAATACACGTTGACTGACGTGTTGCTCGTCTCATTTATATACTTGTAAACAATCTCCATAAAGCAAACTGTTATACTAGTAATTTTTGAGAACACCGTGGAGAAATGTTATATGTAAGGCTTACATATGTTTCGTGTATTCCTGTTAGAACATAAGTGGCATCAATCGCTTCCTCTCTTTCTCCAGTGATTGTGCTGTTTGTATTCAGAAACTGGTAGAATACTTTCAACGTCCGTATAACGCGGGAGTACAGAATGATCGTAAAATGTGAATACAAAATTCTATAAATCTGCGAAATTATTCCTTTGAAATCCTTGTTACTTCAAGCGTACGCTTTACAAAACAGTTTAGACTGCAGTGTAAAGGTTAACCACTACTATAATTTTCATAATTCTCTAATAGTGTGGATTATCTTTCATGAAGAAAGTTTCTCTCTTTCATAACTTCAGTGAGAAAAGTGCTGCCTGAAGTGCTACAACATGTAGTTCATCCGTTCCAAACATTTTTAATGGGTTAGTACCTAAATGACGTCCAACCCCTCTACTACCTCAGAGGGTTTTGGGTAAAAAACACTCGAATTGGTAACTGGTGGCAGTTGCGAATAATTAGCGATGAATTAACCGTCAGTAGTTGATTGTATCTACGTTTTTGAACGTTCCATGTTTGGATAAGTTTGGGACATGTTTAAGAATATTGCAGTTCCTTAACATTAAACCACAACAACAGCAATGTGTATTCACTACTAGCTGCGATTTTTTATGGTGTACATGTAGGTACACAAGTAACCATATCTTATAGATCAAAACAACTGTGAGTACCTCTCCATGTTCGAAACAAATGTTAATGCACCGCCACATTCAATTTGCGAAACCAGTGAAGTGCGGGGAGGGGATATTCGTAGTTTGAAGTTATACACGTAATCGTGTTTTAGCTGATGGTCATTCGTGTAACATCATTTGCACATTTAGTGTTCCCACCAGCGGTCATCGCGATGGAAGTAGATGAGCTAACGTGGTTATCGCTGCGGAATATTGCTGACAACTGCCATTGGGGACCCACGACACACGTGGTATGAACTAGAGGTCTGCATCTGACGTTTATGCTGTCTCGATTTGCTCAGAGCACGTAGTTCCTTGCAAGTCCGGCAGATGTCAATACACCAGCTTTGGCCGCGAGGAGCAACTGCACTCGACTTACTTAATGCTCGTTCAAACATTTCACGCTCGAATGACGTGACTGACCGTTAAGGTTACCCGAGTGCCACTTAAGTCGTCCGCTGCTCAAAATGGCTCTGAGCACTATGCGATTTAGCTTCTGAGGTCATCAGTCGCCTAGAACTTAGAACTAATTAAACCTAACTAACCTAAGGACATCACACACACCCATGCCCGAGGCAGGATTCGAACCTGCGACCGTAGCGGTCGCTCGGTTCCGGACTGTAGCGCCTACAACCGCACGGCCACTCCGACCGGCCGTCCGCTGTACTAGCATGACACGTGAACGTGATATGATGGAGAGTACGAAAGCGAAACTTGTTTCGAAAGAATATATCCTGAGCGTGAAAGGCAGTGGTCGTAAAAATGTTCAGGAGGGATTTTCATTAGTGACTAATAAGGCTGCCGGCTACATGTCCTATGTCAAGTGCTCTGGTCTCCTGTCTTACAGATCCGCCAGTACACATGCAGGCATGTCCGAAGGAAAATTGCATCGTACTTCTAAACAACAGGCACTGCAATATCGTATTTACCCACCGACAGTGGGCAAGCGACTTCCAATTAAAATGTTCTCCACTATTTGGGGATATACATAATGGATAAACAAGTGCAGGTTGTAGACACATGGTTAACGAGTTATGGAAGTTTGGGTCTGGCCGTGAGTCGTGCTCGGATATCCAAATGGTAAGGCGGCAGATCGCGATAAGTGGGAAATCCCGGTTCTAGTTCCCTTCCGGCACAAGTTTTCAGTTTCGTTATTCCAGTATACAGCTGATGGTTGTCCATATTCGCAACTGCGTATGTATTTCATATACATAAAAGAATAAATTCTCTCTTTTTGGAGTGATATTTAACCGGAATCGATAGTGGTGACGACGATCCGCTTGAGGAATGGGAACGTAATAGTAGGCTTCCCCGACTTATCTAATTTAGCGAGAAGAATGTTTTGTGTTCCAGCCTCAAATGCGTCTAGCGGTTGGATACAGCAGACTTGACCCGAAACGAATCGATTCATTGTAGCTGACCGGTGTGGCCGAGCGGTTCTAAGAACCACGCGGCTGCTACGGTCGCAGGTTTCAATCCTGCCTAGGGCATGGCTGTGTGTGATGTCCTTAGGTTAGTTAGGTTCAAGTAGTTCTAAGTTCTGGGGGACTGATGACCTCAGATGTTAAGTCCCATAGCCATTTGAACCATTTTTGATTCATTCTAATTACGCTAACAGAGAATGATTTCGAGACAATTTTGTTCGTGTTAGATTTTTGCTTTCTTAGGCATCTAGGTTCAGATACTTAAATTTGAATCAGTAAAACACATGGTGTTATACATTGTGAATTTTGATTACGAAGCCGACTACGGTTCAAATGGTTCAAATGGCTCTGAGCACTATGGGACTGCTGTGGCCATCAGTCCCCTAGAACTTAGAACTACTTAAACCTAACTAACCTAAGGACATCACACACATCCATGCCCGAGGCAGGATTCGAACCTGCGACCGTAGCGGTCACGCGGTGCCAGACTGAAACGCCTAGAACCGCTCGGCCACTCCGGCCGGCCGAAGCCGACTACCATTATAAAAGTTGGTAGTTATGTAGTTTTACTGCATTACTCCAAAATGGTTCCAAATTTTCGTTATAGCATAAAGCAAGCTACACTGAAGAGCCAAAGAAACTGGCACACCTACCTAATATCGTGTAGGGTCCCCGCAGCACGCAGAAGTGCCGCAACACGACGTGGCGTGGATTCGACTAATGTCTGAAGTAGTGCCGGACGGAACTGACACCGTGAATCCTGCAGTGTTGTCAATAAATCTGTAAGACTACGAAGGGGTAGCGATCTCTTCTGAACAGCACGTTGTAGGGCATCCCAGATATGCTTAATAATGTTCATGTCTTGGGAGTTTGGTGGCCAGCGGAAGTGTTTAAACTAGGAAGAGCGTTCCTGGAGCCACTCTGTAGCAATTCTGTATTTGTGGGGAGTCGCATTGTCCTGCTGAAATTGCCCAAGTTCGTCGGAGTGCACAATCGACATTAATGGATGCAGGTGATCAGACAGGATAGGGGTCCCATATCAATCCAACTGCACACTCCCCAAACATTACAGAGCGTCCAACACCTTGAAAAGTCTTCTGCTGACATGTAGAGGTTGTCTCTATACTCGTACACGTCCATCCCCTCAATACAATGTGAAACGAGACTCTTCCGACCAGGAAACATGTTTCCAGTGATCAACAGTCCAATCTGCAGCAACTTACGGAAGGGTTACACTTCTGTCACGTTGAACGATTCTCTTCAGTCGTCGTTGGTCCCGTTCTTGCAGGAGTTTTCTCCGGCCGCAGCGATATCGGAGATTTGATGAATTACCGGATTCCTGATATTCACGGTACACTCGTGAAACGGTCGTACGGGAAAATCCCCACTTCATCGCTACCTCGGAGATGCTGTGTCCCATCGCTCTTGCGCCGACTATAACACCACGTTTAAACTCAAATCTTGATAACCTGCCATTGTAGCAGCTGTAACCGATCTAACAACTGCGGCAGACCTTGTTGTCTTATATAGGCGTTGCCGACCGCAGCACTATATTCTGCCTGTTTACATGTATCTGTATGTGAATACGCATGGCTATACCAGTTTCTTTCGCGCTTCAGTGCATATCACGGTACGATACACAGTTCAAGAGGTATGTGATCATAAACACTGAAGTGGAAGAAAAAAAATGCCACATCATGCATGAAATTTTAATACATTTATTATTTGCTACTGAAACACTCCTACAATCAAGTCAATTTAAGGAAATCCTCGACATCCGGCAGCCCTATTGACAGCTTTCAACTGTGAAGCGCTGACGGTTGTAGGCGAAAACAATAGGATCATAATGACGTTGCGATTAAACCCTGTCACCCAGGAATATACGTTTACAGCATAAATAAAGTGATCTGAGTGTAGCTCCAAAGCTGCTGGGAGTATATCAGTCTGCAAACACACACAGATCCGCTCCTATACCTGACACGACAGCAGCGAAGTAGGCGCATCAGACCGCGCGGTCTCTACCCACCCCGCGGCGAATCGTTCGACCACAGCCTGCCAACTTCGACCATTCATACTCTTGAGAAGCCATGCTCGAGCGTGGTGCACTCGAGAGAGTATGAGCGAGCAAAACTTCCAATTTGCAGACCTCTAGCATGGGCAGAGCCGCTACCTGTGGGCGACAGTAAGTCAGGCGGAGCAGTTCTAACGCTGAATTCAACGAATGTATGAATTCTCCGCCCTGCGAACTTCCCGCCCCACTAAAAATCTGCGAACTCTCCGTCTCGTACCTGCGTCCGTTGTGTCCCGTCCTACCTGCAGCCGGACCGTCCTAATCATCTTGCTCTACCTGCTCCCTGGACTCAGCAGAACTCCGCCCGGACAGCCCCGTCTGCCTGTTAGTATCGTTCTAGTTTTCGTAGACTTCACATCGTGCCACTTGGATATTACCATCTCAGCAGTTGTGTTATGGAAGTTGCAACGACAATTCATAGTAAGCCTAGTTTCCACTATGAATGTTATTCTCACACAGTGAAGAAAACGAGGGAAGGTGGGACTGTGATTTGGCACTCTTCAAAACAGAAAGAGAAGCATTGTCGAGGAAAGCTTAAAACAAAGAATTCTGCAGTGCTCTTTTTGCACGAGCATCAATGAGGAGCTCCGGATGATGCAAGGTTGGAAGTACAGAGGACTTTGGACCAGGCAAAGAAGAGCGGACGAGAGGAATATACGTCTATTTCCAAAATCTATTCAGAGGAGCTAGAACTTGCGTAATCGAGGGTACGACTTTGTGACAGAAATGCCAGAGCAGCGAACAATGAAGAGGACGTCATAGAAGCAAATGGCAAAGCCGCAGGGAAGTGAGAGGGATCCAGAGACAAGAGAAGAGATTTAACTTAAAACAGAGACTAACTATGAATGATGCCAGCAGATTCCTGTTAAGTGATGGTAAATCAGGAGACATGATAATATTTTTTTGTGGAAGAGCAGGGAGAGAGGCTCTAAGAAGTAAACGAGACTTTTCTATGGATGGTATGTTCAAGAGCTCGAGCAAATAGTTTTCACAGATATATACAGTTCATGCAGATTTTGAAAGTAATAAAAATGAGACTAATATCTATCCAGTGGCATTTACATTATTACCAAATAAAAGGAATGAGGCATGCATCCGAAATTCAGAAATATGTTTGAAAATATTACAGAATGGAACCCTGCAAGTGCGACTGTAGAATTTGAATCAGCAGCGATTTCTGCAATTATACATCTGTTACCACCGTCCTCAGTTCATGGATGCTATTTCCACATGCCGCGCGGGATTAGCCGAGTGGTCTAAGGGGGCCCTGCAGTCATGGACTGTGCGGCTGGTCGCGGCGGAGGTTCGAGTTCTCCCTCGGGCATGGGTGTGTTTGTTTGTCCTTAGGATAATTTAGGTTAAGTAGAGTGTAAGCTTAGGGACTGTTGACCTTAGCAGTTAAATCCCATAAGATTTCACACACATTTGAACATTTGCTGTTTCCACATGAGAGGAAAAGGAAAGTTCGCGATCTTGGACTCACTCGCGAATATAAGGAAAATGAAGAAGTCAGACAACAAATTCGCATGTGTGCTGCGCTGACGTTTCTACGACCTGAAAATGTATGTGATGGCTGGCTGGAGATACATTCACAGGCACCTAATGTTCCTAGGTTTTCTGACTTTTTCGACTGTTGTGTAGAGAGATAGTTGGAAAATGAAGAAAACCCTATCAGCCTTTGTAGCTGCTACAAACGGCTCCATCGAACAACTAACTCTGTAGAGGGCTGGCATAACAAAATTAATAATATGCTTTCCAAACCGAATCATAAAATTCGTGATGTAAATACTTGCATGAAAACAGAAGCAGAAAATGCAACGTGGGAATTAATGAGAACAGGGCTGTGTATGGAAAGTAAAAGAAGGAAAGCAGTGTACATGAAACAGGATGAAAAAGGCTGGAGAAAATATTGAAAAATACGAGAAGGATGGTGAGATAAGGGCTTGCTTGAAGGCTATCTCCTACCTTCAAAAACTAGAGTAAACAATTTATCAGAATATGTATACAAATAAAAATATATCAAATGTAAATAGCAATCTTAAAAAATACAAAAAAGATACAGAAACTTGACAAAGCTTATAAGTTGAGTTTAAACACGCCTAAATGACAATAAAATTACTTTTGCCAGTTAGCTAGTCCAAAGCTTGGATAAACTGCGATGGGAATCAGATTATTTTTAAAAGTATAGGTCTGTAATTTCTAACTCATTTAAACCCAAAGCGCCACTAGTCCTATGCCTCAGTAGTGTTTAAAAATTAACGGTTAAAATTAAGCTACACTACACATGTGTGAACACAATGCCACTCAATATTTCTGTGTATTTAATAAGTGCACTTTTATGAAAATATACGAGTATCTATTGACAATGACTGCTGCCTGGTGCTGTAAAAGAACCGACTTTTCTTATGTACTAAAATATTCTAAAGTCTCTGTGAAGTCTTATTTTGTTCTATCTGCTGTTTATTTGTTGTTAATCGTACCAAGCGAGGTTAGCGCAGTAGCTAACCAGTGCTCCATAGTCTACTGTATTTGGTTTTCCTTGTTTAATTAACTGCTGTGAAGATTCCTTAAAGTGGTCATGGTAGCTTCCCCACTCCAACCTCTCCCATAACCAGCGAAATCTAAATCTCTAATGACCACAACTATGGACGTGACATGAAACACCAAAAGCAAAATTGGTTTTCTCTAGGTTGTAATGATGAATGACCATATACTGAGCTAAAATTAAGCATACCTTTGAAAGGGAAAACTTGCTTTTTGTGAATTCCCATTCACTTTAGAAAGACGCGCACTAACGATGCAAAGATGTGACTCCTGAGTTATTTAAATATTAAGTTAATGAATGGCTTGGTGATATTTGCCGTGATCAATTTCGGTCTCACACAGAACTGTATTATTTTCCTATTTTATTACCTACACGTCCAATATTTTGTTCTTCTTCAGACTGACGTATATGCAGTGGTTTACCTATGTATTTTGGTACCTAACGCGGACTTCTGCTGTCCTCACCAATTACCATCCTCAGAAAATAATTTATTTATTTAGTAATTCCGATAGGACCATTCTTCCATTTGTGGTGCTGTCTAGGTGAGGTATTTCTGTTTACAGTTAGACTTGTTCCTAAGGTTTTAAGGTTTAAAAATTCATCCACGCTTGAAAACTTTTAACAAATTTATATGCGTTGTTCAGACTCGTGCCTGTGGTAAAGAGACTACAACAAGGATAGTACAAACTGTGATTTTTAGTTGAATGTGTCATCCAAGTTCTAAAAACATTCTCACGCTGTGGCTGATATAGGAGTCAGATGTTAACTGTTGGTAACGCTTTTTTTATCTCATTGTCTGTTAAAAACGAATGAGTAATGTTTGTTTTTAAAGTTTTTGTCACTTTTTATTTTGATTATTCAACTCTTAGATTTTCAAGACAGTCAAAGGTCACTGACAGATGTCAGAAAAGAAAATATTACTATTACTTTCATCGGTGGGAGATACGATACTGCGTGAAGAGTTTGACAGAGCACTGAAAGACCTGAGTCGAAACAAGGCCCCGTGAGTAGACAACATTCCATTGGAACTACTGACGGCCTTAGGAGAGCCAGTCCTGACAAAACTCTACCATCTGGTGAGCAAGATGTAGGAGACAGGCGAAATACCCTCAGACCTCAAAAAGAATATAATAATTCCAATCCCAAAGAAAGCAGGTGTTGACAGATGTGAAAATTACGAAACTATCAGTTTACTGACTCTACGACTTATCTTAGAAAATAGATTAAGGAAAGGCAAACCTACATTTCTAGCATTTGTAGACTTAGAGAAAGCTTTTGACAATGTTGACTGGAATACTCTCTTTCAAATCCTAAAGGTGGCAGGGGTAAAATACAGGGAGCGAAAGGCTATTTACAATTTGTACAGAAACCAGATGGCAGTTATAAGAGTCGAGGGGCATGAAAGGGAAGCAGCGGTTGGGAAGGGAGTGAGACAGGGTTGTAGCCTGTCCCCGATGTTATTCAATCTGTATATTGAGCAAGCAGTAAAGGAAACAAAAGAAAAATTCGGAGTAGGTATTAAAGTCCACGGAGAAGAAATAAAAACGTTGAGGTTCGCCGATGACATTGTAATTCTGTCAGAGGCAGCAAAGGACTTGGAAGAGCTGTTGAACGGAATGGGCAGTGTCTTGAAAGGAGGATATAAGATGAACATCAACAAAAGCAAAACGACGATAATGGAATGTAGTCGAATTAAGTCGGGTGATGCTGAGGGAATTAGATTAGGAAATGAGACACTTAAAGTAGTAAAGGAGTTTTGCTATTTGGGGAGCAAAATAACTGACGATGGTCGAAGTAGAGAGGACATAAAATGTAGACTGGCAATGGCAAGGAAAGTGTTTCTGAAGAAGAGAAATTTGTTAACATCGAGTATAGATTTAAGTGTCAGGAAGTCGTTTCTGAAAGTATTTGCATGGAGTGTAGCCATGTATGGAAGTGAAACATGGACGATCAATAGTTTGGACAAGAAGAGAATAGAAGCTTTCGAAATGTGGTGCTACAGAAGGATGCTGAAGATTAGATGGATAGACCACATAACTAATGAGGAGGTATTGAATAGAATTGGGGAGAAGAGGAGTTTGTGGCACAACTTGACTAGAAGAAGGGACCAGTTGGTAGGACATGTTCTGAGGCATCAAGGGATCACAAATTTAGCATTGGAGGGCAGCGTGGAGGGTAAAAATCGTAGAGGGAGACCAAGAGATGAATACACTAAGCAGATTCAGAAAGATGTAGGTTGCAGTAAATACGGGGAGATGAAGAAGCTTGCACAGGATAGAGTAGCATGGAGAGCTGCATCAAACCAGTCTCAGGACTAAAGACAACAACAACAACAACAACAACTTTCATTGGATTCTTCTTCATTTGCTCTTTCTTCAACTAATACACTGTCTTCTTTTGCATGACAGCTATGTGCAAGATTTTCTACGTTTTCTTTAAGTTCTTCAATTTTATCAAGAACCACCTCCTTAATAGGTTCTTAATTTTTGTTTGTCTCGTCAATTTTTTGATCATCTTCAAATGCACTCTTTAACTATAATATTTTTGCGCCTTCTTTCGTGTATTTTGGGTCGAGTGCTTCTCTGACGAATTTCAGCATTGAACCAGCCAACAAATGACCCTTCAAAAACCGGACCGCAAAATGCTTGTTTATTTATTTGCTTACTTTGTGCTCCACTTGGGCAACGTCACTGTGTACGTGTTCGAAACCAAATTTCTGCATAAATTAATACAATAATTTTTTGCTTTTAATCAGTAAGAACTGTCTACGTAAAAACATA
Source organism: Schistocerca serialis cubense (assembly GCF_023864345.2). Lineage (NCBI taxonomy): Eukaryota > Metazoa > Arthropoda > Insecta > Orthoptera > Acrididae > Schistocerca > Schistocerca serialis. The sequence continues at coordinate 285,338,611 of NC_064643.1, read as the reverse complement.
TACATGTCAGAAATAATAATACTGAAATTGTTACATGCAACATATAGTAACACTAGTACCATATAGCTTGAGCATGCTAGCTCGCGCCCCCAGGGGCTTAGTGGGCCCTTCCTCGACCTTTTCTGGGCGGAAATTTCGCAGGGCTGAAAATTCACAGGGGGGAGAATGCACGGACCTCGCCTTTCGCTTCATGTCGGTGCCTTTCCCTTGTGCTCAGTCTTCAACCGCCAGCGCCTGCCGTGTATTGTGTTTATCTCGCGCGCGGCTCGACGCAGTTTCGGAATTTCTGCTTCCTTGTAGATTGACTCGCACGGCGAGGTTCATTTCCTTTTGCAGGGTTCTGTTCCCCGGTTTATTGTCGAGCCGCCGTCGGCCCGTACAGTACCTCGTTCCAACAGTATTGCTTAGCGACTTTGTCACGCCTGAGAAGATACAAAAGTGGAGACTATGGTCGTTACTGCGTGTGTGACGCATCTATTTTTTTCTTCCCTTTTTCAGTTTGTGCCACCATGAAACCTACAATATTGGCAGGAACAGTTGCGCCTACAGAAGGAGAAGCAGCAGCAAGAGCAGATGCAAGCGCTGCTAAACCGGGATGCGGAATAGCTCCGCACCCATGCCATGCATGTGGTGGAACAGGCGTCCGCTGCGTCATTTTCTTTCCGTCCCCGCCGCCCCCGACGCCATTTGCCGGTTTGGTTGAGTCTACTGAAAGATGGGAATATTAACACCACTGGTGCGTGGTGCGCAGCGCGGATATGACGTATTGCCAATCGAGTCGTAAGAGTCGCCTTGTTATTGTATAGCAGTGTGGAGTTGCACGAAGTTATAAAAAATCTGAAGCCCTTATCTGAGCCCGAGAAATTCACCTTTGACGAACTTTTTCGATTGCTTACGCAGTATTTCTGATGACATCAAACCCATATAGTGGTGGCACAGTTGCTGATTACCCAGCACCACAAACGCCTAGGGCAGTAGTATACGGCTTGAATTACCGGTTTTATGGTATCTCGTGCAAGTATTGTTTTGAGTGCTTCAAATGTGTTACCCCATATGCAGACTCGCTAATTCGTGACATGACTGACGTTTAGCAACTGGACTTGAGGTCAAAATTAGGGCACTGACCTGGTCTCACTCTTCTTTAGCCGAGGTTACCGAGACTGTGGAATCGCGTGAGCTTATGGCGGCGCCAAGAAACGTCCTTTCCGACAACTGGCGGTTGGTGCGATTCGGTCTGACCCGCGGGATTCCCCAGGCGGCCTTCTGTCCTGCCGAATCGCCGTTTGTTCACGCCGTTGAACGACTCAGGCACTGTTCGTCGCGAATCTGCCCACCCATCCCTTGGAGTACGGCGGCTTCGCGCTGCAATCGATCGAGTATCATCTTTGGAAAAGTGTCCATGTAGGCTTGGAAGACCAGCAGGCTTTGCCATAACGCCTTCTGGCTGAGGTTGGATTTAGAAACATGTGGTACTGATGATATACAGGGTGAGTCACCTAACATTACCGCTGGATATATTTCGTAAACCACATCAAATACTGACGAATCGATTCCACAGACCGAACGTTAGGAGAGGGGCTAGTGTAATTGATTAATACAAACCACACAAAAATGCACGGAAGTATGTTTTTTATCACAAACCTACGTTTTTTTAAATGGAACCCCATTAGTTTTGTTAGTACATCTGAACATATAAACAAATACGTAATTAGTGTCGTTTGATGCATTGTAAAATGTTAATTACATCCGGATATATTGTTACCTAAAATTGACGATTGAGTACCACTCCTCCGCTGTTCGATCGTGTGTATCGGAGAGCACCGAATTACTTAGGGATCCAAAGGGAACGGTGATGGACCTTAGGTACAGAAGAGACTGGGACAGCTCATTACGTCCACATGCTAACACCTTTTTATTGGTCTTTTTCACTGACGCACATGTTCATTACCATGAGGGGTGAGGTATACATACACACGTGGTTTCCGTTTTCAATTACGGAGTGGAATAGAGTGTGTCCCGACATGTCAGGCCAATAGATGTTCATTGTGGTGGCCATCATTTGCTGCACACAATTGCAATCTCTGGCGTAATGAATATCGTACACGCCGCAGTACATCTGGTGTAATGTCGCCGCAGGCTGCCACAATACGTTGTTTCATATCCTCTGGGACTGTAGGCACATCACGGTACACATTCTCCTTTAACGTACTCCACAGAAAGAAGTCCAGAGGTGTAAGATCAGGAGAACGGGCTGGCCAGTTTATGCGTCCTCCACGTCCTATGAAACGCCCGTCGAACATCCTGTCAAGGGTCAGCCTAGTGTTAATTGCGGAATGTGCAGGTACACCATCATGCTGATACCACATACGTCGACGCGTTTCCAGTGGGACATTTTCGAGCAACGTTGGCAGATCATTCTGTAGAAACGCGATGTATGTTGCAGCTGTTTGGGCCCCTGCAATGAAGTGAGGACCAGTGAGGTGGTCGCCAATGATTCCGCACCATACATTTACAGTCCACGGTCGCTGTCGCTCTACCTGTCTGAGCCAGCGAGGATTGTCCACGGACCAGTAATGCATGTTCCGTAGATTCACTGCCCCGTGGTTGTGAAACCCGCTTCATCGGTAAACAGGTAGAACTGCAACGCATTCTCTGTTAATGCCCATTGACAGGATTGCACACGATGATTAAAGTCATCACCATGTCATTGCTGATGTAGCGACACATGAAACGGGTGAAAGCGGTGACGATGCAGTATGGGCATGACACTACTTTGACCCAGTCCACCGGCTCTCGCAATGTCCCGTGTATTCAAGTGTGGGTTCATGGCAACACCAGCTAACACACCAACTGCACCCGCTTCTCCTGTGACGGGCCTGTTACGGACCCGTTTGCGTGCTACGACCATAGCTGTTGCATACAGTTGGCGATAGATGTTTTGCCAGCCGCTGGTGGCCGAGCGGTTCTGGCGCTACAGTCTGGAACCGCGCGACCGCCACGGTCGCAGGTTCGAATCCTGCCTCGGGCATGGATGTGTGTGTTGTCCTTAGGTTAGTTAGGTTTAAGTGGCTCTGAGTTCTAGGGGACTTATGACCTCAGCAGTTGAGTCCCATAGTGCTCAGAGCCATTTGAACCATTTGATAGATATTTTGCAATGTGCGGCACGTTGGATGCTCTCTGTCCGGGTACCGTTCTGCATACGCCCTGCAGGCTTCAGCTGCATTTCGTCGACACTCGCCATAGATGAGTATCATCTCCGCCTTTCCAGAGTTCGAATACACCATGGTCACAGTTCCTACAAGACTACACTATCACAGACGTCTGGTAACACGGTGTGCTACAGTTGGTCTGCGTGCGGAGACGAATGCAGAATAACAATAGCAGCAAGCACTACATGCGGACACTGCGACAGCTAGACCAAACCGCAACAGTGCACTACAGCTACACTCGTAAACACGGTCGTCATCGTAAACATGTCCCTGCAGATGCTGCTCGCCGACTGTGGCCCGTGTTTGTTACAACACGCAACTGAACGTCGGAGGTTTCAAGCGTCAACTTTAGGTTACAATATCTCCGGATGTAATTAACATTTTACAATGCAACAAACGGCACTGATTACGTATTTGTTTATATGTTCAGATGTGCTAACAAAACTAACGTGGTTCCATCTAAAAAAACGTAGGTTTGTGTTAGAAAACATACTTCCGTGCATTTTTGTATGGTTTGTATTAAACAATTACACTAGCCCCTCTCCTCACGTTCGGTCTGTGTAATCTGTTCGTCAGTATTTGATGTGGTTTACGAAATATATCCAGCGGTAACGTTAGGTGACTCACCCTGTATATCATCATCATCATCATTTATTGCATTAAAGTGCTTTTGGAGACCTACAGCAGAAGGACAATAAGAAAACAAAGCATTACGAACACAAAAACCCTAACAGAAGGAATGACTGTCAATCACAAGAGAGAAGGTATTTGCCGCGGATGTACTCTATCTTTTTCGGTCTCTAGCATCAAACTCTACGGCCGCCGGTTCCACCTCTTGCAGGATCGTAGTCACTCTATCTTTCCATCGCTCTCTTGGGCGTCCTCTCGGGAATTTTCCCGTGGGTTGAGATTGGAGGACTCTCTCAGGAAGGGATCCGTCCGCTCGTAAGATGTGGTCAAACCCTTGTAGTCACCTCTGTCCCAATATTCGTCCAATGTTTCTAAACCTCTGGTACAGGTCTTATTTCTTTCTTCTTTCCCATTTACCTTCCATGCTATTGTAGACGGGTCGAGAGATCTTCCGAAGTACCTTTCTTTCAAACGCACATATTGAACCTTCTGTCGTTGCCGATGTTACCCAAGTTTCACAACCGTATAAAAGTACTGGCCTCACCAGTGTCGTGTACAGATGGACTTTGTTCTTCTGAGATATCAGACGATATTTAAAAAGATTGTTCAGACTAAAGAACAGGCGATTAGCACTTGTTATGCGTTGATGTACTTCTTTCATCACTTCACTTCTGTTGGTTACTATTGAGTCGAGGTACTTGAACTCTTCAACTAGTTCGAAGGTATGCCCCTTAACAACAATGAAAGGACAGAGAACTCGACGACGTAATACTCTAAGGTATTTGGTTTTGCCCTCGTTCATCTCCAGCCCAAATTCCTTTGCATTTTGGAGGAATCGGGAAGTATCAGCATACATTTTCTCTAGAGTCTCGCCAAGGATAAAAACATCGTCAGCAAATGCCAGAATTGTGTCTGCTTCTACCATCTCCATTTCTCTGGTCCGGCAAGTGTCACGGCTTATTTTCTCCAAAGTAGACTTTATAATACGCAAGCGCTCAGTAATCTGCTGGCAGCCGCCAGTCACGCTTCTTACCGACAGGCGTCACATCCGTTCCGATAAGACTTCTTTTACTGGCTTTGCATCTCTTTACCGTTCTTTTATTGATTCTAATTTACGGTGTGGCCCCTTTTAGTGTTACTTTTCACTATGTCCTTTTTTATGTCGCGACTATTATCTAATATCGCCATTCATCTGTAAGTTTCCTTTCCTGCTTTTACAACCTTATTGTTCTTGTTTTAGACTGACCTTCTTTTGTGGTCGTCTTCTTCATTTCGCATGTTTTTAATTTAGACTTTATTCCAGTAAATGATTTGAAAATAGGTAACTTGACTACTATGTTCAGTTTTGCTGTTGTCAGTTGCGTATTTTGTATATCACGTTATACCATTTTCACCCTACATCCTGGCTATTTAAAAAATAATTCACCCATGTATATATATATATATATATATATATATATATATTACTCAAGCTAGCTAGTTGGTTTGGTCTCCAGACCGGTTTTTGGGCATAGAGGTCATCATCGGTGGTATCTGACGCAGAGGACAGACAAATATATTAATATTGATACCTGCAACATATAAAAATAAAAACATAAAGTAACTTACATATTAAGCACGTTTGTATCAGTACGTGGTGTCAATTACAAAATTTTTATGATGTTTAAGTTGATGTGAACCTAGAAAAACATAGAGCCCCATGCATAATTAACATCTTATTATAACCATGTGTATGTGATCACGATATGATACAAAATTATTCTGGAGCAGTGGTGTCCTATGTGGTCAGGAAGTGTGGCCATTCAGCGTTTGACTGCCGCAAAATGTACTCACGACGATCTGTCGACTGTGAGGTGGGACAGGTGTTGGATCCTATCGTGATCACAAAGACATGGTTATGATTAGATTTTATATTGTGCAGCCACATTGATGTGAGCACCCGCCAAAAGCCTGAGTAACCACCTTTTGCAAGTCGGACGCATAAGAAGAGTGTCATTGAGGTTCAGGAAAGTAAGAACAGGGATGTAGAGCAATGTCGATTCCAATCCCGTGGCCAACTGCGCTAGGTTTCTCGGTTTGAGGGTCCGTCGCACGAACAGTCTGAACGATGTGGTCCCACAGATTGTCGATTGGGTTTAATCCAGAGAGTTTGCTGGCAAGGCGAGTGCGCTAAACTCATCCTGATGCTCTTCGAATCACGCACGCACACTGCGAGCAGTGTAACGTGTTGCATTGTCCTGGTGGTAGATAACATTGTGCACGTTGGGGTGGACATAGCTCTCCAACGGCACATGCTTGTGTTGATATATTCTGCCTTACATAACGACGATATCGACCAGGGAATGCCATTTGGTTGGACCTTTCTGACGAATGTTATAAGGCTTTTTGCTTTCAGACGTTTCAAGCCGTACACGCCAACGGTCATCTGTCCGATGGAGCATAAAAAGTGATTCATCTGAAAAGGCTACCTGTCGCCACTCACTAGACGGTTCAGCTGCGGCATTGGCGCGCAAATTATAGCCAGTAGTCAGCAAGGGTGCATGAACCAGGCGCCTGCTGTGGAGTCCCATACGTAGCCATTTTCGATGAATGGTCGTTGAGGAGATACTGTTCATCTGTTGATTCATCTGGGAGATCAGCCGCTTAACAGTTGCACGTTTATTCGCCGCTACATATCTCCGCAGCGGTCATTCAACACTGTCATCTATGGCCTTTGGCGCACAACAGTTGTCTCCGCGCCCGCCTTCCACATTATACTTTAAACACGGCGGCATGCGAACGGTTTACAGACTTGGCCGTTTTGGGAATGCTTCCATCCTTGGCCCGAAAGCCAATGACGATGCCTTTTTGAATGTCAAATGGTTCAAATGGCTCTGAGCACTATGGCACTTAACTTCTAAGATCATCAGTCGCCTAGAACTTAGAACTACTTAAACCTAACTAACCTAAGGACATCACACACATCCATGCCCGAGGCAGGATTCAAACCTGCGACCGTAGCGGTCTCGCAGTTCCAGACTGAAGCACCTAGAACCGCACGGCCACACGGGCCGGCTTTTGGATGTCAGATAAGTCGCTGCGTTTCCGCATTACGACAACAACTGCACCGTTTTCTGCGTCCCACCGACAACCTTTATCTGCCCTCCACTGCTAGTGCTGCCATCTGCCGTCTGTGAGTGGTTATTGCACGTTGACGTCGAACTTAGGCAGTGGTGACATTTAGGTGGCTGGGCCGTGTAAATATCCAGGGGTTCTATGTTTTCCATAACCACATCGATTTCGACATCCGCTTGGGATTAGCCGAGCGGTCTGAGGCGCTGCAGTCATGGAGGGTGCGGCTGGTCCCGGCGGAGGTTAGAGTCCTCCCTCGGGCATGGGTGTGTGTGTTTGTCCTTAGGATAATTTAGGTTAAATAGTGTGTAAGCTTACGGACTGATGACCTTAGCAGTTAAGTCCCATAAGATTTCACACACATTTGAACATTAAAAAAATCAATTTCGACATCTTAGAGAATTTATAAACGACACGCACGTCCGTCGTTTGATATGGACGTGCATAATATGTAATAAACCTTGATGTTGCTACTGTTATCTATAGAAACATTATTATGTTGTAGATACGAATGTTCAAATCTGTTTTTTATTAGTTCTCTACATCCGATGCCTCTGGCGCTGGGCTGTATTCCTGAATAACAGTCTGGCAATTAAATAATCAGCATGCAGGTCAAGATGTGCAGCAACACGTCTTTTAACAAGAACTATTTTGCTTTAGCTGTCCGTAAAGAAGAGCTTTCTGTACCGTACTGCCATAAGATATCATACGCCTCAGGTGGGGCAGTAACCGGCCCGAAGCGGCATTGCACAACCGCAGGCGCTGTTGCTGTCGCTGCGCCGTGTCCCCGATTTCACAGTCCTACATACCGGCTGCGCTCTGCTCGGGGCAGCCAGCGCCAGTAGCCGTCCAGCGGCGGAGATAGCCGGGGATTGGCAGTGCCGGCGTTAACGCGGCCGGCGTCATTGGCGCGACCGGCGGGCGGCGGGGGTGGAGCCGGGTGGGGACCGAAGGCGCCCGGCCGTACCGGAATGGAGGGGAACACTGCTTCGACTCGCCAGCGACCACAGCTGCTGCTGCTGCTGTCTTTCACGAGCTGCCAGGCTCACCACGTGTACATGCGACACAGCTCGCTAAAGACTAAAGACCGAATTATGGGAACTGGGTTTCGCTGTCGTGTTTACATGGGGGTCTTGACTCGACATTCCTAGCCCCACGAAACTTAAAATTTCCGAGCGTCAGTGTCGTTTTTCACGAATGGTATCTGTAAATCAGCTGTTCCGATTCCACCAGAACGGTGAATGATTTTTTATTTTTTTTATGGTGTGTGCTTGATCAGTTTTCTGACTGGTTTGATGTGTTCCGCCATAAATTCCTCTCCTGTGCCAACCTTGTCACCTTCTACTAGCAATTGTGCCCAAAATCCTGAATTATTTGTTCGAAGTACTCCAGTCTCCGTCTTTACCTATAGTTTTTATCCTTTACAGAATCCTCTATTGCCGTGGAAGTTATTCCTTGATCTCTTAATACACGTCCTATCATTCTGTCCCTTCTTCTATTTGGTGTTTTCTGTATATTCTTTCCCTCGGTCGTTCTGCGAAGAATCTTATCATTCCTTACCTTATCAGTCCACATAATTTTCTACTTTCTTCGTCGAGCAGATGCGCAAAACTATAGACCTATATCTCTTACGTCATTCTCTTGTAGAATTTTAGAACATGTTTTTTGCTCGCGTATCATGTCATTTCTGGAAACCCAGAATCTACTATGTAGGAATCAACATGGATTCCGGAAACAGCGATCGTGTGAGACCCAACTCGCCTTATTTGTTCATGAGACCCAGAAAATATTAGATACAGGCTCCCAGGTAGACGCTATTTTTCTTGACTTCCGGAAGGCGTTCGATACAGTTCCGCACTGTCGCCTGATAAACAAAGTAAGAGCCTACGGAATATCAGACCAGCTGTGTGGCTGGATTGAAGAGTTTTTAGCAAACAGAACACAGCATGTTGTTATCAATGGAGAGACGTCTACAGACGTTAAAGTAACCTCTGGCGTGCCACAGGGGAGTGTTATGGGACCATTGCTTTTCACAATATATATAAATGACTTAGTAGATAGTGTCGGAAGTTCCATGCGGCTTTTCGCGGATGATGCTGTAGTATACAGAGAAGTTGCTGCATTAGAAAATTGTAGCGAAATACAGGAAGATCTGCAGCGGATAGGCACTTGGTGCAGGGGGTGGCAACTGACCCTTAACATAGACAAATGTAATGTATTGCGAATACATAGAAAGAAGGATCCTTTATTGTATGATTATATGATAGCGGAACAAACACTGGTAGCAGTTACTTCTGTAAAATATCTGGGAGTATGCGTACGGAACGATTTGAAGTGGAATGATCATATAAAACTAATTGTTGGTAAGGCGGGTACCAGGTTGAGATTCATTGGGAGAGTGCTTAGAAAATGTAGTCCATCAACAAAGGAGGTGGCTTACAAAACACTCGTTCGACCTATACTTGAGTATTGCTCATCAGTGTGGGATCCGTACCAGGTCGGGTTGACGGAGGAGATAGAGAAGATCCAAAGAAGAGCGGCGCGTTTCGTCACTGGGTTATTTGGTAACCGTGATAGCGTTACGGAGATGTTTAATAAACTCAAGTGGCCGACTCTGCAAGAGAGGCGCTCTGCATCGCGGTGTAGCTTGCTCGCCAGGTTTCGAGAGGGTGCGTTTCTGGATGAGGTATCGAATATATTGCTTCCCCCTACTTATACTTCCCGAGGAGATCACGAATGTAAAATTAGAGAGATTAGAGCGCGCACGGAGGCTTTCAGACAGTCGTTCTTCCCGCGAACCATACGCGACTGGAACAGGAAAGGGAGGTAATGACAGTGGCACGTAAAGTGCCCTCCGCCACACACCGTTGGGTGGCTTGCGGAGTATCAATGTAGATGTAGATGTGTAGCATGACATCTTACATGCTTCGGTTCTCTTCTGTTCCGGTTTTCCCAGAGTACATGTTTCACTACCATACAAAGCTGTACTCCAGACGTGCATGGTCAGGCGTTTATTCCTCAAATTAAGGCCTATCATCCATACCAGTAGACGTCTCTTGGCCGGGAAAGCCATTTCTGCGAGTGCTAATCTGCTTTCTATGTCCTACTTGCTTCGTCCGTCATGACTTATTTTGCTTCTTAAATAACAGAATCCCTTACCTTCGTTTACTTCGTCAAGACCAATTCTAATGTTAGGATTCCCATTATTCTCATTTCTGTTACTTCTCACTTCTTTCATCTTTCTTCGGTTTACGCTCATCTGTAGCTACTCATTAAACTGTTCATTCCATTTAACAGATCCTGTCATTCTTCCTCACCTTCTCTGTGGATTGCAAAATCATCAGTGAATCTTATCACTGATAGCCTTTCATCCTCTACTTTAATCCCACTCCTGAACCTTTATTTACTTCCGCCATTGATTCTTCGATGTACAGATTCAACAGCTGTGCCCCAAGACTACAGCCATGTCTTCGACTCTTTTTAATCTGAGGAGTTTGTTCTTGCTCTTCCATTCTATAGCGAAGCTATCTAAATTTTATTAATTTTTTAGTAAAGTACTACTTCCGCGTAAATCACAGAGAATTCGTAAAGAGGAGGAGGAAGAGGAACCGTTCATAAACAGATATTCGAAACTCTAATACGCGCCAATTAACTTGCGTGAACCACGTAAGTCACGTGCGAAGTAATTACAGGTGGAATATTATTATACTCCAACATTTTGAAGACTCTGTATGGCCAGACAACATCAAAATAAGTGAAGGTATATTCCGGGTTTTCCTGTGCCCATAATTAGAGAGTGTTTCGTCGCAAATTAATGATTCTGTAAGTGCAATAGTCACTAACAGATGGGGTTTACAAATTAGCGATCTACGCAGGATACAGGATTGCTAACAATCACAGTTGACTAATTCATGAAATACCGTGTGGCCCACCTTAGCATTCCCACAGACGCTTAAGATAACTGAATTTACACAGATGAACATCTTCAAAACAGAGAAATATTAACTTGTAAATAATATAATTTCTGCGAAAATAGTAATCAGATTTAGAAGAATGAAACTACGTTAATTTCGTCTCTTTTAGAACTACGATATTAGCAGAAAAAGTTGCTGTAGTTCCCTTCGAAAAAGCGAATCTGATACCGAATAATCAGTAATTAATCCACCAAAAGAAAAAAAAAATACAGTATCTTAAACGGTTGAGGAAAACTCTGAGGCAAACAGCTTATCAGAATCGGCCTGTATATCAGCTTTTATGTATCTCTTTCCGTCTAATAAAGATAAATCGTGCTTCTCTTTAACTAAATAACGAAAATTAATAGCGTACTGTCCAGTCCACTAATTCTTCACTTCTATCATTCTACATCAGATCACATTGTCCAAATTAACCAACAATTTAAAAAGCAAATAGTAAGCTACCCAATTACGAATGAAATGCGATGCAGCGTTTACATGGGGCTAAAATGTATAGTGAGTGCTTAAATCTGGCAACCAAAATAGATTTCCACAGATTGTATGATAGTGTTTACATGACAAATTACAAGAGTTCCTGGAAAACAGTTTCACACAAAAACACGACTCGGGACACCACGTAAACATAGTGGAATCCTATGACCCCTAACGGCTAACAGATTAGCGAGTTTAGCGACAGACACTGCCAGAATAAAAAATGCATAGACTACCATGAGATTCTTATTTCAACAGTAAATCTAAAAATGTACTTCAATTGGAAGATGAGGGTACAGGAACTAAAATTAATTGGCTCATTTTTTTTATCGATTTTCACACAGCCTCTTGCTGCCTAGGTATTTAACCAACTACGCAATTATCTTACAAGTTTTGTTGTTGTTACTGTCTTCAGTCCGAAGATTTGTTTGGTGCAGCTTCGCAGAGTAGTTCATCCCGCGCAAGCACCTTCATTTCTGTATAACTATTGCAAGTTACGCCCATCTGAACTTGTTATTCAGGCTCTATCACCCCGCACTGATCCCCATTACTACATTAATTACTCATTGACGACTCAGGACGGGTCCTATCAACATATCCTTTCTTTTAGGGAAGCTATTCCATAAAGCTCTGCTTTTCCGATTATTCGGTTCAGTACACATTCCTCAGCTATCTGATCTATCCACCAAGTCATCAACATTCTGCTTTAACACTACCTTCCAGAAGTTTATATTCTCTTCTTGTCTGTACTATTTTCGGTTACATATGACGCTATACTCCAAATAAATATTTTCAGGAAAGACTTTCTTACATTTTAATTCATAGTCAATATTAACAAATTTACCTTTTCCAGAATAAATCCTTGAAAAATAAACCACAAACAGCTGTTGTATGATCCTTTAATAATGCTACTGGTTTCACAAAGTTAGAGATGCATCTTCAGGTATATTTAATGAAAGAAGAATAACATATGGGTGAATTATTTTTTAAATAGCCAGGATGTAGGGTGAAAATGGTATAACGTGGTATACAAAATACGCAACTGACAACAGCAAAACTGAACATAGTAGTCAAGTTACCTATTTTCAAATCATTTACTGGAATAAAGTCTAAATTAAAAACATGCGAAATGAAGAAGACGACCACAAAAGAAGGTCAGCCTAAAACAAGAACAATAAGGTTGTAAAATCAGGAAAGGAAACTTACAGATGAATGGCGATATTAGATAATAGTCGCGACAAAAAAAAGGACATAGTGAAAAGTAACACTAAAAGGGGCCACACCGTAAATTAGAATCAATAAAAGAACGGTAAAGAGATGCAAAGCCAGTAAAAGAAGTCTTATCGGAACGGATGTGACGCCTGTCGGTAAGAAGCGTGACTGGCGGCTGCCAGCAGATTACTGAGCGCTTGCGTGGGTGAGGAGTAAACAGTGGGCGTGGCCAACCCGAAAGGAACAGACGGCGCGCAAAATTGTAAATAACATGAATAAGAATTTTGAGAGGCGTCCTTTCAATAGAAATATACTGTTAAATGTGCTGTAAAATAACTATTAAATATACAACAAGGATCTACTCGTATTAGTTACATTGTAGACAATGTGAATTGGAGAGTATTAGTATTTGTATATCACATTGATATACAACTCTAGAGTTTCGAAACCAGTAGTATTATTAAAATATCATACAACAGCTGTCTACGGTTTATTTTTCAAGAATGCATTCCTTCAGCTGCAGATGCCCGTATTATAAAGTCTACTTTTCTATAACAGTTTTTTCTTGCTACTCCCACTCCCTATTTTAAGTCCTTTGTACTTCTGCCATCGTCTCTTATTTAGCTGCCAGAACAGTAAAATCCCGTCTTGTTTCCATATCTAATTATCCTAGCATGACGTAATTTAATTTGACCAAAGTCCATTACCCTTATGTTAGTTTCACTGATGCGTATCTTATAACTTACAGCGTTTTCCAGAGATTTTTAATCCTATTCATCTGATTTTCACATTGCCAACTCTGACAGAATTACATTTCCTTAGTGTTGCTCTAAATACAGAGTGAATTGCGTAGGGGTAGGGTAAACTCTCTCCAAAACTATTGCCTGCTGGCCTTTGATAGTTTGTAATTTTTTAATAATAATAATTTCGTGTGACTTAATGGTCCGCTGCACTTCTTTCAACTGGACGCCAGTCCTGCCACGTGCGTATCCGTAATTTACGTAAGTTACCTAACAAAGGAAAGGGACCAACAGTTTAGAGTGACAACGATAACACGTGTCGTTCCTGGCGACTTCTCACACCTTTATGAGTGGAGGCTAGATTAAATGCAGATTGAAAATTTCCATGGTCCGCCTGGGATTTGATCTCGCGACCACTCGGTTTTTCTACATCTACATCTACATTGATACTCCGCAAGCCACCCAACAGTGTGTGGCGGAGGGCACTTTACGTGCCACTGTCATTACCTCCCTTTCCTGTTCCAGTCGCGTATGGTTCGCGGGAAGAACGACTGTCTGAAAGCCTCCGTGCGCGCTCTAATCTCTCTAATTTTACATTCGTGATCTCCTCGGGAAGTATAAGTAGGGGGAAGCAATATATTCGATACCTCATCCAGAAACGCACCCTCTCGAAACCTGGCGAGCAAGCTACACCGCGATGCAGAGCGCCTCTCTTGCAGAGTCTGCCACTTGAGTTTATTAAACATCTCCGTAACGCTATCACGGTTACCAAATAACCCAGGTATGCTTTACACATCAGATTGCCCGGTCCGAACACATTATATAATTGTATCACGTTAAAGCACTATTTTCAACACTTCTCTCTCAGTGTTGTCGCTACGAATACAGTACATCTACAGATTTTCTTAGTATTTCCTTAATTACTGAAAATTAGTGTAGTGCAGAATGTATGTCGTACGGAAAATCATATGACAGTCGAGGTAAGATTTTTAGAGCTCATAAGCACAAATAAATAACTAATAGAGACTGGAGTTTAACGCTGTGAATACTGGTGCACTGTCATCTTGAAAGTCGAATGCATATCTGAAATACTGACTGTAGCGGTGGACAGTTGGTTGGAGGATTCTGTCCTGATACTGTTTATCTCTGCAGTTACCCTGGACAGAGGTGAGAAGCGTACGACATTCAAACACAATACCAGCCACCTCCCTGCTGAACCTCAGAGACTGCATCTTTGAGACTTACTTTAGTACCTGGCTACTCCACGCTACCTGTACGACGATCATCAGGCTTACTATTAGAAAAACGCTAGTTTTATGGAATTGCTAGCTTCACACACAACTGGTTTGAATTATACTTAACACAGAACGCAGAAAGTTGTGCCGAATAACTCAAACAACGTTGGAAAAGCAGAAAATTGTGTCTGGGGAGAAACCACAAAGCCAATCCCACAGGGTTCAATTTTGGGTCCACTCCTATTCCTTCCACTTAACATTGAACAAGCAGAATTGGTACTTTTTGCAGACTGCACTAGTGTATCAGAGAGAAGGCAAGAGAAGAGATTGTCAATTACGTTTTTTAAAGAATTATTAAGTGATTATCTGAAAATGGACTGTCCCTAAACTTTGAGAAAGCTCACTATATTCAATTAGTACAACATATACAGTCATACCAACAACTACAGCAGCGTATGAGGAGAAGTCAGTATACAGTGTAGGATGCTCTGAAGTTTTGAGTATATATATTGATGAAAAGTTGAACCGGAAGAAGCATATTACTAAGCTTCTCAAACAAGTAAGATCAGCTACAGCTGCTAGTCTTGGAAACAAACGAATCAGCCTGTTGACACATCTTGCACCTTTCCATTCAATAATATCTAATGAATAATTTTCTGGGGTAACTCACCACTTAGAAAGAAAGTACTGATTGCAGAAAAGTGAGCAGTAAGAATAATATGGGGGTTACACCCGCGGTCGACATGATCCACACATACACAAAATTTTATACAAATATCTATGTGTAACAATTGGTGGGGATGTGAAATGGAACGATCACAAAGGCTTAGTCGTAGATAAAACTCGTGGCCGACTTGAGTTTAGTTGTGGAATACTAGGTAAAATCAATCTGTCTACGAAGAAGATATCTTATAAAACACTCATGTGACCATCGTACAATATTGCTCAGATCTGTGATAGCCGTACCAGATCGGACTAACAGAGGATACTGAAGGGCACGACGAGCCGTCACAAGTTTGTTTGACACATGGGAAGGCGTCTTCGTGATGCTGAAAGAACTGAATTAGTACGCTCGAAGATAGACTCAAACTACCCAGAGAAAGCTTGGTTAGTAAGTTTGAAGAACCATCTTCAAGTGATGAATCTAGGAACATCCCACAACCTCATGTACGGATGGTGAAGACAGGATTAGACTCATAACTGCGCGTACATAGGCGTTTAAGCAATCATTTCCCGCGCGCACCGTACGGTAGTGGAACTGGAAGAAGCCGTAACAGCTGGTACAATGGGAATTACGCTATACTATACACTTCACTTCAGAGAACACTGAGGTAAAAGGTTATGGCGTATCTTCTAATATCGTGTCGGACCTCCTTTTGGCCGGCGTAGTGCCGCAACTCGACGTGGTCTGGACTCAACAAGTCATTGGAAATCCCATCTAGAAATATTGAACTATGCTGCCTCGGTAGCCATCCATAACTGCGAAAGTATTGCCGGTTCAGGATATTGTGCACGAACTGACATCTCGATTATGCCTCATAAATGTGCGATATGATTCATATCGGGCGATTTGGGTGACCAAATCATTCGCTCGAATTGTCCTAACAACTACGGCTCAGTGACAACTCCAACATTGTTTTTGAACATAAAGTCCATAAGTGGTTGAAAATGGCCTCCAAGTACCCGAACATAATGATTTCCAGTCAATGAAAGGTTCAGTTGGATCAGAGGACGCAGTCCATTCCCCGTAAACATAGCACACAGTATTGTGGAGGCCCTATCAGCTTGCACAGTGTCTTGTTGACAACTTCTGACCACAGCTTCGTGGGGTCTGCGGCACTCTCGAACCCTACCATCTGCTCTTACCAACTGAAATCGGGACTCATGTGACTAGGTCACGGTTCTGCAGTCGTCTAGGATCGAATCAATATGGTGACGGGCCCAGGAGAGGCGGTGCGACGGTCGTTTGCTGCCGTAGCCATTAACACCAAATTTAGCCGCGCTCTCCTAACGGATACGTTCGTCGTACATCCCACTTTGATTTCTTGGCGTTGCTTGTCTGTAAGCACTGAAAATCCTACGCAAACGCCGCTGCTATCGATCGTTAAATGAATGCCGCCGTGGTGAGAGGTGATGCTGAAATTTGGTATTATGGCACATCCTTGACACAGTGGATCTCGAAATACTGAATTCTCTAACGGTTTCTGAAATGTAATGTCCCATGCGTCTAGCTGCAGATGCCATACCGCGTTCAAAGTCTGTTAATTCCCGCCATGGAACGATAACCATGTCGGAAACCCTTTCAAAAATGGTTCAAACGGCTCTGAGCACTATGGGACTGAACTTCTGAGGTCATCAGTCCCCTAGAACTTAGAACTACTTGAACCTAACAAACCTAAGGACATCACACTCATCCATGCTCGAGGCAGGACTCGAACCTGCGACCGTAGCGGTGGCGCGGTTCCAGGCTGTAGCGCCTAGAAACCCTTTCACATGGATCAAATGTTCAAATGTGTGTAACTTCCTAATGGACCAAACTCCTAACGTCATCGGTTCCTTGACCTACACACTATTTAAACTAACGTATGCTAAGAACAACAGCCACACCAATGCCCGAGGGAGGACTCGACCCTCCGGCGGGAGGGGACGCGCAGTCCGTGACATGATGCCTCAAACCGCGGGGCCACTCCGCGCGGCACATGGATCACTTGAGTAAAAATGACAGCTCCGCCAATGCACTAACATTTTATACCTTATGTAAGCGATAATACCTCCATCTGTATACATGCATATCGCTATCCTATGACTTCGTCGTCTCAGTGTATGCACACTGTATATGTCGATGTAGATCCAGAATTGCAATAAACGAAGTATTTATCACATAAACAACTGCAGTGTCTGTGATATAAATAAAACACCTCTTAGCCAGCCATTAAATTTAAACTTTTTTACTTACGGTGAACCAACGATGGCGGTATATCTGCATTATTGCACTTTTCTCGAGTGCACGACAGTTTAGATTAACAAATTCACTGTTTACCAACATTCCTAAAGGAAAAACTGAACTGTACATGAATAACAATGGAGTAGACAGGAAAACCTTTAGCACAAAATAGGAATAGCATGCCTACATAACAGTTTCTATTAATAAACAAAACGAATAAAATAAAATAAAATTAGTACTAGACAAGGCTTCATCAGGAGGTATGAAACATGGAGAGTGATACACAACAAATTAAAAGAAGAGACAGTTATCAATGTAAATACAGAATACATAAGGAAATTAAGCTATATCAATAAGATAAACAGAAATAAACAAATGCAGGAAAATGGAGGTGCTTGAGGGAACCTACAGTCTAAGAGTGTGGTGGTACTGCATTTTAACATTAACATTATAATCAAAGCAGTGACTGTGTAACAGTTTTCATTAAGTAAATGAGCAAAGTAAAATATGTACAGTATTTCAGACAACTACAAGGGATGTTAAACATGGACAGTGCTACAAGTACCAGTTAGAAGAAATCCTTAACTATTGAAACTACAGTCTATGTGGAATACAACTAAAGGAATTTACATTAAGTTGAGCTAAACAGCGGAACTGCGGCATAATGCTGGAGCAAAGAATCCAAAAAGTATCGTAAAATAAAAGGAAAAAACACACCTTTTGGTTTAGCGACTATTTACGATGTATTATTGTTTTTATTTGAAACAGACAGTCTCATAAGCAACCAGCCAAACATTTGTATGTGTAACACTACCCTTACAGCGTGGAACCACTGTAACGAATAGGACGGGTGTTCAATCAGTAATACAACACATTTTTTTAACGCGCAATTTCGGCTGAAGAAATCCGGAATCTGTTATAACTGAGTTATCGGCGAGAGCAGCGTAGCTTTTCTCACCTGATGATGGCGGCCAGGTGGACCGCTGAAATATTGTGCTCTGATAACAGTTTGATCCGACTGTAAATCTGACAAGAATTTGATATACTAATACGCCGCGAAAGTCTACATAGTCAAGTGGCAAAGATATATTTTTTTCTTGTGATATAGCTACAAAGTAACAATTTTATGATTCTTTTCCTTTACTTGCACTGGGAAAATTTTTTTATTGCCAAATTTCATGATTATTCGTCAATAGGAAGTATCCTACAGGTTTTTATGGGTGAGTTGGCGACTATCAAAATATGTCACGTAAATGGCCGTTTCTTTTGAATCGATTCACTTGGAAGCTAACATTTAGTATACCGCGAAGAGACTCAAGAAAATTTTGTTTCATGTGACAATTACGAATTCATAATTTTTGGATTTTTTCCTTGGGTTGTAGTGTGAAACATTGATTCTTGCCAAATTTCGTGATTCTCGGTTAACGGGAAGCATCGTATAAGTGTTCTTGAGTAAGTTTCCGAGTTTTAGAATATGTGACATAAATGGCCCTTTCTTTTGATTGTGTTGACTTAGAAGCTAACTTTATCATAGCGCCAAGGGCCCATAGACCTTAGTGTCTGACATAAATTTTAAATTAATGCGTCTACCCGTTCCTGAGAAAAAAGGGTCCTAACAGACGGACGAACAGACAGATAGTCTGATAACAAATGACAATTTCTTATTCCTTGTGATGTAATTACAAATGAACAGTTTTCGATTTTTTTCGTTTGGTTGCAGTGTGAAACCATGCTTCTTAACGGATTTTATGATGCTAGGTCAATGTTAGTAGATTCTCAAAAGTGAGTTTGCAAGTGTCAAAAGTTGTGACATATATGGCTGCATCTTTTGACTGAATTGTATTAGAAACTTCATCGTTGGGACAGTAGACCTTAATACGTAACATAAATATCAACTCGACACATCTACCCATTCTTGAGAGGAACGGTTCTGAACATTCGGACTGACAGATGGACAACAAAGTGATCCCATATGCTTACCATTTTTACATATTGAGGTACGGAACCGTAAAATACGCGAATATGTCAAGACGTTTTGATTTAAATATCTTTGAAGCTGTCAGATAATTCAAAAAGTTATTTACCTTCTTTTAAATCCCTAATTGTGTCCAGGACATATTCGCCTTCTTTGTGCAATGATAGGAGCGTTTTTCAGAATGGATTACGCCACTTTTTGTTCAAGAACAGTACTTCATCGAATGTAGTGTGAATTGATTAGGCCAGGGAAGGTGGGAGCCCTTCCCCGCGAGCTGGCGCAGCCGTAGCGCCGCTCCCAGCTGATCCGCCGCCTGTGACTCCCGCCGGCTGTACCTAACCTCCCCCGCCGCCCACGCCTGCCCACCGGCCGTCCCGGCACAGCGGTGCATCCGCCATCAAAGTCAACAGTCAACAGCTCGCGCACAGGGCGCGCCCGCGCCACGGCCAGCCATCAACAGTCGCGGCTGCTCAATCGATATGAGCCTCCGTTAAAGCAGAAGCCTCTCAGCGGGTGGCCAGCGGCGCGGAGGACGATCGAGCTATGCCTAGAGAGCCTGTATACAGGGAGAGTGGACATAGGTGAAGTTGCCCGTGATTGGTTGATTAGCTTTGGCAGAAAAATGGCGCCAAACGTCTCTCGCGCTTCCTATGTTCACCGTGCTTTTCAGTTGAATTGAAGTTCAGAGGACTTATGGAAACGATTAAAAGGTATTTGAATTATTGAGAGACTTGTTATGCGTTGTGCATGCATGTTCGATTTAGTTGTGTATTGTTTTTAGTGCGTAATTAGCGTTGCGATCTTAAATACGAGTTGAAATTATGAAGCGTTTTGTGGTGAAGTCGGTAGGCCTACGTATTTGAAGTAAACACGTTAGTAATTGTACAGTATTGTTTTTGACATCTGTAATTCGTTCTGCAGACGTTCGTAAACGATGCCAGGTTGTGCTGCATTTGGTTGTTCCAATAGAGGCGAATGTGGATTTCGCATGTTAACATTTCCACGCAGTGCAGAAAGACGAAAGCAGTGGGCAGTCGCAGTCAACAGGGCTGACATAAATCAAACAGGAGCCTTGTGGAAACCTACCAAGTACTATTATCTACGCGAAGTCGTTTTTGCTTTTTACTACATATAAAAAAACTTGCAATATACATAGTTAAATTTGAAAACAGACCTATAAATTGGCTGTGTGAAAATTATTATAACACATTATTCTTATAAACAAAGGCATTTAACGAATGATTTCGCCATAATGTCTTGTGCTTTTGATTCGGTGAGTGTGTACTCCACTACTCCACTACTGGCCATTCAAAAATCCCGACCGCAGTTTGGCAGAAAAATGGCCGCCGTATCGTCCGGTTGGCCACTCTCTCCCTATACAGGCTCTCTAGCTATGCCCTTCCCGAACTGCCCTCTCGCGAGACGCAGCGACGTGCCGTGCTCCCATACCATCTCATACAAATGGTCCAAAAAGTCCCTCTCCCCAGGTATTCGAAGCAAACCATTCAAAATCCCGGAACGATAAGGATGATAATGATGTTTGGTTTGAAGGGCGCTCAACTGCGCGGTTATCAGTGCCCGTACAAATTCCCAACCTTTTCTCAGTCCAATCTCGCCACTTTCATGAATGATGATGAAATGATGAGGACAACACAAACACCCAGTTATCTCGAGGCAGGTGAAAATTCCTGATCCCGCCTGGAATCGAACCCGGGACCCCGTGCTCGGGAAGCGAGAACGCGACCGTGAGACCACGAGCTGCGGACGGAGCGAGAAAGAGTTAAACACATACGCTGACGAAGAGGTTTACTGTTGAAATTCGAGAGCTTACTGCCCAAGAAAATTGCGACCACAGCTGAGTGGTCAGCACGGCTGAGTGCCATGCGGAGGGCCCAGGGATTTTGCCTCGGGTAGGAGGAATGGGCTGGGGTGTGCTCAGCCTGGTCATGTCAGCTGAGGAGTTACGTGACGGAAATATAGCGGCTCCAGTCATGGAACTGATAACGACCGGTCGAGCGGTTGCTGACGCTACGCCCCTCCATACCGTGTCCAATGACGCCACTGGCAAAGAGTGACACGGCGATCGGACGGTAGCGACGGACCCGCCAGGGTCAGCAGGCGGACTTATGCTTACATGATTTCCAAGAAGAGTCGAGCCACATATTACTTTCTCCTACATACAGGGTGTGGATGAATTAGTTTTATAAAAATAACATTGAATTGTGAGAAAGGTAAAAAACGTCAGAAATGTTTGATAGAGCACTGAATGTAGTATATGATCAAGTTTTATTTATAAATGCTCATTGTAGCTGTATTTTGTAACACGATGAATTTCCCATCTGCAATCAATTTCCCACCAAATTCTATGAAGCAAGTCTTGATGTATGGTGGCTACTGTTTGTGTTATCCGTTGTCACAGCTCGTCGGCGTTAATGAACAAACACTCTGGTCTTTGACGTAATCCCATACACAAAAGTCCATAGGAGTTAAATCAGGTGATCCTGGTGTCCAATTGCTGCGTCAGAGACTGCTGGCCGACGATTACCTGGCGTTGTACGTATTACACAGCCAGTTTCGGCGAAACGATTGTACGAAATAATAACAGTTCATCTTTCAGGTGGTGGCTAACGAAATTTAGTCCCGAGTTGTCTGTGATCCGTAGCCTCGGAATTTGATTCATGAAACCATAAAGAGATCTATGCACACACTGCACCGTTGTACGACTCCGTAATGACTTTTGGAATAGTTGTCTTGTGACAGTCAGAGCGAGAGCACCAGCAGCAGCGAGTACTGTTTGTATAAAGCGTTTATTTTGCATTTTGTTTACGACCTTCCACTAAGGAAGGGATTCTATTTGTGTTTATCTGCTCTGCATAGTAACTAACAGTTCTTGATAAAACTTTACGTAGTTTTCGTGTTAGATTTCTTAGTGTTTTCTTGATCGTTTAGAACAGAAAGCGCCCTAAAACCGTCTTTTGTTTGTTTCGCGGCCGTTAGCCACTAGTCACTTGAATCAGCAGTTGTCTTGTGACACCCAGAGCGAGAGCACCAGCAGCAGCGAGTACTGTTTGTATAAAGCGTTTTTGTACTTATTTGCTGCGCTTAGCTTTTAAATAGTTTTTCTGGGAAAACCTAGCGTAGTTTTCGTGTCTCGTATTTCAGTGAGTGTTTCTTGATTATCAGAGTAGCTCATCAGAAGATTATCTTGGGAATTTGTCACCGTATAGAGTAGGGTAAACATAGTCATGTGTAGGGACTGTGGTTGTTGTGAGCGGACGCAAGGAGAATTGGCCACTCTTCGGGGGCAGGTGGAGGCTTTGTCTGTTAGGCTCATCGAGCTCGAGGCGCAGGCGTCGGCTCGTAGTGGCGTTGGGGCAACTGTGGTGAGACCTATGCCTACTTCGGTGGCCTTGGAATCACATGGAACCCCTGATGTCGCTGCGTCTTCCGGCAGTGAGCATCTTACCGGTCAGCCATCACTCCAGGGTGAATGGCGGACGGTGGTGGGCTCGCGCGTGCCTGGCCGAAAGGCGAAGGTGGGATCTGGCCGCGTGGCAGCTGCCTTACCCCTTTCCAACAGGTACGGGGTGCTTCCTAGTGGTGATGACATCGTTTCCGAGCCACCACAGGATGCCTCGCCTGTTGGGCCAGTGGCCGATTCTCCGGCAAGGTCCCGACAGTCACAGAGGGCGGGCCTATTAGTTATAGGGAGCTCCAACGTTAGGCGGGTTATGGAGCCCCTCAGGAAAATAGCGGGTAGGTCGGGGAAGAATGCCAGTGTGCATTCGGTGTGCTTGCCGGGGGGTCTCGCCCGTAATGTGGAGGAGGCCCTTCCGGCAGCTATTGAACGCACTGTGTGTGACCGGCTGCAGATAGTAGCACATGTCGGAACGAATGACGCCTGCCGCTTGGGTTCTGAGGCCATCCTTGGTTCCTTCCGGCGGCTGGCAGATTTGGTGAAGACAACCAGCATCGCACGCGGAGTGCAAGCTGAGCTTAATATCTGCAGCATAGTGCCCAGAGTCGATCGCGGTCCTCTGGTTTGGAGCCGTGTGGAGGGTCTAAACCAGAGGCTCAGACGACTCTGCGACTATAATGGTTGCAAATTCATCGACCTCCGTTATTGGGTGGAGAACTGTAGGGCCCCCCTAGACAGGTCAGGCGTGCACTACACACCGGAAGCAGCTACTAGGGTAGCAGAGTACGTGTGGCGTGCACACGGGGTTTTTTTAGGTTAGAGGGACCCCCCCTTGGGCGAAACGATAAAATACCTGACGGCTTACCAGAGAGGACATTATCATCGTTGATAAAGAACGTCCGTCCTCAGAGACCAAAAACAGGAAAAGTTAACGTAATATTGGTAAACTGCAGGAGTATCCAGGGCAAGGTTCCTGAATTAGTATCTCTTATTGAAGGAAATAGTCCGCATATAGTATTAGGAACGGAAAATTGGTTAAAACCGGAAGTGAACAGTAACGAAATCCTAGACACAGAATGGAATATATACCGCAAGGATAGGATAAACGCCAATGGTGGAGGAGTATTTATAGCAGTAAAGAATTCAATAATATCCAGTGAAGTTATTAGCGAATGCGAATGTGAAATAATCTGGGTTAAGTATCAAAGGTGGGTCAGATATGATAGTCGGATGCTTCTATAGACCACCTGCATCAGCAACCGTAGTAGTTGAGCGCCTCAGAGAGAACCTGCAGAACGTCGTGAAGAAGTTTCGTGGTCATACTATTGTAATAGGGGGAGACTTCAATCTACCAGGTATAGAATGGGATAGTCACACAATCAGAACTGGAGCCAGGGACAGAGACTCTTGTGACATTATCCTGACTGCCTTGTCCGAGAATTACTTCGAGCAGATAGTTAGAGAACCAACTCGTGAAGCTAACGTTTTAGACCTCATAGCAACAAATAGACCGGAACTTTTCGACTCCGTGAATGTAGAAGAGGGTATCAGTGATCATAAGTCAGTGGTTGCATCAATGACTACAAGTGTAATAAGAAATGCCAAGAAAGGAAGGAAAATATATTTGCTTAACAAGAGTGATAGGGCACAAATCGCAGAATATCTGAGTGACCACCATCAAACGTTCATTTCTGAGGAAGAGGATGTGGAACAAAAATGGAAAAAATTCAGAAACATCGTCCAGTACGCCTTAGATAAGTTCGTACCGACTAAGGTCCAAAGCGAGGGGAAAGATCCACCGTGGTATGACAATCATGTACGAAAGGTACTACGGAAACAAAGAAAGCTTCATCATAGGTTTAAGAGTAGTCGAATCATAGCTGATAAGGAAAAGCTGAACGAAGCGAAAAAGAGCGTAAAGAGAGCAATGAGAGAAGCATTCAACGAATTCGAACATAAAACATTGGCAAACAATCTAAACAAGAACCCTAAAACGTTTTGGTCATATGTAAAATCGGTAAGCGGATCTAAATCCCCTATTCAGTCACTCGTTGACCACGATGGCACCGAAACAGAGGACGACCGAAGAAAGGCAGAAATACTGAATTCAGTGTTCCGAAACTGTTTCACTGCGGAAAATCGTAACACGGTCCCTGACTTCAGCCGTCGCACGGACGCCAAAATGGAAAATATTGAAATAAACGATATCGGAATTGAAAAACAACTGCTATCACTTAGTAGCGGAAAAGCATCCGGACCAGACGAGATACCCTTAAGATTCTACAGTGATTATGCTAAAGAACTTGCCCCCTTTCTATCAGCAATTTATCGTAGATCGCTGGAAGAACGTAAAGTACCTAGCGACTGGAAGAAAGCGCAGGTCGTTCCCATTTTCAAGAAGGGTCATAAATCAGATGCGAATAATTATAGGCCTATTTCGCTTACGTCAATCTGTTGTAGAATAATGGAACATGTTTTGTGTTCTCGTATTATGACGTTCTTAGATAATACAAATCTCCTTCATCATAACCAACATGGATTCCGCAAACAGAGATCATGTGAAACTCAGCTCGCCCTATTTGCCCAAGAAATTCACAGTGCCGTAGACACTGGCGAGCAGATTGATGCCGTATTCCTGGACTTCAGGAAGGCATTTGATACGGTTCCGCACTTACGTTTAGTGAAAAAAATACGAGCTTACGGAATATCGGACCAGGTTTGTGATTGGATTCAGGATTTCCTAGAAGAAAGAACACAACATGTCATTCTTAACGGTTCAAAATCTGCAGATGTAGAGGTAATTTCGGGAGTACCGCAGGGAAGCGTGATAGGACCTTTATTGTTTACAATATACATAAATGACTTAGTTGACAACATCGGTAGCTCCGTGAGGCTATTTGCAGATGACACGGTTGTCTACAAGAAAGTAGCAACATCAGAAGACTCGTACGTACTCCAGGAGGACCTGCAGAGGATTAATGCATGGTGCGACAGCTGGCAGCTTTCCCTAAACGTAGATAAATGTAATATAATGCGCATACATAGGGGCAGAAATCCATTCCAGTACGATTATGACATAGGTGGTAAATCATTGGAAGCGGTAACGACCGTAAAATACTTAGGAGTTACTATCCGGAGCGATCTGAAGTGGAATGATCACATAAAACAAATAGTGGGAAAAGCAGGCGCCAGGTTGAGATTCATAGGAAGAATTCTAAGAAAATGTGACTCATCGACGAAAGAAGTAGCTTACAAAACGCTTGTTCGTCCGATTCTTGAGTATTGCTCATCAGTATGGGACCCTTACCAGGTTGGATTAATAGAAGAGATAGACATGATCCAGCGAAAAGCAGCGCGATTCGTCATGGGGACATTTAGTCAGCGCGAGAGCGTTACGGAGATGCTGAACAAGCTCCAGTGGCGGACACTTCAAGAAAGGCGTTACGCAATACGGAGAGGTTTATTATCGAAATTACGAGAGAGCACATTCCGGGAAGAGATGGGCAACATATTACTACCGCCCACATATATCTCGCGTAATATTCACAACGAAAAGATCCGAGAAATTAGAGCAAATACGGAGACTTACAAGCAGTCGTTCTTCCCACGCACAATTCGTGAATGGAACAGGGAAGGGGGAATCAGATAGTGGTACAATAAGTACCCTCCGCCACACACCGTAAGGTGGCTCGCGGAGTATAGATGTAGATGTAGATGTAGATAGCTCATTCGCGCATGCCACCTAGCGGGAACGTCGGGAATTCACTGTGTTAGGCGGGAATAAAACTTGAAGATATATCGCATTCAGTGCAGTATCAAATATTTCTGTAAGTTATTTATCCTTTATACAATTAAACGTTACTTTTGTACAAATAATATATGTACACCCTGTATATTTCGCGAAACGATCATGACGAGAAAATTAGAGAAATTAGTTGTTATATGGTGGTTTACCAACAGTCATTTATCCAACGCGCCATTTTTAACGAATCAGGAGAAATGGGGATAGTAATACCAGAAGTACTCTCCGGCATACATCGTAACGTTCTTCCCGTATATAGATGTAGATGTTGAACAGTATGTACAAAAAATGTGAGTTTTAAAAATTCTAGGTCACGAAATAAAACTTCCCGTTAAGATCAGTATAAGGCACTCTTGCAGCTTACCATAGCTCTATCTGCATTGAAGAAATATTAAAATAAATGAAAAAAAGTTTCAAAATACTAACAGAAGTCCATAGGACACAGATATGGTAGCTAAGGTTTGCGGACGAATGGCCTAAAATAATAAAGACTTCAATAAAATCGAGCGCATACTTAACGTAGAATGTTTGCAATGGGTAAACACAGCTAAGACGAAAGTGCTTAATACACTACTGGTCATTAAAACTGCCATACCAAACAGAAATGCAGATAATAAACGGGTATGCATTGGACAAATATTTTATACTAGGACTGACATGTGATTACATTTTCACGCAATTTGGGTGCATAGATCCTGAGAAATCAGTACCCAGAACAACCACCTCTCGTCGTAATAACAGCCATGATACGCCTGGGCATTGAGTCAAACAGAGCTTCGGTGGCGTCTACAGGTACAGCTGCCCATGCAGCTTCAACACGATACCATAGTTCAGCAAGAGTAGTGACAGGCGTATTGCGACGAGCCAGTTGCTCGGCCACCATTGACCAGACGTTTACAATTGGTGAGAGATCTTGAGAATGTGCTGTCCAGGGCAGCAGTCGAACATTTTCTGTATCCAGAAACGCCCGTACAGGACCTGCAACATGCGGTCGTGCATTATCCTGCTGAAATGTAGGGTTTCGCAGGAATCGAATGAAGGGTAGACCCACGGGTCGTAACACATCTGAAATGTAGCTTCCACTGTTCAAAGTGCCGTCAATGCGAACAAGAGGTGACCGAGACGTGTAACCAATGGCAACCCATACCATCACGCCGGGTGATACGCTAGTATGGCGATGACGAATGCACACTTCCAATGTGCGTTCACCGCGATGTCGCCAAACACGGATGTGACCATCATGATGCTGTAAACAGAACCTGGATTCATCCGAAAAGATGACGTTTTGCCATTCGTGCACCCAGGTTCGTCGTTGGGTACACCATCGCAGGCGCTCCTGTCTGTGATGCAGCGTCAAGGGTAACCACAGCCATAGTCTACGAGCTGATAGTCCTCGCTGCTGCAAACGTCGTCGAACTGTTCGTGCAGATGGTTGTTGTCTTGCAACCGTTCCCATCTGTTGACTCAGGGATCGAGACGTGGCTGCACGATCCGTTACACCCATGCGGATAAGATGCCTGTCATCTCGACTGCTAGTGATACGAGGCCGTTGGGATCCAGCACGGCGTTCCGTATTACCCTCCTGAACCCACCGATTCCATATTCTGCTAACAATCAATGGATCTCGACCAACGCGAGCAGCAATGTCGCGATACGATAAACCGCAATCGCGATAGGCTACAATCCGACCTTTATCAAAGTCTGAAACGTGATGGTACGCATTTCTCCTCCTTACACGAAGCATCACAACAACGTTTCACCAGGCAACGCCGGTCAACTGCTGTTTGTGTATGAGAAATCGGTTGGAAACTTTCCTCATGTGAGCACGTTGCAGGTGTCGCCACCGGCGCGAACCTCGTGTGAATGCTCTGAAAAGCTAATAATTTGCATATCACAGAATCTTCTTCCTGTGGGTTAAATTTCGCGTGTGTAGCACGTCATCTTCGTGGTGTAGCAATTTTAATGGCCAGTAGTATAGTAGCAGTGAGTGTGCTGTCCGTGTGGAACGGGGAATGCGCAGCATCTATCTGAGTTTGACGGAGGGCAGATTATGGTGGCCCGAAGGCTCGGCACGAGCATTTCGGAAACTGCAGGACCTGGCGGGTGTTCGACGCGTGCTGTGGTGAGTGTCTTTAACACGTGGCGAAACCAAGGTGAATCCACGTCTAGACGTTGTGCGGTTGGACTACCACTACTAATTACAGATGCCGGACGTCGCAGGCTGGGCACACTGGTAAAACAAGACAGGCGGCGAACTGTGCCGGAACTTACGTCTGACTCTAATTCTGGGTGGTGTACAGGTGTGTCTGAACGCACAGTGCACCAAACCTTCTAACGATGGGCCTCCGCAGCTGAAGACCCATGCATACGCCAATGTTAACACCACGACATACCCAACTATGTCTGAAATGATGACGTGACCATCGGCACTGCACGTTGGCGCAGTGTCAGTGAGTTGCATGGTTTGACGAATCCAAATACCTTCTTCGTCATGCCCATGGGAGCGCGCGAATCAGTCGTCTTCCAGGGCAACAGCACTTAAGACACCTGTACTGCGGGACGGAGGTAAGCTAGCGACAACGCCATTATGCTCTGCGGAACATTCACATGGGCATCCATGGGTCCAGTGGAGCTAGTGCAAGGCACCATGATGGCCAAGGAGTATTACACAGTGGTTGCAGACAAAATACACCCCTTCACGGCGATCATGTTTCCGACGGCAGTAGCATTTTTCAACAACAACAAAAATGATTTAAAATGGACCTTCACAAATAAGAGGGGAATTCAATAAGTAATAGAGCACACCTTATTTCAAGGCCAATTTCGGTTGAAAAAAATCGGAATTTGTTGTGCGACATCGTGGGATATTCCCTGGAGTTTCTTGAAGTTTCGATACATGGCGGCGCTATATGTAGACTTCGGAATGACGTCTCTAACGGAGATGCGTTTTTGGGCGGAAAACCAGAGCATTTCATATATTGATAGGCTCTTACAAAACGTCTACGGGGACGTGGCAGTGAGCAAAAGCACGGTTAGTCGCTGGGCGGGGTGTCTGTCATCATTGCAACAAGGTCGCACAAACCGGTCCGATCTCCCGCGTACCGGTCGGCCACACACAGCTATGACTCCTGCAATGTTGGAACGTTGCAGACTCCCTCATCCGAGGTGATCGACAGACCACAATCAAACATCTCGCCGCTCAGCTGCATGTCTCCGTTGGTAGTGCTGACGCACTCGTCCACCACTTTGGATACTCAAAGGTGAAGGCGGGTTCATCACTTCGAACCGGAAAAAACTGGCAGTTCATGTAGTGGCGCCATACTACCTCTCCTTCGAAGACAATGTTGGAAGTCGCACCAACCGGTAAAGTCGTGGCGACGGTCTTCTGGGACTCTGAGGGAGTATTCCGTTTGATGTCCTCCCTTACAGACCAAATATCAACACTGTGGTGTGTTGGGCTGTGCTCAGGAAACCGAAGAAACGACTTCAGCGTGTTCGTCACCACAAAAAATGCTATCGAACTTCTCCCTGAGAATGCAAGGCCTAACACAAGTCTGCGCAGCCAGAAAGAGCTCACAAAACTTCATTGGACTGTTCTTCCTCGTCCTCTCTAAATCCCGGATCTCACACCTTCCGACTTTTATCTGTTTGGCCCAATGAAGGACGCGCTTCGCAGGAAGCAGTAAGTGAATGACAGGGAGGTTATTGATGCAGCAAGACGTATAGTGGTACCATGCGGCCATACAAGCGCTCCACGTCTGGTGGCGTAAGACCGTAGAACTGAAAGGATATTACGTTCAAGAATAGGGTTTTGCAGACAAAATAGTGGGGAGTAATACGGTGTAATGGAACTCTGAAAAGTGTTGCATTACTTATTGAACACCCCTTGTACTATGCAAGCCATTATGAAATGCCTGGAAGAAGGCACTTAGCACGGTTATGGTTAGGGTCTCTTCTCATTCCAGTTGTATAGGGACGACCAAAGCCCCAGTGTGTGCTGTAATTAGTCTGCTCTTGCGTTTATGGTGCCGCAAATTTGAGGAACATTCTGAGATGGGATGCAGAAGCGTTTTGCAAGCAATCTACATTGTAGACTGACTGTATTTTCCCAGTGTCCTGCCAATGAACCGAATTCTGCCACCTGTCTTAGTTACGAATCAGTCTATGTGATCTTTCCATTTCACATCCCTGCAACAGGTTACAACCAGGAACCTGTACGGGACGATTGTTTCTAAATGAAACTTATTGATGATGGAGTCATAGGAGATTACTTTTCTTCGTTTTGGAAAATGCACAGGTTTACATTTTACACCATTTAAAGCAAGCTGCCAATCTCTGAAATCTGACTTGGATATTTGTGCAATTTTTTGGATATAGTACCTCATTATAGATAACTGCATTATAAGCAAAATGTCTGACATTACCAATAGAGGGGAAATGTCCAAAGCCGGACATCCATTTTGTTTTTGATTTCAAAAAAATTGAAAATAGTAAAAAATTATCTTTTAATAGCCTGTAATGTTTGCTTGATAGTGGTAAGCACCATTTACATGTTACTCTGAGAAATATAATTAAAACTTATTATGAAATTAATGTTGTCAAAATCGGAACACTTCTTAAAATAACCAAAATAGTACTAAACAAAATTGGGATGAAGTATTAAATCAGAGAAAACATAACCTAGCTTCAAAGTAGGTATAGTATCTCCCAGAGGGTTATCGAATTCCTCGGTGTTTTCTTTGCTTAACCCAAGAGGTCTGCTATAGGATGTTCCTGCGGTCTTACTGTCTGGCAGTTTAGTTTTGTGGTTTTTAAATAAAATAATAATCCATTCTTTCCAGCAATTTCGTCTGTGAGAGGGCGTTCATTGTTATTTCTCTCAGCCAGATGTATAGCCATTCTTCACAAGACATTACGAGTAAGCTCAAAGAAAGAAGCGTCCATAGCAGGACAATACTGAACCATCTCTCCATCCAAAATTGTAGGTCTGCTCCTTCTTGGTTTTGTGCTTCCTCAATTGTACCACACTTCATGTTAGACAGTTTATAACTTTATTTATGGATGGTGTCTGTTCTTTCGGGCATGCATGGACGAAAGAACAGACATAATTAAATCGATCAGCAGGTGTACTCAATACACGACGAAAGAAACACCCGACTTTTAGCTGGAGTGGGGCACTGGGCGACCCTAATGGCGACAAATGTAAGTTTGTGCCGCACCGGGAGTCGAACACGGATTTAGGCTTTACACGAGAGGTCGCCGTAACCTCCTCGTCTATCTGAGCATGTCCCCCGTCCTATCCAAATTTCCATATGCCGCACGCTACGCTTTAATCCACTTGCTCGCAGCGTAACTATTTCCACCAGGGTTCGGATACTATTGTGCATCCGCGCTGAAATATCGTAACGCTTTCTGGCACATATATAATATATATGGACGGTGTCTGTTCTTTCGCATACAAAGATTTTAATCTGTCGTCATTGGGCTCGCCCAATGCCCCGCTGTAGCTAATGTCACATATTTCATAAGGGTTGTTTTTGGAACTAAACTGTTTACTGGCCTTCTTCCAACCCATCTTCCTTCTGTGAACTGCATAAACAGCTTCTACATCTACATCTACATCCGTACTCCGCAAGCCACCTGGCGGTGTGTGGCAGAGGATACTTTGAGTACCTCTATAGGTTCTCCCTTCTATTCCAGTTTCGTATCGTTCGTGGAAAGAAGGATTGTCGATATGACTCTGTGTGGGCTCTAATCTCTCTGATTTTATCCTCATGGTCTCTTCGCGAGATATACATATGAGGGAGCAATATAATGCTTGACTCCTCGGTGAAGGTATGTTCTCGAAACTTAAACAAAAGCACGTACCGAGCTACTGAGCGTCTCTCCTGCAAAGTCTTCCACAGGAATGTATCTATCATCTTCGTAACGCTTTCGCGATTACCAAATGACCCTGTAATGAAGCGCGCTTGCTCTCCGTTGGGTCTTCTCTATCTCCTCTATCAACGGATCCCACACTGCTGAGCAGCATTCAAGCAGTGGGCGAACAAGTGTACTGTAACGTACTTCCTTTGTTTTCGTTCTGCATTTCCTTAGGACTCTTCCAATGAATCTCAGTCTGGCATCCGCTTTACCGACGATCAACTTTATATGATCATTCCATTTTAAATCACTCCTAATGCCTACCCCCAGGTAATTTATGGAATTAACTGCTTCCAGTTGCTGACTTGCTTTATTGTAGCTAAATGATAAAGGATAGTTCTTTCTATGTATTCGCAGCACATTACACTTGTCTACATTGAGATTCAGTTGCCATTCCCAGCACCATGCGTCAGTTCGTTGCAGATCCTCCTGCATTTCAGCGAAATTTTCCATTGTTACAACCTCTCGATATACCACAGCATCATCCGCAAAAAGCCTCAGTGAACTTCCGATGTTATCCACAAGGTCATTTATATATAATGCGAATAGCAACGGTCCTACGACACTCCCCAGCGGCACACTTGAAATCACTCTTACTTCGGAAGACTTCTCTCCATTGAGAATGATATGCTGCGTTCTGTTATCTAAGAACTCTTCAATCCAATCACACAATTGGTCTGACAGTCCATATGCTCGTACTTTGTTCATTAGACGACTGTGGGGAACTGCATCGAACACCTTGCGGAAGTCAAGAAACACGGCATCTACCTGGGAACCCGTGTCTATGGCCCTCTGAGTCTCGTGGACGAATAGCGCGAGCTGAGTTTCACACGATCGTCTTTTTCGAAACCCATGCTGATTCCTACATAGTAGATTTCTAGTCTCCAGAAAAGTCATTGTACTCGAACATAATACGTGTTCCAAAATTCTACAACTGATCGACGTTAGAGATATAGGTGTATAGTTCTGCACATCTGTTTGACGTCCCTTCTTGAAAACGGGGATGAACTGTGCCCTTTTCCAATCCTTAGGAACGCTACGCTCTTCTAGAGACCTACGTTACACCGCTGCAAGAAGGGGGGCAAGTTCCTTCGCGTACTCTGTGTAAAATCGAACTGGTATCCCATCAGGTCCAGCGGCCTTTCCTCTTTTGAGCGATTTTAATTGTTTCTCTATCCCTCTGTCGTCTATTTCGATATCTACCATTTTGTCATCTGTGCAACAATCTAGAGATGGAACTACAGTGCAGTCTTCCCGTGTGAAACAGCTTTGGAAAAAGACATTTAGTATTTCGGCCTTTAGTCTGTCATCCTCTGTTTCAGTACCATTTTGGTCACAGAGTGTCTGGACATGTTGTTTTGATCCACCTACCGCTTTGACATAAGACCAAAATTTCTTAGGATTTTCAGCCAAGTCAGTACATAGAACTTTACTTTCGAATTCATTGAACGCCTCTCGCATGGCCCTCCTCACATTACATTTCGCTTTGCGTGATTTTTGTTTGCCTGCAGGGCTTTGGCTATGTGTTTGTTTGCTGTGAAATTCCCTTTGCTTCCGCAGCAGTTTTCTAACTCGGTTGTTGTACAACGGGGGCTCTTTTCCATCTCTTACGAACTTGCTTGGCACATACTCGTCTAATGCATATTGTACGATGGTTTTGAACTTTGTCCACTGATCCTCAACACTATCTGTACTTGAGACAAAACTTTTGTGTTGAGACGTCAAGTACTCTGAAATCTGCTTTTTGTCACTTTTACTAAACAGAAAAGTCTTCCTGCCTTTTTTAATATTTCTATTTACGGCTGAAATCATCGATGCAGTAACCGCTTTATGATCGCTAATTCCCTGTTCTGCGTTAACTGTTTCAAATAGTTCGGGTCTGTTTGTCACCAGAAGGTCTAATATGTTATCGCCACGAGTCGGTTCTCTGTTTAACTGCTCAAGGTAGTTTTCAATCAATGCACTTAAAAAGATTTCACTGGATTCTTTGTAACTGCCACCCGTTATAAGCGTTTGAGTCTCCCAGTCTATATCTAGCAAATTAAAATCTCCACCCAGAACTATAACATGGTCGAGAGATCTCCTCAAAATATTTTCCAAATTTTCCTTCAGGTGCTCTGCCACAACAGCTGCTGAGCCAGGGGGCCTATAGAGACATCCAATTACCATGTTTGAGCCTGCTTTAACCGTGACCTTCACACAAATTATTTCACATTTCGGATCTCCGTCAATTTCCTTCGATACTATTGTACTTATTATCGCTATAAACACGCCTCCCCCTTCACTGTCCATACTGTCTCATTCCAATCTGAGTTTAGAATTTCATTACTGTTTACATCTGGTTTCAGCCAACTTTCTGTCCCTAGTACTATGTGGGCGTTGTGACCGTTTATTAATGAGAACAATTCTGGGACCTTTCTATAGACCCTCCTGCAGTTTACTATTAGCACATTAATATTGTTATTCCCTGTTGCGTTTTGCCTAGTACTTTCTTGTCGCGTCTCAGGAGGCGTCTTGTCGAGCCTAGGGAGGGAATTCTCTAACCTAAAAAAACCCACATATGCAGTCCACACGTACTCCGCTACCCTTGTAGCCGCTTCCTGCGTGTACTGCACTCCTGATCTATTCAGGGGGACCCTACATTTCTCCACCCGATAGCGGAGGTCGAGAAATTTGCACCCCAGATCTCCGCAGAATCGTCTGAGCCTCTGGTTTAAGCCTTCCACTCGGCTAAAAACCAGAGGACCGCGATCGGTTCTGGGAACGATACAGCAAATAGTTAGGTCAGATTCCACCCCGCGAGCGAGGCTTTCCGCCTTCACCAACTCCGCCAACCGCCTGTATGAACTGAGGATGAACTCTGAACCCAGATGGCAGGAGTCATTGGTGCCGACATGAGCAACAATTTGCAGTCGGGTGCACCAAGTGCTCTCTATCGCCGCCGGCAGGCCCTCCTCCACATCTCGAATGAGACACCCGGGCAAGCAGACAGAGTGAACACTGGCCTTCTTCCCCGACCTTTCCGCTATCTATCTGAGGGGCTCCATCACCCGCCTAACGTTGGAGCTCCCAATAACTAATAAACCCCTCCCCCCGTGTGCCTGCTTGGACCTTGCTGAAGGAGCGGCCACATATCCACTCACAGGCAGAGGGGGCGATGCCACAGGGCCAGCCTCCACATTGACCCTCCGCCTCGTGCGCCGCGAACGCCGCTGAACCCACCACTCGCCTTGGGGAGAGGGTGGCCCAATCGCGCCCGGTATGCGGGAAGATGTCTCGAAAGCAGGGACCGTGGGTGAAGCATGTAACATATGGGGTGTACCATGCGACGCACAGACTCCCCACTGCCGTTACACTCCGAGGCAGCAGCCTGAAGACGGGTGACCGCGGCCATCAACACGTTCAGCTGTTCGCGAACTGTGGCCAGCTCCTTCTGCGTCCGTACACAGCAGTCACACATCCTATCCATCCTAAGAAATGAATTTACTGTAGAGAGATGATCAACTTTTAACTAGACTGCTAATTCACTAAAGGCGGCTGATAGCTGACTAAACTGTGGTTACTAGACACTTCTTGTTGAAAACAATGAAAATAAGCGCTACCTGTCTCTCGACTGTATTCAAAACAGACGCTAGCACTACTGGCACTACAGCTGACTAAAGGGACTCTCTCTGACTGTATTCAAAACAAACACGAAATCTATGGAACACTATTACTAGTACTCGAAAATTAAAGCTTCCTACAAGCAAAAACACACGGAAGAAGAAGTGACAAGTATGAAAGATACAGTTAATACTTAAATTAACGTAGCTCGCTGCACAGCATATATGAAGCAGACGGAAGTTATTTTAAACTGATTCTGTTTTCTTTGATCAACTATCCCCATTATCTTCTTGGAATATGCAATAGAATTCCAAGAGAATAAGTGTGTGTACCGATACCGGTAGATTTTGGACGAGGAAAAGTAAGAGGTCCGGTTTAAGCACCTGAAGAGGGTCCAGTTTACGCACCTGTAGCCTGAATTTTGTTAATCAATAAATTTTTAGCCGAACATCTAAGCGGAAAATTTGATCACAAAAAATTAATCTTAAACCTTAGTTCCAACAGCTAGGAGAACTAACGAAAAAATTAGCTCAATGTAAAAACTTTTTCCATCGTCAAAACATGCAATGCGAACTGATAAGTAACACCTACGAAATGAGGCGGGCGACTTGGCTGCTCCGCTATAGAGTGATAGACGCGTAAAAAGAAATTTGCACTTGGTCCTACTAGAGTCGAGCAGAACGCAGAGACAAGAGACCAGCGGGTCCGCTTTAAGGGGGAGGTGGTTCCAATTTAGGGCACTTTCCTCTAATATTGCTTGGCATGTCATTAATATACACTGAAGAGTCAAGAAATCTGGTACACTTGCCTAATATCGTATAGGATCCCCGCGCGCACGCAGAAGTGACGCAACACGACCTGGCGTGAACTCGACTAATGTTTGAATTAGTGCTAGAGGGAACTGACACCATGAATCCTGCAGGGCTGTCCACAAATCCGTAGAGTACCTGGGGGTGGAGATCTCTTCAGAAAAGCACGTTGCGAGGCATCCCAGATATGCTCAATAATGTTCATGTCTTGGGAATCTGGTGGCCAGCGGAAGTGTTGAAGCTTCGAAAAGTGTTCCTGGAGGCACTCTGTAGCAATTCTGGACGTGAGGGGTGCTCACTGTTCTGTTGCAATTGCCCTAGTCGGTCAGAATGGTCAATGAAAATGAACGGATGCAGTTGATCAGACAGGATGCGTACGTAGGTGTCACGTGCCAGAGTAGAATCTAGACGTACCAGGAGTACCGTATCACTTCAACTGCACAAGTCCCACACCATTACAGAGCCTCCATCAACTTGAACAGTCTCCTGTTGACATACAAGGTCCATAGATTCATGATGTTGTCTCCATGCCCGTACACGTCCATCCGCTCGATAAAATTTGAAACGAGACTCGTCCTACCAGGCAATATGTTTCCAGTGAACAAGAGTCCAATGGCGTTGCCTACGAGCCCATCCGAGGCGTAAAGCTTTGTGTCGTGCAGTTATCAAGCGTAAAAGAGTGGGCCTTCGGCTCCGAAAGCCCAGACGATGATGTTTCGTTGAATGATTCGCACGCTAACACTTATTGATGGCCTAGGGGTTGCATGGAGGGTCGTCAGATCAAAACTCACCTGAACTGTAAAAGTTGCAAGCACGGTAGCTTAGCGTGTTCGGTCAGAGGGCTGCTTGCCCTCTGTAATAAAGAACTGAATAAAGCAATTAACGATCAATTTGAACGGATGTCTTGTGACGCCCACCCAGACCAAACGCAACGATCAATGCCGAACAAAATGAAAAAAAAGAAAAAACAGTAACGTGAAAGAAAGTGTAGCGTCTATGATTCATAATCAGAATGTCTTCGGTCCCGGGTTCGAATCCCACGGTTCCTCAAATTTTGATTAATAATTAGCTTTGGCTGCCGAAGAGTTCCAGCATAAGAAGTCACCCTCATCCTGCCAATGGCCTTGTCAAAGAGGGTGCAGTAGCGAACAGATGTTCAGGGCACTATCTTGTCCTATGGGTGGAAAACTTCCCCTAAAGGTGGAAGAATCAGCAATGATCAACGGCGTGAGGATGCAGAAGGCAACGGAAACCACTGCATTAAAGACACGTAACGTGTTTGACAGGACATGTGGCCTGTAATTGAAGAAGTGTCATGATGATCTCTCCATTGGCAAAAGATTCGGGAGTAATCCCCCATTCGGATCTCCAGGAGGTGACTGCCAATGGGGAGGTTACCATGAGAAAAAGGTCGTATAATCAACGGAAGGATAGTGTTCGACGAGTCGGGGCGTGGAATGTCAGAAGCTTGAACGTGGTAGGGAAACTAGAAAATCTAAAAAGGGAAATGCAAAGGCTCAATCTAGATGCAATAGAGGCCAGTGAAGTGAAGTGGAAAGAAAACAAGGGTTTCTGATCAGTTGAGTATAGGCTAATATGAACAGCAGCAGAAAATGGTATAGCGGGTGTAGGATTCGTTATGAAGAGGAAGGTAGGGCAGAGGGTGTGTTACTGTGAACAGTGCTGTGATAGGGTTGTTCTTATCAGAATCGACAGGAAACCAAATCCAGCAACTATAATTCAGGTATACATGCCGACGTCGCAAGCTGAAGATGAAGAGGCAGAGAAAGTGTATGAGGGTATTGAAAGTGTAATACAATATTTACAGGGATATGAAAATCAAATTGTCATGGGAGACTGGAATGCAGTTGTAGGACAAGGAGTAGAAGAAAAGGTTACAGGAGAATATGGGCTTGGGACAAGGAATGAGAGAGGTGAAAGACTAATTGAGCTCTGTAACAAGTTTCAGCTAGTAATAGCGAATACTCTGCTCAAGAATCACAAGAGGAGGAGGTATAATTGCAAAAGGCCGGGTGATACGGGAAGATTTCACTTATATTACATCATGGTTAGACAGAGATTCCGAAATCATATATTTGCACCAGACTATTGAGCAAAATGGACATGATTCCCTTGATCCATAGCTTTCAAGACGTGACGTGAGGAAAGCACAAGTTGGTTTCGTTGACGGAGTTTTCGGAATCCATACTGGTTGGCATGATAGTCATGCTGTTCAAGGTATTTCACTGTGTTTGATCTTGTAATATGTTCTACGATTCTGTAATAGATGTCTGTCAAAGATATTGGTTGGTAATTTTGTGAACCACTACAGCTACCTTACTTATCGACGGTCGTGACCTGAGTTTTCTTCAAGTCAATAGTTTTTTGTTCAAGGGTTCTGTGGAATGTTATGGTTAAAATGAGAGATTACTTAACAGCAAATTATGTATAGAATCGGACCCTGATTCCATCGGACCTTGCTTCTTTCATGGTGCGTCCCATGAATGTGGTTGTCTGTTGAAGTAGACGATGGGATTTTTTTTCCTCGAAGTAACCTCTAATCGCACCATAATATCCTGACGTATTTCGTTAAAACAAGTCTTTCCATTTCTTTCCGTCAGTCACCAACCGACTTTTCTGTGCGCCAACTATTAATCAATTTTGAAACATGATAATATTTAGAATCCGTTGAGTAGCAAAATTAATGCAAAAATCTTGAACACATTTGCTGTAATTCTTTTCCTTCAAGTAAAACTTCAAGTAATAACTGTAGATTCTGTTTCTGTCTACGTTGCACTTTAGGGGTACGCCCCAAAATTTGTCGACATACTCTAAAAAAAAAAAAAATTGGCTGCTCGGACATAGCTATGACAGATCGAGTTGTTGCTACATATCTCTCTGAATCACCGAAATTGTTTTCGAAATATGTCGTCTGATAAGGTGTTCACAGCAGATAAAACACGATAACGAACAAGCTGTGAAACACACATCAAGATGCTGTCATTTGGAAATTGGAAACACTTTTTGAGCTTTTGATATTGGAAAGGACACACATCGGAAATAAGTAAATAACAGTATTTGCTCTGACTTGCAACAGATGGTCAAAGGTTTTCAAACAGTCTTTGATGCTTTTTCCAAACAGACAGGCCAATGAATTTGCAGCTGAAAACCAGTTACTGTTGTAGTGTGTCTGTCTGAATGATAGACTATTCAATACTTCGAGAAACCTTCACGAATCACTCAAGGCAGAATTTGTATCTATTTTTCCTGAAGCATGATGTATCGTTGTCTTTGAGTGGGAGATGGGTTGGGGGTAAGTGGATTCAACCGGCAAGCAACCGATGCCCTAGGTCATTCTAAAAATATTCACTGATGTTAAGGTCAGTGTGTTGAACAAACTACTGAAATGAGTAATAAAATTGTCTATCTCAGACACAAGCTACCTCTTGATCTCTTGTAGCAAGCAAAAGGAGCGAGAGAAAGTTCACGCGACATTTGAGACAATCACATATCTGGTTCCCACAAAATCTCAGTTGAGTTTTGAAGTACAACAGTCTTCAGGATACTACGGCACTTACTGAGTTTATATCGAGCTATATTACGTTATTCGTGGCTGTAATTTTCAGCAACTATAGTAAATATTTTTCAGAGTAAAATTTAGTCGTCAGTACAAATGTATTTTTCTTAAGCAAAACCCATTTCGACAAATTAATTTCTCGTCTCCAGAATCGTACAAAATGAGCGATATTATAAATCTTTAGACCTTGGCTATACATTTATATGCAGTATAAGAAGTATGTTACACAAACTTATTTAGTATTGGATTAGCAGACGACAGTATTTTCTTCACAGACGCATAATTCCACGACATGCCCATGAATGTACATATTGTATGTGATTATTTTAAACACAGATTGACAATTAACAGTACCTGAATCACATCTGCGGATTTGTCAAGCTGTTGTACTCGCAGCGAGGAACATACATAAAATCATATAAAAATATAGCCAAGGAATGTAAAGAAATTTATAATACATTTGAAAAATCATGAAACATACTTCTATTACACAAAAGTAACATGCTAATTTACATATTTTATAACAGATAATATGCAATGAAAATAGTGCCTTTTTTTAAATGCAGGTTGAACATTCCACAAATCTTTTTTAATTTAGATGGGAATGTTGTTTATATATTTCAAAGTCATCTAAAATTTCACTTTGTAGCCCTTGTCAACTATATGCAAAATTTCAAAGTTAAGCATGGATGGAGAAGGAAGAGTGAGTTCCCCCTTGACAGCTCTTAGGTGGGGTTGTATGTCTTCACGCGCTAGAACAGACGCGAGGCTGAATGGGTGTCAAAGTCTCTGATAGTACATTTTTGGCGTGCTCAGAAAAGGTGTGTGGGTAGCACCGAGAGTGTCGCCGAACTGGCGGTTGTTAGAGGCTGTTACCGGTGTTCTACTCATAAATTTGTCGGCGTCGCGTCTCCTCTGTGATCACTCCACAGGAGGGCCCCAAAAACTAAGGCTGAACAAGCATAAACACCTATTGCTGGTTCGGAACAGGTTCAAATTTCGTTGAATGGTTTTGAATGGCCTCTAGTGGTTCCCCCCTGTATACCAGGGCAAAAATTGTGGTCGCACTACATTCCAACTGGTTAGGTCACTTTTAGGGAGGCCAACGATGTCCTTAGAGTAGGACTGAATCACCCATGGGAATGTCGGTAGTGCAACGTTGTCAAGAACGTCGACCTGTTGCTCACCGCACTGCGAACTGTCGTTTTCGACCGCGAAATGTGTGGGTATCACCGCTCCAATGTAAGGAGACGTTTTGAAGCGTCGCCGAGCCCGACGATGTCAGAAGGGGCCACGCTTTTGTAACGTTACAGAAAAAGGTTCGAGGCACATTTGAGCCAAATATCAAACTTAGGTGTCGCAATGGGAGACAATTACGGGATCCTAACAGGAAATAAAAGAAAACTAAACTCCGGCCGAACAGGCCATGAAGGCCCAACGGTACCGACCGGCCGCCGTGTCATCCGCAGCCTAAACCGGCTGGTATGCAGATATGGAGGGGCATGTGGCCAGCACACCGCTCTCCCGGCCGTATGTCAGGTTACGTGACCTGAGCCGCTACTTCTCAATAAACCAGGTCCTCAGTTTGCCTCAGAAGGGCTTGCCACCAACGCTCCGCAAACCAGATGGTCACACTGGAAACGCGTTCGGGAGGACGACGGTTCAATCCCGCGTCCGGCCATCCTGATTTAGGTTTTCCGTGATTTCCCTAAATCGCTCCAGGCAAATACCTGGATG
Source organism: Schistocerca serialis cubense (assembly GCF_023864345.2). NCBI lineage: Eukaryota > Metazoa > Arthropoda > Insecta > Orthoptera > Acrididae > Schistocerca > Schistocerca serialis. Next base: position 285,296,242 of record NC_064643.1, on the reverse strand, counting down.
GTTCCTTTGAAAGGGCACGGCCGACATCCTTCCCTAATCCGATGAGACCGATGACCTCGCTGTCTGGTCTCCTCCCCCAAACAACCCAACCCCAACCCAGATGGTCACCCATCCAAGTGCTAGCCCAGCGCGACGACGCTTAAATTCGATGATCTGATGGGAAACGGTGTTACCGCTGAGGAAGGCTTTTGGCGGATTCTGAAAACGTTATTCTTTAACAGTGTTGTGCTGTGTATTTCTCGATCATAATCAAGCAGGCGATAGACATCGTAATTATGTACTGGGATGAATGCATACTCGAGGAAGAAACCAATATCAAATAGCTACGGTGAAATCTAATAGAAAATTTCCCCCGTATTGAGAAGGTATAAATCACACCTTACGCTGGACGGAAGATATTACAAAAACTGTTACGTATGAGATGCGCAATGATGATGAGTATTATTTCAAAATGGAATAACTTCAGCGCCCTTACATCAAATGAATATAGAAGACTGTTGTTAAAATCGATTGAAACTACAATAAGCTCTAAACCAAACAGGATCAACATATGAACGCAACAAATGGGGTTTAAAATTCAATGTTGGTCTAAAGGCTTTCAACAAAAAAGCAACAACACAAATCTCAGATATAAGCAACAGGCAGTAACTTCATAATAAGTCTTATAAAATGGCAGGATAAAAGCACTGAAAATGGGACCAATCATTCATTAGCACGCTAAAATCTCCCCCTTAATGTTTGAAAGGGCCGCCAACGTAATAGACTTTAAACAGTGTAGCACACTCGTTATAACGCCAATGTTTATATGCTGTCTGATATTTCTACGAGCACTGACGAGAGAGTAACTGTGGGGACCATATATCTTGTCCATGAAGAGGCTGAGCACGTTTAAAGTGCGGATGTACCCCCAAAGATTAAAATTCCCAAGGATGGATCATACTACAACTGACGAAATACTTCACCATGCTGATAAAATACCTGATTTTGGCCATATCTTATGGAGTGAGGCTTGCGCGTTCACGGAAATCTTTATCGAAAGAGAGCTAGATCCGAAACAGAACTCGTAGGTAAAGAATTTATGATCGCAGAATTTCCGGCAGCTTCATTAGAGTAGTGGAAAACAGAGAAAAGTACTGTATGATGATTGCCAACCGCATATAAGAAGACGACTTCAAACGATAAAGTAGTATTATTCCGGTGTTGAACCTACGGTGCAAATGGAGAATGTTACAAAAGAAACATAATCTCTCGTATTAAGAAAGGTTACCACAGGGCCATCATTCCCATTAAACAGCCATTTGGTCCAATTACGAAACATGTCACGAAGTAAGAAAACACATATTGTCAACACCGGCCTCGAGTACGGTGAAATGATGAACAATAGCACTTTACATGATAATGGTGACAGTTTCTACATCTACATTTATACTCCGCAAGCCACCCAACGGTGTGTGGCGGAGGGCACTTTATGTGCCACTGTCATTACCTCCCTTTTCTGTTCCAGTCGCGTATGGTTCGCGGGAAGAACGACTGTCTGAAAGCCTCTCTAATTTTACATTCCTGATCTCCTCGGGAGGTATAAGTAGGGGGAAGCAATATATTCGATACTCATCCAGAAACGCACCCTCTCGAAACCTGGACAGCAAGCTAAACCGCGATGCAGAGCGCCTCTCTTGCAGAATCTGCCACTTGAGTTTGCTAAACATCTCCGTAACGCTATCACGGTTTCCAAATAACCCTGTGACGAAACGCGCCGCTCTTCTTTGGATCTTCTCTATCTCCTCCGTCAACCCGATCTGGTACGGATCCCACACTGATGAGCAATACTCAAGTATAGGTCGAACGAGTGTTTTGTAAGCCACCTCTTTTGTTGATGGACTACATTTTCTAAGGATTCTCCCAATGAATCTCAACCTGGTACCAGCCTTACCAACAATTAATTTTATATGATCATTCCACTTCAAATCGTTCCGCACGCATACTCCCAGATATTTTACAGAAGTAACTGCTACCAGTGTTTGTTCCGCTATCATATAATCATACAATAAAGGATCCTTCTTTCTATGTATTCGCAATACATTACATTTGTCTATGTTAAGTGCCAGTTGCCACTCCCTGCACCAAGTGTCTATCCGCTGCAGATCTTCCTGCATTTCGCTACAATTTTCTAATGCTGCAACTTCTCTGTATACTACAGCATCATCCGCGAAAAGCCGCATGGAACTTCCGACACTATCTACTAGATCATTTATATATATTGTGAAAAGCAATGGTCCCATAACACTCCCCTGTGGCACGCCAGAGGTTACTTTAACGTCTGTAGACGTCTCTCCATTGATAACAACATGCTGTGTTCTGTCTGCTAAAAACGATTCAATCCAGTCACACAGCTGGTCTGATATTCCGTAGGCTCTTACTTTGTTTATCAGGCGACAGTGCGGAACTGCATCGAACGCCTTCCGGAAGTCAAGGAAAATAGCATCTACCTGGGAGCCTTTATCTAATGTTTTCTGAGTCTCATGAACAAATAAAGCGAGTTGGGTCTCACACGATCGCTGTTTCCGGAATCCATGTTGATTCCTACAGAGTAGATTCTGGGTTTCCAAAAACGACATGATACGCGAGCAAAAAACATGTTCTAAAGTTCTACAACAGATCGACGTCAGAGATATAGGTCTATAGTTTTGCGCATCTGCTCGACGACCCTTCTTGAAGACTGGGACTACCTGTGCTCTTTTCCAATCATTTGGAACCTTCCGTTCCTCTAGAGACTTGCGGTACACGGCTGTTAGAAGGGGGGCAAGTTCTTTCGCGTACTCTGTATAGAATCGAATTGGTATCCCGTCAGGTCCAGTGGACTTTCTTCTGTTTAGTGATTCCAGTTGCAGTTTACAGCGATGACGGTAGAAGACCATGTGAATCTGCGATCGAAAATTTGTTGCTTATGATATCTAGGACGACAGTCTGAATTAATATGGAAAATCGGGTAATAAGTAAGTACCACGCCAAGTGACGTCGACAAAAGGCTTGAAAACTCGGATAGCCGTTACCATTCTGTCGTAACGTCGTGAGCGAATAAAGTTAAGTATCAGTACGTAGTAATTTTGGTAGAGCAGTAGGAGTTACATCCCGTAGTACGTAAATGTAGGCGTAATCTTACATATACATGAATATTACCATCTTATTCTCAAGTTAATTTCAGAGCAGAGACGCTAATTCCGTTAAAAATAATTAGGGTATTGCCTCTGAATCCAGAGTGAAAACAAGGACAACACGAAGTGGAGATAACAGAATTGCTACTTCCACAGTGCCTGTCACGATTCCTCCAATCTTATCACTTCTGTCGTCTGATGTGCTGCGTTTGGCCCCTGACAAGATACCAGTACGTACGGTGTCCTCAGCAGAGAAAACCGGCGGGAGCGACTTTAGATAACGTAGGCTGCCACAGCGATATTTACAGTGTACACAGACGGCCGCGAGGGAACAGGAAAAACTACTTTCTGTATCGGCGTCTTTGAGAATGCAATTTTATCCCACCACGCCCCAGCTGCAGGAACGATAGCTCGCGCTGTGTCGCTTGAAATGGTGTCACCGTTCGTAATTCGTCAGACGGTGACAACGCAGCTCTGTCTCTTAGCGTGATCTATTGTCAACGTTGTCGCAACCGCATTCTCCTACGGAAGACAAACTGCAAGAGAAAGAATAAAGGGCCACAATGGTGATTCCTCCATCAGTGTCACTGATACTGAACTCAGGACTTCAGACGAGCAAGCAGTGCCTAGTAGAAGATTCTGCGACAGCACAGCAGCGGAGTATGTCGTTAACTTATCCATTGTTTAAGTTCGCGTAAAGCCCGCCGTAAGATCGTTTTAACGACGAAGATGTTCTTTCTAGGATTAAATTCAGGAGTCAGTTGACTCAGACACTGGAGGCCGTTATAATTATTCACTTAGAGACAATTATTATTTCGAAGCCACAGACTGTCATTTTTGGGGCGCTTCAACACATCCCGACGTGATACGTTGTTGCTGTCGGTATTACATCCGTCCTTAAGAACTCGATATGTTTCATCAGGTCGAAGATTCGAGTTTAACATTCAGTCGATGACAGTTCTTTACAAAGTACGAGCTACGACTGGGCAGAGATGGGAGAGGAAAACAGGCACGTCCTTTTCAGTGGAATGGTCCTGAAACCCTCTTTGTTCATTTAGGGAAACTACAGAAAATCTAAATCTGGATAGCTGGTTCAGGATTTGAACTACGCTCTTCTCGGACACAGGTCCCGTCAGTGTGTTACGTGCTGAGTCATCTCACTCACTTTTCATGTTTGGAACTAATTTTGAAATTGTGTATTGCTGTCCAAATTTCAGATAGAACTTTTGCGCTGCACTGGCGTATAAGCTTACTGGTGTGTTAAAATTCTCTGCCAAACTGGGGCTTGATTATCAAACCATGCCTTTCGCTAAGTTGTTGCTACTAACAAAAGAATCCAGGCATGTCTCAGGACACTGTTCAAAATTCGGATTACCCTTATCTCCCTCATACTCCCCAAATTCCCCAAAGTCCTCCAGCATATTTGCTGGACGATTTTCCAGACTTTTTGAGAACGTGATGTGTTCTAGAATAGCATTTCGCTTCAGCAAATCACAGTTTGGATTTCAGAGAAGTTGTTCTACTGAGAATTCCATTTACATGTTGATTCGCCTGATTTTCCAAGTGTTAAATAATAAAATAGTACCGTTTGGAATTTTCTGTGACCTACCTAAGGCATCTAACAGTGTGAATCACCATGTTCTCCTAGATAATTTTGAAGATTTGTGGTACTGACGGTGTAGCCACTCAGTGGCTAATGTCATACATAACCAAAAGAATGTAGAAAGTTGTACTTAGTAAGTAAACCAATGTAACCCAAGGGCATTATCCTGACTGGAGAGAAATCACATATGGGGTTTCCCAAGGCTCAATCTTAGGTCCACTATTGTTCGTCATATATATAAACGATCTTCCGTGTAATCTATAAGTAGCACAATTGGTTCTTTTTGCAAACGACACTAGTATTGTAATCAGTCCAACCACGCATACAGAAACAGAAGAAATAGTAAAAGTTTCTTAAAAGTCTCATTGACTGATTTTCGGAAAGTAGTCTCACCCTCAATTTAAATAAAAAAAATAAATTAAAAAAACACAACATATTTGGTTCCGCACATCTAAGGGTACAATACCAATAATAAGTGCAACACTTGGTGGTGAAATAATATATAGGTTGGAAATTTCAAAATTCTTAGGTGTTCGTATTGAGGAGAACGTAAATAGGAAAAAACACATTTTGGAACTCCTACAACTTTGTTTAATCACATTTGCACTTAGCATCACTGCAAATCTTGGGGAGAGACAAATCAATAAGTTGACATATTTTGGATATTTTTATTGAATAGTATCATATAGAATGATGTTATGTGTTAACTCATCTTTAAGATGGGAAGTCTTCATTGCTCAAACACTTGCTATAAGATTAATGTGTTGTGCACACCCACGGTCAGGTCGTAAACTTCTGTTTAAGGAGTATTCTGACTACTGCTTCACCCCACGTTTTCTCCCTCATGAAAGTTTTTTTGTAGATAATCCACTGCAGTTCAAAAAGAACAATGACATGCATAATTACAATACCAGAAGCAAAATAACATTCATTACTCCACATCAGGTTTGTCTTTAGCACAAAAAGGGATGCAAAATGCTGCAACAAAACTTTTTGGTAACTTATCCAGTGACATAAAACTGCGATTTAGCGTACAAATGATCTATGTAACATGAAACTAATTAACTCCTCACAGGACGTGTAGGACAAACAAAATTTCTTATCTACAACCTACGTATTTTTTCAGAACAACTCTTAGTCTCTGTACTGGAGTCACGCTATTATGAAAGTTACTGAGTCAAAGATTTAATCATTGCTGAATTGAGACCATTATCGTGATTAGAGGTGATGTTATGTGGTAGTAGCGTGATGCCTGCTGGGACTGACTATTTCTTTTGTCTGGTTTGCTTATCTTTTGGCTACCAGGCAAACCGATCACCTTCTTTTGTTTTGTAGTATTTAACATGGAACCTTAAATTTCTGTTTCAAGCCGACTGTTTTTGGCAAGCCGCGGCACTCGTCTCCAATCTCTATCGGTTAGGATTTGTCTGCGACCAGTGTCCTTACATCATATTAAATGTGTGGTATACCATTCCTTGTAGACACGTTGAACAATCTGCATCGATACACGAACAAATCACGCATCGAAACATAATAGTTCCTTTCTGCAATTCAGTCACTTCTCCAGGTCTACTCATCTTACTTTGCTGATTTCTGCAGGAAGATTTTGCTCAGTGAGAACAAACTACAGAAACCCCTCTCAAAAAGCAAAACAGATCATACGGACACGTGGCCGGAAATGCGTTCCAAGGGAGTAATATCCACTTGATGGTAAAGATAAAAGGTGTTTAACACTGTAGAATATGACGAAGGTATCAGCACCCGTCAAATATCCCGCCCCCATGGGATAAACGAGGCGACGGTGTCGAACATTCTCCATGACAACTGCCATCATCCGTATTATTTAAAATGCGTGCAGGTGTTATTAAATATCGACTAGCCTTCACGGCGTCGGTTTTGTCACTGGTTCGTCGCACAGGCCATCTCGGTGCTGGGATTTGTTTCATCCATCCAGTTCACAGATGTGGCAGTCTTAAGAGGAGCGGTATCGTCAATCTTCACAACTCCCACTTGTGGCCTACGGAGAATCTCCGCAGTGTAGTGGCAGGGAAGAATCATCACCGGTTCAGCCTCAATTTGTGGGCGGGGACTACAGGTGACCGGCTCTTGAGCGTGGAAATAAAACACTAGACAGACGCAACATTCACACTTGCCTGGTGTGTTCTCAGGTGTGATTTCAGTGATTGAAACCTACACTGAGGTGACAAAAGTCATAATATATATCTCCTAATATCGTGACGGACTGCCTTTTACCCGGCGTAGTACAGCAACTCGACCTGGCATGGATTCAACAATTCTTTGCAAATTCCCTGCAGAAATATTCAGCCATGCTGCCTCTCTAGCCGCCCATAGCATCAAAAGTGTTGCCAGTGCACGATGTTTTGCAAGAACTGACATCTATATTATGTCACATAAATAATCGACGGGGTTGATGTCGGGCGATCTGGGTGGTCAACTCATTCGCTCGAATTGTCCAGAATGTCCCTCAAACCAGTCGCCTTCAACTGTGGCCCGGTGACATGACATCGTTGTTTGGAAACGAAGTCCGTGAATGGCTGCAATGGTCTTCAAGTAGCCGAAGATAAAACGATTACCAGTCAATGCTCGGTTCAGTTAGACCAGTGGATTCAATCCATTCCATGTAAACTCAACCCACACCATTATTAGGGCATCACCAGCTTGCACAGTGCCTCGTTGACGATTTGGACCCCTATCATCAGCTATTACCAACTGAAATCGAGACTCATTCGACCAGGTCACGGTTTTACACTAGTCTGCTGTCCAACTGATATGGTCACGAGCCCAGAAGACGCGCTGCAGGCGATGTCGTGCTGTTAGCAAAGGCACTTGCGCTGGTCGTCTGCTGCCATAGTCCATTAACGCCAAATTTCACAGCACTGTGCTAACGGATACGTTCGTCGTACGTCCCACATTGACTTCTGGGTCTGTTAATTCGTGTGGCCATAATCACATCGAAAACCTCTTCACGTGAATCACCTGAGTACAAATGACAGCTTCTCCATCTGTACATGTCCATATCGCTATCCTATGACTTTTGTCATTTCAGTGTACGCTGTTAAGGATCTTTTGTTTACACCTTCAGGTAGGTGTATTTTTCCGGTCATATGTACAGGAGCAGATATAGACTCAGATCACAATATCGTAGTGATGAAGAGTAGGCTGAAGTTCAAGACATTAGTCAGGAAGAATCAATACGCAAAGAAGTGGGATACGGAAGTACTAAGGAATGACGAGATACGTTTGAAGTTCTCTAACGCTATAAATACAGCAATAAGGAATAGCGCAGTAGGCAGTACAGTTGAAGAGGAATGGACATCTCTAAAAAGGGCCATCACAGAAGTTGGGAAGGAAAACATAGGTACAAAGAAGGTAGCTGCGAAGAAACCATGGGTAACAGAAGAAATACTTCAGTTGATTGATGAAAGGAGGAAGTACAAACATGTTCCGGGAAAATCAGGAATACAGAAATACAAGTCGCTGAGGAATGAAATAAATAGGAAGTGCAGGGAAGCTAAGATGAAATGGCTGCAGGAAAAATGTGAAGACATCGAAAAAGATATGATTGTCGGAAGGACAGACTCAGCATACAGGAAAGTCAAAACAACCTTTGGTGACATTAAAAGCAACGGTGGTAACATTAAGAGTGCAACGGAAATTCCACTGTTAAATGCAGAGGAGAGAGCAGATAGGTGGAAAGAATACATTGAAAGCCGCTATGAGGGGGAAGATTTGTCTGATGTGATATAAGAAGAAACAGGAGTCGATTTAGAAGAGATAGGGGATCCAGTATTAGAATCGGAATTTAAAAGAGCTTTGGAGGACTTACGGTCAAATAAGGCAGAAGGGATAGATAACATTCCATCAGAATTTCTAAAATCATTGGGGGAAGTGGCAACAAAACGACTATTCACGTTGGTGTGTAGAATATATGAGTCTGGCGATATACCATCTGACTTTCGGAAAAGCATCATCCACACAATTCCGAAGACGGCAAGAGCTGACAAGTGCGAGAATTATCGCACAATCAGCTTAACAGCTCATGCATCGAAGCTGCTCACAAGAATAATATACAGAAGAATGGAAAAGAAAATTGAGAATGCGCTAGGTGACGATCAGTTTGGCTTTAGGAAAAGTAAAGGGACGAGAGAGGCAATTCTGACGTTACGGCTAATAATGGAAGCAAGGCTAAAGAAAAATCAAGACACTTTCATAGGATTTGTCGACCTGGAAAAAGCGTTCGACAATATAAAATGGTGCAAGCTGTTCGAGATTCTGAAAAAAATAGGGGTAAGCTATAGGGAGAGACGGGTCATATACAATATGTACAACAACCAAGAGGGAATAATAAGAGTGGACGATCAAGAACGAAGTGCTCGTATTAAGAAGGGTGTAATACAAGGCTGTAGCCTTTCGCCCCTACTCTTCAATCTATACATCGAGGAAGCAATGATGGAAATAAAAGAAAGGTTCAGGACTGGAATTAAAATACAAGGTGAAAGGATATCAATGATACGATTCGCTGATGACATTGCTATCCTGAGTGAAAGTGAAGAAGAATTAAATGATGTGCTGAACGGAATGAACAGTCTAATGAGTACACAGTATGGTTTGAGAGTAAATCGGAGAATGACGAAGGTAATGAGAAGTAGTAGAAATGAGAACAGCGAGAAACTTAACATCAGGATTGATGGTCACGAAGTCAATGAAGTTAAGGAATTCTGCTACCTAGGCAGTAAAATAACCAATGACCGACGGAGCAAGGAGGACATCAAAAGCAGACTCGCTATGGCAAAAAAGGCATTTCTAGCCAAGAGAAGTCTACTAATATCAAATACCGGCCTTAATTTGAGGAAGAAATTTCTGAGGATGTACGTCTGGAGTACAGCATTGTATGGTAGTGAAACATGGACTGTGGGAAAACCGGAACAGAAGAGAATCGAAGCATTTGAGATGTGGTGCTATAGACGAATGTTGAAAATTAGGTGGACTGATAAGGTAAGGAATGAGGAGGTTCTACGCAGAATCGGAGAGGAAAGGAATATGTGGAAAACACTGATAAGGAGAAGGGACAGGACGATAGGACATCTGCTAAGACATGAGGGAATGACTTCCATGGTACTAGAGGGAGCTGTAGAGGGCAAAAACTGTAGAGGAAGACAGAGATTGGAATACGTCAAGCAAATAATTGAGGACGTAGGTTGCAAGTGCTACTCTGAGATGAAGAGGTTAGCATAGGAAAGGAATTCGTGGCGGGCCGCATCAAACCAGTCAGTAGACTGATGGAAAAAAAAAAGTACGTATGTTCTTTTTTGTATCTCATCCTTTCACGGGTCTTTCTCCACATTTAGAAAAATTAGCCTATATACAGACAACTAGCACACACACCAGCCGGCCGGAGTGGCCGTGCGGTTCTAGGCGCTACAGTCTGGAGCTGAGCGACCGCTACGGTCGCAGGTTCGAATCCTGCCTCGGGCTTGGATGTGTGTGATGTCCTTAGGTTAGTTAGGTTTAATTAGTTCTAATTTCTAGGTCACTGATGACCTCAGAAGTTAAGTCGCATAGTGCTCAGAGCCATTTGAACCATACACACCACTTCACTGCCATGAATTACACCGTGTCTCTCAGTTCCATTAGTACTGCTTCCGTGAAATTCCAGACTGGAAAACCGTCTGGTGGCGAGTTGTGGCATTACGATCCTTGATGTTTCGTCAACAGCTGTTTTGAACTTCAAAGCGCTAGCTAATGGAACTGGGACACATTGCGTATGGCAGCGGTGGAGGGTCACGTGACAGCGGGTACAAGTTCCACATCATCTCCACCTATCCAATGCGGCCAGTGTTTTCATTTAAGAGAGCTACTAATATTGCGTGCTATGAGTGTGTACAACAACAGCTTTTAGGCTACGTAAAATGTACATATATTTACTTTTGTCCGATAACATTTCGGGTTATGTTATCCCGTCATTAGGTGAAAGAACTTTTAGTTCAAAACAAACGTTCGCATTTCATTGCTTCGTACTGTGTCAACATTGTACATCCTATTCTATAAATAAACTTAGTGGAATCTACTCAAGAGAAAGACGTGGGCCCAGTGTAGCGCTTCAGTCCGGAACTGCGCGACTGCTACGGTTGCAGGTTCGAGTCCTGCCTCGGGTATGGATGTGTGTGATGTTCTTAGGTTAATTAGGTTTAAGTAGTTCTAAGTTGTAGGGGACTGACGACCTCAGATGTTAAGTCTCATAGTGCTCAACGCCATTTGAACCATTTGAACCAGTGTAGCACGCCAAGACTAGTCTTGAGATCAGCAACGGAGCGAGTAAGAGTCTAATGTTCGGGATGCATGCCTCACTAATCAAGGTGCGGTTGTTACATCAGCGCTAACGCGCTTCCTTCGTTCTCGTCTACTCGTTCTCTCTTACTGAAGGATGCAGGTGTAGCGTTGGTCGCGACTTCTTGTTAGTACGGAAGATGTGTAAACGACGTTGCTGCTGTTAAGTGGCACTGACAGGGGGAAAATCATTGATTGTCGGGCTCTGGTGGTATTTAATGAAGCAGTGTTTTATGAGACAGTAGAGGGCGTAACACGAAAATTAATTGATGTCATGTGCACAACTGCAAATGTGTTTCATTAGAGCAGGAGTGATATGTGGAATAAGTTTCACCCTATAGTCCATGCTTCATACAAAAACATACAAATTTCGTCCAGTGCAAACGAAATGATTGTATTCTGGTATATTTCACCTCCGTCACGAGGAAAGATATGTGCTGCATCAAACGAAAATTGGGCGCTGGCGAACGTCATTTATACCCCTGAGACAAAAAATCGGGGTGTTTCTGTATTTATTTGGTCATGGTAACTTGCGTCTTGGGCTAACAGTTAGTTGTCTAGCTTACTATTCATTTCTGTAATTTATTTTAATAAATAATTACAGTTTACAGATTGCACTTCATCCTCATGTCACATTCTCTGGTACTGTCCTTGCAGACTTGGTTATGCTTCGAAAGTGTGTATACGTCAACATTCTCTGTTGCTATTATACTCTGAAGAGCCACAGAAACTGGTACACCTTCCTAGTATCGTGCAGGGTCCTCGCGAGCACCCAGAAATGCAGCAACACGACGTGGCATGGACTCCATTAATGTCTGAAGTAGAGCTGGAGGGAAATGACAACATGAATCCTGCAAGAGTACGAGGGAGTAGTGATCTCTTCTGAACAGTACATTGAAAGGCATTCCAGATATGCTCAATAACGTTCATATCTGGGGAGTGTGCCGGACAGCGGAAATGTTTAAACTCAGAAGAATATTTCTGGAGCCACTTTGTAGCAATTCTGGACGTGTGGGGTCTCGCACTGTCCTGCTGGAATTGCCCAAGTCCGAGTCCGTCAGAATGCACAATGGATACGAATGGATGCAGGACCAGAAAGGATGCTTACGTACGTGACACCTGGCAGAATCATATCTAGACGTATCAGGGATTCCACATTACTCCAACTGCACGCGCCCCACACCATCACAGAGTCTCCACCAGCCTGAACAGTCCCCTGCTGACATGCAGGGTCCACGGAGTACCGTATCACTTCAACTGCACAAGTCCCACACCATTACAGAGCCTCCATCAACTTGAACAGTCTCCTGTTGACATACAAGGTCCATAGATTCATGATGTTGTCTCCATGCCCGTACACGTCCATCCGCTCGATACAATTTGAAACGAGATTCGTCCGCTGAGGCAACATTTTTCCAGTCGTCAAGAGTCCAATGTCGGTGTCGACGGGCCCAGGCGAGGCGTAAAGGTTTGTGTCGTGCAGTCATAAAGGGTATACGAGTGGCCCTTCGGCTTCGGCTATATCGATGATGTTTCTTTGACTAATTCGCACGTAGACACTTGTTGATGGCCAGCGTTGAAATTTTCAGCAATTTGCGGAAGGATTGCACTTCTATCACTGTGAACGATTATCTTCTGCCGTCGTTGGTGCCGTTCTGGAAGGATCTTTTTTTCCGGATGCAGCGATGTCAGAGATTTGATGTTTTACCCGATTCCTGATATTCACGGGACACTCGTGGAATGGTCGTACCGGAAGATCCCTACTTTATCGCTACCGCGGAGATGCTGTGTCCTATCGGTTGTGCGCCGACTATAACATAACGTTCAAACTCACCTAAATCTTGGTTACCAGTAGAACCGATAGAACAACTGCGCAGACATCTGTTGTCTTATACAGCCGCTGCCGACCGCAACTTCGTATTCTGCCTGATTACTTTTCTCTGAATTTGAATACGCATGCCTATACCAGTTTCTTTGGCGCTTCAGTGTATATGAAAATAAACTTACAGGAGTCGTCGAAAAATTTTTATCTATATAAACGTGTGTTTAAAAATAACAATATTCACTGCTAGCCGATCAGTCTTTACACTGATATGAAATTTTATTGTGTCATTTAGGCAGGTCGGTCATTTCAACTTGCACCTGAGAATGGTTATAAGGCCGAAATTGAGAAATAAATGAATAGTAATTTACAGTTTAATGGCAGAAATTTGTTTCGGAATGGTTGAGCACGTAATTGGATTGCCACGAGCCCGCGGTTATACTTACGAACTTGTGCACTCGCTTTCCTTTCTGAGCGAGTCGAGTCCACCCAACAACAGACTCAGGTGACGAGTGGGCACCTGCGGAAACACAAAGGTCGAGTCTAAGGGCACAGGGAGACGGTGAGTTCGGAGATGACGTCACAGAACTCGCTAGCGACTTTAAATCGAGTATACGGAGCTCATTTCTGATCTCTCATAGAGTCCTTGTAACCCCACGCTACGAAAACTAACGGAGCGGAAACTAGTGTAACCTTTATACACAGGGTGCTCACAGGGTGCTCTGCAGCTAGTATGCGTCTCTGGAACTTCATGGTGATTAAAAGTCCACATTCTCTGCATAGGATTTATTTATAAAATTTATTATGCATGACTAGGGTTGGTGCGCTGAAAGTGTCGATTTCACTTGAACAGTCTTTTATACGTGTACTAAAACAAACGGCAAATATAGACTGATGAGTCAAAACATTATTATCACCTGCTTAATAGCTTGTTTGTCCGTCTTTGAAACGAAATACACCACCGATTCTGCGTGTCAGGGATCCGACAGTTTGTTGGTGGGTTTGTGAAGGTATGTGGCATTAGATTTCTACGCACAGGTCATGTAATTCACGTAAATAAAGGGCCGTTGATTTGCGTAGGCGGTTGTGGCTCCCTACAGCGACATAGATGGAGCCCGTAGGATCTACGTCAGTCGAATTTGGTCGCCGCGACATCAATGTGAGTTCACTACAATGCTCCTCAAACCTCTGTAGCACGGTGCTGGCTCCGAGATACGGACAGTTATACTGCTGAACGCTGAAATCGCCGTCGGGGACGACATCAAGCACGAAGGGATGCAGGTGGTTCGCAACTGCCATCGTTTCTTTAATTACTACCACAGGTCCCATGCAAGCACTGGAGAACGTCTCCAATAGCACAATATGCTCCCACCACCCTGCGACCTTGGTGCGTTGAACGTTTCGAGCCGCCGTTCACCTCCAAGACGGCGTTTGTGGAGACGACCATCGACCTAGTGTAGCGAAAACGCGATTCACCCGAAGAGCAACCGAGCGGGGTGGCGCAGTGGTTAGACACTGGACTCGCATTCGGGAGGACGACTGTTCAATCCCGCGTCCGGCCATCCTGATTTAGGTTTTCCGTGATTTCCCTAAATCGCTCCAGGCAAATGCCGGGATGGTTCCTTTCAAAGGGCACGGCCGACTTCCTTCCCCGTCCTTCCCTAATCCGATGAGACCGATGACCTCGCTGTCTGGTCTCCTTCCCCAGAACAACCAACCAACCAACCCGAAGAGCCGACACGTTTACATTAATCGATGGTCGAATCCCAATGGTCCAGCGCCCATTGCAATCGTAATTTACAATGTAGTTCGGTCAACATGTGAATACGTGGAGGTAGTCCGCTGGGAAGCTCCATGTTCAACACCTTACAATGAACAATGTGCTCCGAAACACTTGTGTGTGCACCAGCACTGTGCTCTTTCGGCGGAGATGCCACAGATCACCCTCTGTCCTACTTTTACACAGCAGACAAGCCTCGAAACTGCACTTCCTGTGAAGAGCCTTGGACGTCCAGCCATTTCGTGCCTAGTGGTAGCTTCTCTGTCCTTGTACCTCTTTCTGTAGATGCTCACGACAGTAGCACGTGAACAGTCGACCAGCTTAGTCGACCAGCTTAGCCGTTTTCGAGATACTCGTTCAGAAGCTCTGCGTAATTATGATCTTCCCTTAGTCATGGTAGCTTATGTCAATGGATTTCGACATTTGCGTCCCACATCTTTGCTAGGGTGTCTGTTCCGTTTACATACTTCTGTTACTGCGCCACATGCCCGCAGCGCTACTAGGTGACATCCAACCTCGCGGTCGGCAGTGGGCCCGAGCCGGCCGGTGTGGCCGTGCGGTTAAAGGCGCTTCAGTCTGGAGCCGCGTGACCACTGCGGTCGCAGGTTCGAATCCTGCCTCGGGCATGGATGTGTGTGATGTCCTTAGGTTAGTTAGGTTTAATTAGTTAAAAGTTCTAGGCGACTGATGACCTCAGAAGTTAAGTCGTATAGTGCTCAGAGCCATTTGAACCATTTGGTCGGCAGTGATCATAATGTTTTGGTTCGTCAGTGTATGTTTGTTACTACATGAGTCCTGTCGTTACAAAACAAACACTGAGCTGCCACAAAAAAGTCAATAGAACAACGAAGACCAAACAAGTGTTATGGAGACCATTTGAAGTTATCAACAAAATCCTCCAAGACCATCCAGTGCTAAGGAAAGTTAATAACACGCTGTAATGTATATCTACCAGAGAGCTTTTAAGATATAGAAGATGCATCAGCGGCCAACTGAATTACACTGCTAGCTATTAAGGATTGTGGTACCATGGATGGGCCGGGCAACAAACGTCAAACTGGCAGTAAGTTAACTATATGGCTAGATACGTAAATTATTAGCATTTCAGTGCAAAAGCATGAAGGAAATAGAAGTAACTTAATCAACATTCTGCATACAAAGAAAGTCATTACATTTCTGTTGTCTAACGATCCGTGCCTGTGCTGTAACTGTCGACATCTTCGTGACGTTATCTTTCAACAATATGACATAAGACCGCATGTTGTCTGTGCTGTCGTAACCCGTGGCCCCAAGGGATGATGCAGCTACCATCGTCTGCACTCGAGAACGACACAGAAAAAACTCTTCGCCTGAGTGATCTCAACCTTCAGCAGGACAATACGTTCTGCCCATCACTCCACACTCAGTGCTATGTCGGAACTCTGCACGGAACGAAGGGTACTTGTGTGGCACTCCAGACAAACTAACTTCAGTTATACTGAGAGTATATAGGACGCCAACGTGACTTGAACCGAGCTCTGATTAATCTCCGTCAGTCGTTCGTGGTTACTTAGCGCTTATAGATGCGCTGTTTCCGTATCACTTTTCCGCCATCAGGGCGTTAGTGAATTTTGAATGCTATTAGGTAGGTTTCTCTTATCCAGTTGGTCATGCGTGTATAACAGTAATTAGAGTTCCGTGTCTCAGTCTGTAAGGACGGAATCGCTTTTCTGTCCATCTATCTTAGGATCGCTTTGTTGTCCACCTGCTGTCCGGCTGTTAAGAACTCATTTTCTCAGGAAAGAGTAGACCTATAAAGCTCGAATTTATGTAGCATCCACCTTTGCCCCGTAAAAATTTTAAGCTTCTAAGTCAATGCAATCAAAACTTATGGCCACATGTCACATATTTTGATACTCGAAAACTCACTCATCAAAACCTACAGGATACTTCCCGTTAACCCAGAATCAAGAAACTTGGCAAGAAGCAAGATTTGATGGTACAAGCAAATGGAAAAATCCGAATACTCTTAATTTGTAAGTATATAACATGAAAAAAGTTTTATTATTTTTTTATATATCTGCCTTTTTCTCTGTCCGTCTGTTAATACCCATTTTCTCTGGAACAGGTTGGCATATCAACTTAAAATTTACATCATATACTAAGGTCTATGGTCCCTTTGCGATGCAAAAATATTAAACTTGTAAGTCAATACAGTCATATGATACGGCCATTTATGTCACATATTTTGATATCCGAAACTAACTCATCAAAACCATAGGACCCTTCCAGTTGACTAAGAATCATGAAATTTGGGAAGAAGCAATCCGAAATTGTTGTTTTGTATTCATACCACATGGGAAAATATTTATTTTGTCATTTGTTATCCAACTTCAAATTTGAAATTAAAATATTGTAGAAAGTCTTGGAACCCGGGATTGATATCCCGCCACTATCATTGTAGGTAACAGACAAGGAGTCGTTAACATCCTCGAGTCCCAGAATGTATAAATGGTCTATGTACATAATTAAGTTTGTACGGAACCCTTAGTGCGCACCTGGAAAATTTTTTTGATGTAATTTGTTATTTACCATATCATTAAGGAGTCTCATTAAAAAGCAGCGCATTTAGATCGAGATATACTCATTTTGGAATACATAAATATTTCTGTTTCTCCTCAAGGACGCATTCTGTAGACTTAGAGTTCACTAGAGGAGGAGCACAATCTTGGCTGCGGAAAGAATGGTGAGGTAATCGGCCACGCCCAATTCCAAAGGTACTGTTCCGGTATTTTTCTTAAGCGATTTAACGAAACCACGCAGAAACCTAAATCAGGGTGACCCAATGGTGGTATAAAGATCCACCATAACGAAAGAGAGTTCATAGCGTTAACTACTGCGCCTCCTTAACATGGTTTTTATTCTACTAGTAAAGTCTGTCCAACAGGAGGCACATTGGACACCTCGAACAAAAAAGTGATCTGATATATGTCATAACTTTTAACAATATAGACTAGAATGCACTCTTTGAAATACTGAAGGTAGCAGGATGAAATACTGAGAGCGAAAGGTTATCTAAAACTTGTGCAGAAAGTAGACTGCAGTTTTTAGTAGCGAAGGACATGACAGGGAAGCAGTAGTTGGAAAAGGAGTGAGAAACATCCCTTATATTATTCAGCCTGTACACAGAACAAACAGTGAAGGAAGCTAATGAGCAATTAGTGAAGGGGTTAAAGTTCAGCGACAAGAAACAAAAATTTTGAGGTTTGTCAGCGATATTGTAATTTTGCTAGAGATGAAACAGGACCTGGAAAATCATTTGAACAGAATGGACACTGTATTGAAAAGACGTTATAAGAAGAACTTCAACAAAAGTAAAAAAAAGAGTAATAGAGTGTAGTGGAATTAACTCAGGAGATGCTGAGGGCATTAGATAATGAAACTAGACACTAAAAATAACATTTGAGTTCTGATATTTTGGCAGAAAAGTAACTGACAGTGGCAGGAGTACAGAGGATCAAAAACTCAAGTTCGCCATAGTACGGGATTCAGTTGTGAAAAAGGGGAATTTGTTAAAATTTAAATGTCAGGGAGCCTTTCCTGAGGGCTTTTGGAATGTAGCCTTAGGCGGAACTGAAACGTGGACGATTAACAGTTTAGACATGCAAAGAATTTAATAACAAATATTAAACAAAACAGGCAAAGACCACGCCTACGGACTAAGGGATAAATCACCTTATACATTTCCTGCATTGATTCTGTTTCAAATATGTTAACTGTGAAAGTTTTATAAAACACTCACTGGCATATTGACGAGCTGGAAATTCATTGCACTTTCAAGTCAGTCTTGACTCAGGTTGGTAAGGGTCATATACGTTTCACTTACGATGAAGTTGTGGTTACATTTTAACTTTGTGTACATCTCGTTAGTCAAAGATAGAGGGGAAGAACAGGGACTCTGTAATTATGCCACATGAGTGATTTTAGTACAATATATACAGCTGAAGTGATAATAAGCATAGATGAATTAATGAGAGTGTGGCACAAGTTTTTAAATTCAGAAGGAGAACGCATTAGGTTGCCTCAGATAAATGTTAATTAACGACATTCCTTTTTATTATTCAACGCAACTGTTCTATAACCCAACAATTCTACAGGGTGAAGCTTCTGTGATGTTTAGAGGGGACTTAGTAGATAAAATTTTGGATGTAAAAGATAAAGTTTTGGATATATATTAAATACACTGATCAACCAGAACATTGTGATCACCTGCCTACTGTCGATATAAACTATTCCAGAGGATAGGAGCCTCACCTGGCGAGGAATGACTGCTAGTCAGGCACACGAACGGTGCATGTAGTATCAGTGAGTGTGCTGCCCGCGTGTAGAATGGGGAGGGCGAGCGATCTGTCGAAGTTAGACCAAGGGCAGGTTGTGATGGTCCGGAGGCTCGGCACGAGCATTTATTAAACTACACGACCGTCGGGTGTTTAAGAAATGCTGTGGTGAATGTCTTCAACACGTGGCGAAAACAAGGTCAAACCACGTCCAAACGTCTTGGTGTTAGGCGGCCGCATCTGAATAAAGATGTCGGATATCGTAGGCTGGGCAGACTGGTAAAACAGGACAGGCGGCGAACTGTGGCGGAACTGACATCAGACTTTAATGCTGGGCAGAGTGCAAGTGTGTCTGAACACACAGTGCACCGAATACTCCTAATGATGGCCCTCTGCAGCCATCGACCCATGCATGTTCCAATGTTAACGCCATGACATCGGCAACTACAGTTGAAATGGGCACGTGACTATCGGCACTGGACGTTGGCGCGTTGTACGGTTTGAAGAGTCCCGATATCTTCTTCGTCATGTCGATGGGAGGGCGTGAATCCGTCGTCTTCCAGGGGAACAGCTCCTTGACACCTGTAGGTGGGACGGGGACAAGCTGGCGGTGGGCCCATTAAGCTCTGGAGAACATTCACGTGGGCATCCACGAGTCCAGTGGGGCTCGTGCAAGGCACCATGACGCCTGAGGAGTATCGTATACTGTTTGGAGACCAAGTACACCCCTTCATGACGATCATGTTTTGCTGAAGACAGTGCCATTTTCCAACTAGACAATGCGCCATGTCACAAGGCCAGAAGTGTGATGGAGTGGTTCGAGTAACGCAGTGGCGAGTTCAGATTGATGTGTTGGCCCCCCCAACTCGCCAGATCTGAACCCGATCAAAAACATCTGAGATGCGATTTAACATGGCGTCAGAACTCATCGCCTCCCTCCCAAGAATCTACGGGAATTAGGTGACGTGTGTGTGTAGATGAGGTGCCAACTCCCTCCAGCCTCCTAGCAAGACCTCATTGCTTCCACGCCACGACGCATCGCCGCTGTTATCCTTGCCAAAGGTGGACCTACCGGCTATTAGATAGGTGGTCATAATGTTCTGGCTGATCAGTGTACGTTTCACGATCGGATCAGATTCAGACGTCCTGCTTCACAGTACGCATACAAACTGAGAAGATGGCGCCGCTGCAGCCTAGTTATAATTATGACATCACATACCATTCTACCGCGACTGCAACAACTGCTGCGAGAAACTGGCACGTTTGCAGCTAGCGCGGTTGACTGTGGTGTTCCACGTACCAGTATGGGTCGCACTTCGCCACATAGAAGAAAACCCTACGATGAGTGTTCGAAACACTGCCCATGCCGTGCGCAATGTGTAGACGACCAAGTACAAAGAACGTTGGTTTCAGCCAGTATGCTCTATATCTGCAAGGGACAATGACTGACGAAGTGATTGGTACGTATGTCGCTGAGACCGGACTGACACAAGCTCGCCGGCTGCGGTGGCCGAGCGGTTCTAGGCGCTTCAGTCTGCAACCGCGTGACTGCTACGGTCGCAGGTTCGAATCCTGCCTCGGGCATTGTTGTGTGTGATGTCCTTAGGTTAGTTAGGTTTAAGTAGTTCAAAGTGTAGGGGACTGATGACCTCAGATGTTAAGTCCCATAGTGCCCAGAGACATTTGAACCATTTGACACCAGCTCGATGTCTAATTCAAGAAACTACTTTACCCAAACGGCATTTTTTCTATGCAGTGTATTCTACAATGGTGTCACGCAAATGTATCTTTCACTTCGGTTGCGTTCTTGATACAAAAAATTATCGTTTTAAACAAACAATAAAGTCGCGTAAATCGACGGACTTAATTCTGTGACGTCAGTAGGTTCATTATATGGCGTACCGTGTGCTGAATATAAAGATGTGACCATCCCAAAGCGAAACTATTCTGTTTTTCGTAACCGTCGCTTTACGCAGCGTAGTATCGTAAGGCTTTTCCCGCAACTGCCTCCTCGCTCTCGGAACAGTGCGGCCGTCGCTGTTACCGCCCTTAATTAGATTGCTCATTACCGCCGTGCGGGGTGCGGCGTCACCGCCCACCACCGCCAGAGGCGCCACCGACGCGTTATCTGCCGCCGCCGGCGTAATCTGCATGCCGGAGGAGGTGATGGAGGAGGGGGGAGGGGAGGAGGGGACCCCAGTCCCGGACCTGTTGCTGGCACGGCCGGCTTAACATTAGGCAAATTGCGAGCCGTCCGTCGCTATCGCAGCCGCCAAAGGGCGTCTCTGCGTTAGAGCGGGCCTAATCCAGCAATAACAGACACTGCGCGTGTAACGCTGCAGCAGCCACGCCCGGTGAAGTGCTTGTAGCCCACGTGTAGTTACCGCACTGCACTACCGCTAATAAGCTGCGACGCGGATCCCGACAGAGATAAAAACGTGTAGCAGACACACGCTCATTTAAATCTACTTTTATCTTTTTAAAAGCTTTGTCCGATCTTTATGCAAACATGGTGGTCTTTTTTCCTTCACACTGTGACGTATGTGATTTCGTTGTTGTCTTCAGTCCAATGAGTGGTTTGATGCAACTCTCCATAACTGTCTATCCCGTACAAACCTCTTCATCCTTTTATATTTATTGCACCATACATACGTTTGAAGTCGGTTACTGTATTCAAGCATTGACATTCGTCTGTAATTTTTACCCACTCTGCCCTCTATTAGCAAACTGACGATTCCTTGAAGCCTCAGAATGTGTACTGTCAATCGATCCCTTCATTTAATCAAATCATTAAAAATATTAAAAATGGATGTACGCGTGTATGTATGCTTCACGTCTCCTCCTAAATCATCGGACCGATTTCAACCTAACTTGGTATACATATCATTTGCTGTCTGGAAAGAATAACTGTGCGGGTAAGAATCACCCATCTATCAAAGGGGACCTAAGAGACATCTAACCAACTTTACGTATAATTTCAAACCCTTACGAAACCTTTTCTAGCTGACGACCAGGACAAAATGATGAAAGGAAAAAAGGTTATCGCTTACTGTATTTTCGCTGTTCATGCCGTAAATCTCCCAAATGAAACATAACGTTTTAATTTATTGTTTTTCTACTACTGACTGTATTTGTGACACATTTTGCAGAAAGTATTCACATATGCCACTGAATGTATCCGCTAAATTATATCGTTGTACGAAACATAGTTGAGGATATACACTGATGAGACAAGCTACTATGACCACTGCCCACCGCTACATAGGACACCGCCTGGTGGCATTGCGTGCACATGACGCGCCAACAAAAGTGTGTAAGCGAGCAGACACAGATGGAGGATCAATCTAGGGAAGATACGGGCTGCAAACAGGAAAATCCATTGAGACAAGCTACTTTTACGTAGTTACTTACAACTCTTATGCATTTTATCTGCAACCAGCGTGCACTGTTTGCACAGGTACTCTTTTATTACATGACGAGATAGGGTACTATGGAACTATGGACTGTCTTATCTATAACATATGTTAACTTTGAATATGTATGCACATTTTACATTTGTTCCATAACTATACCTTTATACATCACAGTTGTATCCAATTAATGTGAACAATCGACGAAATGGATTGGCCCTGAAAAAAAAAAAATCTATACGAATGATCTGGTGATGGCGATTTATTTTCACTGAAACTATAGATCATGGTGTATTTTTATGCGATCTGGGCGAATAAACTTGTGTTATAGGAACAACAACCGTATGTGATTTCCTGACTGATTGAAGCTGTTTGTCATTGATTGGAATCCGGATTCATGACGTGGCAGACGGCCCTGACGAATGACTGACAAGCGATTTCTACCCTAATGTGGTCCAGCGAAATTCGGCAGTGTGGTGTCTAAGTGAATTAGTGCCGCACTACAATTCCACAATTCCAAGGGTTCAAAGTTCTATCCTCAGCCCGTTCAAGAACTGTTTCTGTTATGTATGACTTAATTCACCGATGGCAATGATTTTTCATGTATGTGAAAAGCGTAAAATTGCTAAGCGGTTCAGAGTCAGTGTCACACTCTACGACACACTAAAACTGGTCAGGTAGCCAGTTCAAATGGTGGAGAGAGGCAAGGTCATATCACCAACAACAGGACAACGCATTATAAAGGACTGCCGTTTTGAAATCAAACTTCGTATTTAGGACATCTTTTGTTAGATGGTCTAAACTGTATTCACTGCTTTGGGTTCGAACATCTTCTTCTTCTTCGTCTTCTTTTGCTTCCGCCGTGTCCCACAGTTTGCGCAGGGTCACGATCAGATTTAGCATGGTTAATGGAAGAGGTGGCTGGATGCCCTCCCTGCCGCCACCCCACACCCTCCCCAGGGAGGAATCAGTGTACCCCAGCTGTCTGCATCTAGTGTAAATCTTGAAATAGTGCTAGTCGTGTAACTGAGGCAGGACGTAGGGACCAGCGTGGTATTCACCTAGGGGAATGTGTAAAACCGCCTAAAAACCACATCCAGGCTGGCCGGCACACCGGTCCTCGCCATTAATCCGCCAGGCACATTCCATCCGGGGCCGGCGCCCTTACTCGAGTCCAGGAAGCAGCGCATAGCGCTCTCGGCTAACCTGGCGGGTGGTTCGAACCACCAGTTATGGTCAGTAATAAATTAACATAGTTCTTTATGTAAACATTTTATAGACACTAGATCGTTTTTCACACTATAGTCGCTTTTAACGTTATATTAGGTCAGTGCATAAGTTCATGGCGGTTTTGTTTTGCATGTTCCTATTCTGGTTGCTATGGATTTATTGTAATTTTTTTTGTAATTCACTGTTGCTAATTGAGTTTACATTCTGTCATTTGGGAACACTGAGTGGAGCAATGAACGCTAGAAAATGGAAAGCCAAATGGAAAACTCGGAACATATCCGACACATACTTCTACTTGGGAGAAAGAAAACTGGCGTTCTACGGATCGGAGCGTGGAATGTCAGATCCCTTACTCGGGCAGGTAGGTTAGAAAATTTAAAAAGGGAAATGGATAAGTTAAAGTTAGATATAGTGGGAATTAGTGAAGTTCGGTGGCAGGAGGAACAAGAATTTTGGTCAGGTGATTGCAGGGTTATAAATACAAAATCAAATAGGGGTAATGCAGGAGTAGGTTTAATAATGAATAAAAAAATAGGAGTGCGGGTTCAAATGGCTCTGAGCACTATGGGACTCAACTGCTGAGGTCATTAGTCCCCTAGAACTTAGAACTAGTTAAACCTAACTAACCTAAGGACATCACAAACATCCACGCCCGAGGCAGGATTCGAACCTGCGACCGTAGCGGTCTTGCGGTTCCAGACTGCAGCGCCTTTAACCGCACGGCCACTTCGGCCGGCAGGAGTGCGGGTTAGCTACTAGAAACAGCATAGTGAACGCATTATTGTGGCCAAGATAGACACAAAGCCCATGCCTACTACAGTAGTACAAGTTTATATGCCAACTAGCTCTGCAGATGATGAAGAAATAGATGAAATGTATGACGAGATAAAAGAAATTATTCAGGTAGTGAAGGGAGACGAAAATTTAATAGTCATGGGTGACTGGAATTCGTCAGTAGGAAAAGGAAGAGAAGGAAACGTAGTAGGTGAATATGGATTGGGGCTAAGAAATGAAAGAGGAAGCCGCTTTGTAGAATTTTGCACAGAGCATAACTTAATCATAGCTAACACTTGATTCAAGAATCATAAAAGAAGGTTGTATACCTGGAAGAATCCTGGAGATACTAAAAGGTATCAGATAGATTATATAATGGTAAGACAGAGATTTAGGAACCAGGTTTTAAATTGTAAGACATTTCCAGGGGCAGATGTGGATTCTGACCACAATCTATTGGTTATGAACTGCAGATTGAAACTGAAGAAACTGCAAAAAGGTGGGAATCTAAGGAAATGGGACCTGGATAAACTGAAAGAACCAGAGGTTGTAGAGAGTTTCAGGGAGAGCATAAGGGAACAATTGACAGGAATGGGGGAAAGAAATACAGTAGAAGAAGAATGGGTAGCTCTGAGAGATGAAGTAGTGAAGGCAGCAGACGATCAAGTAGGTAAAAAGGTGAGGGCTAACAGAAATCCTTGGTTAACAGAAGAAATATTGAATTTAATTGATGAAAGGAGAAAATATAAAAATGCAGTAAATGAAGCAGGCAAAAAGGAATACAAACGTCTCAAAAATGAGATCGACAGGAAGTGCAAAATGGCTAAGCAGGGATGGCTAGAGGACAAATGTAAGGATGTAGAGGCTTGTCTCACTAGGGGTAAGATAGATACCGCCTACAGGAAAATTAAAGAGACCTTTGGAGAGAAGAGAACCACTTGTATGAATATCAAGAGCTCAGATGGCAACCCAGTTCTAAGCAAAGAAAGGAAGGTAGAAAGGTGGAAGGAGTATGTAGAGGGTTTATACAAGGGCGATGTGCTTGAGGACAATATTATGGAAATGGAAGAGGATGTACATGAAGACGAAATGGGAGATAAGATACTGCGTGAAGAGTTTGACAGAGCACTGAAAGACCTGAGTCGAAAGAAGGCCCCTGGAGTAGACAACATTCCACTAGAACTACTGATGGCCTTGGGAGAGCCACTCATGACAGAACTCTACCATCTGGTGAGCAAGATGTATGAGACAGGCGAAATACCCTCAGACTTCAAGAAGAAAATAATAATTCCAATCCCAAAGAAAGCAGGTGTTGACAGATGTGAAAATTACCGAACTATCAGTTTAATAAGTCACAGCTGCAAAATACTAACGCGAATTCTTTACAGACGAATGGAAAAACTGGTAGAAGCGGACCTCGGGAAAGATCAGTTTGGATTCCGTAGAAATGTTGGAACACGTGAGGCAATACTAACCTTACGACTTATCTTAGAAGAAAGATTAAGAAAAGGCAAACCTACGTTTCTAGCATTTGTAGACTTAGAGAAAGCTTTTGACAATGTTAACTGGAATACTCTATTTCAAATTCTGAAGGTGGCAGGTATAAAATACAGGGAGCGAAAGGCTATTTACAATTTGTACAGAAATCAGATGGCAGTTATAAGAGTCGAGGGGCATGAAAGGGAAGCAGTGGTTGGGAAAGGAGTGAGACAGGGCTGTAGCCTCTCCCCGATGTTATTCAATCTGTATATTGAGCAAGCAGTAAAGGAAACAAAAGAAAAATTCGGAGTAGGTATTAAAATTCATGGAGAAGAAGTAAAAACTTTGAGGTTCGCCGATGACATTGTAATTCTGTCAGAGACAGCGAAGGACTTGGAAGAGCAGTTGAACGGAATGGACAGTGTCTTGAAAGGAGGATATAAGATGAACATCAACAAAAGCAAAACGAGGATAATGGAATGTAGTCAAATTAAATCGGGTGATGCTGAAGGAATTAGATTAGGAAATGAGACACTTAAAGTAGTAAAGGAGTTTTGCTATTTAGGGAGTAAAATAACTGATGATGGTCGAAGTAGAGAGGATATAAAATGTAGACTGGCAATGGCAAGGAAATCGTTTCTGAAGAAGAGAAATTTGTTAACATCGAGTATAGATTTAAGTGTCAGGAAGTCGTTTCTGAAAGTATTTGTATGGAGTGTAGCCATGTATGGTAGTGAAACATGGACGATAACTAGTTTGGACAAGAAGAGACTAGAAGCTTTCGAAATGTGGTGCTACAGAAGAATGTTGAAGATAAGGAGGGTAGATCACGTAACTAATGAGGAGGTATTGAATAGGATTGGGGAGAAGAGAAGTTTGTGGCACAGCTTGACTAGAAGAAGGGATCGGTTGGTAGGACATGTTCTGAGGCATCATGGGATCACCGATTTAGTATTGGAGGGCAGCGTGGAGGGTAAAAATCGTAGACGGAGACCGAGAGATGAATACACTAAACAGATTCAGAAGGATGTAGGTTGCAGTAGGTACTGGGAGATGAAGAAGCTTGCACAGGATAGAGTAGCATGGAGAGCTGCATCAAACCAGTCTCAGGACTGAAGACCACAACAACAACAACAACTTCTACTTGATTTCAAAATATGGATGACACCAGTGGAGGCAGACAGAAACATTTGCGGCGCTTGGGGGATAATGCCATTGGACAAAGCATGGCAAAAAAATGGTTTTCTCGCTTTAAGGATGATTGTTTTCACATTAATGACTCTTTACATTTAGGAAGACCTGCAGCTTTTGATGATGACCGTTGTAAACGCATTAGTCCACAATAATTCACATCAGTGTGCTTAAGAACGGATAGATGTGATGAACTGTGATCGTACCACCATCGGGGCAACATTTGCATGCAATGAGGAAGGTTCAAGAATCATGTGTATGGTTACCGCAAGCTCTAAGCCAATATCACAAAAATCAGAGGTTATCCAGCCACATGCGTATCTCTACTTGCTCGTCATCAACTGGCTCTTGAAAAACATCGACCATTCCTATCCTGAATTGTTACTGATCACGAGAAATAGTGTCTTTAACATAACGCAAAGAAAAGGAAGGACTCGTTGGGGCCAAACAAAGCTGCAACTCCCCGTACAAAGACCTGCACGCATACACAAAAGATAATGTTATGCATCTGATGGAACAGCGACGGAGTGGTGTACTACGAATTGTTTCTACGAGGTGGAGCCATCACTGTTGTCATTTACTGTCAACAAATGAGGCGTCTTGCAGAGGCAGTCCATGAACAACGACCAGAAAGACGGCATGAAATGATGCTGCTGCATGGTAACGACCGCCTGCTTTCTGCTAGACTGACGAAAGCCCCTATATAGGAGCTGGGTTGTGAAGTCATTCCGCATCCTCCTTAGTAAGCTCATCTTGCGCCCTCAGATTTTCACCTTCTCCACTTTCTATCGACAAACCATCAAGAAACTTCCTTTCCGAATGAAACTGTGTCTCAAAACCACGTGATATCTACAATATCGGAATGGAGAAGTTACCTTAGCGTTGGCAGACTGTTGTAAATAGTGGAAAAAAATTTATTACTCATGACTAAAGTCTCTGTTATGTGAATCTGTCATGTTAATTAAATTTATGTAAAAACGCTGTGAACTTATGAACTAACCCAATATATTTACCGACATATTTTTCTGGCGATTCTGTTTCATTTCTTGTAAAAGACAATGATTAACTGTGTATATCAATACATACATACATACATAATACGTACATACATTAATCCTTGTTCCATAGATCATGAATACGACATGTCGTAATGATGTGGATCATGTCATTTTAACGTAAGTTTTCTTTATACAAAATAATTAATTAATTTTTACAGTTAATACTTCATATCTAAAAATTCATCTACTGAGTCGAAGCAGTTATCATTCAGAACTTTTTTTAATTTGCTTTTAAATGTTGGTTGGCTATCTGTCAGACTTTTAATGCTATTTGGCACATGATCAAATACTTTTGTGGCAGCATAATTCACCTCTTTCTGTGCCAAAGTGAGATTTAATCGGAAATAGTGAATATCGTCCTTTCTTCTAGTGTTGTAGCTATGCACTTCACTGTTATTTTTGAACTGGGATGGGTTATTAATGACAAATTTCATAAGTGAATATATGTATTGAGTAGGTACTGTGAATTAAAATTTTTTTCCACTTCTGACTTCTAGTTAACAAACTTTTCATTGTGTTTGATAGAAATACAGTCTTTCTGTGCTCTCAAGTTGCCGTGTTCCCTTTTAACAATATTCCAAATGGTTTTAATTTTATTATCAGATGTGCTAATCTCAGACTTAAGGCACATAGTCTGGACTTTTTAATATCTTTTCGTAATACATTGGAGTAGTTTTTATAATATTTCACTGTTTCAGGATCATTACTCCTCCTAGCTATAAGATACATTTCCCTTTTCTATTTACAAGATATTTTCATCCCTTTAGTAAGCCATATCTTCTTACATGGTTTCTTACAATTATGTTTCGCTGTTTTATTAGGGAAACTGTTTTCAAATATACTCACAAAGGTATCATGGAATAGGTTAAATTATAAATTAGCATCAGGTTCTCCTTACACTCATCCCAGACTAACTGTTGCAAGCTTTCCCTAAAATTTTGAATTGTTAAATCGTTAATTGAATGCACTATTTTGGAGGACTGTTTTGCATTACTGTATGAAGCTATATCATACACCGTAACTACATGCATCATGATCAGACAGACCATTTTCAACAGGAAAGGTTTTTAATGGATTAAATGTATCTCGGTCTATGAAAACATTATCTGCTGCTTTCCTGCACCACCCGAGTAGGAAAATCAGTAACTGAAATCAGATTGAAAGAACCAAGTAATACTGCAAGGTCAAGCTTTCTATCGGACTCTTTCAGAAAATCTACATTGAAATCCCCACAAACAATAATTTGCTTTCCGCTGTCTGACAGATGGCACAACACAGAATCCAAGTTTTTCAAAAACAGTTGAAATTTCCCAGTGGGTAGCTACAATTATAAAAGTGCCATTATTTATTTTAAGCGCATACGCGCATGCTTGGATATGTTGCTCTACGTAAAATTTTTTAGTTTCCAAATTTTTCACACTTCAGCAGATTTTAACATCTATGGCAACTCCACCTCTCTCCATAGTGTCTCTACTTACATATGCTGAGAGCTTATATCCACCTACATTTAACAGTCCCATACCTGTGACTATATGTTTGCCAGACAGGCATAGTACATCTATTCCATCCTCAGTTTCTAAATCTTCTAAACAAACAACGAGCTTCTCTACTTGTATTTTAATGCCCTGATATTCTGATGCAATGTACTAACATTATTTTTCACTGTGCTTTTATGAGAATCTTGTGTTATTTTAACATCTCTAGTACCTGCCTGTCTGGAATTCTCACTAAGTTTAATTTCAATCAATCTTGGATGATTGGACACTGATCTTATCCTAATAAAGTACTCCCATGAGGTCCAATGTCCCCCTTAAAATTTTTGCTATCATCCCAGCCAGTTTACCCTTCCCTTTCCTTATGAGATGCGGGCTATCTCTTGTGAAGTCCCACCTACTAATACCATCAACAGGAAACAAACCTATGCCTGAAAAAGTAGCTGCCCAAAGCAGCTGATCTAATTCCATAATGACCCTCCTAACAGAGCTGTTCAATTGGGGCCGATCATACCGCATGAAATCAGGAACCAAGCCAACATCTGTACGGTTCGTTGCAGATGCTATTTTTACCAGGTCACACTCAATACTGTAGCCCTGATACCTATCAATACTGTTTCCCTCTCCACTCACTACCACAACATGATCCTGCTTTGTAGAATTCTTGCACAATGATCCTACATCCTCTATCACTTGGCTAAGACATGCACTGGGCTTGAAAATTCTTGTGACCTGGTATCTGTCACCTAATTTTTCCTGCAAGATCTGGACCACACCTCCTCCATGGCTACTACCTAACAACCTGAACTTTCCTCTTACTTTCTACTTTTTTTGAAACAATTGCTTTCCTAGTGAAAGTCTGTTGAGTGCTGACTACACTTACACCTACTTGAGCCTCTTCCTTCGTTGATTGATGTACCAAGGCGAATCTATTGTTTGTGCCAATGATATGTGTTCGCTTTCTGTGGCTTCTGTTCCTTGCTACCACTGCCCACCTCTCTTCACCCTTCTCCTCCCTTAACCATATCAGTTCCTCCCTAGGACTAACCAGTTAAGCCTAAAGGGTTCTAATCTTCCCTGCTGTTCCGCTATTTTCCTATCCCTTGAACATAACCTGCAATACCATGGAAGAGACCCATTTACTTCCCCGATTCCCATGCCACTACATTCACCCCAATTTAATCATATGCCACAACAGCTGCACAGATTCCCAGAACTGACTTTCCTACGGCAGTTCAAACACTTCTCGCTCATGGTTGTTTACAATATTTTTAAAAAATTATCTAGACAATAACAGTAATATTCTATTAACTAGAGATCACAAGAGTCACTAAGTTATATGGGACACTAATATACGTGTATACTATTAATATAGTAACGTAGTGCGCTTAAACTAAATTAAAAAATCAAAACTTGTATACCCGTAAAATTAGGCCCAAGATCGTGTATGCGCATTAGGTACTATACGCGTTTTGAAAGGAAATAAAAGATAGAACTTAAAACCTTTAATACCCCGAGCAGATACGGCACTACTAATTATATGTGGAATGAAAACAACCTACATTCTTCACTCAATACTTAAAGAAATGTTTTAAATTTGTATGTAAACCTACTTCTAAAGTACGTGGAAACTGGCCCTTACGTTTTTTTCCCTAGAAATACTTCGAAACGAAACAAATCTGCTATAGATAATATAAAATAGACTCAAATTAACTTCCTCACGATGTAATATTAACATAATTGGCAGTTATTACAGAATTAATTACTTATCTTCACGAGCTCAATATTACAGCGTGTGCGATCTGCGCCAGGGCTCTCTTGAAATAGGGTACGGTTCTGGAAAAACTGAAAATAACTGTGCAGTTAATTCAGATTTAAACTGAAGACATCGTTACGACAGGCTTGGAGCTATCAGATGTTTAGAATACATATTTATAGAGCATAGTTGTGCCTGCGAAGACAGTAAATGGGATAAGTGACTCTTCTCGATGGAATAAAGAGTACAGCAAACGAACAATATTCTGGTGTTTACAGATACGAATGTCGGATGTAAAGCCGTTTCGCAGCAGTTAAAATAAATTTACACATCAATGCTACCAATTTGTAATAATCATTGTACGCCAGAAGGCTGAATAAAGATAACATCTGCACATCTCTTTAAGCCATCAGACGTTCGACACCTGTAACTTATTTGGTACAATTTGTAAACAGTGAACGTGTAAAGTTTGGCCGCGCGGGATTAGCCGAGCGCCGGCCAGTGTGGCCGAGCGGTTCTAGGCGCTACAGTCTGGAACCGCGAGACCGCTACGGTCGCAGGTTCGAATCCTGCCTCTGGCATGGATGTGTGTGATGTCGTTAGGTTAGTTAGGTTTAATTAGTTCTAAGTTCTAGGGGACTGATGACCTCAGATGTTAAATCCCCTTAGTGCTCAGAGCCATTTTGATTAGCCGAGCAGTCTAGGGCGCTGCAGTCACGGACTGTGCGGTTGGTCTCGGCGGAGGTTCGAGTCCTTCCTCGGGCATGGGTGTGCGTGTTTGTCCTTAGGATAATTTAGATTAAGTACTGTGTAA
The DNA here is from genome assembly GCF_023864345.2 of Schistocerca serialis cubense. Taxonomy (NCBI): domain Eukaryota; kingdom Metazoa; phylum Arthropoda; class Insecta; order Orthoptera; family Acrididae; genus Schistocerca; species Schistocerca serialis. Next base: position 285,264,016 of record NC_064643.1, on the reverse strand, counting down.
GCTTAGGGACTGATGACCTTAGCAGTTAAGTCCCATAAGATTTCACACTCATTTGAACATTTTGTAAAGTTTGATTCTAGAGTTCTCGAGGAAAATACGTAACACATATGCATAGTACTGCAGGTATGCAAGATCAATTCTTACAATGTTTCTTTTTACTTATCTATCAAATATATATTCAGACAAGCTGAATATCGTACACATCTCGATACTGTTGGTCTCCCGGGAGAACTAGTGTTGGACTGAAAATAAAAATGTCACCTGATTATAGACCGATGTCTCCGAAATGAATCCTAACTGCACAATCAAAGTTTAATTACTTGTTAATTCACAACTTCTAATGACGTACGCTATTGAGCCAAAAGATTACGACCACTGCCCGCTGCGAGACTGAACGCCGCCTGGAGGCGTCGCGGGCAAATGACACCGAAATGAAAGCATATTAGCGTAGTATAGACGAATGGGAAACCATTCTAGCAACGACACGAGCCGTAAATTGGAAAAAATAAGCCATATAAACGACTTTGACATAGGGCAGATTGCTGAGGCCCGGCATCTGGGAACGAGAATCTGTGAAGCGGCGAAGATGGTCGGCTGCTCGAGTGCTACTGTCGTAAGCATCTATGGAGTTTGGTATATGGACGGTGAAACTACAAATGTGTGAAGTAGTGTTGGACGTCCACGCCTCACCACAGGGCTTGGAGGCTGAAGGCTTGGGCTGTCTGTAAAGCTGGATAGTCGGCGATCTGTGTCAGATGTGGAGAGTAGAGTGCTGCATACCACTCAATGAACGTTGTCGAACACGACGCCCAGCAAGAGACGGCTCTTACGCATTACCATGATGATCACGCGACAGCGTCAGTTATGATCGTAGTGGGCACAGGAGAAACCAAAATGAATCGCTTGTTCGGGTGAATCACGCTTCTTGTTATACCAGGTCGCTGGTCGCGTCGGGATACGCCGTCACCTGGGCGAATAGTTCAGTTCGAACCACGCACTGCGTCACGGACACAAACCACTGGGGATAGTAGTAAGCGGAACATTCACCTGGGCTTGGATGAAACCAATCGCAGTAATCGACACTGTAAAAACTGGACTGCGTGAACATTATTGCGGGCCATTTGAATCTGTTCATGTTTGATGTCTTCCCCGATGGCAATGGCATCTTCCAGCAGGACAATTGTCATAACACCAGAATCGTGCTACAGTGGTTTGAGGGACACGACAGTGAAGTCAGGTTGGGGCCTGGATCACCAAATTCGCTTGAACTGAACAAAATGTAATTCATCATACAATGTAAGCTTTCACGGTCGGTATTGTCTTCACTTAAAACTTCAGAGCTGATAGGCCGTGGTCGAAGTATAAAACTCGGCCTATCAGCCCGGACATTTTAAGTGAAGAAATACAATTCGTGCTAGACTTTATCGGGTGTCAGCCCCGAGCCCGCAAACCACCGGCCCACATTTTATAGGAATTCAGTGACCTGTGTGTAGACATCTGTGCCACGCGCCTCTGGAAACCTACAAAGCACTTGCCGAATTCATGACACGCAGAATGGCTGCTTTATTGGCCTAAGGTGGTGGTCCATTGTTTCGGCGCGTTAGTGTATCATGGACATGAACACCGATACAAATAGTATAACCTACCTTAAGGGAAGCACACCTTTCGGGAGTAGATACTGTAACTGTTATTATCGAAAATCATCGCTGACAATAATTTACCAGTGCAATATCTATATATGAATGGCAATTACGCTTCGAAACTTCAATGCAAATTCACGCAGTGCAGCATTGTAATTAAATGTTCGCCATTGCTAGTCGGAAGGAACTCCAGTCACAAGTTGTTTCTCCTCTCTGATGGCGAGGTTTCTGGACTACTGATGGATGCGCTGCTTCAATGTGCCACGCTATGTTTTTACGCTACGTAGGCGACAGTAAATCGGAGTTGGCACAGAGTCATTTGGCAGCGTATCAAGTCATACAGATGGAACACCCGACGGACGTCAGTACATGTACAGTTCAGAAAATGAGATTCAGGCAGCACGGTCGCTGTCGTAACACAGTAAACACGTGTACTGGTACCGCTGTACTAAGAAGAAACATTAAACGTGTAAGCGCAATGCTATTGGTTAGAATCCAACATTAATGTACCGTTGAAAAATGTTGTATGTCTACACTCATTCTCGTAGTAAGACAAGTATACCTGAGGTCGCTCTGCATGGGTACAAGGATTTATAAATACAGACCTTAGGTGAAGCTGAAACGACATCCTTAACATGTCCCAACATAGATCCAGAGAAGCATCCATATCAAGTTAATGCAAAGATTTTCATCAGTACTGTAGGCGACTGTGAAAGCTAGATTGTTTCAGCATAAAAATGAAGTTCGACAAAATTGCAAATATTTTTTGTTTTGCAAATGATGCTATCGAAACCATCCCGAATTTAGCGCGACAAAGATCGCCCATTATCCTCGCACTCCATCAGGTCTTGCTATTGCACCGTGTACGCTGGATATGTAGCCTGGGTCGCTGACATATTCACAAACTATGCAGCCGAGGTTGTCAAGATATTTGTTCGTGGCCATTACTTTGAATAACGTAATTGCAAGGTTTAGTACGGGCATGATGAAGATTAGAGATTAACTCTGTGGATACAGATAAACAGAGCATGAAGTACAGGTTCTTTTGATTTCTAAATTATATAACCGCTATTCCCGAGTAGGCATATCTCCCCAATCGTAAGAGTCAATTTTGTTTTGGTCAGCTGTCAACATGAAATCTAACACTGAAGTAGGAGAAAGCACTCTGTCCTACTGGAAGAACACGTCTCGCTTGGTCCTGACGTGCGGGTCATATCGACTAACCCCGTAAGGTACTCGAAATGACAAAGCCCTCCGTCCGCAGCTAAAATACAGCTCATGAGCTGAGCATTTCCGCGGTACTGCCATTTATCAGTGGCACACACACATGACACAGTTGGTTGCTGATACGTGCTGATACGTGCTTTCGTCTTTTGTGTTGCTGATGATAATAAATGAAAGAAGGGTGGGAGTGAAATTTCGTGCCATCATGTATGCCGAATGTCGCCATCCCACGGGGATGGGTAACCATCAACAGTGGCCATGTGCCCTCAGGCTGACAATGCAGAGAGGTTTCGAATTTGATCTACTGACATCAGCGCGTAGTCCAGTGATCAGAAACACCACATCACTACTGGCGCTTTCCTTGCCCCCAAATAACGCGTTGAAAATTTGTAGCAGTATGAAGATTCGAAGCGGCTACCTCGAAATCTATCGTAACAGCGCTACTGGGGCGTCAGATGACATTCCTGTTCTGTGCTTGCCCATTATAGATCTGTTCTTTCTCCCCTTTTCTTCATCAAAATATTCGACACGGTCACCAGAGATCTTCAGAACTTAGAACTTTGGCCACCTTCTGTATGCTTATGATGTTCCACTGGCTACTCAAGACAAGATACCTGTTAACCGGCCGGGGTGGCCGAGCGGTTCTAGGCGCTACAGTCTGGAACCGCGTGACCGCTAAGGTCGCAGGTTAAAATCCTGCCTCTGGCATGGATGTGTGTGATGTCCTTAGGTTAGTTAGGTTTAAGTAGTTCTACGTTCTAGGGGACTGATGACCTCAGAAGTTAAGTCCCATAGTGCTCAGAGCCATTTGAACCATTTGATACCTGTTAACAGATGCAAATAAGAGGGACACTGTCAACATCGACTGTATAGTTCTAGCAAAGACAATAATCTTGAAGTAATTTGGTTCAAAACTCGTCGCCAACGATTCACTCGTTCCCGAAATCACAAACCGTCTTACGAATCCATGACTTAAATGGCGGTCAATGGCTAGTGTGCTTTGTGATGAGGACAGCCAAGACCTCACTGTTGCCTTGAAAGGGGCAAAACCAAGGCCCGCTACAAAGGAAGCAAAGCAACCATTTGCTGTAATGGAGATAAGTATGCTTCGGTGGACATCTGGTCTGACACTAAATGATCATGCGACCAATGATAAAATTCGCAGGCGGTATGAAATGGCACATTTCGTTGAGAAGATGAGGGAAGGGTGTCTGAGTGGTATGGGTAAGTACTTCGAGTACATCAAGAAACAACAACAAAATGCGAGCTTTCGTTGAAAGTCCATGGTAAACGAACTATTGGAAGACCGAGGCAACGTTGGCTAGAATCGCTCCATACAGACCTCAAGGTAGCGGCTCAAGCAAAAGATCGCGTTAGACGGAGACAGAGAGGCAATTTCGGGAAAAATGTCGAGAAAGAAGAAGAAAATCTTACATGAATTTTGGAGGTATGGAACCACAGTTTGGAGTGTACAGGTGCTCCGCGTAGGAGACAGTCTAGGAGATTTTTACGTGGAATAGCTGATAATCTGTAAATTCCATGCTAACAGCAGACGCATTCTGAGCTATCTAGCAACGCTTTTCATACTACTTTTTTTCAGAATATTTCTTCAGCTGTCACGGTGGTCTCCATAAGGTGGTCTCAAATGGGACCCTAGGCAACGGCCTTTCATAACAGACTTCGGTTTCCGTCATAGGCCTCGCCCTTTCATGAATGATTTTCTTTGGCACTCGTTTGGTGATCCCGCAATATGTACAATGTTAAAACGCTCCGGTCCCAGACATACCTGGTAAGTGGCGAGACAGTGATCAATTGAGAAAATTTTCCATAGCCTTGCTTAAATTAAAGTCTCCATCCATGATTATTAACAGGTTTCCCAACAGTCTAGTTTAAATAGACTCCTCTATTAGAATATTCTCCAGAGGCGACAAAATTATGCGACGAACGTAGCCGTATTTGGGGTGTACCGACTACTAGGATGAACGTGTGCTGCGTCCCCTGTCATGGAATATTTTATGACAACTAACCCGTAAAAACCACATTTTAGATCAATTTTCAAGTTAAAAACTTGTAATCCTTCTGGCTGTACATCTGCCAAGTTCCTTTAAGAGTATCCTGATACAACTGCTTCATACTTAACAATCATCTACAACCTATCGCTCAACGGAAGATCCGTACCTAAAAACTGGAAAGCTGCGAAAGTCACACCAATACCCAAGAAAGGAAATAGGAGTAATCCACTGAATTACAGACTCATATCGCTAACATCGATTTGCAGTAGGATTTTGCAACACAGACTGTGGCCCATCACTTTAACTACCTCTTTGAAGGGCAGGCCAAACTGTAACTAACCACATACATAGACGGTTTCAATGGGCGATGATCACTGTGGCTAACCACATAATATTTTCTCCCTTTACCGCTCAGGGCCCAGTAGTCTCTCTGCCAACCACCTAATTGTTGCCTAAAATGCCGCTAGATGGCAGTGCAGGTCTTCTGCGCGAATTTTTGCCGCGTATTCAGAACAATAGTTGATACTTCTTCATTGTTAGCACTGTTCTTGGAAGCTGCGTGCAGTATTCACTGTAGCTCTTCTACATATGACTATTTTTGGTAAGTAATTGCTTGTATTTATGTGTTGAACACATATAAGTCTACGTGTAATGTAACTTTAAATTGGAATATAATTTTCCATGTTTTACAGACAAATTTCTGTGTGGGTAGTACTGCTAACCACCGCCCTTCTGCTCAACCCAGTATATTTTTTTCGTTTCCATCGAATATGGATAGCCGAAAAGGAATAACTGAGGACGAATGTTACCGAAGTTTATTTGAAGTAATATCTTCTAGTGACAGAGTGTTGACAGCGATGGCAGTGATGCAAATGACCTCACATTCATGACAAGCTGTGCAAGTTCTATTCTTGTGTGCAGTCATGTGGTTCTAAATTTAACCAGTTGTCTTCATGGAAAGAATCATATTACTTTCATGGACTATTATTTTACATCATATGATCTGCTCGAGGACCTAAAATCCAATGGTGTGTACGCTTGTGGAACAATGAATCCCTGAAGGAAAAACATACCAAAACTCAAGGAGGAAAAGGAACTGGGAAGAGGGGAATTCGATTACAAAATAAGCAATGATGGCATAGTAATCTATAGATGGAAAGATAACAGAGCAGTCAACTTCATTTCAACATGTCATTCACCATCAGATGTGTCCACAGTAACTCGAAAAATGAAAGATTGAACAATAACCAATATCACTTGTCCAATTGTATTGAAAGACTACAATTCCAGTATGAACTACACTCCTGGAAATTGAAATCAGAACACCGTGAATTCATTGTCCCAGGAAGGGGAAACTTTATTGACACATTCCTGGGGTCAGATACATCACATGCTCACACTGACAGAACCACAGGCACATAGACACAGGCAACAGAGCATGCACAATGTCGGCACTAGTACAGTGTATATCCACCTTTCGCAGCAATGCAGGCTGCTATTCTCCCATGGAGACGATCGTAGAGATGCTGGATGTAGTCCTGTGGAACGGCTTGCCATGCCGTTTCCACCTGGCGCCTCAGTTGGACCAGCGTTCGTGCTGGACGTGCAGACCGCGTGAGACGACGCTTCATCCAGTCCCAAACATGCTCAATGGGGGACAGATCCGGAGATCTTGCTGGCCAGGGTAGTTGACTTACACCTTCTAGAGCACGTTGGGTGGCACGGGATACATGCGGACGTGCATTGTCCTGTTGGAACAGCAGGTTCCCTTGCCGGTCTAGGAATGGTAGAACGATGGGTTCGATGACGGTTTGGATGTACCGTGCACTATTCAGTGTCCCCTCGACGATCATCAGTGGTGTACGACCAGTGTAGGAGATCGCTCCCCACACCATGATGCCGGGTGTTGGCCCTGTGTGCCTCGGTCGTATGCAGTCCTGATTGTGGCGCTCACCTGCACGGCGCCAAACACGCATACGACCATCATTGGCACCAAGGCAGAAGCGACTCTCATCGCTGAAGACGACACGTCTCCATTCGTCCCTCCATTCACGCCTGTCGCGACACCACTGGAGGCGGGCTGCACGATGTTGGGTCGTGAGCGGAAGACAGCCTAACGGTGTGCGGGACCGTAGCCCAGCTTCATGGAGACGGTTGCGAATGGTCCTCGCCGATACCCCAGGAGCAACAGTGTCCCTAATTTGCTGGGAAGTGGCGGTGCGGTCCCCTACGGCACTGCGTAGGATCCTACGGTCTTGGCGTGCATCCGTGCGTCGCTGCGGTCCGGTCCCAGGTCGACGGGCACGTGCACCTTCCGCCGACCACTGGCGACAACATCGATGTACTGTGGAGACCTCACGCCCCACGTGTTGAGCAATTCAGCGGTACGTCCACCCGGCCTCCCGCATGCCCACTATACGCCCTCGCTCAAAGCCCGTCAACTGCACATACGGTTCACGTCCACGCTGTCGCGGCATGCTACCAGTGTTAGAGACTGCGATGGAGCTCCGTATGCCACGGCAAACTGGCAGACACTGACGGCGGCGGTGCACAAATGCTGCGCAGCTAGCGCCATTCGACGGCCAACACCGCGGTTCCTGGTGTGTCCGCTGTGCCGTGCGTGTGATCATTGCTTGTACAGCACTCTCGCAGTGTCCGGAGCAAGTATGTTGGGTCTGACACACCGGTGTCAATGTGTTCTTTTTTCCATTTCCAGGAGTGTATGTGGATAATTTTGATCGACTAAAGTCAGACTATGCTATTGACAGAAAAAGCAAGAAATCGTGGATGAGATTGTTTCTTCACTTTTTAGACTGCAGTGTGAGAAACGCGTTCATTATGAACAAAGAAATCGACATGGAGCAGTTCTCCAATAAAGACTTCCGTCGAGAGGTGTACAAAATCTCGTTGGCTCCAAAAATAGTTGCAGTGCCAGCTAATTTTGCTTCTGTATCCCAAAGCAGTGTAGCAACCCAGATCAAATTACACAAACCATACGTAGACGAAAGTATTCGCCACGAAAGCAGTAAACAACAACCAATTCACTCATCATCTAGAAGATGCGCAGTTTGCAGTTCAAAGAAAAATCCAGTGCGAACAGTGTGGATGTGTTCAGTGTGCAAAGTACCTTTGTGTCTGAGAGCAGGCAAGAACTGTTTCAAGAGATACCAAGAAAATTAAAAACTAATTATTTCAAAGTTCAACCACCAAATATCGAATTTGTATACTGTAATGGGGTGGTGGTTACTTGTAGTGACCACATTTAATGTTAATATTTTGTTGTTGTTTAAATGAATTTTTACAAACTCAATGTATAAACATGTCAAGACAATAAAACAAATGTGTTACAAGTAAAAGAAATTTGAAATTTGCAAATAATTTTTCTTGCCCCACCAGGGTAAATTTTAATGGTGTTTACCTACCCCTCAAAGAGCTACCTCTAAGAAAGCCGGCCTCTGTGGCCGAGCGGTTCTATGCGCTTCTGTCCGGAACCGCGCTGCTGCTACGATCGCAGGTTCGAATCCTGCCTCGGGCATGGATGTGTGTGACGTCCTTAGGTTAGTTAGGTTTAAGTAGTTCTAAGTCTAGGGGACTGATGACCTCAGATGTTAAGTCCCATAGTGCTTAGGGCCATATGATCCTCTAAGAAAACGATTTATTGACAGACAGCCGACAGTTATTCTTATGAAACAAAACTAGGTCTTTATTCCAACGAAATAATGAGTGCTATCAACAGGATATGTTAAACTGAGCCGGCCGCGGTGGTCTAGCGGTTCTAGGCGCGCAGTCCGGAACCGCGCGACTGCTACGGTCGCAGGTTCGAATCCTACCTCGGGCATGGATGTGTGTGATGTCCTTAGGTTAGTTAGGTTTAAGTAGTTCTAAGTTCTAGGGGACTGATGACCACAGTAGTTAAGTCCCATAGTGCTCAGAGCCATTTGAACCATTTTTTTGTTAAACTGATTCCATATTTTTAGATTTCCAGGAGGCTTTTGACACCGTTCCGCATGAGCGACTTCCAGTCACATTGTTTCTTATGGAGTATCGTCTGAGTTGTGAGACTGGATTCCTGATTTCTGTCAGAAAGATTCGTAATAATTGACGGAAATTCATCGAGTAAATGTCCGCTCCGGTAGCTGAGTGGTCAGCGTGACAGACTGTAAATCCTAAGGGCCCGGGTTCGATTCCCGGCTGGGTCGGAAATTTTCTCCGCTCAGGGACTGGATGTTGTGTTGTCCTAATCATCATCATTTCATCCCCATCGACACGCAGGTCGCCGAAGTGGCGTCAAATCGAAAGACCTGCACCAGGCGAACGGTCTACCCGAAGGGAGGCCGTAGCCACACGACATTTCCATTTATTTATCGAGTAAATCAGAAGTAGTATCTGGTGTTCCTGGAGGAAGTTTTATAGTCCTTCTGCTGTTACTGATCTACCTAAGCGATGGAACTGTAGAGAAATAGCTTGAAGGTGGTTCGATGAACGCTCTGCCAACTAATTAAATGTGAACTGCACAGTAATCAAGTAGATGTAGATTTAAGGTTTATTGTTTAGTGGAAAAATTTTTCTATGTACTTTATGATTAATGATTAAATGAAGTGGCTACATTAAAAATGCAAAGAATTTTAATCATTAAAGTATTCAATACGATTTGTTGACGTCGCTATTGAGCAGAGCTTTTCTTTAAAAAAAAAAAAAAAAAAAAAAAAAAAAAAAAAAAAAAAAAAAAAAAAAATTGAGATTCATGTTCAAGAAAAACCAATATTTTAATTTGGAAAAGAGCAAATTGCAACTATAATCAAATATGTTTGACAAGCGAGAAATGACAAAAGGAATGTAATAACCAAGTAACTTTTACTTCCATTTTATTCAAATAGAATACTTTCCCAAATAATCATCTTTAAGAAGGACGTTTCTAATAATCATATTGGCTTATTTGTTTGCACCAGCATTTCATTCTAATGGAGTTACTGATAGTTTCTTCATTACTAAGTTGTCTTAAGTCTTTCATTTTAAAAAAGCGAAGTCGAAATTTACCGCTAAAGCGGCCACAGTGAGCACATGCCTCTACTGTGATGTCACGAGTTAGTAAGCTATCCGTCTCAACACATCTTCCACCTTCTCTGAAGTATATTCTTAACGAACAAAGTTATCTGAAAATGGTTTCCTCCATCCTGAAGAACACTACATCCACTTCTGGTGACAGGAAGTACAATTTTATTGGTACTGGATTCGGTGAACTGGAGCTATGGATGAAATCACTTAAGATAATTCTAATTTACTTCAAACTGCCAAAATTTTGTGAGCCACTGTTTTATAAGTCTTGGCGATTTCGTTTGGTAAGGCACCACTGGGAATATGCTGCGATGGAGCATGGGGCTCCAGATGTGAATACTGACTTATTTGGTATCATCTGTCCACTGAAAAATACATCGAATAAGCTCGTACAAAAAATCACGTCCGCGCCTTCAGCTACTGTGAGAGGGCTCGCATCACAGTGTCAAAACATTTTTTTATTTAAGATTTTCTGTTGTCTAGATAGCCTGCTTACGATAAAATTCTTGTCTCTTATGAGGAGCACATCTGTTCATCTTCGTAGTGAAGGCCATGCACGGTAACAAGTGATTTGGCCTCTATTGATCCATCCTACAGAAAAATCAGCGGACTCCTACGGAAAAAAGGAACAGAGTGGTTTTCATGCTCATCATTAAAGATAGAACCATGCGAGAACTTTATCTACGAGGTCAACTCCCATGTCGTTTATGGGACAGGCTATTCAGTCAAGGAAAGTTAGGAGGAATCCGTGGCCGTGCGGTTACAGGCGCTGCAGTCTGGAACCGCAAGACCGCTACGGTCGCAGGTTCGAATCCTGCCTCGGGCATGGATGTTTGTGATGTCCTTAGGTTAGTTAGGTTTAACTAGTTCTAAGTTCTAGGGGACCAATGACCTCAGCAGTTGAGTCCCATAGTGCTCAGAGCCATTTTTAGGAGGAATCCAATTAAAGCAAACAAGCAAAGCACCTGTTACCAAATACTGCTTGAAATGGCTCCGTTAAATGGCGTGCTACTTGACTTCACAATTTTCCCCCAGTGACTAGGGTCGCTTACAGCGGCAGGATATTTGAGTTTGGGTGCGGATTCTGACGACGTGCCTAGTGAGACATACAGTTTGAGACTGCGATTTATTTACGAAATCTGTCAGTGGCGATCGTGGCTAAAGCGAAACAAACATCCCACCAGACCAACAGCTGGTCGTGTAGTATAAACTTGTGCCCTGCGGGAAAGCGCTCTAGCGAAACCGGTTATCGCGTGAACCATGGTCACTTCAAGTCGCGAGCCGCTTTGTTCTGCGTCACACTGAATTCTGCTTGCTTCTCGTAGCTTATTCATCGTTTTGTCATTTACCGTAGTCAGTATCGTGGTGCATATTCCAGGTTTATATGACAGAGTATGTAAAAGGAACTATCGTAACAAATGTACAACTACATTACGCTGTTTCTCCCTTTTTCTGTCCCATTCGTGAATAGAGCATGGGAAGAAGAGCTGCCGGTATACCTCCATATCAGATGTTCTTTCTCTTTATGTCACCACCGTGGTCGTTTCGCGACACGGGTGTTAGACGAACTAATATGTTGCCTGATCTCTTTTCGTAGCGTACGCTCTCGCAGTCTTAACAATAAACTCTTCTACTGAACAACGTTCCTCTTGCAGTGTCTACCATTGAAGTTTGACGAGCGTGTACATAATGCTTACTTAACGAAGTCGCAATGAAACGCGCCGCTCTTCTTTGTATCATGTCTATTTCCTCAATTAATACAACCTGATAAAGTTCCTCGAATGAAGACCAATACTCAAGAATAGTTCGAGCGAGTCTTGTGTCACCTATTTCTATCGTTGATGAATTTCATTTCCATATGATTTAAACGATGAATTTCAGTCTAGATTTTCCACGAACCAGTTTAATACGTGCCGTTTCACTTTATATCGCTCCAGACGATTGTTGCCAAACGTTTTACGATAATTATTGTTTACAGTGATCGATCAGCAATTGTGTAGTCTAACAGTAATGGATCTTTCCTCCTGTTTATACGTAATACAGTATAATTATTTATGTTGAGAGTCAGTTGTTAGTTTCTTGGAACACTGACAATTGTCTGCAGGTCTGTCTTCTATTTCTTCTGGCGTAGAAACAGTATCGACCGCGATTCGCCACAATGGCCTTACGGCGCTATCACTACATCACTGATAAACCTATGGCGGACGGTAACTGTTCCGGTGTTCCAGGTACTTGCAGACAAGGACGGAGGCTTCAGCTGAAGAAAGGTATGGCATACAGCACTCAAGACGACGATGCTTCTCGGCTGACAACCCGTGAAGACGTCATATATGAAATTCGCCGAGAAAGCCTGCACTCGCATATACAGCACTCAATTTAGTAAAACGACGCGCAAGTCGCCGAAGTGGCGTCAAATCGAAAGACTTGCACCAGGCGAGCGGTCTACCCGACGGGAGGCCCTCGTCACACGCCATTATTATAATTTAGTAAAAACTCGCAAAGCCCCTCAAGTGAGGGAGTAGAAAACATTTCATGACAGGAAGTTTTAAATATTGTCGTCACGAACCCGGAGAAATTCACATCGAATGGCTTTTTCAGCACTGGGTATCGAATTTGGATGTAAGAGACTGAACGAAACGAAGATCAGGACGGTGAAAATTACCGGATAGGACAAAAATGGGAAACCGCGGTGGCCTCTTCAAAAGGAACCAAGCCGGCTTCCCCATTAACTAATTTACAAAAAGCACAAACTCAAATTTTGATATCATCTCATTCATCAGAATGAGAGCGACTGTGCTAGCTACTGTACGACTTTGTCTAGCGGGTACTAGAGGCCGAGCGCTGCCTTCGCTTGCAGCACCCCACGAAGACTGTGTTAGTCGTAGACATACTATGCAGAACATTGCAATCGTCGTACAGACTGAACGTGGCAAATACGTCTTCTCTCAATGGCGCTGGAATAATTTCAGAAATCCTGTTAATTGAAACTTATTTCTGATAAAACTATTTTATCTCACAATTACATCAACAGTTTTCGTAAATCGAAACGTAAATCACAAAATGCTGGATGTAGTGTGCACCGCCATCCGTTATTTAGACGTGTTGTACTTTGTCCCTGCTGTACCAAGAGTTGCACCGCGGGTAATTGCCGCTGGAGATTTAAACGCGAAACATCCCGACTGGAATTCACGAAACTGCATTACACTTGTGCCAGACGTCCCCACGTACTTGCCCACACAGGTCCTCATCGAGTGCATCACAACTACACTCAATCGCCGGCCAGAGTGGCCGAGCGGTTCTAGGCGCTACAGTCTGGAACCGCGCGACCGCTACGGTCGCAGGTTCGAATCCTGCTTCGGGCATGCATGTGTGTGGTGTCCTTAGATTAGTTAGGTTTAAGTAGTTCTAAGTTCTAGGGGACTGATGACCTCAGAAGTTAAGTCCCATAGTGCTCAGAGCCATTTGAACCACATTCAGTCTTCGGTTGAAAACGATCTGGACTCAGACCACAAGCCTGTAATACTTCACATGGAAGAAATAGTGCAAGACACAGAACCACGGCAGGTTACTGAACTACTAACGCGCGAACTGGACTCTTGTTCAAGGAAATGCTCGATAGTCGCGTTCCGAACAGGTACGAAATTAACAACACGCAACAAATTGATATGGCGTTGGAGGTTCTTATTACTGCTGTCCGAGACGCAATCTCTGAAGCCATTTCACATTCAACACTACAACAACACTCGAGGGCCCTGCCCCAGAAAATTCTAAGCCTTATCCCAATGAGGAACCTCCTCAGGAGATATTGGCAGCGTGTCTGCACGTTAACAGACTACAGGGACTAATACGAGAGAAAATACAAACATTTAGAAACGAACAATGGGGGCAGAAATTCGCAAGGCTAGATTCCATACTTCGCCAGAGAGAAACATTACGTTCCTGCTCTACAACGTCCAGACGGCACTGCATAATCCTCTAAAAAGAAGGCAGAGCTTATGGTCACAACACTTTCAGCGTCCTTCATGCCGAATCTGGCTCCTTCACATCCAGTATTCACACTTGAAACGGACCAGCTCACGCGCAACTGAATCAGACGCACTAGCACAAACTAAATCACTTGGGCTATCAAGAATTCCAATGCTAGGAAAGCCCCTAGTCCCGATGGCATTCAAATCTGTGTCTTCCGGGAGTTCACGGATAGAGACGAAGAATACCTTACACACATAACGAATGCCATCACACAACACCAACACTTCCCTGACTTTTGGACGGTGGCCAGGGTCCTATTGTTCAGGAAAAGACCACTCCCTCCCACAAAGACCACTCCATCCCACAAAATTACCGATCCATTAATCTGCTGCGCTTGCTCAGCAAGATTGTCGAGAAGATAATACTAAAACGCATGACTGGGCACTGCATCGCCAATGACACCCTAAGGCCGCATCAGTTCGACTTTAGGGATCACCTCTTAACAACACAACTACTCCTCCGCGCAGTTGAACATATAACACACGGCTACAACACGAACAAAGCCACGAGGGCTTTGTTCCTGGGCATCGAATAAGCTTTCGACCGTCTTTGGCACAAGGCCTCGTAAGCAAACTAAGCGATGCTGGTTTCCCCGACGGACTCGTTCTTCTCATACACTTACATCTCACGAACATTGACTTGCAGGGCGAACAAGCGACACAACATTGTATCCCAGCTAGAGTAACCCAGGGAAGTACAGTGGGGCCCATCTTGTTCAACCTCTACGTTAATGATTTCCCAGCAACACAAAACACGACGTTGGTGATCTGACATAGTCATCATTTCGCAAGATTGGAAACCCTGGAACATAAATTCACGATTACAGACACCACTCAGAACTGCCGAGCCTTGGTTGGAACGGTGCCCTATTAAAGTAAACATCGAAAAGCGCGAAGCAGTTCTGTTCACACGCAGACCAAAGCTAATGCACAAACAACAACGCTGTAGACAGGTAATACTACATGCACGCCCAATACGTTTCCGAGAGAAAGTCAGATACCTCTGCGTCTGGTTGGACTGGAATCTTACAGGAGGGGACCACATAGAATGCGTTACCAACAGAGCGCACTCGAGGCTCAAACAACTCTATCCAAAGCTCAACAGGGAACGCACACTATATAGGAGGATGTCGAGATCCATATACATGACACTAATCAGACCTGTGATGACGTACGCAGCTCCCGTCTATGGACACGCAGCTCCTACACGACTGTGCCGCCTGCAGATAGTATAGAACAAAGTGCTACGCATCATTAGCGACGCTCCGCACTACACTCGCACCGTGGATCTTCACAATGAATTCCGCCTTAAAACCCTCAAAGAAGTATTAAAAAAACTCGCCACGATTACACAGGAACTAGAGACACTCGAACAATCCCTTCATTCTTATTGTGGGGAACTACGACCACAACGACAGGTGGAAGCAGAACCGACCAAAGACACTGCTAGCTAGGGCATAACCACCTATGGAGAGCTAACACACACTCACAAACGACAACATCGGCAAGCCCCTGCACATCAGCAATACCGTCTGGATATGCCAGCGGCAGTCACGGCCGACCAAAAGGTAATAGCAGGGAAGCCGACAAGCTTTCACATTAAGGCACAAGCAAGCCGACGACACTACACCACACTGTGAATCCGGTGTTTGACCTATCGGACACTAACTGGTGTGCTGATGCTGGTCGAGAAGTCAACGTCAGTATCGAGCTGCAGCCACCGACTAACAAGGCCTCACAACGTCAAAGGTACTCATGATACCCACCATTAACTTACCTGTGCCTTGCATGATCTGCCGCAAGTAGCAAGCAGTCCGTTACTGCTCTTTCTACCCAACACGACCATCGCAGACGTTTGGTACCTTCGCTCTTGCCTTGGCACATCTTTCCTCTGTCTTTCAAACCGCTACGCTTCTTTCAACTTTCACCCAATCTATCTCCAGATGAGCGCGCATTAATGGTTAACCTAACCAGACGTGCGCAAATATCGCACTACCCATATCCTGCCAAGACCTCACTTAATGAAAACTAACCAATATGCAGAGATTGCACATGACCTTTTGTGTTGGCCATTATGTCGGTGTAGGCGTGGAGGGGCTTCACAATTTTTTTAAGAGTGAAAAGACAGGCTTAATAAAGCCCGGAAAGGTAAGTACACGGCAACGGACTTCTCGGACTGTCTATGCTTTTAAAAAAAGCAATTGAAAAAAAAAAAGAAACGATTGAAGGTCGCATCAAATATTGAGTTCCCATTTCGGAGGACAGGGTTGCTTTACACATTTCAGGCCACAGTTCGGAATACGTGACACGAAACCGGCCTCCAGCCTCGGCGTATTCATCCCAGCGCGATCGCGTGATGGCTCCATCGACAAGTGACGGAGAGGTGAAAGCGGATACTTGTCTGCCGTACGCGCACGGTCAACACACGGGACCTGCGGCGTCGCCGTCGCCGGCGGAGTAATATCCCTGGTTCGCGCGAGGTTAAGAGCCTCCCACAGCGCGGCCAAACGACGAGGGCTTCATCCCGAGCAAGAATACCCTATCGTTGGCGTGATTAATAGCATCCTGTCACGCCTCGATGGGAAAAAGCTACGAGGTGTAATGCGAACGCTGTTCCTCCAGCGTGCGGCGAACGCTCATTACTTCCCTCTCAGCGGGAGCAAAGTGGATGGTCGTCCGTAGTGAACTAGTTTCTAGCAATAGAGTCTAGAATCAAACGTCATAGCAGCTGTTAAAACACAAACAAACAAGAGCAACCAAGCGATTATTTTTCCCGGTTGTTCGAAACGCACTGTACACCAGGCAAGGCAGAGAGAAAAAATAGATGATTTATTTACAATTACTTCCTATGTGTGTTTCTGGGGTTCCTTTCTCTTGTTGACGTACGAATGAAATGAACCAATACGATGAGGCGGCTGTGCACAGAAATCTGCTAAATTAATAGTGTGCTATCGGAGCATATGAATTTCCTATTAGCTCCCGTAGTCAATGCGCAGGCAGTATTGATTCCATCTCTCGTGTCTGTTTCTTGCAGGACTTTGGGGCACTGGTTCGTATCACGTGATCAAAAAGAAGCTCAAATAAACTGAAAATTTTATGCAGTATTACAACTCATGTTACATCTGTGTAGAATATTCTTCTTTTTATCCACTCCCACTAGACCTGCGACAATGATGACTTATAACGCCTGTCAAGAAGCAACTGTGCACTGCTTCCATTTGAAAGTTTGGGCAAAACCGTTTTAAGACTCACACTCACCAACAGTCGCATCTCTTAACAGTATTTAACCGCGGCTACACTGAAATGTCTTCTCATCAGTAATTGATGCAGGCAATCATTATACATAGCGCTCCCAGAAATTTCTCTAATCTGTTTCATAATAACTTTATTACTCAATAGAACATTACTCTTATGAGAGCACTTCGTTAACTGATTGAATGGGCTAATTATGTATGGAGATGAAGCTCTCGCTACTGTTACCGTTTGTACTTATCAATCGTACTGGCAAGGAATATTGTCTGAAATGCATGTCCTGTTTCCAGATTCAGCAACGAAACTGCCACGAGGACTTTAATACACAACGAAGTCAGTCGCTGGATAACTTACTCATGTTTCTCTAAACACCAATTGTTATGCTGTCGTACGTTCTTTCTTTATTCTTCATCGAAGTGTAAATAGCAAGTTTCAATGAAGTGATTAAAACACAGCGGAATAGAACAAGATGCACACTTGACTTATTACTCATTTTTGTAAGTAAATGAATATTAATCCTAAGTCTTATATAAAATGGTACATCGATCACCTTATCAGATAATGTAAGAGAAATATTAATTGCAGGTTCAGATCTTTGCCCGCGTATAATTAACGTAGTTCTGTGTCTGGGTGCAGAAAATTTGGTTGTAGATAACGCAGTAAAGGCAGGTGATGAGATATCGGTCATATAACGTGACCTACTGTTTGTCATTTTGCAGTGGTGCAACATCATCGAGACGTCTGTCATAGAGCTCGTATTGTCGAAAACCATACAATTGTCTGATACACGTTACTGCTTTTTCTGCGTATACTTCTGTTGTCTGTATATTCGCTAACCTTCGCTGATCGGTAGTATACAGATGCAGAAATATGCAGATAAATGGTGTTTTTGAGCGGTAGAAAGAAACTTTCGTCTTTCACAATCATTTTTATTGGCTTTTTTTAGCTTTTTACGTCCTCCATAAGCACATTAATCTACTGTTTGAGCCATTGTAGCGGTTAATAAGTTCCCTTCACTGCTTCCGTGCTACATGAAAACAGATATTGCTTTCTGGATATTCTTCCTACGTTATGATACAGGCAGTATGGAGCACTGCACAACAGGTCTGCTATAAGCAAATCTTGAATAATTTTATTTACGAAACTTCCCGGCAGATTAAAACTGTGTACCGGAGCGAGACTCGATCTCAGAACGTTTGTCTTTCGCTGGCAAATGCTCTACCAACTGAGTTATCCAAGCACCACTCAAGACCCGTTGGACAGCTCAGTCGGTAGAGCACTTGCCCCCGAAAGGCTAAAGTTCCGAGTTCGAGTCTCAGTCCGGCTCACAGTTTTAATTCGTCAGTTTCATATCAGCGCACACTCCGCTGCAGAATGAAAATTTCATTACGTATGTAATGTCAGTTAGAATGGTTCTCTTTCTTTGTTTTTATTTTTTTTTATTTTTGTAGAAATAATATTTTCAGTGGAACGGCCATGGGAATACCGCTCCGGTCGCCATAGCATATCCCCCCCACTCCTCTTTCAATAATTTAATTTCATTCTTGATGAATCTTCTGTCATCTTCTCTGTTTACAGTGTCACTGTTTTCTCCTCATCATCAGTGAACTGAGAGATTTTATTAGAAGTTTTCGCAACTGCTCGCGAAGACAATTTCCATTAGCACAACTCATGTTTTCACTGCGAGGTAGTGTAAACGGATTCTAAATTGCTCTCTTACCGACTAAGTAATTAAGGACGGAAAAGAGACACCGTGGTTTAATAACAAGATTCGGAATATTCTGAGGAATCAAAGACTGTTGCAGTCTCTGTTCAAAAGCGAACTCCGCAAATGTCAACAGGTAGAAGTTAGTAGAGGTTCTTGCGTCTGAAAAAAGATCAATACGCGAAGTATAAACTACTACAGCATTATACGTTAGTAAAAGATCTTGCTGAGAAGCCAAGAAAATTCTGGACCTACGTAAAGTCGGTAAGCGGGTCGAAGGCTTCTATCTAGTCATCTGTTGACTAGTCTGGTGTGGCAGTAGAAGACAGTAAAAGTTAAGAAGAAGTTTTAAATATCGCGTTTAATATGTCATTCACATAGACAATCGTACACACATACCATCGTTTGACCGTCACACAGATTCACAAGCAACAGAAGGACTTGATAACAAATACGTCGGCAGGTCTGGATGGAATGCTAGTTCGGTTCTGCCAAGAGTATTCTACGGCATTGGCCCTTACTTATCTTGCATTTAACGCGAGTATCTCGCCCAGCGAGAAGTTCCATGGAAGTGACTGCTGTATATGAGAAGGGTAAAAGAACTGACCGTCAGAATTACAGACCAAATACAGACCAATATCCTAACAATGGTTGGCTCGTATTCTCAGGACGAATATAACAAATTTCTTTGAGACGAAAAGCTTTTTTCCAAAAATCGGCACCGTTTTATAAAGTATAGCTCGTGAGAAACTCAGCTTGTCCTTTTCTCACACGATATCCCAAGTACCTTTTATGAGAGGCAAGTGTCACATTCTGTTCCTAGATTTCCGAAAAGGGTTGACAAAGTGACCTGCGGCAAACTGTTAACGAAGGTAAGGGCATAAGGAGTAGGGTAGTAGATACGTGAGTGGCTTCAAGAATTATTAAGTGTGGAAGTCAGTACGTTGTCCTCGATGGAGAGTGTTTTGGTAGTGTGATAGACCGTTATTCTTCTCTATACACCAAAATACTCTGACCGACAAGGTGAACAGGCATCTGCTGATGATTGCTGATGATGCCGTGGTGAACGGGAAGGAGTCGCCGTTGAGTGATTGTAGGATGATACAAGATGAATTAGAAAAAATTTGTATTGATTGGGGACTCCATAGTGTCCTGTGCACTACGACCAGATAATGGGTATACTTGGAAGGAGAGACAGCATTTGTCGTATATTTTAGTTTATTATCGCAAAATCGATTTTAGGTCACTTAGTGACCATCTTCAGTGCTGTAATTATAACTTAAATTAGTAAGCGCTGGTATCAATAAGCTTACGGCGATCACATAGACACATCTATGTGATCGCCATAAGCTTATTGACACCAGTGCTTACTAATTTAAGTTATAATTACAGCATTGAAGATGGTCACTAAGTGACCGAAAATCGATTTTGCGATAATAAACAAAAATATACGACCAATGCTGTCTCTCCTTCCAAGTATATAAAAAATTAGTAGGTGGTCTGATGAATGGCAGCTACCTCTAAATGCAGATAATAAGGGAAAACAATCCCACTGCCTTCGAAGACAGCATTAGTAGAGTGTCGAATGACACAATCACGTCAATTAAATATCTAGGCGTAACGCTGCAAAGAGATATGAAATGGGACGACTATGTAAGGACTGCAGCAGGGAAGGCGAATGGACCACTTCGGTATATTTGTAGAATTTTAGGAAAATGTGGTTCATATGCAAGGGAGAACACGTACATAATTTTAGTATGAACCGTTCTTGAGTAATGATCGAGTGTTTTGGTACCACACTAAGTCGGATTAAAGACAGACATCGAAGGAATTCAGAGGCCGGCTTCTACATTTGTTACCGGTAGGTTCGATCAACAAGAAAGTTCTACGGAAATGCTTTTGGAACTCTAATGGGAATCCCCAGAGCGAAGGCGACGATCTTTTCGAGGAACACTATTGAAAAAAACTTAGATAATTCCAGGATGATTCTACTGCTACCAACGTACATTTTGTTTAAGGACAACGAAAATTAGGGAAATTGGGGCTCATACGGAGGCAGTCGTTTATTCCTCGCTCTATTTGCAAGTGGTACAGTAAGAGAAGTGACTAGTAGCCTCCGCAACGCATTATACCGTGGCTTGAGGAGTATATATGTAGTTGCAGATGTAGAATTAATGGACTTCATATCATAATACTCTGTGTCTGCAGAATCTGTATTTACTCGACATAGGAGATAGTATGTCCCCAAGAAAATATTTAATTCGCGAGAGCACAACATGCTCCGATAATTCTACCACAAATAGATATAAGTGGTAGTGGACAAAGCTTTGTACACCTATTGCATCTGTTGTAAAAACTGGTACGACCCGTACATTTCTACCTTCTTAATAGGCATTCCATTGCCCCAATAGTCTTCTATCCTATTATGCTGGAAGGTGAGTCTTCCCTTGCTCCAAATCTCTAAGGAATTTACTCTTTTAATGGTGCTATTTCTATTACACGACCTTAGTTGCTTGACTTATCCCACGTTCGGCAGCAAAAATGTAGCATTTCGGCCATCCTGTTTTTATATTTGGAGAGAAAATCCAGAAACAGCTTCCATACAAATCAAGGAACGTATCTACCCAGTCTACAACCTATCCCTTGTTGCCTATAGAACTGAAGTCTTTCTGTACAAAGCTGTGTGTATCACGTCTTCCCTGGGTTATCGACAAACACGTGCCAGAGTTGCTCTCTAAGCAACTTGACAAATAACGTACGCCAGCAGTTAATGCCAATGAGCAGCCATTCGAATCAAGTGACGTGACAGGTTTACCTCAGACATACATCAAACGACTCTTTTTCTATGCTTTCAACTGTTTTTTGCTTGTTGTACCGTCAAGTCGTTACACATCTATCGGTAAGTACTGCAAAGAAAGGTTGATTCCTCTTTAGCCTGGACATATTGTTCCTTCTGGACTCGTACGTGAATTTTTTTATTTTTTATTTTTATCGGGGGCTAGTATTTGTTTGTACGAGCGAATGGCTTTCTTAATGCCACAGTACCACGCTAATCTGCGGAGAGTAATACCGTGTACTCCCCTACCATCTCTCTCCAAGTACAATATCTCTCTCTGCTGTGATGTTCCGAAACAAGTACGGCAACTATCTAATTCTGTTGTAGTTGTTTTCGTATTCGTCCGTGCCTGAAAGAGAGATGGAAACTGGTTCAACATTCGGAATTAGTGGCATGGAAAAACGTCTAAGAAACAGTTGCGCGTGCGATGCCCCAAAAGAATGGTATTCAATATAGTGGCAGATTCGAACAGAATCTGTCTCACCATCTTGTACCACCAGTTAGCACTCTATGGATTTCGCTCTTCACATAAGAGATACAGAAAGACTATATTACATCGCAAGGAAATTTTCTGAATTAGTCAGCAATTAACTTTCGGAAAATTCGGCTGCAAATTAAAAGAGAGAATCGGAATATGTGGATTATTTCTATTATAGTTTTAGTTAGTCGTACTCACTTTTAGCGGAGTTTGGTTGTTGGTTTTGGTGAGGTAGCCAAACCGGAGCTCCAAAGATGACCTCTGAAACAAAATTAGTTTAATGAGGTACGTACACTGATTGTTAATAGTGTCAAATAGTATACTAAACATATTAGCTTTTGACTTGTATTATACGTTGTATTTCCCTGTTAATGATACTCTCTTTCACGAATGGTGAAAAAGGGCAATACGTAAATCTTAAATTAAAAATTCTGATCCGAAAAAGACGAAGTCGGAAGTTACAAGCAGAAATTTAAGAATTTCAGATTTACACTTGGTCTGCTGATGATGAAAAAACCCAAATATATACACATTTCGGTCATAATTGCCTTTACCTGCACTATTTGCATAAGGTGCTATGTTCACAATACTCCATTCAGCTACACAGAAGAAAGTATACAAACCCTATACAGTGTAATATTGTACAAGATAAAGATTGAAATCAACGTTTTGCTCAATACCCTCAACCTGAATTCGGCAAAGATTTATACTGATGGGTGTAAGATCATCAGCGGCAACAAACATACAATCCTGTAGGAAATTATCAATTCCTATATTCCCTACCTAAAGAGGCAATAATCTGATACGTGGACCTATTGCAATTAGGGACGTAGTAAAATACCGCAGATCTTGCACACGAAGCAGTATGGTGATATTAACGGATTCCACAAGTGTACTAAAAGGCTTCAAAAGACCAAAATTCAACAAAGGTATCTACTATTACAGACATCATTATCGAAGGCGCTACCAAGAAGAAAAAAGAAAAAAAAGCAGGAATAGTAACAAATTTCTTGTGGACTCCAGGGCACACTGACATATTTCATAAATAGGTAGCAGACAGCTTGGCGAAGTGAGCAATGGACAAAGGCTAAATGATAAATTATAGATTCTCCATTTGTGAGCCTAAATGATACACTTCTTCATCAAGAAAATCTGAGCTTAATCAATGAAAAAACGACTGGCAGACGCAGTGCGATTCGATCAAGGTTTCAAACAGAGTGCACTACGGTCGGCTGCATTTTGAAATAGCATTATCTGCTTGGTTTACCGATTACAACAGAAGCAGACGCTTCATAACAACTACTCTTGTGCGCTTAATTCATGACAAATTTCCAACCTACCTCTTCCTAACAAATCAAAGAAACCTCCATTATGCGATTGAGGTAACGAAGAAGGAGCCGTGAGCGATCTAATGTTCTGTGTACCAGACACAAGACATAACAAAAATCTTTTAACCGAGCATTGATTAAAGCAAAGGACGCTCTTCTAGGATCGGCTTTAAATGTGAAATACAACCACTTAAATGTGTGTAAATCTCTGTGATATAACTATGTAAATATGCTGTGTACATGACCTGTGAATATTCCCTATGGTGACATACTGTGCGCCCCAAGCCGAACGATCAACATTCAGGGATATAACAGGAACGATTATTCGAGAGCACTTTTTTTAGGTAGAAGAGGTGTGTTCCACTGTAACGAAGATGAACAAGTGCGCGTCTCTCTTAAGGTATGCACTTTGGAGCCCATTTTTATCACACTTTCTTCATGTTTTGATCCGTACCACCAGGTGTCAAAATATGGAAAGCAAAGAGCTCGCAGTAGATGAGATTTGTTTCACTGTATCAAAAATGGCTCTGAGCACTATGGGACTTAACTTATTTAGTAATCAGTCTCCTAGAACTTAGAACTACTTAAACCTAACTAACCTAAGGACATCACACACATCGATGCCCGAGGCAGGATTCGAACCTGCGACCGTAGCGGTCGCGCGGCTCCAGACTGTAGCGCCTAGGACCGCTCGGCTACTCCGGCCGGCTTCACTGTATCGAAGATAGCTCATAGCTCTTAAGGTACCGGTATGCCTTTTTAGAGGCCACGTTTACTAAACTACTTGACTTCGAATGATTGTTTCTGTCACATCCCTGAAAATTGACCATTCCTCCAGGGACACCCAGTATTTTTTATTGTTATTATGATATCATTACTTTATGAATAGTTTCTAGTGAAGTCATGTATCAATCGTTTATTCATACCCAAATTTTTAAAACATGGCAATTGAGAAGTGCGGTATTGCGGTGCCTATGTTGTTAAGGAGAACGATACCACATTGCTTTGGACATGCTTACATGTCAGAAGGAACAAGCACTGCGGCGGCTTCAGTCGTTATGAAATATATGAATTGCATTCGGAGTTCAGAATATGAATACGAAGAACCATCGACCGTAAGGGAATGACGATACTGAAAATCTGTGTTGGAGCAGGAATCAAACCTGGATTTCCCAGGTATCGCGAGCGCGTGCCTACTGTTAGGCTATCCGAGCACTCTTCACGATCAGACTAATATTTCGTCAACCACATGTCTACAACATATACTCATGCATTCGTTGTGTATGTTCCCGTACAGAGGAGGCATCTCAATTCAAAGTCGCTTGCCAGGTGTCGATGGATAAATACGATGTTGCAGTGCATGTGTTGTTCCAAAGTACGATGCAATATTTAAAAAAAAAGTTCAAATGTGTGTGAAATCTTATGGGACTTTACTGCTAAGGTCATCAGTCCATAAGCTTACACACTACTTAACCTAAATTATCCTAAGGACAAACACACACACCCATGACCTAAGGAGGACTCGAACCTCCGCCGGGACCATCCGCACAGTGCATGACTGTAGCGCCCTGAGACCGCTCGGCTAATCCCGGGCGGCATGCAATATTCCTTCGGACATGCACGTATGTCCAAAGGAACATTGCATCGCTCTTTTTAACTACACATGCATTACAATATCTTATTCACCCGCCGATACTACGCAGGAAATAACATAGTGTCTGTACGAGTGCAAGAATATCACGAACCGTTCGTAAGTGTAACAGAAAAAGGGAGAAATAACAGTGGTATACAATAAACCCTTCGCAACACAGTGGACACGAAAGCGTGTTAATATTGCATCGAGTTCTGAGTTATGTTAAAGGTTTCAAGTCTGTAACCCGTCGGGAAAGGATAGCAGTAAACAAAATGCACTCCGCCACACACCAGGCAAGGAAGCGAATTAATACTGAACTGTCTCCCAGTTCTGAGCTATGTTGAAAGTTTAAAGTCGCTAGCTAGTCGGGAAGATAGTTTAAGGGAAACTGCAAAATTTGTACCTAACAAACATACAAGAAAGCAACCTCATAACAACGTGTTAATAAATGTTTGTAGTCCCAACAATGCAGCGTCTCACAAAGGGCTTTTGGCAGTGCGAAAACTTAACGATTTGACGTATGAATTGCTTCCATATCTACATTTTTTAAACATTTGTCAGCCTGTGATTTCTACTCGCTACGACATTCCAAGAAATTTATGGCTATAGCAACCTGGAAGCGGATACAGAAGCTGTACCTGGCTAATATGCAGACGTGCTGCAGCCACGGTACACATGAAATTTACTTACTGGAAAAACGTTGGGCAAGTTGATCTGACCTGAATGAGGAGTAAATTTTTAAAATAAACTGCACAATAATTCACTGCGAACCGAGAAACATTCTCCTTATTCCTGTATTCGAACAGAATCTCCCTTGGAACAGAAGTGATGACGCCAAAATGAGAAAAATGGACGGAAAAGCAGTATGATGTAAATAAGGAATGAGAGTGACAGTTCTGAAGGAAAGATTTGAAACAGGAGACAGTGAATAAATATTTTGTTACATTAGAGTCCTTTGTAGCACAAAATGGACGCTTAAAAGGATTAACTTACGGGTTTTAAGATGAACAGGACATCTGTTATAAAGAACAAGTACGAACGGCTCCACATGTCCCAGTGGAATGGCAACGAGGAGAAAGAAAACAACAACGAGAATAAAATTAAGGTGGCAGTCGAAAACTACTCTTTAACTTCAACACAACGCAGAGCTAGCGATAAATGCACGAACCTCCATTTCCAGTTTCGAATACAAGAGGACTTAAATTGTCATAAGAAAAAATGGTTCAAATGGCTCTGAGCACTATGGGACTTAACATCTTAGGTCATCAGTCCCCTAGAACTTAGAACTAGTTAAACCTAACTAACCTAAGGACATCACACACATCCATGCCCGAGGCAGGATTCGAACCTGCGACCGTAGCAGTCGCGTGGTTCCGGACTGCGCGCCTAGAACCGCGAGACCACCGCGGCCGGCCTGTCATAAGAGGTAAGCACATATTCTACTTGTTTTGCTCTCAGTAACGGACAGAGAGAGAAATTGACTTTCCTTGTAACTGATATCATAACTGACGTCATGTCTCAGGAACCGCGATCTCAGTTGTAATGAATGAAAAGACACTCTCTGTGGCGGCCGGAGTGGCCGTGCGATTCTAGCCGCTACAGTCTGGAGCCGAGCGGCCGCTAAGGTCGCAGTTTCGAATCCTGCCTCGGGCATGGATGTGTGTGATGTCCTTAGGTTCGTTAGGTTTAATTAGTTCTAAGTTCTAGGCGACTGATGACCTCAGAACTAGGCGACTGTTGACCTCAGAAGTTAGGTCGCAAAGTGCTCAGAGCCATTTGAACACTCTCTGTATCACTATTTATTTTATTAATAAATTAATTAATAATAGTGATACGGAGGCTGTTTGTACACTAATTCACAGGAATTAATAATTGTTTTCAGTAGCTGCTGATATTCTCTTGAAGCAGAATAACTCAAATTAAACATAGATCCTAAACTACACTACTGGCTATTAAAATTGCTACACCACGAAGATGACGTACTACAGACGCGAAATTTAACCGACAGGAAGAAGGTGCTGTGATTAGCTTTTCAGAGCATTCACACAAGGTTGGCGCCGGTGGCGACACCTACAACGTGCTGACATGAGGAAAGTTTCCAACCGATTTCTCATACACAAACACCAGTTGACCGGCGTTGCCTGGTGAAACGTTCTTGTGATGCCACGTGTAAGGAGGAGAAATGCGTACCATCACGTTTCCGACTTTGATAAAGGTCGGACTGTAGCCTATCGCAATTGCGCTTTATCGTATCGCGACATTGCTGCTCGCGTTGGTCGAGATCCAATGACTGTTAGCAGAATATGGAATCGGTGGCTTCAGGAGGGTAATACGGAACGCCGTGCTGGATCCCAACGCCATCGTATCACTAGCAGTCGAGATGACAGGCATCTTATCCGCATGGCTGGAACGGATCGTGCAGCCACGTCTCGATCCCTGAGTCAACAGATGGGGACGTTTGTGAAGTGTTGGCAGAAGAGCCAACACCGTGTTGCTAGAGGAGGCCGAAATGCGCGCTTTTAAGCTCACGCAGGCTGGCGTGAGGTCTGGAACAGGTCAGAGAAATAAGACTAGCAAAACAGGAGGTAACTGTTAGAATACTTAACTTTAATCCATAAGTGGTGTACATCGATCTGACGGTATAGGCATCACAAGTTAAATATCTATTGATAATGGTGCCTTGCTAGGTCGTAGCAAATGACGTAGCTGAAGGCTATGCTAACTATCGTCTCGGCAAATGAGAGCGTTTTTGACAGTGAACCTTTCCTAGCAAAGTCGGCTGTACAACTGGGGCAAGTGCTAGTAAGTCTCTCTAGACCTGCCGTGTGGCGGCGCTCGGTCTGCAATCACTGACAGTGACGACACGCGGGTCCGACGTATACTAATGGACCGCGGCCGATTTAAAGGCTACCACCTAGCAAGTGTGGTGTCTGGCGGTGACACCACAGTTTGCAAGACAACAACCATCTGCACGAACAGTTCGACGACGTTTGCAGCAGCATGGAGTATGAGCTCGGAGACCATGGCTGCTGTTACTCTTGACGCTGCATCACAGACAAGAGCGCCTGCGATGGTGTAGTCAACGACAAACCTGGGTGCACGAATGGGAAAACGTAATTTTTTCAGATGAATCCAGTTTCTGTTTACAGCATCATGATGGTCGCATACGTGTTTGGCGACATCGCGGTGAACGCACATT
This sequence comes from Schistocerca serialis cubense, assembly GCF_023864345.2. NCBI lineage: Eukaryota > Metazoa > Arthropoda > Insecta > Orthoptera > Acrididae > Schistocerca > Schistocerca serialis. Next base: position 285,235,626 of record NC_064643.1, on the reverse strand, counting down.
GGAAGCGTATATTCGTCGTCGCCATACTGGCGTATCACCCGGCGTGATGGTATGGGGTTCCACTGGTTACACGTCTCGGTCACCTCTTGTTCTCATTGACGGCACTTTGAACAGTGGACGTTACATTTCAGATGTGTTACGACCCATGGCTCTACCCTTCATTCGATCCCTGCGAAACCCTACATTTTAGCAGGATAATGCACGACCGCTTGTTGCAGGTCCTTTACGGGCCTTTCTGGATACAAAAAATGTTCGACTGCTGCCCTGGCCAGCACATTCTCCAGATCTCTCACCAATTGAAATCTTCTGGTCAATGGTGGCCGAGCAACTGGCTCGTCACAATACGTCAGTCACTACTCTTGATGAACTGTGGTTGGTTCAAATTGCTCTGAGCACTATGGGACTTAACATCTATGGTCATCAGTCCCCTAGAACTTAGAACTATTTAAACCTAACGAACCTAAGGATGAACTGTGGTATCGTGTTGAAGCTGCATGGGCAGCTGTACACGCCATCCAAGCTCTGTTTGACTCAATGTCCAGGCGTATCAAGGCTGCTATTAAGGCCAGCGGTTGTTTTTCTGGGTACTGATTTCTCAGGGTCTACGCACCCAAATTGCGTGAAAATGTAATCACTTGTCAGTTCTAGAATAATATATTTGTCCAATGAATACCCGTTTATCATCTGCATTTCTTCTTGGTGTAGCAATTTTAATGGCCAGTAGTGTATTTACAAAAAATTCTCGAACTTACTATGAACGCGATGATTGTATCGAACACTTATTTAAACCAGCAGAGAGTATTCGTCTTTGTAGAACGTTTCCTTCTGTGTTACACGAGCTGCCGAGGAATGGTATCTGGTGAATTAGTGTTGAACACGCATAGCCTGATCAGCGAGACACAAGCACCATGACCAATCTGACACGCGAGCGGCATACTGTCTGACACGCGAACAGTATACTGTGAAATAGCTTGGCTGTCTTTTTCATTACAGAGTATGAAGCTGCTACTGTAACATATCCCCAAACAACTTCGGCAGAGATACAATACCAGTACTTGAACATCCGTGAGCACATGATACTTTCCTCTTGTTTTTTTGTTTAAGAAATTTTTACCGTTTACATTGCTGCTCGCATTCCTGCTGCCTCAGCTACGAGCTACAACGGTTGTTCATTGCATGTAAAAATGCTGACCATAAAATTTTACACGAATGCAAATTCAAAGAGGAACAGCTGTAACAGTAAGTTGTAAGGTCTCTTTTTCAACAAAAGACTACATTTACGTTATACATTAAACGTAATAGCAACTGCGAATATGGACAACTATCAGCTGTAGAATGGAATGACGAGAATGAAAATTTGTAATGAACCAAGACTTGAATCCGGATTTCCCGCTTATCGCGAGCGGTCCTCTTTTTTTCTTTTTTTTGCGAATTGTGTTATTTATTGTTCACACACGAAGCAACAGGGTGTGTTATTTATTGTTCGTTGTACTGGGTCGGAGCGGACGTCACATGACATCCGTTGAAGTTCGGTGCTGATCCCTTCACTCAGTTTTTCTTTATTACAGAGAGCAGGCAGCTCCCTGACCGAACACGCTGAGCTGCCGTGCCGGCTGGCCATGTGGCTACTCGTGGCCACACCCAAACTTTCATATGTCGTCAACGATTCGTCTGCAACCTGTACTCGTACATCCATTATCCATATTCCTGTACAGGTGAGGCATTTCACTCTAAAGTCACTTGCCCGGTGTCGGCGGAAAAATACAATATTGCTGTGCCAGTGTTAATCTGAATTACGACGCGAATTATGACGTTTTTTGGACGTGCATGCATGCAAAAAAAAGGCTCTGAGCACTATGGGACTTAACATCTGAGGTCATCAGTCCCCTAGAACTTAGAACTACTTAAACCTAACTAACCTAACGACATCACACACATCCATGCCCGAGGCAGGATTCGAACCCGCGACCGTAGCAGTCGCGGGGTTCCAGACTGAAGCGCGTAGAACCGCTCGGCCACACCGTCCGGCTATATGCATGCAATGTTATATACATTTATGTCTGTCGAAATTGCAACACTGCGGGACGTCTATTCGGACTTTTTATCACATTACAATACTTCTTGCTTGTGTTCTGTTTGTTGTACCCAGGTATCAATTTCTTAATCTAATTTTCCTAATAATAGTAGTGGCAGTCTGAATATCTGTCACGGTAGTAGTTTAGTACTGAGTGATTCAAGATCTTGATTTTCAGGTACTCGTACCAAGTGTGCTGCACCATGTAGGTTTCTTGATCTCTTCACAGTTGTTTCCCATGTTCTTTCTATTTCGGGTTTTGTATGAAGATCTGGGATAATAGTCAACGGAGTACCATTACGCAACTGTCGCGGAGACCACCTATATCACTACATGCAGTATGGTTAATAGCATTTAACGTCCTGCTTAGGAACTGGAGACGAAATATTTTAACAGTTTTCATTGTTTTATTCTTTTTTCTTATTAAATGTTACGAGTCGTGTACCTCTATAATGTATGAATACCTCTACAGTCGTATATATACAAGGCTGAAAAATATGCAGCTCTCTCAAGTACTGTATTCCGTGGTGCCGGTGTATAATACGTTCATACTGAGGAACTGTACCGTTATTCATTTGTCACGGTCATCAGTGATATGATGGCGATCTGTTGGCCTGTCTGTGAGCCCTCTGTTTTGACTCTGCGGGCAGTAACTGTGCTGAGTTTAGAGATGAACAGTGTATGTAATACTCATTCTAGAGTACAATCATGCCCAGTCGACGAGTACATACTCCTGCTGAACAACTTCAGCCGTTTGTACAGGGTGGGAAGCTGGATGGACACTGACGGGATGCTACACATGTTGGACACAATGTATTGGTGATGTGTCACTGCTTTCAGCAGGGGTATGTGAAACATTCGTATACCCGTAGACCAGGTTCTGGACGTCCACGTAGTACATCTACATTTATACTCCGCAAGCCACCCAACGGTGTGTGGCGGACGGCACTTTACGTGCCACTGTCATTACCTCTCTTTACTGTTCCAGTCGCGTATGGTTCGCGGGAAGAACGACTGCCGGAAAGCCTCCGTGCGCGCTCGAATCTCTCGAATTTTACATTCGTGATCTCCTCGGGAGGTATAAGTAGGGGGAAGCAATATATTCGATACCTCATACAGAAACGCACCCTCTCGAAACCTGGACGGCAAGCTACACCGCGATGCAGAGCGCCTTTCTTGCAGAGTCTGCCACTTGAGTTTGCTAAACATCTCCGTAAGGCTATCACGCTTACCAAATAACCCTGTGACGAAACGCGCCGCTCTTCTTTGGATCTTCTGTATCTCCTCCGTCAACCCGACCTGGTACGGATCCCACACTGATGAGCAATACTCAAGTATAGATCGAACAGGTGTTTTGTAAGCCACCTCCTTTGTTGATGGACTACATTTTCTGAGGACTCTCCCAATGAATCTCTACCTGGTACCCGCCTTACCAACAATTAATGTTATATGATCATTCCACTTCAAATCGTTCCGCACGCATACTCCCAGATATTTTACAGAAGTAACTGCTACCAGTGTTTGTTCTGCTATCATATAATCATACAATAAAGGATCCTCCTTTCTATGTATTGGCACATGTACAGACACATGTCACAATCGACACATTGTGAGAGCAGCAGTGCCCTACCGAACACCATCCATGGAAGAAATCTGGGCACTTCTTGCAGCTGCTGTTTTACCAAGGGCCACTGGGAAATTTGGAAATTTCTGGTAAGAGCCTATGGGACCAAACTGCTGAGGTCATCGGTCCCTAAGCTTACACATTACTTAAACTAACTTACGCTAAGGACAACACACACACCCATGGCCGAGGGAGGACTTGAACCTCCGACGGGGGCAGCCGCACGAACCGTGCCAAGGCGCCTCAGACCGCACGGCTAGCTCCCCCCCCCCCCCGGGTAACCATTGGGAATCATCTGATTGCAGCCAGGATAACATGACGCGTGCCTTAGCTAGGCTACCACTGACACCACAACACCGCCAAGCACGGCTATCCTTGTGTCATGAAATGGTCGACTGGAGAGTGGACTGGCAATCAGTTGTCTTCGCCGATGACAGTGGCTTATGTCTGTATGTGAGTGATGAACTTGCACATGAACGGCGAGGATCTGGTGAGCGGTCTATTCCGGAAAGGTTTTGGTCTACGACGTACGGGTCGCACCAGAAGCTTCATGGTGTGGGGGGCCTTCAGTTACATCTCGCGGTCGCATTTGGTATTTCTGCAGGCTAAAGTCACTAGTCCCCACTACATTGCACGGGTTATCTGCCCTGTGTTATTCGACAGGAAGGTGATGTCCTCCACCAGCAGGACAATGCACGTCCACATACGCCTGCTGTGACGCAACGTACAAATACCCCGTCCTGTAGAATTAACAGACCTCTCGCCAACTGAACACGTATGGATTATGGTGAGTCAGGAACTTACTTGTTCTCCAGGACCTCCAAAAACCATTACCTAATTGCAACAGAAAGTGCCACGCGCTTGGGCCAGTACACCGCAGGATGGTATTCGGCTCCTTCACGATAGTTTGTGTGCGAGAATACACGCCTACGTTGGTGCCAGGGGGTAAGGGGGGGTGAGGGAGTGTAGGAGGATGGGGGGAGTACACTGTGTATTGATTTTTCTGTTTTCTCGCACTTTCCTCTGACACGTGTGTTCCATTTGGTTTAATTTGTTAACATATATTACTACAATGACGAATTGGCTATTACATCACTTGTCAGTAAAATGGTATTGCCCTTGAGGATAATGATTTTTTTCTCGGAACTGTATACATTCTGCAAACCTTCCTGATGTGCATGGTAGAGCATTCGTCCTCATGCTAGGATTTATTCTCGTTCCAGTCGCGTATGGAGAGCGAAAACATGACTGCTTAAATAGTTCCGTGCGCACAGTAATTAGTCTAATCTTTTCTTGAAGGTCGCTTCGGAGGCCATACCTAAGCGGCTGAAATATATGTTTACATCATCACTTAATATTGATTCTTCAAACTTTGTAAGGTAGGCTTTCACTGTATATTTGGCGCCTATCTTCAAACATCTGCTAATTCAGGCTTTCAGCATTTTCGTGACACACTCCCGTGGGTCGAAGAAACCAGTGAGGATTCAGCCTACTCTTCTCTGAATACGTTCGGTGGCTCTTAGGTCCTATTTGGTATAAGTCGCACATATTTGAACTATTTCCTACGATTTTCCGCACAAGTGGTTTTCAGGCTGTCACCTTTATGTCTGCCACCTGCATTACCCACGAATGAGTCTGTGTGATCATTCAATCAAACCCACACAGGCTGTTGCATCTAGGCATTTGTGTGAGTTAAGCGATTTCAGTTGCAGTTATTGATATTGTAGTCATAGGATACCATATTTCTGTGTTTTGCGAAGTGTACTAGTCAGAATTTCTGCACATCTTTAGCTAGTTACCAGTGTTTGCACCATTATGAAATCTTATCAAGACCGAACTGGATATTTGTGGCTAGTATCAACATCGCCTGCCAAGACATTAATATATAATATGAACAGCAAGGCTCCAAAGCGACTACCTTGCGACATGCCTAACGCTACTTCTACTTCTGTAGATGACCCGCCACCCGAAATAGCTTGGTGCGTTCTATCTACCAAGAAATCCTCAAATTTTGTTTGATACTTCACATGATAATATGCTTGTTAATAACCGTTGGCGTGGTACGCTGCCACGTGGTTTTCGGAAATCATGCGTGGAAAGCTCAAGCTGTGTTTTGTTAGTTCGCTGTTTTCACAATCCATGGTGGTTGGCATAGATGCTGTCAACTTTTTCGAGATAATTTATCACGTTTCAGATCAGAAGGCATTCTAGCAGTCTACAACAGTTGAACGTCAATGAGATTGGACAGTAGTTTTGTAGATCACTTCTGCTACCTCTGTTGTAGATGGACTCGACCTTCGATTTCTTCCGACCACTGGCCACAGTTTTTTTTTTTCGTGAAATCTACGAAATATTGTAGTTAAAATGAGATCAATCTCAGCTCCTACTCTGTGTAGAATCTGACAGGAGTTCTATCAAGCTCAGGAGCCTTCTTTAATTTTAGCAATTTCAGCTATTTTTGTATGTAAGATATAAAATACCATAGCGAAAATATCTGAAATATTTTTCTAAGATCACTTGCATGTAATGTATAGTAAACAGATACGGGTTAAGAAGTCCTAAACAATACTTCGCACTTAACTGAACAAATTGCAGAAACTAGTTCTAGAAAAGCAGTTCCTTTTTTATGGAAGCATTCGCAGAGTTTTCAACAAGAGCCGCTTTTATTACTCAGAAGATATACAACAGATTGTTTAACTACTGAACTACTGAACAACAAACAGCTGAAATGGAGTCTACCAGTCGTGATAAAGGAGGAAAGAAGAAGTATAGCATTCCACGTGTTCCTCTAGATCAATTTCCATCTTTGAAGAAACCAGCCCAGCAAGTGATTTAAGAGGACTAGGAATCAAATTTCGATGAAAATAAGTATTTCTTTATTGCCTTGAAGTATTGTATGTAAGTTCCTCTCTAAAATGATGTATTGCATGTTGCTGTACTCCAAATGTAATCACATAAATTTACCTGTTTTTTAAGGTGGTGCTTTTAGTTTTTGCTACTACAAACTGTTATGCCTGGCTGGAAATCTGTCAGTCTTTCATGGTGATTTCGAGATTCCTAAAGACTCCTATGATGCAGTGATTAGTATAGGTGATATGTGACATACACGAACTTGCACTGTTTGCCATCCTGGAAAATATCCTCGCTTGTTTCCTGTTTATATTTTTGACTACAGTGTTCTGTGGTGAACGCGATTGTCGTTTCAAGAACATTCTCGCTTATTGTGTGAATTTTAGTTTCAAGACGGTGTGAGGAGAAAGCTCTTTTAGATGCAGGAAATGAAATCAATGTAGTTTCAGAAACATTTTTTAATTATATGAAAGGCGATAATGAGTTATGGACATACGGTTAGCGCTACAGGGGAACTGAATAATGTGGTGACACATAGAGTACATTTGTAACTTGAAATGAAAGGCATTTCTTTGATGCACACTTTTGTTTGGAATAGCTGGTTTGAGTATAGGTGTAATTTTGGGTATGGATTGGTTGACAGACTCTAAAGGAAAAATAAAAATCTGTTGAAACTGTTCTAGTAGTACGGAACATGAAGTGCCCAAGGTATTAGTAAATGTAGAATTTGATCACATAGCAGTAAATGGTAACCACCCAAAGTTATTATAACAATTTTGATGAATACTCTCTCAAATGTTTAGTAGAGGTGCTGTGAGAAGATTCCATACTGCAATTAAAGGTGAAGATGAAAACGACAACTATCCAAGTATCGGTGTTTTAACTGTGAAGCCAGTTTGCCGTAAGTTACCTTTTACCATTTGTTATGTACCTTTTCTCAGCTTCCGCTAATGGTAGAGCCATCAAATTTTGTGTGAGTGACTAGACGACTAATTTGTGTGTACTGAAACAGTGTTATGTCCATTACTTGCAGAAACCTACTAGGAATAAAAATGTAGCTCACACAGGAAAAAAATTAATATTCAAGTCATCAAACAAGACTGTACAATATCGTCGTTTCAACATACACCGATAAACGCTAAAGAAATTAGCTCTCTAAGACAGAGTCTGGAGAAAGGTACCTTATAGCACACACAGTATTAGATTTCGAGCGCTGATAAACCCACCGTTGTTTCTCTTCCTACATTTCGTTAGTGTCAATTCCACTTCTCCTGAAGGAGAATCGCCGGAAACATAAATCAGGATGGGCGGCCTCAGGCTTGAAACAACGTCCTTCCGAATGAAAGTCAGTGCCTTAACCAAAGCATCACCAACAGAGGAAAAATGTGGTAAAACCAGGGAGCTTCGCCAACTGGATCGAAAGGTAAGAAATTGTGGTCTTATGCTTTTAGTAGTGTGTTTATAATTGCCACGTGCCGAATAAATCGCGATGTTCCTGTTGCAAGTTGTATCTTCGAATACTATTTCATATGCTACTCTAAGGGAATGTACCATTTGCTGACAAATGTTCGCTGTTCACAGCCATTACAAATTCCGCGGGAAATGATTACAATTATAACGGAACACGTCAAGTGAGCATAATAGCAGCACGCGCACAAAATATTTTTTTTCTGCTTCAGACGTTACATACGCCACTGTGCTCGCGTTATTGTCACAGGCTGGGACGGAAGGGAAAACCCAATAGTAGCAGCCAATTAAAAACGAAAATGAAATTGTGAGCTTCGAGCGTGTTGGATTTATTTCATACGCAAACAAAATGTGCGCCGTTGAATCTAATTTCACACTGACGCAGCAGTGATCAATTTTCGTCTGCTTATTTGTTCGATACGCTGTAAACGCATTGGCTCTAAAATGAATATAAGTTATTACAGTTAACAGCGCTAGAGTGCAGATGTCTAAATTAAAACGTTGTCCGTGAATGAGCACAAAAGATGAGTTCGTTAACTACAAATCTTCCTGTATGTTGGCATTCAACAATTTTGAGGTCCCTTACAATTAAGATTAACAGAACGCACACGCTTAGGTGAGAAAGAAATTGCTGGGTAAAAAGTATTCCCTATTTTCACGAGCCCTATTTTAAGGCGAGTACATCCTTTAAGTTAGTATGTTTTCTAAATAACTATATCAACCATTCATTTTAGAAAAATGTGTCTACTAATCTGGACTGCTCCTGTGATAGAATAATTAATTGTTCCCCTATCACACTTTGTACATCCGTTATTTATTTGTCAATGTTAGATGCGAAATGTTTACTATTTCGTAAGCGTGTTCAGATTACAACGTTACGTAGCACATTTAACACAAGTTGCAGGAGTCTTTTTCCTTTGCTAGTAATCACTGTACATACGGCAGCCCAGCTATCAGAGATACAAGGATGTTTGCCCCTAAATTTCATTTTTACGTTCGACACGAAATTCAGTTCAAGTTCAAGCATTAACGGATTACCGATAATTCTGCGTACTTGTCAGTTTAAAAGCTTTATATATGGTGTGTCACATGATAAGATAAAACTTGTGAAGCTGCTTTCGTTAGTACTTCAGGTGTGACATCTTACGAAGAATTTATAAACTGTAAGTTGCACATCTGAAAAGTGGGGACGACCTTATAGGACCTCAATCTGTTTCTCACCTCCTGTTCGTAACGATGACGACTGCGATTGAGTGATTGCACAGCAACTGCGCCACAGTTGACTAACCTAGCGTGAATTTCTTTTTTCTAATTTTTGTTGTTGTTGTTGTCGTGGTCTAAGTCCAAAGACTGGCTTGATGCAGCTCACCTGTGCAAGCCTCTTCATCTCCGAGTAATTACTGCAACCAACATCCTTCTGAATCTGTTTAATGTATTCGTATCTTGGTCTCCCTCTACGATTTTTACACCCCTCCAGTACTAAACTGGCGATCCCCTGCTGCCTCAGACTGTGTCCTACCAATCGATCTCTTCTTCTAGTCATTCTAGTCTGGTTGTACCACAAATTTCTCTTCCCCCCACTTCTATTCAGTACCTCCTCGTTAGTTACGTGATCTACCCATCTAAACTTCAGCATTCTTCTGTTGCACCACATTTCAAAACCTTTCATTCTCTTCTTGTCTAAACCGTTTATCGTCCATGCTCCATACAAATACCTTCATGAAGGACTTCCTGACACAAATCTATTCTCGATGATAGCAAATCTCTCTTCTCCAAAAACACTTTCCTTGCCTTTGCCAGTCTACATTTTATATGCTCCCTATTTCGACCATCATCAGTTACTTTGTTTCTAAAATAGCAAAACTCGTCTACTACTTTAAGTGTCTTGTTTCTTAACCTAATTCCCTGATTTAGCTCGACTACATTCCATTATCCTCGTTTCTCTTTTGTTGATGTTCGTCTTATATCCTCTTTTCAAGACACAATCCACTCTGTTCAGCTGCTCTTCCATGCCCTTTGCTGTCTCTGACACAATTGCAATGTCATCGGCAAACCTCAAAGTTTGTATTTCTTCTCCCTGGACTTTAATTGCTACTCCAAATTTTTCTTTTGTTTCCTCCACTGCCTGCTCATTATACAGACTGAATAACATCGGAGATAGGCTACAACCCTGTCTCACTCCCTTCTCAACCACGGCTTCCCTTTCTTGCCCCTCGACTCTTATAATTGCCATCTAATTTCAGTAAGAATCGTTAATAGCCCTTTGCTCCTTGTATTTTACCCTTGCCACCTTCAGCATTTGAAAGAGAGTATTCTAGTCAAAATGTTCAAAAGATTTCTCTAAGTCTACAAATGCTAGAAACGTAGGTTTGCCTTTCTTTAACCTATCTTCTATGAAAAGTCGTAGGGTCAGTATTGTCTCGCGTGGTCCTACATTTCTCCGGAATCTAAACTGATCTTCCACGAGCTCGGCTTCTACCAGCTTTTCCATTCTTCTACACACGATTCGTGCTAGTAAACTGCAATCGTGATTTACTACACTGATAGTCCGGTAATTTCCACACCTGTCAGCATCTACTTTCTTTGCAACTGGAATTATTATACTTTTCTTGAAGTCTGAGAGTATTTCGTCTGTCTCATACGTCCTGATCACCAGATGGAAGAGATTTGTCACGGCTGGCTCTCCCAAGGCTATCAGTAGCTCTAACGGAATGTTGTCTACTCCCGTGGCCTTGTTTCGACTTAACTCTTTCAGTGCCCTCTCAGTATTATATCTCCCTTCTCATCTTCATCTACGTCCTCTTCCATTTCCCTAATATTGCTCTCAAGAACATCTCCGTTATATAGACCCTCTATATACTCCATCCACCTGTCTACTTCCTCTTCTTTGCTTAGATTGTCTTTAAACTATCCATTTCTACCGTCATGTTCTCCAGTTCTATAGCACTAAAATGTGTAAAACGCAGACTCTGTCCACAGGCCCTGGTGGACACATTGGTACCGACCGACCGCCACGTCATCCTCTGTCAATGAAGTCATTCGGTTCGGTATGGAAGGGCGTGAAGTCAGCACACCGCTCTCCCAGCTGTTGTCACTTATCTTGTCCTATAGCCGCTACTATTTGGTCAAGCAGCTCATCAGCTGGTATCACGAGGCTGAGTACACCCCATTCCAGTCTTCCTACCAAGGAAAAGCCCTTACAGTACCGGGAATCCAGCCCTGGTCCACCGAATGGGAATAAAGCGCGCTGATCCCTCAGTTGCAGAGGTGGACACTAAAAGGTGTAAGACAGTGATTTTTTGGATTATGAAGACGGTAAATCGCTATTGCAATATTGTGTGACCTGCAGGTGAAATGTATATCAAGGCAGTTATTTGTTTAGACTTCTGCAACCTCTTGCCATTATTGACAGCACAAATGGTTCAAATGGCTCTGAGCACTGTAGGACTTAACATCTGAGGTCATCAGTCCCCTAGAACTTAGAACTAATTTAACCTAACTAACCTAAGGACATCACACAAATCCATGCCCGAGGCTGGATTCGAACCTGTGACCGTAGTGGTCGCGCGGTTCCAGAGTGATGCGCCTAGAACCGCTCGGCCACAACGGCCGGCGTTGACAGCACACCATTTTGTCTTAGGTGATAGCAAGTGGGCACCATCCTGCTTTGGAGAGGTCATTGATTTAACCAAAAGTACTGCTTAACTCAAATGTCAAAAGGACATGATATTCATTCAGAACCTTAACACAGATGGAAACGAAACTGGGTCTTTTGGATTAGTTACCACAGAACGGTAGTTATCTATTTTCATAGATCATAGTTACGTTCTCACGCAAGGCAGTCAGTTTTCAACAACAGTACATTCTCTCAGTGAAAGATCTGGTGGAAACTAGACCATGACTTCACTTAGTGCTACCAGCACGCTCACACTTTAGAGATGATGTAACGTTTGGAAAATTTCGGAAGTGGCTTGTAAATGACTCACAAAATTAGATGTACTGTATTCTTTATTGCATGTAGATCCAGATTTTACTACAGCAACAGGTGTTTAATGCGTGTGCTTATTCTTGCAAGTTTCACGTTCAGTGTCTATAATCTCCTGGGGAAGAATCTGTATGAAGTGTCAGGAGGCTTTCGCCATAATTTTCTTGTGGGGATGCTTCAAGTTAGATTGGTGCCAGCTACTTGTGCTCTATTGTAACTGTAAGCTGTCAGCGTACTCACATCCCATCACACAAAGAAGTGCCAATTAAAAACAAGGTATCAATGACATGAATTTGAAAAAGTGCTTTGAAAGAGTCAGTTATGTATATTTCGAGTTCACGCAAATTTATGTAGAAATCCAACAATTAACGAAAAAAATTTTAGTTTTATTACGAAGTGTCCGCGGCTCATGGTCCCGGGGTCCCGGGTTCGATTCCCGGCGTGGTCAGGGATTTTCTCTGCCTCGAGATGACTGGGTGTTGTGTGTCTTTCATCATCATTTCATCCTCATTCATTCGCAAGTCGACGTAGTGGCGTTAAAGAACTTGTGGAGCGGCGGTCGAACCGCCCCGCGAGGTGTCTCTCGGCCACCAATGCCATACGCTGATTATTATTACCAAGTCCTCCATCCCAATCCATACTTTTTGGTCATTTTCAAGTTGACAACAGCTAAAGTAATTTAATGTTGGCTGTCTGGCATGCTGCAATACCAGAGGACCAAGATTAAGTTACTTAAGTTGTTAGCCCACTTCAAAGTGGCCAAAATGTCGAAATGCGATAGTTTTCTTTGTAATAAGTGTACAGTTAATGGCCAACATGAAGTCTTTTAAAATTTTAAGAGACTGTGAAAATACAGTAAATACAATTATTATTAATAAAAAAGTTGCTAAGTCGTCTTACAGTGAGAACCTATGGAAAGTGACTGCTAACTGAAATTCGGCCAGCTCATAATAGTAATGAACTGCTCTTAAACACGAACCTCAAATGATTACCACACCACGTGGTCCCAGTTATTTTAATCACAATGACTGTTTGGTAGGAAACACAAGAAAGAGTTGAAAAACAGAGGATTTTGCGAAAGGACAATAGCAAAACGATTGATGTCGACGATCAGTAACAAACATTCCAAAACACTTTGTTCCTTTCCTCTAAAGACTGCACAGATTCCGTATGGAAATCATGTAAGCGATCTTTTCCTCTATGCGATCAAGGAATTGATGCTCTTAGTTGAGGATCAGCATTGTTTCTTTGACTACAAAATAAAGTACCGTCATTTATTCTATACTTTTAGACTTTAAGTACAGTTGCTGTAGCGAAAATTCACAAGTAATTGATAATTGACTTAGGAGGCGGTATCAACCAATGAGACGACGTTACTAACTCATCCTAGTACGTCTTCTTCACTCTGACGCAGCCATTTGCATTCAGCAGTTTCTCACGAAGTCACCTTCTCATTAATTGCCTAACAGTCATTAACTCCGGAAATCAAACTTTTCCTACAAAACCTTGACTTGTTTGTTCGCAGCGGGTACCGTTGACGACTTGCCTTAACAACACCACGATTTGGGGTTCCACGGCGCGAAACTTAGACACCTTCTAAGGAAACCGTAGGTACCCTTACTTCAAAGTCATTGGTGTTAACTGTTACTATATCCCATTCAATAATCTTCTAATTAATTACTGCTTAGAAGAGATAAGCTTAAAGTACCTCCTTACTATTGTCTGGTGCTTGTATTGTACAACCTAAATGTTAGCTTGCTTATTCGCGACTGTCTTCTCGTTGCCGAGTGTTACGTGCAAGGCAATGAAGCAAAATTCGCATCCTCATGTGAACAATGAGTGCCCGACAAAACTGAAGCTCAGTCTTAAACTATACTGTCACTGTGTCTGATCTAGTAGCGGACATGCAGGTGCGTGGAAAACGGGATATTTTTCGAAAGCACAGGAAAAATAAGGCAAAATGAACTACCATCTAACAGAAAAGAGAGGTTCACTTATTTAGCTGGCTATTGTTTCCCTGGAAAGGTCTAATGCACGAATTACTTTTAAAGATTTAGATTACGACAGAAAGCATGAACCGTTAGTTAAGACTGTGAAATTTTACAGTATACTGCTTCGAGGAGTGAAATATTTGCTGACATCATCGGAGCAAAACAACATAGTTACAGGAAATATTTTGTTCTGTTGCTAGTTGTCTCGAAGACTGGTATAGCAGTGAAACATAAAGGTGTGAACCATGCATACAAACAGAGCGCTTGTTACAAGAGTATAGATTATTTGGGACATGATTCATTACGTTGAGGAAATTCTTAAAACATCGTTCACCTTTGGCCGGTTTTCCATCATACAGGGGAATTAAACAAAAATTACTTGTGCGCGAGCTTTTCGACCAAATACGTTAACAACTTTTTGCAGAAAGGAAACTGTTCCAAATATTATTCTGAAAGGTATGAGGGAATACTGCCAATCAAATGCTACGTTAACATTATCTTAACGATCAGTGATACTGAAAATTTAGGGCACATTCCGTTCTTTCCTTGAACGTTTTATTTCTGATAATGATCATAATCATTCCAAGATATTTATACTCTGCGAACATTCTCGCTCCATGCAGCCGCTACTTTGAAAGCTGCCTCTATAAATAAAAACAGTTACATGAAAGAAATTTGCCGTTTTTCTTTCTCATGTTTAGATAAACATACCCCTGAAGCATATTAATTTCTGCTCTGTAAAAAGGTTTTGTGCTATGTTCGTACAGCAAATAAGGGCGGTCATACCGTCGCAAAGTCTATAAAGCTATATAACAATACGCTTCGAAACACTGCCACGTTATCCTTCACAGCTCATTTTAAAATATTGTTTTCTCCGGTAAAAAATTTAAACAGTAAGCTGTTTTACGTACCTGCCATGTATTTACTTCATTACTGTATTTGTAGTCAAAAATCATCTAAATCAGTGCGATAAGAAAGCTGCTGCATATCATGAGGTGAAAAAATTGGTAAAAATCACAATTTCCGTAACTCAATTGCAGTTATTAATGCGTTTCTGAACAAAAAATGTTATATTATTGTACAAAATTTATCTAAATGATTCCTGAATTGGTTCTCAGTTATAAGTTGTTGCTGAAAGTCTTGGCACCCATACCACTCACACAGTAGAAGAATGTGCTCTACCTCTGAGCAGTATACTTCTATCGAATGCAAGAACATTCTGCTTTACTTCTTCTTCTTTTTACATTTCGAGGAGTGGTTGTTGGCCCGTTCCGAAATAAAAATGATTTAACAGAACTGTTGTCTCCATCTCTTCATTGGCCGTCCTACATCTCGTCTTACACTTTAGTTAAAATGTTATGCTTGCCACGGTAGGCGCTCAGATTTTATCATTCTGATGTGGCCATACCATTTTGTTTAGCATTGCCTAATCTCTTCTGAAATTGTTGTTTTCACGAGTAGATCCTGCCTTATGTCTTCACTCTGCACACTGTATTTTACACTGAAGTGACAAAAGTCATGGGATACCTCCTAATATCGGAGGCGCAGTGCAGCAACTCGACGCGGCATGGACTCAAAGAGTCGGTTGGAAGTCCTCTGCAGAAACATTGAGCCATGCTGCCTCTACAGGCGTCCACAACTGCCAAAGTGTTGCCGGTGCAGGTTTTTGTGCACTAAGTGAACTGTCGATTATGTCCCATAAATTCATCTTGGGTAATCTAGGTGGCCAAATCATTTACTCGTATTCTCCATGATTTCTTAATATGGCGCATCGTCATCCACAAAAGTTCCATCGTTGTTTGGGAATATCAAGTCCACGAATGGCCCGTAAATGGTCTCCAAATATCTGAACATTACCATCTGCAGTTAATGATCGGTTCAGATGGACCAGATGACCCAGTCCTGCCAATGCAAATACAGTTCACACACGGAGCCGCTGCCAGTTTGCACAGTGCATTGTTGACAATTTGGGTCTGCTGAACACTCTATCACTACCATTAGCTCTTACCAACTGAAATCCAGACTCATTTGACCAGGCCTTGGTTTTCCAGTCGTCTAGGGTCCAACTGATACGGCACCAACACAGGAGAGGCGCTACAGGCGATTGTTGTGAGCAAAGGCACTTTCGTCGGTTGTCTGCTCCCGTAGCCCACTAACCCCAAATTTCACCGCACTGTCCAAACGGATATTTTCGTCATACG
Organism: Schistocerca serialis cubense; assembly: GCF_023864345.2. Classification (NCBI taxonomy): domain Eukaryota; kingdom Metazoa; phylum Arthropoda; class Insecta; order Orthoptera; family Acrididae; genus Schistocerca; species Schistocerca serialis. The sequence continues at coordinate 285,219,434 of NC_064643.1, read as the reverse complement.
TCCCCTACATTGACATCTATGGTTATTACACGCAGTTTTGCTTGTCTGTAAGCACTGACAACTATGCGAAACTGCCGCTGCTCTCGGTCGTTAAGTGAAGGCCGTCGGCCACTGCGTTACCTGTGGTGAGATGTAATGCCTGAAATTTCGTATTCTCGACGCATTCTTGACGCTATAGATCTTGGAATGTACAATTCCCTACCGATTTCCGAAACGAAATGTTCCATGCGTCTAGTTCCAATTACCATTCCGTATTCAAAGTCAGTTAATTCCCGTAGTGCGGCCATAATCACTTGGGAAATGTTTTCACATGAATCATCTGAACACAAATGACCGGTCCACCAATGCACTGCCGTTTTAAACTTTGTATACAAGACAGTACCGCCTTCTGTATATATGCATATTGCATATATTTAAGCGTTGTAACTGGAGGCTATTGATAGACAACAGAAAGTTGTTGGCAATGTATATGAATACCGAGCTTGGCAGGTATGCGTAGAACAATCACTACTCCTAAGTCAGTGGTAATCCATTTACTCAAAAGCCATCGAATCAAAGAGAACAGTTCTTACCTTTCGTATAAAAAAGTGAGTATTTCTACCGGTTGTGATGTCCTCGGGGTTAATAATATAAAGTGAAATGCTTTTAAAATATATTTAGTAGAGAGAGATTTTATTTGTAAGTCGCATTAGAGGGGCTTTCTAAATATGCAGGTGATTCGGAGTGCTAGCGAATTTCTGTTGAAGCACTGAAAAGCGAAATTAAATTGGTAATTGTTTCCTGTAATTAATAGTCTTCTCACCATAAGAAAAATTTACGATTGAAGGCGATGTTGTTAACTTCCAGTTGAGTAACGCTAAATGTGAGTTGCTAATGTTATGGAAGGATCTGCAATAATCGTCCCTGTAGGTTTGTTTTCTAAACTCTGAAACCCTTCTGGCTCTACTTGCCAAAGAAAATTACTGTATACAAAACGAAAGCAATTCCGCACTTATTCGTAATAGCTCATGACATCGACTAGCGTTTGTTGTTGAGGTTTAGTGTTTTCAAGCATCTGATTTACAAATATTTATTGTATAAGGGTGGCTGATTAACGTCGTGAGACCAGAGTTTGCGTCACGTGTTCTGGTGCTGACAGCTACGGATACAGTCTTGTACTATTAAGGAAGAGGTCTAGCTGCAGGAAATGAAACAATAGTCGTGAGCTTAGTTTGTCGTATCTAATTCCGTTATACAAAACAAATTTTTACAATAACCAACTATGGGACTACGAACAAAGTAAATTTTGAAATAAAATCTATTCTACGATAACAGTAACATGTTTAACCAAGTTTCGCGAACAAAACGATAAGGTTTCTGATTTAAACCTATTACAGACATTTGAGGCTTTGACAGTAATGCATTTGTTTAATATAAAATTTAAAGGTGCTCCCTGTTGTAAAAATTAACATTTCCTTGGAAGACTCTGCTACAAAATATTCCGGTGCACGCAACAGCACCAATTTTTAGCATATCGGCGACTTTTCACAGCAGGATGACAAGACAATATCTATTTGAAACATTATGGATATTCAGTAACATGCGATTAAGTAGCCGAAAATCTTTATATACTACTCACTTTTTAATGCCGTTCGTAGCCATGTAACATGAAAATATTCCCAGTCGAATACTGATAGGAAAGAAAGAAAAATAGCTTGAGGAACTTACACTATCTGATAAAATGTATCCGGAGAGCTGTATGTAATGTAGAACTGACCACTATACGTCACAGAGACGGACCCGCCAGTGTAACAAGAGGCGGCAAGTATTCTTTTGTCAATAATGAAGCAGTAATAGCAGAATGGATTGGTCAGGACAGTTCAGCGATTTCGAACGTGGAATAGTCATTGGATTGCTCCTAACAATTCAACCTTTCTAAAGCTGCTGGTGATGTGACTGTGTAGTGTAAACGCGAAGGAACTACCACAGTTAATCAAGACCAGGCAGAACTCATGTACCGAAGGACAGAGCCCGTCGAGGATTTTGAAAAATAGTTGTGAAAAATAGCATCAAATCAGCGGAAGGAAACACTCATGAATCAAAAGCGCTACAAGCAATCCCGTCAGGACATTGACTGTGCACTGGAAGTAATTAATAGAGGGCTACGATGATCAGGCAGCTTCTCTTCAACCACAAGTCTCTGTAGTCGACGCTACACGACGCTTCACATGGCGTAAAGAGTGACGCTGCTGAAGAGTGGATTGATTTGGAGTGACGATTCACGTTATATTCTGTGGGAACTTGATGGCAGGGTTTGGGTCTGGTAAATGTCTGGAGAACGTTACATACCACCATTTATAGTGCCAACATTGAAGTACCGAGGAGTTGGTGTTACGCTATGGAACTGTTTTTCCTAGTTATGGTGTCGTCCCAATACTACGATAAAACGATGATTTATCAGCATGACAAAGCACCTGTGAGGCAATGGCTTGTGAACAATATCATTCCTAAAATGGATTGGCCTGCCAGAAGTCTAGACCTGCACCCAATGGAATTCTTTCGGGATGACTTACTACGTCGACTCCGCTCCGGATCCCAGCGTCCAACAGTACTAACATCTTTGGTTTCAGCTCTTGAGGAAGGATAGGCAACCATTTCTCCACAGACATTTAGACTACCTCCTTGAAACTGTTTCCAGTAGAGTTCACGGCGTCATAAAGGCGAGGGGTGAACAACGCCACTTTACTGTCCATTGGTAAATGTCCGGATACTTTCAATCAAATAGTATACACTTATTTACCACGTAATGCCTTGTGCTAGTTATGATTTTACTCTGAGCCAGTCTGGATGCTCTCTGACAGAAATCGTGAAAAAAACTTCAGACTGTACCCAACACGCAAACCTATGAGGAAGAACCTACCTTTAAGTCCCTCCTCTGTCTTATTCTACACTGCTGTGAGAAACTTAAGGACGTAAGTAAATTTCACGTGAAATGTCATTGCCAAGTAACATAGCTTGATGGAACTTGGACCACACATAGAACTGCTACAATACGGTACAGAGGGTAACTGAAAGAAATTAGCAATTAGACAAACAGAAATGACTTGTTCAAAGACAGTAATTACTCTTAACTCACCGCAATTCAAGTTGGTACCAGTACATTAGAAAAGGAGGAAAATGGTTGTTAATAGCGAATATGATCATCACAGACGGAAATGCATTTTCTGCAACGTACTCCCATGCGGAAACAAGATTGGTAAGGAGTTAGTGTGATGGGGTGTTCCATTCCTCCATCAATGCGGTTGAAAATTGCTGCTTGGTTGTTGGTGCATGTGGACGAGCTGCGATACGCCTCTCCAACACATCCCGCACGTACTCGATGGGATTTAAGTCGGGGGGACGAGCAGGCCAGTCCATTCCCCGAGTATCCTCTCTATCCTATAGCTCCTCCATCTGCGCAGTTGGATGCGATTGCACACTATCATCCATAAAAATCAAGCCACGGCCGAATGCTCGCCGGAAAGGACGCACAAGGGGAAGGAGAACAGTGTGACAATAACGGTGACTGGTGAGTGTCCCGTGTTCGAAGATTCGGTGGCGGGTACGTCCATCCAAGATTGTGTGTCCCACATCATAATACATGGACCACCAAAACGATCATGTTCAACAATGTTCCTGGGTGCATTACGTGTTCTCATCTCTTTCCATATGAGGGTACGTCCAGCATTGTTGAACATGATAGTTTTGGTGGCCCAGGTTTCATGGTGTGTAGAGAAAATACACACATCAGAAAAAGTTTTACATCAGCTCGGTTCCGAGAGTTCCAGAACCTGTATAGAAAATTGGAATAGAGATCAACATAAACATCATTTCCGCCTTTTTTATTGCTCATGAAAACCACACATTGCATGTTGTACCACTATACAGCGAGACTTTCAGAGGTGGTGGTCCAGATTGCTGTACACACTGGAAACTCTAATACCCAGTAGCACGTCCTCTTGCACTGATGCATGTCTGTATTCGTCGTGGCATACTATACACAAGTTCATCAAGGCACTATTAATCCAGATTATCCCACTCCTCAACGGCAATTCGGCGTAGATCCCTCAGAGTGATTGGTGGGTCACGTCGTCGATAAAAAACCCTTTTCAATCTATCCCAGGCATGTCCGATAGGGTTTATGTCTGGAGAACATGTTGGCCACTCTAGTCGAGCGATGTCATTATCCTGAAGGAAGCCATTCAGAAGATGTGCACGATGGGGTTGTGAATTGAGGTCCATGAAGACAAATGCCTCGCCAATATACTGCCGATATGGTTGCACTATCGGTCGGAGAATGGCATTCACGTATCGTCCAGCCGTTACGGCGCCTTCCGTGACCAGCAGCGGCGTACGTCGGCTCCACATAATGCCACCTCTAACCATCAGGGAATATCCACCTTGCTGCAGTCGCTGAACAGCTTTTATAAGGCGTTCAGCCTGATCGGCTTGCCTCCAAACACCTCTCCGACGATTGTGTGGTTGAAGGCATATGCGACACTCATCGGTGAAGAGCACGTGATGCCAATTCTGAGTGGTCCATTCGGCATGTTGTTGGGCGCATCTGTACCGAACTGCATGGCGTCGTGGTTGCAAAGATGGAGCTCGCCATGAACGTCGGGAGTGAAGTTGCGCATCATGCAGCCTACTGCGCACTGTTTGAGTCGTAACACGACGTTCTGTAGATACACGAAACGCGTTTTTCAACATGGTGGCGTTGCTATCAGGGTTCCTCCGAGCCCTAATCCATAGCCCTGGGGCGGCCTGAACGAGGCTTGTCATCGACAGTTCCTGCCCCTCTGTATCTCCTCCATGTCCAAACGAACATCGCTTTGTTTCACGCCGAGACACCTGGACACTTCCGTTATTGAGAGCCCGTCCTGGCACAAAGTAACAATGCGGACGCGATCGAAATGCGGTATTGACCGTCTAGGCACAGTTGAACTACAGAAAATACGAGCCGTGTACCTCCTTCCTAGTGCAATCAGTGGAAATGTTCGGCTGTCGGCCCCCTCCTTCTAATAGGCGCTGCTCATGCATGGTTGTTTACTTCTTTGGGCGGGTTTAGTGACATCTCTGAACAGACAAAGGGACAGTGTTATACAATATCCACAGTCAACATCTACCTTCAGGACTTCTGTGAACCGGGATGATGCAAAACTTTTTTTGATGTGTGTTATTGTCCCATTTCTATTCGTACCATTCTGTGCTTCTTTCAGTTAACCTTCTTTACTATACTTTAGCAGTGCTTTCCATGTATCGTCCAAGTTTCATCGAGCTTTGTTACTTAGCTGTGATACATCATGCGAATGGTTCTTAAGTTTAGAACACAAGTGTAAAAATCATTTGTCTATTGCCTTGCCTTGTCTAATTCTATCACTTCTTTCAGTTCAAACGGAAAACAATGTGCAAAACATAACTGAAAACATTCTGGAGAGTAGCTGCATTATCAGTAATCCAGGGCGCCGTTAAGGTTAACAGAGGTGTGTGACAGGGGTGTTGGCTTTGTTGTGGATGTTAAGCAAGGTGTCATTAATGCCGGGACACACACATACATAAATGCTCTACTCTTTGCCAATGATCATGCCATTACTTAGAAGTCAGAAAATTACTTCTGTTTTGCAGTACATCGTCTAAATCAAATATGTAAGGATCAGCATCTAAATTTTTCAGTAAAAAAAAAAAAAAAAAAGAAAAAAACCCCGAAAGTATTCGCCTTCAAAGGAAAACTTACATTTAGATCCAAAATAGTACAAGAAGAACAAGCAGTAGAAAATGTGACACATATTCATTTGTTAGGCTGCGATATTAGCTATGAATATGAACAATGTGTCCTCAGAGATCTAACACAAAATAATATTACAATCGAAGAATTTAATATAGACTGTATAAATGAAAAAAAATGGAGGAACGATGCATAAAGTAGAAATAAAACAGAAAGGGGAAGACAGATTAGTTAAACAAGTAGTCAATTATAAACCACCCAGTAGCCTTCCTCCTCCTACCCCCCCCCCCCCCCCCCCCCATCCCCCAAAATTTCTTTAAAAAATCGAACTTACAAGTATAAAACTGATCCAGAGGCTTGAATCCTTCGCAAACGAGTTAGTGCGTTACATTGTTTGAGGTAAGCCTGTAAAATCTTTATGGTTACGGAAGCAAAACCCTAATTAGTTTCGGACTGTTCGAGTGGATGAATACGGTCTGGGTAATTTGTACGCCACAAGCTGCACTGCCTGAGGACACGTACACAGTTTCTAACTTTAATATTTGAATTATTGTGGGAAACCATTAACGTAAAATTATATTTTAATGAGTATATTGTGACATCATTTTAAATTTTTTAATTCTGTCAGTAATTATATGATATACTGAAAACCAATTTTTTTGGGCGCTTGAAAGCCACTACGCAGGCAACGTGCAAATGAAACAGGATGATCGATTTAGTCTTTCATTAATATAGACAACAGGGAGAGAGGAAGGGAGGGAGAGTGAGTGAGAGAGAGAGAGAGAGAGAGAGAGAGAGAGAGAGGGAAGAGAAATGGAGGGCGACCGAGAAACAGGTAGCTTCAGTGGAGACGGGACAGATTGTAAGTCCGCTCCGTGAAGTGAAGAAGAAGAAGAAGAAGAAGAAGAAGTGAAATATCTGACCCAAAATGATTTCAGTTAAAACAAATACCAGCCCATTTGAGAGATAATATAATGTTATGACATTTAAACTCTAAAAATTGATTTTTTTTCAAAAATTATTTATACAATTAGAAACGAACGATGTACTCGATATTCGCTAATCGTTTGTTTACGATGGAGGATCAGCTTCTCTTAGTGCTAAATGTTCAGAAAGACAATACAGAACGATAAGTGTGTAGTCTTGTAACTTGATGTTTCAGTAATGAAGCAAAAGACTTATCAGCCGCCACTCGTAATATCAGTGTCGAACTTTAAGTGCGAGATAAAGACGTATTATCGCCGTGTACGTGACGCTATGTGAAGATAGGCGTCCATTTTGTTTGCTTTCGGTCCCTTTCTATAGATGGGATTTCAGCTTCAGACTTCAACATTAGTTGCACGAAGAAATTTTTCCCCTTACTTTCAAAATAGCATGTGAGAACTGAGAGAGTCACCATCATCGTCATCATTATCCCCCAAGGATTAGCTGTCGTAATCACTTGCTCTGGTCTCTATCATCCATCCATCCATACACCAATCCAATCTCTTAGGAGGTCCACCTAGAGCTCTCTTTCCATTCGGCCGATAATTCAGTATCTTTTTTTGGTACTCTTTTTTCTGTCATTCTATCAATATGATACCTCTTTTCATTCTATTATGTTTTATTTTTTGTTGATAACTGAAAAGATTTTTAATTATGATCTTATTTTTTCATTACTTTTTTTGGCCAGTTTGTTACAGCCTCTAACACATCTCATGAGCTGCATTTCTGCTGCTCGTATTAGTGATTTTTTTTTTACTGTCTATGATTCGGAAATATATATTACGGTAGGTACAGCCATATCTTTACAGAATCTCATCCGCGTTCCTTCTCTTTTTTTTTTGTTTTTCTCCCCGAAATATGTGTTAGAGTAGGGACAGCCATAATGTTATAGAATCCCATTTGCGTTCCTTGTTTTTTCTTTTTGGTTGTCTTCTCTAAGCTCTTCCAGTTATTCCTCAGATAGCTTGATATTTATTAATATTTTTGTCAATGTATTAGTCATAGTTAGAAGTAAGATAGCATTCCAGGTGCGAAGTAGGATACTTGTGTTAAAATTTTCTCATTTACTATTATTTTAGATCTGACTGGATTCTTTCTTTTGAAAGTCATTAGCTTTGTCTTATTTGCAGATGTAGTTAAGTTGTAAAATATTCCGTTTTGGCTCAGTATACATACTTACTTCTCTTTGTAAATTATCTTCTGTTTCTTGTATAATTATCTAGTTTTCAGCATATAACAGAGTATTTAATGGTAGATCCTATTTTAATTCATAAGTGGATTTCATCTTTCCACTTCAAAATTAGATTGTCAGTATATAAATAAATGGGTGATAGACTACACCCTTGTTGAACACTTTGATTTATTAAAATTTCATCTGATATTTTCGAACCTAAACTTATAACTATTTTTGTATTTATATATAAACTTTTTATGATATTAATAAGATGTTTTGGAAAACCTTTTGTTTCCAATATTTTCCGCACAAGGTGTCTTTCTACCTTATCAAAGGCTTTCTCAAAACCGACAGATACTAAATGCGTTTCTAAGCCAACCCTTTTCCATAATTTGTCTAATTATAAATGTATTATCACTAAATGAACGTAAAATTATAAATACTAGTAGTGATATCGTGACACTCAGAAGAGATAGATAGAAGGAAGTAATTTTCCCTTACCGGTAGTTTCCACTGTGTGTGTGTGTATGTGTGTTTATGTGTGCGTGGGCGCGCGGTTTACAGCTCTCAACGGTGGAACTATAACGTCCTTGATAGCACAGTCTGAGACGAAAGTAGCTAAAAACGTTTTAAAACCAAAAAACGCTTAAAATCATACACACACACACACACACACACACACACACACACACACACAGGCTCTCTCATCCATTCTCACTCATTTTCAGCCACACATTGAAACTATCATTCAAAACTGTAAAAACTGTAAGCTACAAACAAGCAAGGCTACTTGTCACAGCGGACGAAAGAGGTGGCTGAACAAGGGGAGTGGTGATCTGAAAGACGATGTTAATGGCAACAAGAAAATGCTATATGAGATGATGAAAAGTATAGGAAGAGATAAGGAACATTCCAAGTACCTAGCAGACGACAATGGAAATCGCATCATCGATGACGATAAGATTAAAGGAACTTTGGAGTCTTACTCTGATGAGTTGCTAAATGCAAATTATATCGGTATACACAAGAATATATACCTCAGACAATGGGACAGACAGAACGATGTAGAATATGGCTGGAAAAACATAAAAACCGGAAAATCGGCTGGTGTTCGCGAAATAACCGGGGATATGATCAGTCGTGGAGTCGTTGGAAAACAATCTATCCACAAACTCTTCTGTAAGATGTTGAAAGAAGGGAACGTACCCGGGTGTTGGAAAATGGGCATCGGAGTCCCAGCTTTCAAGAAAAGTGATGGAAAGAAATTACATCTACACCTGTTTGCATACTCAGCAAGCTACCGTATGATGTATGGCAGAAGATATTATGTACCACTGCTAGTTATTTACTTTTTATTACACTAGCAAATTGAGAGAGGAATAAACGATTCTTGATATGCCTCCATACGCTTGTCCTAGTTGCCCTTGGCGGCAGCAGAATCCTTCCGCATTCAGTGCAAATACTTGTTCTCTAAATTTTCTCAACACCGCTTCGCAAAAAGAACGAGGTCTTTCCTCCAGCGACACACATTTGGGTTACACGAAGCATTTCCGTAACACATGCCTGTTCATTGAACCGACTGGTAACAAATCTAGCTGCTCGCCTCTGAAATGCTTTAATGTCTTTCTTTAATCTGACCTGGTGCGGATCTCAAAGACTCGATAAGTGCTCAAGAACGCGTCGCACATGTGTTCTATGCGTGGTCTCCTGCGTGGACGAGCTACCCATTCCTAAAACTCTCCGAATAAACCATAGTCGATCTTTCGCCTTCCCTTCTACTGACCTTACGAGCTCTTTCCGTTTAATACCGATGTGCAATATTACAAGTAGATATTTAATCGATGTGATTCTATCAAGCACCATACCACTAATACTGTATTCGAAAATTATAGGTTTTTTCCCCTGCTCATCCTCATTAATTACATTTTTTCTACACTTAGAATACGCTTATATTCATCACACAAAATAGAAATTCTGTCTAAGTTATCCTGAATCCTTCTAAGTCACTTAAAGATAATACCTTCCCGTGAATACAGCGCCAACAGTAAACAGTCCTTGACTGCTGTTCGCCCTATCGTTCAAATCATTGATGTATATAAAGAAGTAGTACGCTCCCAATACACATTCACTGGGCAATCTTGACTATAGCCTTGTCTGTGATGACTCTCGCTCTCGGGGACAACATACTGCGTTCAGTTACTTGGGAAGTCTTCTAGCTACTCAATTATCTGGGAGCTGCGGCATCATGCCAAACGCTTTCCGGAAACCTAGGAATAGGGAATATTGCTGATGCGCTTCATCTATGGTTCGGAGTGAGAAAAGGGCAAACTGTTTCGCAGGACAGACGCTGTTCGTCTCGAGGAAATTTATTGTATTGAATCTGAGACTGCGTTCGAGAATTCTACCGATGTTAGGGATATTGGTCTGTAATTTTGTGGGTCTGTTCTGTAACCTTTCTTTTATACGCGAGTCACCTGCGCTTTTTTCCAGTCACTTGGGATTTTGCGCACGGCGAAATATTTGCGATAAATGTAAGCTAACTGAGGGGCCAACGCGATAAAGTACTCTTTTTAAACGGAATTGGGATTCCGTTCAGACTTATTTGTTTCCAGCTCTTTCAGTTGCTCCCCAGTGGGGATACCGGTTACTATTCCTCTATACGGTAGACTGTGCGACGGTCAAACAATGGTATGTCTGTACGATCCTCTAGAATAACTTCTTAAACACGAAATCAAAACCTCAGCCTTTCTTTTTGCTCTCTGCTATTGCCACACGACTAGATAAAAGACTTCCACTCTCTTAGTGATTTAATGCAGGAGGAGAATTGTCTCGGCAACAGTCTTCTCTGATGTATGACGATAGTAGATTTTATAGACGTACGATTGAGTTATCTCATCAACATCAAATAGATTAAGGTCGTATGAGAATTATACAGCGTAAGGTAAGACCCCTCACTGAAAACAATCTCCTGGAGGAACGAAATGAATTCAAGAAGGGCAGGTCAATAACTGATTTAATTTATGCTCTTTGTCAGTTAATGGAAAAATATTACGTACATAACGGAGTCTGTTAGTTGGCCTTTCTGGTTATAAAGAAAGCGTTTGACGCTCTGCACAGGGAAAGGGTGTGGGAAACACTGAAGAAAAACTGAAATACGTGATGACATGATAAACACGATCAAGAATTTATATGAGGGTACCTGCAGTAAATAAAAACACGTGTAGGAATCACTGAAGCGTTTCACGTGATATGTGGCTTACGGCAAGATGCGGTTCTAGCTCCTCTTCTTTTCATTACTGCCATGACCGAAATCTAGAGAAAAGCACAACAAACTACCGAAGGTGAAGAAAAGAAAACTACGTTGTTTGCTGATGACGTATGTCCATGGCACGAATCTAGTGAAGGCGTTCGATGCCAGATACAAACCAGGGCAGAAGCTGCCACAGTATATGGGGTCTCGTCATCAGCCAAGAAAAAAGAGTCGGGAAAATATACAGGCAACACATTGGGCATGTCGAAATGGACAAGGAAACAGCTACACATGGCCGTTCGTTTCAGATATCTTGGCTATATTGTCTCAGATATACATAGAATTCAAGCAAGTAGTAACATCTTTTAAGGAGTTAGTAATATGCGACACAAAAGTACCACAAAAATGTAAAACAGTTTTCTACGAAACGCATTACGTCTCCATTTTTACATTTCATTGTGAAACACCGACCATGAGAAGTAAAGACATCAGCAAATTTCAGGCAGCTGAGATGAGGTTTGTTGAAGACAAGGTACAGAAGACAAAGAGGTACTGAATCGAAAATGAGGAAATTCGAAAGTTGCCAAACTACACGACAAAATTTCGTCGCAGAGATGGTCACATGCGTTTCACAGGTGCTAACAAGCTATCAAGAGTGATCTTTTTATCTGGAGCTGAAAGACAACAGATCAAGATACTCAGTTACAAGGATATGGTGAAATATGACATCGAGCAGAAAGGACATAATTGGGACAGCATCGATGAGGAACAGAAGTTTAATGACCGTAATTGGAAGAGAAGCGTTGTTCGCCGACCCGCCGAGTAAGATAGAACGACGTGAGATATGGTGAAGACGCATGCCATTTCTACAGAGGTTAGCTAACGTGCTAAATATCTGGAATCACATTAGGGAAAAGCACTGTATAGGGCTCCCGTATCAAAATTAGAAGTATACTAAAATGGTTCCATAAACAGGCCATGGCCTCCGTCACTCTGCAACTGAGGTAGCACTCTGTCGGTAATGGCACTGACGTCTAGGATACGCCGGATTCTCAAATTTCTTCCTTTTCTATGGAATTTTCGACCTAAAGTAGAACGAATATATCAGATTCTGCTGCATTTCCTGGATCGACAGATACTGGGTGCCCATAATTTCTCTTTAACCGTTGCTGAAAATGGAAATGTAATCTGGTATAAGCGCACTAATGGCGTCCCCGGCTCTTTCGTTGGGTGCTGCTGTTAGTAATGGTTCGCGTGATGAATAATGTGAAATGAATGCAGCGAATTATGTGTGGTGCCACCGCAAGGCACCACACTTTTGTGGGCTTCAAATCGGCCACGGTCCGTCAGTACATATCGGACCCGCGAGTCGCCACTGTCGACGCTCGGTTGGTCTTACGAGACAAGCTAGCGCACTGGCCAGTTCTACAGCCGACTTTAATAGGAATGGTTCACTTGTTATAGCTTTAGAGATCTCATCTGGAGAGATGCTAGTTAGCATAGCCTTCAGCTAAGAGTTGCTACGACCTAGCCAGGCGCCAAATACAGTTTATGCATTAACAGTTGATCTGTATGTGTGAAGGATTCGCAGTTCAGTCCATAACTGCTGTTGTAAATATTATCCTACAAAGTCGAGATCGACGTTGAATTAAAGCTAAATATTTAATATATTTAATTGTATTCCTGTCTACTAACTTTCTAATCACCTAAGATGTTCCAGATACATCCCGTCAAGTATAGCTCATTGATGCTCACGTCAGCCTACGTGATCAACGTGTGCAATTAATGGCCACACCTCGTGATCAGACTAAGAGTCAAATTGCGTGACTCAGCCGGGTCACCCTTTTTCCATGAGCCCAAAGTTCCATCTCATACATAAAATTATGAGTCGTATGTAGATAGCGAATAACATTGTCCGTTTGTAATGCCCCATGCTTCGTAAACGAAGTTAGATGGAGCTTTGTGTTATTAGGACACAAGTTAACCATATCCTACAGACCTGTGGAGTAAAACGCACACATAGATGACGGAAACGATGGATGCAGACCTCGGCCTACACTACACATCAATCTGTTACAACAACCATTTGGTCTTCACATTCGTTGGCTTCAGAGGTTCACCACGTTTTCACATTGAAACCTACCCCAGACCTCGGGCGACGGTACAGGTCAATATGCTAGCACAAGCTTGTTTTGATGTACATATTTGTTGCCTTCGCCGAGTGAAATTATTACACAGCAATCTATCCTAGACCTCGGGGTATGCTGCACATCACTCTTTCACCACAATCAAGGTTTTAGGGAGGGGAGGGGGGCGGCAGCGGTATCACATTCTAACTCATAATCACGACTTAAAATGCTTCATTCACGTCAATTTATGCTGTGCTACTAGGTCCCAAACTAACAACAACCTTGGAAATTGCAACGAAATCTAAAGAAAACATAATAATTAGTATAAAAAATGACATTAGGAAAGTATTACTGTAACTGAGGTCGAAGTTAGCAAGAACAAAACGGAATGAAAAGAGAAAACTTTCTTTAAATTTTGCAACAGCAATAATTAATCTCGCGCTTTCCATATCGAAGACAAAAATTTATAAATTCCTATTCTCCGCCGAAAGAAATCGTTAGGTTCACGGATTCTTACTGGCTACCGTATACTATCATCCGACTGGCTACGACCAACGATAACGAATTGCCAAAAGAGCGCTCTACGGAAGATCTGCGGTCGCTGTTAAGCGCACTTTAGCTGAATTTCCTTGGATGTAGAGTGAATGATTTAGAGCAGCGTAGATTTTGAACGATTGTTTTGGGGACTCTGCGCTTACATGATTGCTGTTCATGCGTACGTCTTTCTTCACCTGCTGACGGAGCAGAATAACCGTATAATTAGCTTATAATTATGCAATACAACTGTCTCGAATTGCTAACTGTGGCAATCTACAAGGTGTCCGCACGTTTTCTCCTCTTATCTTACGACGCAGTGGCCCTTTGTCACGCTCCGTTTCCTTGCATAGCCGTCGGTGGCGGCGGCCATTTAAATCTCGTAACAGCCGCTTCACAACAATTACACTCCCGCCGCCGATGGCCGTATTAAGAAAGTGACTGCGACACACGGTGCTTCTCCAGGAGATAGGAGGAAAGAATAACTTTCCCAAACATCGCGGACACACCGCAGTTGGCACGGCTATTAACATGAGGAGATTATATTGCGTCATCGCGCCGCAAAAACCTTCACTTTCGAAACTGACAATCTTTCGCACAAGCAAGAACTGAGGCATACTCATGACTGCTTCGACTTGAAGTGGAAAGTCACACACATGTGCCTCTCGCAGCTGGTTGAAACGCGTTTTCCTCATTTCTGTATGGCTGCGTTTACCTAAGTGGGCCGATCATCTGATAACAGCGAGGAAAGCTCGGTCACAAGTGGAAGCGCGGTTATCGCGCCAAAATTTTACAACAAATAACAGTCTCTGTGGCCAAGGTTGCTAACGTGCGCCTTTACCGTGGGACGCGGCTCGAGGCCTGGTGATGGAAGAAATGTGGTCCACAGTATTTGGCCCGGATTCAAAATGGCTCTGAGCACTATGGGACTTAACTTCTGTGGTCATCAGTCCCCTAGAACTTACCTCTAACCTGCGACCGTAGCGGTCACGCGGTTCCAAACTGAAGCGCTCAGAACCGCACGGCCACACCGGCCGGCACTTGGCCCGGAAAGGAATGAGAGATGGTACCGTGAAGATCCTGATTACTAGCCCTTGTGCATTACATACCTCTCCGCAATGTCTCATGGGCTGAGTATAAGTGATACTTTTAACAATGATCCTTCCGTTTAATGGAAACGTTAAGTAAACAGTGTGTCCTCCTTGGTGGTATTCGACAGCAGTAGACTATGTGCCGACAACGGGGTTCACCCTAGCCTTTTTCTCATTATTATGCTACACCAACAAGCCAGCAACCTATATACACGCTCATTACACAGTACATACACTCAGCAGATACAGCTCTCTCACGACGATTGCCGGCCTCACAAGCACGGACGAAGAAAACACTTTCGCATTAGTTCGGTGAATCTCTCCCAGCCGACTGTCTCGTATGACTCTTCTTTCTTACACATCAGACTTTGCGGACTCAGTGTTATCCTAACTCAGTCATTCATTTTGGATGCAGAACCAATGCAATGACCGAGCGAGGTGGCGCAGTGGTTAGACACTGGACTCGCATTCGGGAGGACGTCGGTTCAATCCCGCGTCCGGCCATCCTGATTTACGTTTTCCGTGATTTCCCTAAATCGCTCCAGGCAAATGCCGGGATGGTTCCTTTGAAATGGCACGGCCGACTTCCTTCCCCATCCTTCCTTAATCCAATGAGACCAATGACCTCGCTGTCTGGTCTCCTTCACCAAACAACCCAGCCCCAACCCAATGCAATGAAGAAGAAAATAAAACTGTTTACAATCTAAAAGACGGTACGGTAGTCACGTGGCTCTACTAGGCAAGGTAGTATGTAAGCCCTTGTCCTATGTATTGAATTAGAACTTCCGGATCTCTAGTCTGACAGTTGCCTACTCACAAATGCACATGGTGGTGCAGGAATCATGATACGCTGTAGCGTTGCGTGTATACACAAGGAGAAATCTAATTCTCACCGCCTCGTCTACGCAGTAGATCATTGTTTCGAGGCTGAATTTGTCTACTGGAACTAGCGGGAATTCGAAAGTAGCAAGTCAGTAGCGCCATGTGTCGGTATTCATGAAGCTATCCAGACGATCGAACAGACGCCTGTCTAGTTACACGCCGGACGTCTCGTGGTCGGAACTCATACTCAGTCCCCTTACTTACCACACGACACCGCTGTTTGCAACGGTATACGGAGTATCTCCGTAATAGCACCCAAAAATATAACAGGACATAGAGAATGCTCCACTGAACAATTTGAGGTAGGGAATCTGGGGTCGCAGAAGCCACTTAAGTAGATAAGGAAGTAGCCGTGTCTACCGCTTTGTCTAGCATTACTGTTTTCCAGCTCATTTACAACTAACATGCATACAAGTTTAAGCGTACTGTGCTGTTTATTTACATGTACTTCCTGCAAGGAAACAAGTAGGAAGAGCCTGACTACTATGAAGTCACGATGCAGGTTTTGTTTACTTTACTTTTCCATAAGGTGGCTCTGTTTTATCGTATTTACAATGTCCCATGACAGAATATGCTATGAATCAACGACAGATCCATTAATTACTGAGTGCTATTCAGAGAGGTATAGTGCAATACGATGGAGCAGTACCAGTGCAGTTCGCAGAACTCATTGACATGAATCTTGTGTATGGGGAAGCACGTTGCAATCGCTCGCTGCTGAAAGCCTGTACAGGGAACGATTTCCTAATTGGCATCATCCATCAGGACGGGTGTTTATTTCTCTCCGTCGACGCATGCAGGAGACTGGTTTATTGGAAAGAAGAAACGAGGGACCTGGCAACATTAGGACCAGTCGCACACGCGAATTGAAGGGGAGGTGTTGGAACGTGTTGCAGCGGACCTTACTACAAGTGCTCGTCGTATTGCACTTGAAATGGGCGGTGTACCTCATAACTAACGCGTGGCGAGTGTACCGCACGAACAACAATTACACCCATGTCACTCACAACGTGTCCATGCAATGCTTTTGACTGACTTTGCCCAAAGGGTCGCATTGTGTGAGTGGCTGCTCCACCAGTGGATTGATTTCCGGCAAATCGTGCTGTTTACTGACGAGGCCTCATTTGATCGTGATGGTATTTCGAACAGCAGGAACAGCCATGGCCTGCGAGGTCACCTGATCTGAATCTCCTTCATTATTTGCTATGGGAATATCTAAAGTCATTTGTATGTGAGGCCCCAGTGGACACGATGGTAGAATTAGTTGCCAGAATTGTAGCTTCCTGTGATGTGATTCGAAACGAACCAGGGATATTTGTCAGGGTGCCTAAGAACCTTGTTCGCCGATGTCATGCTTGCATTGAGGTTGATGGCCGTCAGTTTCAGCACATTTTGTACGATACAATGCAAAGGCTACGTTCAATTTGTGAGTGATGGTATTTGCAGTTAACTGTAACTAATGTAAATAAAAAATTACACTGTAAGGTGATTTTATTGATATTATTTCCTTAATCTAGCTTCTCCGACCCCATGTTCCTTACCTCAAATTGTTCAGTGGAGCATCCTCTGTGTCCTGTTAAATTTTTGCATACTCTTGCGGAAACACCTTTTATATACGAGGACTTGCTGGAACATAATGCTCCCGAATTTTTTAATGAGAAAACTCTTAAAGCTTTTTAAACAAAACAAGCGTTATTAAAATTATAACCTTTATTCTTCACGTCTACATGTTTGTAGCCCTTTCCCGCTAGAGGGCTCCTAGTAGCAGGGTGTAACAAGGCGATGTGTTACGTAACGCTGTCGGTACGTGAGAAATAGCACCCTGCAGTTGAGTTTCGAATTCGAAGAATTCTTTCACATTTGGAGCACCCTCTTCTTCAGTATTACAGTGCCAGACTACACACGAGTGCTGCGACATTTGTAACGACTGGACGCCTTGGGTTCACTGTCACTGATCATCCTCCAAGCAGTCCCGACTTGGCCACGTCCATTACTGATCTGTTTCCAAAACATCTTCGAGGACTTCACTTTGATAGTATTGTAGCAGTGCAAGCAGAGGTAAGTCTGTGGCTCCGTTAGCAAAGTCACGCATTCTACACTCACGGTATCAACAAACTGATCTCTCATTGGGTGAATTGTGTCCGTCGCAAGGGTGATTGTATCAACGAACTGGTCTCTCATTGGGAGAAATTTTGTGCGTCGCGAGGGAGCCTATGTTGTGAAATAAATACGTACATATGAAGAATAAGGATTCCAAATGTTAATAACGCTTCTTTTATTTAGAAAGGTTGCAGACTTTTCACACACCTCCTCCCACATAATTATATAAACATAAACTAGGCCTGAACATTTTCGTTTGGGACATTTTGTCACAGAAATGAATTAAAAATAGACACGGCCTCTCGGTTCTGAGCAAGGTGCTCAGGAGTTTACACTGACTGTAAGGCAAATTTCGAGCATGGGTATTCATTTCCAAAATAATTCAAATTGGACACTGAATTTCGGTATTAATCTGCACCACAGGAAAGCTGGGAACGGTAAACAAGGTATAAGGTAGCGCCTCTTCCGGATTATTCACGAACTTGTTTCGAATCGTCGCAGTTGTAGCGCCTCATGCGGCAAATATATGAATTTAATGGGATATGTGAAAAGAAGCAATACCTTTGAATGCAGCGAGTCATAATACAGTGTGTGGCGGACGGATTTTTCGAAATCCGTAGCGATTCTCGAGGTGGTGTTTAGGTTGGGATCTAAGAGCGCAGTTATATTCATATGCACGTTCCGCTACATATCACGTCGTAAATATTTATATTTCATTGTGGTGCCGATTATTTTTCTACTACTAACATCACAATGTCGTTTATCGAACACAATTCTGTCTTTGTTTCCGCCTTCTTATGTAATCGGTCAACATCTCTCGTTGGCAAATGCTATCCATTCTTTCGTATAATTTTCTTACAGGTAATTTTCAACGTTCAGAATGGTAAGTTTCATGATTAATGGTGTACACATGTCTTGTCTGAATTTCAGTATCATAGATACGAACACCTTTTAATCGTTTCTGGGCGTCTGCTAAAGTTGAGATTCTCTCTGTCCTAATACCAGTCCTTTTCGCCAGATATTTGAATCAAAAGACCTTGTTTCTACAGTGAGTCCGATCACAAAGTCCACAAAGTCCGCTCTACCTTCAGTAACAGAAAAAGGAAAACATTGTAAAACTATCGTTGCTGAGACCTTCTACATGCTGCAGTCCGAATTTCAAGAAAAAAAAGAAAAAAAAAGACCGTGGTGATGACTGACCGTGGGCGTGGGTAGAAATACGTCATCGTGGTAGAGGAAAGTGCCGTTGAGCAGCTCCTGCTTGGTGACGGAGTCGGAAGTCGAGTCGGCGCTCTCGCTGCTATGCGAAGACGAGGACGGCGATTCCTGAATGGGCAGCTCCAGGGAACCGCTGGGTCCGCACAGCCGGCAGCACCACATCTCGCGCGCGCCGCCGACGTCCTACTGGCTCCGCGACTAATGACCACCTTACAACAGACTGCCATGACGGCCGGCGACGCTCGCCGATAAGACGACTAAGCAGAGGCGGCTCCGATACCGCCAGACGTCGCTTCCGTCGATGTGACCGTGACGTCACACAGCTACGTCGGCCACCCGTCACGTAATTTATCTGACCGTGCCTTCTACGCCAAACGATCGCGCTGTTTCCGCAAGACGGTTCATTGCTCGACGAAAGCTTGTACTTAACGCGACTCCAGGCCCAGTGAACGTCCATCCCGCTAGTAGCGTTTCTCACTTTGGATAACGATCAGCGGTATCAGAATTTAGCCGGCCGGAGTGGCCGAGCGGTTTTAGGCGCTACACTCTGGAACCGCGCTACCGCTACGGTCGCAGGTTCGAATCCTGCCTCGGGCATGGATGTGTGTGATGTCCTTAGCTTAGTTAGGTTTAAGTAGTTCTAAGTTCTAGGGGACTGATGACCTCAGAAGTTAAGTCCCATAGTGCTCAGAGCCATTTTTATCACAATTTAGAAACAGCAAATAGTTATATGGTAACAGACACGGTAGTGAGAAAAAGGGAACTATTTTCCTATCCAAGAAACAAGATTACGCAGGTTGGTCGAAGCAAGGGAGACATCAGGAATACAATGACAGTAAAAAATGCACCATCCTCAAGGACTGTGTCCAGTGGCACCAGAGTATGTGTAGCTGTAGTGAGGAGTTGTAGTGTTGGTGATTAATTTGTCGCGGCCATCGGCGATCAGATGGCACTCAGGAGCCCGTCTGTGTGTCATCTGTTTGGACTCTTCATGCAGTGCCGTGCAAATATACGGCGAAACAAAGGTAAAATAAAGGACAAACAAACAAGTTGATGGAAAACTAGAGTAAAAGATACAATTAAAAATCGTAATGTAGCTAACAAAAACGTGTAGACTGAGAAAAAGAGATCAGAACCATGGGCTGGTGCCAAAAGGCGAGCTCAAAGAGATAGTGCTGGGGCAGAAATACCGAAAAAAGAAACTCCAAGCACAGAGTGCAGTGAAAGAAGAAAAGGAGAATAGTTGGGAAATATTCTCCCAGAAATAGAGGAAGAGAGCAAGAGGAACTAAAAACTGTTGTATAAGTTGCTGAAAAGTAAAAGATCTTACAGAGAAGATATAAAAGGGATTGAAACAGATGGCAATATTACCAGGGAATGGAAGGCACCAGGGTAGTTATGAAGAATTATTTTGAGATCTTATTGAATGGGGAAAATGAACAGGAGAGTGACACCGAAGTCACTGAAGCAGAGGAAGAAACTGAAAATGCCCTGGAACAGATGAAAGGTGGGAAGGCGGCCAGAGTAGATGAGCTGACAGTGGGTATTATTAAGGCAGCTTAAATACAAGGAATACAATGATAGCATCGTTTGATGGGGATGATATGGAAAGAGAACAAAGTGCTGGATGATTGAAAAAAGGGAATTATAATATCATTGTTTAAGAAAGGGAGTAAAAAGAAGAGTACCAACTATCGAAGAATCACACTGGTACTACACTGCCACCTTAAGATAAGGAAATAATGGAAAAGATCATAGAAAAGAGACTGAGAAAAATTATAGAACATTAGTTTGAAAAATAACAGCATGGGTTCACAAGTAACAGGGGAAGAGCTCTAGACCTCATTTTTTCCCTCCGACAGTTAAAGGAGAAGCACTTGGGAAAAGGAAAGGATCTGATAACAGTGGTGCTGGGTTTGGAAAAGCATACGACAGTGTACCAAGGGGTAAAATATGGGAACGCCTAAGAAAACATAAACTTCCTGATCATTAATTTAAAAAATTGAGAAACTGTATGAAGGTTGTGAAAGCAGTATACAAGTAGGAGATTGAAGATCAAAATGGTTTAAGACAAAGAAAGGTGTTCAGCAAGGCAATTAAATTTCCCTGTTATTCTTCATTACACTTACGTACACAATCACGAAAGAAATCAAGGAAGTAGAAAATGAAGACCTCACTTATTTTGCTTTTGCTGATGACATCGCCATTGGGGACAGACGGAAACGGAAGTCCAAAGGAGAATGGATTACTGGAATAAAAAAATTTAAGGAATTGAAGTTGATTATAAGAGCGGCAGCGGCAGTGAAGGTGAGCAAAATACCCACACCTTGTAACATCGTACTGGAAGGAGAGAAGTTTCAATTATCTGGGTAGTGTCATATCAAATGAAAACAAGTGCCCAACTATAAGTTTTAAACAGAGTAGCAAAAGGATCCAGCTTTTTCTACCAAGTACGAAACCTAATCTGGGACAAAGGAGTCCCTTTGAGAGGTAAATAGATAATGTATAAGACCTATCTCCTGTCCATCATGACATATAGTCTGGAGACCCATATCATAATTAAGAGAGATGAGAGTCAGGTGTAGGCATGTGAAATTAAGTTCCTTCGATTAGTTCTACAAAAAACCAAGAGAGAGAGAGAGAGAGAGAGAGAGAATAAGGAACAAATATGTAAAGAGAGACCTGTAGGTGACCTTGGCCGTGGAGGAAAGAATAAGTGCTGCAAGATTGAACTGTGTAGGTCATGTGAAGCGAATGCACCCAACTGGACTTCACGTCTGCATATGGAGATGGAGGTACCAGGAAAAAGACCAGTTGGAGAGCCTAGGAAGAGATGGACAGACTAGGTTAATGAAGATGTGAAGAGGAGAAGAGCAACGTGGAATGAAGCAGAGAGAGAAAAGCTACATCAGAATAGAAATCAATGGAGGCATATGGTTCACAAAGTTTCTACCTGGTATGCTGGAAGGAAATCCCGGTGGTAGTGGAGATGATAATGATGATGATGATGACGCATTAACAGTGCTGGGTTTGGGAGGAAACAATGTAAAGTAGCCAGTGCTTGCCAAATTGCGCAGGCTGTTACGCTCGCGCTATTGTTATTACATTGTGAGGAAGGTGATGTGCTTTTGCACCAGGACAGTACAGGTACACATACGTGCTCCTCGTGGCTTATAATAACTATCCTGATCAGCAACGTCATCGTATTTTTCACCAGTTGAAGGCGCATGGTACAAGATCAAGTGGAAACTTACTCGTACTCCAGAGCGTGCAAGAACTATTGCCGAATTGCAACAAAGGATGCAAAATGCTTGGGACAGTCTATTGCAGCATGCCATCCGGCACCTTTATGGCTTGCCATATTATGCGATAAATTGCAGAGGACCGTCGAAGATACAATATTAATCTTCTTTATTACTTGTTGACTAATTTTGAGCATAAACTCATTATCAAATCATCCAATAAGCTATGCAGTAACATACATTACGACAGCCACGCGACTGTTCATTCTAGTTAAACGCATCTTACAAAGCAGCGCAGGGCTGAACTTCATTCATCTAACCCTCAGAACAGCTGAATGAACTCTTGACATTCTGCAGATAAGATTTTGTAATGTTTTTATAGATATTTCAATCAAACACGCCTGTAAACTATTCCGTAGGTCCTTAACATCAGATGACCTCAGTTTTCTGATCTCTCTGACAAGTTTGTTCCGTAACAGTTCTGTGGCATTTAAGTCAGGTGACTGACTTGCAGTTCATATTCTTCAGTTCCGCACACTTATCTTTTCTGCCGACGTACACTTTGCACAAATGAGAAGCATGTTTGGGATCATTGTCCTGCTACAGAACAAACACTCGACCGATACATCTCTTGCCAGATGGAACGGAATTGTTGATCTGTATCCTGTGATATCCTTCCTTCTCTTCTGTTCCATTGATTCTCACTAGATCATCGATCTTATTATCCGAAAACATCCCCACACCATGACCGACCTTTCATCGCGACCGCTACGGTCGCAGGTTCGAATCCTGCCTCGGGCATGGATGTGTGTGATGTCCTTAGGTTAGTTAGGTTTAAGTAGTTCTAAGTTCTAGGGGACTGATGACCTCAGAGCCATTTTGAACCTTTCATCACGCTTCGCCACTGGCGTCAAACATTGACTCTCCATACGTTCAAAAAAATGGCTCTGAGCACTATGGGACTCAACTGCTGAGGTCATTAGTCCCCTAGAACTTAGAACTAGTTAAACCTAACTAACCTAAGGACATCACAAACATCCATGCCCGAAGCAGGATTCGAACCTGCGACCGTAGTGGTCTTGCGGTTCCAGACTGCAGCGCCTTTAACCGCACGGCCACTTCGGCCGGCTCCATACGTTCCCCACGAAGTCAACGAGCCAGCATCTGACTATTGCTTCCAAATACTTTAAACATAGATTGGAACATTGCTGCACACTCCAGTTTTTATGTTGATGTGCCCATTTCAAACTTTTCACCTTACTTTATTTGCGTAATGAAGGTTTTTGGCCGCAATACACACCTTTAATCTCTGTTCACGAAAACGGAGTTGCACTGTTGCGATACAGATTGGAGCTGCTCTCATGCTGTTTAGCTCCTTGTGAATTTCAAGTTCACTCTGTACAAATATTAGCGGATCTTCCTCGTATGACGCAGTCGGGGTCTTCCAGATCACGGGACACTTGCATTGGTACCAGTTTGTTTGACCATCTGCAAGGTACACACTACTGTAGATTAGCTTACGCCAGCTTTTGTTGTTATTAGTAAAATAGCCTTACTGATGTAGAGCTACGATTACAGCACGTGTCTGCTGCTTCCGTCGCACCAGGAGGTGATAAAGTATGAACCCGATCAGATGTACGAACACACACATACACGCAATCTACTGTAAACTAACAACAACAGATTGCTACACAGATAGTTGAAGGAGTGAGGCCTACTCTAATGGAAAGATCTTACGCAAAGACACGTCAGTGTTGTGGTTGATACTCATCAGCGCTCCTCTAGGCGAACAAACAAATAAACAACAGCAGAGGAGTTTTGTCTCGACATGTTTGTACGTGTTTTATTATCAGAACTGGGGACATGGTGGAATATTAAAAATTAGGTCCCTGTTATAACTGTAAGTCCATAGTTGTGATATCTGATAGAAAACTTCTGATCGGTGGTGCAGATGTGAAATCAGAACTAAGGGAAGAAGGAAGAAGATCAGGGTTTAATATCACATCGACGACGAGGAAATTAGAGATGGAACACAAGATCGAAGTGGGAAAGGAAATCGGCCGTGTCCGTTTTCCAGGCAGTTGCCTTAGGCTACTTACAGAAACCGTAGAAAACTTAAATATGAATGGGGGTACGGTGGCCCGAACCGCTCACCTCCCAATGCCAGTTCAGTATCAGAAACAGGACTAAGTTCACTTGTAAAAAATGTAGCATTCGTTGTTGCAATATCAATCTGTTATATAGCCGAAAAAAGCGGTTTCTGACAGACTCCCAAGTGACTCGATATTTCTTCAGACAAACAAATTCTTCAAGGCTGCAGAAGAACAGAACCCAGCACATTGTTCTCGATGGAGAGACACAGAAGCGAAAGTAGCACACGGTGTGCCTCGAGAGTGATAGGTGCGCTGCTATCTATGATGTATATAAACGAGCTGGTATGCAACTGTTTCACATCTGCGAGATTGTTGCCAGACGTTGCATCTATGTACAGGGAGGTCACTAGTTTAAAAAAAAAAATTGCGAAACAGAGGAAGCCTTAAAGACGATCAGCATGTATACTGACAATTAATCATCGATATACATAAAGGTAGTGTAGTGAGCGTAAATCGTAGAACAGACTTGATATCTTATGTTACATTATCTTTCGGGCACGCATCCGGGATATTACTAATTATATTCCGGCTGATAACCTTGAAGTCATTCTTAAGGTGAGTCACTTGCAAGGAATCGTTTAAGTATACTACCTTACCTTGTACAGTTTTACCGAAACGGACTCCTACCGAAAACAAATACGCTCACATACTCCGCGGTGAGTTTGTTATCGCAAGCGTATGCCTTCTTGAACAAAACAACAAAATGAACTTACTATGGAATCATACCAGGGAGGAAATTCTAGCTCTTCTATTAGAAGGGAGAAATGAAAAAAGCAAGTAATTTTCTTGTATCTGTTTACATAGTCAGTTCATCAGACAGCTTCTAACAGCATAAGATGTTTGTAAAACGGCAGAATAGAACGAGAAATTTGTGGTTTCTGTTTCGTAATCTGTTATCACACAACATAGTGCGGTTCCTATTGAATGTAGACTGTAAGCCCATCTAGAGCGGAGGCGAACTGTGGCGCCGTTCGTATGTTCCTGACAAACGAGTTGATATATCATATCTCAAGTCCTCAATTATACGTTGTATAACATTTAACATGTTGAGCTCTCACGGGAACTTCACATACTATCTTTTAATAAGAACTAAAGTATCCAGCAGACAATGTCAAAAAGTAGTATTTCGTAGGTAATAAAATTTAAGGTTTTAGTGTAATAAGATCGGCTTCTTTATTGCGAGATAACGAAAAAATTAAGTTACCAAACCGTTATACATTTCCAAGCAACGATGTCTCCGGCTATATGACAGAGAGGAGTGGAGAGATCTCGTCAGATTAGAGACTATGAATAGATAACAGGCTGTTCATACTCTATTACAATCTAAGTGTGGCGTTCGAATGATAATAATTTTCCACAGCTTTCGGTCTATCTTTCTATGGAGATCAAAAATGTAGATATTATTTGCTAAGCCAAAAGTTTCACAAGTCTGCCTCAAACCTATACCACGGCAAGATCATCTCACCTCAGAAATCTCTCTCTCTCTCTTTCTCTCTCTCTCTCTATCTATCTATCTGTCTAAGTGTGTGTGTGTGTGTGTGTGTGTGTGTGTGTGTGTGTGTGTGTGTGTGTGTTTTGCTATGGCTTGGTTTTCTCCATTGAAGATCGGTTGCATTTAATAGAAATATAGTTTCCGGAATAAGCAACTGATAAATGTCTGCCACCATTGATTATGCATCACCTAATATGTTACCGTCCGTTTACATACTGACACCGATAATGTACACTAGTAGGGTAGTAGCTGGTTCGAATTATTGTGGTGGTGAAAATTTTCATTGGCATTCTTTACCTAGCGACACTTGGTGACGCGTACTTCGTGCGCAGCCGTTTGTATGTCTATGTTCTGGGTTCAATCCCAGTTGGGGTTCATGAAATGACGCTATGATTAACCGTTGCGGATCACTCATCAAAGGACGCTAACGGAGAGAACTAAAAGGTGTTCCGTCACTGAGGTTCACATTCTGTCTCCCTTTCATTTTCATCGACATCGTAACAATAATTCAACAATACATTACATAAGCACTCCTCTCAGTTGTGACCGGGATACGACTGAGCCGAACACACTAGGTTGAGGAAAGAAGAGTGAATTATCAGTATTATCCCATGTGCATTCTTAATAAATTTTTGATTCGAACTATTCAGTAGAGAAGATGTGAAGACATCCGCAAGTCCGTGCAGGATACCGTTGTTGCTTGCTGTGCTACGTGGATAAAGTGACAAAGCGCTAGAGTACTGTATGACTAAATACATTGGTGGTATTATCAGAATAGATACATTCCTCACTGCGCTGTCTATAAAAGCATACTGACTGTTTTAAACTGCGACTCAGATAACGTCAAACTTAGCCATCTGTTTTTTGCACTCCGGGTCACATATCAAAAACGTAGATCTCAATCTATGGCAGCTGATTTGCCGACTGCGATAAGGAAAACACATGACGCACCCTAACCACTAATTGAAGACGATTTTGCTACTGACTTTTCCGTGAAACTATGTACTACCTACGCTTAAACATAAACCGACTAACCGCACACACAGATCCTGATAATAAACTAGTTATTCTTTTGATCTAGCAAGTACTACTGATGTTTAACAAATTCTACCCGTACAGCTATGATGCAAATGGTCAAGGTCAAATTCTTTGTGAAGACCATCTTTATGCATGTTTATTTTTACAGTTCTTGTGGAAGACAGATTTCACCTTGGTTCTCTCCACAGTACGTTCAGTACGAAATTGACTGTCTGGTTAAGCAAATCGGGGAAGGGTGCAGACACGTCCTGATATGTGATGGTCTCTTATTGCAGGTACTCATCCACCAATAAAACTTATCATGGGTCATTTTAGCTACTCCAGTTCATCATAGGATTGTAGGGAATCCGGCTAAACGGTGAAGATTGGTCTGAACTCACCGATATCAAAATTAAACACGATTCAAAGTTGCCACTCTCTTTAAAGAGTCTTCTTTTTGAGGTTTCAACAGTGACAGATGAATGCAAGACGTATTACGTCTTTGTCAGTAAACGTATCGCCAACCAGGCGGAAAAGGATGCAACTGGCTCTGAGCTCTATGGGACTTAACATCTGTGGTCATCAGTCCCCTAAAAACTTAGAAATACTTAAAGCTGACTAACCTAAGGACATCACACACCTCCATGCACGAGGCAGGGTTCGAACCTGCGACCGTAGCAGCAGCGCGGTTCCGGACTGAAGCGCCTAGAACTGCTCGGCCACAGCGACCGGCGAAAAAGGATTCATCAATGTTAATTCTTCATATATTAATTATTCATACGTCTGTTGTTGAGCTGGCTAAAGCACTCCGTCTTCAGGCCACAAGTGGCCCATCGGGACAATCCGACCGCCGTGTCGTCCTCAGATGAGGATGCGGATAGGAGGGGCGTGTGGTCAGCACACCGTTGAGCTGGCTAGGTCGCCTAAAAAGTCATACAGCAGCTGACGAACAGCTTTATTGGTCACAAATTGACGCGTTTCGGAATTATTTCCATATTCAGAGATTCAGGTGTAAAGGTAACACAAGGGTAAGAACGTTAGCAGATGCGTTCGTAACGTAAGGTGACAGATTACCAGAGATTAATCTGACGTCTCATATTACGAACGCACCTGGTAATATGTTCTTGTACTATTTTTGCACCTGGATTTCTGGAAATGAAAATAATTCCGAAATGCGTCATTCTGTGGTCAACAAAATCATTCTCCCGCTGCTGCTGTATGACTTTTTATACGACAAATGTACACATATTTGCTAGACTGTCCGCTAGCCTCCTGCGTGACTTTGTCACAACTTTATTGTCTCTTCCTATACTGTACCAGTGTGTTATTTGTACTATCGAAGCAGTTGGGAAACCACTCTTTGTTCCTTTTCAGAGGATATTGGACTTCATAAAGGCACAACGGGAAAAAAAAATTCTTTTGATCTAGAAGAGAAACTGTAAGAAACGATCCTATTCCAAAAAACTGGCCAATTTGTTAATATAATTAAAGTGATCTCTAAAGCACTTACACCTAGAACTGCAGGAAGATGCATACTCCAGAGTCATTAAAGAGAGGAACACACCTTTGGAAAGGTATGAGGGAATTTTTAATGAAGATTCCTTTCAAAGTGAACGATTCAATCTGGTTCAGACCTCATGACCGCTGTATCACCTTCGACAAAAAATAAGTGGTGCGACATAGTAACGAAGCTGGATATGACACAGGCAGAGGATGGGAGGGCTCTAAGCGATTTCCAGGAAGTTTAGCTGTTCAGTTGTCGGCTGTGTATTGCTGAGGACAATAGCAAAACATCCGATAATGCAAAACTTCAGTGGTACACAGAAGACTCCAATGTAGGTATTTCATTGAGCTTGGACGATTTAATAACTTCCACAGCTTCAATCAAATTGATCAAAGTTGCAGCTTCGATGATCTTCGAGAAGAATAAATAAAAATCTCTGATCCTGCAACAAAAAAAATGTTATCCTTAACCTAATGACGAGGCGCGTGCTACAACTGAAAATAAAACAAGATAAAAGCTTGGGAAGCAGCCTCCAAATTAAAAAAAATCTTCCAATAATTTCATTTCTCAGACACTTTTACTCAGTTTTCGAGAGGCTAATACTTAATTATATCTTTGAATCTGTTGACCAGACACTGATCAGCAAAGAGCGTGGATTCTACCTTGAGAGTTCATGTTCTGGTCAGATGTGAATCATGACACAGCTTATTGAAGACAGTTTTGAGAGAAGTCACATCACTGACCTACCGACGGGATATGATGCCATGACCTAATGGAAGCTGGCTAAGGAGCTATATGAACCAAAACAGATACCAAACTAACACAAATCACTCCATTTTTGCCGCAAAATAAGAGATTCTGTACACATTGAAAAACAAAATGGGTCGTCGAAGAAAGCGGGAAAGATAAGCATCCTAAAGGCAGTGTGCAGGTTCCCTAGTTACACAATATGTATCGACACCAAACACCAATGAGTAGTGAGCCGAACCGCGTTTATAAGTCGCGGTACCTCTTCCGCATGCCATCTTTGCCTCTAACGGACTGCGTAACGTTTTGACGAAAGAAAGTGCCAGTGTGACGGATGAGCCGGCAGGCGACGAAGCTGGAAGGGCTATGTAGGCACGGGGTATTGTGATTTGAGCCGTGCGATTTCTCTGTCGGAAGACTGGACTACGTCCGAGAGTAAATTTCATCCTGGCGGCTCCGGAGGACACGAGGCGACTAAAGTTATTCCTACTGCCAATGTCCGAGATTGCGACGCCTTTGTTAAAATAGAAGCGTGGCGTCTTAGAACTATGGTGAGGAACCTTACTTCTGTTGAGCGAATTTCAGGACAGTGTGAGGTTCGCGAAATGTTCCTTTCCGTTGTCTTCTCCAGTGCGTCGCCCTCTGCTTATGCGCCTTACCCGCCTTCACGTCTATTAGAACGCTAAAAATACCGGCTCCACCTTCCTTCTTCCTTAAGCTCCGGCCGTGGGTACGTTCAGAGCGAGTACAAGAGGCTCGCAAGTATTTGTACCAACTGCTTATTGTACCACCAGTAGATCTGTGATTCTCCGTAATTAAGACATACTGTGTTTTTTACCCTCTTACATATGGCTTTGTAGACTTTGGTTTAAGTTACCTTACTTATTGCTATGAATGGCTTTGATGCTTGCTAGTTAACTTGTTAATTCTGAGCGAAAAGGATTCTTGCCAGTTGCTTGGTATTTAAGATACTGTGCGCAAATGTAATCAAAGTTCGTTTGCCAATCGTGGCATCCATTCAAATCTTGTTGATTTTCCGTCCCGCGTGATGGGCCCTTGCTACCGTTACGCCATTGGGCGTTATTTTGAAACCGAACTGCGATTGGTGGGCGAATCTTCTTATCCCTTTGTTGAGATTTTGGTGTGTGTTCAGCAATGAAGCCCTTTTTTCTATTAATACTGAGGGCTTGCTTTCTGCCCCTTTATTGCTATTTGGGCGTTAATTACGCTCTTAGCCATATTGTGTGCCAGTTTCATGATTGAGGGTTTAAGGATCATTTATGATTTAATTATTTGTAGAACTTAAGCACTAATTTTATTGCCAGGCAATACTAGCCGTTATTAGTGCCAAATAAAGAAATATTCTGTGATATCAAGCGAATTGTAAATTAGTAAACAGACTGCCAGAAAACACTATAAGACGAATTGTTAAATTGTTTGTCACACAAATTCTTCTTGTTGTAGCTGTCGTGTTGAAGCATACTGTATTAAATATTTACATCGTTCTCCTGTCACATAAGCTTGTACTAAAAATTTTTGGTGTCCTAATAATTACATGGTATCTCATTATAAGAACTGAAGCTTAGTGATATGTGATTAATTCTCAAGGAACTACAACAAATTTTTTTGCCTCTGTGATGTAAGTTGTTGAAAGTATTGCTTCCATAGCTGTGTCAGTTAAGTGCAACGCTCATTGGTTGTCTTTGAACATAGATACTTTCATAATCACATACAGTAGTTTGGGTTTCCTATGTTTTTAGCAGTACAGTGTGGGTCAGTGGGACAGTGTATTAAAGTCTTGTTGAATGTAAAGTAAACACAGCAACACATTTTCGGGGATGAACACAGATGTCCCTTGACACTTGTTGTTATTGTTCTTAACGTGCTTTAATTAACTGTTGAAATCTTACAAGTAAATCTTTCTTAATTGATGTGATTGATCTTCTAAGCATACGTTGTTCAATCAGTATTTTGCTCACGAATGATTTTCAACCCTTACTTGGGCCTAGTCCTCCCCCTCCTAGAAAACCTCACACAGTAGCTGTGTACCAAGTAGAATTCAGTATAAGAACGTTTATTTACGCACATGAGACAGCACTTGCTGCCCATGCTAAAACGTTGGAAGAATTGGGAAATAAGCTGTCAACAGAGCTTAGGGACCTAGCAAATTTCTGCTGCGTGACCTGCCTGGAGCCCAACAGGGGCAACACCAAAATCTGAGTACACCAACTGAGAAAAAGAAAAGGCATTAGAAAACTGAAAATAACACGGAAAATGTCTGCTGCAGTCTCCCTGTTACACACCAGTGTAGCCGCGCTTAAAACTGGCCGCAGCCTCAACTTCAGTGCTCATTACGTGGCCATAAAAGTTAAAGTGGGTTCGCGGAATGATATAACGCGCGAGTCAATTAGTGGTACCTGCGGTGTTCCCGGTATGGCAGCGGTGCTCTGTGCTTCTCCACACCACGATACGCAGAATCCACTAGGAGGAATTTTGCCCATACAAAATACACACTGCTCTGAACGGAAGAGGGGGCACTGTAACAGGATGCCTGTGACCAACTGCGTCCAACATGTTACATCCCTTCAGAAAGCAGCTCGGCGAGGCATATGACAGTGGTCGAAAAGTAGTAAGAGAGGCATTCAATAAGTAGAGCAACACATTTTTTTCCCCTGAG
This sequence comes from Schistocerca serialis cubense, assembly GCF_023864345.2. Taxonomy (NCBI): domain Eukaryota; kingdom Metazoa; phylum Arthropoda; class Insecta; order Orthoptera; family Acrididae; genus Schistocerca; species Schistocerca serialis. The sequence continues at coordinate 285,187,497 of NC_064643.1, read as the reverse complement.
AGCAGGTTGATTTTATTTAGGATTTCAATGTTGTTGTTGTTGTTGTTGTTGTTGTTGTTGTCTTCAGTCCAGAGACTGGTTTGAAGCAGCTCTCCATGCTACTCTATCCTGTGCAAGCTTCTTCATCTCCCAGTACCTACTGCAACCTATATCGTTCTGAATCTGCTTAGTGTATTTATCTCTTGGTCTCCCTCTACGATTTTTTCCCTCCACGCTGCCATCCAGTACTAAATTGGTGATCCCTTGATGCCTCAGAACATGTCCTACCAACCCATCCCTTCTTCTAGTCAAGGCGTGCCACAAATTTCTCTTCTTCCTAATTCTATTCAGTACCTCCTCATTAGTTATGTGATCTACCCATTTAATCTTCAGCATTCTTCTGTAGCACCACATTTCGAAAGCTTCAATTCTTTTCTTGTCCAAACTATTTATCGCCCAAGTTTCACTTCCATACATGGCCACACTCCACACAAATACTTTCAGAAACGACTTCCTGACACTTAAATCTATATTCGATGTTAACAAATTTCTCTTCTTCAGAAACGCTTTCCTTGCCATTGCCAGTCTACATTTTATATCCTCTCTACTTCGACCATCCTCAGTTATTTTGCTCCCCAAATAGCAAAACTCATTTACTACTTTAAGCGTCTCATTTTCTAATCTAATCCCCTCAGCATCACCCGACTTAATTCGACTACTTTCCATTATCCTCGTTTTGCTTTTGTTGACGTTCATCTTATACCCTACTTTCAAGACACTGTCCATTCCGTTCAACTGCTCTTCCAGGCCCTTTGCTGTCTCTGACAGAATTACAATGTCATCGGCGAACCTCGAAGTTTTTATTTCTTCTCCATGGATTTTAACTCCTACTCCGAGTTTTTCTTTTGTTTCCTTCACTGCTTGCTCAATATACAGATTGAATAACATCGGGGATAGGCTACAACCCTGACTCACTCCCTTCCCCACCACTACTTCCCTTTCATGCCCATCGATTCTTATAACTGCCATCTTGTTTCTGTACAAATTGTAGATAGCATTATGTTCCCTGTATTTTACCCCTGCCACCTTCAGAATTTGAAAGAGAGTATTCCAGTCACCATTGTCAAAAGCTTTCCCTAAGTCTACAAATGCTAGAAACGTAGTTTTGCCTTTCCTTAATACACATTTCAATACACGATATTATTCCCCATCCTTCTGGCTGCAAAACCCTATTTTACAACATAATCTCCGTTCAATGTGATGGTCTTACTGCACCTCACTGAGGAGGCCTGCATGCACGCGTGGTATCATTCTACTGGTCGACGTGGGAACCAACGTCTTCCTGCGTCAATAACTTCCCCATCATACACGTATGTTTCCTTCGGAGAGCATCCACCAGTGGATGAAACGATGAAAGTCGGAAAGTGCGAGATTCTGGCTGCAGAGTGGATGAGGAAGAACAGTACAATCAAGTTTTGTGAGCTCCTCAAGCGCGCCAGACTTGTGAAGTCTTTCATTGTCATGGAGAAGGAGAAGTTCGTTTGCATTTTTGTGGCGACCAACACGCTGGAGTCGTTTATTCAATTTCCTGAGGGTAGCACAGTACACTCCAGAGTTGATCGTTGCACAATGAGGGAGGACATGAACCAGAATAAGGGCCTTGTGTCCCAGACGGCCATCGCCATGACTTTACCGGCTGAAGGTGCGGCTTTGAACTTTTTCTTCAGACGAGAGGTTGAGTGACGCCACTCCATGGATTATTGTTTCTGGTTCGAAGTAATGAACCCGCGTTTCATGTTCGGCAAAAAAGTTGTCCGATGATCAGCCTCATAACGCGCAAACAACAGATGGTCATCCGTTGCTCTTTATGATCTTTTGTTAGGCAGCAAGGAACCCAGTGGACAAACATCTTTGAGTAGCCCAACTGGTGGACAAATGTGTCACCACTACCGATAGAGACGTCCAGCGTAGCAGTGAGGTATTTCTTTGTGACCTGTCGATCACCTCGAACGATAGTGTCCGCACGTTTCAACATTGCAGGAGTCAGAGCTGTGTGTTTCCGGCCAGCACTGGGCAAATCGGAGAGGTTTTGTACAACATCGTTGCGATGACGATAGATGTCCCGTCCAACAACTCACCGTGAATTTGTTCACTGCCAGATCTGCAAGCGTCTATGAATATCTGCGATGCTCTGGTTTTCTGCCTAAAGAAACTCAATGAGAGCTCTCTGCTTGGAACGCATCTCCGCTGCAGACGACATTTTGAAGGTTACGTATAGCGCCGCATCTATCGGAACTTCATGGAACTGTAGGAGCTGCAGTGAGAATATTAAAATATGTCCTACAACAAATTCCGCAGTTTTTCAACCAAAAATGGCCGAGAGCAAAAATGTTATGCATTACATATTGTACGCCCCTCGTAAGTTAGTGACAACTGGCACACTTTCGTCGGTATGAAACCCTGGAGCCTTTCATTATACCACGAAAAACTTTGCTACAGACGTGGAGCATATCCCATCATCTCCTAGGTTCATCGAATAGAGCTCTGACGAAGTCGGATGTTGTGACGGAGGATATCGTTATTGGCTAAGAAAGCATTGTATGACTTGGAGGATAGTAAACAGATTGAGGACTGGAGTGCTGCGAGGGCAGGAGGACGACAAGCAGTGAAAATACATCAAACGGGAGGCGCTCTATGAATGTTCAGACTGCTTGGGTGCAAGAAGCTGCTCCAAACTATTACAAAGGATGACCTGCTCTAAGTTAATGTAAAAACTGTTCGAACAGTTACACTTTTTGCTTCTTCGATCGTATGATGTACTTAGCTACTGTTGTTACTGTTTCTGTCTTCAGTCCAAAGACTGTTTATGTAGGTCTCCACGCTGAGCTATCCTGTGCAACCTCCTCCACCTTCGTATAGCTACTGCAACCTACATCCAATTGAACCTGATTATTGTAGTCAAGTCTTGTTCTCACTCTACAGATTTTCCCTTCCACGCTTCCCTCATTTCTATACCAATGATTTCTTGATGCCGAAGGATACATCCTATCAATCGATCCCTTCTTTTAGTACAGTTTGTAAGTAGGCTGTTTAGGTTTTCTTATTGGTAACGCCACGTAGCGCTCTCTGTGAAAATCACTGGCTGTGCTGTGTGCAGTCTGTGGCTAGTTTGCATTGTTGTCTGCCATTGTAGTGTTGGGCAGCGGCAGCAGGATGTGAACAGCGCATAGCGTTGGCAGTTGGAGGTGAGCCGCCAGCAGTGATGGATGTGGGGAGAGAGATGGCGGAGTTTTGTAATTTGTCATGAACTGCTATATATATAATGACTATTAAGGTAAATACATTGTTTGTTCTCTATTAATATCTTTCATTTGCTAACTATCCCTATCAGTAGTTAGTGCCTTCCGTAGTTTGAATCTTTTATTTAGCTGGCAGTAGTGGCGCTCGCTGTATTGCAGTAGTTCGAGTAACCAAGATTTTTGTGAGGTAAGCGATTTGTGAAACTTATAGGTTAATGTTAGTCAGGGCCATTCTTTTGTAGGGATTTTTGAAAGTCAGATTGCGTACTTTTTCTCCAGTTTGTTCATCACTTCCGCATCGACCACTCGATCTGCCACTTAAACTTTAACATTCTTCCGCAGGACCACATTTCGAATGCTTCTATTCCCTTTTTGTCCGAACTGCTTAACATTCACGTTCCACAGAGTAACTCTCCAGTTAAATACACGTACCTTCAGAAAAGATTTAGTTTATATTCCATGTTAACTAAGTTTTCTTTTTTAGAAATATTTTCTTGCTATTTCGTTTCCATCTTGATATCCTCTCTACTTCTGCCCAAAAAGAAAAACTCATATACTATTTTAAGTGTCTCATTTACTAATCGAAATCCCTCATCATCACCTAATTTAATTCGACTACGTCCCAGCACCATTGTTTTACTTTTGTTGATATTTATCTTATAATCTCTTTTCAACACACTATCTACTCCATTCAGCTGCTATTCCAAGTTCTTTGTCGTCTATGACAATCTTACAATATCGCTGGCGAATCTTAAAGTTTCTGTTTCTTCTCTGTGAACTTCAATTCGCTTTCCAAATTTCTCCTTTGTTTCATTTACAGGTTGAAGCATATTGAGGTAGGCTACAGCCGTATCTTATCCCCTGGTTAACTACTGTTTTCATTACGTGTCCTTTGACTCTTATAATTAAAGTCTAGTTTTTGTAGAAGTTTAGACAAGCTTTCGTTCCCTATATTTTACCCCTGCTATCATCAAAATTTCAAACAGTTATTCCAATTAATCGAGTCAAAATCTCTCTCTAAATCTACAAATACTATAAACGTAGGACTGCTTTTCTCTAACCTATGTTATTGCGCTTGTATATTTCATCTCATACAGCTGTCCTTACCTGAGTCACTGCATACTGGCTAAAGTCGACGCTGCAGTGTTACAGGAGATCTCTAGCCTGGCCATGGGCTATGCTGGTTAGAAGAAGTATTTCCAAAATTAATCGGAACGTTTTCTTTTCTGAAATATTTGACGTGTCAGTAATAACGCTGTATAACTGATTGACCTAGTGTAAACCTTTTAACTGAATGCCATTTTGTCGATTTGACTGTCCCTCAGCCGACAGCAACCAACGTACTCAAACGGCCATCCATGCTAGTACTAACCGGACCCGACGTTGCTTAACTTCAGCTATGGAACGGGCGGCACCGTTTCCAACGCGGCAAGGCCGACAGCGATGCCTCAGAGGTTACCTTTACGTTCTCTATTCTTACTAAAACACTGCTCCTTCAGTTGTAAAATTTAAGCAGATGTGAAGAGTAGTCTGTGCAATAAAAGATACGCGAGCTTGAAAAGGCGACAATAGATTCAGGAACTATCCGACGTTAAAAATTCTGTTTTCATATACTCTGAGAACATGAATAGTCCCATATGTGACTTTCTGAAACACATCCCTATACAGCGCTACATTCATCACCGGGCATGCACCTGTATAGCCCGAGCTACACCTGTCGTAGCGAAAACATAAACGCCGAATGATTCTCACGGTCTGATCACTGGGATATGATGTAACGATGGTGATAACAATATCGGTGGCAATCAACAATTACTTGCGTTATTGGAAAATCGCAAATTTCCAGTAGGTGGATATACGTCACTGCACGGTAACGTTAATCTGAACGATATCTGATTCAAGAAATTTTCTCTGAAACATTGCTGCTGATAATAACACAATCTTTTCCTTATGCGGAAAACATCATTCCCATTACCATATTCAGTTAGTCAGCGTATGTGTCTTCGTGTATGCCGTATGATGGGGACATCATCATCTGCAAAACGAATAGTCTCTTTAACCTGTTCAGAGGTCGGATGTTGAATCTAATTGTGTCGAAAACGTTAATCATTTGCCGTTCACACAAATTACAAGCGACGATCTTAACACATTGCAAAATGGGAGTTAAGTTTCAGTTTTTTCTGTGACCAGTCAATGTGACGGTTAACAACTTTCACTCATTGTCCGACTTGACACTTAAATCTGCCCCTGACTCAAACAAAGAACATTCCGTGTTCAAGCAACTTTTCTTATAGAAATTTTCTGCGGTAGTATACTACGATGACTTAGTTTTAAGTAGATAATGTGTGAAAAAAGAAAGCACACGGACTTTTCTCCTGAGCTGCTGCGGACTGCTGAGGCAGCACAATGATAGACAACACCAGATTCCTCTATGTGTGCCTGTCACAAATAGTCATTACTGTTTCTATTAAAATCAAGTACATTATATGCTATAGTGATGGCTGATTGAGGAAATCTGGAATTACGATGGAACTCGGGTAGGCGCACCGGCCCCAGATCGAATCCGCCTGGCGGATTACCGTCGTCGGTCGGTGTGCCGGCCAACCTGGATGTGGTTTTTAGGCGGTTTCCCACATCCCGCTAGGTGAATACCGGGCTGGTCCCCACGTTCCGCCTCAGTTACACGCCTCGCAGACATCTGAACACGCTCGCACTATTCCATTACTTACACTCGATGCAGACAGCAGGGGTACACTAATTCCGTCCCGGGGGGTACGGGATGACGGCATCAAGGGCATCCGGCCACCCCTTTCCACTAACCTTGCCAAATCCGTTCCTAACAATGCCGACCCTGCGTCAGCGCGGGACATGGCACCTGTGAAAGAAAGAAAGAAAGTGCGAGACGATTATTCTCGATCGATTGATTGTCGTCGCGTAGCGAAGAGTGGTACGACTTTGTAAAATAACGATTGTAAATAGCCTCCCGGTCATTTTTTGTATGATCAGCCTCTGTTCACATTCCAGCTGAATAAACACAATTCGACCTACAATAGCAACAGATTGCGACCTACAACAGCAACAGGTACATTACAAGACAAAGCGGCAGGGCAACTGATGTGGCGGATGAAGTTAGTGCCCATCAACATAGGTAAACTGGTTGACTAATTGATTTTTCATTCCAACAGCGCGTTCGGTGGCTGAGAACAAGGTGCAGCCATCCATGACATAGTAAGAGCTGCCACCGCGATAGTATAAGCTCACGAGGTCAACGTATATGTAATGTATGACGCTCGTATTTCCGTACATTCTTTAAAAGTAATTGTGTGAGTGAATTCCTAAGGGACCAAACTGCTGAGGTCATCGGTCCCTAGACTTACATACTTGAACTAACTTACGCTAAGAACAACATACACCACACACATGCCCAAGGGAGGACTCGAACCTCCGGCGGGAGGCGCCGCGCAATCCGCGACATGGCGCCTCTAACCGCGCGGCCACTCCGCGCGGTTAATAGTAATTATACAACTTTTGTACTTTTCTTCCATGTTAGGCACACCGAAATCAAAATGACAGCAAGGTTACTTGAATCAAGCAATTACTTAGCTATACAAGAAAATGCCAGAGTTCTGAATATCAATTTCAGTCTCTTTGTCAGTGCCACGAAAAGTACTTAACAAAACTATGTGTATAACTTGAGGAGGATAACGCCATTCCAATCAATAACAAACTGACGAAATACCATAAAACAAAACAATCATGAAATATGTCAAATCTTTGCTTCCTATTATATGTAACGTCTTCTCCTTCGTGAAAGCAGCGATTTGTCAGTGTTACTTAAATAATGGTACATATGAAAGAGAAGAATAAGAAGAAAATAAAAAGAAGAGGAGAAGTAGGAGGACATGGTGACTGAAATGGGTAGGTGTACGATACCGAAGTCATTAGCGCTTATGGCACATGAAAATAACGTTTTTCTGCAAGTCACTATCGTAACTATTGCTTTTCAGATTGAGTAGGGCATACCACATGAGTTCCTGACAATAAGTAGAGTTTCTGAGACTGGTAAGAGACTGGAGACGGTGAATCCCAGATGAAGTTGCATGTTTACCCTCAAGATCTGGTACATTCACATAATGCTGAAGTATCTCAGAAACATGTACATAGAGGATATTTTTATGTGTGTTACCAAAAACTGCTAAAAACGTTGTTATACTGTAACTAGTTTCGACAATCTACGTTATTATTGGGAACTTAAAATTATTGTAAAATACGTTACACATCTAGTAAATAGTCGAAGTTAGTTGGTGAATATCTCAACAGCTTTTGGCGGTGTTCATAAAAATGTCTTCAATCAGAACTATTGAGCATAACCTAAATACGATTTTATGCACATAAAGTTTGTTCGCAAGAAAGAAATTAAAAAAAAATCTGGTGCTAGACGTTAGATCCATTGTATGTAGGTACACAAGCAAAAATAAACCTGAAGACGCTCTACAAAAGAGTAACATACAAAGAACGAGGAAATGGAAATTTAGGTTTTAATGTCCTGTCAACGACGGGGTTACTGGAGACATAGCAGAAGCTCGGATAGGAGAAGGACTGCAAATGGAATCGGCTAAAGTGCATTTGAGATGCCCGCGGCTCGTCCGTTGCGGGCGTAATCCTCGGTCACTGCATTCGGTTGATAGTATACGGTAGCCGATGAGAATCACTCAGTCTTATAATCCTGGCTGTTACAAGCATTTGACTGTATATTTCCGAATAAGTTCAAAGAAAGGCAGCACGTTCTGTATTATCGCGAAATACGGGAGAGATTGTCACAGGATTTTGGCTGGACATCATTAAAAGAAAGGCGTTTTACGTTGCGACGGAATCTTCTCACGAAATTCCAATCACCAACTTTCTCCTCAGAATGAGAAAATATTTTGTTGACGCCAGTCTACATAGGGAGAAACGATCACCAAGATAAAATAAGGGAAATCAGAGCTCTTACGGAAAGATAAAGGTGCTCATTCTTTCCGCGCTTTGTACGAGATTTTAATAACAGAGAACTGTGAAGGTGGTTCGATGAACCCTCTGTCAGGCACTTAAATGTGATTTGCAGAGTATCCATGTAGATGTAGATGCAGATGTCAACACTTCCGAGGTTGTGGTTAGGTTGGGACTTAATAGCACACACTGAATCGCTGCAAGGGAACCAAACATTAACATTTATAATCGTGGTATTAACAATTTATAATCATGGTATTAACAAATATTTGACCTTTTTTTGGAGTACGTCGTGATTTATGAGGTGTTGGTTAGGGTGGGACCCGAGAGCGTATACAACGACTGTTACTATAAATGTTTAGCTATTTTTCCATTACATATCGCAGTTTCTGAGGTTGTATTTAGGTTTGGATCTTATAGCTCAGCTTAAATTGTTTCGAGTGAGACAAGATACCAGATAACTTCCTTTACGAAGCATAGGAAATTATGATGAGTTGTGCGACTAGCTGCCAACAACAGTCTCGCGCTTCATCGCTTTCATTTCCCATCATTCATCACGGAAACCATTACCAGCAGGTACATGCAACGAAACTCTACGCTCCCCGTGCGTGCACTTTCATGTATTATCTTCCTAACTATTTCATATGACATCATATGACAAATTTGCATTCCTAACTATTGTTTTAATAACCTGTTTCATTGATTTTATAGAAACCACAGAAAACCTAAACGAGATACTGCACGGAAATGCGTAACACGAGCATCTAGAAAACGAATTTATTGTCTTAATCACTACATCAGGTCACCCGCTGGAAGAGCTTCGGTGGAAGAAGAAATATCCCTAATGTTAAAGGTGAGCAGGATAAACAAAAACTTTCAGCGCCCTTCGAAGTTAGTTTCATGTACATCTAACAGTCAAAACCACTCAGTATAAATGCCATTCAGAGTTACATGTCTTTCTTGTGTCCTGTTCTTAATGACATGTTTGATTTAATTTTATCCATCGAACGCGACTGTATCAAAACACTGGAAGTATGAATTAAAAACGCCTTCAGTCACAACTTTTCGTGTTTTATTAAGCACACGATGCATATCGGACCCTGTGGCTCCATCATCAGGTGTAATTAGTCTTGTCTAAAGCATGTGTTAAGACAAATTACACCTGATGATGGACCCACAGCGTCCGAAATGCATTGTGTACTTAACAAAACACAAAAAGTTGTGGCTGAATGCGTTTTTAATTCATACTTCCAATATTAATTTGATATGACATGAACATACAAAGGTTACCGTCATTTTGATGACAAAGATACTGCTACAGCTGGCAGTATTGTTGAGTTGAGAGCAGTAGAAGTTCTGTTAGCTTTATAACAAAGACCACCAACATAATCTCTTTAAGAAAAATATAAGAGAGATTAAGGCACATAGTGAGGAATGTAAACAGTTCTTCTTCCCTCTTATCCTGGGAAAATGAAGTACGACAGATATTTGCTAATATTGGTACAAAGCAGAGGGAGCGGTGTAAATATGGGCACCCTCTTTTGTTTTTTACTTAAAGGTACTTTCTTTTCAAAAAATCTTGATTTTTGACCGTCGTTAACAACTGTAACAAGTTTACTAAATGAAAGAAGCTACAAAAATGATTTTTATCAATTGTTTCTATTAGAAAACAAAAATTTACAAAAATCTCTAGAACTGGAACTAAAAAAAATGGGCATTCACAAAAATGTTCAAGGAATCTTTTAAAATATTCTAACAAAACTGGATAAAACAATACAAAAGTAGACTAGCATACAAGGAAATACTTTTAGGTACTTATGCATTTTACATGACTATAGAACGTAAGATTATTTACAGAAATTGCAAACGTAAATAGCTCCTTCAGCACCTGCACAATCTAAGTGTGCACACGTTTGGCGCCTAACACATTTAACCCACATCCTGGAGTGTCTTAAAAAGACACTTTTAATCACAAAAGATGCAAGCTGCATCGATTGAGTCTGAATTAACCCCATAGTTGATATCCAATTCGTTATTGCTGTGCACAACGGGATGGTCGCTGGAGTCTGTTGACTCCGATAATGAATTGTTTTGCTTCACGGAATTTTCAAGGCCTATGGACTTTCTAACTCTTCCCTCAGGGCTATCTCTAGCCCCAGAAAAAGTCATCTACTTCTTTTGACACACTATGTTAAGCGACTGATTAGGCGATCCTTATATGGCGTTCCAGTGATGAGGTATCGATTGTTGCATTGCGTTATCGAGTGGTGCTTCTCTTCTTAATGTTAGGAACAGGAGATATGTCAAACGGTAACACTGTTGTAAATTGTTTAGCAGAAAAGGTGTTATAATTATGGGTCCTCCATTAAACAGGGGCCCATATTTTCATTAATTCTACTTAAGCAACATGGTCACTACTGCATATAACCTAAAACCATGAGTAACTAAGTTTGTGCTACGAAAGCACCTTCAGATTCTGTTTTCCTGATATCATTAAGAAATGGTTTTAAACTAACCATAACGATATGAAAAGAAAGAGATCTGACGTGCCTATCAAACGTCTGCAGTCCAGAACAATTACCGAAGTTGTAACCATACTACTGGAAACAATGCTATCACCGACCGGTAACTTTTACAGTTCTAGCCGCCAAGAAGTCACAAAACTGACATTCACCTCAAGATGAGAAATAAGTGCCAAAGTTAGACGATTTTGGTACTGCTCTTTAACAAATTGTGACATTTTTAGACTTGAAGCCTAAATCTAAGGAGACGTTAAACGCGTCGAAGGCACCAAATTGGTCGAAATTTTCGTCTGAGAGGCTCAGTATTGTAAGAGAAAACACAAAGCACCCCTGTGTCACAGCTGTATCGAACGGACAAAAGTTTACATGTGCGATGTATGATGCCTTACATATTCAAGTCCATGCACTGCGTAGATAATATCGTTGGTTTGCAATGTGTTAAAAGCCGTCGATGAGCAACTGTCAGCTTAGTGCCGCATAATAAATGAAACTTAAAAAGGACAGTACCTCATACTGCGGAGCGAACGAGACCATGAAGTGTTAGGAACACTGAAAACAAAAACTGAAGAGCTGCAGCGGACGCTACATCCCACTAATTATTTTGACAACCTTTTCCAAAGATAAAACGCGAGGAGAAAAAACGACAGTCGCTGAAACGCTAAGATAAGGCGCGAGCAATGTAGTCACTTCGCCATTCTTACTTTTACATAGCTAGTTCAGGGAAGCTATAATTCTGAACAGGGTGCTTTCCGATTAATTTAATTAATTACTTGTTACACATTCAAATACACAACAAATCTTTTACGGTGTAAACATATAAAATGAATACATATTTCATGTGTTTTTGACGTCGCTGTATAGTGGAGATTCACAGGTTTGAAACTGATAACTAGTGGTTTTTTTTTTTTTTTTTTTTTTTTTACAAATTCTTGTTTGGCATGTATAGCATTGTCAAGTAGAATAACTTGGATTTACACCAGAAAACATCACGCTTGTTTGTAAGGCATTATATTTTCATGGCTAGTTTTAAAGCCGTGTATTTTTCTCACTTCGGCGCCTAAATAAGACTCAGTGGGGAGTAGTGCAGATAATTAATTATGTTCGCTTTATATTTGTATCATAAAACTTTCAGACTTAAATACAATGTTGTCATCAAATCAAATCTGAGAATTCATGTAATGTAACGCTGCAGACAGTAATCCCAGTGCTTTAAACAAATGATGTACGCTTGTGAATCTCATGCTTATCACTACTTACTTTCTACTGTGCTACGAATAATTTCATTCTAATGAGTTACCTAAAAATATCACCCAGGAGAACAGCAGAGAAAGGGAGATGAGGCGTTGCACTAGGACGACTTACAGCGAACAGAGACGAAATTCACTACTGAAAGTTAATTATGTCAGCAATTAAACCTTACGTTCTGTTGTATCCAACACCCAGAGATAGGCCATACGTGTTTTTTTTGTTTTGTTTTGTTTAGTACCACGAAGTTATTCACTGATGAAGAACACCAGATTGCTTCATTCATTTTATATATCTTCTGTCCTTTCACAGACGATCTGATCTCGTTTCATCCTGAATTTTAATCCCACATCTCAGATGTTCTTTATTTTCTTCGTTACCTGTTAAGTATAAGGGCTGAACAGTAGCCGAGAAAGATTGCCCCGTGCATTTTTCTCTTGGTCTGCTATTCGTATCGTTCTTTCTTCGTTGCTGTAAGGCCTACATAATTTATATTGCCCTATGTATGTTACATCGTGCATTACCTAAGGATCACGAACGCTTTGCTCATGTCAAGAAATTATACGAAAGTGTATTGATTTTTTTTAAAATCTTCCTTCCGTAGTGGTAGGAGAGCCCACGACCAAAATTCTTTATTTATAGCAGTACCTCCAAAACAAAATAAAAATCGATAGACACAGTTGCCCTAAACCAAAATTACTTCATTCAGAAATTTTTCGTGTCGCGTCTGATCTGACGGCATTTTCAAATATGTTAATGTATTTTACCGAACTGTATCATAGCAATACGTCTGATTTTTGGAATGTAGTTGTATGATAGATCAAAAACACCGAATGCTTGTTTCTCAGACGCCTGTAGCGTAGCGCAAACCTAGGGAGCCATTTGGAAAAATAAAAAAAAGACCAAAAAATTAAATCACAGCAAAACGTCTGAAAATATGTTCTACTACTACAGTTGGGTTATTTAACGCGTAAAAATCGTTTTTGAGAAGAAGATGTTATCACCTTTAATTGTGATACTGTTTTGAAAACGTTGAAAAAGTGTGCAGCTTGGTTACAAATAATTATATCGGAAAGCTGTTGGACATGATGAAATAAGCTGCGTCAAATGCATAAAATATTGATATCAGATAAATGTAGTGTAGCATGGTCCAATCACACAACCTTCTGTTACTCAATAATAATTAAAAATCGTATTGAGGCTTATGAAAATCTATGTTGCAAACCAATGAATAACTTGTGACTCTCAAATTCTGAGATAAAGAGCTAATTCGAAACCATTCTAATGAAACTGAAGGATTGGTTTTCAAGCAAGTTTCTCAAAAGGGAACTGGGATTAAGTTTGAATGTTATTATAGTATTAAAGTAAAAAAAAATGTTTTTCATTACGAGCAGATTCAACCATCGTTATTGCTGTAGTAAAAATCACTCTGCAGATCACTACCAAGTTTTTCAATGTCTTCGACTGGAAAAATAGTAATCAGTTTAATTCACACACTTCTGCATAAAAATCTTGCAGTAAAATTCACGTCAACCATACCTCTTGTGGATTTGACTCTTCGTTTAAAATAACGTCCCTCATTTCTTGTAGTTGGCTTCTGAAGAACCACGAAAAATTGAAACGTCCCTCGTTGTCATACTATCCAAAATTAGTGGGTTTAGATTTGTTAGATTTTTAGTATGAACGCTACCCTACATTTACACATTTTGTCACAATAACTTCTGTTCGAAATCTGTTTTACACGGCAGCAGACTTTAGGTGTCGCAATTAGATGAACACAGATTTAGCATTGTAGAAGAATGTTCATTTTTCATTTTATATGTTTTTGTATAAATTTTTAATCACACCGAATCAACAACATTAAATTTTTTTCGTCGTATAATCTGCACGTGAGTTCTTCTAAGACGCTCAATGCATTCCCAGTATCAGAAGAATGTCTGCCTAGATCTGTGAAAGCCTTTTGGTAGCGTGCAGAATTTTTCAGCATTGTCAATGTCCTTTACTTTTCCCTTGCGACAGAATGCGGGAATGTAATCGCAGCCGGTCATTGCATGAAACGCAGGTAAAGAGTTTGCTAGAGACGACCGCAGTGTTCCATACAGACACGAAACATCAATGTAACGGCGGGAATTACTAACGCCAACATTTATCGAAATCTTACTGGAACTTTTTACAATTTCCAGGTTCCCAAACATCACAATTAAAATGTATCAGATTGTTAAATAAACACTCGACGTCATTCATTAATTTGACAAACATGGTAAGCAATGTTGGTATCGGCCTTGACAACTTAGTTCTTCATTCGCTGTTTCATTAAATTTCATCTTCAGTCCAACATCTATAACACATGTCGTGATTAATATGGATGGTTTGCGCCGTGTCTTATTGCGATCAATTATTAATCAAAAATTTGAGCACAGATTTTTTAAATTTTGTATTCTTCAATTCTTTTGCAAAATCAGAAGGCCTAACTTATTGCTGGTCCTGAGATTTGAAATCTACCGATGTTATGTTTTCGCGCATTCAATGTCCGTTGTCCTTCATAGACGGCACAATTGTCTGTCAAATATCCGATCCTTAAAACATCACGTTTACACAAAATGCGCCAAAGTTAAGGCATGCAGTGAAAAGAATCCACCAATTATTAAAACATTTACACATACCAGCTCAATGCTTTCATTTTTTTTTCAATGCTGATTTGTCGGTTTTATTTATTTTTCCGTCCATGTGACGAAGAGATAGCGGCATTGGAATTAACGAATAACACACACTAAGGTTAACGCTAAAAGCCGCTCAAATTAATAGTAGTCCTCAACATGATAGCGTAACAAGCGCTGGAACGTTCTTTTCATTTTTGGAGATTTTCTTAATAAAATGACAAGATCTACACAATTTTTTTTACATCAGACAGATTGTGATAATACCGTCTGCCTAATTTTTTTGTCATACCGGAAATGGCCCCCCACGGTGCTGTGACATTTTTCACTGTTACTACCGGACGTAAAACGATTAGACATGGTTTCTGTCGTGGTCTCTCGTACTATTACGAAGCGCATCGGGCTCTCTGGTGCCTTCACTGTTTCTAAAGCCAGACTGAGCTGCACCTAATAGATCCTCCTTGTTTTTTCATTGTTGTCCGTCTCATCTTAGTCATCAGACTGTATGCGTGAATTGACAAGTTAAGTGTTTCCGATAGTTTTCGAACATATTTGCTCTTGATTTCTTCGAGAAAATATGGATGATGTTCTACCGGTTTCGGGATTGTGCCCCTCCTCGGGTGTTTATACATTCATGCATGAGTTTATATTGATGAAGATCACTGTATAAATACAAAAACTTTACTTGCTTGTCACTAAACAGATACAAGTGGAACAACTGTAAGTGGCAAGGCAGCATTTGCCGAAAATATATCTGTACTTACATAAAGATGAAGCGTAAACTGTTACCACAGCGTAAGTATAATAACAGTGATCTCCAGCAATATAAACATGTACCTAAATGATTAAACACCTGAGGATGGACACAAGCCCGAAACCGGTTGTGTGACAAATAAATAATCTTTTATTGTGACCGGTAGCGGAAATTTTTCTACGCCCTGTAAAGGAACAGTCACGGAGTTCAACAGCATCCACGGGTAAAATTCACTTAATGATCGTATGCATCAACTCATAGATTCTACACATTTATTTGAACAATCTCTTGGTTGATACTTCCTCCAATGATTATCAGAAATTCCGTGGGAGATATATCTGTTCTCTCTGCCTTGTTTGATCGCAAATCTTTCATAGCTCTGGCAAAACTATGAGTAACACTGTATGTACTATCTCCTCCATATCGACACCCATTTCTTTTTCTCACACGTTATCATCTACTTTGCCAACGGCCTTGCCACAGTGGTAACACCGGTTCCCGTCAGATTACGGAAGTTAAACGCTGTCGGGCTGGGATAGCACTTAGATAGGTAACCATCCGGTCTGCCAGGCGCTTTTAGCAAGGGGATGCATTCAACACTTGTGAGGCAAACTGAGGAGCTTCTTGACTGAGAAGTAGCGGCTCCGGTCTCGGAAACTGACACACGATCGGGAGAGTGGTGTGCCCCTTCATATCCGCATCCAGTGAAAGTATGCGCTGAGGTTGACAAGGCGGTAGGTCGGTACCGTTGGGCCTTCATTGCCTGTTCGGGAGGAGTTTAGTTTTATCATCTAATTTGGCGACGAGAGGCCCTCTTTTCTCAACGCAGCAGCTGTCTGCAACTCAGATGCACGTAAATGTACGTCGTGCATAACCTAACTGAAGCAACCATGCTATGCCATGCGCTCCGACGTACTTACATGTCATATATTCTGCGTAAGCGCCCTGCGCGACTCATTTGTTTGCGAAGTTTCAGCGGCTACGTTGTTTTGAAGGCAGCGCCGCCATGTTAGATGTTCCAAAACATTAGTAAGCTATTGTTTACGTGGAAACTGTTTACGATTGTTCTCTTTTTCGTAATTTCTGACGTGCGCACGCGACGGCTGTTTTAAACAGTAAATATTACAGTGCGTAAGATAGTAACATAGTGTCAGGAATACATTTTCAAACGATTTTTCTGGTCGTAAATGGGTACTTGATCCAGTAGTACAACGCATTTGTCCTAGCAAATGCAACTTTCTCTTTGTTTATACATTTAAATCGCATTTTATTGTATTTAGGTCGATAGTTGATGAAACTAGAATTCCGAAAACAATGATTGTTTGCTTATTGGTACCAATTCTTACCCGTTACATTTTCGACTTTCGAATCATACGCACAACATCTTTAATGTTCAGGCTTGCAAAAAAATTATCTGCGTTTTCTTTGTTAGCCCAATAAATATGTGCAAAGGGGAAAAAACTAAGAAAGGCATGCTATCATGATTTGTGGATGTTAACAAAGTGAAAGATTCCTGAAATGTGGTTGAAACAGAGCTGCATGGAGGTCTACCTCCACACAGAACTGAGTTCTTGTTTTATTAGAGAGTCAGTGCGTCACTGTCATTGTAGTTTACATATTTTCTCGCTTTGAAATCTTACCTACGAAGTGTCTGTCATTCAGAGTGTGGCCAATAATTGCAAAAAACTATAAATTCAATTCTGAAAGCATGTTCCAGCCATTTGAAATTCAATAAATATCACTAGTAGGCATTCCTGATTCTAATAAGGAACATTTAAACTGATACCTCCTATATTATTTAGTGCAAAAGACCGCATTGTGAATAAAGGAATGGTCTGAATAGCCTAGACCCTGTAAACTGGGTATGTTACTTCAATGAGCAAGTAATTAATTTTTTTTAGTAATTTTAGCCTAACCTCTGTAACATGTACATGCTTCTTAAACAGATGTTTCACATATATCTTATAAAAGATTTTAATTAAAAGCACATCGTTTCACAGGTGGTTTGCACACTTAATTATTTTATACTTTTAACAGTAGCCTGTTTGCTTCATTTCCCAGATATTTCTTGCCAGAATCTATCTGTGACACTTTTTGAGGAATATACTGCTTGATTTCACTTTTGAATTCCATTTTGAGGTTTTCAAAATGCTTAAGCGTACACCAACCTATGTGGTAAGCCAATAATGATAACAATAATAATAATAATAATACTAAGATGCTGTGCAACTACTGCTTTTATTTGCTCGCTCATCCATTTAGCCGAAAGGAGATCAAATCTGGTACAATGACGTTATAGGGAACAATCATGAACATAAGGGCAAATAATAAGAAATATTATGTACATATGAAGGGTATACGGGGACAAAGATCAAGGTCCATCAAAAATTAAAAATTAGTTAGCAATGCCATCTTGTAGAGGAATGGAAGTAGTGTAATGTGGCAAGATTTGTTTTTGTAAAAACGATCAAGGTGCTCGGTAAACTGTGCTAATGTTTTAAAGCACTTGAGAACAACGATAAGGGTTCACGCGGTGCTGAGGAAACACGATCAACATCTTTTTTCTGCTTACAGCTTTTCTCTTCTCCTTTTATGTTTCATTTTATAATGTTACAGGTTTGTGGCACTGGCTTTCCAACAATATTTCCCAGTCACTCACATATTTTAAACGAAGCTCGAACAGTTACAATGTTTGGCAATAAAGCAAAGACCTAAATAAAATAAAGGCATCTTACTACACTTAAAAAGACATTGACTACTATATGGAAAACACATGTGGACATCAGAGCAAAACATAACTCTCAACATAATAAACTTAGCGCAGAAACAGTACCTAAAATGTATCAACACATACAGTCACTGATAGGACGCAAATAACAATATAGCATTATACACTCCTGGAAATGGAAAAAAGAACACATTGACACCGGTGTGTCAGACCCACCATACTTGCTCCGGACACTGCGAGAGGGCTGTACAAGCAACGATCACACGCACGGCACAGCGGACACACCAGGAACCGCGGTGTTGGCCGTCGAATGGCGCTAGCTGCGCAGCATTTCTGCACCGCCGCCGTCAGTGTCAGCCAGTTTGCCGTGGCATACGGAGCTCCATCGCAGTCTTTAACACTGGTAGCATGCCGCGACAGCGTGGACGTGAACCGTATGTGCAGTTGACGGACTTTGAGCGAGGGCGTATAGTGGGCATGCGGGAGGCCGGGTGGACGTACCGCCGAATTGCTCAACACGTGGGGCGTGAGGTCTCCACAGTACATCGATGTTGTCGCCAGTGGTCGGCGGAAGGTGCACGTGCCCGTCGACCTGGGACCGGACCGCAGCGACGCACGGATGCACGCCAAGACCGTAGGATCCTACGCAGTGCCGTAGGAGACCGCACCGCCACTTCCCAGCAAATTAGGGACACTGTTGCTCCTGGGGTATCGGCGAGGACCATTCGCAACCGTCTCCATGAAGCTGGGCTACGGTCCCGCACACCGTTAGGCCGTCTTCCGCTCACGCCCCAACATCGTGCAGCCCGCCTCCAGTGGTGTCGCGACAGGCGTGAATGGAGGGACGAATGGAGACGTGTCGTCTTCAGCGATGAGAGTCGCTTCTGCCTTGGTGCCAATGATGGTCGTATGCGTGTTTGGCGCCGTGCAGGTGAGCGCCACAATCAGGACTGCATACGACCGAGGCACACAGGGCCAACACCCGGCATCATGGTGTGGGGAGCGATCTCCTACGCTGGCCGTACACCACTGGTGATCGTCGAGGGGACACTGAATAGTGCACGGTACATCCAAACCGTCATCGAACCCATCGTTCTACCATTCCTAGACCGGCAAGGGAACTTGCTGTTCCAACAGGACAATGCACGTCCGCATGTATCCCGTGCCACCCAACGTGCTCTAGAAGGTGTAAGTCAACTACCCTGGCCAGCAAGATCTCCGGATCTGTCCCCCATTGAGCATGTTTGGGACTGGATGAAGCGTCGTATCACGCAGTCTGCACGTCCAGCACGAACGCTGGTCCAACTGAGGCGCCAGGTGGAAATGGCATGGCAAGCCGTTCCACAGGACTACATCCAGCATCTCTACGATCGTCTCCATGGGAGAATAGCAGCCTGCATTGCTGCGAAAGGTGGATATACACTGTACTAGTGCCGACATTGTGCATGCTCTGTTGCCTGTGTCTATGTGCCTGTGGTTCTGTCAGTGTGATCATGTGATGTATCTGACCCCAGGAATGTGTCAATATAGTTTCCCCTTCCTGGGACAATGAATTCACGGTGTTCTTATTTCAATTTCCAGGAGTGTATTTAGCAGAGCATCTTAATATTCGAAGTTACATGTGTTACATTCAGAGAAATATGCTCTATAAACATGTCAGATGAACAATATGAACTGATTTTTGTGACTGATTACAACACAAGTTTTGGGCATCTCAGTATTGACACATTTTCAGTGCTTGACAAAATTAGACCACTGTTCTAAACTTGGTTTACAGATAAACAACGATAAAGATACAACTCCAATACGAACTTCAAATAAGCGGAAACATCTAACGATTTATGTACCACATAAGAGGAAAACAGACACATTTTACTAGATTAAACGTTCCGAACGTTTGAAGCCCAGAGAATTTGTGATTAAAAAAGCAGTCTGTGTGGATTATCAGAAGAAGTTTCCGCTTCCTAATATTTCAACCTGTGAAGCACGTTATTGCAGATTGCTATCATTTTATTCGTTCAGTCTTCATTTGCTTTCTTCTAGGACATTGTATGACTACTCGAAACGTTGAACGTGAGTGCATCCCTTTGGAGGGCAACGTGACCACAGTTGTTGCTCTGATATACATGGTGAAACCACTAGGGACCGTTGAAAACCATTCCACAAAATCTGAACATGATCGGATACAGCAAGGGTACTTACGCCTTTTCAGCCTTCCTGTTTTCTTCCCTCCTGTAACATGATAATGCAGGAGTGCAACATTAACGTGGACGTGAATAAATTGGCCAAGGGGCGCTACAAGAACCCTAGTTTTGCAAAACCCTCGGTATCACTCATGCACGTTTTTTGACCACATTAGAAATATACCTTCAGAAATTTCAACACCAAATCACCTTGGCGGCTGCTCTAGCGCCTGACGGTCAGACAACCCCTTCGAACCCCTTGTGTGGATTTTTCTACCCACAGGCGCTGCAGCAGCTGCGTGGCTGAATTGGTGTCAGAATTACTGAGAGGTACATTTGCAATGTGCACAACAAAATAGTGTGGGTGGCACTGAGGATGTCCCTGAACTAAGAGGTCTTAGAGGGGCTTTAACAATTTTATTTATGTGCGTGTTAATATTGCTCTCCCATGTGAACACGCTACAGCAGGGTGGAAGACATTAGAGTTGAGAAAGTAAAAGTACCCTTTGCTGCTTTGGATCATGTTCAAATTTCGCGGAATGGCTTTGAACAGTCCCTAGTGGTTCCAACATGTACAGAGATGTCACATTTCGTAGCATTAATGGAAACTCATCGAATGAAACAGAAGTGATTTCTGGCGTTCCCAAAGGTAGTATTATAGGCCCTCTGCTGTTCCTTATCTGTGTACACGATTTAAAACACAATATGAGCAGCCGTCTTAGGTTGTCTATAGATGATGCTGTCGTTTATCGTTGAGTGAAGCCATCAGAAGATGAAAACAAATTGCAAAACGATTTAGAAAAGATATATGAATGGTACGGAAATTGGCAGTTGACGCTAAATAACGAAAATTGTGAGGTCATCCACATGAGTGTTAGAAGGAATCCGTTAACGTCGCTTACACGTTAGGTCAATCAAAGGGCTGTAAATTCAACTAAATATCTAGGAATTACAATTACGAACAATTTAAATTGGAAAGAAGACATAGGAAATGTTGTTGGGAGGGCAAATATACGACTGTGTTGTACTGTCAGGACTCTTAGAAATGTAGCAGATCTACTAAAGAGACTGCTTACGCTACGCTTGTCCGTCCTCTGTTAGAGTACTGCTGCGCAGTCTGGGATGCTCACCAGATAGGTTTAATGGAGTGAGTTGAGAAAATTCGAAGAAGAGCAGCTCGTTTTTATATCGCGAAATAGAGGAGAGAGTGTCACGGATATGATACAGGATTCTGGGTGGGCACCATTAAAACAAAGGCTATTTTCGTTGCAGCGGAATCTTCTCACGAAATTTCAGTCACTAACTTTCTCTTCCGGTCGCGAAAATATTTTGTTGACGCCGATCTACATAGTGAGAACAATCATAGTAAAATAAGGTAAATCAGAGCTCTCACGGAAAAATAAAGCTGTTCGTCTTTTCCGCGCAATGTTCAAGAGTGGAATAATAGAGAATTGCTCTGAAGGTGGTCCGATGAACCCTCTGTCAGGAACTTAAGTGTGATTTGCAGAGTACCCCTGTAGATGTAGAAGTGCAAAACTTACAGTTGTGCTGGACCCAAAAGGGTTGCTATCACATTCAATCTGGATGCAGCCCCACATCGTCCTCAGACAAAGGTTGAAACGTCCGAGGGTATGAGCTGTGTAAAAGGTAGTCAAGGACTTCTTCCTGTTGCTCATCGCAATGTAAGCTGTCGTTTTCAACCGCGAAAAGTGTGGGAATCAACGCCCCGAGGAAAGGGGGGTTTCCATTAACGCTATTTACGCCACTCCTTGAGGCCTCTTCGTATTGATTTTGAGCGGCGGTGGGTCTGAAATGCTATCCTCGGCCATCCATAAGAAAACCGCACGATTTTAATGCTGGGAGTCGCAGTTCTGACTTCCATCATAAAGACGTCAAAATAAGGGGTGATATGTGGGTGAGAGAGACTGTGACAACCTTGCCTCCGCGTGACAAATCCATGGTGATATTGGCCAGAATTGTGGCGAAAGTTGGTGCGAATGTGACGTCATTAACCCGCCTTAAAGTACACATGAATTTCTGAGGTGTTGGCTTTTTTACGCTTGTGCCGACACCTTGCTGTTTGAAGCGTCGGCGGGCCCCCAGAGTGACGTTTCAGGGCACCATGCTTTTGCACCATGATAGTGGAAGGTTTTAGGCATCTTTGATCCAAATTTCGAACTCATGCGTCGCAATGGCAGACAACTGCGTAGTTTCGAGAAACAGATCTAATTTTATTTCGCAGTGTAGATGTGAGTCATTTACTACGAATTATCTATCTGTCAATCTGTATTTACCCTAATCACATACAATATGTGCATTTTTGGATGTTTCGTGGCATTATGCTTCTGTGAAGACGTTATTGACATCTGCTAAACCATTACTAAATAAGTTTTTGTAATATGCTTCGTAAGCTTTACATACATGAATAGCCGAGCTCTAAAGATTTACAATATCCTTAATTTTGTAGGCTTCTGAAGATGAAAATTAATTTGTTGAAGATTGTAGAACGAAGTAAATGCATCTGCACAACTGTCGACTGAATTTTAGCCTGAGATGAAAATTGTGTGTGCATTATGGCTCTGAACTGGTTTTAAGACTAATTATTTATTTGCGGCTCCTTGAGTCAAATGTTGGACCGGAAGCACAGGTGTTTCAGCAGCCCTACGGGTGGGCAGCTGAGATCATACCACAGGAAAATATTCATAATGTTAACGATATGGCACTGGGAGATCGCAAAATGAATTCACACGTGTTATGTGATATTGTAAGAGTCTCACTTGAAACAGTGAAACTGCAGTGTTTTGTGAAAAATGACACAGAGGAAGTTGTGGATATCTGGTTTCTGACATCTGACCAGAAACGGTTACGAAAACAATATTAGAGGCAGATGCTGGCTATACTGTGGAACAATCAACAGAATTTATTCGCAGTTACATAGTGGCGGACGGAACGCAGATCTATCATCACACACTTGAGTCTAAGGAATAATTATTTTTAAAGTGTTTGAAGCAAGAATTGACTTTAAGGGGGGTTGGACGTCAAACGTGCCGACTTGGAGCAGGAGAGGCATCACAGGACATTTTAATTTCCGCTGTCTATACTTTTACAAATAAATTCATAAAACTTTGTCAGCATGACCAGGAAGGATTCAGAATTCACACTCATGGCAGTGGAAGTTCGAAAACGTAAAGAAGTAATTGTTTTTACGTGTGAAATTTCATCATTTTTTCACTTACTAATGGCAGCATTTGTTGCTATAGGTACACTTTTCTTCATAAGTAAGAGAGATTGTTCGATGAATTTTGCACAGTATACAAACCATACTTAAAGGTGTATGAAACTCTAGAATTTTCCAAATCTATTAAAAACTGTGGAAAAAATTGAGGTAATTATCTACAAAATTTGTGTTTTCTCGAAACATGAAGTTTAAAATACAACAGATCACTCGTTGTTTCATAAATTAAATAAATTCTAGAGTTTCATACACCTGTAAGTATGGTATGTATACTGTGCAAAATTCATCTAAGCATCTCTCTAACTTACGAAGAAAGGTGTACCTATAGCAACAAATGCAACCATTAGTAAGTGAAAAAATGATGAAATTTCACATGTAAAAAAAATTATTTTGTTATGTTTTCGAACTTCCACTGCAATGAGTGTGGATCCTGAATCCTTCCTGATGATACTGACAAAGTTTTATGAATTTATTTGTAAAAGTATAGACACTGGAAATTAAAATGTTGTGACGCCTCTCCTGCTCCAAGCCGGTCCGTTTGACGTCCTACCCCCCTTAAAGAAGAAAAGAACGAGTTTCACACAAGGAGGAGCTCTTTCATTAGAGTAACGTTCCAGGCAACATCGTGGCATCTGTCACAACGGAAAATATGGCATTCTAATTGGTTCCTCAACCAACTGATGCATTTGTTTCTAGTGCTTTATTTCCAATCTGGAGTATTAGTTTTATGGGAAAAATTATTCATGTAATCATAACGTCATTGTCTCTATGAAAGAGTAATTCGAAAAAGAAATTTCTTACGAACGAGATAGAGCGTAGAGAGAGGGGCCCCGGGCGACAGCAGGGGATGCAGAAGACGTGGCTATTCGCGAGCCCGCCTGTGTCCGGAGGCAGCCAGCTCACTTGGACGACGATTTGTCCCCATTTCTTTATTACATATTCCTGTAGTACGTAAAGAAATATGAATGTTTTATTTGGACCACTTTTTTCGCTTTGTGATAGATGGCGCTGTAATAGTCACAAACGTATCACGTAACATTCCGCCAGTGCGGACGGTATTTGCTTCGTGATACATTACCCGTGTTAAAATGGACCGTCTACCAATTGCGGAAAAGTTCAATATCTTGTTGACGTATGGCTATTGTGTTCAAAGTGCCCAACGGGCGTGTGCTACGGATGCTGCTCGGTATCCTGGACGACATCATCCAAGTGTCCGGAACGTTCGTCGGCTAGTTACGTTATTTAGGGAAACAGGAAGTGTTCAGCCACATGTGAAACGTCAACCACGACCTGCAACAAATGATTATGCCCAAGTAGGTGTTTTAGCTGCTGTCGCGGCTAATCCGCACATCAGTAGCAGACAAATTTGATCGAGAATCGGGAATCTCAAAAACGTCGGTGTTGAGAATGTTACATCAACATCGATTGCACCCGTACCATATTTCTATGCACCAGGAATTGCATGGCGACTACTTTGAACGTCGTGTACAGTTCTGCTACTGGGCACAGCACAAGAGAAATTAGGCGACGATGACAAATTTTTTACACGCGTTCTATTTAGCGGCGAAGCGTTATTCATCAACAGCGGTAACGTAAACCGGCATAATATGCACTACTGGGCAACGGAAAATCCACGATGGCTGCTACAAGTGGAACATCAGCGACCTTGGCGGGTTAATCTATGGTGCGGCATTATGGGAGGAAGGATAATTGGCCCCCATTTTATCGATGGCAATCTAAATGGTGCAATGTATGCTGATTTCCTACGTAATGTTCTGCCGATGTTACTACAAGATGTTTCACTGCATGACAGAATGGCGATGTACTTCCAACATGATGGATGTCCGGCACATAGATCGCGTGCGGTTGATGCGGTATTGAATAGCATATTTCACGACAGATGGATTGGTCGTCGAAGCACCATACCATAGCCCGCACGTTCACCGGATCTGACGTCCCCGGATTTCTTTCTCTGGGGAAATTTGGAGGATATTTGCTATGGTGATCCACCGATAATGCCTGACAACATGCGTCAGCGCATTGTCAATGCATGTGCGAACGTTACGGAAGGCGAACTACTTGCTGTTGAAAGGAATGTCGTTACACGTATTGTCAGATGCATTGAGGTTGACGGACATCATTTTGAGTACTTATTGCATTAATGTGGTATTTGCAGGTAATCACGCTGTAACAACATGCATTCTCAGAAATGATAAGTTCACAAAGGTACATGTATCACATTGGAACAACCGAAATAAAATGTTCAAACGTATCTACGTTCTGTATTTTAATTTAAAAAACCTACCTGTTACCAACTGTTAGTCTAAAATTGTGAGCCATATGTTCGTGACGATTACAGCGCCATCTATCACAATGCGAAAATAAGTGGTCCATCTAAAACATTCATATTTCTTTACGTACTACACGAATATGTAATAAAGAAATGGGGGTTCCTATTTCAAAAAACGCAGTTGATATCCGTTTGACCTATGGCAGCGCCATCTATCGGGCCAACCATAGCGCCCTCTGGTTTCCCCCTTCAAGATAGACGAGTTTCGTTCTTTGTAGGTTTTTCGTTTGTTGCTTATTTCGTGAGATATTTGGCCCGGTCACTATCAATGGACCACCTTGTATATATAATAATGGTAGTAATGGTATTAAATCATATGGGTCGCAGAGTTTTAACCATCATATCGGAACAGAATAGCTACGTTTTTGTTTGCAGGTACTTGTGTTAAGTGTTGTCTCTGCACCGTAGGTGAATAATGATAATATGGCACAGCTCCCATCTCCATTTTATCAGATCGTCTGTAATTTTTATGTAAACCGTTATAAACATAATTTCGGACGACATAACGGAAATACCAATCAAGAATCCAAGGTTCAAGCCTGTCTCTTCTTTGACCTTTGCCACTGATTTGATTATGTGAAAAATGGCAAGTTAAATCGTGATTGGAAGACCACATTAAACTAAATCAGCTCGAAGCTCGGAGGAAAGCAAGGGCATACTATCTCTGACCATGCCCAGTAAAGTGTAGTCGTGTTCAAATAAATCTTTGCGTTCCTGCCACTTTTAGCTTATTACGAGCGACGTACTATAATCGCGCCACGAGATGTCCGCTGCCAGAAGGACGAGGGGTCACGATAAAAGAAAAGTCCACCATGTGCATGCGCAATACGAGTAGCAAAATCCGAGTGGTAAACATGGGCCGTCTCATTGTTACTGTCGTACATTGGCAATATCAGGAGCTCGGGATGTAGCTTCGGCGCCAGCTGACATGCCTGCGAGCTGCTCATATTTCTCCTGGTGCGACGGAAGTGAATTTAAAACGTCTTGTCCACCAGAGAGGTATCCAGGACAGACCTTCCAATGGAACGGAGTTCTAAATACATCGGTGTGCAAAACTTAATGATAAAAGAAACTTCGCCTGATGTGTCACTGCCAAGTAACACGGCTCGATGAAACCTGGACCTTATGTAGAAAGAACTAATACAGTGCAGTACAGAGGGTAAGAAATAAATACGCAGTGGCACGAACAGAAATGTCATTTTATCCAAACACAATAATTGCCCTGAAGTCACCGCGAATCATGATGGCTCCAGGACGTTACAAAAGACGGGACATGGTCCTTAATAGGATGTGTAATCACCACAGACAGGAGAGCATGGTATGCCACATGCTCCCATACTGGCCACATGGTTGGTGAAGGGTTCTTGTGGTAAGGCATTCCATTACTCCACCAGCGCGCTTGATAGCTACAAGGTGGTCGCTGGTGCATGTAGACGTGAGTAGAACGTGTCCTTAATACATACCATACGTCTTCGATAGAATTTAATTTGAGGGAACGGATACACCAGGTCATTCACCGAATATCTCCTCAATCCAAGAGTTTATCCACATGCGCGTTTCCACGCGGTCGCACACTGTCGTGTGTAAAAATGTAGTCAGGGCCGAATACATTCCTGAAAAGACACACGTAGCGAAGGAGTGTAACTTCACGATAACGTTGACCATTGAGTGTATCGTGATCAGAGAACGGGTGGTCACTACACCCACGCAACATCGTGCCTCCCCACACCACAATACGTGGACACGGAAACGGTCATGTTCGACAATGTTCCTGGAAGTATTATGCGTTCCCATCTGTCGCCATATTAGGGTACATCCAGCATTGTCGAACAATATCGTTTTGGTCGTCCAGGTGTAGTGGTATGGGAAGCATAATGTTGCCTGGGCGTACTGTCCTCCAAATCTTCGGACACGGCACAGTCACCTGTCACAGTTACTGTGGCACTGCACTTCTTTCCGAGGTGCCTCTCTTCGGGGATGCATTCGTCCCTGGCTTCATTTTTATGGATCACAGCAAACGAAAGCATCGGACAGTGCAATTGGAGGAGTTCTTGGAACGAGAGGATGTTAGGAAAATGGATTGGCCTGCCCGCTCCCCCGGCTTAAATCCCATCGAAGATGAGTGGGGTGCGTTTTGCGTTTTGCGTTTGGGAAGACGTACTGCAGCACGGCCACATTCACCACCGAACCTCCAGCAATTAGCAACCGTGCTGTTGGATGAAATGGAACGCTCTACAAGGCCGCTTTACCAACCTTATATCCAGTATGGGAGAACGCTGTAGAGCATGCACTATGCTCTGTGGTGATCACTCACTCTATTAAGAACCATTCCCCGCCCTTTGTGATGGCCAGGGGAATAACATGAACCGTGGTGACTTCACTGTAAGTATTGTCTGAGTAAAACTGTCATTTCTATTCGTGATCTATGTATGATCTATGTATGATCCAAGTTTCATCGAGCTATCTTACTTGGCAGTGATACATCATGCGAAAGTTACTTTCGTCCTGAAGTCACCAGTCTACCTGTGCAGCTGTTCAGCTCCTTCAAGTAGTTCTTTCGTTTGCTAGTAGGCGATCGAATGCCGAAATTTGATAATCACGTTTGTGGCGAAAGACCTGCTCGTACATTGTGACACGCTAACTTGCGAGACACTGAAGAGAGACAGACCAGGGTAGAAACCACGCGGTGGATCAACGTCCACCAGCGGTTGTGGCCGAGCGGTTGTAGGCGCTTCAGTCTGGAACCGAGCTGCTGCTACGGTCGCAAGTTCGAATCCTGTCTCGGGCATGGATGTGTGTGATGTCCTTAGGTTAGTTAGGTTTACGTAGTTCTAAGTCTAGGGGACTGACGACCTCAGATGTTACGTCCCGTAGTGCCAGGAGCCATTTGAACCATTTTTGTGTGTGTTTCTAGGCGGTTTCTTACGCGCGTTTAGGCAAATGCTGGAGTGTTCCTCACTTTACGCCTTAGAATACACGTTGCACAAACAAATAGGATCACACATAGATCAAAGTTGCACGACCGCAACAGATCGCAAATGGAAATACAATAAATCTGCTGAAACTCGAGTTCATTTGAGATCATCCTAGACAGGGTGTACACTAACGAAAGGAAGAAGAAGAAGAAACTGCCGCTATATTCGTCAGGGTGGAGGAGGGCAAGAGTTCCTTTCTGGTGTAGCTCGGAAAGGATCTAATATGGAAAGAGAGAATCTAATTATAACTCTCCCTCTCCGAGCAAGAGGAAGAGTTGCATTTGTAAAGTAAATTATTTGAGAATGAAGATATGTAGACTCATACTCCGCTGTCGAGATGGCAGGCTAGCAATTTCTAATTCGCGTCCGCGTAAATGCTAATTACTATAGGTGCGCCAATTTTGTTTGGGCTTGAACAACAGACTTCGTAGTCAAATAACAGCTGCAGGCTCTGAAAAAGTTTGCTACGAATAGTACCGATCTGAATGACATATCGAAAATTGTTGATAATTTTTCGTCGGCAAGCTGTTATTCCAGAAAGCGTTAAAAGTACTTACAGAAACGGGAACCTATGGTTTTTCACCTGAGAAAGTGGCGATTATTACTCTTAAACACACGTACACCATTTCTACATTATTAACTAACAATTACAAGTGACTACATAAGCAATGAACAAGGCAGGAGAGAGTGGGCAAGGTGAAGAAGAAGTGTCTAAAAGCAAGTGGAACGAACAACTTAGAAAAATTCAGAGAGAACGTGTTCTTCGTTTCTATCGCAATTAGTGATATATATAAAATAAACTGGTGCACCTCCCTAATATCGAGTAGGGCACCCACGTGACCACACAGAAGTGCCTCAACACGACGTGGCATGGACTCGATTAATGTCTGAAGTAGTACTGGAGGGAACTGACACCATGATCCTGCAGGGCTGTCCATAAATCCGTAAGAGTACGAGGGGGAGGACATATCTTCTGAACAGCACGTTGCAAGGCATCCCAGATATGCTCAATAATGTTCATGTCTGGGGAGTTTGGTGGCCAGCGGAAGAGTTTAAACTGAGAAGAGTGTTCCTCGAGCCACACTGTAGCAATTCCAGACGTGTACGAAGTCGCATTATCCTGCTGGAATTGCCTAAGTCCGTCGGAATGCGCAGTGGAATGGTTCAAATGGCTCTAAGCACTATGGGACTTAACATCTGAGGTCATCAGTCCCCTAGACTTACAACTACTTAAATGTAACTAACCTAAGGACATCAGACACATCCATGCCCCAGGCAGGATTCGAACCTGCGACCATAGCAGTGGCACGGTTCCGGACAGAAGCGCCTAGAACCGCTCGGTCACAACGGCCGGCGACATGAATGGATGCAGGTGATCAGACACAGGATGCTTACGTAGTTGCCACCTGTCGGGGTCGTGTCTAGACGTATCAGGGGCCCCATATGATTCCAACTGCACACGCCCCACACATTGCAGAGCCTCCACCAGCTCGAACAGTCCCCTGCTAACATGTAAGGTCCATGGTTTCACAAGGTTGTTTCCATACCCGTACAAGTCCATCCGATCGATACAATTTGAAACGAGACTCGTGCGACCAGGCAATATGTTTCCAGCCAGCAACAATGCAATGGCGTTGTTGACGGACCCAGGCGAGGCGTAGAGCATTTTGTCGTGCAGTCATCAAGGGTACAAGACTCGGCCTTCGTCTCCGAAAGTCCATATCGATGATGTTTCGTTGAACGGTTCGCACTTTGACACTGACACTTGTTGATGGCCCAGCATTGAAATCTGCAGAAATTTACGAAAGGGTCGCTCTTCTGACACGTTGAACGTTTATCTTCAGTCGTCGTTCGTCCTGTTCTTGCAGGATCTTTTCCGGCCGCAGCGATGTTTTACCGGATTCCTGATGTTCACGGTACGCTCGTGAAGTGGTCGTCGGGGGAAATCCTCACTTCATCGCTACCTCGGAGATGCTGTGTCCCATAGCACGTGCGCCAACTGTAACACCACGTTTCAACTAACTTAAATCTTGATAAAGTGCCATTGTGCCAGCGCAATTGACAACTGTGCCAGACACTTGTTGGCTTATGAAGGCGATACCGACCGCAACGCCGTATTTTGCCTATATATTGGATCATTGATCGTGACCGGGCGAAATATCTCACGAAATAAGCGTCAAACGAAAAAACTACTAAGAACGAAACTTGTCGAGCTTGAAGGGGGAAAAGAGATAGCGCTACAGCTGGCCCGCTAGATGGCGCTGCCAAAGGTCAAACGGATATCAACTATGTTTTTTTTTTTAACAGGAACCCCCATTATTTGTGTAGTACGTAAAGAAATATGAATGTTTTAGTTGGACCACTTTTTTCGCTTCGTGATAGATGGCACTGTAATAGTCACAAACATATGGCTCACAGTTTTAGACAAACAGTTGGTAACAAGTAGGTTTTTTAAATTAAAATACAGAACGTAGGTACGTTTGAACATTTTATTTCGATTGTTCCAATGCGATACATGTACCTTTGTGAACTTATCATTTCTGAGAACGCATGCTGTTACAGCGTGATTATCTGTAAATACCACATTAATGCAATAAATTCTCAAATGACATCCGTCAACCTCAATGCGTTTGGTAATACGTGTAACGACATTCCTCCAAGCAGCGAGGAGTTCGCATTGCGTAATGTTCGCACATGCATTGACAATTCACTGACGCGTGTTGTCAGGCATTGTTGGTGGATCAAGGTAAGAAACATCCTTCAACTTTCCCCATAGAAAGAAATCCGGGGACGTCAGATCCGGTGAACGTGCGGGCCATGATATGGTGCTTCGACGACCTATCCACCTGTCATGAAATATGCAAATCAATACCGCTTCAACCGCACGCGATCTATGTGCCGGACATCCATCATGTTGGAAGTACATCGCCATTCTGTCATGCAGTGAAACATCTTGTAGTAACATCGGCAGAACATTACGTAGGAAATCAGCATACATTGCACCATTTAGATTGCCATCGATAAAATGGGGGCCAATTATCCTTCCTCCCATAATTCCGCACCATACATTAACCCTCCAAGGTCGGTGATGTTGTCTCAGACGTCGTGGATATTCCGTTGCCCAACAGTGCATATTAAGCCGGTTTACGTTACCGCTATTGGTGAATGAGGCTTCGTCGCTAAATAGAACGCGTGCAAAAAATCTGTCATCGTCCCATAATTTCTCCTGTGCCCAGTACCAGAACTGTACACGACGTTCAAAGTAGTCGCCATGCAATTCCTGGCGCACAGAAATATGGCACGGGTGCAATCGATGTTGATGTAGCATTCTCAACACCGACGTTTTTGAGATTCCCGACTCTCGCGCAATTTGTCTGCTACTGATGTGCGGATTAGACGCGACAGCATCTAAAACACCTACTTGGGCATCATCATTTGTTGCAGGTCGTGGTTGACGTTTCACATGTGGCTGAACACTTCCTGTTTCCTTAAAAACTTTCCGGCGAACTGTCCGGACACTAGGATGATGTCGTCCAGGATACCAAGCAGCATACATAGCACACGCCCGTTGGGCATTTTGATCACAATAACCATACATCACCACGATATCGACCTTTTCCACTGCCGTAATGTTACGTGATGCAACGTACCTATACGTTTGTGACTATTACTGCGCCATCTATCACAAAGCGAAAAAAGTGGTCCAACTAAAACATTCATATTTCTTTACGTACTACACGAATATGTAATAAAGAAATGGGGATTCCTATTTTTTAAAAACGCAGTTGATATCCGTTTGACCTATGGCAGCGCCATCTAGCGGGCCAACCATAGCGCCATCTGGTTTCCCCCTTCAAGCTAGACGAGTTTCGTGCTTTGTAGTTTTTTCGTTTGATGCTTATTTCGTGAGATATTTGGCCCGGTCACTATCAATGGACCACTCTGTATATAATTTGCTTTCTCTGGTCATGTGTATTAAAGGTACAGAATACAAACTGCTTTGTGAATAATTTGATGTATCGCTTCATAACGAGGTAAAATCGCATCTCCTCAATTTATTGCACGTTATATGCTAAAGGCTGGGTACCACTGGGCATCAGTCGTTATTGGACACGATGCGGATAGTATTTCGGCGTCATAAACAAGGAAACTGCTTCCCGGCGCGGGAACTGGACTGTAAACGTTGTGGTTTAATATTGCTTCGTACTCGAAAAATACAACATTACTATAAAATTATACCACTGTCGGGCAAAAAGATATCCATCTGATTTCTTCTGTTCCGTTGCAGGTTGCCAACCAGAGGCTGAAATCTTAGCTTGCTTTGCTGGAGAAGAACATTTACCTAAAGTAATTATTTTAGCACAATTAAGTTGCAACCACTCCTGTTGGTGGGAAATTGGTAGAAAAGAATGTTCTACATCATCACGCCACACACTTTTAGGTAAGGAATCGAAGGGGAGAAATTATGATTTTGGGAGTCAGAATTTGACCACGTTCTATACACACTACTTTTATACTTAATGTAGCATCGTGTGAGGGTTCGTGATGGGTAAGTATTGTGCTTTCACATCTATTCCAGTTGCAGTACGGAACTAGGAGAGCAATGAAAGCTGTGTGACTGCTGAGAGAGGCTGCGCTCTATCCAACACATATCGTGTTTTACATCATTTATCTGATACTGGAGAATAAAACGGGTAGCAGCACATATAACCAATTACCTCTTGTACGCTTTGTTAGGAATCAGCTAAAATTTGTCAGCGGTGTACACTGTACCGTCAAGAACGTCAGCTTGTTCGGCGCCCCACAATGTAATATACTGTTGGCCATCTAAATTGCAGTACCAAGAAACATAATAAACAACGAAAGCTTGCTTATTGGGTGTGTACGGTACTGTACGAAGACAACATGAAATTTGTAGGTGATTTGGCGACATACAAGGTGCGAAATATGGCACAACAGAGCTGCCACCTCTAGTGGCACCAATGGCTGTGACGGTACCGCTTCATACACAACGGTAAGAAGAGGTGGGCTGTTGAGTGGTACAATAGGCAGTGGCGTAGGAAAGTTGGACAGGAGCATCAGAAATGATTAGAAACCCACCAATAAAGTAAACAGAAGTGTTACTTAGCTTGTAGCTTTCTCCAAGCATTGTGAAGAAATTGTACAAAAGAACTAACAGCAATGAAGGCCAATTATTGGAGAGAAGCAAACTAAAGAGCATCGTGCAGTGTGAGGCTGCCGCTGCTGATGCACGAGCGAGATGTGGAAGGCTGACTAAGACTGAAGATTGTCGAAGAGTGCGACTTATATTCGGTCACGTAGCTGCCACCGGCCATCCTGTATGACGGCGGCAGTGGGGCGCTCGTAGTCGGAGCTGCTGAAGGCGTGGCTCTGTGGGGGCACATCCTTGGATCTGCCACTGCCCGATGCCACTGCTGTCGGCTTCTGTCGGAAACGTGTGCTTCCGTTGCCAACTATAAGACACCAGTTAGGATGGTATCGATATATGATACTACTAGCCGGGGGCATCGAGTCGAACTTAACATGGACGACATACAAGGGTACGTCAATTCATGCTGCTTTCAGTCTATGCTAGAGTTTACGAGTCACAGTGGCTTTCGATTGATTGCATATCAGTCTCCTGGCAACACGTTGGTCAACTATTTTCAGTGGGTGGGAAATTTGGAGAGTCCGCAGCTCGTGGTCGTGCGGTAGCGTTCTCGCTTCACGCGCCCGGGTTCCCGGGTTCGATTCCCGGCCGGGTTAGGGATTTTCTCTGCCTCGTGATGACTGGGCGTTGTGTGATGTCCTTAGGTCAGTTAGGTTTAAGTAGTTCTAAGTTCTAGGGGACTGATGACCATAGATGTTAAGTCCCATAGTGCTCAGAGCCATTGGAAATTTGGAGAACATGCTGACAGGGGCACCAGACGAACACCTCTGTATCAACGTAAGTTAGGACAGCATTGGCAACATGGGGTCTTTCGTTATCTTGCTGAAAGATAACATTATGGACACTTCTAAGGTAACGCACGGCCAATGAACTTAACACATTACAAATGTAGCGCCTGCTGTCCCCGGAGGTGATTGTATTATGTATCCAATGGCACCTCATATGAAATCAGCTAGGTTTTGGCTCGTGGGATGATGACTAGTGCAATCCGTTAACGTTCGTTCCATTCGAAGGCTCCATACGTGGATACTTCCATCGTGATGCTGTATGCAGAGCCGGACTCGTCTGAAAATACGACGTGGTGTCACTACTGTCGTGCCTCTCTCTTCTGCCGCGTAAAAGAAAGACAAAACAACGGCCCATATGCTGACATTCCCTCGTGTTTCAAATTCGTTCCACTGCCCGTTTAGATATTTGTCTTGCCGTAAACAAGCACGTTACCTAACTCACTCATGTGAAGTGGCTGTATGATATTGTACCTCTACATTACATCCATATATGCAAACCACCGTGAGGTGCATTGCAGAGGATATGTCCCATTGTACCAGTTATTAGGGTGTCCTCCCGTTCCATTCACGTATGGAACACGGGAAAAATGATTGTCTGAATGCCAGTAATTATTCTAATCTGATCCTCTATATCCCTATGTGAGCGATACGTAGCGGGTTGTAGTATACTTCGCTAATCATCATTTACAGCCGGTTCTTGAAACTTCGTTAACAGACTTTCTCGGGATAATTTACGCGTATCTTCAAGCGTCTTCCAGTTCAGATCCTTTAGTATCTCTGTGACACTCTCCCATGGATCAAACAAACCTGAGACCATTCATGCTGCCCTTCTCTGTATACGTTCAATGTCCGCTGTTAGGCCTACTTCGTACAGGTCCCACACACCTGAATAATGTTCAAGAAGGATCGCAAGAGTGATTTGCAAGCAATCTCATTCCCCACTATTCCCCAGTTTTCTGCCAATAAACTGAAGTCTACCATCTGATTTACCCACAGCTGAGCCTGCGGGATCATTCCATTTTATATCCCTACACAGTGTTACACCCTGGTATTTATATGAGTTGGCCGATTCCAACAGTTTATCATTGATATTACAGTCATAGGATATTACCTTTTTTAGTTTTGTGAAGTGCACGATTTTACATATTTTGAACATTAAAAGCAAGTTGCCATATTTGTACCACTTTGAAATTTTATCAAGCTCTGACTGAATATTTATGCAGCTTCGTTCAGACAGTACATCATTATAGATAACTGTATCACCTGCAAAAAGCCTGAGGTTATTTTAATATTGCCTGTAAGGTCATTAATATACAACATGAACAGCAAGGGTCCCAAAAACTTCCCTGGGGCACTCCCGCAGTTACTTCTGCATCTGACAATGACTCTCCATCCAACAGAGCATGCTGCGTTCTCCCTACCAAAAAGTCCTCAATCCAATCACAAATTTCACTTGATGTCCCATTTGATCGTACTTTTGACAATAAGAGTAGGAATGGTACTGAGTCAAATGATTTTCGGAAATAAAGAAATACTGCATGTAACTGACTGTCTTGATCCAAAGCTTTTAGTGTTTCGTGTGAGTAAAATGCGACTTGGGTTTCACATGACCGATGTTTTTGGAATCCATGATATTTGGCGTTGAGGACGTCATTCTGTTCAAGGTATCTCATTATGTTTGAGCTCAGAATATGTTCTAAGGTTCTACAACAAATCGTTGTCAAGGATACTGGACAGTAGTTTTGTCGATCACTTCTACTACCCTTCTTGTAAACGGGTATGACCTGTCCTTTTTTTCCAAGAACTGGGCACGGTTTTTTGTTCGAGGGATCTATGATAGATTATAGTTGTACTTTAACCAGGCTTTGAGATCTTGCATGACTTCGAGTTTCTCCCTCCAGAACCCATCGCTTCCATATCCGCATGTCGAGCAGCGCTAACAACAATTTCGTGGAATTAAAAATCGCTTTATGAAACACCCTGTAGTTGCTTCTTATGACTGGTAGGGTAGATAGAATGGGGAATCACCAACTTGCTCTGCAGTTTGCAGACGTATGAAGGAGGGAATTGCGTGGCTACAATACAGCGACCTATCTTCCCTCGCACTTCTGTTCCTACCCCTGTGACAACCCATAACACAATTTATTCCTTAATACCGCTCTAATGCTTTAGACGTGGAACACACATTTAATATTTGATCTTAACCCACTTCATTGAACAATAAACATTAAATCTGTAACTTTAAAACAATATTTTTAATAATCCGTAGAAACTGTTAATCTTAGACTAAAATAAATAGGACCTTTTGTAGGACATTTATTGTTGTTTAATCTTGCACTCTGAAATGCTTTCGCTAGAAGCAGCGGTTTTCGAATTAGTCAAGAAAAACACAAAAAGTGGCCTTTAAACACATCCCTCCCTCCACACTCAAACCCCACCGGTGGGGATTTTATCATGTTGTTCACGGACATTCCCTCCCACCATAGTACAAAAATTTGCGACTGCACGATTTTTTCCCTAATTTTCTTTGGTTGACTGGACAGTTTTAGTTCTAAGGTTTCTGTAACACTTAAAATGTAATTGTAGCGTCACACACTATATGGATTTTATTCTGCTGAAAGGGAGAGGGATTTCAGAAGTTATCCATGGCTTCATCAGCATATGCGTACAGCACATGTATTGCGTACATCTCCCCCTCATCCATTTTTGTCCTCCTCACCTTTATTCTCTGTGTCCATATCCTCCTCTCCCTCTTTCTATCCATGTCCTTCTCTCCCTCTCTGTGTACATGTCTCCTCCTCTCTGTCAATCCATTCCCTCTTCTCTCCCTCTCTATCAGTCTCTTCCTACTCCCATTCCCTATCGTTCTCCTCATCTCCCCTCTTTCTGCTTAGCCGTATCCAACTGTATCTATATCTCCTGGATCGCATTTTCATACTATCTGCTCAACATGGTCGTGGTGCAGGTATCCTAGATGTCAGGTGTCGAAAACCTTTTTTCAACCCACCACTACCTCTCATCCTTGTAAGACAAGATGAGGAGCTTTTTGAATGAGAAATAGCGACTGCAACGTCAAGAAAGCCGAAACGGCCAGGAGGTCATGCATCATGCATTGTTTGTTGGAAGCGACTTTAACATACCTAATATAGACTGGGCAAGTCTGTGGATTCATTGCAGAGGGTATAGACAATCATGCGAAGTAGTTGTGAACTCGTTATCTGAAAACTGTCTTGAGCAGCTACACTCCTGGAAATGGAAAAAAGAACACATTGACACCGGTGTGTCAGACCCACCATACTTGCTCCGGACACTGCGAGAGGGCTGTACAAGCAATGATCACACGCACGGCACAGCGGACACACCAGGAACCGCGGTGTTGGCCGTCGAATGGCGCTAGCTGCGCAGCATTTGTGCACCGCCGCCGTCAGTGTCAGCCAGTTTGCCGTGGCATACGGAGCTCCATCGCAGTCTTTAACACTGGTAGCATGCCACGACAGCGTGGACGTGAACCGTATGTGCAGTTGACGGACTTTGAGCGAGGGCGTATAGTGGGCATGCGGGAGGCCGGGTGGACGTACCGCCGAATTGCTCAACACGTGGGGCGTGAGGTCTCCACAGTACATCGATGTTGTCGCCAGTGGTCGGCGGAAGGTGCACGTGCCCGTCGGCCTGGGACCGGACCGCAGCGACGCACGGATGCACGCCAAGACCGTAGGATCCTACGCAGTGCCGTAGGGAACCGCACCGCCACTTCCCAGCAAATTAGGGACACTGTTGCTCCTGGGGTATCGGCGAGGACCATTCGCAACCGTCTCCATGAAGCTGGGCTACGGTCCCGCACACCGTTAGGCCGTCTTCCGCTCACGCCCCAACATCGTGCAGCCCGCCTCCAGTCGTGTCGCGACAGGCGTGAATGGAGGGACGAATGGAGACGTGTCGTCTTCAGCGATGAGAGTCGCTTCTGCCTTGGTGCCAATGATGGTCGTATGCGTGTTTGGCGCCGTGCAGGTGAGCGCCACAATCAGGACTGCATACGACCGAGACACACAGGGCCAACACCCGGCATCATGGTGTGGGGAGCGATCTCCTACACTGGCCGTACACCACTGGTGATCGTCGAGGGGACACTGAATAGTGCACGGTACATCCAAACCGTCATCGAACCCATCGTTCTACCATTCCTAGACCGGCAAGGGAACTTGCTGTTCCAACAGGACAATGCACGTCCGCATGTATCCCGTGCCACCCAACGTGCTCTAGAAGGTGTAAGTCAACTACCCTGGCCAGCAAGATCTCCGGATCTGTCCCCCATTGAGCATGTTTGGGACTGGATGAAGCGTCGTCTCACGCGGTCTGCACGTCCAGCACGAACGCTGGTCCAACTGAGGCGCCAGGTGGAAATGGCATGGCAAGCCGTTCCACAGGACTACATCCAGCATCTCTACGATCGTCTCCATGGGAGAATAGCAGCCTGCATTGCTGCGAAAGGTGGATATACACTGTACTAGTGCCGACATTGTGCATGCTCTGTTGCCTGTGTCTATATGCCTGTGGTTCTGTCAGTGTGATCATGTGATGTATCTGACCCCAGGAATGAGTCAATAAAGTTTCCCCTTCCTGGGACAATGAATTCACGGTGTTCTTATTTCAATTTCCAGGAGTGTAGTTTGGCAACACACACTCAATGAAAATATCTTAGAGCTGTAGCTACAAAGAGGCCAGACGTTATCGACAATGTCAGTACAGAAACGGGGATTAGCGATCATGACATCATTGTGGTAACTGTGGTTACGGAAGTTAATAAATCAGTTAAGAAGGCTAGAAGAGTATTTCTGCTAGAAAGAGCAGATAAGAAGTTGCTAGAATCTCACTTAGACAGTGAGCTTACATCACTATATTTTAGTTAGATGGACTTAGAGGAATTATGGGCAAAGTTAAAGCAGACTGTAAATCATGGTATAGAGAACGATGTGCCTAGTGAGTGGATCACACATGTGCCGATCTGAAGCGCAGCATATTAAGAGGGGTAGCCAGCATACCTGTGGACATGCTTCGTTCTGCAGTGCAGAATGCAGTCCTGCGCTTTCAAGACTCTTCTGGACACTGATGGGCGCCATATTGAGCCTTTTTGTAACAGTAATGGTTCCGGTATGTAATGGTATGATGTATCGTAGCAGCACATTAAAAGCGTCTCAAATGAATTGATTCTGCATTATCTTCCCCATGTCCTTGAAATTAATGTTACCAAGTTTGGTACTTGTACGGTAGTAAGTTTTGGTGCTAAAACGTATTAAATAAGGAAAAGTTAATTATAAACCCCCGGTACATAAATGACTTGGCGGACAGGGTGGGCAGCAATCTGCGGTTGTTCGCTGATAATGCTGTGGTATACGGAAGATGTCTTCGTTGAGTGACTGTAGGAAGATACGAAATTACTTAGACAAAATTTCTAGTCAGTGTGATGAATGGCAGCTACCTCTAAACGCAGAAAAATGTAAGTTAATGCGGATGAGTTAGAAAAACAAACCCGTAACGTTCGGACAGAGCATTGTTAGTGCGCCGTTTTACACAATTATGTAGTTTAAATAATTGGGCGTAGATAAAATCTTCTCGGTTTTCTAGCCGCGGCGATTCGAATAAAATTCTCGAGCCTTCGACGGCTATCTCCGCCATCGTCGTCAGGAGTAAGACCACTGACTGCCGGATCTGTTCCTTTTTTTCTTTTTTTTTTCATTTTTTGCTATTCCATCCCGCCGTACCCCTTTTGGGTAGGGCGTGGGCTGCCAGCGGTACAGGCAACCCGC
Organism: Schistocerca serialis cubense; assembly: GCF_023864345.2. Lineage (NCBI taxonomy): Eukaryota > Metazoa > Arthropoda > Insecta > Orthoptera > Acrididae > Schistocerca > Schistocerca serialis. Next base: position 285,146,819 of record NC_064643.1, on the reverse strand, counting down.
TATTCAGCCAATTGACAATGAGAAGTTAAAAGAGACAACGAAAAGAACAGAAATTTTTGGTAGTTTCACCCATTTTAAAACTACTTAAAGGTGAAAACTAAAATGGAAGTTTTTTTTTAGATGTATGATAGACGACTTCTTGCAATGGTGGTTAGAAAACAGTAATAATAAAAGGTAAAATGAAACACAATAAGCGCACATAATAAACATGTGGCCGAAACACTGATATGTAAAAGATAGACTTTCCTGTCACTAGAAAACTGGATGGACCTGCCACGGGATAGGGAATCAGTTGTTGAAGGGGGAATGATTAGTCGATTAAGATGGTAGGGTTGTGGAGGTATAGGGATGGAGGACAGGTGCATTGCAGCGATGCGGTAGTAGTACTGTTGGTTCTGAAGAGGGGCTGGAGTAGACGGGGAAATCGGTGACACTAATAGTTTTTGGGAGAACCGCGGCTAACACTGTTTCCCGCCTACATAGCCACGATTGAGGCCTCCAGTACCAATCAGAAAGGGCCGAAAGGAAGCAACGATGAAAGCTTGACGCCTGTAGGGAGGCGAGAGAGGCAGTTTCAAACGTGGCGCCGTCCTCTGCTGCCACCAGACGTCACTCGTCCCCGCGGCGGGGCGAATCTGCTGTATGCTGGCCAGCTCGCCTCCTCGCACACGTCATTCCGGCCCCACGTCTGTTTGGTGTCAGAGGGCGTAATTGTGGCTATGTAAGCGGGAAACAGTGCCAGTCTCAGCAGTCAGTGGTTTTACTCCTGAAGATCATCACGCGAGTGTTACGGAAATGCTTCAGGAACTCGGGTAGGAGTCTCTAGAGGAAAGGAGGCGTTCTTTTCGTGAATCGCTACTAAGGAAATTTAGAGAGTCAGCATTTGAGGCTGAGTGCAGTACAATTTTACTGCCACCAACTTATATTTCGCGGAAAGACCACAAATATAAGATGAGAGAGATTAGGGCTCGTACAGAGGCGTATAGGCAGTCATTTTTCTCTCGTTCTGTTTGGGAGTGGAACAGGGAGAGAAGATGCTAGTTGTGGTACGAGGTACCCTCCGCCACGCACCGTATGGTGGATTGCGGAGTATGGATGTAGATGTAGATGTAGAAGGTGTTGACAGAGATAGCCATCGAAAGCTCGAGAATTTCATTCGAATTGACGCGGCTTCGGAACAGAGACGATTTGATTCAGACATGCCTATGACACTACCTTGCGGAACGGCAGGTATCACTTCTGTTGTTCTCGATGATTTACCGTCTATGACTACGAAATGACCTCTCTAAGACGAATCCAGACACACAACTGAGACGATACTCCATATGCATGGAATTTGATTAATAGTCGCTGGCGAGGAATGGTATCAAAAGCGTTCTGGAAATCTAGGAATATGGAATCGATCTGAGATCCCTTGTCGACAGCACCGTGTTGGTTATGTATCAATAAGTCATTTTCTTCAAGGTGATTAATAATGTTCGAGTACAGCATATGGTCCAGAATCCTACTGCAAATTGAGGTCAGTGATATGGGTCTGTAAGTAAATGGGTTACTCCTATTTCCTTCCTTGAATATTGGTCTGACCTGTGCTACTTTCCAGTCTTTAGGAACAGTCCTTTCGTCAAGTGAGCGGTTGTACACGATTGCTAAGAAAGGCGCTATTGTATCTGCATACTCTGAGAAGAACCTGATTAGTATACCACCTGGACCGGAAAACTTGCCTTTCTTAAGTGATTTGATTTGTTGCGCAACACCTTTTATGTCACTCATGGTAAGATCTGTTTTGGTTTCGAATTCTGGAATATTTACTTCGTCTTCTTTCGTGAAGGAATTACGGAAAACTGTATTTAGTAACTCCGTTTTAGTGGCACCATCATTGGCAACATTTCCATCGCTACCGCGTAGTGACGGTGTTGAATGTTTTTTGCCACTGGTGTACATAACATATGACCAGAATCTCTTTGGGTTTTCTACCATATTTTGAGACAATATTTCATTCAGGAAACTATTAAAAGCATATCGCATTGACGTCCGCACTAAATTTCGAGCTTCCGTGGTACTTAACCAGTCTTGGAGATTTTGCGTTCTTCTGAATTTGGCATGCTTTTTTCACTGATTCTGCAACAGTGTTCTGACGTGTTTTGTGTACCATGGTGGATCAGTCCCCTCTCTTATTAACTTATGCGGTATGAATCTATCTATTGCTGTCAATACTGTATTTTTGAATTTGAGCCATATCTGGTCTACACTTACATAAATAGCTTGGAAGGAATGGAGACTCGCACTTAGGTAGGCATCAAGCGAATTTTTATCTGCTGTTTTAAATAGATATATTTTGCGTTTATTTTTAGTGGTTTTGGTTGATATGGTTTTGAGCCTCGCTACAATGACCTTGTGTTCACTACTCCCTGTATCCGTCATAGCGCTCTCTATTGCATCAGGATTGTTTGTGGCTAAGAGGTCAAGAGTGTTTTCGCAACCATTTACAATTCGTGTGGGCTCATGAACTAATTGTTCAAAGTAATTCTCAGAGAAAGCAGTTAGTACAATGCCAACAAATCGAGGGTAGATTGAAGTCTCCACCAATTATAGCTGTATGGGTGGGGTACTTATTTGTAACGAGACTGAAGTTTTCTTTGAAGATTTCAGCTATTATATCATCTGAGTCAGGGGGTCGGTAGAAGGAGCCAATTATTATTTTGGTACGGCTGTTGAGTATGACGTCTACCCATAGTAATTCACGGGAACAATCTATTTCAACTTCACTACAAGATAAACTACCACCAAGAGACACGAACACACCACCACCTACTTTATTTAATCTATCTTTTCTGAACACGGTTTGCGCCTCTGTAAAAATTTCAGCAGAGTTTATCTCCGGCTTTAGCCAGCTTTCTGTCCCTATAACGATTTTAGCTTCAGTGCTTTCTATCAGCGCTTGAAGCTCTGGTACACAGCTACGACAATTTACAACTACAATACCGACTGTTACTTGGTCGATTCTCGTCGTTTCTTTGCCCTGTACCCTTTGACACTGGAGCCCTTCTGCAGCCTACACGGTCGCAGAACCGTCTGAGCCTCTGACTCAGACCCTCCACTCGGCTCTGTATCAAAGGCCCGAAATCGGTCCTGTCGACGATGCTGCAGATGGTAAGCTCTACCTTCATCTCGCTAGCAAGACTCGCAGTCTTCACTAACTCAGCACTAACTCAGATAGCCGCCGGAAACCAGAGAGAATCTCTTCTGATCCATAGCACACGCGTCATTAGTGCCGACATGAGCCACCACCCGCAGTTGGCTGCACCCTGTACTCTTCATGGCATCCGGAAGGACCCTTTCCACATCTTGGATGATTCCCCCCGGTATGCACACGGAGTGCACACTGGCTTTCTTCCCGTAAAGGGAAAAGCCTTGCCGCATGTGGTGAGGAACGTGCAAGTCTTATTAGAAGAACGACGGGTACCAATGCTTTCCTGGCCTGCCCGTTCACCTGACATGTCGCCCATCGAACGTGTCTTGGATGTGGTCGTTCGGTAACTTGTTCTTCTCGTTCTCCTGCACCACAGTTGATATTTTGTGGACGCGCCTACAAACCGTGTGACAGAATATTCCCCACCAGCACATTCAAGAGCACTTTGGTTCCACGCCATGACGTCTAGCGGCTCTGATTGCAGCACGTAATGGCGGTACTCCGTAACACATTTCCACAGTTACAGTGCATGTACAGGTCTGTAACGCTAATTATTCGTGTAGTATCGCGTCCTTAACGGCGTAATAAATGTCACTGTGATCAAATCAGTACTTCTTGGTGTTTGACTTTTTCCACACAGTAATCTACACTAATGGCCATTAAAATTGCTACAAAGTGAAGATGACGTTCTACAGACGCGAAATTTAACCGACAGGAAGAAGATGCTGTGATATGCAAATGATTAGCTTTTCAGAGCATTCACACAAGCCTGGCGCCGGTGGCGCACCTACAACGTGCTGACATGAGGAAAGTTTACAGCCGATTTCTCATACAAAAACAGCAGTTGACCGGCGTTGCCTGGTGAAACGTTGTTGTGATGCCTCGTGTAAGGAGGAGAAATGCGTTCCAAGTCGTTTCCGACTTTGATACAGGTCGGATTGTAGCCTATCACGATTGCGGTTTATCGTATCGTGACATTGCTGCTCGCGTTGGTCGAGATCCAATAACTGTTAGCAGAATATGGAATCGGTGGGTTCAGGAGGGTAATACGGAACGCCGTGCTGGATCCCAAAAGCCTCGTATCACTAACAGTCGAGATGACAGGCATCTTATCCGCATGGCTGTAACGGATCGTGACGCGGGATTAGCCGAGCAGTCTGAGGTGCTACAGTCATGGACTGTGCAGCTGGTCCCGTCGGAGGTTCGAGTCCTCCCTCGGGTATGGGTATGTGTGTTTGTCCCTAGCTAAGTAGTGTATAAACATAGGGACTGATGACCATAGCAGTTAAGTCCCATAAGATATCACACACATTTTTTTTGTAACGGATCGTGCAGCCACGTATCGATCCCTGAGTTAAAAGATGGGGACGTTTGCAAGACAACAACCATCTGCACGAACAGTTCGACGACGTTTGCAGCAGCATGGACTATCAGCTCGGAGACCATGGCTGCGGTTACCCTTAACGCTGCATCACAGACAGGAGCGCCTGCGACGGTGTACTCAACGACGGATCTGGGTGCACGAATGGCAAAACGTCATTTTTTCAGATGAATCCAGGTTCTGTTTACAGCCTCACGATGGTCGTATCCGTGTTTGGCGACATCGCAGTGAACGCACATTGGAAGCGAGTATTCGTCATCGCCATACTGGCGTATCACCTGGCGTGATGGTATGGGGTGCCATTGGTTACACGTCTCGGTCACCTCTTGTTCGCATTGACGGCACTTTGAGCAGTGGAGGTTACATTTCAGATGTGTTACGACTCGTGGCTCTACCCTTCATTCGATCCTTGCGAAACCCTACATTTCAGCAGGATAATGCACGACCGCATGCTGCAGGTGCTGTACAGGCCTTTCTGGATACAGAAAATGTTCGACTGCTGCTCTGGCCAACAGATTCTCCAGATCTCTCACCAATTGAAAACGACTGGTCAATGGTGGACGAGCAACTGGCTCGTCACAGAACGCCAGTCACTACTCTTGATGAACTGTGGAATCGTGTTGAAGCTGCATGGGCAGCTGCACCTGTACACGCCATCCTAGCTCTGTTTGACTCAATTCCCAGTCGTATAAAGGCCGTTATTACGGCCAGAGGTGTTGCGTGAAAATGTAATCACATGTCAGTTCTAGTATAATATATTTGTCCAATGAATACCCGTTTATCATCTGCATTTCTTCTTGGTGTAGCAATTCTAATGGCCAGTAGCGTAGTTTCTGAAGTTCTTCTTTGTCGTATCGTGTACGTCAGTCAACTTTGAGTGGGTGTCCAATTAAAAAGTGACTGCTCAGCCATCGAGTTTTCACGGCAGCGCGCGCCCTGGCCCAGCGCGAGCCGCGCCACCGCTCCCAGCGAGCAGACTGTGAACTGCATTCCGCGGTCGCCGCTCGCCAGTCGCCACTGTGCGGGCAGACACACGCACCGCTGCGCGCCGGCCGCTGCGTACGTGGTCCCCCTGCAAATACCACGCAGATAGCTATCGACCGCCGCCGGCAGCGGCAACGGTAGCGCGGCCGCGGCCCTGGTGGACTCGTAATGCCGAGATAATAAAGTACTACAGTAAAGGCACAGCCGGCGTACAATGGCGGCGGCCAGCCCGTCCATTGTTCGCGCGAGGCGGGATCGCGGGGGCGACTCGCTAACAAGCGAGCGGGGGCGTCGTAATTGCTGCGACCCAGCTGCCGGCAGCGCCGGGCCAAGCCGGGAGGTCTCTCGCACCAGCCGAGCTTACCCTCCACTCGACAAGTCACTTTTATGCCTTCAAAATACACAGAGGCGACAGAAGTCACTGGACACCTCCTAAAATTGTGTCGGACCTCCTGCAGAAACTCTTACGTGGCATCGAATCAACAAGTCGTTGGATGTTCACTACAAAAATACCGAGTCATGCTGCCTCTATACCCGTCCATAATTGAGAAAGGGTTTTATGCACGAAGTGACCGCTCAATTATGTCCCACAAATGTTCGATGGGACACAAGCGGGTGATCTGGATGGCCAAATCATTTGCTCGAATTGTTCAGAATGTTTTTCAAACCAATCGCGAACAATTGTAGCTCGATAACAAGGTGCATTGTCATCCATAAAAATTCCATCCTAGTTTCCGAACACGAGCGCCAAATTTTGCGGCACTGTCGTAAAGGATACGTTTGTCGTACGTCCCACACTGATTTCTGCCGTTATTTCACGCAGTGCTGCTTGTCTGTTAGCACTGACACCTCAACACAAACGGCTCTGTTCTCGGTCGTTAAGTGAAGGACGTTGTCGGTGGTAACATTAATGCCCAAAATTTGGTATTGTCGGCACACTCTTGACGCTGTGGATTTCGGAATACTGAATTCCCTTACAGTTTCCGAAATGGAATGTCCCCTGCGTCTAGCTCCAACTACCATTCCGTCTTCAAAGTCTGTTAATTACCGTCGCGCTGTCTTAATCACGCCGCAAACCTTTTCATATGAATCACAAATGACAGCACATATGACAGCTCCGCCAAAGCGCTGCCCTTTTATACCTTTTGTACGCGATACTACCGCCATTTGTGTATGTGCGTATCACTATCTCATGGAGGAGGAGGAGGAGATTAGTGTTTAACGTCCCATCGACAACGAGGTCATTAGAGACGGAGCACAAGCTCGGGTTAGGGAAGGATGGGGAAGAAAATCGGCCGTGCCCTTTCAAAGGAACCATCCCGGCATTTGCCTGAAGTGATATAGGGAAATCACGGAAAACCTAAATCAGGATGGCCGGACGCGGGAACTATCTCATGATTTGTCGAATTGGTGTGTGGACAGATACGGGAAAGAGACATGAAGATCTGATAGATGACGATCAGCTTGGCTGTAGGAAAGCTAAAGGCTCCGGAGAGGCAGTTCTGACCTTGCAGTTGATAATGGAGTCAACACTGAAAGGAAACTAAGACAAATACATGGGATTTGTTGACCTGTAAAAAGCGCTCAACAATATAAAATGGTGTAAGATCTTAGAAATTATAAGTAAAGTAGGGACAAAGCTACAGGGAAAATGGGTGATACGAGGAGACACGGCTATACGTGCTGATATTCCTATTGATGGCTGTGGGCAGTGTACTGAAATACATTACGTCAGTATTTGCGTCATTTGCAAACTAATAATTATAGCCATTACAAGCCGTATACTTTTACGTTGGGTATTACCTCCAGGTACATCTTGCAAGAGCAATTCAATAAAGCTTATTTTTCCCTGGCAATTGGCCAGGTGTTGAAGTGTGGACACAAGGACGTTTGGGCGCAGAACGGTTAGTCTATGTTGACAGGACTAGTCCAGTCAGTGGTGCTGTTTAAGCTGTGCAGAAAACATCAGGTGGTAATGTTTGTGACTTGTTCATGGGAAGACTGTATGACACAGAGAAAAAACAAGCAATACACTAATGTGTGAACGTATTAAGGTACCACATCTAGCAATATCGGCACAAATGCCGTTACTACCCGTATAAATTTTTTACGAGAACCAGGAGAGAACAACCAGTCTGAGAGGCCAAGAACGAAGCGCTCGGAATAGAGAGCATGTAAGTCAGAGATGTAGTATTTGGCCCCTAATGTTAATCCCTACATCGTAGAAGCAATGGCAGAAATAAAATAAAGGTTCAAAAGTGGCATTAAAATTGAAAGCGAAAGGCTATCAGTGATACGATTTGCTGATAATATTGCTATCCTCAGTGAGAGTAGGAACAGTTACAGGATCTGTTGAGTGGAATGAACAGCCTAATGATTACGATATATGTTGATATTGTTTTGGTGTTGTTTTTTGGGGAAGGAGACCAGATAGCGAGGTCATCGGCCTCATCGGATTAGGGAAGGACGCGGAAGGAAGTCGGCCGTGCCCTTTGAAAGGAACCATTCCGGCATTTGCCTGGAGCGATTTAGGGAAATCACGCAAAACCTAAATCCGGATGGCCGGACGCGGGATTGAACCGTCGTCCTCCCGAATACGAGTCCAGTATTTAACCACTGCGCCACCTCGCACGGTATATATATATATATATCCTCCCGAATACGAGTCCAGTATTTAACCACTGCGCCACCTCGCACGGTATATATATATATATATATATATATATATATATATATATATATATATATATATATATATATATAGGGTGAGTCACCTAACATTACAGCTGGATATATTTCGTAAACCACATCAAATACTGACGAATCGATTCCACAGACCGAACGTGAGGAGAGGGGCTAGTGTAATTGGTCAATACAAACCATAAAAAAATGCACGGAAGTATGTTTTTTAACACAAAATGGAACCACGTTAGTTTTGTTAGCACATCTGAACATATAAACAAATACGTAATCAGTGCCGTTTGTAGCATTGTAAAATGTTAATTACATCCGGAGGTACTGTAACCTAACGTTGACGCTTGAGTACCACTCCTCTGGTGTTCGATCGTGTGTATCGGAGAGCACCGAATTACGTAGGGATCCAAAGGGAACGGTGATGGACCTTAGGTACAGAAGAGACTGGAACAGCACATTACGTCCACATGCTAACACCTTTTTATTGGTCTTTTTCACTGACGCCCATGAGGGGTGAGGTACACGTACACACGTGGTTTCCGTTTTCAATTACGGAGTGGAATAGAGTGCGTCCTGACATGTCAGGCCAATAGATGTTCAATGTGGTGGCCATCATTTGCTGCACACAATTGCAATCTCTGGCGTAATGAATGTCGTACACGCCGCAGTACATCTGGTGTAATGTCGCCGCAGGCTGCCACAATACGTTGTTTCATATCCTCTGGGGTTGTAGGCACATCACGGTACACATTCTCCTTTAACGTACCCCACAGAAAGAAGTTCAGAGGTGTAAGATCAGGAGAACGGGCTGGCCAATTTATGCGTCCTCCACGTCCTATGCTAATGTACGAGGGCAGTTCAATAAGTAATGCAACACTTTTTTTTTCTCGGCCAATTTTGGTTGAAAAAACCGGAAATTTCTTGTGGAATATTTTCAAACATTCCCGCTTCGTCTCGTATAGTTTCATTGACTTCCGACAGGTGGCAGCGCTGTACGGAGCTGTTAAAATGGCGTCTGTAACGGATGTGCGTTGCAAACAACGGGCAGTGATCGAGTTTCTTTTGGCGGAAAACCAGGGCCTCTCAGATATTCATAGGCGCTTGCAGAATGTCTACGGTGATCTGGCAGTGGACAAAAGCACGGTGAGTCGTTGGGCAAAGCGTGTGTCATCATCGCCGCAAGGTCAAGCAAGACTGTCTGATCTCCCGCGTGCGGGCCGGCCGTGCACAGCTGTGACTCCTGCAATGGCGGAGCGTGCGAACACACTCGTTCGAGATGATCGACGGATCACCATCAAACAACTCAGTGCTCAACTTGATATCTCTGTTGGTAGTGCTGTCACAATTGTTCACCAGTTGGGATATTCAAAGGTTTGTTCCCGCTGGGTCCCTCGTTGTCTAACCGAACACCATAAAGAGCAAAGGAGAACCATCTGTGCGGAACTGCTTGCTCGTCATGTGGCTGAGGGTGACAATTTCTTGTCAAAGATTGTTACAGGCGATGAAACATGGGTTCATCACTTCGAACCTGAAACAAAACGGCAATCAATGGAGTGCCGCCACACCCACTCCCCTACCAAGAAAAAGTTTAAAGCCATACCCTCAGCCGGTAAAGTCGTGGTTACAGTCTTCTGGGACGCTGAAGGGGTTATTCTGTTCGATGTCCTTCCCCATGGTCAAACGATCAACTCTGAAGTGTATTGTGCTACTCTTCAGAAATTGAAGAAACGACTTCAGCGTGTTCGTAGGCACAAAAATCTGAACGAACTTCTCCTTCTTCATGACAACGCAAGACCTCACACAAGTCTTCACACGCGAGAGGAGCTCACAAAACTTCAGTGGGCTGTTCTTCCTCATGCACCCTACAGCCCCGATCTCGCACCGTCGGATTTCCATATGTTTGGCCCAATGAAGGACGCAATCCGTGGGAGGCACTACGCGGATGTTATTGATGCAGTACGATGTTGGCTCCGACATCGACCAGTGGAATGGTACCGTGCAGGCATACACGCCCTCATTTCAAGGTGGCGTAAGGCCGTAGCATTGAATGGAGATTACGTTGAAAAATAGTGTTGTGTAGCTAAAAGATTGGGGAATAACCTGGTGTATTTCAATGCTGAATAAAACAACCCCTGTTTCAGAAAAAAAATGTGTTGCATTACTTATTGAACTGCCCTCGTACATGTGCGTCAGTGAAAAAGACCGATAAAAAGGTGTTAGCATGTGGACGTAATGTGCTGTTCCAGTCTCTTCTGTGCCTAAGGTCCATCACCGTTCCCTTTGGATCCTTACGTAATTCGGTGCTCTCCGATACACACGATCGAACAGCGGAGGAGTGGTACTCAAGCGTCAACTTTAGGTTACAATATCTCCGGATGTAATTAACATTTTACAATGCTACAAACGGCACTGATTACGTATTTGTTTATATGTTCAGATGTGCTAACAAAACTAACGTGGTTCCATTTATAAAAACGTAGGTTTGTGTTAAAAAACATACTTCCGTGCATTTTTTGTGGTTTGTATTAACCAATCACACTAGCCCCTCTCCTCACGTTCGGTCTGTGGAAACGGTTCGTCAGTATTTGATGTGGTTTACGAAATATATCCAGCGGTAACGTTAGGTGACTCACCCTATATACATATATATATATATACACTCCTGGAAATGGAAAAAAGAACACATTGACACCGGTGTGTCAGACCCACCATACTTGCTCCGGACACTGCGAGAGGGCTGTACAAGCAATGATCACACGCACAGCACAGCGGACACACCAGGAACCGCGGTGTTGGCCGTCGAATGGCGCTAGCTGCGCAGCATTTGTGCACCGCCGCCGTCAGTGTCAGCCAGTTTGCCGTGGCATACGGAGCTCCATCGCAGTCTTTAACACTGGTAGCATGCCGCGACAGCGTGGACGTGAACCGTATGTGCAGTTGACGGACTTTGAGCGAGGGCGTATAGTGGGCATGCGGGAGGCCGGGTGGACGTACCGCCGAATTGCTCAACACGTGGGGCGTGAGGTCTCCACAGTACATCGATGTTGTCGCCAGTGGTCGGCGGAAGGTGCACGTGCCCGTCGACCTGGGACCGGACCGCAGCGACGCACGGATGCACGCCAAGACCGTAGGATCCTACGCAGTGCCGTAGCGGACCGCACCGCCACTTCCCAGCAAATTAGGGACACTGTTGCTCCTGGGGTATCGGCGAGGACCATTCGCAACCGTCTCCATGAAGCTGGGCTACGGTCCCGCACACCGTTAGGCCGTCTTCCGCTCACGCCCCAACATCGTGCAGCCCGCCTCCAGTGGTGTCGCGACAGGCGTGAATGGAGGGACGAATGGAGACGTGTCGTCTTCAGCGATGAGAGTCGCTTCTGCCTTGGTGCCAATGATGGTCGTATGCGTGATTGGCGCCGTGCAGGTGAGCGCCACAATCAGGACTGCATACGACCGAGGCACACAGGGCCAACACCCGGCATTATGGTGCGGGGAGCGATCTCCTACACTGGCCGTACACCACTGGTGATCGTCGAGGGGACACTGAATAGTGCACGGTACATCCAAACCGTCATCGAACCCATCGTTCTACCATTCCTAGACCGGCAAGGGAAGTTGCTGTTCCAACAGGACAATGCACGTCCGCATGTATCCCGTGCCACCCAACGTGCTCTAGAAGGTGTAAGTCAACTACCCTGGCCAGCAAGATCTCCGGATCTGTCCCCCATTGAGCATGTTTGGGACTGGATGAAGCGTCGTCTCACGCGGTCTGCACGTCCTTCACGAACGCTGGTCCAACTGAGGCGCTAGGTGGAAATGGCATGGCAAGCCGTTCCACAGGACTACATCCAGCATCTCTACGATCGTCTCCATGGGAGAATAGCAGCCTGCATTGCTGCCAAAGGTGGATATACACTGTACTAGTGCGGACATTGTGCATGCTCTGTTGCCTGTGTCTATGTGCCTGTGGTTCTGTCAGTGTGATCATGTGATGTATCTGACCCCAGGAATGTGTCAATAAAGTTTCCCCTTCCTGGGACAATGAATTCACGGTGTTCTTATTTCAATTTCCAGGAGTATATATATATATATATATATATATATATATATATATATATATATATATATATATATATATATATGTTGATAGTAAATCGAAGAAAGACGAAAGTAATGAGAAGTAGCAGAAACTTAATACCAAAATCAGGGATCACGAATTAGATTAAGTAAGGAATTTTGCTACCTAGACAGCAAACTAATCCATGATGAATGGGGCAAGGAGGACATAAAAAGCAGCACTGGCAGAAAGGATATCGTTGACCGTGAGAAGTCTATTAGTATCAGACATAGGCCTTAATTTGTGGAAGAAATTTCAGAAAATGTACGTTTGGAGTACAGCCTCGTATGGTAGTGTTACATGGTGTGTGGGAAAACCGGAACGGAAGAGGATCGAATTATTTGAGATGGGGTACTACAAAAGAATATTGAAACTTAGGTGGATTAGGAATGAGGAGGTTCTCCGCAGAATCGGCGAGAAGACAGGATGATAGGACATATGTTAAGACATCAGGGCATGACTTCCATGATATTACAGGGAGTTACAGAGGGCAAAAACTGTAGAGGAGGACAGAGATTGGAACACATCCAGCAAATAGCTGAGGACGTAGGTTGCAAGTGCCACGGTGAGATGCAAAGGTTGACACACGAGAGAAATTCGTAGGAGAGAGGAGAGGGGGGGGGGGAGGGGGACATCCAAACACTCCGAAGACTGATGACATAAAAAGGTACACTGGTAGGTAAGAATTAAATCGCATTTGAATATTGGTGTTCATCAGAATATCGTGTTGTGCGTTCTGCAAGAAAGAGAAACGTCTATCAGATTGTGATGGAATTCAACAGCATATCAAGGCTGTGACTTACCATTAAGCTATGCGACTCGCGTGAATTGTGATTCTACACTGTATGAGACTACGGAATCAAGCTCTTGCACATTCCCCATGCAGTCACAATACTCTTACGTAGGTTTTTGGAGCCCTGAAGAATGAATTCACGAAGGTCAAGCTGACCGCCAATTAGGTTCTCATCCACCCCACACGACTAGCTCACGAGAGGACACACATTGGTCTGTCTTGCATGATTTTACAGTCAAGTAGTGTAGTCTCAGACAGGACTGGGGTTGTCTGTGTAAGGCCAGTAGCCACAGAGATAGTGTGACGACGCCTGGGGCGTCACGAACTGTCAGCATGGCAACCATTGTTGCAACTACCGTCTGCACGACTATATGTGCGCCCAAAAACTTCACTGGACCTTGGAGTAGCACAGTATTATCTTTCCAGACGAGGTCTGGTTCTAAATGGAGAATCAGGATGGGCATATTTGTGTGAGCAGCCTTCGAGTTGGATGAACACCGCCCGCCCATATGTTACCAGGGTTGTTTCGACTACGCTGCAGAAGTTTCGCTGGGAAGCTATTACACATCCTCCACACAGTCCCGATGTGCTTTCCATATTTTTGGAGCCTTGAAGTATGATATTCGTGGCATTCGATTCGATTTGTTTCAGATGTAGAAATGCCTGTCTGGCTACAATAATGGTTTCATACGCAACCGCGAACGTTTTTCCGTGACGACCTTGACCGTCTTGTGTCACAGTGAGATAAATATATTAACAGGCATGGAAATTACTTTTGAAACAATAAAGAGTTTATTTACTTTTTTTACATAAATCTTGTTTTCATCTGGCTGCCCCTTATACGGAGAGGTTACAATTGAAGTGCAGCTACTCATGGAGGTCCAGTGTGAATTATAATTATACGAGGGTTGGAAGTTTAATAGTTGCAACTACTTATTTACAGTTCGTACAAAATAGATATTTGTTTCAAAGTTTTACTGACCTTCAAAGTAGTCACCAGCATTGTGTATAACCCATTGCCAGCGATGTGGAAGTCTCATGATCACTTCTGTCTGTATGCTGTTCATTTTTGGAACACAGCCTACGACCAGCTTAGAGACAGAAGTGATGACACTTTCTGCAGGACCTGACCATCATTTTGCAGACAATGCTCAAGCACGTACAGTGCAAGCTGTTACTGATTTGTTTGACTGATGGGCTGCTAAGTGCTATACCACCTACTGCGCTCCCCTGACTTAAGCCCTCGTGAGTTCAACTCGATTTCTAAACTGAAGTAAACACTTCACGGCATTCGCTTCAGAACTGCTACATAATTCGTCGGGCAATAGATCGCGCCGCTCGAATTGTCAACACATCTGGCACTACTAAGAGTATCCTACGGCTTCCACATCCCTGGCAACGAATTATACACAATGCTGGTGACTACTTTGAAGGTCAGCAAAACTTTGTAACACGTATCTACTTTGTACGAGGTGTAGATAAATCGTTGCTACAATTAAAGTTCCAACCCTCGTAGTATCGCAGCGAAATCTGGTGCAAACGCTAATGCGTTAATGCGGAACAGATTTCCGTTGGAAACAATTAGTTCAAATTTTGGCCACCTGGTGGATATCTGGCGCTGTCCACTGTTTGTATGACGGTATAACACCCACACTGTCATTTGGCAAGCTATAACGTGAGTGAACAGTATGGATATCGAGAAGAGAGACTGTGCACTGTTAGCGGAACATTTGTGCGAACGGCAGCGATTAATAGTGCTGCATTAAGAGAGTATCGCCCACTGACAGTTCTGAGGAGAGGCCCGATGTCATTAAATGGGTTAAAGAAGATGATAATGAAATTCGAAAACATGGGTGAGCCTTGTGTGGCACCTGGAAGAGGAAGGCGTCTTATCTTGGTGGATGTTGATGACTAGGTTGCGGTTGCTGTAACGGACCACGCAGCGCATATTCCGTGCAGTGTCACGACAATCGTCCATCCCATGGTGAACAGTACCGAAATTTAAGCGGTCTATATTATACTGGTACCCAAACAAGATCCAGACGGTGCATCAACTGAAACCTCATGATCCACAGCAACGATCTAAATTTGCTTTTCGGTTTTTGTCATGGATCGAAGTTGGTGTCACAAGGCCGGACAATACTCTATGGACTGACGAGGCACATTTTACACTACAGGGTGGGTGTTGTGCACGAACAGCCACTGCAATATGTCACTGTGTAGTGTGGATTCACAAGCGTCTTTATTCTCGGTCTGTTCTTCTTCGAAGAGACGCACCCAAAGGGCCTGTCAGATGTTTGTCTGCACGTATCGAGACCTCCTTGTACATCACGCGATTCCTGCTTTGGAAGAGTGCAGCTGTGCGGAAACCACTAGCTTCGTGCAAGATGGGAAATGATAATATCAGTATTATGCTTTTCTCACTTTCTGTTGTGTTATGCTCATGTTCCTAACCCATGACATATGGAAACATATATGGTCGTCTATTTTGCATTCACAGTGCCAGATTTTCACCTGGTGGCCAAAACTGGAACTATTTTTTTCCAGTGTAAATCAGTTCCATATTAATGCATCATCATACCTATCAAGTTTCGCTGCCATACGACAGTTACAGCCCATACTGGACCCGCGTGTGTAGCTGCACTTTAATTATAACGACCTGGTAAATTCGACATTGTCATACAGTACAGGCCTTATGGGGTACAAATAGGTACACACACGATCACATTTGACTCACGCAGCTTAGTAACTTGGACTGCATCCTTTACGTATTTGAATTAGTAAATGAACTGATAATATGGCACAGTTGCCAGCGAGACCACGTCTGAGGTTGATCAGTTACCTGGTGCGGGTCTTTCTATTTGGCGCCTGGCGCGTCGAGCTAGATGAGATGACGTGATTAGGGTAACACAAGCACCCAGTCCCCGAGAAAAGCTATGCAGCGACACTATAGACCACGATCCTCCGACTAAGGGCCTCTAGCTCTGCCCCGTCTTCCATGTCTCCGTGATGTTAAGTTTCAACAAGATAAGGCGAGACCGTTTGAGACCCCTCCTCTCCTGACTTACCCCCATGAAGCCTGCCGACTGTTGTCCAGTCCAGCGTGTTCTCTAGATCCCTCACCAATTGAGAGCAAATGACCATGGTTCGTTGAAAAACTGACGTGCCACCGATCGCCAGCCACTACGACTAATGAACTCTGGTATAAGATTAATGCAGCACTGAGTGACGCAGCCACATCTGTCATTGAAGCCGAGGTCCGCTCGATGCCCAGCAGGATCAGAGCCGTTGCTGTAGCAAGAGCTACTGTGTCTGATAAAACCCGTTCATAGATGTTGGCCACTGATGGAATCGTGTATTTGATTAGAGTTAAACACCTCAGCGCCAATTAAAGCATGAAGATGGTGTACTAAAACATCGAAACTGGTAGCTATATAATAAATAATATCGAAAGGCTGGTTATAGGTACTCCATTTCATTACCTAAGTGAACGGCTGAAGACCCTCAGATCTTTTGCCGAGGTAAGGTCGGTTGCGTGCATCATCGATACAGATAACCGTACCGTATGTGCATCACAATGGAGGGGTATCTGTGGAGAGCCAGACGAACCCGTGATTATTGAAGAAGGGTAGCAGCATTTTCAGTAGTTGCAGCGGCAAGTCTGGATGACTAACTGATCTGGCCGTGCAAAATTAGCCAACATGCTCCTGCTATGTAGGAACTGCGAACAGCTAAGAGCAAGGGGAAACTACGACCGTCATATTTCTCAAGGAGATCCAGCTCTACTGTAAGGCTTAATGATGACGCCATACGCTTGGATAAAATATTCCGGAGGTAGAACAATCTACCAATCGGATTTACGGGCGTGCAATACTCTGGAGGACGTAGTCAACAGGAGAAACAAAACTGGCATCCTTCGGGTCGGAGCGTGGGTTGTTGCATCCCGTAATTGGGTAGCTAGGTTAGAGAATTTAAAAAAGAGAAATGTATATTTTGATGTTAGATATAATGGGGTTCAATGAAGTGCGGCGGCAGGAACAGCAGGACTTCTGGTCAGGTCAGTACAGAGTTATCAACACAAAACCAAACAGAGGGCCGGCCGCTGTGGCCGAGCGGTTCTAGGCGCTTCAGTCTGGAACCGCGCGACCGCTGCAGTCGCAGGTTCGAATCCTGCCTCGGGCATGGATGTGTGTGATGTTCTTAGGTTAGTTAGGTTTAAGTAGTTCTCAGTTATAGAGGACTGCTGACCTGAGATGTTAAGTCCCATAGTGCTCAGAGTCATTTGAACCAAAGAGAGGTAACACAAGACTACGCTAAATAACGGTGAAGAAAATAAAATGCGAGTAAGCTACTTTGAGCAGCACAGTGAACGCTTTATTGTAGCCAAGACAGACACAAGGCAAATACCTACCACAACAGTACAAGTTTATACATATACTAGCTCCGCAAATTACGAAAAGACTGAAAGAATGTACTATATAAAGCAAACTATGTAAGTAGTTAAGGTAGACGAAAATTTAATTGTGATTAGTGAAAGGGATCTCATGGTAGGAAAAGAAAGAGAAGGAAAAAATTGTAGGGGAACATAGACTGGGGAAAGGAATGAAAGAGGGATCCATGTGGTAGAATTTGGCACAGGACATGATCTAATCATTGCTAACATTTGATATAAGTATCATGAGGGAAGGTAGTATACGTGGAAGTGTCTTGTGGACACTGGGAGGTTTCGGATTCATTTTATTACAATGGTAAGACAGAGATTTAAAAGCCAGATTTTAAACTGTAAGACATTACCTAGTGCATATGTATCCTTTATGAACTGCAGATTAGAACTGAAGATATTACAAAAGGGTAGGAAATTAATAAGACGGGACCTGGATAAACTGAAAGAACGAGAGGTTGTTCAAAGTTTCAGAGGGAACATTTGGCAACGTTCAATTGAAACAGAAGAGAGGAATACAATAGAAGACGAATCGTACCTTTGAGAGATGAAATAGTGAAGGCACGAGAGGATCGCTTAGGTAAAAAGAATGGACCCAATATAAGTCCTCGGTTAACACGGGAGACAGTGAATTTAATGGATGAAAGAAGAAAATATAAAAATCAGCACATAAAGTAGACGAAAGGGATTACAGACGTCTAAAATATGAAATTAATACGATGTGCAAAATGGCTAAGGAGGTATTCCTTGGGGACCAATACAAGGCTGTAGGAACATGCATGAGTAGGGCAAAGATAGATACTGCTTATAGGAAAATCAAAAAGGCCTTTCAAGACACAAGAGGAAGTTGTATGAATATCAAGAGCTCAGGTGGCGAACAATTACTAAGCGAATTAGAGAAAGTTCAAAGGTGGAAAGAATTGGGCACAATTAAAAGAAACAGATCTGAAGCATTTAGGTGCGCCGGTCACGTTACCAAAAATCTGATGAGAAGAAATTTGAATTCAGTGGTTAGGTCCGGTGGCCACCTTACCAAAAACGTTTACAATTTGAATTTAATGATTAGGCCCAATGGTCACTTTATCAACTATCTTAAAATCTGAATTTGATTTAATCACAACAGGCACTGGCGTTAGCAGAGGTGAAGCCGTTTCTCTGCCAGCGGCGGTCACGGTTGTCTACCAACGCAACGTTGAGCATTTCACTGCGCACGAGGGAACGTTCTGTCTCCGAACGCCTCGCTGCTCGACAATGCCACGACGTTTATATCCGACACATCTTCCGAAGGACGAAAACCGATTTTCGGAAACCGTTTTGCGCTGTCGTGTTTACATGTTAAGAGCTCAAGCGGATTTGCTAGCTCAGTCAAATACGGTGGCTGGAAAACAGCTGTTCCCGTTTCTGCTTTGGTCAGCACAGTCGTTATTTCTCTTCACTTAAACGTTAGAGGTAGAAAACTTCATACTCTGTCTAATATTTATATTTCCCTTTCGGTGCACAGTAAGTCACTCTGTACATTTTAGCTGAATATTTTCAAAAACAAGACGTAGTCTGACAAAGCATGTTTCAAAAATGTTTGTGTTTTTACGTGGGGTGAAAATCGGTTGTGGAAGTGGAAAACCGGCGGCTATAACCGTATTTACGGAATCGAATTTGGAGTGTTCACATGCCCAACCGGAAGCGTTATTGGGAAACTGGTTTACGAAATCCGGTTTTACGGAGCACCGTGTAAACATAGTGTGCGCGTCCTCTAGCACCGAGACTAAATTTGAGTTTGTGCAGCCAGCAGACGCGGAAAAGTGCTGTGCCCATTACGCCACAGCAGGGTCGCTGGAGTAGACGACAGTTCTTCAAAATTACTGAGATCCTTGAGGGAGGCAGCTATGACAAAACTATTTCTCCTGGTGAGCTAGAAGATATACTTCTGTACTTCTAGAAAAATGTAATAATTCCTATTCAAGAGGAGGCATGTGATGATAGGAGTCAGTATTATCGAGCCATCAGTTTCGTAAGTCATGGCTAAAAAATATTGACACGAAATATTTAAAGAAGAATGGAAAAGTTGGTAGAAGCCGACTTCGCGAATATCAGTTTCGATTCTAGCGAAATGTGGGAAAACATGTGGCAATACCAATGTTACATTTCAATTTAGAAGTGTTGTGACTAGACGGAACTCCCTTCGTCCGCACATAGCTGTGGGTTCTTGATTGTTCTTGGAGAAGGCTGTTCAAAGTAGAACACATAAATGTTAATTTACTTACGCGTTAATGAATAAAAGATTTACTTAATATTGACACCCTTCTTTGCCACAGGAGTACTGGTTATTTACTGCTGCCATAGACTAGTAAAGTATCACTTGATGCACTTATTAGAAAACTGTTCTCTTGCCAATAAAGTCCTTCTGGGCAGTTTACCGGATTGTCTATGTTCCGGCGTAACGTCAAGCGCCGGCAAGACGACCAGACAGGGCTGTGAGACATCAGCCAATAGTACGCTGACGGAACCCTCTCTTGGACGACGCCGAGACAGGAGAGGCCTCTACACAAAGAGAATGTAAGCGCCGCGCCACCTAGAAGGCGAGCCGACCTACGAACGCTACAGCAGTGAGTTAGAAACTATATTGGTTCACTTGTATTACGAATTTTATATACTGAAGAGCTTGCTTATGTTTGTCTGTCGCTCCTTGCTTGCAACACGTCTATATCTCACAAAGTTAAGTATTGTAATCATTTCCTTTTCTAATTAACTCCATTAATACGATTTGCTTGAATTGTTGTCTGGCGATCCGAGAAAGCAGCTTTCCTAGGCAACCTATATTAGACGAGTGGGCGGAACACAACGGTCAGTATATACAATTGTTCGACATTTCGGCCATTGTTGCAAGTGGCTTTCCTCAGGGGTGTACTGAACCGCCTGCTGAACGAGAGAGACTTTAGATCTTATACAGTAGCGGAGGAAGCTGTGTATGTAGTTTGATAGGGTACTTGAAGATAGGAAGAGGGGTGTTAGGCGTTCTTTATTGGTCTTTATATTATTCCCTGACATTGATGGATAAAGAAATGCTTGATTGGTGTTTACATTATTTCTTGCCACTTGTAGAAACGGGCGGTAGCTGTGACGTAGTGCTGTTTACTTGTTGCCAGGTGCGGGCTGCGGCGTGCCTGCTCTCTGTGTACGTACGACCACCGCGGTTTCCCTCCCGCCTGTTCGATTGCTTTGCGCGTTGTCCTCTCGTAGGTCTGTCACTGCTGGACGCTGGACGCCGAAAACCTGTACCCGTCCTCTTTATTCTTGTTGGCGGGTGGCTTGCCTATTTCTAAAGCCTCTCTGATCATCCTCTTTAATGTAAATGGCTGTTTCACCAGTACCTGGGCTTCACGAAATATTTACGAAAGTGCATTTCATCACAAACTTTAACAACTCTCACTGTTCTACTCGATGATGTTGACTGCTGTAGCTGAGGTCACGAACTAGGCTGAGCATCTGCGAAAAAAAAAGTGGTCTGCACGGCGGTCTGTCACGCCAAGGGCCCGGGTTCGATTCCCGGTTGGGTCAGAGATTTTCTCCGCTCAAAGACTGGGTGTTGTGTTGTCCTCATTATCATTTCATCATCATCAGTGGAAGGCAACGGGAAACCACCACTGGAATCACTTCCCTAGACGCTCATGCGGTGGACCTCTCTTACGAGGCTTCCCCCATCACAAGACCTGCTGTAAGGCAGAACACAAAAGTTTGCTTGCAAGACACTATATTGACCTCAGTGTGAGGATGCTGCTGAATCAGAGAGGGGTGGTCTACAGAAGCGCCTCCCACACGTCGTTGGGAATTGCACCGAGCCCTCGCTAAAGTTTTTGGTATCGATATGCCTTGTCGACTTTGGTGTGGCACCGCGACCTCTGGACGATAACTCAAGAAGCAGTGGCGATAAAATTAACATCAGCATATGGGCTACATAGTAGAGGAAGTGACAGAATTCTGCTAACACGGATGCAAAATAACGCAAAACAGGCATAACAAGGAGAGCATAAGCAACACATAACAAAGGGCAAAGAGGATATTGCTAGCTGTAAGAAGCCTTCTAGTATGGAGCATAGGCCTTAATGTTAAGAATAACAAGGTGTAACGGGTATAAGTGTAGATATTTTTGGCTCAAATGGCTCTGAGCACTATGGGACTTAACATCTGTGGTCATCAGTCCCCCAGAACTTAGAACTACTTAAACCTAACTAACCTAAGGACATCACACACATCCATGCCCGAGGCAGGATTCGAACCTGCGACCGTAGCAGTCCCGCGGTTCCGGACTGAGCGCCTGAACCGCTAGACCACCGCGGCCGGCGTAGATATTTTTATTGGTGACTGAGGACAGTGTACTGAACTACATTACATCACATCAAACCAATCAGACGTCTAATGCTCCCCCTCCTCCCTCCTCCTTCCACCCCCAACCCGTCAAAATTGTACCTCTGTGGACTCTGGGAGTATGCGTACGGAACGATTTGAAGTGGAATGATCATATAAAACTAATTGTTGGTAAGGCGGGTACCAGGTTGAGATTCATTGGGAGAGTGCTTAGAAAATGTAGTCCATCAACAAAGGAGGTGGCTTACAAAACACTCGTTCGACCTATACTTGAGTATTGCTCATCAGTGTGGGATCCGTACCAGGTCGGGTTAACGGAGGAGATAGAGAAGATCCAAAGAAGAGCGGCGCGTTTCGTCACTGGGTTATTTGGTAACCGTGATAGCGTTACGGAGATGTTTAATAAACTCAAGTGGCAGACTCTGCAAGAGAGGCGCTCTGCATCGCGGTGTAGCTTGCTCGCCAGGTTTCGAGAGGATGCGTTTCTGGATGAGGTATCGAATATATTGCTTCCCCCTACTTATACTTCCCGAGGAGATCACGAATGTAAAATTAGAGAGATTAGAGCGCGCACGGAGGCTTTCAGACAGTCGTTCTTCCCGCGAACCATACGCGACTGGAACAGGAAAGGGAGGTAATGACAGTGGCACGTAAGGTGCCCTCCGCCACACACCGTTGGGTGGCTTGCGGAGTATCAATGTAGATGTAGATGTAGACTCTCCAGTGTTGATAAATACGAGTAGACGGCGTGTTTGCATCGCCAACGGCGATGTAAACGTTACCTTCGAGAAGCTGGAGACTACGAAAGATAGATTCAGATTTTACGGAACATCTTCTATGGCCGGCCGCGGTGGTCTCGCGGTTAAGGCGCTCAGTCCGGAACCGCGCGACTGCTACGGTCGCAGGTTCGAATCCTGCCTCGGGCATGGATGTGTGTGATGTCCTTAGGTTAGTTAGGTTTAAGTAGTTCTAAGTTCTAGGGGACTGATGACCACAGAAGTTAGGTCCCATAGTGCTCAGAGCCATTTGAACCATTTTTTTGAACATCTTCTATGTTTTGTAAATATGTCATTAACAGCTATGTTTGGGACATTCAGCTGCCACCTGACGATGGCCGTTGAGGCCGAAAGCCGGTTTCTAACCAAATAAATAATACACCGATGTGCAAAACATAAGGGCGAAAGTAACTTTCTGCATATACGTCACTGCCAAGCAACATATCTCGATGCAACTTGGACCATACGCAGAAAGAAATTTTACAGTATAGTACAGGAGGTAACTGAAAGAAATACCCAAAGAGACGAACAGAAATGACACTTTTATACTTTTATTCGAAGGTAATAATTATACTGCAGTCACCGCGATTTATGATGTTCCCTTGGGCATTCCAAAAGGTGGGACATGGTTCTTAATACTCGTAAGTCTGCAAAGTGCTACCATCCTGTTTGTACGTGCTCCAGTACGTCTCCCCAACGCATCCCAAACACGCTCGATGAGATTATAAGTTGGAGGAACTATCAGGCCAGTCCATTCGCCAGATATCATCTGTTCCAAGGACTCTTCTACCTGCACTGTTCGATGCGGTCGCGCATGGTCATCCATAAAAACAAAGTCAGCCCTAAATCCCTGAAAAGACGCACATCGGTATGGGGAAGAAGTGTGTAAGGATTCGGAGGTCAGTGCGCTCAAGCATCATTGTGCCTTTTCACATCATAACACTTGGGCCAGCAAAACGATCATGCTCGACAATGCTCCAGGTTCCATCACTTGTTCTCACCTCTCACCATATAAGAATACACCCAGAACCAATACTCGCACTCAATCCACTCTCATCTGAGAGGAGCATGGAACCCACTTCTCTTTGGTCCAGTCACTGTGCTCTTACCATCGCGAACGGTGCCGCCGATATGGTGTTGTCAACGGAGAACATAACATGCCGGTCGTCGGGCAAAATGACCACTACCATAGAGACTGAGATTGCGCGCCTTGCATCAGCATCTACATGGATATTTTGCAAATCACACTTAAGTCTCTGGAAGATGGTTCATCGAACCATTGTGAGTAGGCTGTTTAGGTTTTTGTGTTGGTAACGCCATGGTAGCGCTCTGTATGAAAATCACTGACTGTGCTGTGTGCAGTCTGTGGCTGGTTGGCATTGTTGGAATATTTGCTATTGTAGTGTTGGGCAGTTGGATGTGAACAGCGCGTAGCGTTGCGCAGTTGGAGGTGAGCCCCCAGCAGTGGTGGATGTGGGGAGAGCGATGGCAGAGTTTTGAGAGCGGACGATCTGGACGTGTGTCCGTCAGAAAAAGGAAATTTGTAAGACTGGATGTCATGAACTGATTAAGGTAAATAGATTGTTTTTTCTCCATCAAAGTCTTTCTTTCATTTGATAAGTATGCCTATCAGTTCAAAATGGTTCACATGGCTGTGAGCACTATGGGACTTAACATCTGAGGTCATCAGTCCCCTAGAACTTAGAACTACTTAAACCTAACTAACCTAAGGACATCACACACATCCATGCTCGAGGCAGGATTCGAACCGGCGATCGTAGCGGTCGCGCGGTTCCTGACTGAAGCGCCTAGAACCGCTCGGCCACACTGGCCGGCGCCTATCAGTAGTTAGTGCCTTCAGTAGTTAGAATCTTTTATTTAGCTGGCAGTATTGGCGCTCGCTGTATTGCAGTAGTTCGAGTAACGAAGATTTTTGTGAGGTAAGTGATTCATGAAAGGTATAGGTTATTGTTAGTCAGGGCCATTCTTTTGTAGGTATTATTGAAAGTCAGATTGCGTTGCGCTTAAAATATTGTGTGTCAGTTTAGTGATGATCAGAATAAGGAAAGAGAGAAATGTCTGAGTACGTTCAGTTTCGCTCAGCTGTTTGAAAATGTAAGAACGTAAGAGTTTTTCCAGCACTGTCATTCTTTACATTCAAAGGGGAAGTTTCACCATCTTTACAATAATTCTCTATTATTCCACTTCCACAGCGCGCGGAAAAAATCAACACGTATATGTTTCCGTGCGAGCTCTAATGATGATAGTTTCTCTCAATGTAAGTCGGAGTCAATGAAATATTTTCGCATCTGGAGAAGAAAGTTGGTGACTGAAATTTTGTGAGAAGATTCCGCCGCGATGGAAAACGTCTTTGTTTTAATGATATCTACCCCAAATCATGTGTCATGTCAGTGAGTCTCACTCCCCTATTTTTCGATTACACAAAACGTGCTGCTCTTCTTTGAACTTTTTCGATGTACACCGTTAATCCTATCTGGTAAGGATCCCACACCGTGCAGCAGTACTCCAAAACAGGACGAACAAGCGTAGTATAGGTAGTCTCTTTAGTAGATCTGTTGCATCTTCTCACTGTTCCTCCAATAAAATGCAGTCTTTGGCTCGCCTTTCCCACAAAATTCTCTATGTGATCTTTTCAATTTAAGTTATTCATAATTGTAATTCCTAGGTATTTAGCTGAATTTACGGGCTTAAGATTTGACTGAGTAACAGAAGTTTAATGGATTGCTTTCAGCATTCATGTGGGTGACCTCACACTTTTCATCATTTAGGTTCAACTGCCAATTTTTGCACCATATAGATATCTAAATAGTTTTGCTATTTGTTTTGATCTCCTGATGAGTTTACTAGACGATAAATGTCAGCATCATCCACAAAAAATCTAAGACGGTTGCTCAGATTGTCTCCTAAATAGTTTATATGGATGAGAGACAGCAGATGGCCTATAACGCTATCTTGGGGAACACCAGAAACCACTTCTATTTTACACCATGACTTTCCGTCAGTTACCTGTGACCTCTCTGACAGGAAATCATCAATCTAGTCACATAACTGACGATAAATCCTTAAGCACGCAATATCACTACAAGCAGTCCTGTTAGATGTGGTTGAAATTGCACCCGCTGTTTCAAGTGGGTCCCTTCTCGCCCGTTGCACAATGTAGCGGTCATCCGCTGCTGTAGATAATCGTGGTCGACAATCTCCTCTCCTTCGTGCAGCAGTGTCTGTGGTTCGAAAAGCTCCCCGTACACCATGCACGTGAACTGATGCAATGCCAAACTGCTGGGCCACACTCGTCACACTTCGTTCTTCTTTCAGTTTCCCAATGATTCTTCCCCGCCGGCCGCGGTGGCCGTGCGGTTCTAGGCGCTCCAGTCCGGAGCCGCGCTGCTGCTACGGTCGCAGGTTCGAGTCCTGCCTCGGGCATGGGTGTGTGTGATGTCCTTAGGTTAGTTCGGTTTAAGTAGTTCTAAGTTCTAGGGGACTAATGACCACAGCAGTTGAGTCCCATAGTGCTCAGAGCCATTTGAACCATTTGAACCATTCTTCCCCGTGTGAAGTCATCCAGATGTTGTCTGCGGGCCTTGAGAACGCCACTACATTGCACCGTAATTGCTCGCTGACTGACGCAATCTGTCTCTTATCGTGTCTTCGAGAGCATCGTGTTTTGAGGGCAGCCCCATTTGGAGCTATTGTGAAGCTCACCTGACGCTTTGTGTCATCCAGAATTCGGTGCACGACTGGGAGAGCTCTGGCAACATACTCCCGCAATTTAATTCACTTCCCCCAAGCGGCTAATATATGTAACTTTTCCTGTCTCGTCCTTAAGCTTTTCAGAGCAGTATTTTTGCAGAAAATCTGGAAAGTGTTTCATATTTGATATCACAGAGATTCTTAGTGAAAGAGCAGAGATGGCCAGCAAAGCTAGAATTAAATGTGTAGAATATGTGACAAGGATGCCACATGCGGGAGAAGTCTTAGGAGCAACGCTCCTCTTTGGTGCAGTATCTGATGCTTCAAGGTTTATAAATTCCAAATAAAGGTTGTGGATATCATATTCCATTCAGCTGATTCAAATCCTAGAATTATAAGAAAACTTTAAAGCAGTAACAATGTTTAATGTTTTTATAACAAAAATATCTATTTGCCCTTACTTTGGACTGAGAAATACATGTCTTTCACAGTTACATTTTTCTTGATTTTGATGTCCGCCATTTAAAGGAATGTTGCAGTACCCTGTAGAGTTCGATCAAGGACATCAACAACATACGATAGAAACTCAAAGCCCAAAGTGCACGAGAAGACAATAGAAATCTCATAAACATATTCGAGTATTATTTATTTAGTGGCAGAAATTGTTTCAGTTCCATACACTGCGTTTCTTCATAATACGAATTGTTGGGGCAAAAATAACCTCTTCCTGTGCCGGAAAAGTACTGTAACTGACTGCAAATAACAAGCAGACTGTACCACACATATAGTGAGCCCTTAGAGGAATTCGCGATCTTCATGAATACGATCAGAACATAAATTAATTATTACGAATAATTTTGAAAAGAGGAAAAAGTCCATTAATGAAACAGGAACATTAACGAATCTTAATGTGAGTGCAAGTTTCCACCCTGTTTAGTGCTCTCGGAATCCGTGAAATGACAACGGGTTAACTGCCAGCTTCACATTTAAGTGCAGCCTCATTGCAGCTTCAGTCGCACGTATAAAACGAATATTCAGAGACGAACTGCTGTTTAAAGTGCAAATTGTCTCGTCGTACCATACCTCACAACCGTTGCGAGGTGGATGGCTTTCAGAGCACGTACTGAGAGCCGCTGAAATGGCTGCCAGCACATTAAGCAAAATTTATCGTCGTTCGAGAAAGTACAATTTAATTAGCAGCCGAGGGAGAGATGCTATATTGACTCCTTTACGGAGACGGCGCCTTACAAATAACGACAGGGCTCCTCCCGTGGTGTCACCTGCCGGCATTAAAGGGGCACCGACCATTAGCAGCAAGCAGCGCCTCAGTGTGAGAAAAACAAAGCTGTAGCGTCGTCCCCAGTCACATTTATGTGGCCTAGTATTTCCACCAAAAATGATTAAAGGGGTCCAGACCTTCCAATAACTGGCACGTTACACTTAAGGAACACTTTTTTTCTTACACCACACGCATTTTGAAGTTAATTTTTGGAGTAGCGTGGTGGTTGTGTGTGACACATTTTGTGAAAGGAATTTAATTACATTGTTAATTACCTTCACATACTATTTTTTTGTATCTGGAAAAATTGAAACAATTATTCCACCAAGCCATGATGTTATCGAGCTGTTATTTTCTGACGTATTATGGATAGGCTATGATCAAAGACGTATACTGATACGCTGCGCAAACGCTGTAAATTTTAGGTCTTTAATTTTTTGTTCGAAAATGTTCCTTATTCGGCTAAAAAGCACGTTTACCAGAAGTGGTATCTGAATATTCAACAACAGGTTTATCAAATCTTGGACCATAGCATGGATTTCCTGAGTGACCAGAAAATTCTTCATCTACGCTTCGTCCTTTATCTATTTCCTCTCTCGAGACTCTTCAGCTTTTTTTCAGCATTCCAATTCCTCTTAGTGTCAATGAATGATAAACCACCGATCATGTATTTTCCAGAGCATACGACAAGTGGTAACTCATCCATTGTTCACTGAGGCTTTTTGCGGATGATGCTGTGGTATATCGACAGGTTGGAACAATGGAAAATTGTATTGAAAAGCAGGAGGATCTGCAACGAATTGACGCATGGTGCAGGGAATGGCAATTGAATCTCATTGTAGACAAGTGTAATGTGCTGCGAATACATTGGAAAGAAAGATCCTTTATCATTTAGCTACAATACAGCAGGTCAGCAATTGGAAGCAGTTAATTCCATAAATTATCTGGGAGTAGGCATTAGGAGTGATTTAAAATAGAATGATCATATAAAGTTGATCGTCGGTAAAGCGGATGCCAGACTGAGATTCATTGGAAGAATCCTAAGGAAATGCAATCCGAAAACGAAGGAAGTAGGTTACAGTACACTTGTTCGCCCACTACTTGAATATTGCTCACCAGTGTGGGATCCGTACCAGATAGGGTTGATAGAAGAGATAGAGAAGATCCAACGCAGAGCAGCGCGCTTCGTTACAGGATCATTTAGTAATCGCGAAAGCGTTACGGAGATGATAGATAAACTCCAGTGGAAGACTTTGCAGGATAGACGCTCAGTACCTCGGTACGCGCTTTTCTTGAAGTTTCGAGAACATACCTTCACCGAGTAGTCAAGCAGTATATTGCTCCCTCCTACGTATATCACGCGAAGAGACCACGAGGATAAAATCAGAGAGATTAGAGCCCACACAGAGGCATACCGGCAATCTTCCTTTACAAGAACAATACGAGACTGGAAAGGAGAACCGATAGAGGTACTCAAAATACCCTCCGCCATACACCGTCAGGTGGCTTGCGGAATATGGATGTAGATGTAGATGTAGAAGTGTCGCCAGCAGAGTTCAAACAATCTTAAAGGCTAAGGGTGGACACACACCATATTAATGTCCACTAATAACTGTCCGGATACTTTTGATCAAATCGTGTGAATGTAGATGCAGAGTTCATGAAAAGAGGAACCTTACAATAAAGCACATATTAATGCACGCAGTTAAGCGTTTTGGGAAAAATGAATGAGAGGGATGTGCTGAATGTAAGTCTGAAATTTGAAAGCGGTTTCAGCCCCTTCAAAAGAGGACACAGATTATTACTAATCCCTTCTTTGTCCTATCCGAGCTACTTCTCCTTCTTTAATGACCTGGATGTCTACATATCGTTAAACACTATATTTTCTGTCTTTTTACTCTTACTAGCTGAATACTTGGCGCCGCCTGAGTATGTACATTACTGGCCATTAAAACTGCTACACCAAGAAGAAATGCAGATGATAAACTGGTATACATTGGACAAATATATTATACTAGAACTGACATGTGATTACATTTTCACGAAATTTGGGTACATAGATCCTGAAAATCAGTACCCAGAACAACCACCTCTGGCCTTGATACTCTTGGGCACTGATTCAAACAGAGCTTGGATGGCGTGTACAGGTACAGCTGCCCATGCAGCTTCAACACGATACGTTTGCAATTGGTGAGAGATCTGGAGAATGTGCTGGCCAGGGCAGCAGTCGAACATTTTCTGTATCCAGAAAGGCCCGTACGGGACCTGCAACATGGGGTCGTGCATTATCCTGCTGAAGTGTTGGGTTTCGCAGGGATCGAATGAAGGGTAGAGCCTCAGGTAGTAACACATCTGAAATGTAACATCCACTGTTCAAAGTGCGGTCAATGCGAACAAGAGGTGACCGAGACGTGTAACCAATGGTACCCCATACCATCACTCCGGGTGATACGCGTGTATGGCGATGACAAATACAAGCTTCCAATGTGTGTTCACCGCGATGTCGCCAAACACGGATGCGACCATCATGGTGCTGTAAACAGAACCTGGATTCATCCGAAAAAATGACGTTTTGCCATTCGTGCACCCAGGTTTGTCGTTGAGTTTCACCATCGCAGGCGCTTCTGTCTGCGATGCAGCGTCAAGGGTAACCGCAGCCATGGTCTCCGAGCTGATAGTCCATGCTGCTGCAAACGTCGTCGAACTATTCGTGCAGATGGTTGTTCTCTTGCAAACGTCCCCATCTATTGACTCAGGGATCGAGACGTGGCTGCACGATCCGTTACTACCATGCGGATAAGATGCCTGTCATTTCGACTGCTAGTGATACGAGGCCGTTGGGATCCAGCACGGCGTTCCGTATTACCATCCTGAACCCACCGATTCCATATTCTGCTAACAGTCATTGGATCTAGATCAACGCGATCAGAAATGTCGCAATACGATAAAGCGCAATCGCGATAGGCTACAATCTGACCTTTATCGAAGTCGGAAACGTGATGGTACGCATTTTTCCTCCTTACACGAGGCATCACAGGCAACGCCGGTCAACTGCTGTTTGTGTATGAGAAATCGGTTGGAAACTTTCCTCATGTCAGCACGTTGTAGGTGTCGCCACCGGCGCCAACCTTGTGTGAATGCTCTGAAAAGCTAATTATTTGCATATCACAGCATCCTCTTCCTGTCGGTTAAATTTCGCGTCTGTAGCACGTCATCTTCGTCGTGTAGCAATTTTAATGGCCAGTAGTGTATATGGCAATATCATTCCTTAATACTACGTGTAGAATGGAATATAGTCCGTCTGCAGATCCTGAACATTTGCCTGGATTATGTCAAAAGGGTCAGACCCATAACGCAAATGCTGTAGATACCAATAATCAGTGTGTATTTATACACAAACGACAGTGTACCGGAAGCTGTCATGGAAGTTATGTAGCCAAATTTCAGAGATCTGCTGACACTGAGTTACTGAAGAAAAGTCTCCATGGATGTACATGGAAATTCTGCCACTGAGATAAAACTTCTTTGCGCAGGGAGTCGGAACTGATGTCTTCTAGCACATAACCTCTCTGCTATTAATAGCGTTATCCGCATTATCACAATAAACTACGGGGGTGGCCAAAATAAAACAGGCCCCGTGTCATACTGAACGTGGTGTTTGAGGCTATCTGAGTGTTGTTATTTCTTAACGCTAGAGCGGCGCTCGAGCAGGGTCACGTCATGTCATGTGATGTCGAGCGGTGATTTACTGATCAGTGCTGCGCTGTCAGTAGTTAGTTCGAAGCTTGTTGTGAATATATGCAGTTCTGAGAATATTTTTTTCAATCTAACAAAGAGTGTATATCGTTGAAACATTTTTGGATGTAAATCATTTAAAACATTAAATGGAAGTTCATGATAAAAAATCCAGTGATAGCTACTCCTGTAAAAAGTTTTGTGCAGAAATCGATCACCAAATTTAGAGCAGCAGGTTCAGTAGCTAACGCCAAACATAACAGTATAAAGTGAGTTTGTTCGACAGAAAATATTGAACGTGTTCACGAGGCTATGGCCAGAAGTCCACGGAAATCAACCAGACGTCTATCCTTCCAACTAAACAGCTAACGAACGTCGTTCCAGAACATGTTGAAGCTGTTACATATGCGAGCATACAAAGTAAGAGTGGTGCATTAAAACCCATAGATTATGCACAGCGGCAACGCTGTCGCGAGCGGTTACTCCCGCGTGTCACTGTTGGTTATCTGAATCCAGATCTTTACTTCAACTCCAAAGAAGCATGAATTCGCCTTAACGGGTACGTGAAGTTCCAAAACACACGCTATTGGTCAACAGCAACTCCCAGGGAGCGCTTTGAGGTGGCTCTGTAAGATCTGAAAATAGGCGTTTGGTGACAGTTCAGGTCATCAGAAGTCTGAAGAACTATTATTTCAGAGAACATGCCATGACAATCTTCGTCATCATATTTTTAGAATATCAGTAAAATGTACAGAGTTAATCTAAATACAAAATATACACAAATCATTTTAAAGATGGAAGTGTCCAACAGAAAAAGGTTTTCGTCAATTGCTTGATCCGGGTCCCTCTACTTCTCTGATACATGTAGATTTTTTTTAATCAGACGTAATGAGTCCTTTACCACTGTTATAGGAATACAATGTCAACTGAAGGGGAAAATATTACTTCAGATACACGTATCAGTAACTCCATCAGTTATAAAAGGGTTTGTTTGTTGAGTCACACAATTAACTCAAAATTTGTCCTATTAAGATGCAGCGGACTGAGTACCTGTGATAATGTACAGTCCATATTGTGGGCATTTGTCTGTTGTTTCTAGTGTATTGTATTGCAAATCGTATGCGATTTACCAGGCATACAACCATTAACGCAAAAACAAAGCCTAAGGTACTATTGGAAAAACTGAATGCAAATCAAGTCATCTGATGAATCGTTAGTGTACCTAAATTTACAGAAAATGGGAAGTGTGTCTGTGCCATTTATTATAAATTTTAAAAAAATTCTTAAAAGATCATGGATGACAGAAGTTTTAAAAAAGTTTCGCAAATTTTCCTGTAAATATAAAATTAAAATGAATGTGATCTTTGACACAAAAATGGTATTCCTCTGGAACAAACAGTTTGTGCCTATATTTGTGGGGCTATGACCGCTCTTGCGACGGGCACTATTTTTATTTCATTTTCCTAGAAAACAGGTTCATCAATATTTATATCCTCTATGTGCAAAATAACCGTGTCTCGTTTCGCTTGCCTCAGAAACTGCTGAAGTTTGCAAGCAGAAACTCTGCCTATTAACAGAATCATCTATGAAAATGAGGACATACAAGCAGTTTCACCCTGTACACCCCCCCCCCCCCCCCAAAAAAAAAAAAAAACGCGCGCGCACACACGCACACACACACACACACACACACACACACACAACGCGCTAGCGCGCACTCTTGCTGAGGAAGTAATTTATAACAACAATTCTAAAGACATGCATCACTATGACTTTGTGCTAAAGATATAAGTATAGTGTAACAGTTCTTCTTTCTCATCCGTTTTTTTATACTGTTCTTTTAATTCTGTTCCTTAAACAAATTATTTTTTGTGACTATGTGGCCGCTCTTTATCGGTTTGGCCTGAGGAATGTTACAAGCAAATTTACATCTTCGAGAAAGAGAGTCTGGGAACAGAAATCAGAATATAGATTAACAATGTACAGGAGACACTGAACACATTTTAATAATTACCTTTTGTTTATTATTTATTTATCCTCGCAGGTATGCGACTGTATACTAATAATTTGTCCTAAATATTAATATTTACACATGCCACCATACCTCGTATGCTTCCACGCAATGACGGATTTTAATTTCCATTCATTAAATGACTGCCGAGCGGTCTAAGGCGCTGCAGTCATGGACTGTGCGGCTGATCCTGGCGGAGGTTCGAGTCCTCCCTCTGGCATGCGTGTGTGTCTTTGTCCTTAGGATAATTTAGGTTAAGTAGTGTGTAAGCTTAGGGACTGATGACCTTAGCAGTTGAGTCCCATAAGATTTCACACACATTTTCATTAAATGACTGCTGATGGCGGACGAGTACGTGAATGCGTCTTTTCTGTCTGAATGGCGTTTTTTGTTCTCTATTCTTTGTCTCCGTCTTCGGGACGAGGTTGAAAAAACAGATTTGACAAATATGTTATTGTTGTTATGATCTGCGAACTACATAATCGTATGTTGTGTTTAATCATTTACAACAGCTCTATTTATTTCAAAATTGCTGATTTGATTCAGAAGCACGTTGGGGAGAAAAAATAAAGAGATATTACAACAGTGCATATGATTCGTCTGACACACTGCACGGTATTCTTATTCTGCTTTTTTGGAGAAAGTTCAGTATGCTGAAAGATTTTTCTTGTCCCATATACGTTTTGTCACGTCAAGCTTCATATATTTATTCACGTGAGACTAACATTCGAAGGTAAAGGAGGCTACTAGTAAATCATTTAAAGTAAATAAACAAAATGCTAACCCTCAAACGAAAGTGGGCCTATGAAAGCTGCACAGAAATACTGCGTTCTATGACTTTTTTGACTAACCAACTCATGAGAGCTTTCCTATAAAATTTTACTGAATGCTCGTGAAGATATCTGTAAACAAAAAACCTACTGTAAAGTGTATTTCTTGATAAGGACTAAAAATACGAGGGTGAGTCAAATGAAAACCGTAAATATTTTTTAAATATTATTTATTGTGCAGAAGTGGTACAAACCTGTATCACTTATTAACATAATCTCCCCCACGCTCAATGCAAGTCCTCCAGCGCTTACAAAGTGCATAAATTCCTCTAGAAAAAAATTCTTTGGTAGTCCGTGCAACCACTCATGCACCGCGTGGCGTACCTCTTCATCAGAACGGAACTTCTTTCCTCCCATTGCGTCTTTGAGTGGTCAAAACGTATCGAAATCACTTGGGGCAAGGTCTGGTGAGTATGGTGGATGAGGAAGACACTCAAAATGCAGGTCTGTGATTGTACGGGCAGTGTGGGGCATTGCATTGTCATGTTGCAAAAGGACACCTGCTGACAGCAATCCACGTCACTTTCATTTGATTTCAGGCCGCAGATGATTTTTTAGAGGTAGTAGTATGATGCACTGGTGACAGTGGCCTCTCTAGGCATGTGATACTCCAAAGTGACGCCTTTTTCGTCCCAAAAGAGAGTCAGAATAACCTTCCCCCCTGATGGTTCTGTTCGAAACTTCTTTGGTTTTGGTGATGAGGAATGGCGCCATTCCTTGCTCGCTCTCTTCGTTTCCGGTTGGTGGAACTGAACCCAGGTTTTTTCCCCAGTGACGAATCTTGCAAGGAAGCCATCACCCTCTCGTTCAAAGCGCCGAAGAAGTTCTTCACAAGCATCAACACATCGTTCTCTCATTTCAGGGGTCAGCTGTCGTGGCACCCATCTTGCAGACACTTTGTGAAACTGGAGCACATCATGCACAATGTGGTGTGCTGAGCCATGAATAATCTGTAAACATGCTGCAATGTCATTCAGTGTCACTCTGCTGTTTTCCTTCACTATGGCTTCAATTGCTGCAATGTTCTGTGGAGTCACAACTCGTTGTGCCTGACCTGGACGAGGAGCATCTTCTACTGAAGTAACACCATTTGCGAACTGCCTACTCCATTCGTAGGCTTGCTGCTGTCACAAACATGCATCACCGTACTGAACCTTCATTCGTCGATGAATTTCAATAGGTGTCACACCTTCACTACGCAAAAACCGAATAACAGAAAGCTATTCTTCCCTGGAGCAAGTCGCAAGTGGGGCGGCCATCTATATACTGTTACTGCGGCGGTATGTGTGATCTGCACTATGCTGCCAACTACAGGCCACTCTGCACGCTGTTTGTAGCACGCTTACCAACTTACAGGATAACGGCGCGAAATTTCGATTTGTTATTACGAATTTAAGGTTTTAATTTGACTCACCCTCGTATATACAACGATCGATGTAAGAACTGTATTCATAGCCGCCAGAGATACCGATGTGTGGTGTTTGTTCTTTCGGACTTTGATCCAGTAGTCATTATGAATTAAGGCACAAAGGAATTAGAGACACTGGATGCAAGTGTGGATTGATTTAAATCTGTGGGGAAAGCTAAAAATTTGTGCCAGACCGAGATTCGAACCCGCGTCTCCCGCTTACTAGGCAGATGCTCTGACCACGACCATTTTTTTTTTTTTTTTCACTATGTATTTGGTCGTAGCGGACGTCACATTACATCCGTCGAAGTTCGTTGTTGATCCCTTCACTCAGTTTTTATTACAGAGACCAGCCGGCTCTTGATCGAACACTCTGAGCTCCCATACCGGCGATAAGCCATCCGGACACAGTGCTCACCGCAAGTACGCGGACTACCCTAGCATGCCTCCCGTCAGACCCAAATTCTCAACGTATCCACACACTACTAATGAAGTGACCCTTGCCCGTTATCTACATTACTCGCACCATTTCTCCGTTTCCCGTCAGGGTTCAGACCTTGTGTGCATCCGCACTGAAGAGGTCACTGGCCGTCCTCGCCTCAAGTATTGCGTGGATAAACTGACAATCTGTGTGTGACGGGAGGCGTTCTGGGGTAGTCCATGCAGCTGCGATGACCACTGTGTGTGGATGGCTTAGTGGTCAGAGCATCTGCTTAGTAAGCAGGAGTCCCAGGTTCAATTCCCGGTTCAACTGTTCCCATTGATTTCAACGCATCCCCACTCGCAGTCAACCTACGTAATTCCTTTGTGCCAGAAATACCGCCAGGACTAGCTGTCAAACTTTGTAAAGTGCTCTGTCCTCAATCACCACCACCT
The DNA here is from genome assembly GCF_023864345.2 of Schistocerca serialis cubense. Lineage (NCBI taxonomy): Eukaryota > Metazoa > Arthropoda > Insecta > Orthoptera > Acrididae > Schistocerca > Schistocerca serialis. The sequence goes on along the minus strand of NC_064643.1, from coordinate 285,110,231 downwards.
CGAGAGGTCTTAGCTGGTAATAGCTCAACTCTAAGGCAGGTTTGACCACCGCACCGCTATACTAGGCATGGTTCTTTTCTTCCCCTAAGTTTTGAACTGACTTACTCTGCCGGTTATGGGGGAACCTACGGTTTAATGTGTACTCTGAACAGTACTGCAATTCGTTATAGTTAACATTAACAGACATTGCCAGAGGTAAATGAAGCTACAGGCGGCAGATAGAAATTCCAGGATGGGTGGAGGATCGGGCGTCGTTCTTTCGAGCTATAGTCGCCCACTTATTCACTGAGAAACCGAGACAGACTTTCAGACATTCTCAACATATACATATGCGTGTAGTGCTAAATCTCATTTTCCATTCAGTTAGTCGCGAGAAAACTATATTGTACAAGCTAGTGCACAACTGTAATACACCAAAAGGCGATGGAAGTTGTTTATTGTGGGTGGGGACATCATTGCCGTGGACTGCAACACATCGAATTTACGTAGCTGAAATTGTGTCGTGTGGGGAAGAACCTACGTTCATCGTCGTGAAGCGCAGCAAGTCTACTTCACGGAGCTGAAGTTCAGAAGTGCGAGTTAAGCGAAAATTCTGAAGATTTTCAACATCAAGCGAAAGAAGAGAATGCAGAGCCGCCCATAGCTAGCATATTAAAGCTGATTTACAAAGATTGTTTTTAGAAAAAAGGAACGCTGTAAATAGTTGACATCCACGATTTACAAAAGCGTGTTGCTATCTTTCTTCGTTTCGCACCGAAAAGAAATTATACTATTCTAACAGTATTAGCTCCATTAAGTTTCAGTCACAAAAAGTACTCGACTACATCACACTAAACTAAACGTTTTACTATATCTCCCGGCAAATGTCAGAGGTGATTTTATTTGTAGCACATAAATATTAGTTTCGATGGATTTGAATTTGTTTTCAATTCGAGCAGGTTGTACCATAGTTGTCGTTTATGTTTATTGTCGACGGTTATTATCAGAGCGATTAAGTCTGAGAGATCACGTAATTTTGTGGGACTCATTCCAAATACGTATTAGTAGTCTAGGGAAGGGCCAACGGCCTTGCCGCAGTGGTAACACCGGTTCCCGTCAGATCACGGAAGCTAAGCGCTGTCGGGCTGGGCTAACACGGGAATGGGTGACCATCGGTCTGCCGAGCGCTGTTCGCAAGCGGGGTGCACTCAGCCTTTGTAAGGCAAACTGAGGAGCTACTTGACTGAGAAGTAGCGGCTCCGGTCTCGTAAACTGACATACGACCTGGAGAGCGGTGTTCTGACCAAATGCCCCCCCATATCCGCGTCCAGTGACGCCTGTGGGTTGAGGATGATACGATGGCCGGTCGGTACCGTTGGGCCTTCCAAGCCTGTTCGGACGGAGTTTAGTTTGTTTTTTTTAGTCTAGGGAACAAGTAATTACAGAGTACAATTGTCACTGAAACGTACTTTACAAATCATTTTACTAATTCTGAAAATGAGATTAAGGCTCTTTCTGAATGTTTAAATTATATTTCATTTTGTATAAAATCGGTCTCATTTGAAACAATTATTCAGCCGACAGGCGCAATTGTGTTGTGCAATAAGCGAGTGGGAATAGATAGATAAATTGACGCCGTAGATACAGTGACCCACAACGAGACACCTACAAAAAATTGAAAATACTAAGAAATACAGTTTGACATACAACGTCAAAAATTTTCATTGGCTCTACAGTTGAAAACATTACATTTAGCGTTGCAAAAATGGCGTCATCGTGTATACTTATGGTATAGGGAAATGACTTCTACAGGTACTCATTTAATACAACACACCTGGAGAAATAATTTTAAATAAGTGTTGTGTTTCCATAACATTTTCAGATCGTATGCAATTACACTGTGATCTCCTAAAGCTACAGAACTAGCATATAATTCGAACTTTCAGGATGGTTGTGTGATTGGTAGGATAAGCGTACACTTTGTCGGAACACTTATACAGGTGTTTTTACTGAAACTGTAAGGTAGTGTATAAAAAGCAGCAGGAACCATATCCACGTACTGTGAAGTATTAACGGATTCCTAGTTTAAAAAAAAGACTACCATAACCAGCGATGTAAACGATACAACCTAACTGACGCCGATTCTTAACAACATAGATAGCCAGGATTCATTGGTACGTACTGTTTGGCTTCGGTCACGATAAAGACATAAAATTTTGGCTCCTGTGCAGAGCAGACAGGGAAAGCTTAATAACTACGTGTTGCAATTATGTTGGAAGTACGTCATCAACATACAAAGCAGAGCAAAAGTTTTATCTTCCTCTCTTTGTAGAACTTCTATTTTGGCATAGTGGGAAGCAGTCCCCTACGAAAATTTTCGAAATACGCCCTGCAACAACGAACGAAGTGGAATAGTGATTTACGACACTGAAATCGTATTTGAGATGGCTGTAATTCAAATAAGGTTTCAGATTTCTGAACTGCAGTGATTTCGAGAAGAAAAACGTACAGAGCCATCATCCAACAGAGTCATACTGTCTCCATACACTGCGCAATAATTTTGGTACCGTAGGTATAACACTGGAGATTCCGCGTAATAATACAGATGAATTTCCCGTCGATTCACTAAGCATAAAAGAGGGCATTGTACTGACAGAGGCATTTCATTTCTTAGCGATTCTTTTAGCGCGATATTCTGTCAAAATAATATCCAGCGCAGTGCCACACACGATCATTCACTACCGCACCATAACAGGAATGTCAAGCAATCTCAAAAGTGAGCTAATGTCTGAAAATATTCAGTCAGTTGTTTGCTAAATTACAGCTCAAGCTATGAGTACAACAAAAATGTGCTGTTTTCTTTCGTTTCCGGAAGAGCGATGCTCAAATGGCCGCTGAACCATCCACAATTAGCATTCCCACGTTTTGAGTAAACCGACTCGAAGATGGTACTCGCTTCTACTCTCCTACCTTATCCGCTTGAGTTAGTGTTGTGTCTGTAACGAACATAAAGTCGGCAAGTCATGAATCTTTATTTTAATTCTGGCGTTGCAATTGTTAGTTCATGAATCTTGTTTTCATGAACGTATCATACATAGTAGACGGTAATAATTTGCATGCTCCCTTAACTTTCAACAAATAACTGAGTAAAAAAATTCGACACGGTGCATTCTGAACCAATCATAATTGGAAATTGTGCTGGAATGTTTTAAAAACATTAACGTTTACGCTCGTTGAATAACTGTCGTGACGTGGGAAATAGTAACAATCATTAATTTAATTCCGAATACAAGTCTATTGAATAACGTGAAAGGCAGGTCGTGGGGAAAGGAGGGGGGGGGAGTGTATCAGGTGTTGGAGTTCTGCTGCATCGTTTCAATTATCTAAAAACCATAAACTTTTATAGCTGATAGTTTAGGGCCTCAAGCGGGAGAATCGACATGATTTAGTAACGAGAAAGACTGGACTGCAGCGTAGAGACGAGTTTGTTCCCCATATGTTGTCTGCTATGACCATGACGTTGTAGCGCTGTATAATGTAAACATTGGAAAACGTACATAATTGTGATACAACAAGCTATGACAAAATGGAGCTTTTCAAGATTCTGACTAGTTACAGTAGTTGTGGACCTTAGAGTTAAATACGTCTTGTGTCTTGCAGGATGCTGTTGTTTCGAGCTGCACGGGACTTTAGCAACCACAGCGTGTATACAAGTGATGCATATAACAAAAGTCTTAAGTCGTACGAGAGGAGACAGCAAAATTCATATACTTGTGCATACGTACGTACGCACACACACACACACACACACACACACACACACACACACACACAAACTTCACACTCTTTTGTGCAAATATCTAAACAACGCTCACTTATTTTTGTATCACATTATGTTACAGGGGCTAATTATTCAGCAATAAAGTAGATAAATGTCGCTGATTGCTTCTGGAAGAAAGAAAATACCAACTAATAAATGGATCTATTTGTCGACATTAGCCCCCTGCAGATTAACATGCGTTACCCATCTTTTTCTAGCGACTCATTTCCTGCAGAAAAGCCATGGCTGCCATAACTACAACGATGAGCATCGTCCAGTTACTATTTGCTTTTGTGCGAGATTGGTTGCGAAGGAGAGAGTGCTAAATCCGATGGATTGTTTGGACGTTCCACCGATTTGTGCCGGCCGGTGTGGCCGTGCTGTTCTAGGCGCTTCAGTCTGGAACCGCGTGACCGCTACGGTCGCAGGTTCGAATCCTGCCTCGGGCTTGGAAGTGTGTGATGTCCTTAGGTTAGTTAGGTTTAAGTAGTTCTAAGTTCTAGGGGACTGATGCCCTCAGATGTTAAGTCCCATAGTGTTCAGAGCCATTTGAACCATTTTTTTTAACCGATTTGTGCTTCGTCGTCCTGTGTTATCTCCATGTGGAAGTACTTCTTTGCGCTAAAAAATTGTAGTGATGGAAACACCCGAATGAAAACAATCTGTTCAGTCACTTGGGAAACAACTATTTCGGTTACAATTTTACGAATCGACTGAATTATTAACTCGTACTTAGAGTGAAACCATTCTCTGGGAGCAACCGAATGAAAACAGTCGAGGGAGTCCAGCGTATTTAGTTCTGAACGGAAATATTAGATCGTTTTGCCATTGTTAAGTCACTATTGTTGACTGCACGCTGTATCGCCTATCGTCACGGTTATTGCTCTTCTCATATTTACTTTCTATCGAGTGCCAATAAGTAGCTTTTACTTTGGTTTTTCCTCCATGTTTATAAAAAGGCGTTTTCCTTAGTGTACTTTGTATCTGGATCAAATGCCGAAACACTCATTAGCACGGGCAGGGAAGAAATCATGTGATTGCATAAAAAAGTGACTTTCAAGATAAATTCACTGCGATATGCAGTGTCCGAAAGAATGATTCACATTATGTTACTATATTTGTTAAAGAAATCCAAAGAAAATTAACGAATGAAGACAACCATTTCTCACGAAGCACTTGCGACAAGTGACAGTTTATGCTCCGTCACCAAACAATTTAAAAAACGTATCTTAGATGCTTTCTGTTCACGATACCGCAGAATCTGCTTAAATAGAGTTAACGGTGATGAGTGCAAGCAGCGGGAAGAGAGAAACGGATCTTCAATAAACTTAAATAAAAATTTAAATAAACAGGAATTGTTGATTTGTTTAAACTTGAATACGTAAACAAGCACAAGTATTAACCTTAAAAAAATCTATATTTAACACGAGAAGTACGAAAAATCGCCGGCCGATGTGGCCGAGCGGTTCTAGGCGCTTAAGTCTGGAACCGCGCGACCGCTACGGTCGCAGGTTCGAATCCTGCCTCGGGCATGGATGTGTGTGATGTCCTTAGGTTGGTTAGGTTTAAGCAGTTCTAAGTTCTAGGGGACTGATGACCTCAGATGTTGAGTCCCATAGTGCTCAGAGCCATTTGAACCATTTTTGAACGAAAACATCGTATTTACGCTTTGTAACGCAATTATAGGGTCACTTTCTTGAAACCTAGTAATTGTCTTCCATTAAGCCAGAAGTATTAAATTTGGCTCAAACGTCCCTCCGATCGTCTGTAATGGATAAAAAGCTTGACCCCCTGCGACGTCACGATCACGATCTTGGGAGGCCCCATCCCGTGGTCACCGTCCGGCAAATACCTCGGTGTGACGCTGGACAGGCATCTCACCTGACTGCCGCACATCCGAGACATCAGGGGGCGAGCGATTGAGCGTCTCCGGGCGCTCTACCCGCTGCTGAACCCCGAATCCACCCTCCCACCTCGGCACGGCCTGACTGTGTACTTGACCCTTGTCCGGCCAGTGCTCGAGTACGCCGCCGTAGTATGGGGGAATGCAGCCCCGTCGCACGTGGCGATGCTCCAGCGCGTCCAGAATCGGGCGCTCCGACTCACTCTCCACAAGCCGCCTCGTTACTCGACGAGGCTCCTTCACGAGGAAGCAGGCGTCCCGCTGCTGAGGGATCGCTTCAGGCAGTCCGCCAGGGTGTTCTATGCCTCTGGCGAACACTCTGGCAGTCGTCTTATTCGTGGGCTGGGACACCAAGTTCACCACAAGCCGACCACGCGCTGGCCCGATCTGCTGCCCGAGTAGTTTCTTCAGCAGCCCCGATGCCGATTTCGCCGAAGCGTTCGCTGGCTCGCGGCCGCTCACATAGGCCAATCCCACCCGTGAGGCCAGAAATCGTTATTGAGGTCCACACAGGAGCAGTAGCTTCGCTGCTTAGCCTGTTTCACTCCTGGTTGATGTCACCAGAGATTTCCAGTGCAGTGCAGTGACGTCACACTTGGGGTCGGCTACACTTCCAACAGCGTGGTGTCGACTCATGCGAAAAGAAATCCAGGGCTCAGAAGTTCATGTGAGATGTAAGGTGGTTTATTGATGTTACACTCGCACCAAATTTCACCGAAATTCTGTCCAACAACACCGTGCACGCGTCACGCGATGGATCGGCAGTCACACCCTCTCTTTCCCACATTTCATCCTTTCTGTTGATTCTCAGCAACGGAGCTACGACGCTTCAAACTCAATTTGCGAAAAAAAGGCCAGGTGGGTTAATGATGCCACACTTGCACCAAATTTCACTACAATTCTGCCCAACGCCACCGTGGGCGTGCCATACTATGGGAAGGTCGTCACACACCCCTCTTACCCACATTTCATTCTTTCTGTTGGTGCCCCTGCTACGGAGGTCAGAATAGTGACGTCTAGCGTTGAAATCACGATATTTTCTTATGAGTGGCCGAGGAAAACATTTCAGACACATCGCCGCTCACAAACGCCACTGAAAGGCCTCAGAAGGTGGCATAAAGGGCGTCAATGAAAGCACTCCTTCCCTTGTGGCGTTGATTCCCATACTTTTGGGGTCGAAAACGACAGCTCACAATGCGTTGAGCAACACGACGTCATTCTCGACAACATTCGACACTGCTGCACCCCTCTCCCCATCTGGACCTTTCAACTCTTGTCTAAGGATATCGTAGGATACAACCACACTGACCCCTTTAGGGTTCAATGCGACCGCAATTATTGCTCTGGTACATAGTATGGAGTTACAAAGGACCATTCAAAACCAACTGGCCAAATCTAAACGTGATCCGAAGTAGCCCTCTCGTTTCGCGCCATCCTGTGGCGTGGCGTGCTCATGTGGCGGGGGAGAAAGGGGGAGGGAGTACAGTATTGATTCACATTTGCATGGCAAAACGACAAAGGGCCTCTCTGATACCCCAGTTCTGCGACGCCCTCGGTGCCACTTTTGCGTCTTTGTTGAGTGCTTTAAAAATGTACCTTTAAAGAGACTTTGACACTCATTCAGCCGAGGGGCGCTTCACTGCTGCCCTGGCGCCTGCTTGTGGGCATCTGGACTCTGATGACTGTCAACGGGGTTGCATACGCTACAGCAGCAGCGGAGCACCACACAGCTGCTTGGGTGCCGAAGTCTCTGTGCAGGTACATTTTTAAAAGTGCTCAACAACGGTGCATGGTTGGCACTAAACATTTTGCGGAACTGGTGCTTTTTATAGGGTCCCTTTCTCGTTTTCACGCCCCTGCTATGGAGGTCAGAATCGCGACGTATCGCGTTGAAATCACACGAGGCCGCGAAACACGAGAGATGTGAAAGCGTGAACAAGCGTTACTGTCTAGTTCCAGTTTCGTCCAATGGTTCTGATCGGTCCCTAGTAGTGGCACCCGATATACCAGAGCAAAAATCATGCTCTTGCTACAAACTAAAGGAGTCAGGCAACGTTCAACGAGGTCGCAACCACACGGTGTCCTTACAGAATCTATGAATCGTCCCGGGAGGAGCAGGCGAGATGGTTGGGGATCAGCATTGTCAAACGCTGTCAAGAACATCATCCTGGTGCTGAACGCACTGTCAACTACCGTTTCCGACCGCGAAGAGTGTGGAAATTAACACCTCGAGGGAGGGGGTAGTTTGAATGGTGACTTTTACGCCACTTCCTGACGCCTTTTCGTTTCGATTCTGAGCGGCGATATGTCTGAAATATTTTCCTCGGCCTTCCGTAATAAAACTGCACGATTTCAGCACTGGGCATCGCGGTTCTGACCTCCTTAGCAGAGGAATCAGTAGAGTCTGACACGCCGATGGTGGTGCTGGGCAGGATTGAAGTGAAATTTGGTGCCGAAGTGACGTCATTAACCCATACAGCCGTTTTTTTTCGCATGCATAGACACATTAGTTTGAGGCGTTGCCGAACCCGAGGGTGAAGTTGCAAGGCGCCACACTTCTACATTATTACAGATGAGGAATGTAGGCACCTTTGTGCCAATTTTCAAAATTTTGTGTCGTAGTGGGAGACGATTACGGAATTTTAGAAAAGTGACCTAATTGTGTTGCACGGTGTAGTAAACAAATACATAAATTTTGAAAATACCAGACTACGTTTTTAGTAATATACCTTCCCTGCACCTACCTTTCAAATAAGGTAATAACTATCAGAGTTTTGCATTAATCGGTTGTCTCACATTGAGTGAAATCACTCAAAACCACAAAGTGAGGAGAAACCTTCGTATATCTGATGCGGCCGCAACGATTTGTTTCATTCGGTTGTTTCATTAGATAGAAAAACTGAACGAAAAAGTATCGATTGGCCAACCGATTCTTAAAACCAGTTGAAAGTTTCGTTTTGTTTTTCAGTCTATGGCCTTATCTATTTTTTTCATCTGTTATTGCTTCACCAATCTTTAACCTTAATTTATTATTTTATTTGTCAGGCACTTACTTTTCCTCCCATAAATGAGTGTTTTCTTGACATTGAGGCAATTTCATTCAGGGAAACGTCAGTTTATGCTGCTATGTTCTGCAAACGAACACATTTTTGTTGGTCTGTCAGGTTTTAATTGAGTATTCGACATTCAGTCGCAGACTGCGTCGCTGTAATCCCATCTGAGCACCCGATGACTTTTCCAGAATATGATGACACTCTGATTGTGAAAGTACTGTGGATGACATTAGAATGTCAAATGAGAATATGAACTACACTCTCAAGTAAAATCTTAACAATGCGACAAAAATTTGCAACGTTACTACCTTATTACGCTCTGAAATAAGAATACACACAGCCTGACAAAAAAAAAGTGTAGCACTCAGAAGGACAGGCGGGAAAAAATAAAAATTTCTCGGATTCAGAGAGTATGTGATGTTATTTCGGTGATTACAAAAGCAAGTCAAGTTTACAAAGTGTGGCGTCAATAATTCCTATGCCACAGCGTAGGTGCACGCTCGTAGGTTGGCACTACGAGAGCGGACCAACTACGCCGACCACAGCGCCCTCTAGCCGACGCTGTGGAGCTCAACGATCCCCGCTCCACTTTCTGCCCAGATGAAGAGCAGAGGACCTAGCAACTTAGCTTCTACTTCATAGGGGGCTAGCCATTGCCGACTTTGCCTTTGTTACTTCAATGATAGTTTGTTCAACTACTAGTAACAGTTAGCTGTGATACATGGACAAAAGCTTCGGCCGGCCGCGGTGGCCGAGTGGCTCTAGGCGCTGCAATACGGAACCGCGCCATTGCTACGGTCACAGGTTCGAATCCTGCCTCGGGCATGGATGTGTGTGATGTCCTTGGCTTACTTAGGTTTAAGTAGTTCTAAGTTCTAGGGGACTGATGACCTCAGATGTTAAGTACCATAGTGCTCAGAGCCATTTGAACCGTTTTGAACAACAGCTTCGCACTTACGTGCTCATCTTTACAAAAAGTTCCGCATGTGTCATTGACTAATATTCTCTATTAAATGTGCTTTTACTGTACATGCAGTACCAAAGTGCTTTATATCTCCTGCTCCTACTCGCTTGCTTCATTCGGCCTATTTTGTAGATCACAGGAGCAGACCGACGCACCGCCTTCCAAGCGGGATACAAAACAAAGAATTTGGCAGTATGAGCCCAGTTGTGAGTATGACTTCTCACTCGCCCTGGCCATGATTCACTCCTGAGGCAAACTGGGCCTCAACTGATTTTATTAATCCTTGATATCCTGTATACTGGCACTGGGATCGGGTTGTCTTCCAAGCTGGTCCCACCCATGTTCTATTGGGGGACAAATCTGCGGACAGTTCATAGAGACACGTGCGACTTGTTGACAGCCATTGTCTTCTTGGAGAATGAGTCCAAGGTACAGTTGCATGAGTGGTTACACATGAGAACGCAGACAGGTGAACCTAACCTTTCGGGTCTCCGAGCCATTCATGTATATGGAGTTGTACCATCACCAGGAAGCATGGACTACTTATGACTGGCATCTGAGTGTGTTAAGCGATGAATCGCGGCTCTCCACCATCCCAGAGGATATTCGTCGTCTAGGATGCCGGCTACCAGTGGGAGGTCCCGTTCTTCGCTTGTTTCTCCTCATTGTGTGGGGAGACATCAGGCGGGAGTACCCCAGGGAAGCATCCTAGGGCCCCTACTGTTTAATCTCTACATAAACGATCTCCCAACCAAACACAACACAATGATGGCAATCTACGCGGATGACACAGCCATCCTTGCGCAAGATTGGAAACCATCAAACATTACGTCACGCCTACAGACTGCACTCAGAGTGGCCGAGCCTTGGTTGGAGAAATGGCGTGTTAGAGTAAACGTCGACAAGTGCGAAGCCGTTCTGTTCACTAAAAAACCGAAGCAACTGCGCAAACACCGCTACTGCAGACCAATAACTCTACATGCACGTCCAATACGTTTCCGCGAGAAAGTCAAATACCTCGGTGTTTGGCTGGACCGCAAATTACTCTGGGGGGACCACATACAACACATGACCAACCGAGCTAGCGCGAGGCTCAAACAGCTCTATCCTATGCTCAAAAGGCGTAGCACACTGAACAGAAGGGTGTCGAGGTCCATGTTCATGACACTTATCCGACCCCTGATGACGTACGCAGCTCCTGTGTGGGGATACGCTGCGCCTACACGCCTGCGCCGTCTGCAGCTCATACAAAACAAAGTACTCAAAATCATAAGCAATGCTCCACGATACACACGCATCGCGGACCTTCACCGGGAATACCGACTTGAGACTCTCACGGAGGTAATCCACAAACTCACCACAAGACTATACAGAAACTCCAGACATTCGCAGAACCCGTTTGTTCTGAATCTGGGGAACTACAACCACAACCATAGATGGAAACATAAAAGACCAAAAGACATACTTGTAAGGACATAACATCTATGGCCAAGCATACGCAAACATAACGGCACAGGCGAGCCCCTGTTAATCAGACGCCGTTACTGGATATCCAGCTGAAATACTCTTCCGAATAACTGGCACCACACAGGGAAGCCGTACCGTACACTGCATGCAAACAAGCTCCACACATCCCCCACACAGTGAGATGATCTATGGCCGATCTCCCACTACTGTATAACGATCTTGATTGTTCCAGGAATGTAGCAGCTGCAGCAACTGGGACACATCGCCATCGCTTGTCACGGTAATGATGCATGTTACCTATACTAACAAATCCAACCTTGCATGAGCTATCGCAGCTAGTAAGCTACTACTGCTCTTACTACCCATCCCACTGTCGCAGAGGTTTTTTCCCACGGCACGAGCCATGGCACTTTTTTCCCTCTGCTCTTCAAATCGCTACCCTCACTCGCGTTTCGTCCACTATCTATCACCTGATGGACCGTGTTAATGCGTAGCCTTACCCAGACGCACGGACAACATCACAGCCCAGCATCCTGTGATCCACTTACTAGATAACTAACATGTTTACGGAGGTGACAGTAGAACTTTTGGTTTGGTCACCACGTTGGTGCGGGCGTGGAGGGGCCTCATCTCTCATATATAGGTCACGCCCTGTAGAGATTGGAGTCATTCTGACGTCGTGCCGTCAGAATTACTCCAATCTCTACAGGATGAGTCGTCAGAATTGCCCGAAGGATAGATTCAAATGTTCAAATGTGTGTGAAATCTTATGGGACTTAACTACTAAGGTCATCAGTCCTTAAGCTTACACACTACTTAACCTAAACTATCCTAAGGGCAAACACGCACACCCATGCCCGAGGGAGGGGATGACTCGAACCTCCGCCGGGACCAGCCGCACAGTCCATGACTGCAGCGCCTTAAAAAGCTCGCCTAATCCCGCGCGGCAAGGGTAGATTCACCTGCCTTCGCCCCCACAGGCACTTTTCCTTCGCGAGGTATAAGTGCGTATGTAAGTCGATTGTTAAGTGTAAGTGGCTGTAATGAGTGCGCGTGTGCGCGTGTGTGTCGTGTCATGTTCACGTTTGTGTTGGAGATGATGAGAGAAGGTAGCGGTGAAACTAGACGCAGGCACGTAACCAGCATCAAGGGGTTGCCGAGCTTAACGTCCCCATCCGACGGGTGGATCACCATCAACAGGGTCACATACTTCATGAGACACTGCGGAGAGGTTTCGAATTGAATCTAGGACATTGGCCCAAAGACCGATGATCAGAAACTTTACGCCACTCCCACTCCACCCCCTGCCGGCCAGATAACGACAGCGAAAATTTCATCCACCACCAGAATTCGAACCGACTTACCTCCTGGTCGAGCACTACCGCACGGTTGCGTGCATTACCTACCTCGACCACTGAGGAGGATGCTGTGCTGTTAACGGTACGCCGTGCCTGGGACGACAATGCCCTAATCTTGGTTCTGTTAATCCTGATCAAAGATGTGGGATAACACAGAATGTTTCAGGGAGTCCGTTACTTGTTCTCGGATGGAAAGCACTGACGTGAAGCGGTGCTTGGTGCAAATATGGCGATCCTTCCTTGCGGCGATCAAACGTGGTCGACCAGAACCTGGAAGACGAATATGCCTGCCTTCAAATTCCTATGCGGTCCAACTTTCACATCTAAATGCCAAACAGATCTCAAATTTGCGCGATTCGACCAGCTAGTCACATGAAGGCTCACAATGAGCCCCTTTCTAACTGTCAGGTATTGATAACGCGGTCTCAGCCGCGTACGTGGCATCAGAGGTCCTTCACTCAACATCTGACGCTGCTGACGCGTCTTATATTCCCTACCATATCTGGTAACTATATTAAGCGGACATTGTCACTCTTATTATTTACATGCCTGTCGATGATGTATGCGTATACTAAGATACATTAACATCCCAGCCTGTCTTTTGGGTGCATCATGGTTTGTGTCAGGCAGTGTATTTGTAATGAATTAGGCTATCTAGAACCTGTAAATACTGAAATCATTTTATTAAAAATTTTTCGGACTTTGACTCTTTACAGGCACTTCATCATGGTACTTTAAGCTGTCCTGAAAGTGCATCTTATGTCTGAAAGCACAGGTACGTAGTACTACTACTTTAAACATTTCGGAGACTTATACGCATGAATTAAGTGTCTCACAGACCTGAAATTCAAATTATTCCCTATGTAATAGAAAAACGTGCGTATTATGAATTGTTGTGTAAAATACTGTACATGTCATTTAATGCATAATGTCTAATTTTGTCTACGACAAGTATGAAGGTATTTATTGAGGCTTTTAACGCTCTTGAAGTGCTATATTTAAACAAGCAATGCAGTTAATTACCCGTTTAGATCGTATAATTCTGTAAGACGAAGATATATCGACGCATGAAAAATAACTTGTAACACTAATAATAAGACAAGCTAGTGTAATTAATTGTGTCTAAAGTGTTGTGTGATTCAAGAATGTGCGTACAATATAATCAGACATCCGTTCTTATAACTGGTTCGAAATCAAACTACTGGGACTGCATCGGACGGAGACGAACTTCATTTCTAGAAGTGTCCTCGCGCTTTATTACATTTCGAAATGACATCTGGAAGAAGCTGTTACCCTTAACGTTATAGCTGTAAATTCGTTTTACTTTTGAGATGACTGCCACCGTGTCCGTTAATACGAATCTAAGATGGAGCCAAGAATTAAAGTAGGAGGTGGGAAAGAGCAAGAGATCTGCGTCGCATTTTATTCAAGGCATCACTAGGTCGTCGCTCCCATGTTAAAATTAATGTTTCCCGCTACTACACATTTTCCCGGTTAGAACATAACCGCACTGGTTAGGATACAGTGAATTTGAAGCGCTAAATAAGGAAAGGTGAAAAAAATGACGCGCTCGTCTCATAGCATGCAGACTTAACATATACTGCCTTTAATTGAAAACATTCTCTGCAAATTCACTGATTGGTTGAAGGGAAACGAGATAATCGGAATAGTAGTAAACAAAGGAACAACAGTCACACAGGCAGTCACAGGACGGCCTTGGACAGTTTCGCACCAATAGTCACAGCAAGAACAAGTAATTAGAAACTAACAAACAGCTAATTCATTTCTGGTCCAAGAATATGCAAAATAGGTAAGCATAAAGGAAACAAATGTAAATAATATCTATAATGGAGACAGCAACTATTAAATAAACCTGACAGATTTAAGTAAATTAGAAAAAGAAAATAATAGAATATGCTACATAACTGTGTGAACACGCAAAGTTAATAATTGATAAGAACAACTATTGAAAACATCACTTTTGTTAGACAGAGATATATTGTCAGGCAGGATCACAGATGTTACGGTAACTAACACTAGATAGAAAATTACTTACGTGTTATAATTTTTCTTCAAATATTTCAATAGTTCGAGGGTTTAATAAAAAAAAGTGACATTTCACAAACAGCGCCCAATGATATATATTAGAATTATGAACAAAAAAACGAACCTGAAGATGATGGTCTTTCAGTAGAAGTGCTTAAAACTGGCGGGGAACTTAAAAGGAAGTTGTAACCATATTCATAGATCATCTGCGAAGCAACATAGCAATTCCAAACTGAAAGATTGCTGTAATTGCCCTACCTCATAAGAAGAGAAACAGACACATTTTTCTTTACCTTACCACAATTTTCTTTTCAGTGATCACATTCATTTATTTCACAGCTTATGTCGACTGTGTTCAGTTTTCGAGGGGTTACAATTTTACGAGGTCACCCTGCGTTGCTGCATACAATGTACGACTGTCATGTAATTACAATACATGACAACAAACTGCAGCACTCAGAGGAGGAGGTGGATACGAAGTGAAAATTTGCAGGTTGAGAGGGTATGTGATGTTATTTTGGTGATTATAAAATCGAGTCAGAACTACAAAAATTCGACATTATGACCTCACTTTTCAAGGCATATACGAGTACACAGAGTAAAATTTTGTAAGAAAATTTTATATAGAACCAGAGATGGTCAAAGGTAGTATCGATTTTCTAGTAGCGTCGACGATCAGCAGCGATTTCTGATTCGTGGTGTTATGGGTAATGTGTTAGAGTAACTTTAGATACAGAGTTAAATGGAGGATTCTCAAATACAAAGACGTGTTGTACCTGATGTGTGCTGGATATATACTTACTCGCTACGGGCAGTAATGATTTTTTTGCAAGATACAATACTGGAAATAATTAGGGTAAAGAAAGTTGTTTTGTTACCAATGCAATGGGAGTGTTTGTAAGTGGTGATTGAGACAATATATAGCACTCACATCCAGTGATTTTGTAAAGTTAATTGTTAATGTATAATCAGTTTATTGTGTGTTAATTGTGAGCATTATTTATTTTCAAAGAGGCAAATAAAGCTTTAAAGTTAGTGCCATATTGTTACTCATGGCAAATCAATACTATTTCCCAGATACATGTCTTTTTGATTAACTATTTTTCTCAAGAAGTTATTGTCTCAGTCATATTCGATTTAATTAAAATGTACGCTTAGCAACAGCCTTGCACAACAGCTGCTTGCTGACTATACAGTTTAAACTACTAACAGACAGCAGTGTGAAGAGCGTTACCATTGCGCAGATGAAGGTAAGAAATTTTATTATTTCAGTGATAGGATTCATTAAGCACAGGGACCATTATTTTAAAATTGATCACGTTTTGTTTTATTACCAGGGCCAATTTCAAATCATCAGAGTTGCATCAGATTCAGTTTTTGTGTTACGTAAATACATGCAGTTCCGATTACGTTTAAGATTATTGACAGTTTACATTCTCGCAATCAGAAAAGTTCAGTAGAGGGCAAAGCACATAGGCGACGAGATAAAATACACGTTCGCATACCATTCCCATTCTGAGAGATGTGTTGCAGGCTACTGTCAGTTCACTTAGTTAAAACGTACATGATTCAGTTTCTCAGTAGGACGTTGCACACGATATGTCCCGAATGCATGCACTGATTTGGTTTGGGGGGGGGGAGGGGGGGTCAAAAAGCCGTTGTATCCTCTCCTGCGGCAATCCAGCCGCAGGAATGCCCTTTTTGCCATTGCTAGTCTGCTTTTGATGTCCTCCTTGCTCCGTCCGTCATTGCTTATTGTACTACCTACGTAGCAGAATTCCTTAGCTTCATCTACTTCGTGACCTCTCCTGAGGGAATCCGGCAGCAGGAATGCCCTTTTGCCATTGATAGTCTGCTTTTCAGGTCATGTCCTCCTTGCTCCGTCCGACGTTGGTTATTGTAGCAGAATTCCTTAGCTTCATCTACTTCATGACCATGAATCCTGATGTTAAGTTTCTCACTCTTCTCATTTCTGCTACTTATTATTACTTTCGTCTTTCTTCGATTTACTCTCAATCTATATTCTGTACTCATTAGATTGTTCATTCCATTTAGCAGATCATGTAATTCTTCTTCACTTTCATTCGGGATAACAATGTCATAAGCGAATCGTATCACTGATATCGTTTCACCTTGAACTTGAATTCCACTCCTGAATCTTTCTTTTATTTTCATCTTTGCTTCTTCGATGTACATATTGAACAGTTGGTCCGAAAGACTGCATCCCTGTCTTACACCCTTTTTAATAAGAGCACTATGTTCTTGGTCATCCACTCTTGTTATTCCCTCTTGGCTCTTGCACATATTGTATATGACCCATCTCTCCCTATAGCTTACCCCAACTTTTTTCAGAATTTCGAACATCTTGCACCATATTACATTGTCGAACGCTTTTTCCAGGTCGAGAAATCCTATAAACGTGTCTTGATTTTTCTTTAGTCTTGCTTCCATTGTTAACCGCAACGTCAGAATTGCCTCCCTCGTGCCTTCACCTTTCTAAAGCCAAACTGATCGTCACCTAGCACATCCTCAATTTTCTTTTCTGTTCTTCTGTATATTATTCTTGTCAGCAATTTGGATGCATGAGGTATTAAGCTAATTGTACGATAATTTCACTCTCGTCAGCTCTTGCAGTCTTCGGATTTGTGTGTATGATATTTTTCCGAAAGTCAGATGGTATGTCGCCAGGCTCATACATTCTACACGTCAACGTGAAGAGTCGTTTTGTTGCCATTTCCCCCGATGTTTTTAGAAATTATGTTATCTATCCCTTCTGCATTCTTTGATTTTAAGTCCTCCAAAGCTTTTTTAAATTCTGATTCTAATACTGCCTCTCCTATCTCTTCTAAATCGACTCCTATTTCTTCTTCTATCACATCAGACAAATCTTCCCTCTCGTAGAGGCTTTCAATGTATTATTTCCACCTATTCCCTTTCTCCTCTGTATTTAACAGTGGAATTCCAATTGCACTCTTAATGTTACCACTATTGCTTTTTATGTCACTGAAGGTTATTTTGACTTTCCTGTATGCTAAATATGTTCCTCCGATAATCATTTTTTTTTCGATTTCTTGATATTTTTCATGCAGCCATTTCGTTTTAGCTTCCCGGCACTTCCTACTTATTTCATTCCTCAGAGACTTGTATTTCTGTATTCCAGAGTTTCCCTGAAGATTTTCGTACTTCCTTCTTTCATCTATCAACTACCTAGGCAGCAAAATAACCAATGTCGGATGGAGCAAGGAGGATTTCAAAAGATGACAAGTAATGGCAAAAAGGGCATTCCCGGCCAAGAGAAGTCTACTAGTATCAAACATAGGCGTTAATTTGAGGAAGAAATTACTGAGAATGTACGCCTGGAGTACAGCATTGTATGTTAACGAAACATGAACTGTGGGAAAATTGGAACAGAGGAGAATCGAAGCATTTGATATGTGGAGCTACAGACGAATGTTAAAAATTAGGTTGCTGATAAGGTAGGGAATTGGACAGGATGATAGGGAATCTGTTAAGACATCAGGGAATGACTTCCATGGTACTAGAGGGAGCTGTAGAGGATGACATAGATTGGAATACACCCAGAAAATAGTTGAGGACGCAGGTTTCAATTGCTACTCTGCGATGAAGAGGTTGTTACAGGACAGGATTTGGTGGCGGGTCGCATCAAACCAGTTAGAACGTTGATGACTCAAAAAAAAAAAAAAAAAAAAAAAAAAAAACTAGATACAAAGCTAAATGGGATAACAAATCAAACGGAATGCAATTACTGTGCATCGATCCACTGGAGACAAAAGGTCCCCCATATCAAAATGTTCACAAAATCTCCCTGAAGAACCTCGGAAGTTTTGTTGCTGCAAGTCTGGTTTGCCCTGTGCGGCACACACTTTTAATATGCCACGAAGATTCATGTTAGCGCGAACTCCACTGCAGAGTAAAAATTTCATTCTGGAAAGCCATGTGTTCGCAATATCCTTTCTTCCAGGAGTGCTAGTCTTGGAAGTTGGGCAGGAGAGGTTCTGAGAAGTTTGGAAGGTAGGAGACGAGGTACTGGCGGAAGTAAATCTGCGAGGACGCGTCGTGAGTCGTGCTTGAGAAGCTCAGATGGTGGTGCACTTGCCCGCGAAAGGCAACGATCCCCAGATTAAGTCTCGGTCCGGCACACAGTTTTAATCTGCCCAGGAAGTTCCATATACTATCTGTATGAGCGCGACAGCTCCTTAACGTCTGTTTCCATGAGGATGCCGTAGTGTCGTCCGAACTCCTAAGGGAATCAATAATTTACGAATAGGCAGTTAATTTACGAATAGGCGTGTTGAAAATTTGAGATGGGCGGAGAGAATGTCGGGAGGGCCCAGGCGGTTAAGCAAACTTTCTAGAGAAGCGGAGCATCATGGTTCGAGCCGCAGTCCGACACACTTTTCCAACATTCGCCATCGCTTCACCACAGTGCACTGTGTGGCTGGAAGTTACGAATTTCCCGCCCCCGCGGCCGGGAGCGTGACTCCAGCTGGCCAAGAGCACCGACTTGGCCTGCCGATCAAGCGGGAAGTTGACTGTTGAAGATTTCATTAAAAGCTTTATTTGGCAAAGATCGCAATGTAGAAAACATCGGTCGATTACTAGTTTCAGCCACTTACACGATCGTCTTTAGATCTGCAACTCATTACAAGAGGTCACAAGTCAGAAGAATTTCGAAATACAATAGCACTTACAGGAATAACTATACGAACGCCGTTAGGAGTACGTACCGAGATACAAATACGCAGTGTCTAAATAAAGAGACGCTGAGTCATTACATTGTTAACAGCCTTAAAAATATCAAAAGCAGAACAAAAAGAATAAAATTATATGGTTATGATTCAATGTCAATTTCACGAAGGTACGTGCTATGAAGTTCGGGTGAAAATATACCTTATCATAGTATTTACATTATACACCTGTCAAACATACTGTGCAGACATCTTTGTAATAATATGCAAGTGACTTAAATCACAACGGCCAACCAGTCCTTCTACTTACGAACTTTTGTAACGATTTCCAGATCTGAAGACGATAGTTTAAGCCGTTGAAACCAGTAACCTATCACTGTTTTCTACATAGCGATCTTGGCCAGCTAAAGGTCGTAATAAAATCTACAACATTAAAGAATTTTGGACCACTGTCTTCATGCTATCTCAGGTAATTGTGAGCTGGAAGCATTGCTGAACTTGGTGTGGATCTGACAGAACAGCTTTTCTAGCAGTAGTCCTGAAATAGCTACCAGCCACTTCCGAGGAGCTTTCGGAGGTAGTTTTCTTATCATGATACTGTTGCTGAAGAGTCAGTGTGTGCCTGAACAACCATCAAGCCCGTTTATGAGATAATGGCAAACTTTCTTAAGCATATTTCCAGTAATTTGATATAACTCTCTACCCCACACTTTGATGCAAAAATGAGT
This sequence comes from Schistocerca serialis cubense, assembly GCF_023864345.2. Lineage (NCBI taxonomy): Eukaryota > Metazoa > Arthropoda > Insecta > Orthoptera > Acrididae > Schistocerca > Schistocerca serialis. The sequence goes on along the minus strand of NC_064643.1, from coordinate 285,090,204 downwards.
CTGTCTACACTCTCAGAACAAAAAAAGAATATTACGTTCCACGAAGGATGTATAAGTTGGCCACAAATTGACATTCATACTATGCCGGCCGCTGTCTGAATGAATAACGCTGCAGCGCAATTTCACCGCGTAGCTTGCAAGGATAGTAAACAGGGGACATGTCGATACCTGAGCATAAAGTCTTTGCGTGATAATAATGTGACTGTATTTACTTTTTCCAGATTGGGCTAAGATCAGCCTGCTCTGGTTTCACTATCTTGTCCTTGGTCTGCTCAATGATTTTCTCCCCAAAGGTTTATAATGTAAACGTTACTTTGAGAGTGCGCCACCGCAGCTCAGTGTTCAGCATGTCTGGCTACTATGCGAAGGACCCGCTTTTGATTCTTGGCACTTACATGGGTTTCTCCTTGGTGACGGGGTACTCAGCCTCGTGAGGTCAACTTTGAGCTACTTTATTGAGCAATAGCGGCTCCAAGGTCGAAAAAGCCGACAAAGACCGAGCAGACGCTATTGGCAGAGGATGACATGGCGGTCGGTCGGTCCATTTTGACTCATCTGGACCATAACGTGAAGCTTTACTTTGCTTTTTTTGGGGTCCTGGTCTCCGACACACACCTATCAGCTGTTCCTTTCTTTTCTTTCTCTCCTATGAAGCTTCACCTGTTGTACTGGTACAGGGTGTTTCAAAAATGACCGGCATATTTGAAACGGCAATAAAGACTAAACGAGCAGCGATAGAAATACACCGTTTGTTGCAATATGCTTGGGACAACAGTACATTTTCAGGCAGACAAACTTTCGAAATTACAGTAGTTACAATTTTCAACAACAGATGGCGCTGCGGTCTGGGAAACTCTATAGTACGATATTTTCCACATATCCACCATGCGTAGCAATAATATGGCGTAGTCCCTGAATGAAATTACCCGAAACCTTGGACAACGTGTCTGGCGGAATGGCTTCACATGCAGATGAGACGTACTGCTTCAGCTGTTCAATTGTTTCTGGATTCTTGCGGTACACCTGGTCTTTCAAGTGTCCCCACAGAAAGAAGTCACAGGGGTTCATGTCTGGCGAATAGGGAGGCCAATCCACGCCGCCTCCTGTATGTTTCGGATAGCCTAAATCAATCACACGATCATCGAAATATTCATTCAGGAAATTAAAGACGTCGGCCGTGCGATGTGGCCGGGCACCATCTTGCATAAACCACAAGGTGTTCGCAGTGTCGTCTAAGGCAGTTTGTACCGCCACAAATTCACGAAGAATGTCCAGATAGCGTGATGCAGTAATCGTTTCGGATCTGAAAAATGGGCCAATGATTCCTTTGGAAGAAATGGCGGCCCAGACCAGTACTTTTTGAGGATGCAGGGACGATGGGACTGCAACATGGGGCTTTTCGGTTCCCCATATGCGCCAGTTCTGTTTATTGACGAAGCCGTCCAGGTAAAAATAAGCTTCGTCAGTAAACCAAATGCTGCCCACATGCATATCGCCGTCATCAATCCTGTGCACTATATCGTTAGCGAATGTCTCTTGTGCAGCAATGGTAGCGGCGCTGAGGGGTTGCCGCGTTTGAATTTTGTATGGATAGAGGTGTAAACTCTGGCGCATGAGACGATACGTGGACGTTGGCGTCATTTGGACCGCAGCTGCAACACGGCGAACGGAAACCCGAGGCCGCTGTTGGATCACCTGCTGCACTAGCTGCGCATTGCCCTCTGTGGTTGCCGTGTGCGGTCGCCCTACCTTTCCAGCACGTTCATCCGTCACGTTCCCAGTCCGTTGAAATTTTTCAAACAGATCCTTTATTGTATCGCTTTTCGGTCCTTTGGTTACATTAAACCTCCGTTGAAAACTTTGTCTTGTTGCAACAACACTGTGTTCTAGGCGGTGGAATTCCAACACCAGAAAAATCCTCTGTTCTAAGGAATAAACCATGTTGTCTACAGCACACTTGCACGTTGTGAACAGCACACGCTTACAGCAGAAAGACGACGTACAGAATGGCGCACCCACAGACTGCGTTGTCTTCTATATCTTTCACATCACTTGCAGCGCCATCTGTTGTTGAAAATTGTAACTACTGTAATTTCGAAAGTTTGTCCGCCTGAAAATGTACTGTTGTCCCAAGCATATTGCAACAAACGGTGTATTTCTATCGCTGCTCGTTTAGTTTTTATTGTCGTTTCAAATATACCGGTCATTTTTGAAACACCCTGTATGTTTCACACCTAAGTCTGTTCTTATGAAGATGATCCTGATATTATATTCTCTGCAACAAACTTTTTCAGAGACTAGAAACTTCATTTGTGATTGCCTGAAGTTTTTATTTCTTAAAGTCCAACATTCTGAATAGTACAACTAGACAGGAACTTAATTTACTGTATAAAATTTCATTTGTATATGTTTCCTCACTTTCCTGTTTATGGTCTTGCAGTTTCAAAAATATATTCTGACAGGTGTAGCTTTTTTTTTTAATATCATTACGCTTTTGAAACAAAATACCATAGCCCAGGTCAAGGAATTGATAATGAGAGACTTGCGCCAACGTTTTACCATCGATTTCACTGGTGCGTTTCTTAGGCAAACCATTACCTGATTTTTAATTGCCGGCATCATGAAGTTATATATAAAGCTTAAGATAGAGGTAAGCTACTTATATTCTACTCTATGAAATTTGTCTTCATTTTCTTAACTAATTACTTGATCGTCGACACTTAGTGAGTTCCTTACGTTGTCGATTCAATTGCCGCATTGATTTTTGGTACCTGGTGTTGTTGTACAGCATTCTTTTGGACGGCAGAGGCAGTTCACCGTCCGTAAAATTTTCACATGTCTATCGCAATACCACTGTGATAATATATTCACAAACAATATTGACAAAACGCTTTTCTGAGTAACTTATCTAAGCCAAAGCTCCAGTGGTCTGTGTGAATATTACAAGGAGAAACTAATTTCTCTGCATTATAAATTTTCAATGCCGTAGCAAACAAGGACGAGTACTAAAACGCGAATTCTATTAAAAGTTTAATTTCGCGTAATGAACTGCTCCTGTTTCAACATAATCTACGAACTTGAGAACGCGCGCATACACACACACACACACACACACACACACACACACACACATACACACACACACACAGAGAGAGAGAGAGAGAGAGAGAGAGACGAATAGACGGGTGGAGGAAAGAGGGAAGGGAGAATTCAAAGGGGAGAGAAGAATATAATAACGCCATGGTAACAGGCAAACAACTAATTTTCATAAAATGAGATTTTACATGCTCCACTAGAGGTGACTTCGAGGTGAATTCATCCTTCAGGAAGTACAATTCCAACTGCACAAATAAAATAGCGTTTGTGCCGCACTGCAGGTTTCTTCTGTCTACTGTTCCCATTGAAAATTAAATACGCTGTCGGCTATCCCGTTGCGGAGCATACCTTTTAGGGGAATCTTGCCAAATTGTTGATCTTAAAAGTTTTGTGTCTTTCAGGCACTGTGCGGAGTTGGTCTATTGACGCCACACAGGAAAGACGAAGCTCTTTTCCAGAACGTCATACTTACGACTAGAAGCTGTGAAGACAGTACGATGCGAGCCTTCATAAGACTAAACGCCATCCGCTACAAACTGCCGTTACATTATTACTTTTGAAGTCATTCAGATTGTTTGGTATAATGAGAGATGGTTAACAAGAGAGGAAGCCTAAAGAACAAAAGACGATCTTACGCAATATCTCATCAGCCTCGTTATTGGACTGAAATCCTACCAGCCAAAAGTATGCGAAACGTCATTCTCAACGCGATAAAAACAGAAGATATTGGTTTTAGGTTGTTCATCAGGATAGTCTACAGGGACTTAGAGAAAAATCTTCAACCGTGAAAAGTAACCTCTGGAACAAAAGGATTACGGTAAGACCACTACTGTTAACGGTCTACAGGGTGTAGCAAAACGCGATGTCGAGGGCGTCTTGAACAGACTAATCATGGGAAGTCTGCTAGAGGTGACGAGATTAATTAAGCGAAAAAAAATCGTTTTGTTCTTGAGCATTCAGCATCGGAGCTCGCAACCCACAGCAGGTGTTTCACATAGGACAGTTGATACTTTTAAAAATATCGGAAATCCCATGTATAATATTTAAAATGTATCATGTTCGTCCCTCGATGTATTGAAACATGGTGTCGATATATCGGTACATCGGTGGAAAGAATATCGAGGTACCGACCTATAAAAACATGGGCTGCGCATTGTAAATATACTGCTGGTTTTAGAACTGTATATTTAAGCATTGATTTATTATTAGAAATTCTATACATCAACAAGCTAGCGACCTGCGTGAACCCCTTAGAGCAAGAACTGAAAGGGAAACAATATGCGTTCATGCTTGGTGATAACCACTTAGATAACAATGCTAACTGCATGTGAGCAGCACAATATAATGTGTTCGATGAGTCCATCGTTCGATTTTGTTACATATAGAATTTGTCGGGAACACTTCATGTCGACTTCCCTGTTCTTTTTTATTCTTTTTCTTCCTGCAAACGCCAGCGAGCTATCAGTCGCAGTGCCAAAATTATGTGGTGGAGATGAACATTGCTGTTTCCGTTGGCAGCGCCGATTACGCCAGCATTTCCCCTCACACGTCTCCGCCAACCCCAAAGACCAGTCTTGTCATTTAGATTTTTGTTCATCTTTTTTTTGCAACTGCTTTTGAATAGCACACTATCTGCGTAAAAAGTGGTATTTCTTCAAACTGGAGCCGGCCGTGGTGGCCGTGCGGTTCTAGGCGCTTCAGTCCGGAACCGCATAACTGCTACGGTCGCAGGTTCGAATCCTGCCTCGGGCATGGATGTGTGTGATGTGCTTAGGTTAGTTAGGTTTAAGTAGTTCTAAGTTCTAAGGGACTGATGACCTAAGATGTTAAGTCCCATAGTGCTCAGTGCTATTTCTCACTTTGGAAATCTTGTTATTTGCTTCACACAGCCACCCCTCCCCCCCCCCCAAAAAGTGAAATCGGGTTTCTTCACTGTGCCACCTGTACTTGCTCACACAGTCGAACAGAAAAACTGAAATTGATGAAAGCTAAAACCCCAGTAAGATCCCTTGACACAGTGAAAGTAAAATTATGTTCTCCAACAATTTCAAAAGAACAGTCTCAAATACTTAACGAAAATTGAGAAAAACGTTTAATATGAATTCAAAATTTCGGCACTCGATATTACAATTTCGATTTCTATATATCTATATAACGGATAGAAATATCGGCGATACAAAAGGATATTATTTGTATAACATGCCGATATGTCGATACTTCAACAACCGTCTTATTCACGTGTAGTGTGCTTCAGTTATTTACGGACGGGTGGAAGGGCTACAGGCGAATAACAGAGATGCCTCAATTCAATTAAAATCGGTATATTATTCTTAAGAAACATGTGGGACAAAGTGAGGCGGCCTTCACAATGTGGGAAAAGACATGAATCCATTATTCTGGAATACTACTGACACTACCAATGTACTACAAGACAGTTGTCCTCAGCATGCAGTAATTACGTTTTACACAAGTGTTTCTTCTTTCTGCTTCAATGTCTCTGCATGCCGTTAAAAAGTTTTGACCATTATTATACTTTCTGAATAAAAAAGACCAAGTGAATGGAGAAGACATAAAAGTAGGCCTCTGAGCCAGAATAATTAATATTTTCTCGGAAATCACACTGTAAATTTCTCTAGCCATCGGATATTCTCCTCTGTAATAGCATATAAATTGACTAACTTTTTGTCAAAATCGTCAAATTCAATAATTCTCGTTTTTATTTATATCCATTCTTGTAGAATTACAAAATGTCCTCACTTCTACAGATTCTACTGATGTTAAGGCACTCTTAATACGGGATACAGTCTATTTGGAAATACCACAAGGTTTTGTTGTCATTTTGTGATCTTGCATAAAATTTAAATTATTCTTGGCTAGTTCACTGTTGACCAGATCAGTACAAAACCTTCAGTACGTTCGATACGACACTTTTACATTGTTTTCCAATGTCTTTTTGACCTTTACGCACACCGCTTGGATTAGTACTACACGTAGGCCATTGCTCCTGCGTTTCGCTCTTTACCGAAACAGTTTTCAATCTACCGTTACGTGGAAAACTAAAACGACACGTCAGCATATGAAAAGCAGAAAATTCAGGTGGCGCTGACCTACTGCACTGTTAACGGCGTACATTTGGGAACAAAGCTATGAAGCAGGCAAATTGCAAGGCGCGGGTCTGATCATGAGGCGTCTAACTTCGTGACGGTCACTCCAATGGACTTGTTATGGAGAGGAATACTACCAATGCTAACTCCTTAATACTGGCATATATCACTATTGTTTCAAACCGGAAATTCCGTCACCCCTCACCCCTTCCCTTCTCCATTCCCTAACACATTCACCTTTCATTACCGGACAGTGGAAAACGATACAGCGTCTACGTACCGTCTAGTATGACCATTGAAGTGTAATACACTGAGCTGACAGAAGTTATGGGATACCACATAATATGGTATTGCACCTCCTGTTGCCCAGAGTAGTGCAGCAACTCGGCATGGCATGGACTCAAAAGTCGTTGGATTTCCACTGCAGAAATATTTAGCTTTGCTGTCCGTATAGCCGTCCATAACTACCAAAGTGGTGCTGGTTCAGGATTTTTTATACGAACACATCTCTCGATTATGTCACCCAAACATTCGATGTGATTTTCGTCAGACGGTCTGGGCGGCCAAATCATTCACTTGAATTTTCCAGAATGTTCTTCAAACCAATCGCGAACAACTCTGGCCTAGTGCATTGTCACCCATAAAAAGTGCGTCGTCTTTTGGGAACATGAAGTCTCTGAATGGCTGCAAATTGTCTCCGAGTAGCCGAACAGACCAGAGGACCCAGTCCATTGCATGTAAACAAAGCCAAAACCATTCTGGAGACACTATCAGTCTCCGCAGTGCCTTGTTGACAACTTCGGTCCAAGGCTTCGTTGGGTCTCCGCCATACTCGTACCCTAACATCAGTTCTTATCATCTGACCAGGCCACGGTTTTCCAGACGTATAGGGCCCAACCTATATGGTCTCGACCCCAGGAGAGGCGGTACAGGCGATGACGTGCTGTTAAGAAAGGCACTAGTCGATCGACTGCTGCCATTAACCATTAACGCCAAATTTCGCCGCACTGTCCTAGTGGACAGTTTCGTCATAAGTCTCACATTGATTCCGACGGTCATTTCACACAATGTTGCTGACTTGTTAGCACTAACTCTACGCAAGCCCCGCTGCTCTCGGTCGTTAAGTGAAGGACGTCGGCCGCTGCGTTGTCCGTGGTGAGAGATAATGCCTGAAATTTCGTATTCTCGGCACGTTCTTGACACTGGGGATCTCGGAATATTCCCTAAAGATTTCTGAAATGGAATGTCCCATGGGTCTAGCTTCAATAACCATTCCGCTCTCAATGTCTGTTAACTTTCGTCGTGCGGCCATAAACATGTCAGAAACCTTTTCACATGAATCACCTGAATAGAAATGACAGCCCCGCCAATGCACTGCCCTTGTATACCTCATGTACGCGATACTACCGCCATCTGTATAAGTGCGTGCCACTATCCCATAACTTTTGTCACCCCAGTATAAAGTGAGTTGTCATGACATCACAGACTTTAAGTTTTCGTCCGCTGTGTTATTTGCAATGCGTCGTATTAATGGATCAAATATGCTTTTAACGACTGAAAATACCTTCATAACGCTGTGTTACTCACGAAAGCACTGTAGGTTTTCTGTTAAAGGGGGATAGGACGTCAAACGGGCCGACTTGGAGCAGGAGAGGCACCACAGGACATTTTAATTTCCACTGTCTATAGTTTTACAAATAAATTCACAAAACTTTGTCAGCATGACCAGGAAGGATTCAGAATTCACACTCATAGCAGTGGAAGTTCGAAAACATAACGAAGTAATTTTTTTTTACATGTGTAATTTCATGATTTTTTTCACTTACTAAGGGCAGCATTTGTTGCTATAGGTACACTTTTCTTCATAAGTAAGAGAGATGGTTCGATGAATTTTGCGCAGCACACAAACCATACTTAAAGGTGTATGAAACTCTAGAATTTTCCAAATCTATTAAAAACTGTGGTAAAAATTGAGGTAATTAACCACAAAATTTGTGTTTTTTTATAAACATGAAGTTTAAAATACAACGGCTCATTCGTTTTTACATAAATTAAATAAATTCTAGAGTTTCATACACCTGTAAGCATGGTATGTATATTGCAAAATTCATCAAAGAATCTCTCTAACTTGTGAAGAAAAGTGTACGTATAGCAACAAATGCAGCCATTGTTAAGTGAAAAAATGATGAAATTTCACACGTAAAAAAAATTTATTTTGTTATGTTTTCGAACTTCCACTGCAATGAGTGTGAATCCTGGATCCTTCCTGGTGATGCTGACAAAGTTTTATGAATTTATTTGTAAAAGTATAGACACTGGAAATTAAAATGTCCTGTGATGCCTCTCCTACTCTAAGTCGGCCCGTTTGACGTCCTACCCCCCTTAAAATAGCTGTAGCGTATACGACAGAAATCAGGAATGAGAAGCAGTCGTAAACAGAAGTCTGATAACGTTTTGGGCATCTACCATGGCTACACCGACTTCAAAACAACGCACTGCATCTACACCGCCATCTGGCCTCACTATACCCCCACGATGTTGTTTTATAACGTGACAGTAGACATCCAGTGTGAATTGATGTTTAGCCGTCTTCGTAGGGCGCAAAAATCGTATCTCAAGAGTGGTTCAGTCTTCAGTCAAACCGGAAAAATGTTTGGCATTTTCTGTTTTAAAACTGTGACGAATGAACACTGGATTGAGAAGAAGACGCAGGCCATTACTTAGGCTGGCCTGCAGAAACATGAAAAAAAGCTGACCTTAACATTTCCCGATTGATTAATACGGCAGGATGCGCGGTTCTTGACGCACAGTGAGGCCATCAGAGAGAAAGCTGCGAGGTTCCCTCGCGAGCGGCCAGGTGCGCCCGCGGCAGATGTATTGGGGTCGTTTTATTTCGTCTGCGTGACGCAACGCAGCGAGTGACGCGTAAATAGGACGGCCAGTCGCCGGCCGGCTCGGCCACTACACAAATGGCCGCCTTATAAGGAGAGAGCGGGGCTATTTCGGCGCGGAGCGCGACCTTGCCCCGATCGCGACCCGCGCGGGAAGACTCCAGATAACAGCTGGCTCAGCCGCTCACGTCCTTCCGGCTGTATCAGCTGCTGCTACAGTACTGTGCACGGAAGGAGGCTGGTGGTGGGGCAAGCGGACTGCATACCACGTGACGCACCAGCCAATAGCATCGTTTTTCCGCGTCTGAGTAGGGTGACCGTAGGACACTACGCCGCCGGCACACGGCACGAGGCAGCTAGGGCTGTCACTACGTGTTCTGCCGCCCTAGGCGAGAACTGAAAGACGAAGCCCTCCCTGTTTTACTACCATCAGTATCGGTTATATCCCCCCCTCCCCTCCAACACCAGCAACAACCAACAGCACAAAGCTGCATATCTGTTATTATTAAACCAAGATGACCAGATGTCCTTAGTTTCCGGGGACAGTCCTAAATTTTTATACTTTGTCCACAATTCCTTTAAAACTGATTGAGTACAACAAATGTCCTCTAATTTTTGGCTTCTTTCCTCAGTTTCTGGAATTTCCCAAAGTAACTTTAACAACAAGAATATGTGAACAAAAAATGGTTAAAATACCTCTGAGCACTATGGGACTTAACATCTGAGGTCATTAGTCCCCTAGAACTTAGAACTACTTAAACCTAACTAATCTAAGGACATCACACACATCCATGCCCGAGGCACGATTCGAACCTGCGACCGATGCACCTCGAACCGCTCGGCCACTTCGGCCGCCAATGTGTGATCACTTTAAACTTGAAACTTCCTGGCAGATTAAAACTGTGTGCCGGACCGAGACTCGAACTCGGAAGTTTCATATCAATGCCCACTCCGCTGCAGAGTGAAAATGTCATTCTGGAAACATCCCCCAGGCAGTGGCTAAGCCACGTCTCTGCAATATCCTTTCTTTAATGAGTGCTAGTTCTGCATGGTTCGCAGGAGAGCTGCTGTAAAGTTTGGAAGGTAGGAGACGAGATACTGGCAGAAGTAAAGCTGTGAGGACGGGGCGTGAGTCGTGCTTGGGTAGTTCAGTTGGTGGAGGACTTGCCCGCGAAAGGCAAAGGTCCCGAGTTCGAGTCTCGGTCCGGCACACAGTTTTAATCTGCCAGGAAGTTTCATATCAGCGCCCACTCCGCTGCAGAGTGAAAATCTCATTATGGAAACTTTAAACTTGAACTCAAATGAATATACCAGCGCCTCCAAATTTGGCATCAGTTGCTTGTTTTATTTAATGGCAAGAAATTGGTCAAATAAAGGCGTGGAACAATTTTCTTGTGCAAATGAATTTTTCCCTCGAGTTCAGAAATTATGCTATACTGATGTATACCGTCAAAAACTGTTCCTGCTTGGAAGTACTGCTGTTGCGGGGCTTTGCCGACAAAGAGTGAGGAGTGTGACAAATCCTGGGTGTGAGCTGGTGTGGAACCACGAGAGAAGGGAAGAGCGCAGATTTATTGACGGCGATACTGCACGAGGCAGGCGTCGCAGCCGGGAGGGGATGTCAAAGGAAGCGCGTCTCCTGTCCAGCCGACGGCTCAGGGGTGGGAAGCAATTTAGCGCCAAACCAACCACCTATCGATTAACGGACACCGCGCCCCGCCACCCCGCGCCATCCGCGACGCACTAGCCTTGTTGTGACGTCACGGCGGTTGAAAGGACGGCGCCTGCGGAGCCGCGAGAGACTCCAGCGACCCCACGCGGTGTGCGATAGGTGCTTCAAACAAGAGTACTCTCACGATACAGTCCGTTACGGCGAGTTTTTATGCGGATGATACGGCCTTTCTGACAACTGGACGACACTTGGACCAGCTAATCACTAGGATGCAACAGCAACTTGCTGTAATGGAATGCTGGGCGCTGCAAAATAAGATAACGATCAACCCGACGAAGACGGCAGCCGTTCTGTTCACACGGAAGAAACCACTTCTGAACGACAGACTCCAAATAGCTGACAAATTTATCCCATGGTCGCCGGGAGTGAAGTATCTCGGTGTCTACCTTGACAAAAAATTACTCTTTACGCAGCATATTGACGACAAGAAGACGGCAGCCTAGAAGATTGCCAGGTCATTGATTCCGTTCCTGAAGAGTAAGGATCTCAACCCTAAGACTAATCTCCAATTGTATAAGGCAACAGTGGAACCCACAATGTTGTATGGCTCCACTTCGTGGGGAACTACGTGCGTCTCCAACTACAACAAACTCCAAGCGCTGCAAAACATTTGCTATCGATGGATCACAGGAGCTCCATGGTGGACAAGAAACGTCGACATCCGCACCGCACTCCACGAGACCACTGTACAAGAGAAGGTCCATGACAAGGCTCTACGAGTTTTTGACAAGATTGATGCCCTTAGGGACGAAGTTCGACAATTAGAATAGGTGGAACGGTAAACCCTGCAAGATGGCACAAGTATCGAGTACCGAAGTCAATAACGTTTCACCCCCCATAGGCAATCTGTCATAACACGAGGAAGCAGTCACACATAACAGCCTTGACACATTTCACCCTCCGCAGGAGATAGACATCACCAAAGACAGCAGGCTAAAGGACCCATTGCGTGTCCAAGCCTAACTGAATGTGTAATAAATAAAGTGTTTTCCTTTTATCCTTACATCCCATCCTAGAAGAATAAGTCATCAAGAATGATCGCTTCAGTTCACACTACACTAAAAAAAAAAAAAAAAAAAAAAAAGATACAGTCCGATTCACGAGCGAAGGCGTTCGGCGCAGGCCGAGGCACAGACGGGGATTGCAGCGATGCGGCCTCCAAACGACACTTGCGGCACCTGCACAGAGGTGTGTTGCTCTGTCCTGCAAATTACGTCCTTCACTTCTTTATGTAGCATTCTGATTTACCACTATCACCAGCCGTGACCACTCGCAGTCAGTGTAGTATAAATTCAATAAATAAATCGCTACGACAACTTGTAATACTCGCACTGGCTACGATGTTCACATCAGAGCACACGGAGCACTACTCAACGAACATCGACTGTTGGAAAATGCGTGACATCAAGCGCACAGAATGAACCTTAAGTCGACCTCTTCCGTTCGTGTGTGCGGCTATAGTACGCTCTCGTTACGATTATATGTGTATTGCTTAAATAAATTGGCGCTGTTCATCTACATCGACTAGGATTCACTTTGGTCGTAAACACTTCTTCTTCTCCTTCTCCTTCTCCTTCTCCTTCTTCTCCTTCGTCACTTCAAGGAGCAGGCGAGCCTCGCTAGTTCCGATCTCAGCCTGGTCAATTCTTCTGCAATTTTCCGGGATCGCTTTTCCTTGTGGTCCGTAGTTCTATACTTGTTATGTTAGATATTCTTCTGGCATCTTATGGATACGTTCTAGCCAATTTACTCTCTTTCGTAATATTAATTCGTTAACTGAATAAATTTACAACTCAGCTTTCTCGTGTCTTCGTTTTTTACCTGATTTCTTAGACAGCAACCTGTGTTGCGTCTCATAAATTTAAGTTCAGTGGACCGTACATGTGTCTCGTTTTGCGTTCGTGTTATCCACGCCTCTGAGGCTTGCGTCAAAACAGATGCAGCCTTTACTTTATTAAATCTGTTTTTGGTGTTTTATACACTTGGTTGCCTTGTATTTTTTGTACCAAACTTGATCTGATCATTAGTTATTTTATTCGGTACGGGATTTTTAGTCTTATAGTTTATGTCGCAACATAGGAAGTTAAAGTAGGACACTTTTTCTAAAACGTGACTATTTTTGAATGTATAGGGTCTTTTCCTCTAAAAGGCATAATCTTAGTATCTCTGTGAGAAATATTGTTATCCTTTCATATCTGGTATAGACAATGTAATTGGCCTTTGAGGTTCGATGTTAGTCTCGTGTAAAGTTATTTACTTATCAGCGAACACCGTGGTGATCATCCAGTTATCTGCTTCTTCTTAGCGCTTCAGTTGACCGTGGTTTTCCATTTCTAATGATGTTGTCAATATGTATATTAAAAGGGTAGGTGATAAGCTACATTCCTGGCTCACACCTCTGTTAATTGTGTAATTACATGCCAGTCTTCTCTCTACCCAAGCTTATTACGATCCTTGTTTCTTGACAGACGGTTATAATTGGAACCCCATCTTTCTAAAATACTCCATAAAATACTCCGGATGACATGGTCAACAGTTTTCTCGTATGTGCGACTGTAGACGTTGCCACTGTATTTCACTGACGAAAAGCTTTCGGTTTCCAGACAGATTGCAGTGTTTTTCATGACTGCCATACTCACCATCTTCTGATCAGAAAACGATGAACACGACACTCGTCGAAACGCCGCGGTATCTTAACGCTGCCACCTGCCTGAATTTCCGAAAGCTATTCATCAGCTTTCTCGTAGTCAATAAAACGAATCTCTGTTTCCATATTAACCTCCTTTCTCGTTTCTATGCATTGTCTTTTCACTATAGTTTTGTCACTAAAAGAGCTTTCCTCGTAGTATCTATTACTATATTGAAGTAAAATTATTTAATTTGCAATCTTCAGACTGTAGACCAGAACGATAAATGTGTTGTAATAAATATAATTCTTGTTGATAAAGATGTTAAATCACTGGTGGGCATCTGTTTCCCAGCTCTAGTTTTACAACTGGATTTTTTAGTGAACTCTCTCTTGGCTGTATGTGCTACCACGCAGTATCTAATTTTCTCTATTAATGGTTGGACTACTGACACAGGTCTTGTTATTTGTAACCACTGCACAACAATAACTATTAGTAAATAAGAAAAACTAACATGTCTTCACCTAATTATGTGTTATTACTTTGGACCCACAATTCCATCTCATGTTAAGGTATTCCGGTTGATTGCTCAGTAGGTTGACTGGCGGGGAAGACGGGGAAACACAGTGATTTCATCGGTCCCAAAATCGAAGGTGTCAAAAACTAAGGGAAGTACAACACCAACAGCACAGTCCAGTCGCTGCGAAAGGAAGATGGGCAAACAAAGAGGCATAAGGAACGTCAGATAAGCAGGAAAAGTAAAGGACAGGAGAGGGATGGTGGGAGGGGGGAGGGGCGAGAGAATGAGGCACCCCAGAGACGTCATGCGAGACTGGGTGCCAGCACTTTCGATTCCCATTCCATATCATGGCTCCGATACACCAACAGAAGAAGACATTAGAAAGGGGAAACAAAACAACACAAAATGCCAGACAACACTTAGGGAAAAGAGCGGCGATGGGGGACTTGGTTGTTGGTTGGCTTGACAAGGCGAAAAACCTCTCATACCAAAGCCAAATGGAAAGACTCTAGTTCCGGAAATAAATTCAGATACTTAAATCTTGGAGGACAAACCACGATCACGAAGAAAACCGAGGGTGGAATTAACCGTGTGAGTGTCATCCCCTAACAACCACGACAGAGAGAGGTGGAAGGAGCATTTAGTGCAGAGGGCAAAAAGGCAGGGTCAAGCCAGCAAAATATGGATCATTGAAAAGGGGTCCCACGACTACAAAGGAGGAGGGGGTTGGTCATTATGGCCAGTATCAAGATGGCAGTGGATGGTAGACTCCTGCCACAAGAGGCAGAAAGAAGAACGTGATGTGGTGGGAGACCTATTAATTGCGCGAAGTTTGTTACACAGGAGAGTGCCCACGACGGTGCAAAAAGGAATTTGATGTGAAGCCTCAAATCCGCCCTCAGAGAGGTCACGGAGGGTGTAGATGGCAGCCTTCACAGCCAGATGGTTAGCAACCTCATTATCTGGGATACCCATGTGGCCAGGAACTCAAATAAAATCAACTGAAGAAGCTAAAAGATTGGCAAGAAGGTCGTTGATGGTAGAAATGAAGGTGTGGCCGGAGAAACACTGAGTGACATCCTGAAGACCAGTCATCGAGAACATGCATAACAAAACTGGCCATCAGTTCCACGGTAAACATCTCACATGTGGCGGGGAAGAGATGGGGTTCCATGCCAACATACCATGTAGTTGGCGGATTTAGAGCCGTCGTTGTAAACAATAGAACCTAAAAGCGGGCATAAGAAACTACAGAACGGCATCAGAGGTTTTCAGACCCCAGGAGAGATGCATTCGAGTATGTGGCCAAGGAAATAAGCACGGGGGTTGTGGTGTTAGGGCCAGCCGGCGTGGCCGAGCGGTTCTAGGCGCCTCAGTCCAGAACAGCGCGCTGCTACGGTCGTATGTTCGAATCCTGCCTCAGGCGTGGATGTATGTGATGACCTCAGGCACTGCCTGCAGGTGAACAGCGACCGTTAGAAATTAAAATTGCAGAGCAGCCAAAGTTCGCATGTTATTTTTCCTTTACTCTGACACGTTTCACCCGTCCAATGCGAGCAACTTCAGAACTTATGTAGCCGACGGCCACACGTCACAAATATCAGGCAGTGTCCAGCGCCACCGTCGTACATATTTTATATATGACAGGGGCGCTTTTAAAACGTGTGTCCGTCGGCTACGTAAGTTCTGAAGATGCTCGCGTTGGTCGAGTGCAACATGTCAAAACAGACGAAAAGTCACCTGCGACTTGTGGTCACTCTGTAATTTTAATTTTAGTTAACGATTGTTCTTGTTACTCATTTGTTGCCAGCAGTTATTCTGTTTTAGACATATTTCCCAGTGACATTGCGAGGTGCCATGCCTAGCAGTGTATTTAACACTAAATTCGTCTAGTTAGGTTTAAGTAATTCTAAGTTCTAGGGGACTGATGACCTCAGAAGTTAAGTCCCATAGTGCTCAGAGCCATTTGAACCATTTGTAGTGCTAGGCTGAGAACGTAGGGAATAGGACAAAGAGTCGAGATGAAATTATGGCATGAGAAGAAGCGAGGAAGAGCCTAACTGGTAATCCCACCTGAGGGCAGGCAGTAGGTGGGCAACATCCCAGAGCAGCTAAAAGTAGAGTAGGAGGGGTGAGCAGAAAAAGAGCGGATAGCGATGGTATACGAAACCAAAAGCTGGGACAACCGAATAGAAAGCGGGGGGAGGGGGGGGGGGGGGCGTGAAGGCACCGGTGGCCAAGCACATACCCCAAGATACTGGACTGGCTTATACTCGTATTGGACACGTCACGGTCACGGTCGACTTCGTCTGTATAGCCTGACAAAGATGATGTTGGGGTAAATACAACGTAGGAGGCATTTAGAGGCGTGATGGAAAGCCCACATTGGTAACCTGATCATTGGGAGGCGGGAAGGTAACGAGAGAATCAATGGGAAGTGGCTACTATCGCAAAATTCATTGTATGATGACCAGTGTAATGAAGAGAAAAGAGGAGGGGAAGTGAGCGAAAAATCAGTGGCAGAGGAAGTGCCATAAATGGAACTGAAATGGGTGAGGAACCATCATTAAAAGGGCACTGGTCGTGGTCAGCACGAAACTGGTCTATGATGAGACACTGACTAGATGAAAAAGCAGTACATTAAAGTCTCCAAGAAGGAGAAGGTGGCTTATCAGGAGTGAGATAGGGAACTTTGAGAGAACTGTGACCACAGAGTCTATGTAGTCCTGGACAGCAACCGCTTCCAGTGTTGTACAAAGGGGAATCTATGAACTAACAATGTTCTTATGGATCAATGTGCAAACACCACTGAAAGCCCTCAAAGTGTTGATCTGGTTCAGACAGATAGCACGGAACCCAAGAAGGGTCAGCGACTGATTATTAGCAGAAAGATATTCCTATAGAATGACACAAACTACAGAGTAAAAGGAAACAAATGACTGCAACTCTAGATAGTGACGGTAGTATCCACTACAATTCCACTGAATAATGAGGGGATGGGGATCCAAACGACAGGCGAATAGCCCAAAGCCTGTCATGTCACAGTCCATCACCAACTAGGAAAGCGACATCCATAAACAAGAAGTCAGACTCAGATTGCGAGGGGAGGGTTGGCACCTCCAGTGGTACAGAAGGGTCCTTGTTCCTGGTCTTCTATTTCTTCTTCTCCATTGTAGGTTGAGGAGGGCGGCCTGGAGAGAAAGCAAGCTTCAAAGAAATTTGAAACAGTGATAGACCAGGTGACCTTGGGGCAAACAGACTGAGGATTCTACAATCAATGTGAAGTAGCAGGTCTGCATTCTGGAAGTCGCTGGGGGAGGGGGGGCAGGGGAGGGGGGCGATGAATTCCATAAGGGGTCCTCATCAATGGCAGACACTTAAGAAGGGGAAAACATCTCTGGATGGCTATACTGAGTTGCATCCAGATGGGAGGCTAGGGGAAACACGGGGGGGGGGGGGGGGGGGGGCGAGGAGAGGGGAGCAGGTATGGGATAAGGAGGTGGGGGGAAGGACGTACCAGTGGCAAAGGTAGATGTCATAGACACAAGGTAAAGTTGGTCATATTTCTGAGATAAGCCTCGGAATAGAATAAACTATCAAGGGACTTATACTCCTGCACCTTATTGTCCTTCCTATAATCAAGGCAATCTGGCGAGCATAGAGAGTGATGGTCATGACAATTAGTGAACATGAGCAGTGGGACTCAGGAGTTCCCCTCATGGAGTTGCGGTGCACTTTCACTGCATAGTAACAGTGGAAGTCATATGCCCAAAACGCAAGCACTGAAAACACCACATGGGGGATGGGACATATGGCTTCGTGTCACATCAATAAACCATTAACCTTGGTCTTCTCTGGAAAGATATCCTTCTAAAACTCCAGCATAAAGGCGCCAGTATCGATGCAACTGTCTATGGCCTTTATGAAACTGATGAACGAAGTTAATGCCCTGCTATGCCGTATTGGCCCAGAGTTCTTCATCAGTTTGAAGGATGATGTTCCTTTGAAAAATGGCACCCTGAACCATATTCAAGCTGCCACTGTGGGGCGAGCGGTCTTAGGCGCTTCAGTCCGGAACCGCGCTGCTGCTACAGTCGCAGGTTCGAATCTTGCCTCAGGCAAGGATGTGTGTGATGTCCTTAGGTTAGTTAGGTTTAAGTAGTTCTAAGTCTGGGGGACTGATGACCTTAGTTGGTAAGTCGCACAGTGCTCAGAGCCATATTCAAAACTGATATGAATTCGCATCAAGATGCTCACGGGCATGAAGGGCTGCAGATTTGGTGACAGAAGTTCTGATCAACAGTAAATCTGACCGCATCTACTCAGACAGCCCGCTTCATTAAACTTGTCTTTGATAGTTTCTGCGAAAACTAACGGCTTGGTAGCGGTTCAAGTGTCTCTGTCAGTCCTGGTGCAGATCCAATAGTGGGGAAATTGTATAACCTCAAGCTGGTGAGACTGGTCCTCTTCCCAGGGGCATGCAGGGAAGAGAAGGCCGCAGGGTCATAAGAAGCAGCATTATGGGGTCCATTCCCAACTAAAGACGCGGCTGTAGAAGAATGGCCAGTCATTTGGAATTGTATGTGTTCACATGCGAAGTGTCCACCCTAATAACACCCCTCCGATCAGAGCTCTCCCCATGGGGGGCCACCCAGCCACAGCAAGGGCTATCTGGCACGATGGACGTTACTGGAAGCTCTGATGCTCCAAAATGACAAGCAACCACAGCTAGGAACACTTCGTGAGGTAGCAGCTCAGGAGGTTCAAACAAAAGGGTACACAGTGCCACCATCACATGGACTGGCTCGTGTTCTGGCTATGCAGCGTTAAGAGGAAAATGGCGTCGAGTAAAAGACAGAAGAGGCACTATGGCCACACGCTGAATATGCTAACTAAGGTGTTATTCCCCAGATGGCTCACACTATGGAGACAGAGTTTAGAAGAGGGCCAAAACCGCCAGAAAGAAAAGGTGAAATAAAGCAAGACATGAATGTACACCAGAAACCAGGAGGATAGCTGGGCCGACGTAAGCAAGGACACTGAAAGGGCAGAGGCGAAGGAGCGAGGATAGGGAGTGAGGGGTGCAGGGAAGAGCCTGGGAAGGAAGTAAGTGCCACAGTAGCTTGAGGCCCCATGTGTGTTACACAGGAGCTCATGGAAGTTCTGTGATGTTGGAATTTAACTTGCTGTTCTAGTCTGTACCCCAGGTTTTCTATGAGTTCAAGTAAGATGATTTTGCAGGCCCATCGAGGGAGTGTTCAGAAAGCTAGCGAGGCGAAAACAAGAAAGTAGATAGGGGGAGGAGGAGATGGGCAGAGAGAGGGGGAGGGATAGGAGGTGATGGACAGAGAGAGGGCGAGGAGAAGGAGACAAACAAAGAGAGGGGAGAGGGTGAGATTGTCAAGGAGAGAGAGGGGGGCGGGAGAAGAAGATCAGACATTATATCCATTTTTCATGCATATTCAGCAATTGCGAAGCATTGCCGGGTTCGCTAGTGTTGTATATTGTTTGTGGCCTAAACAATTAAAAGATTTTGTACAATAATTTTTAAAAATTTTCTGAAAATATTTTCGATCGCGTTCTCTATTTCCTGATAATTATTCATTAACTTTATCCCAAAATAATTTTCATTTGTACATGCGACACTACCAGTATTGTATATGTTTGAAACGGCATGAATATTCCATAAAAGTCAGTTATTGTAGCCTGGAATTTTAAAATAAAAATTCTTTTGCTCTATCATCTAATCAATTATTTCACGTTCCTTCGAACTGTGCATGTAACTGATAAGATTTTTTCACAATGGATCAAGCAACACAGTGGCTACATTGTATGTTACTGTGGAGGTAATTTCAGCAACTATGCACTACTAGTGGTACCTAATTTATTTTGATTTCCTCTACCGGTATTTTCACACCAGTCTGATGAAGACGTATACTTAGGTCATTACGTAAAAACAATAGTAGGTCTAACAGTTGTTCATAGCCCTCGAATTTTTTCTTAAGTTTTCGTAAGTGTGAATACAGGAATATGAGCACAATACATCATAAACACAGTTTGGTTTTCGTAAGTGTGAATACAGGAATATGAGCACAATACATCATAAACACAATTTGCATCAGTTTTTCACATGAAGATTCAGCCTCGTAGCCCCGATTCGACAGGAACGGGAAGGAACTACCCTTCCAGTCGTTGTCTTCAGCAGGCCTATTAACAAAAACTCATCAAGTGTTTCTAGAACTTCTATTCTACGAGTATTATGTATACTGTGTATCAATCTTTCTCAAAATAGTTTAAACCTTAGGGAGAGTTGTGGATCATAATAATGGCTTTGTTGTAAAATATCGTTCATGACTTGCATGTGGTTCATCGTGCGACACTCACTGGTAAAAGCAGCTCGTTTCTTCGATTTAACAGATCCAGCGTATCTTTTCTATGAGGCTGTTGGTGATTTTAATGAATAATATATCGTGCGTTTCAAGGAGGGGTACAAGGGGCCTATAGTTTTTTATGTGCCGTCTGTCTCCTTCCCTGTGAGATACAAAAGCTGCAGATTTTTTCAGTTTGCGGAATTCTCTTCCTTTGCTGATGTGCTGTAAATAATTTTATAAGTTGCGTACATGTTAATTTTCTGCCAACTTTAATCATTTCTGTTGAAACACACAGACATTTCCAGGATTCTTTCCTTTCTTCATATCTCCCAAAACCTTACGTTACTGATATGGTATTAATTCCGACATATGATTATTTTCATTATTAACTATTTGCAGTTCTTAATTCATTTCCTGAACCAAACAGACATTCCGATACTTGTGTAATTGTCCGACATGATATTTGCTGTTCCACTTGCCATCGTAACTGATGAAATTGATACCTGTGCCAAACACATTTTCGGTTTTGTCTTCTTCGCGCTGTTACTGTATTTAATTGTTTCTCTTATCAAATTTTCACTGTATATTATGTTACGATTAAATATTCTGGACACTTGGCAATATATTTTGTTACTAAGGTTTGAATTAAGTGCACATTAGCGAGTTTATTGACGGCAGTCAGTGGTTTCTTATTGGTGAGTTAATTAGATAAGAAACTGTTTTATAGCAAAGGAAAAAACTAGTACAACAATCGCAGTTCCTTTCGTTTTTATCCTTATTGTCTATTAAGAACGTTGCACAACTATGACGAATCTTTCAGCGGTCTGCGTTTGAAGCAGAGAATGCGTTGACATGTACAAAATTTAATTCCACTCTCTTGATTTAAAATGCATCGCCGAGTGACGTTATCTGTCGAGGCTGGGTTTGCCGCTCCCGGACGAACCACTTCCGCAGTTAAGTCTGCGAGGATGACGTCACCTGTGTTGTCAAACCGAGATGAGCTGCGTCCTAATCCCAGATTTCCGAGATAAGCTCCCCCATCAGGTGCGCAAATTCAGCGCCGATAAGCTCTTCTTATCTGCCACGCCGCCTGGCTTAGCGCTGGCATCGCTCACGGTGACAGGCCAGTCACAAACAGCGCTGGTCGTCAACAAGGTTTCGTAGGACCCCAAGAAAGCGTTGTTAGTAAATTCAGAGAACCAGGTTCAACAAGGGCTGCGCAACAGTTCTGCCACCTTTAACGTATGTTTCGCGTAGAAATCATGACACGAACCCCCCATGGTAGAATATAGACAATAGAATTTAACTGAACAGGAAGCGCAGCTAATAATGGTCCGATATACCGTCCGTTGTCTCTGTTTCTTAGTGAGTAACCGTAAATGTAAACACTAATAAAAAGATCGCTCATATCTGCATAGCACCGTTGGCTCATTTCCCTTTTCAGAAAAGGCATAGGAACGTGGTACAACGGGAAATAAGCAGTATAACGTTGTTTGCAACTATAAAACCGAGAGAACGACTCCAGTGATGAAGAGATAGCCGGCCATTGTGGCCAAGCGGTTCTAGGCGCTTCAGTTTGGAACCGCGAGACCGCTACGGTCGCAGGTTCTAATCCTGCTTCGGGCATGGATGTGTGTGATGTCCTTAGGTTAGTTAGGTTTACGTAGTTCTAAGTTCTAGGGGACTGATGACCTCGGATATTAAGTCCTATAGTGCCCAGAGTTATTTGAACCATTTGTTGAAGAGATATACTGCATGTGCAGATTACTGCAGGCGTTATCATGCTGAAGACGTCAAGCCAAGTCAGTCACTTTCGTCAGTGAATGAAACTATACCTTGCTCGTATAACTAATCAAACATCTGAGAACCTACCTCAGCAAATAATTGCTCAGTTTGAAAAAAAGGGTCGAATTTTTAGATTTAGCTCCTGTCGACGTAGTCTTTGGAAGTTAGAGATCAAGCTATGGGCGAAAAAACGGCTGTTTAGTTTTCAAAGGAACTGTCCCTGCGTATGTCATAACCTACACTTCAAGACAAGAAGAAAGACGTGCCACAACGGGACGGAAATCGGTAGATGTGATGTACATGTACGGACAAACAGATGATTACAATTTCAGAAAAATTGAAAGAGTTATTCAAGAGAAAGAGCTTCACAAACAGAAGGTCAGCAACGCATTGGTCCACCTCTGGTCCTTATGCAAACAGTTATTCGGTTTGCTATTAATTCACAGAGTTGTTGAATGTTCTCCTGAGGGATATTGTGCCGTATTCCGACCTCATCTCTTTTCCTCCATTACCAGCTCATTCTCCATTCCCCTAATTAGCATTCGCTGTCCACACATTTACGTCCCCTCCCCCCCCCCCCTTTGCCCCCTCCCGCCCCTTCTTTCACCATCTACTCACCATTTAGACCTTCAACTCAAACACTACTCCTACGTTTCACTTACGGTACAAATAACGAACGAGATGGCGCAGTGGTTGTGGAACACCAGGCCCGCATTCGGGAGAACAGCGCCTCCAACTCGGCTCGGGTTCTCCAGTTTTATGTTTTACGTGATTTCCCCACATCACTCCATGCAAGTGCCGGGATTGCTTCTTTCGAAAACACGCTCGACTTCTTCCCCATTCTTTAGCAATCTCAGCTTGAGTTGCGTTTTTAATGACTGCGCCATCGGCGGGACATTAAATTCTAATCATCCTTCCTCAAGAACGCTGCTCACACTACCGGCCTTTTTCTTGGATAATTTTCAGGTCGTTTCGGTAGTGCATACGGGGACCGACTTGGAATTACGCGGATTCTGGTTTAGTGACTTTTATACCTGCCGTGTCTCCACCAGGCACGGGACACATAGATAATCAACAGGCAGTCTCAGGGTGGCGCTACACACAGTATGATGAGTCGCCTCCCATATGGCGCGCATACAAGGAACTACTTTATGCTTCCGCTACAAGAGATCCACATAGTCCATTCGTGCGCCAATAGTTACGTCTGCCACCACAGAGACAGTTGAAACCCGGAACTGCACCATCCAGTCGCATTAATGTGACCGCCATCTACGATCGACACCAACGAGCAATATCCACTCACAGACGACAAGTGGCAGCGTTAGTAGTGAAGATTATGCAAAGGGGGAGGAGCGGAAAACATTGCAATCGTTGTCGTAATGCGGAAATTGGTACCCGACTGGCTTTAAGCCAAGGGTGGAAGATTTTCCGAAATGACTAAGTTTGTAAACTACTCGCGTGCCACCGTGGTTAAAGTATACCGTGCATTGCAAAATCGCGCGGAGGCAATTGTGGTGCACTGCGGACCACAGATGACGGGAGTGAACGATGGCTGTGGAGATGTGTGCGAGCAAAAAGTCGTGCAACTGTTGAGAAACTCACCGCCCCGATGAACACAGGGGCTACCAACAGTGTGTCCTCGATGATCGTTCAGCGAACGTTGGTGCGTATGGGCCTCTGCAGCAGGGGCATGGTTCATGCAGCCATGCTGATCGCTGTTCAGCGGCGACGAAGGCTGGAATTTGCACCCCAGTGCAGTGATTAGATGTCCACTGAGTAGATGGTGACAGGTGGCGCTTTCCGATGAATAACATTTTATGCTGCATCGGACAGATGGCCGTTGGCGCGTATGGTGTGAAACGTCTGAAGGAGGCCACCCTGCAACAACCGCTGCTAGTGTGCAGGCCAAAGGAGGCAGTATTATGGTGTGGGGAGTGTTTTCATGCCATCATTCTGGGAGGCACAGTGTGCATCTATCCTTGGGGCCATGTCCATATCACATGCAGTTTGTTTTACCTCGGCACATTGGCAACTACCGGCAGAACAACGCAACGTGTACACAGCCCGCAGTGTACGTGCGTGGTCTAAAGAGCACCAAGATAAGTTTACCGTACTCCTCTGGGCACGAAATGTCCCGGATTTCAACCCAATCCCGAATTTGTAGGACCATCTCGATCGGGCTGTACGCCCGCACGGATCCTCAACCGAGAAACCTAACGCAGCTGGCCACGACACTAGAGTCGGCACAGCATCACATCCGTGCCGGTATCTTCCAGAACCTCGTTGACGCTCTTCCAGCACTTCTCGTAGTGGTCCGCGCTACAATAGGTAGTTACTCAGGCTTTTCACAGATGGTCGTATTAATATGCCCAGACAGTGTATTTGATGCTTCCGCCAAAGAGACCGCATTTGCATATTAACCTGCCGATCGCCGGGTTTAAGAGACCGCACGCCGACACTGGGTCAGTTTGCTCTCAGTTCCAGTTACATTTTCCTCCAGAATCCAGCATGTTACCTACTACTGCCCATCAGTTCCAGCCGTCGGGCAGTTAACGCCTCGTCTAGAACGTTAGTCAAAGTGTTTATCAATTGAGAGACAGGCCTTGTAAACTCTCTGTCTACAATCCGTATTAAAATAGGACCAGTAATTCATCATCTACTATATTCTGTTCGATTGGCTTCAGAGGTTTACATCAGTGCAGCGCCTTATCACAAAGCAAAAGCTGTTATATTTTGATGTACATT
Organism: Schistocerca serialis cubense; assembly: GCF_023864345.2. NCBI lineage: Eukaryota > Metazoa > Arthropoda > Insecta > Orthoptera > Acrididae > Schistocerca > Schistocerca serialis. The sequence goes on along the minus strand of NC_064643.1, from coordinate 285,065,333 downwards.
ATTTTAATGAATTTATTGACCTCAGGCACTGCCTGCAGGTGAACAGCGACCGTTAGAAATTAAAATTGCAGAGCAGCCAAAGTTCGCATGTTATTTTTCCTTTACTCTGACACGTTTCACCCGTCCAATGCGAGCAACTTCAGAACTTATGTAGCCGACGGCCACACGTCACAAATATCAGGCAGTGTCCAGCGCCACCGTCGTACATATTTTATATATGACAGGGGCGCTTTTAAAACGTGTGTCCGTCGGCTACGTAAGTTCTGAAGATGCTCGCGTTGGTCGAGTGCAACATGTCAAAACAGACGAAAAGTCACCTGCGACTTGTGGTCACTCTGTAATTTTAATTTTAGTTAACGATTGTTCTTGTTACTCATTTGTTACCAGCAGTTATTCTGTTTTAGACATATTTCCCAGTGACATTGCGAGGTGCCGTGCTAGCAGTGTATTTAACACTAAATTCGTCTAGAATCTTCATATGGAAATGTTGCTCTAAGCCCCCCCTTTTCTAACTCCGACTTTTGCTGTTGCACACGGATTAAGAAGAAACGCGAACTGACTGTAATCGACCCTGCAAGTGGAGTAGAAAAGAGTTTGGCACCTGCAATAATTTAATTTGATAGAAATTAAATTGATAAAAAAGTTTCATTAACGAGATGAGAAATGAAAGGGTTGCTCTACCGATCTACAGAATGAAAGTTCTGTCCAAAATAACAATTTGATTTACTATGGCTAAACTCAAAATAATAATCAAAATACATGAAACATTTACAATACGTCAAATTGGATACTCAAATAAGTGCTGTGAAGGCGAAATTGTCCATAAACTAGCTTGTGACATGTATGTCCAAGTGGTATGTGGAGCCAATTCCTTGCAAACGCAATACTTAAGAGAAACACCCAGCCAACCCAACATTAATTGTTGCTACAGTAGTGAGAACTCAGACAATGAACACCCAAGGCAGCACCACGTTAGAAAAGACGGGAACAGGCGCGCTCTGCTGAGCTCTGATTATCACATAGCAAAATTCCCTAATCTGCCGGTGCTGCGGACATATATTACCAAGCTGTCTTCGTAACTGCAAGGGCACGATCTGGCGTACCAGAGGCGATGGCTGGTTGCTTCGACGTCTCGTCGTGGTGATTATAATGTCGCGAGTATAGCCCGAATCAAATTATCCTGGTCTGGTTGTTCTGGACTAAAGACTTCCTAGTAATACAAATTCGCCTCTGATGGAGACGCAGAAGGTTCGGCACACAATCACTGATGGTACACTGACTGATTTTAACGAGCGCAGTCACTCAGTAACTCCTATACAGTCAACTTAAGCCAAAACTGTTCAAGATGGAAAACAAAGGCCGCTTGCACGCAGAACGCGCAATTGCCAACTGTACTCGGAAAGCTACGTTGAAGTCGAAACATCAGCATCTTCGTCAAACAGTTACAATTTAATGAAATTATATTAGACAGCCAATGGAAGGCAGGCTGTCCAGAGCAGCGAGAGCTCAGTCTTGTAACCTACTCCGACCGAAAGGCGAGAGCCGACCCTATCAGGAGCACCCGTACAAGCCGAACAGTGGCCACGACAGTGGCTGTGGCTTAACGTGTCAATCAGCAACTCGAAAACAGGTGGAAAATTTCTCTATTGCCGAAGCAATACTATTCCGCCAATGAAGATACTTGGCGCCAATTTCTGCGCCGATTTTGCTACATCAATGGAGCTATGCCCTGGGCAACCAATCAGTTATGATTGCTGTGGCTAAGCCATGTCTCCGCAATATCCTTTCTTTCAGGAGTGCTAGTTCTGCAAGGTTCGCAGGAGAGCTTCTGTAAAGTTTGGAAGGTAGGAGACGAGGTACTGGCAGAAGTAAAGCTGTGAGTAACGGGCGTGAGTCGTGCTTCGGTAGCTCAGTTGGTAGAGCACTTGCCCGCGAAAGGCAAAGGTCCCGAGTTCGAGTCTCGATCGGGCACACAGTTTTAATCTGCCAGAAAGTTTCATATCATCGCACACTCCGCTGCAGAGTGAAAATCTCATTCTGGAAACATCCCCGAGGCTGTGGCTAAGCCATGTCTCCGCAATATCCTTTCTTTCAGGAGTGCTAGTTCTGCAAGGTTCGCAGGAGAGCTTCTGTAAAGTTTGGAAGGTAGGAGACGAGGTACTGGCAGAAGTAAAGCTGTGAGTAACGGGCGTGAGTCGTGCTTCGGTAGCTCAGTTGGTAGAGCACTTGCCCGCGAAAGGCAAAAGTCCCGAGTTCGAGTCTCGGTCGGGCACACAGTTTTAATCTGCCAGAAAGTTTCATATCAGCGCACACTCCGCTGCAGAGTGAAAATCTTATTCTGCAATCAGTTATGATTTTGCAGAAAACGCGGGAATTTGCCCGCCAAAACCGCCTGGGAATACAAGTCATTCCCACGCCTCGCTGGTAGCCCGTCAGAAAGTGTTTTTTCACTAAGTTTCTGCGAAGTATCGGAATATCTAACCTCAGCCGCTCCTTCAGGCCCCTGTGGGCGTATCGCCCCCGCTCTTACAACAATATCGGCATCTGGACGGCATCACACTCGACTCCCTCACACCCATCGGCATAACCTTTTCAAGATCAGCAGAACCCACCTGTCACCGAACCGCCAGGGTGATGAGAGAAGCTGCATGGGAAGTCCGTGTGTGAAGGAATAGCAACTTTTCGCCGCACCCAATTAGAGAGGAAAATTTTCATATCTTCTGAGTTCTCAATACTAGCCTTGTAATGACCATACTCGGCTATACTTACCCAAATCGAATTACTCAGAGTAAGATACAAATATGAGAGGGGGTAAGTCACTGTGTGCATCGTAAAGGCATGTCACCCCTCAACATGCAAATTGTAACCGTGGAACTAGGTCACGTTCCTATAGCCATGGAATTCTATAGCTGAGGATTCGTTTCCTGCTGTATTTATATTGGGCACCTAACAGTGGATACAACAGTATCTGTGTGTTTTCTGTTTGCGGATTCCACGCTACGAGAGAGAGGATAATACCTCTTTCATAAAATAGGGTTCCTTTTGTGAGATCATAATCCTCTCGCTCCCCATTTATGGCCCAAAATTCTTACTTCTGCTGATTTCGGTCAAGCATGACAGTACCAGTCAAAGTCATATACAATCGCTGTGATACGTTTATCACTTCTTGCGATTTCTTCTTGACGTGGAGTGTTGTGTCACCTTGAAAAGAGAAGAAAAGACCAGATTGCTTAGAATATAAAATGTGACACATCAGTATTTAATAGGAAACGCTTCCTGATATTCTGGGAATCTGTATTCATACGGTCACGAACCGGTGACAACAAATGGTGTCCTGAAACGACGAAAGCCAGTTTGCGACCAATTGAATACCGTTTCGCTGCACATGAGGAAGTGTTTACTACTTACAACTTTTAAAGCCAAGCATCGTCGGAGAATTCAGTTAATAATACATAATCTACGCTGACAATTAGATACGCGCTGTGTGTTTTTCGCTCACATCTTACCGTCTTCGGAATATATGTGGAAGATCAAGAAAGGTTTGTGATGAGAAAGATGTTAAGTGTGATTATGGCTTATTACCACTGTTGGTTAAAGCCGGCCTCTGTGGCCGAGCCGTTCTAGGCGCTTCAGTCCGGAACCGCGTTGCTGCTACAGTCACAGGTTTGAATCCTGCCTCGGGCATGTATGTGTGTGATGTCCTTAGGTTAGTTCGGGTTAAGTAGTTCTAAGTATATGGGACTGATGACCTCAGATGTTAAGTGCCATAGTGCTAAGAGCCATTTAAACCATTTTTGTAGCTTAAATTGTATACTGAAGAATCACTGAGGGATGTAATATGAATAGCCAACAGTATTAATAGCCTCTTTCGTCACAGTCCTTTCACTATAAAAAGTGAAGTTTTACAATTATTTAACACTTTACAAAATGTGATACTTGTAATAAAGAGTTGTAAGAAAGGGTGTACCAACTTACTGCAAAAACAGACTTACAAAACCAAACGTCTTGCGTTTTGAGTTATACGTGTGTGTGTGTGTATGCTTGATAATGTAAGGAAAAAGGCACGCTGGTCATAAACGTTGCACTTTCCCCAAATGATAATCGTCTCAACAAGATATGATGCGCGTCCTTTCATAGCGCTATTACATTCGTGGAAATTAATTTTTAGAGGTGTCCATTCTTCTGAACATTTGTACAGATTCAGATGAAGAAGTATCGGATTTTAGATACATCCCCCAATGTATATTTCAGTAACTAAACACTGCATGGCTCTTTGTGGCTCTGGACTACTAAAGTCATGGAATAATCTAGTGAAGTGGGGCTGTCCCCTTCCGCCGGAGGTTCGAGTCCTCCCGCGGGCATGGGTGTTTGTGTTGTTCTTAGCATAAGTTAGTTTAAGTAGTGTGTAAGTCTAGGGACCGATGACCTCAGCTGTTTGGTCCTTTAGGAGTTATCACACATTTGAACAGTTGAAGTGGAGCTGTGGTTAAGACACAACACTCGCACTCAAATGCCAGTTCGACCTTTCAGATTCAGGTTTTCCGTGATTTCCGTAATTCTGTAAAGTAAATGGTAGGATGATTACTTGGAGAAGGACACAGCCTACTTCCTCCAGAACGCCAATCGGAGCTTCTGCACGATCTATAATCATCGCCTCGTCTTTCTTTCGACACTGGATAGCAAGTGTCTAGTTGGCGAGAGAAGGACTCACACCATATTTGTCCGATTAACATTCTATCGGTACACAGTGTGAGCAGCAGATAGGTGGTCATAATTCGAAGGGAATGTTGACACTCGCAAATGAGCGTTCAACTGACCGCAGACCTGTGGTTCGGCTCGGAGGTGGTATCGATTGGCGGTCGGAGCAGGAAGGGACAAAAGGTGGTATGCTGCGCTGACAGCGGACAGCGCCTAGCTGCTGACGTCGCCGTATGACGTCACACGGTGCCCTCCGTCTGTGTAGGACAGGGCCGGTGTGTGCGAGAAAATATAGGAAGGGGAATCTTTCTGATGACCGACAGTGAACTTTTTACGGAGAACTCAGTGCGTTTTATTTAGTATTCGAGAATGTTGCCATTCTTTACGGAGAGAATGAGTCCTTCGGCCTGAATCCGAGAGGATGATGTAAATCAAAGGCTGCAGAGGGTATTACGAGTTCAACTGGAAATTTTGCATCTGCGCTAAAAAGGATGAAGGCTGTAGGAGTGTAGTGGCTGAATCAGGCCTAACATCAGCGCACATGTGACATGGATTTTTCAAATTATCTTTTTTATTTTAGACGAAACATCAAGATGCGCAGGTGTAGACCTGGCGTTTGTTGAATGGTTTATCTAGATTCGGATCGGGAGCACTGAAATACGGGTAGTTAAATGTGGATGAGTTACCTAAATCATTCCTTGTGGAAATGTTTTCCCACGACAGTGCTCTCTTTCGTTCCCAGAAAACAAAGAACGGTGGAATATTCCTGATGGTAGTATACAGTTTACTTCTTTCCTGACCTCATATTCCCGAAAATTTCTCAGAAAACTGACAGTCATTTTTTTATGGACACAAAGATTTCAGTACTTACTCTTTATTAACCACTATTAGCTATTACTATCGACGTAAGTAGAGGGCACTATATCTTAGGCTTCAGATATTTATCGTTTTCACTAAGTCTAAAAGAATTTGTGGCCTATCACGGGATGGACAGTGGTGTGACAGTGCGAATTCTTAGCCACATACAGTCGGTTTCTGCCACAACAAAGCAATCGTCCTCGCCTATTGCTAGAATCCGAAAACTGAATGAAACCATAGGTGAAAAGTGGGAAAACTTACCAGTAACAAGAAGTACTTGTTTTAGGAAGGCAGATTAGTCCTTGCAATGTTTAACCTTTATAGCATCAAATTCAAATATTTTCTCTGGTAAGACCGTAAGCTCATTATGATAAAGGTAAACAGAATAGTTTGGCCAGTAATAAAAAGTTTACTATAACCGCCAGATTCAGAAGAATCAGTTGCGCTGTCATTCAGAAGTCTAAACGTGATAGCACAGAAAGAAACTTATCATACGAAAAAATATTTACACTAATTTATTTATAATGTATTAATTAAGGTTTACATCACAGTTGCATACAACATTTTTATTGGTGACTAGTTTCGAACATTTTTCGTTCATTCTCAAACCATTACCCATGTTAGAAGATACAACATTTTTTAAAAATTTGAAGTACAAAATGTTTAATTACATAAATAATTTTCAAACATTTTTTATCCAAAGATTACAGCAGTGCAATATATCTTTGACGACATATCTTGCGAAACACCTATGCGTGGAAGTTACTCCAACCCAGGAAACTAACTGCGTACATCCACCTCCGGAGGAAATGCTGCCGTGTAATCTTGCGTCCGGGTGGCGCAGTGGTCGGTGCATCTACTTAGTAAACAGGTGGTCAAGGTTCGAATCCTGGTCCGGCACAAATTTTCAGCCTTTCCAGTTGATATAAATCAATGCCCACTGGCAGCTACTGTCAATAATTCCCCTGTTTCTAGATTTTCATACGCGAAAATGTGAATTTTTCGAAGAACTCTTCCATAGATTTCTGTTTACAGTAACAAAAATTTATAACTGCTGGCTTTGCAATTCTTGATTATTTCTCGTAATTCTTCGTAGAGGTTTTTGAGGATCTGCAGAGCTTCCTGTATTAATAAGTTGGGAAAGAGGTTTTGTAAAAATGATTGAAAGAGATTTTGTAAACCTATTACAAGTGCTGCGGCGATGTAATGTCAAGGTGAAGTGTGAATGATGGCAACTTTCGCAGACATAAACAATAAAATAATTCATACAGATAGATTATTGCGTGGAATCCTGTCGAATCATGATGATAGTGAGAGGGAAGGTCGCTAATATATTACGCGCTATTATAGGTTCCAAATAATACATATTTTATCGTCCAACTTCCATTGTATGGCATTGAATTCTTGTGTAATATTTAGATGTGTTGACTGCTATGACACGTTGAATTGTTGGAAGAATTATAAAAAAGTGGTGAACATCGTTTTTCCGGTTGGATTTAGTTGGGTGATGAATCTCAGTGTCAAAGGCCTGTCTACTGTTTACTATTTTTCTTTGTACTTGCAATCGTGTCCAAAAGGCTTGGAGATATATGTATATCTACCGCATTTATTTTCTGTGGCGTTTAGATTATAAAGTAGTATATGTAGGAACTTTGTTTTGAAACTGGGTTGTTGAAAGACACACTTAAATTCGTTTGTAAACTTTAAGCAGTAACCTACTTCACAATTTTATTACGCTGGCTTCATTAAAACCTCACACAGTAAACAGTAATTTACAATACCGATATAGAATTTCGAAAAAGTCATTAAAGCGTAAAAGGGGACTATGTAAACGAACGTATGTTAATTATCTCCCTCCATTTAAATTCGCTTGAACTTTGTGAAATCAATGGCCCTTTACTGTGAAATTAAGTAACATCGTTAACCAACACAATTAACTCTCTGTTAGTATCTTAATACTCATACTCACCTCTAAATTGCTTTTTAATAGGCTTTAACAATGAACGAATATTGAAACGAGCACTGGTTACAGGAATTCTGTAGGTTATTTCCCAATATTCGCGTTATGAAGTAATTATGCCAGTGCCATAAACTATGAATACAATTTCTTGAGATTTAAATCCAAATCTTCATGAAACTATTCGCAACGAGACCGCTTTCTATCGACATCTTAATCTAAACTCCCTAATGACCTACGGATTTTAAAACAATCTTTTAATATTCCTTATTATTAGTTTGCTGCGAGACCTATTACCAGTTAACGACGTAAATTTATGGAATACATTACACTTTGTATTGGCACCCGATTTCTTAAAAAATTTTCTGCCTTTCTCATAATGTATTTTTGTAATCTATCATTGTCTAATCATTACTTATTGTAACTTATTACTAAAGGGATGATTCAGTGTTTTATTGCAATATGTTGTTTTTCTTAATCAGCTGAGTATCGCAATCTGATATTCTATTTACTATATCTGTTAAACCCTTATTTGTCTCTTTTGAGGTTCGTCTCCCACATCCACAAACCGTATTCTGTAACTAGTAACAAGTGAAATCTGTGTTACCAAACGATAGTTCAAATAAGGTGTACCCTCTCTAAAAACCCAACGCACTCTTTGCTGCGCTTTAACTTCAAGTTACAGTGGCTGGATCTGAGGTTTTTCTGAGGTTATTATTCCATATTATATTGTCTTTTGCATGTAATGTATTCTTAGACAAAGTAGATGTGCAAGTGTACGTTAATCGCTGGTTTTCATACTTACCTACACTAATAACTACAATGGTGTCCAAAATTAAAGCAACAAACGAAAATTAAAGCAACAAACGTTATTTCCCCGTCCTGTGTACAATTCAGGGTAAAATCATACAAACTGTCAACCAGATGTCAGTACGATCGTGTTCTGCACGGAAGATGGCATTCCGGTCAACGGGCAACCATGCGAGCAATGGCGTCAGGACATCTGTGAAACCGCTCACTTGACGAAAGCTCTGTTCCTAAAAACTGGAAAGTAGCACAGGTCACGCCAATATTCAAGAAAGCAAATAGGAGTAACCTATTGAATTACAGACCCCTATCACTGACCTCAATTTGCAGTAGGACTTTGGAGCATATACTGTACTCTAACATTATGAATCACCGTGAAGAAAATGACTTATTGATACATAACCAACACGGATTCAGAAAGTATCATTCTTGTGCAACACAGCTAGCTCTTTATTCCCATGAAGTAATGAGTGCCGTCGACATGGGATCTCAGATCGAGTCCATATTCCTAGATTTCCAGAAGGCTTTTGATACCGTTCCTCACAAGCGACTATTAATAAATCTGCGCGCATATGGAGTATCGTCTCAGTTGTGTGTCTGGATTCGTGACTTCCTCTCAGAGAGGTTACAGTACGTAGTGATGGTAAATCATCGAGTAGAACAGAAGTGATATCTGGCGTTCCGCAAGGTAGTGTCATAGGCCCTCTGCTGTTCCTGATCTATATAAATGATCTAGGTGATAATCTGAGCAGCCCTCTTAGATTGTTTGCAGATGACGCTGTAGTTTACCGTCTAGTAAAATCATCAGAAGATCAATTGCAATTAAAAAATGATCTAGAGAGAATTTCTGTACGGTGCGAAAAGTGGCAATTAGCCCTAAACGAAGAAAAGTGCGAGGTCTTCCACATGGGTACTAAAAGAAATCCGATAAATTTTGGGTACACGATAAATCGCACAAATCTAAGTGCTGTCAATTCGACTAAATACCTAGGAATTACAATTACGAGTAACTTAAATTGGAAAGACCACACAGATAATATTGTGGGGCAGGCGAAACAAAGACTGCGCTCTGTTGGGAGAACACTTAGAAGATGCGACATACCCACTACAGAGACAGCCTACATTACACTTGTCCGTTCTCTGCAGGAATTCTGCTGCGCGGTATGGGATCCTTACCAGGTAGGATTGACGGAGGACAACGAAAAAGTGCAAAGAAGGGCAGCTCATTTCGTGTTATCGCGCAATAGAGGTGAGAGTGTCACTGATACGGTACGCGGGTTGGGGTGGCAGTCACTGAAATAAAGGCGGTTTTCTTTGCGGCGAGATTTATTTACGAAATTTCAATCACCAACTTTCTCTTCCGAATGTGAAAATATTTTGTTGGCACCCATCTACGTAGGGAGAAATGATCATCATAATAAAATAACAGAAATCAGAGCTCGAACGGAAAGACCCGCCAGGGTAGCCGAGCGCGCTAACGCGCTGCTTTCTCGACTCGGGTAGGCGCGCCGGCCCCAGATCAAATCCGGCCAGCGGATTAACGACGAGGGCCGGTGTGCCGGCCAGCCTGGATGTGGTTTTTAGGCGGTTTTCCACATCCTGCTAGGTGAATACTGGACTGGTCGTCGCAGACACTTGAAACACGTCCGCACTATTTCACGATTTACACTAGACACAGAGAGTTGGGGTACACTGATTCCGTCCCAGGGGGTACGGGGTGGCGGCAGGAAGGTCATCCGGCCAACCATAACACTAACATTGCCAAATCCGTTGTAACCACGCCGACCCTGCGATCGCTGCAGGACTATGGCGTAAGCGAAAGAACAAGAGTGCGAACGGAAAGATTTAGGTGTTCCTTTTTCCCATGCGACATTCGCGAGTGGAATGGTAGAGAAGTAGTATGAAAATGGTTCGATGAACCCTCTGCCAGGCAATTAAGTATGAATTGCAGAATAATCATGTAGATGTAGATATACAGGGTGTTACAAAAAGGTACGGCCAAACTTTCAGGAAACTTTCCTCACACACAAATAAAGAAAAGATGTTATGTGGACATGTGTCCGGAAACGCTTAATTTCCATGTTAGAGCTCATTTTAGTTTCGTCAGTATTCACCGCCAGTTGGCCCAATTGAAGGAATGTAATGTTGACTTCGGTGCTTGTGTTGACATGCAACTCATTGCTCTACAGTACTAGCATCAAGCTCATCAGTACGTAGCATCAACAGGTTAGTGTTCATCACGAACGTGGTTTTGCAGTCAGTGCAATTTTTACAAATGCGGAGTTGGCAGATGCCCATTTGGTGTGTGGATTAGCACAGGGCAATAGCCGTGGCGCGGTACGTTTGTATCGAGACAGATTTCCAGAACGAAGGTGTCCCGACAGGAAGACGTTCGAAGCAATTGATCGGCGTCTTAGGGGCCACAGAACATTCCAGCCTATGACTCGCGACTTGGGAAGACCTAGAACGACGAGGACACCTCCAACGGACGAGGCAATTCTTCGTGCGGTTGACAATAACTCTAATGTCAGCGTCAGAGAAGTTGCTGCTGTACAACGTAACGTTGACCACGTCACTGTATGGAGAGTGCTACGGGAGAACCAATTGTTTCCGTACCATGTACACGTGTGCAGGCACTATCAGCAGCTGATTGGCCTCCACGGGTACACTTGTGCGAATGATTCATCCAACAATGTGTCAATCCTCATTTCAGTGCAAATGTTCTCTTTACGGATGCGGCTTCATTCCAACGTGTTCAAATTGTAAATTTTCACAATCAACATGTGTGGGCTGACGAAAATCCGCACGCAATCGTGCAATCACGTCATCAACACAGATTTTCTGTGAACGTTTGGGCAGGCATTGTTGGTGATGTCTTGATTGGGCCCCATGTTGTTCCACCTACGCTCAATGGAGCACGTTATCATGATTTCATACGGGATATTCTAGCTGTGCTGCTACAACATGTGTCTTTACAAGTACGACACAACATGTGGTTCATGCATGATGGAGCTCCTGCACATTTCAGCAGAAGTGTTCGTACGCTTCTCAACAACAGATTCGGTGACCGATGGATTGGTAGAGGCGGACCAATTCGATGGCCTCCACGCTCTCCTAACCTCAACCCTCTTGACTTTCATTTGTGGGGGCATTTGAAAGCTCTTGTCTACGCAACCCCGGTACCAAATGTAGAGACTCTTCGTGCTCGTATTGTGGACGGCAGTGATACAATACGCCATTCTCCAGGGCTGCATCAGCGCATTAGGGATTCCATGCGACGGAGGGTGGATGCATATATCCTCGCTAACGGAGGACGTTTTGAACATTTCCTGTAACAAAGTGTTTGAAGTCACGCTGGTACGTTCTCTTGCTGTGTGGTTTGAAGAGAAGTAATAAAATGAGCTCTAACAGGGAAAGTAAGCGTTTCCGGACACATGTCCACATAACATATTTTCTTCCTTTGTGTGTGAGGAATGTTTCCTGAAAGTTTGGCCGTACCTTTTTGTAACACCCTGTAGATGTAGATGCCCGGTGGAGCATAACATGTAATTCATCTAAAAACGCCACCTGTCACCAAAGCAGTCAGTCTGGGCGGTCAGTAGCTCAACAGTTGAACGTCTATTCGACCGTACACATCTCCGCAGCCGTTTTCAAACCTGTCATCTATGGCCCGTGGTGCACCACAGTTGCCTCGGTGCTAGTTTTGGCTGGCGCCATTTTGCCATGCACAGTACACCTAATAAGGTGACACGCGAACAGTTGGCGTACTTGGCCGTTACGGAAATGCTTCCATCTCTGGTCCGACAGCCAATAATCATGTCCTTCTCGGCACCAGACGAATCGCTCCGTATCCGCATTACGACAACGACTGCACTGTTTTCCTCACTCCCCCGACACATTTTATACATACCCTCCACTGCTAGTGCTGCCAGGTGACTGCGTACTGACGTCGAACATAGGCAGTGGTCACATTCATGTGACTGGACCATGTATCTTACTGCGATGATTCCATACGATCAACTGGCACATAAACACCATTTCACTGTCATGACTTAATTCTGCAGTGGACGTTGACGTGACCTACATCATCTAAAGTGGTTCAAAGCAAGCAGTGGACTTTTTAAGGGACTGAGGAATACTGTTTCAGGTGAGGTTACTTATAGCAGGTACCTGTGGAATGAAAATACGAAAAAGTTCGTATTCCGTAAAGAATACTGTGTACATTTCCTGGTCGCTGTTTATGTTTCCGCTCGTGGCAGCGCTATAGAAAAACTCCGAAGCGAAGACTCCCCGGTATTCGCTGCCGCACCTGCTCCACAAAACACAGGTGATCAGCGATCACACAGCAGTCGCGTGGGGAGCGAGCGAGCCTGCAGCCAGCGTTGCCGGTAATGAGCAATGGGTCAGTGGTGTGGTGTGCGTCGAATACTCGTATGTGTAACATCAGCGCGTAGCAAAAGCGTTCGTCAGTTAAAAGCTGTTCTGACTGCAGAATCCAGTGCCGGTAATGGGGAACGGAATTTGAGAGGAAATTAGACCAACATGTGTTTATTTCAGTTTCTTTCCCGTCAGTTGTAATTGTAGCTTGCATCACCTCTGTATTGGTTCCATGAAAGAGAGAGAAAAAGTTAGATATAGCTCACAGACCTTTCGGGCAGTATGCAATGTGAGTTTCAGTGTGGCTTGGGAAAATTAGTTTAAATTATACACTGTGATCCGTAATTAGTGATTCAATTATGTTTGAATGCAAACGAATTTTATAGCAAACTGTCATTACGGTACCACTAAAGTGTAGTGTGCATTATTTGTTCTTGTTCATATACAGGAGATGTTACCAGAAGCACAAAATTATTGTCGTTACAGCAACGCTATCAACTGCAGATGCGTTTCATTGTCTGAAGTGGTTGGGACTACAATTAAGCGCTTTGCGTCAGAGTGTAATTTTATGCTACTTTCAGAACGGTTATTCTACTATGTTCACGTTCATATGATATTAATGTCACAGAAAACAATTTGTATCCGGGACTATGGAAACAGCCAGCAAGTCCCTTACAGACTTTTCCTGACGACAAGGTGAAGGAAGATAAGTTTGAACATGCGGTCAATGTTGAGATTACAGACGGAGATCTTATTCGATTAATACAATGAATATAAATGTAAAAGGTCTTTTTAATAAACTGTCGTTAAAAATCATCGGCAGGTTTTGTTTTATGGGCATTATGTTGTGCTATACGGCGTGTTTCTGTGAGTAATATTTTGTCTCCTAATTCTTGAGACATATTCAAAAGCCGTAAAGATGCAGTTATCAATTTACAGATTAAAGTTGTTTTTGTGCTTCTGAATTTCTATAGCCTGTCCGTATATCCTAACATAGTCATGATTCTACCTCAATAATGCTAGAGTATCGGAGAAACGAATTTGGAGATTCCCTGGTCTGCTACTGCCGATTTATTCTTGTTTCCACAGACGATAATTGCTCTGTGTTCTTTAAGCCGGCTGCTAATGCTTCTGTCACAGTTCCTATATGCGTTTAGCTATATGTGTATGGGACTTTTACTGTGTATTCCTGCTGAGGCAGGCGAACGTAGGTCCTCTGCAGTGTTGAAACTTTCATTCACCTTTGTTATCGGTTTAAGCACTATATCAGTACCGTGTCTTCTTAGTCCTCTGATGATGCGATCTGTTACTATGTTCTAAATGGCATGTAGAGTGGAAACACCGTGTGTTAATGTCCACTAATTCGTGTTCGATTACCTTCGATCACATAGTACATTTAGTTGCTGTTTTCATTTTAAGGTCGTAACTGATTTCATCAAACACAAATTTCCCTGTAAGAATTATTTTACCCAGAATTAAGAGAGAAATGTTTCATCTGTAGCTCCCAGTTAGATTAAAACACTGTGCTCGTCAATAACCTTTGCCTTTCGCGGGCAAGTACTCTCTGGACCGAGCTGTCCATGCACGACTCACCACCCGCCTTCACAGCTTCACGTCCGCCAGTTCCTCATCTCCTCCCCCCAAACTTCACAGAAGTTCTCATGCGGGTATTGGGGGGCTAGCACTCCTGGAAGAAAGGATATTGCGGAGAAATAGCTTAGCCAGAGTTTGGAAGTTAAAAGAGGAGGTACTAATGATGGTAATTCTACGATGGTGGGTTGTGCGTTACACTTGGTTAGCTCAGTCAGTGGAGCACTTGCCAAGAGGAAAGGTAAGGGTCCCAGGTTTGATTCACGATTCGGCACACAGTTTAAATCTAGCAGGGTGTTCAAACCAGCGTATACTCCACTACAGAGAGGAAATTTATTCTGGTAAGTGCCATATTTCAACAACTTTAACATTTCTTTCATGACAAGTGAGATTGTTTTAATCTGTATGTTTATGATGGTCAGAAAATAAGTAGGTTGAAGGGAACGTCAAATCAATGTGGAGATCATTAGATAAGGGGCTGTAATACAGTCACGAAGAGAAGTAATAAAACGTGACTCTACTTAAGGTGTCAACCCAGCATTCACCTGAAGTAATTTATGGGAGTCATTTTAACACCCCGTCGATGAGGCTGTCATCAGTGGCGGAGCACAAGCTTGAATTAGACAAACGAGCTTGAATTAAACAAATGTGGGGCAGAAAACTACCCTTGGCACCTTGAAGGGAACAACTTTAGCCTACCCGGATTTTGAGAAATAGCAGAAAATTAATCATTATGATTAGACGGGAACTTTAATCCTGTTCCCCGTCGAAACCGAAATCCATTGTATTAACACGTCGGTCGAAAGCAACAAAAGTTTGGTGTTTGGATAGGGACTAGTCTATATTAAATTTTATGTTCACTGCACTAATCAATCGCCATGCTCTATTATAGTAGAATGAGAACAGTACAGTGATGTAGGTATTTCTGTCTGGAATCGAAGAGCGGAATTTCCGCTGAAGGCTTTGTGTATATTTTAATCTGTGCATGAGGTAATTATGTAATTTCCTGTGTAGAATTTTGATGGGGGCTAAGCGTAAATCTGGTGTCATTTATATATTATAATGAGGTCATGACATGGCCGCCCGGTTCTGGTGACTGAAGTTTAGCGCCGATCGATGCCCTCATATTTCAGAAAAACAAATGACAAGAGAGGTTTTTAATGCATGTCTAAGCGTTAACTGAATCCTTGACGAAATGCACGTCGATGTCCGTATGTTAGGCGGTTAAATTGTTTAGACTGAACGCCGATGAAAATATGAATTTACTGCTTTTTAACATCCAACTACAACAGCACAATGTGTGCGTTACAGCAGCAGCATCTAAGGCGTCTAGATATGTATGGGAAGCTGAACAGTGCCTCTATTTTATCTGTACTTTCGTTAGCTGCTAGTATATAGGTATCTGAATGTCTCAGACAGTGGGATCTATCACGTGTTAAGAACTTTTATGCGTTTGTTCCATTGTGATCATCAATTATCTGTCACACTTAAACGACACTAATGTCTTGTAGTTAAGTGTGGTCGTGAAAACCGGGAAATGGAAAGAGGAAAAGTGAGAAAACCTTGCAAATCAGCGTCAAATATTTATGTACCAACCAGAATTGCGCTGCCTGTGTTGGAAATTGAGAAACACTGCTTCAAACAGACGCACGATTCACAGCTAGAAGAAACCAGAGTATCAGTCTCATAACGTGTCAGTCGTGTTTGTACTTTCATTGTGACCAGGGCGGTGTTGTGTCTTCTTCAAGTTCACAGCAAATTCACACAAAGAAGTCATTTGGTCTCTGTTTTACTTGGCACGTTGTTTAGGTTGCTTGGTTACGGTCAGACACAAACCAGTCTCACAAGAGTAGAAACAGTTAGTAACCGCTTTGGCGTCGATTCTGAAACACCTGAACAGTTTGTTATAGGCCAGAACACGGTACACGCAAAGACCAATAATGCACAACAGGAACAAAATCTAGCTTTAACTACAGGGAGATGCCAGAAAACCCAACGCGTCTTAAGAACGTTGGCGCTATAACAATTTTCAGAGGTTTGTCGTATACAGTTTTAAGAGTATCGTGCAATAACATGCAGGTTGTAAAATCGTCTCGTATGTTGTAATTTTTCGATAAATTGTCATCACAGCCAGTTTATTTATGATATGCTACCGCCATATGAGCAGACTCCATGGGTCGTAAATCCGTCTCGGATGTTGTAATTAATCGATAAATTGTGCATCACAGTCAGTTTCATTCTGATATGCTATCATGATGTGAGCAGTTGCATGGGTCAAATAAAAAAGGAAACATACATACAATACGGGCATCAGAAGTGGTCTTTATCGGAGGTAACCTCACCGATAGGTGACACGTTGGATTTTCCTAGTACACTGACGTGAACAACACATGGATTCGGCCACTGAATTAAATGTTGAGGACTGTGTATTTCTCAGTTATAATTTTTACAAATTATGTAACCAGTGGCCCTCCGAAAATGCGAGGTTCCGGCCTCGGAAAATCGCTAGCGCAGCTATTGTACTTTCGTTTACTCTGTAGGAGACCAGACCATTTACAACGTATCTCTGATACCGTATGAAAATCTAGAATACCAAAAATCATGTTAAAGTGGGTACTGGGACGCCTCTCGTTGAGGAGGCGGTGCACTCTGCTTCAGTACGGCACAAAGTTATACGGTAAATTGAGCGTCTGTGCCAAGTTTGTTATAAACGTACACATGTCTGCCCTGTGACAGATTCCGTAAACACAGCGAAAGAGACAAATGGACTGGCACCTATTGGGGTAAAATCCGCTTCAATCTTTTCCATTTCTATGAGATCCCAAACGCGAATCTCCTGCATTCTGAATCCGGAGATTGGTTGGCAGCAATTTTCTCCACTCCTCCCTCTTACCTATTACTTTCTTCATATCCTCATATGAGCCTGCCCCTACGTCATCTCTGATGTCTGGAGCATTGTAGTCTACGTATCTTCTTCCTAGACTGCAGGACTCTAAACAGGTCAGATATGACATAAGATACAGTTCATTAGACGAAGTGAAGAGACTGCCGGGGAGTAGGGAGGAGTGGAAAAGAAGCATTGCCGACAGCCAACCAATCTTCGGACTGAGATAAGCTTAACAAGTGTTGCAGAAAATTTACGTGGAAACGAGTGAAACAGATCTTACATATACTTCGCAAGACACTTTACGATGCATGGTGGAGGGTACTTATGGTACCACTAACTGATACCCCTTTCCCTGTCCCACCCGCGAGTGACGAGCAATGAACGCCACTTTGCTTAACAGGTACACATTGTTAATATGATTTTCGCCTAGTCTGTATTCTCTAACACCTGATATTTTCCACATTTCCTCTGCCTGTGTATAACTATAAGTACATCTACAGCTATTCTTTCAATCGCATTCGTATATGTAACACAGGAAGAATGATTGCGTAAAACATCTATGCGCATTGTAAATAGGCTAATCTTGTCTTTCAGGTATTTAAAAGACCAATGCGTAGGGGTTGCAGAATATTCCTAGATCCCGTAAGGCTGGTTCTTGAATCTTTGAAAGTCTACCATAATGTGTCTGCTAATTCATGTTTCTCAGCTTATCGGTGGGTCAATGAAACCGCTTACATTTCATGCTGCTCTTCTATGTGTGTCAGAATCCCCTGTTAGTTCTAATTGGTACAGGTCCCACACATACAGGAGCAATATCCTACTCGTCCACGATTCACTTCTCTACATGGCTACACTCCATACAAATAGTTTCAGGAAAAACTTCCTGACATTTAAATCTATACTCGATGTTGGCAAATTTCTCTTCTTCAGAAACGCTTTCCTTGCCATAGCCAGTTTACATTTTATATCCTCTCTACTTCGACCATAATCAGTTATTTTGCTCACCAAATAGCAAAACTCATCTACTACTTTAGGTGTCGCATTTCCTAATCCAATTCCCTCAGCATAATCTGATATAGTGCGACAACCATTACCGTCGTTTTACTTTTGTTGAAGTTCATCTTGTATCCTCCTTTCAAGACACTGTCCATTCCGTTCAACTGCTCTTCAAAAATCAAATGGCTCCGAACACTATGGGACTTAAATTCTGAGGTCATCAGTCCCCTAGAATTTAGAACTACTTAAACCTAACTAACCTATGGACATCACACACATCCATGCCCGAGGCGGGATTCGAACCTGCGACCGTAGCGGTCGCGCGGTTCCGGACTGTAGCGCCTAGAACCGCTCGGCCACCCCGGCCGGCTCAACTGCTCTTCCAAGTCCTTTGCTGTCTCTAAAAAAATTGCAATATCATCGGCAAACCTCAAAGCTTTTATTTCCTCTCCATGGATCTTAATCCCTACTCCAAATTTTTCGTTTGCTTCCTTTACTACTTGCTCAGTATACATCGGGGATTGGCTGCAACCCCGTTTCATTCCCTTCTCAACCACTGCTTGCCTTTCATGGCCACCTGGTTTCTGTACAAACTGTAAACAGCCTTCAGCTCCCTGTATTTTACCCCTGATGCCATCAGCATTTGAAAGAGAGTATTCCGGTCAACATCGTCAAAAGGTTTCTGTAAGTCTACAAATGCTAGAAACGTAGTTTTGGCTTTCCTTAATCTTTGTAAGACAAGTCTTCGGGTCAGTATTGCTTCGCATGTCCCAGCATTTCCAAGGAATCAAAACTGACCTACCCCGAGGTCGGTTTCTACCAGTTTTTCCATTCGTCTGTAAAGAATTCGTGTTAGTATTTTTGAGCCTTGACCACTGTAACGAACTGAAGTTTAGAGAAAGTAATCAGGACATGGACGACGACAATCGCATTTTTTAGCGGGTTAAAGTGCCATGTCACAAGGCCAGGAATGTGATGGAGTGGTTCAAGGAACGCAGTGGCGAGGTCCAGCTGAGGTGCTGGCCCCCCAGCTGGCCAGATCTGAACCTGACGGAACACATATGGGATGTCACCGAACGTGACGTCAGAGCTCTTCGCCCCCTCCCGGGAATTTGGGGGAATTAAGTGACCTGCGTGTGCTGATGTGGTGCCAGCTCCCTCCAGAGACTTACCACCGCCTCATTGCTTCCATGACCGGACGCGTCGCCGCTGTTATACGGGTCACTCAAGTGTTTTACAAGTAATCTCCTGTACAGATTGACTGCATATTCCCGGTAACTTCCCAATGAACTTAGGACCATCAATTGTTTTGCTGTGAGTGAACCTATATGTGGGGATATGAAATTAAGTTACCAAATTGTTGCATTCAGGTTTTGATATGAATTCACATATTACATATGTGACGCACTGGTACCGTTTTGAGTACTTTATAATTATACACTATAAGAAAGGAAAAATAGGTAAAACGATGCACAAAGAAGGAATTGTCCGAATGGGACGGAAATTAGTAGGTGTGATGAGCATATACAAACAAACAAATCATTACAATTTTAGAATAATTGAATGATTTATTCAAGAGAAAGAATTTCACAAATTGAAAAACTCAATAACACGTTGGTTCACTTCTGCCCCTTATGCAAGCTGTTATTCGGCTTGGCGAAGATTGATAGAGTTACACTACAGCCCATTAAAGTTGCTACGCCACGAAGATGACGTGCTACAGACGCGAAATTTAACCGACAGGAAGAAGATGCTGTGATATGCAAATGATTAGCTTTTTAAAGCATACACACAAGATTGGCGCCCGTGGTGACACCTACAACGTGCTGACATGAGGAAAGTTTCCAACCGATTTTTCGTACACAAACAGCAGTTGACCGGCGTTGCCTGGTGAAACGTTGTTGTGATGCCTCGTGTAAGGAGGAGAAATGCATACCATCACATTTCCGACTTTGATAAAGGTCGGATTGTAGCCTATCGCGATTGCGGTTTATCGTATCGCAACACTGCTGCTCGCGTTGGTCGAGATCCAATGACTGTTAGCAGAATATGGAATCGGTGGGTTCAGGAAGGTAATATGGAACGCCTTGCTGGATCCCAACGGCCTCGTATCACTAGCAGTCGATATGACAGGCGTCTTATCCGCATGGCAGTAACGGAACGTGCAGCCACGTCTCGATCCCTGAGTCAACAGATGGGGACGTTTGCAAGACAACAACCATCTGCATGAACGGTCCGACGACGTTTGCAGCAGCATGGACTATTAGCTCGAAGACCGTGGCTGCGGTTACCCTTGACGCTGCATCACAGACAGGAGCGCCTGCGATGGTGTACTCAACGACGAACCTGGGTGCACGAATGGCAAAACGTCACTTTTTCGGATGGATCCAGGTTCTGTCTACAGCATCATGATGGTCGCATCCGTGTTTCGCGACATCGCGGTGATCGCACAATGGAAGCGTGTATTCGTCATCGCCATACTGACGAATAACCCGGCGTGATGGTACGGAGTGCCATTGGTTACACGTCTCGGTCACCTCTTGTTCGCATTGATACTTTAAACAGTGGACGTTACATTTCAGATGTGTTACGACACGTGGCTCTACCCTTCATTCGATCCCTGCGAAACCCTACATTTCAGCAGCATAGTGCACGACCGCATGTTGCAGGTCCTGTACGGGACTTTCTGGATACAGAAAATGTTCGACTGCTGCCCTGGCCAGCACATTCTCCAGATCTCTCACCAATTGAAAACGTCTGGTCAATGGTGGCCGAGCAACTGCCTCGTCACAATACGCCAGTCACTACTGTTAATGAATTGTGGTATCGCGTTGAAGCTGCATGGGTAGCTGTACCTGTACACGCCATCCAAGCTCTGTTTGACTCAATGCCCAAGCGTATCAAGGCCGTTATTACGGCCAGAGGTGGTTGTTCTGTGTACTGATTTCTCAGGATCTATGCACCCAAACTGCGTGAAAATGTAATCACATGTCAGTTCTAGTATAATATATCTGTCCAATGAGTACCTGTTTATCATCTGCATTTCTTCTTGGTGTAGCAATTTTAATGGCCACTAGTGTATATGTACTCCTAGGAAACAAAGTGAAAATTCTTCCAACTGGCGCCTTAAATTGTAAAATCCCGACCTCCTTGAAGGGCCTGCCCATAAAGCTTCAAATGTTCTAGATTGCGGAGAGACCTGGTGACCTTGCTGGCCAAGGTAGGGTTTGGAAAGCACGAAGACAGGCAGTACAAACTCTCGCCGCTTGCGGGCGGGCTTTATCTTGCAGGAAATGTAATCCGAGGATGATCTGCCATGAAGAGCAACACAAGGAGGCATAGAATGTCGTCGACGTTACCGCTGTGTTGTAAGGGTGCCGCGGATGACAACGAAAGAGATGCTATTACTAAATGCTGTGACTCCCCAAACCATCACTCCTGGTCTTCGGTCAGAATGGTGGCCGCTAATCAGGTTGGCATCCCACTGCTGTCCGGGGCGTCTTCAGACATTTCTTCGCTGGTTCAAAAATGGTTCAAATGTCTCTGAACACTATGGCGCTTAACTTCTGAGGTCATCAGTCCCCTAGAACTTAGAACTGCTTAAACCTAACTAATTTAAGGACATCACACACATCCAAGCCCGAGGCAGGATTCGAACCTGCGACCGTAGTGGTCGCGCGGTTCCAGACTGTAGCGCCTAGAACCGCTCGGCCATTCCAGCCGACCTCTTCGTTGGACATCGAGGCTCAATTCGAAGCGAGGCTCATAAATGGAGACATTCATTCTATGAGATTCCAGGCCGAATGTAACCGACATCAATGTAAACCGGCTTCTTGATGTACAGAGGTCGGTGGTAATAGGCTCAAGGGGTGTCGTGAACGCAGCCCGTTTTCTGCGACCCTTATATTTATGAACCTTCCGGTCACTGAAGTACCGGTTGGTAATGGTGAATCCAGGACTCTAAGCGCCTCTCTGGCGACTGCTAGTACCTCTTGTTCTGGCGTCTAAGAGACCGCTTCCTTCTCGACGCTGTATTCGGCCGTGGTTCACTCATTCCTGCCAACATCGTCGAATAGTGCCATCGCTCTTATTCAAATTCCAAG
The DNA here is from genome assembly GCF_023864345.2 of Schistocerca serialis cubense. NCBI lineage: Eukaryota > Metazoa > Arthropoda > Insecta > Orthoptera > Acrididae > Schistocerca > Schistocerca serialis. The sequence continues at coordinate 285,043,060 of NC_064643.1, read as the reverse complement.
CGATTCACCGACAATTGCAACCGGCTTCTTTGACCCCAACTACACATGCACTCTCAGATGATGACATCTGCATATATTTTTCATAGTTAGTGTCCAACTGAGAACACGAAATGAAATTCGCAAAGACTTTCCATCGGCCGCCAAAATTCACAATAATGCCGTGTGGCTAGGGCCTCTCATCGGGTGGACTGTTCGCCACTTCGACGACTTGCGTGTCGATGGGGATGAAATGATGATGATAAGGACAACATAACACCCACTCCCTGAGCGGAGAAAATCTCCGACCCAGCCAGGAATCAAAATTGGACCGTTGGGCATGACATTCTGTCGCGCTGACCACTCAGCTATCACCTCTATGGATATCAGTTTGTGACCAACTTGCATAACCCCTTCGTGGAGCATCTTTTTTTTTGTCTTAGAGTGTACATTTTTTGGTGCAAGTTCTCAAACTTTCATACGTTATCAAGATGTGACATTATATGTTCAGCTGTTTTTGGACAGTATTTCATTATAGATAACTGCATCACATAGAAAATGGTTGCCAAGGTCCCAACATACTTCGTAGGGGAACGCTTTAAGTTATCGCCACATCTATCAATGGCTCTTCATCGAAGATAAGCTGCGTGCAACGGAAAGCACAGTTCCATTTGCCTGACATCCTATGCCATCATCTTTCTCTGATAAGCATTGAGGCAAATGCTTTTCGTAAGGTAATAAATCATCTACCAACTGTTCGATGAGATTTCGGGATTGCAGCTGGAACACGTTGACTTCTTGCCACGATATTTCGGCTGGCAATCGTCCGGCCATCTTCAGGTGAGAGTCCGTCACTGGAGACTGCAAGTTCCCGGAGTCAACTTTATAGCAAAAAATTGGAGCGAAACCGTATGCGCATTGGCTCTGTCACAGGAGCGTCCTCTATCGAAATCTGCGCCCTCTGGATCTACTGTTCTATCTGCTGAGCGCAGGCGCGTGCGTAAAGGTGAAAACTACTTGTCCGCCCTCTGTCGGAATGCGCGCCCGCGTCGCTAAAAACAGACGTCAGGCATCGCTACACGTGTCATTATTAAAAATCTGTCTTCTGTCAGAGGAAATTAGAGAGATTACCGGGTCCCAGGCCTTGTCCAGTTGAAAACTGCCGTCAAGATTTATAAGATTTTGCGCTAGAAGCATCTCCACAGATTCTTTAATTACTGAATACCAAAAAGTTTGCGCTGGGGCCAAGATTTTCATGGCAGAAAAATCCATAGCGTGTCTTGTGGTAATACAATGCTCATGGACGGCTGACTTACTGAGCTGCGAAAGGCGAGTGTTGCGTTCGTACTCAACGCACCTTTCATGTACTGTGCGTGTCGTCTGACCGATATAAGCTTTGCCACACTGGCAAGGAATTTTGTAGACCCCTGCCTTCCGCAGACCCAGGTCGTCCTTTTACTGAACTGAGAAGGGCACTAATCTTCGCCGGCGGCCGGAAGATTCCTTTAATTTGATGTTCCCTTAGGATCCTGCCTATTTTACACGAACGGTTGCCGGCGTATGGAAGGAACGCTCTGGACTTGAATAGCTCCTTATCATCTTGATGTTGTGGGTGGTCACGTTTCTTCCTTCTTAGCGCTGTTCTAATCTGATGTGGAGAGTAACCATTACCTCTGAACACCGACTTTAAATGTTCCAGCTCCTCCATGAGAAACAACATGAGACCGGTTCACCAACGTTCTAAGGACGCCGGTAGTTTGTAAAGGATGACGACAACTCGGCGCTAGCAGGTAAAGGTCCATTTGTGTTTGCTTACGGTTAGTAACCAAGACGTCGTTAACTGTATGTTCTTGTGGATTGCATTCAGATGTTACAAGAACTGTGACAGTTCTTTTTCACCATGAGGCCACACTAAAAAAGTTCCATCTACATATCGCCAGAAAACTCTCGGTTTAAGTTCTGCCAAATCTAGTGCCCTTTCCTCAAAGTCTTCCATGAAAAAGTTTGCTACCAAAGGCGAGAGAGGACTGCCCATGGCAACACCGTCAGTCTGCTCAAAATATTCGTTATTAAATAAAAAGGAAAGGACGTAATGGAAAAGTGCTGTTATGTCGGCCGTGAACTTATTGCTGACGAGCGACAAAGAATCCATAAGAGGAACCTTAGTGAAAAGTGAGATGACATCGACGCTGACTAGTAAGTCAGTTTCACTGAGTTGCAGTGACTTCAGTCTATTGATAAAGTCAGCTGAGTTCCGAACATGATGCGCGAATTTCCCCACAAAAGGTCTCAGTAGAGAGGCGAGATGTATCGCCAGATCGTACGTGGGGGCGTCGGTATTACTGACGATCGGCCGTAACGGAACCTCTTTTTTATGGATCTTCGGAAGACTGTATAACCTGAGTGGCACAGAACTATGAGGTCTTAGTGTTTTCGCCACTTCTTGCGGAATAGAAGAAGAATTCAGCAGTGCTGATGTTTTCCTTTCCACTTTCGCTGTGGGGTCTTTGCCAGTCTTCCGATAAATTGGCTCACTCAGCAAGTTGTAAATTTTCTGACTACAAACCTCACTTGGCAACAGCACTGTAGCGTTTCCCTTATCCGCTGGTAAGACCTTCGTGTGGGGATCTTCTCGTAGCTTTTGTTGTGCGGCCCTTTTCATGGCAGAAATGTTGCTCTTCTGACATGGAGCTTTCGTGAGTGCACGGCAAGTTTCACGTCTTACTTCTTCTGCAGCATCACGAAGAAGAGGTCTATCAGCTTCCTCAATAGCACTAATAAAATCAGTCAGAGGCACGGTTCTCGGCGTAGGGGAAAGAAGTCGTGGCAAGAAGTCAACGTTATCCGGCTGCAATCCCGACATCTCATCGAACATTCAGTACGCCGAGAAAACTTCAAGAACCACGTCTACCAACTATTGATCCTTGCCTTTTATAATGACTTACAGCAAGTTATGAGGCCATAACATCGTGATATAAGCACAAGTTCGAGGTTACTGAAAGTGTCTTCTTACTGCACTAGTTTTGGTAAGTCTGGGATAAATGATATAAAAACCACGTTACTTTTCATTATCGAGTCTGATGAACTTAATCAAACTGCATAATACGCGGGGTCAGGGATTTTCTCTGCCTCGTGATGACTGGGTGTTGTGTGCTGTCCTTGGGTTAGTTAGGTTTAAGTAGTTCTAAGTTCTAGGGGACTGATGACCATAGATGTTAAGTCCCATAGTGCTCAGAGCCATAATACGCTGTAAGAATAAATAGAACATAGCTACAAAGGATTTATCTTTGAACTTTGGACATGCGTACCGTTAAGACTTGACACTCCTACTAATTGGATCTTCTGCTATCGCTTCTTGGTGTGGCGCACACAATGCTTGCAGCTGAAAGCACGAAGCTCAGTCTCTCCTGTTTTAATAGCGAGGGTATCACGTTTGAACGGACGTAAATGAACATGGAACTCGAAACTAATTAATTTGGAAAGGCAGCTGAAAATGAATACAGTAAACTTTCATCTCGTTGTTAATTCTCTTCCTTTTCCAAGGCATACGCCAGCATACGGATGTAATGCGATAGGACAATGCAAAAGGAAACACACACACTCGCACAAACCTCTGTGCTCCTATACTGGACACTTTGTGAGCGGCCGCTTTTCATCGATGTAAATGAATCGGCGACTGCCGAGAACCAGGCGGCAGCGGCAGCCATTGTGCTCGCCGCAGATTTACGGAGCGGCTTCTCTCATTAAGAGACGCCTAGCCGGCGCGTCGCTCTGATTTACCGACTCCCTCACAGCTGGCTGCTCTTGCTGCAGGCGCACTCTGGCTGTAGGGGGAGCTATCACGAGTTTGTAGAGCAGAGATGGCGGATTTGAGTGGGCCGTTACTGTACACCCACAAACACGTTACCGGCTGATCTTGAAATACACTACTGGCCATTAAAATTGCTACACCACGAAGATGACGTGATACGGACGCGAAATTTAACCGACAGGAAGGAGATGCTGTGATATGCAAATGATTAGCTTTTCAGAGCATTCACACAAGGTTGGCGCCGGTGGCGACACCTACAACGCGCTGACATGAGGAAAGTTTCCAACCGATTTCTCATACACAAACAGCAGTTGAGCGGCGTTGCCTGGTGAAACGTTGTTGTGATGCCTCGTGTAAGGAGGAGAAATGCGTACCATCACGTTTCCGACTTTGATAAAGGTAGCCTATCGCGATTGTGGTTTATCGTATCGCGACATTGCTGCTCGCGTTGATCGAGATCCAATGACTGATAGCAGAATATGGAATCGGTGGGTTCAGAAGGGTAATACGGAACGCCGTGCTGGTTCCCAACGGCCTCGTATCACTAGCACTCACGATGACAGGCATCTTATCCGCGTGGCTGTAACGGATTGTGCAGCCACGTCTCGATCCCTGAGTCAACAGATGGGGACGTTTGCAAGACAACATCCATCTGCGCGAACAGTTCGTCGACGTTTGTAGCAGCGTGGACTATCAGCTCGGAGACCATGGCTGCGGTTACCCTTGACGCTGCATCACAGACAGGAGCGCCTGCGATGGTGTACTCAACGACGAACCTGGGTGCACGAATGGCAACACGTCATTTTTTCAGATGAATCCAGGTTGTGTTTGCAGCATCACAATGGTCACATCCGTGTTTGACGACATCGCAGTGAACGCACATAGGAAGCGTGTATTCGTCATCGCCATACTGGCGTATCAACTGGCGTGATGGTATGGGGTGCCATTGGTTACACGTCTCGGTCACCTCTTGTTCGCATTGACGACACTTTGATCGGTGGACGTTACGTTTCAGATGTGTTACGACCCGTGGCTCTACCCTTCATTCGATCCCTGCGAAACCCTACATTTAATCAGGATAATGCATGAACGCATGTTGCAGGTCGTGTACAGGCCTTTCTGGATACAGAAAATGCTCGACTGCTGCCCTGGCCAGAAATTTCTCCAGATCTCTCACCACTGAAAACGTCTGGTCAATGGTGGCCGAGCAACTGGCTCGTCACAATACGCCAGTCACTACTCTTGATGAACTGTGGTATCGTGTTGAAGCTGCATGGGTAGCTGTACCTGTACACGCCATCCAAGCTCTGTTTGACTCAATGCCCAGACATATCAAGGCTGTTATTACTGCCAGAGATGGTTGTTCTGGGTACTGATTTCTCAGGATCTATGCATCCAAATTACGTGAAAGTGTAAAAACTTGTCAGTTCTAGTATAATATGTGTGTCCAATTCTTCTTGGTGTAGCAATATTAATGGCCAGTAGTGTATTTCCAGATCAGCCGGGAACGTGTTGTGGTGATTAGAGGAACTCAGGATAACAGTCTGCTAATAGGATGACCGTACCAAGAGAATGTCGTGCGATTATTCTACTTTCCATGACAAATAGACGAATGACAACAGTCGAAACCCGTTCAGAGGTTAGAGGCATAGTACCTTCACGTACCGGCGGGAACAGACTGCTGCGATTTGTTTTCTGGGCATAAGGCAGTGATATAAGGCATAGCCGGCCGTTATGGCCGAGTGGTTCTAGGCGCTTCAGTCCGGAGCCACGCTGCTGCTACGGTCGCAGGTTCGAATCTTGCCTCGGACATGGATGTGTGTGATGTCCTTAGTTTAGTTAGGTTTAAGTAGTTCTAAGTCTAGGTGACTGATGACCTCAGATGTTAAGTCCCATAGTGCTCAGAGCCATTTGAACCATTTTTTTATATATAAGGCATAATTTTCTGCCTCGCGTTTCGTCTCCCGATGCAGAAGGCAGTTACAGTTGCAGACAACCTGAGCAAGCCCAGCTGTTTATATGTATCAACGCAACGGTCGATTCGTTACGTCATCAGGCCGCTGTCTAAGATCGGGGCTCGGGCAGACGTACGTATGTTACGGAGCTTGAGGTAGGAAAGAGTTAGCGCGGTTTGTTTTATTTAGCGCTAAGGCTCACAACTTGCATAATTCTGATACTTCTTCTTTTCTTTTAAAATTCTACTGGTGTTTTTGAATTTATTTGGCCTCTCTGTGCATCCTAGCATGGTAATGACTGAATCTCGCTAAAACCACACCGTCAGGGAGACGAACTTGGTGGTTCCTTGGTCAAAGTTCATGATCTGCTACTGGTGATTTATTCGTCTTACCCAAGCGAAAACTGCTCTTGTGTTGCTTAAGACGGGTGTTCACGTTTCTTTTTGTAATTCCCATGTACGCTTGACCAAACGTGCAAGGGATTTTAGATACTCCAGCCAATTTTAGCAATATTTAATCATTACTATGCTAGGATGTACAGAGATATCACAGAGATTCATAAACACAAAAACACCTTTAATAGAAAAAAGGAATATTGAAATTAGACAAGCTGCGAGCCTTAGTGATAAATAAAACAAACAACGCCAACTCTTCCCCATTACAGCTCCAAGACATACGTCGGCGCGATTCTGTGATCTTAAGTAACGGTCTCATGACTTCACGATCTGACCGCTGCGTGGATACATATCAACAGTTGGGCTTACTGAGCTTGTTTGAGACCGTAACTGCTTTCTGAGTCGTGGAAGACGAAACTTTAGGCTGAGAATCATGCCTTGGTACAAGGCACAAATTTGTGCCTCACAGCCGGCCGCGGTGGTCTAGCGGTTCTAGGCGCGCAGTCCGGAACCGCGCGACTGCTACGGTCGCAGGTTCGAATCCTGCCTCGGGCATGGATGTGTGTGATGTCCTTAGGTTAGTTAGGTTTAAGTAGTTCTAAGTTCTAGGGGACTGATGACCACAGATGTTAAGTCCCATAGTGCTCAGAGCCATTTGAACCATTTGTGCCTCACATTTCGTCTTCCGATGCCGGAGGCATCATCAGAGGCTTAACGACAGGAAGTAGCTACAGTCTCAGACAAGCTCAGCAAGCTCTATCAAACAAACATCACCAATGACCCAAATACTGGCCGTGAAAGCGTGCATTCTAAGTTGAGATATCGGTTTGCCCAGTGTCGCTGGTCTCACCAAACCACAGAAAATAAAAAATATCTTGATGTAGAGCTAGAATCAACTGGAACACTGATTGGCATTCTGTAATGTTCAATGGTGAGTTCCGCTCATGTATGTGGCGGTCAGATCGATGTCAACTTATCCTTGGACGACCTGGTGAAAGGTTACAGGAAAATGCCATTCTTAAGACCCGCATCTCTCCAGCTCCCGGAATCATTGTACAAGCAGCTCTTGTGTATGAGGAGTGATTTGGTAATTGTTGAAGGGAGGTTGAATGTTTTCAAGAACATGACAGGAATTGGAAAACCTGTTGTCACGCTTTTCGTGGCCACGGAATGAAATGTCATGTTCCAGCAGGATAGTGCAAGAGGCAACATTACAATTCACAACTCAGACACCCTGTGAAATGTTCAGATCCCATACTGGCCTGCTAGGCGCCCTGATTTGCCACTCATACAGCACGGCTTGGATGTCGTGGGCAAACGTTAACTTTCACACTGGTCTTCAGCCAACAATCTTCATGAATTGAGAAAGCGTGTGATTCAGATGTTCCTGCAGACAACATTTGAAGATCGTTTCCTTCTGTGCCAGAGCGAATATAAGAATTGATCTGATGGAATTATATTTTATTTGAGACATATGAATCTCAACTTTAATCTCAACTTTACTTTCTTACATGATAGAAGCTGAGGAAATAGATTAAAATTTGTGCCACAGCCTGAACTTGAACCCAGGTCTCCTGCTTACTAGGCAGCTGTGCTAGCCATTACAACACCGTATCGGAATGGAAAACACAGCTGCACGGACTACACTAGCTACTAAAAGCATGAACTGAAGTTTGTTTTACGAAGGGCATTGGACTATGGTAGTATGTGAATCTATTTTGGCCATACTGTTATGGTGGTATAACGGTTAGCACATGGTAGGCAGGAGACCTGGGTTCAGGTCATCACCAAGGCACAACTCTTCATTCGTTTCTTCAGCTTCTGTCTCTTTCGAATACAATAATATATTCATCTCCGCGAAAGGCAAGGGTCCCGAGTTCGAGTCTTGGTCCGGCACACAGTTTCAATCCACCAGGAAGTTTCATATCAGTGCACACTCCACTGCAGAGTGAAAATCTCATTCTGGATCTCCACAGTATTTGATAAATCTCAGACTGGAATTTCATACTGCAGCAGTACTATTTCCGTCAGTGTAAAATGGTCAAAAATGTTTTGCAACACTCCCATGACTATTATGTCCGCCTCTGCAGCTCAGTGATCAGAGTGTGAGGCTGCAATGTGGAGGACCCGGGTTTGATTCCTGGTAGTGCCAGGGATTACTCCTTGGTGGGAGAAATAGGCCGGTGGGTATTCTGTTGAATCCTGCCTAGTCGTCAAAGATGGGGTGCCTAGGAAACCTGCATTCTCGAACCGCTAGATAACAATTCAAGTAAGTCATATTAATGACTTTTATTACAAAAGGAAATGATTACAACTTTGTATTTTGACACATGTGTCGCAAGCAAAGGGCGACAGACAAAATAAGCAAGATTCTGTAGTATAGACAATGTTACACAGTAGAACCGTAATGACTAGCCTTTATGCTATTCTTCGCTTAGAGGCCGCTGCTGTCGCGTTGTTGTCCTGGAGAGGTGTCGGTCGTCTTGAAATTGGCCGTCTTCTTCACAGCGCTCTCTGCTCTCTAGTTCCCGACTGGCGTGCCGGCGCTTGACTTTACGCTGTAACATATTCAGCCTCGTGATGCCAGCTAGGGAGCTACTTGGGTGAGAAGTAGCGGCTACAAGGTCAAGAAAGCTGACAACGGCCGAGGGTGCGGTTTGCTGACCCCTTATCCAACACCATCGCCGCAGGATGACACGGCGGTCGATTAGTCCCGATTGGCATATGAGAGCCAGAAGTTTGATCTTCGCTTGGGATGATTAAAATAGTTTGTAACTTAGATCGAAGACTTCTATCTAAACAGTCTTATGAGTACTGGAAATCGCTAGGTACAGTCACCTGCATAATGTAGGTAAATGTAAAAATTCGTATTCCAACCGTTTGAGGGAGCTCTGTCTCCAATCGCGAATGGGACAGTGCGGCTTGTGAGTGCTGTTCAGTCTGTCAGCATGACCGGAATCGTAATTTCAAGTTTAGACCGCGCGTGCAATGGTGCATTGTCACCTTGCTGAAGAAGCCTTCTTAGGTCGGTAAGTTCCCAATCGAATAAACATAAACTACTGGCCATTAAAATTGCTACACCACGAAGATGACGTGCTACAGACGCGAAATTTAACTGACAGGAAAAAGATGCATTGATATGCAAATGATTAGCTTTTCAGAGCATTCACACAAGGTTGGCGCCGGTGGCGACACCTACAACGTGCTGAATGAGGAAAGTTTCTAACCGATTTCTCATACACAAACAGCAATTGACCGGCGTTGCCTGGTGAAACATTGTTGTGATGCCTTGTGTAAGGAGGAGAAATGCCTACCATCACGTTTCCGACTTTGATAAAGGTAGCCTATCGCGATTGCGGTTTATCGTATTGCGACATTGCTGCTCGCGTTGGTCGAGATCCAATGACTGTTAGCAGAATATCACTAGCAGTCGAGATGACAGACATCTTATCCGCATGGCTGTAACGGATCGTGCAGCCACGTCTCGATTCCAGAGTCAACAGATGGGAACGTTTGCAAGACAACAACCATCTGCACGAACAGATCGACGACGTTTGCAGCAGCATGGACTATCAGCTCGGAGACCATGGCTGCGGTTACCCTTGACGCTGCATCACAGGCAGGAGCGCCTGCGATGGTGTACTCGACGACGAACTTGGTTGCACGAATGACAAAACGTCATTTTTTCGGATGAATCCAAGTTCTGTGTTGCAGGTTCTGTACGGGCCTTTCCGGATACAGAAAATGTTCGACTGCTGCCCTGGACAGCACATTCTCCAGATCTCTCACCAACTGAAAAGGTCTGGTCAATGGTGGCCGAGCAACTGGCTCGTCACAATACGCCAGTCATTACTCTTGATGAACTGTGGTATCGTGTTGAAGCTGCATGGGTAGCTGTACCTGTGCATGCCATCCAATCTCTGTTTGACTCAATGCCCAGGCGTACCAAGGCCGTTATTACGGCCAGAGGTGGTTGTTCTCGGTACTGATTTCTCAGGATCTATGCAACCTAATTGCGTGGAAATGTAATCACATGTCAATCCTAGTATAATACATTTGTCCAATGAATACCCGTTTATCATCTGCATTTCTTCTTGGTGTAGCAATTTTAATGGCCAGTAGTGTACACCGCTGCGACGTTATTCAATCGCTATACGCCTCCTAGTAGTTGCCCGCCGTTCACGAAACCAGCCTATAACTCCTTCGTAGATTACGGTTTGTCGACTTCGCAAACGCGAATCAGGTGAGTGGTGATAACACCAAAGCTTTGTGCTTTACGCAGGGAGCACTTCCAAGAAATGTGATCGTTTTCCCTGGAAATATGATGTGAAAGGTGTGTTTCGGTCACCATACAAGATTTGGGTCTTTTTGGATCCGTAAAGGATGATCTTGGTTTGCGCACGGCGGGTGTCTATCGTATTTCCTGCAGTTTTGGTATCTCACACACTGATCAGACCATCACGACCGAAGAGGAGTGGTGTACTGAATATAAGCGTGACACAAAAATGTTAAAATGTGTGTGAAATCTTATGGGACTTTACTGCTAAGGTCATCAGTCCCTAAGCTTACACACTACTTAACCTAAATTATCCTAAGGACAAACACAAACACCCATGCGCGAGGGAGGACTCGAACCTCCGCCGGGACCAGCCGCACAGTCCATGACTGCAGCGTCTTAGACCGCTCGGCTAATCCTAAGCGTGACACACTCATACAACAGCCGAGCGGATCTGCTATTGCAGAACCCTGTCTCGCACCGCCGTCAAATTGTGGATAACAACGCGGTAATTCTGTCATGCTCTTCCAGCTATTGGGACAGAGTTACTAAGGAAGCAGTTGAAATTACGGCAGTAAGTCATCTTGTGAACAGATGTAGACGTTTTAGCTTAAATTCTGCGTGGAGTCTTTTTCGGTCCCTGGTCAAACAACACAGGGAGAGTCATACTATCTCACCCGTTAGTTATTAACATCTACTAGCGATGAACTCTGACGCTCGTCATGTTTGGTTGTGTGGTGGCGCTACTATCGATGACCTCTGTCGTTAATCTTTGGATGTTTGGAGGAGCTAATGCTTATACATTTCGTGTGTGTCATCGTTCCTCTTATGTTCTGCAAACCGTGGCCTTAGATTCCCTTGCACAACCGTCTCCCGTTAAATTTGTGGCTTGAAAATGACTGGTTGCACACCTGTCGAAATATCTAAGGTTGTCGAAGACCTCATCCGGTTATATTCCCGAAACTTATCCCAACATTTTATACACCGGGAGAAACTCCAGTTCCAAAATGTAATAAGGAATGACGAACTGACTTAACAATGAAGGACAATCACGTAAGTACCAAGTTCTAACACGGTCTCTGGAATTTGCAAGTACAGTATTATAACAGAAACGCGATGTGGAAGCCTTAGTCGACTGCATAGCGAATAAAATTTTGTAACTGGCTTGGAACTTTCCGAAGGCTGGATGTGGTTCCTGAATAGGACAATAAGTTGTATACTATGTGAAAGTTGCAGCAGGAGAAGAGCTGATGTTCCTAGCTAGGCACACATGGAAAAGGCTGGAACGTTTTATTTTATAGCTCCTTAACAGTTGCCGCTGCCTTCCTTCAAAACAATATGTATGCCGTTATGTATTCTTAACCGTTGTAAACGTTTATTCTATCAAATAGACGTAATTTATTGACAGATGAAAATAAATAACGGAATAAAAGCATTCCACCATCGTATCGGATATTAGATTGGGAGCAATTCTAACCATAACATCTATCAATGTTGCTGATTTTTCTGCAAATAAACTTTTCTGTCATGTCCCGAAGTATTGATCCTTCTTGCTGGGACATACTGCCTGTATATACAGACACAGACAAGCAATTGCGTGTCGACAGCTGGAGTAGCTTGAATGACATTGTCAGCAACAGGAGAAAAAATAAATAAATATCTTCTGTAAATAGTCTAAAGTCACCAAACAGCCCACACATAGCTTTCAAAGTTACTTTTAGTAATCCTTCTGGATCAACAGACACCTGTCTGATAAGAAGGCAAACTGCTCATTCTGCTGTTGCCATCACTGTAACTAGATCACGGTGTTACTGAGTGTAATTTTAATCATAACGCCTCACATAGACAGTAGAAGCATAATGAATTCAGGAGGTACATAGTGTGGCGCAATGCTGAACCTATCTACACATGTAAAACAGGTAGCCTAGCAAGAAATAAAGGTTTTGAAAGCGGGGAGGGGGATAGGGGGTAACATCATTGCATCATTCGAGTGACATGTATCATTGAGTTTCTGTAGCCAGATCCTTCCTCCACTCACGTACGTTTCTTAACAGATTTTGCACGGCGCAGCTCAGTTGACACGTTATTATACACCTCTTTGACGTACTAAGGAATAATGAAGTGGCTTCTTACAATGAAGGTCAGTCACATAAGTACCAAGTTCTAACACGGTTCCTGGAATTTTCAAGTGCAGTATTATAACAGAAACGCGCTATGAAAGCCTTAATCGACTGCAAAGCGAACAAAATTTTGTAAATGGCTCGGAATTTTCCGAAGGCTGGTTGTGGCTCCTGCAAAGGACAATAAGTTGTATACCTCCTGAATGTTGTAACAGGAGCTGATGTTGTTCCTAGCTAGGCACACGAGACAAGGGCTGGAACGTTTTATTTTATATTTGACCTGAGCATAGCTGCTCTAAATTCTGACCATTGATTTTTCTTAAAGTAATTTTACATGAGTAACTTTTGCACGTCATGATAATTTACATCTTGTTTAATGTGTTTGTTTTGTCATACTACATTTTCTATTTATTATTTTTTAGGGCTTATCAAAATTTCATTCTGATGAAGACACCCTTAGTAGGTTTCGAAACCTGGGTCAGTGTACCAAACAGTTATTTGCAAAAGGTTGGCAGTATAATTCCTATGTTGCTGAGTAACAGCCATGTTTTAAACGATAAGAGGAGCAGAGTGTTTATTAGCGTGTAATCATATGCCATTGTCCGCTAACCGATTCCTGTAAATTATATCGTAAATACGACGTTGAAACTGTCTACGACGAAAATCATAAAGATTTACTAACTCGCTTTCTTTTTAAGATCAGCTACAAAGCAACAGCACTATTACACACCGATGTTGGGACTTTGTCTTCTACTTTGGCGAAAGATCTATTGCTGAATACATAAAAAATAGTTAACAGAACAGTCAAAAACTAGAATTAATTCGTTTCAAAGTATATAATAAAAAGGGATTCTTCCGTTTTATAGAGCTGAGCAGAACAACACAAATTCTGTTGAACTCAATATTGTGCAGGCGGTTGACTGCGTACATCCTAATGCCTGAAAAAAGCCCTGCGGAGAACGTCCCACTTCATGTAATCGCCGCGCGGTGTAGCCGCGCAGTTTATGGCATCTTGTCACGGTCCACGTGGCTCTCCCCGTCGGAGGTTCGAGTCCTCCCTCCGGCATGGCTGTGTGTGTCGTCCTTAACGTAAGTTAGTTTAAGCGAGATTAAGTAATGCGTAAGCTTAGGGACCGATGACCTGTGCAGTTTGGTGCCATGAGACCTTACCACAAATTTCCAATTTTCATATAATTCAGAGCAGCTTTTCACCCATCACGATATGCAGTTGTAGGTACTTTACTTCACAGCCAACATAGCGTACTAACTGATTTTGAGGAGGCACAGAAGTAAAAACAATTTGCATCATTTCATTTCTGAAGCAATACATTACGAACGTTCCGTCCACTTCCCCCTCATAGGCCAACTATATTCATCCGGAGAATTTTCAGTCCGTCTATGAAAAAGGTGTCTTTTAAGTTTCCATTAACGGCGTGCATAGACTGCATTTATTCAGAAAGTGTAATATTTATCCGTGAAATTAACTCAAAACAGCAAGAGAATCTGCCAATGTGTTCTCTAATGAATTTTTTAGTACTTTTATTTTTGGAAACACTGAAATGCGAATGTTCTGCTGCGTAATTTTATAAAGTTCTATTGCCTTTGTGAATGTGGAATACTTTTACATTTTATGCTGCAGAACATAAAGGCAGTTCTCCTTGTACTGTGGAAATACATTCAGTCGGTTGATGTTGGGGCATTACCAGGGAATATATACATTTACAGTGCTGAGTTAATCTTTTGATTCGGCCCGTAAAACTTGTTCGGCCTGATTAATTGTAAGAGAATCGTCTGCGTACAAGGCCGCCGTCCGTGCTGGAATGCCTGTGCCTGTGTGGCATTCATTTACATTCTGTTACAAAAGAGTAACGCAGGGTGTACGCCAACAAGAATAAAGTGATTTTATCCCACAGGTTATTTAGTTTTCACTCTTAGCCACGGCTAGCAAATTCAGGACCTCGAGACTTATTTGTTTGCAACTCTTCCAGTTGCTTCTCTCCGCCAGGGATATCTATTACTATGTCCTCCTTAAAGGAGTTTGTGCGACGTTCAAACGATCGTATGTCTAGAAGATCCTCCTGCATGAATGATTTCTTAAACGTGAAATTTAAAACATCAGCTTTACCTTTACTGTGTCCTTAAACAGTGCTCAAGAAACGTGTCGCATTAAGTTGTTAGGAACACAGTGTTTACGCGCTCTGTACATTATTGCCTTACCGTCCACAACATGGCGCTCTGAGTCTTTTTTTTTTACTGCTCATTACCCCTGATACGGTGCTGCAGATACGGTGTGCTGTTTACATTTACATCAGAATATTAGCTAAATATGCCACATGAGTTTTAAAGTGTAGGACGCAAAGGAACCATGCATGTGTCTAATGCGTATTAATCTATGAACACAGAAGGAGGGATGACAGAGTTAAGCTGATTTTCTTTTTAAAAAATCATTGATTCCTTGCTTCAAAAGTTGTTGTAAAAGAAATCTTTTTTTCGACCTCAGACACAATGCAGTATATTTTCAGACGATTCATCCGGTTTCACTATATCTTACCCATGAACGAGGATATGAAGCTGATATAGATTTTAACTTACGCAACGGAACTAAAGGTTAACCTTGGCGCTAATTGTAAGTCATTGTCCGCAGCTCATGGTCGTGCGGTAGCGTTCTCGCTTCCCGCGACCGAGTTCCCCGGTTCGATTCCCGGCGGGCTCAGGGATTTTCTCTGCCTCGTGATGACTGGGTGTTGTGTGATGTCTTTAGGTTAGTTAGGTTTAAGTAGTTCTAAGTTCTAGGGGACTGATGACCATAGATGCTAAGTCACATAGTGCTCAGAGCCATTTGAACCATTTTTGTAAGTCATAGCTCGCTCGTTTTACTATCCAATGAGCGTCGAGTTGAGTTGACGGTGACACAGCACTAACAGACTTTTGGTCTCTGTTATCTATTATGGACATGGTCAGCGGCTGGTCAAAATTTAACAAAGAAATTCGCCAAACAACCGTGCAAATCGAGAAGTTATTTTATTTTTGCTACCAGTTTCGGCAGTTCAATATCCCATCTTCAAGCCCCATAAGCACCACTCAAATATTACCGACATTGGCATACTGAGGCCAACTGTTTCTGGACGTCGTGAATTCGAATCTGAAGCGCTTCCTTCGAAGACTTGACTGCGTCTAGTGGAGCTGCAGTCAAGTCTTTGAAAGAAGCACTTGAGGTGCGACTTCACGACACCAAAAACAGATGGCCCCAGTATGCCAATATCGATAATTTTTGAGAGGTGCTTATGAGGCCTGAAGATGGCATATTGAATTGCCGAAACTGGTAGCGAAAATAAAATAACTTCTCAATTTGCACGGCTGTTTGGCGAATTTCTTTGTTAAACTGACGTTTTGCGTTCACTGTTCCAACAGGTGTGATTTAGCGACAGCTGTGGGGCGTTATTTTCGTTCGTTACAAGACACTTCATCTGCAGGTTCTTACAGATCTCACACGGAACAATTAGCCTTCAAAGTCCCCCGATACAACGTTTTCTTTGCGAGACGGAGGGAAAGGGGGGAGGGAGTGTTTGACTGTCGTCTTTATTTTTGTCGTGCGTCTAGTGGAGGGCATATTCAACATATGTAAAGGTAACTGAGAAAATGAGAACTTTGATTCCAAACGAAACTGTAAAAAATACCACAATGATGTACTCGTGTGTGCATGCCTGTGAAATAAAAACTTCGCAGTCTTATGCGTAAGTTAAAATTTATCCAAAATCCAAAGTTTCTAACTTCATTTATAGTTGAAGATATGTTCTTGTGAAATCTTTTACAGTTTGTATGGAGTCAAGGGAGGGAGGGGGGGGGGGGTTGGAGAAAAAATTTACATTGTATAATAACTTTTGCTCAGCTCGAAGCGCGTTGATTATTGAATGAGCGGGTTATCTGCGTCAGTGAGACCCCTACGGGCAATCACATGAACCCGTATCTGAAATCTAACGCTAAGTTAGTTTTGACGCGTGAATCAAAATGCAGCCCAAGTTTCTATCTTTATTCACGTAGAAGATACGGTCTGGTGAAATAGGATGAATCTTTTCGAAAAATTCCGTACTACGACATAAAAACTGTACATAACGTCATAATATCTTAATCACACATATACGAAACTTTGACAGAAGAAGGATTCGGCACGAAAAAAATGTAGAATTGAGCCAAAAAAATCTTTTCTTTATGTAAGGAATTCAGATACACGATAAGAAATTAAAGATCTAAGAGTAACATTGCAAAGCGATATGAAATGGAACTAGTGTGTAAGGACGGTAGTAGGGAAGGCGACTTCGGTTTATTGGGGGTATTGTTCGGGAAAGTGTAGCTTGCCCCTAAATGAGACCCGGTATTGAACACTAGTGTGATCTACTCTTGTGTAGTACTTACGAATGTTCGGAATCCCCACCAGGTCGGATTAAAGAAAAACGTCGAAGTAGTTCAAAGGTGTGTTGCTAGATTTGTTACCGATAGGTATTACAGAGATGCTTCGTAAACTCAGATCGGTATTCCTGGAGGGAATACGAAATTTTTTCGCGAAACGCTATTGAGAAAATTTAGTTAATCGGCATTTGCAGCTGACTGTAGAACTGTTCCACTGTCGCTGACGTACATTTCGCGTAAGGACCGATTACACAAGACAAGTGAAATTAGAGCTCATACGAAGGCCTATAGACAGCCGTTATTCCCTCGTTCCATTTGCGAATGTAACAGGAAACAAATGAGTAGTAGGGGTACAAGGTACTCTCCATCATGTACCGTATGGTGGCTCGCGGAGTATTTATACAGATGCTGAAGACGCCGCTTACTTGTAGTCAGCGCGGAGTTATGCTGAACTGTAACTTTCAGCAGCACACTTTCTACACTTTTAAGGAAGAGTCTGCTGCAGCCATGTCAAGCGACACAGCTTAGCAACAAACCCCATATTTTTTATTGGACCGTAGCTCTAGCTGCACTAAAAAGTCTGCACGACTAGTTTCGTTCCTTAGGCCCTTTTCAAGTGTTCACAACTGAACAACAGGCTTCCTTTTATCGCAGTGAACTAACATTCTACACTACTGGCCATTAAAATTGCTACACCAAGAAGAACTGCAGATGATAAACGGGTATTTATTGGACAAATATAATATACTAGAACTGACATGTGATTACCTTTTCACGCAATTTGGGTGCACAGATCCTGAGAAATCAGTACCCTCAGTACCCAGAACAACTACCTCTGGCCGTAATAACGGCCTTGATACGCCTGGGCATTGAGTCAAACAGAGCTTGGATGGCGTGTACACGATACCACAGTTCATCAAGAGTAGTGACTGGCGTATTGTGACGAGCCATTTGCTCGGCCACCATTGAGCAGACGTTTTCTGTTGGAGAGAGATCTGGAGAATGTGCTGGCCAGAGCAGCAGTCGAACATTTTCTGTATCCAGAAAGGCCCAAACGGAACCTGCAACAAGCGTCGTGCATCATCCTGCTGAAATGTAGGGTTTCGCCGGGAACGAATGAAGGGTAGAGCCACGGACCGTAACACATCTGAAATGTAACGCCCACTGTTCAAAATGCCGTCAATGCGAACAAGAGGTGACCGAGAGGTGGCACCCCATACCATCACGCTGGGTGTTACGCCAGTATGGCGATGATGAATACACGCTTCCAATGTGCGCCCACCGCGATGTCGCCAAACAAGGATCCGACCATGATGATGCTATAAACAGAACCTGAATTCATACGAAAAAATGACGTTTTGCCATTCGTGCACCCAGGTTCGTCGTTGAGTACACCATCGCAGGCGCTCCTGTCTGTGATGCAGCGCCAAGGGTAACCGCAGCCATGGTCTCCGAGCTGATAGTCCCTGCTGCTGCAAACGCCGTCGAACTCTTCGTGCAGATGGTTGTTGTCTTGCAAACGTCCCCATCTGTTGACTCAGGGATCGAGACGTGGCTGCACGATCCGTTACAGCCATGCGGATAAAATACTTGTCATCTCAACTGCTAGTGATACGAGGCTGTTGGGATCCAGCACGGCGTTCCGTATTACCCTCCTGAACCCACCGAATCCATATTCTGCCAACAGTCACTGGATCTCGACCAACGCGAGCAGCAGTGTCGCGATACGACAAACCGCAATCACGATAGGCTACAATCCGACCTTTATGAAAGTCGGAAACGTGATGGTACGCAATTCTGCTTCTTACACGAGGCATCACAACAAGGTTTCACCAGGCAACGCCGGTCAACTGCTGTTTGTGTATGAGAAATCGGTTGGAAACTTTCCTCGTGTCAGCACGTTGTAGGTTTCGCCACCGGCGCCAACCTTGTGTGAATGCTCTGAAAAGCTAATCATTTGCATATCACAGCATCCTCTTCCCGTCGGTTAAATTTCGCATCTCTAGCACGTCATCTTCGTGGTGTAACAATTTTAATGGCCAGTAGTGTAATTTACTTATGATTGCAGGAAGAGGCGAAAACAACGAAACGTCGCGGGGTGACTGACATGTCAGTAATCGCGTAGTTAATATACGCTGCACATTAACAAAAGTAAGATTCGGTATGAATTTCTGAATACGACAAACATATATAATGCAAATGGTACATCGTGCACGTAGCACTAATCCAACGACACGAGCTTTGATGGTCTCACGCTTAAGCCGCTGTCACACAGGACATGGCACTCCATCTGCCGCGCGCTAACGTGGTCGCCACTAGTTTGCTGAGCGCTTAGGAACGATATAGAATTCATACATCCCAAAGCGTCACAAAATCCCTTCGTAGAACGCTCCACTTCATATAATTCAGAGCAGATTTTCACCCTTCACGATTTGCAGTTGCAGTACTTTACTTCACAGCCAATACAGCGCCTACAAGGAACAGACGTGAACTGCACACGCGTTCTCGAAATGGAAAAGCATATTACTTTTTCACGTAGTCAAAGATGCGACCTAGTCTCTGCGCAGGAATTTTCATTACAAAAAAAAATGGCTCTGAGCACTATGGGACTTAACTTCTGAGGTCATCAGTCCCCTAGTACTTAGAACTACTTAAACATAATTAACTTAAGGACATCTCACACATACATGCCCGAGGCAGGATTCGAACTTGTGACCGTAGCGGTCGCGCGGTTCCAGACTGTAGCGCCTAGAACCGCTCTGCCACTCCGGCCGGTTTTCTTGACACCAATTTGTTCTTTTGACGTTACGCAGTCAGTGTTGTTCTTTATGTGCACCTGTCAATACACATAGTTCTTCCCATGTTCAAGCCGCCATGGTGCTATGCGTAGTGAAACGAGAAGAGACTTACACGGGTGATAATGGTGTTCTTCTATTTCACTGGCCCACATGTCAATGCGCTTTCATAATATTTGCCTTGCATAATATTGTTTGCACCCTCGGAAGGACTGTGCAACGTGTGTTTTTCACTCTGACGTCAGAAACTCGTCATGTTGCACTTTAACGTTAGAATTCATGGTCCGTGTGACGAGGAACTTAACAGCCCGTATCTTCCAGCCACCGAGCAAGCAGTTAGCTAGCTGCCAGCGCGGCGCGGTAAACACAAACAGTCTCTCCTGAAGCCACCAGTAGCGCATAATAAACAAAAGTTTTACGTTTACCGAACGAGATCCCCTTCCCCAGTGTCGGGTGTCTGCACCTTATCCAATAACAGTTATCGACTCACACTGACTACTAAAGATGACGTATTCTAGACTTTACTGTGGAACTAATGGGAGCCTCCGAAATAAATGTACAGCAATTTTATGGTGAATGAGGCGTGACAAAACTAACGGCAGGGTGTGAAGAAAATATAGAAAATATGAGATACCTTTTTATCGTAACCTCATTCTTATACGAAATTGCAGTGCCTGTGTGATTTCGAAGTACGATGCATTCTGCAGATGATGGTTGTCCATATTCGCAATTGCGAAGACATTTAATGTATGTCATTCATATACTTTCTACTCATTTTACTACACAGCAATACTCTCAAAGGGTTTTTAGGTTTACAGGGAAACTTCTTCTCAGCCTTCTTATAATTCCGCCCCCTGCTATTTCATCCAATCCACAACTGGAAGGTCGTGACAGCTATGGTTGCTCATTCTCATGACTTTCATGTCCTGATTATTCAATAGTACATTTCTTTAAAGTATTCTCACTTGTACTGAAGTAAGCAAATTTTTTTATATTTAACCATTTGACAAACCTTGTCGTGTTTGCCTTCTGCTGGTTTAAAGTTGGCCAGAATTAACAAAACGTTCAAAAATAAAAAAAACTGATTACAGAAATCATTCTAAAATTGAATCCATTGTGATGGATCTAGACTTAGTATTACAACGGAAGAAGATGGAATAAGCTTACAGAAAAAGCATATAAGATGATAGGCAGATCAATACATCCCCTTGTCTTTCTATAAGTCGTTCGTAACAGCAAGTAGAAGAGATGTGTTTCACAATAGCGAAGATGAACAGGTGCTCATAGCTGTTAAGGTTTGCTTTTTAGAACGCATGTGTACTAGACACTTTTGTCTTGTTTTTGTCCATACTGCCACCTCTCAAAACAATGAAAATTTTTTTAACTCACTGTATACCCGTTAATAGAGCGAAGATCATCGAGATGACTATGGAAATCAGGACTAATAATAAGCAGCAGTCTTAATGAATTACTCAGCGCAATACGTAATGCAAGACGATCAACTTTTATTGACTGATTTATTTGCCCTTAATCTTTATTCTCAGAGCAACACCGATCTTTCTGTTTAAAATATATCACTGCGTGACATGTGGCTTCGTCGTTGAAGTATCCAGTGCGAACTGATGGCGCCTCTCGCGCTGCAGCAGAGAAAGCCCAGTGAGACGTATTCTGCGGCAGCCGAATAAACGTTTTGGGCAAACCGGTTCCCGGCTGACCTAATTGCAGTGCTGGCTGGCAACGAAGCTTGTGCACCTCGCAACTATACCGTGAAACGTCAGTAGTCCGTCCCTCTTAACACTGGCGACAAACACGCCAAGTCTGAAAAAAATCGTTGGCCATGAACCATACCACCTTCGCAGAATCTATTATATGAAAACGTATGTATGTTCGCTTTCTATGCGTCTCTACAATAGTCATCCGATTACGATGAAACTATGGCGAGTTGTGTTGACGCTCGCAAAGGTTTTAGGTTTTTTTTTTTTTTGGGGGGGGGGGGTTAAGACCCACCTATGACCCAGAGGGATGAGGGTGAAAAGGCGGTGACATAGCAGCTTAACTCGGGAACGGTTGGAAAAATTTCGATAAAATTTAGTATATACGTGACTCATTATAATCATCTTGAGGTGCAGTTCTTCTCGTTATGTCCGTGCTTGCTACGAAAATGGGATCAGACCCACGTGACTCATTATTTGTACCATTATTTCTCAAAGATACTGTGGGGATAATATACCACAACCACATGCGGTTTTTGGGGTGATGCGGTGAACAGGTGACGTGTAAAAGAATATAAAACAGTGGCAACACCGATAGTCTGCTATTTTCCTGCTGGGACCCAGCTTTTAAATTGTACCTAACAGGATCACTCAGCCTCACATTTGTCGGTGAGCTAGAACTCAACAAGTAACGTCCGCATAGTGAGAATCCATCACATATGACTTTGTAGTGGGCGCCATGTTGGTGAAAGTCAAGTTCTAAGGCCACCCGCAGCTACAAAAGCAGTGAGAGCCTTTGAAAATAGAGACTGACATTTACTGTTCGGGTGACGTAAATGATCTACGTGATTAATGCGATCGCAATACAACCGGTCGCCGCTGGCTTGGTAACACGGTTCACTGTTGCTCTTCATTACTAGTATTTCTCTTAACCATATACTGGCTTCCCTTACATCATATCGTAATTCTGATTTTTTCTAATTAACTTCTTAAGGTCTGTGTTCATAGTCTTGTACAATTTTTCGGAAGACATCATATTCATCATTGATGGTAGAAACTATTTATTTCCCTATTGCTATTTCGATCTTCGCATCTTTTTCAAGTTGTACTGCAAAAGCTAAAATAATGCAAAATGAAGCACAGAGTGTACTCGCATATACAGAACTGCACAAACATGTCATGTAGACAGATGTACATAACAAAAATGGTGAAAATAATGCATCACTTACATTTTGCTTCAGCGAGTCATGGCAGACTTTGAAATCCTCCTACATGTATACACGTCATCGTCAAAAGTAGGCCTTCCCACTGTAGATACAGAGTAGCATCACACGAATGTGAAGCTCAGTACGTCGTGAAATGATGTAAATTACATGACATTTTACTAATGTTAATATCATTCAGGTAAATCATTATAAATCGGTCGTCTTGAACCCTGTTTTCACGTAAACTAAGGCCGTTGGTGCGGTAATACATCGGCAAGTCAATACTAGATGTGCACTAATCAAAGACATTCCAGCGGTAACAGTTGTAAGCTTCATAGCGTAGCATGTTTTTACATCAGTTGCAACATACAGCTTTCTAGGTGATGATAAAGTCGTAAGGCGCAAGAGGACATGATACGAAAATTTATTTGTAACAGAGTAGCGCAAAAATGCATACGTTATCTGTTCTAAAGGCCGCGCAACTGCTTGGGTATTCATATAGAACACGAAAACAGAAACCTTGCATATTAATTTGTTTGCGCGTGCATGGCAACTGGTGAAAAAACAGAGAACGCGCAAAATGCGCGCTAATTGCACAAGCAACAGCGCAGCGCAACAGACCGAGACAATAAATCACAAGACGCAAAGACGCTACGCCGTAAATACAGGATATTCTGTAATAACTAATGTGTAAGATTGCTGCTGCCATGTTACGTATGAGTACCCAAGCCAGTATGAGGCCTTTAGAACACATAACATACGTATTTTTGTATTACTCTGTTATAAGTAAATTTTCCTATCCTGTTCCCTTGCGCGTTACGACTTTATCGGCATCTAGAAAGCTGTATGTTGTCAACTGATTTAAAAACGTGTTTCGATATGAAGCTTACAGCTGTTGTCGCTGGAATGTACTGTCTCTGATAAGTGAACAGGCAGTTTTGACTTGTGAATGTATTTTAGCACCAACAGATTAGTTTACATGTAAACAATGTGCTAGAATGGCTCTGAGTGCTATGGAACTTAACTGCTGTGGTCATCAGTCCCCTAGAACTTAGAACTACTTAAACCTAACCAACCTAAGGACATCACACACGTCCATGCCCGAGGCAGGATTCGAACCTGCGACCGTAGCGGTCGCGCGGTTCCAGACTGTAGCGCCTAGAGCCCCTCGGCCACTTCGGCCGGCAATGTGCTAGAACATCGATATGTAATGTTTTACGTGAATTGTCTTAATATGAGTAACATTTCATGTCATTTACACCATTTCACAACGTGCAGTGTTTCACACTCGTCTTACGTTACTGTGTATTTACAGTGAAAAGGCTTATTTTTTGACGATCACGTGTATACACGTAGCAGGATTTTAAAATCTGACGCGTGCTGAAGCAAAATGTAAGTGATGTATTATTTTCTCCATTTTTGTAATGTAAATCTGTCTACATGACATGTTTGTGTTGTTCTGTATACAACAGTACACTCTCCGCTTCATTTTTGTATTGTTTTATCTTTCGCACCAGCAAAATGGCCCAAAAGCCGAAACTGCAGCAGGGAAATAAATAATTTCTACAGTTAACGGCGAATACGATATCTTATTTTAATTGATGTTTGATTTTGATCACGAGTGAAATCTGATACTGTACAGTAACGCATTCTTTCCTACTCATTTCGTCGCTTGAAATTCGTCACTCTGTTTGTAAATCCTTGATGCAGAATACATTTCCAATAATAAGCCAAAATTTAGCTCCTCTCTTTGTTATCACTGTGATGCGGCCCTTCCTATTCACCTACGTCCCCATCATAAGCTTTGACTAATCGAGATTCAGATTGCCTGCTTCATTGACGCCTGTAAGTAGCATTCAGTCAGCTGTTTCAGGGATCACATGATGCAGCATCATTTTCACTGCGTTCCTCTTGTTAGAGCACTAGGGTAGAATGAAATTTTCTGAGGGGTAGAAACACAAAGGGTACGATTGTGTTTTAGTCATGGAACTGAATTATTTTAAAAAATCATTACCATTGTAATTTTGTAAGGCTCAAATAGTAATTTTGTAAGTTATTGTAACAGTTTTTCTCAATCACTAGCATAAATGCGTGTCATGGTGTGGTGGAGATGACTACATAACATTTTGAATAGGAACCCATGTCCGGAAAGGTATATCTTCAATTCAGAAGCCGGTCGCTGTGGCAGAGCGGTTCTAGGCGCTTCAGTCCAGAACCGCGCTGCTGCTACGGTCGCAGGTTCGAATCCTGCCTCGGGCATGGATGTGTGTGATGTTCTTAGGTTAGTTAGGTTTAAGTAGTTCCACGTCTACGGGAACTGATGATCTCAGATGTTACGTCCCACAGTGTTTAGAGCCATTTGAACTATTTTTCAATTCAGAGGTGTGACACATCCGCTTCTGCTGAGGGAAAAAGAAAAGTCTCACAGTTGCTCGTCTTGGTACGCAATAGAGTAGACAACATGACGTTTACTAAGTCAGAGGGTCACCTGCAGTCATTTAACGTCTGCTTTGCTGCGAGACTCCTGTAGACACAGAGGAACACCTGCTAGCGCGAGGTCTGGCCGCTGCAATAGAACTTGAAGAGACACCAGGTGGGATGGAAAATGTATCCAAAACACGATTCTTACAAGGGAACCTCCCCATCGCACCCCCCTCAGAATTAGTTATAAGTTGGTACAGTGGATAGGCCTTGAAAAACTGAATAGAGATCAATCGAGAAAACAGGAAGAAGTTGTGTGGAACTATGAAAAAATAAGCAAAATATACAAACTGAGTAGTCCATGTGTAAGATAGGCAACATACAGGTGTGTGTAAACTCAAGAGCGCCGTGGTCCCGTGGTTAGCGTGTGCAGCTGCCGATCGATAGGTCCTTGGTTCAAGTCTTCCCTCGGGAGAAAATTTCAATTTTTTATTTTCAGACAATTATCAAAGTTCAGGCACTCACATATCAACTCCGCTCTCCAAAATTCCAGGGCATGTTCAGATTTGCTTGGACATATTCAGGATTTGACGGTCTACACACGGAAAAATTTGAAAATGTTAAAAACATGTTTCGACAGAGCACAGACAAAACTGTGCGACTGTGAAACTGTTGCATTCATTTGTTGCAGTTTATGTGACAAACTCTTATGTTTTCACACTTTTTGGGAGTGATTATCACATCCACAAGAAAACCTAAATTGGGCAAGGTAGAAGAATCTTTTTACCCATTCACCAAGTGTACAAGTTAGGTGGGTCGACAACATATTCCTGTCATGCGACGCACATGCCGTCACCAGTGTCGTATAGAATATATCAGACGTGTTTTCCTGTGGAGGAATCGGTTGACCTATGACCTTGCAATCAAATGTTTTCTGTTTCCATTGGACAGGCACGTCCTTTCGGCTACTAATCGCACGGTTTTGCGATCCGGCCGCAAAACTTATTACACTGAACAGAGAAGTCGATGAACGAACGGACAGATCATAACTTTGCAAAAATAAACTTTCTACTCTAGGGAAGATTTGAACCAAGAACCTCTCGCTCCGCAGTTGCTCACGCTAACCACGGGACCACGGCGCTCCTGAACTCACATTGTCCTTCATATTGCCTATCTTGCACACGGACTACTCAGTTTGTATATTTTGCTTAGCTTTTTCATAGTTCCACACAACTTCTTCCTGTTTTCTCGATTGATCTGTGTTCAGTTTTTCAAGGCCTATCCACTGTGCCAACTTATAACTAAATCTAAGGGGGGTGCGATGGGGAGGTTCCCTTGTTAGGTAAAAGTCTGTAACAACGTTGGTGGTCACCACATCGAGCCGCTGCTGTTATGCATCAGTACTCTTCTGTGCGCACAGTACGCTGGGTTCAAATTCAAATGGCTCTAAGCGCTATGGTACTTAACTTGTGAGGTCATCAATCCTCTAGGCTTAGAACTACTTAAACCTAACTAACCTAAGGACATCACACACGTACATGCCCAAGGCAGGATTCGAACCTGCGACCGTAGCAGCAGCGCGGATCCGGACTGAAGCGCTTAGAACCACTCGGCCACAGCGGCCGGCTTACGCTGGGTTCTTTTTTGTTTTTGTATAATGTAAACACGTAATGTTAAAGTGTTAATACAAACAAATGTGCCTGAATGCTAGATTGATGTTTCATTATCATTCCTTGCGAGTTGTTACCTAATAATTGTATCACGTCACACCAAACTCAGTTTCTCAGGCGGAAGTGGATGAGTTAAACATCTGAATTGAAACCGTCGTATATATGTTCGTATTCCAATATTACGTATTCATACCCCTCTACAAGTCCTTGAAGATTGTATAGGGAATTTATGAACACCTCGTATAAGTAACAAAAGCTAAATATCTCACGGAAATGCCTCCTGCAGGTTATAGATAGTTCTTGCATCGTACCATACGTTGCTTTACTAGTCACTTCGAAATAGATAAATAAATTAAATGAGAGCATGACACGACATAACTGTAAGGGACAGTCAACTAAAAACGAGCCAGATGGAAAGAAGATAAGTAAACTGTTTATTATTTCAAAAGTAATTGCCATAACTGTTAATAAATTTATCCCAGCGTGAGACAAGACTGTCAGTGCCTTCACGGAAACATGTTTGGGGTTGCCATCGGAATCATGATTGTACCCAACTGCGCACCATTTCATCCGAAGCAAATCGACGTCCACGAATGTCGTTGCTCAGGGCACCAAAATCATGGAAATTCCATGGGTAGAGCTGGGGACTGTATGGAGGATGTGTTTGGCTTCCCAGAGAAACTTTTGCCGGCCGGTGTGGTCGAGTGGTTCTAGGCGCTATAATCTGGAACCGCGAGACCGCTACAGTCGCAGGTTCGAATCCTGCCTCGGGCATGGATGTGTGTGATGTCCTTAGGTTAGTTAGGTTTAAGTAGTTTTATGGGGGACTGATGACCTCAGATGTTAAGTCCCATAGTGCTGAGAGCCATTTGAACCATTTTTGAACCAGAGAAACTTTTGCAGCGTAGTCGAAACAATCTTGGCAACACGTGGGCCCACCTTGATACAATCATGGTTCCGTAAGCATTGACCGTCTTGTCTCACAGTGGGATAAATGTATTAACAGTCAGGGCATTACTTTAGAAAAAATAAACAGTTTGTAAATATGGTTCTCGGGTGAAGAATTGGAAGTTGCTGTGAAAATTCCACAATGTTTCGTCGGCGCCACTGACCGTTCTGTTGTGCATTCGAAATATTCTTCCCAACGACATCCGACGCTCCACCCGAGAAGCATATTTACGACTAGTCCAAAGCTTCAGGCATCACAATAAGTAGTTTACTTACTTTTTTCCATCTGTCTCACTTTCAGATGACTGGCCCTTATACTACTGCTACTCCACTGCTGCACACATTATTATTAGTGGCAGTGGTCCAACAGAAAGCATTGAAGTCTTTCCCGTCAATTCAGAAGTAAGAAGTCTAGCAATCAAGTGAGTTACAAACAGTAAATACAGCGCATAAATTTTAACTTCGTTGATATTAAATGGGGGTTAAGGATGCGGACGAAACAAGTATCGCTTAGGGAAGGGAGCGGTACAGGGAAAACAAGTGTCTACACTCACTGTGGATTCTTTTGGAAGGAGTTACAATTGGCAATCGGGATCATCGGGAATAATTTCACATACACACACACACACACACACACACGCGCGCGCGCGCGCTCGCGATCGGGAAAGAAATCTAGCATTCTAAATTTACAACAGGGAAAGTAGATATTGGACTTTGGTAGCAACGAAAATAGAAACAAGGAACTGAAAGGATGCGGAGCATGATTTCTGATGTGTATTGAGTGAGAAAAAAACCAAACATAAAGAAGGTTAGGAGATGTATTCGCAACTGCGAGTATGAAACATGGCCGGCTGTGTATTGGAATGGCTACAATGAAGATTTAGCCGAACCAGGACTCGACCACGGATTTTACGCTTTACGCGCCCGGTCGCTTTGGCCATCCGTGCACCAATCACGGCCACATCCAAACTTTCATAGGTCGTCGTCCATGTGTCACAACCTTCACTCGTATGTTACGTGTATTCCCATCCAGAAAGGACATTCTTATTGAGAGTCGAGAGCCTATTATTGGCTATTAAATACGTAATAGAAGTGCCAATGTTATTAAGAAGTACGATGCTATGTTGTTTTGTCCGAAGGGACATTTATCGTACTTCTTAATAACATAGGCACTGCTGTTCCGTACAAAAAAATCTGTTACGAATAAGCAGTACTAATTATCTCATTGACTCACTAGTTCATGGTTTAATAAAACATCCACAATAGTTAAATATGGTTTTCAATTATCTTGAAAATAAAAGTGATCGGAGAAAACTCTTTCTAATTGTTAAGTGTAGTTAGGCGCTAAAGTTGGTAATACTGCGGGGAGGACAGGGTGGCGGGGGCATTGGAGGGGGGGGGGGGGGGAGCGGGAAAGAGAGGGAGAGTACTGGCTAACATCTGATCGTACTCAGGGGAAATTGTCCAAGCAAGTTAGGGAACCATTGCGATGGAGGAAATGGGAGGTCAGGTATGGTGTGCCACGACACACGGTTGCCAGCAACTGGTCGACAGTGCGCAAGAGGAACAGTGTGGTATTTCCAGAATGAGATTTTCACTCTGCAGCGGAGTGTGCGCTGATATGAAACTTCCTGGGAGACTAAAACTGTGTGCCGGGCCACACAGTTTTAATCTGCCAGGTAGTTTCAGTGAGGTAGTTTTTCGTTTTTAAATTCCTGGTCACGGGTGCCAGCTGTGATGTCTTTCTGTTCACCAAAACCAGTACGTGTTTAGAAGTACTATACTGGCCATTAAAATTGCTACACCACGAAGATGACGTGCTACAGACGCGGAAATTAACTGACAGGAAGAAGATGCTGTGATATGTAAAGGAATAGGTTTTCAGGGCATTCACACAAGGTTTGCGCCGGTGGCGACACCTACAACGTGCTGAATTGAGGAGAGTTTCCAACCGATTTCTCATACACAAACAGCAGTTGACCGGCGTTGTCTGGTGAAACGTTGTTGTGATGCCTCGTGTAAGGAGGAGAAATGCGTACCATCACGTTTCCAACTTTGATAAAGGTTGGATTCTAGCCTATCGCGATTGCGGTTTATCCTATCACGACATTGCTGTTCGCGTTGGTCGAGATCCAATGACTGTTAGCAGAATATGGAATCGGTGGGTTCAGGAGGGTAATACGGATCGCCGTGCTGGATCCCAACGGCCTCGTATCACTAGCAGTCGAGATGACAGGCATCTTATCCGCATGGCTGTAACGGATCGTGCAGCCACGTCTCGATCCCTGAGTCAGCAGATGGGGACGTTTGCAAGACAACAGCCATCTGCACGACGTTTGCAGCAGCATGGACTATCTGCTCGGAGACCATGCATGGCTGCGGTTACCCTTGACGCTGCATCACAGACATGAGCCCTTGCGATGGTGTACTCAACGACGAACCTGGGCCGGCCGCGGTGGTCGTGCGGCCCTAGGCGCTCCAGTCCGGAGCCGCGCTGCTGCTACGGTCGCAGGTTCGAATCCTGCATCGGGCATGGGTGTGTGTGATGTCCTTAGGTTAGTTAGGTTTAATTAGTTCTAAGTTCTAGGGGACTGGTGACCACAGCAGTTGAGTCCCATAGTGCTCAGAGCCAGCCATTTGACGAACCTGGGTGCACGAATGGCAAAACGTCATTTTTTCGGATGAATCCTGGTTCTGTGTACAGCATCATGATGGTCGCATCCGTGTTTGGTGACATCGCGGTGAACGCACATTGGATGCGTGTATTCGTCATCGCCATACTATCGCATCACACAACGTGATGGTACGGGGTGCTATTGGTTACACGTCTCGCTCACCTCTTGTTCGAATTGACGGCTTTTGAACAGTGGGCGTTACATTCCAGAAGAATTACGACCCGTGGCTCTACCCTTGATTCGATCCCTGCGAAACTCTACATTTCAGCAGGATAATGCACGACCGCATGTTGCAGGTCCTGTACGGGCCTTTCTGGATACAGAAAATGCTCGACTGCTGCCCTGGCCAGCACATTTTCCACATATCTCAGCAATTGAAAACGTCTGGTCAATGGTGGTCGAGCAACTGGCTCGTCACAATACGCCAGTCACTACTCTTGATGAACTGTGGTATCGTGTTGAAGCTGCATGGGCAACTGTACGTGTAGACGCTATCCAAGTTCTGTTTGACTCAATGCCCAGGCGTGTGAAGGCCAGAGGTGATTGTTCTGTCTACTGATTTCTCCGGATCTATGCACCCAAAATGCGTGAAAATGTAATCACATGTCAGTTCTAGTATAATATATTTGTCCAATGAATACCCGTTTATGATCTGCATTTCTTCTTGGTGTTGCTATTTTAATGGCCAGTAGTGTAATAATGATTGGCGTTGTTTTAATCAATATCTTATTTTTGAAAAGTAGCTTATTTTAGTTCATATATACATCGTATATTGAATTATTAGTAGCCTCGTCGACTAAGGAAATGTTGCTGGCAGCGTCAGTTTGAGTATGTGTGTTGAGTGTCTCGTTGTAATAACACGCCACTGCTCCTCTGGCGAAATCAGCCGTACCACTATGCAGTTCACAGCCCTGCCGTGTCCTGGGCTCGAGATCTTCAGCAAGCCCGCGTCTTTAGCTGACAATTATGTAGCACAAAGCCCGCACACAAAATTGCGGCCGCTATAGGTCAGGGGTGAGACGTCGCCGCCGGTGCTGATCCTGTACGCGGTGGGAAAGCGGAAAAGCGGACAACATCCCAGGAACTTCCACTTTCGCTTCGCTGCTACAAAAGGGTATTTTTTGCGCTTTTTTCTGTCAGGGATCCAAGAAGTATGATATTTACATTCTTATTAACCGAGCCCTGCTGCCGACAGCTCCGAAGTAGCTTCCCTTTCACGGTCTTTTACTTAACAGTGTTGAGAGCATAGGTCTCTGTAACTCTGTGTTAACCCTTCAGGCCAGCAGTTTTCGTCTGGCGTGTAGCCCACTGGCGTTACTGCGGTAGCACCACGAGATGTTTACTCTCACAAGGGAACCTCCCCATCGCATCCCCCTCAGATTTAGTTATAAGTTGGCACAGTGGATAGGCCTTGAAAAACTGAACACAGATCGATCGAGAAAACAGGAAGAAATTGTGTGGAACTATGAAAAAATAAGCAAAATGTACAAACTGAGTAGTCCGTGTGCAAGATAGGCAATATGAAGGACAATGTGAGTTCAGGAGCGCCGTGGTCCCGTGGTTAGCGTGACCAGCCGCAGCACGAGAGGTCCTCGGTTCAAATCTTCCCTTGAGTGAAAAGTTTAACTTTTTATTTTCAGTTTATGTGACAAACTCTTATGTTTTCATTACTTTTTGGGAGTGTTTATCACATCCACAAGAAAACCTAAATCGGGCAAGGTAGAATAATCTTTTTACCCATTCGCCAAGTGTACTAGTTAGGTGGGTCGACAACATATTCCTGTCATGTGACGCACATGCTGTCACCAGTGTCGTATAGAATATATCAGACGTGTTTTCCTGTGGAGGAATCGGTTGACCTATGACTTTGCGATCAAATGTTTTCGGTTCCCATTGGAGAGGCACGTCCTTTCGTCTACTAATCGCACGGTTTTGCGGTGCGGTCGCAAAACACAGACACTAAACTTATTACAGTGAACAGAGAAGTCAATGAACGAACGGACAGATCATAACTTTGCGAAAATAAAGAAAGTAAAATTTTCAGTCGAGGGAAGATTCGAACTAAAGACCTTTAGTTCCACAGCTGCTCACGCTAACCACGGGACCACGGCGCCCCTGAGCTCACAATGTCCTTAGTATTGCCTATCTTGCACATGGACTATTCAGTTTGTATATTTTGCTTATTTTTTCATAGTTCCACACAACTTCTTCCTGTTTTCTCGACTGATCGGTGTTCAGTTTTTCAAGGCCTATCCACTATGCCAACTTATAACTAAATCTGAGGGGGGTGCGATGGGGAGGTTCCCTTGTCAGAAACAGTGCGAGGACAGTGCACGGTGCGCATGCGCAACACGAGTAGTGACGTCGTAGCGAACATCATCAGCTCAGCTATTACCAGCACGGTAATGTCGCGTCGGCGCTAGCTGACATGCTCACAACCTGCTGCGACTTCTCTTGGCCGCGCTTAGTAGACTATGCTGCCGGCTGGCACAGGAACACAGAATTTCATTTAAATTGCACCAGCATGGGAATTATTCGTCAAAAATTGTTGAAATCTTCAGGAAATGTTAACGACAGACGCTTATTATATTCAAAACGTACAATACTTCGTCGACTCAGTGTAGGGCATTTGCGATGAAGCATCAGTAAGAACTTTGTGGGGAAGTTTGAGAGTCCGGAAGATTCAGGAACTGCAAACTGTCCTCGTAGACAGAAAAAAAGTGTGTGAAGTGGTATTTGAAAATATTTAGACGACTACTACATATTTCAGGGCACAACGCATTTATTTACTGATTATCAACCTATTTGAATGCAAAGGAAATTGCCGAACTGCAGGGAACTCAAAGGAAGAAACTGCGGTCTAAGATTTTGTTTCGAATATTTCTTCGAAGTTCACCGCATTTAAAAGCAATTTTAAACGTTGTAACCGTAATAAACAATTCCTGAAGATCTCATTAATATTCGACACTGATTCCTGCGCTACAGCAATTTAAATAAATTCTGAATGCCTGTACCATCCGGCCGCAAGAACTGAAGGCAGAATGCAAGGCGTGAACGCGGAAACTACAAGACTGAAGGCATTGGTACTACAAAATCCTTGGTGTTTTATGTTTTTCACATATATTCTG
This sequence comes from Schistocerca serialis cubense, assembly GCF_023864345.2. Classification (NCBI taxonomy): domain Eukaryota; kingdom Metazoa; phylum Arthropoda; class Insecta; order Orthoptera; family Acrididae; genus Schistocerca; species Schistocerca serialis. Next base: position 285,009,566 of record NC_064643.1, on the reverse strand, counting down.
CAATATTTCATGGTACAAAGTTTAGTTCTCAAGTCGGTTGACCTTGTACATTCCTACATGTCAGCTCCACAAAAATTACACTATTACTCGAATGATATCTCAGATTTCGATCAGCAGTAATTGTGAAAGTAATGCTTCTCTCAGCTGATGCGGCGCAAAATCGCGAGCTGGTGTTCTGGAGCTCACTAAAGGCACAGTTTTATAAGTTTGTTGTACGAAACATTGCAGCATGTCTGCAAATGAATATCATGTAATACAGTCGGGCTCTTCATGCTAAATGGGAATAAAAGGCCTCTTCAGGTAGCATTCCTATTATTTTATCAATGCTTCTGAGGTAATTAAAGCTTGTCTCATTTGTTTTTGGGCTTCATACCGTTATCGTACTCACTCGATCGCACGAAAAGTCAGAAACAAGGCTTCGCTTTCTCTGTGTTCTTCTTACACATTTACAGCGCCTATCGTGGTTCTTCGATGATTTCCTGATGGCAGCAAATTAACACCTTCGTTGTAAAGTCTGAGAGTCTGAATGATTCAAGAACTACAATCTGTCCTCTTGGAAAGAAAAAAAGTGGGTGAAGCGGTACATGAAAATACTTAAGAGGACTACTGTATATTTCAGGACATAATGCATTTATTTAATTATATCAAATCATTTAAAGGCAAAGGAAATTGCATTTATAAATTTGAGGCCGTGTCTCTTAATTACAGGGAACCAGGAAGAGACTAATGTGTAAGTCAATTGATTACATTAAAATTTTAAAGGCAACTGATTATACTAAAATTTAGAATGCTGTTCGTAAATTACACATGTTATTGTTTGTATTGTATATAATATTGTGCTTAAAAACCGCACGATAAATAAAGTCTTTAAATTACATTTCTCATAATATCGATGAGGAATACTATTTCAGGGGGAAGTATTTGAAATCAGGCACGTCATACGACTTGTTCTTGTTTGGTCACATATGCATATATGTTCTTGCGTGCATCACTGTTGTAAGGTTCGTGCGCTAAAATCAAAACGTAGTAAACGAAATTCACAGCAGACAAAGAAGTGAACAAAGTTGGTAAATATAAGACAGCGTAATCTTTCTCTTCCTGTGTATCAGGTTCGCTTGTTATGCAAACAATTCTTTCCATAGCAGGCGGCCCTGAATTTTGTCCGCAAATGCGGCTACTGCAAAAACTGAAAAACCCAATGACGAATAATAATCTCCCTCTTATAGGGTCTGCCTAATCCGGGCACGGCAGAGTTCGTAAAACATTGCATTTCAGGAAGATGTAGTGAATACCAACGACGATCTCATTCGTGTTATGTCACCCTTCCTGTATTTCATACTATCCTATTATATTCTGTATTGCATACTACTATATTATATCATCACTATATTACTCACACACCAGTAACGATGTTCATAATATACATTCTATCTGTGACAATCAAACAGTTCCAGCTCGCTGCTTTATGACAATCTCACATTTGATTATCCACGACCTCTCTTAATCTTATCATGCATTTCTGATATTTCATATGTACATTAATTATGGCACGTATAGTACAACAAAATATGTTACACCAGCTTTCATTTTTGTATAGACCACAAATATAGAAAAAGCAGCTCCTACCATAGTAATAACCACGATTTACATTTTTGTACGATGGAGTGAATAATATAATTATAGAAGCAGGTGAATTTACAGCAATGCCTGTGACAGCAAAGGGCGTGGAAAATGAGATAGACAAGAAAGAGAGCAAACCCAAGAGTATGAGTAGTCATGAGATGAAAGAAGTGAGGTGAGACGGATGTCAAAAAGAAAAAGGAATGGAGTACTATCGAAAGCTGGAAGTAGGATTTACTAGACCGGTGAGTAACAAGAAACGTCCATTGCACTACAGCACTATCAAATATTTACTATCGTTCTCGAAACACTCCGCATTCTTCTCATTCGGAACGTTGCAGCAATGTAGGAAAAATTTTCTTCATGCTACGTTTAACTACATTTTCTGAATAGTATATGATGTCTATGAGGTGAATAGAAAGAGTCGTCAAAGTAATGATATGATTATCAGATGACGCAATTCGCTGGAAAAGTAATAATTCCAAATTAACGAACAGGGTGTTGTTTATGAACAATGGCTTTTTCAGTGGAGCATATATCTTACAAAACTAGTGTTGCTGCTGAGCTTTTTTCTTTTTTAAAAAATTTTGGATGATACGATAAAGTGATGGATCAAAATCATTCCATGTGTAGCGCATGTGACACGTGGATTGAATGGATTTAAGTAACTTCTTCGACCGGTAGAAATCTTAATAGAATATTTTCTTGTTCTCATCCTATACAATAGCAGACCATGTGTTTGGCAAACAACTTGAGAAATAAATTGGCTCAAATGGCTCTGAGCACTATGGGACTCAACTGCTGCGGTCATTAGTCCCCTAGAACTTAGAACTAGTTAAACCTAACTAACCTAAGGACATCACAAACATCCATGCCCGAAGCAGGATTCGAACCTGCGACCGTAGCGGTCTTGCGGTTCCAGACTGCAGCGCCTTTAACCGCACGGCCACTTCGGCCGGCAAATAAATTGGGACACAATATACTAGATAAATACTGAAACTCATAAACTTGCATTTTTTGGGTATAATCTTGACAGCAGGTTTTTAAAAATGAAAATGCAGGGAGGTTTTCTGACGCCACAGGTGAATATTTGTCTCTAAAGACCATCATAAGATTAAAATAGAAGGTAACGTTTGCAAGTTGTTAGTCTCTGCCAACGTTTTCCTGCTATTGTATGTTACGTTGATGCACAATGATTGCGTTCCACTGCTTCCTCGAGGAAATGTCTAACGTTCATTAGTCTAATTGAATGTAGATGCGGAATTTCCGGGATCGATTCCACGCAACTAGCAGACGTACTTCCGGGATGGGATGCATAATAGGACGAAGGTTATGTGTTCTTAAAGGGTGCATTGAAAAACATCTGGACTATTGATAATATCATAATACTAGCAGTGCAACCCACGTCACCATATTTGGATAACACCACCTAATTCGTTTTAGGCCCTGAGTTACACTCTCCTTTATAATGGTATCCTTTGCCAGTTCCTCCCAATCTTTTAGCTATGGCATTGGTGTTCTACGGAAATTATGATGGTCTACGTAAATGCTTTAACTAGAAATTTGTAACTAAACGCGCAACAAAACAAATTTAATTAAAAAGACTTCAGGTGATACAGAGAAAGCAATTTACGCCCCATAGCACTGATATCCTATAATTTCCGTCATCCCGTTACTGTGCTAGCCAGAGCTCATCAACAGGTTCTTTTCAGTGGGCTGTAAAGTCTCATAACTGAAAATACTGCTGCTCTTATATCGCAAATGAATGCTGACTGGAGTTGTTCAGAAGACTTAGAAAATAAGCACATGGTGAAAATACATATCTCTAAAGGATTGGCGCAGAAACACCATATTTGATAGGACGCTAACAGAGGACAGTGTAAAGCATTCAATGCATCGTGCTGTGGCTGCAGTAATCAGCACCATGAAAATTTCAACCCCACAACTAGCCTGACATACTGAATAAGTGATCCATTGCCCCTAAAACGTTCTGGATAGGCTGACCGAAGACTTAATAGTTCTGTGTAATATCTTGACAACAGGTTTATGATGAACAACAACAGAAGTGAAATAAAGGTTACAAAGTGTAACAGAATTACATCACAAGGTGCTCATAATAAGAGGTTAGGTAATAAGACAATAGAAGTTGTAGAGGAGTTTTGCTGTTCGGACAGCTAAGGAAACTGATCATGGACGAAGCAAAAAGCGTATAAAAATCCAAACTAACACTGACAAGAAAAGCTGTCCTAGAAAAGAGTAATTTTTTTCCAACAAACAAAAATATAAACGCCATAAAATGTTTTTTGAAAGTATTTGTTTGAAGTGTAGTCTTATGTGTAAGTGAAACGGGGACGATAAATAGTGCTGACAGGAGGTGGTCAGGTGGTTTTGAAATGTGGTGCTGCAGAAGAATGCTGAAGATTAGATGGGTAGGGTAAGGTAACGGCCTCACTTTGAGGAGAACGAGTTGTATGGCACAATGTGGCTAAAAGAAAGGATACTTACGGGTTTGCTGCCGGGTGACGTCGTCGACCACCGCCGATATTTCGACAGCAGCACACCCTGCCATTCTCAAGGCACAACTGTAAGGAGGAAGCAATGTGCAAGGGACCTACGTTGGGACATTCGGTTTGTAGGAAGCCTACTCACACTGACTTGTATCTGCGAGCTGATAGTTGTCACCATCCAGCTCAGCGTGAAGGAGTGCTTCGTACCTTGGTTCACAGGGCCCACGCTATCTCAGACCCAGAAAGTTTGGCAGCTGAGCTATCACATCTCGAAGTCTCCTTTCGTCAGAATGGTTATAGTGAGAGGCAGATCAAACTTGGGTTGCGCTATCAGCCGTCTGTGCAACGGGTGAGTGACGATAGCAACAAAGTGGCACCAAAGTCTACGGCCTTTTTGCCTTACGCAGGAAGCATTTCCATCAGGATTGGCGTATTTTGCGGAAATATGATGTGAAATGTGTTTTTCGACCACCTTCTAAGATTAAGGTCCCGTTGGCGTCCGTAAAAGATGATCTTGGTTTGCGTAAGGGCTGGTGTCTACCGTATTCCTTGCAGTTGTGGTATGTCATATACTGGTCAGACAATCAGGACTGTGGAAGACCGGTGTATTGAACATAAGCGTCACACACGCTTACAACAGCCGAGCAAATCCGATATTGCAGAACATTGCCTTGACACCGGTCATCCTATGGAATACAACAACACGGAGATTCTGGCTTGCACGTCCAGCTATTGGGATAGTGTTATTAAGGAAGCTGTTGAAATCAAACTATCAAGCAACCTTATAAACAGAGATGATGGATTTTGTTTAAATGCTGCTTGGAATCCGGCTATATCTCTCATCAAAAAACAGAGGGACGAAATTAGTGCTACCTCACCTGTTGATTAATAGTCACTATCGATATTTCTGATGTTGGTTATCTTTGGTTGTATGTTGACTCTGCGGTTACTTGTTCTGTGTGTGGTATCTTCCTTGTTTCTCCTCTGTGAACCTAGGTATTAAATTCCCTAGCACATTGCTTCCTCCTTGCAGTTGTGCCTTGAGAATGGCAGGGTGTGTTCCTGTCGAAATATTGGCGGTGGTCAACGACGTCACCCGGCAGCAATCCAGTATGTTACTGGAACTGACGTGATTGTGTGAGGTGAAAGGGGGGGGGGGGTGAGGGTTATAGTCTAAGGCAATGGCTTAACTGCATCAAGTACCTTGAGGTGGATTAGGTTTTGCAGTATCTGTACACGTAGTCTACCAACATAACATGCAAGTTTGCGGGTGGCTGAAGTACTGACCTGTAGGTGACGTATCTTTCACAGCCACCCTCCAACATCCGGGGAGGACGACAACAATAACACCAGGTGGTTTTTATGTACAACTCTGACAGTTACTGCTAAAACTGTGGCGCTCCTTTCGCCTACATGTGGTGCCCCTGTCACCGCTTGATGGCATAGCCAGCACGGCACTACTTCCTACCACTAAGATCCGCGCCAGCAAGTAGACTGTGACATATCCATCCACTATTGCAGATTTTAGCACGCCGTACTGCCTCAGTAAGCCGGTTTCAGCTGCTGTGCCAACCAGGAATATGCTTGTGCGCTACAACGAGCAGCCATCAGTCACCAACGAGGTGCAAGGACTTGATGTCCGCCGGTTTATTGAGCTCAGTGCTTGGAATTAGTAGACAGCCATTCCCTTGTGGTCTGTCTGTACTCCCAATTAGATCTAATTTTACTCAAAGTGATAGGGGTCCACTCGAACTCAAGAGGAAATTCATATAATTTCAGGAGATCATTACGTTATTGAAACAATTTGTAACATCAGTGAATTTTATGTGAAGCACGATTTTTGTGTTTGTTAAAAAAAAGCTAATACTGTTTTATATTTATCTGGGAACTTAGTTTCACTTGTAGGACCAAAAGATCATAACAGGTTTCAACAAGGAGAAGAGAACCGCACAGTTTAGACTGAATATAACAACACGTCACAAGTGTTGTCGTAGCTGTGTATCACCGTTGGAGCAGGCGAATCAAGGTTGGTGCACATGCTCACTTTCTAGTTCTGGCCGGTGATGTCATGCGTATTCGAGCCTAAACTGTAACATCAGATGAGTTGCATGGTGACCTCAGTTTAGAGGTGTACATGTTCCGCTTTTAACCCGCCCATGCTTGCCCGGTGGCCAGGCGGGCAGGCCGCCGCGCGTTGTCAACAGAACGGGCAGGCTGCTTCAGTCCCAGCCAAGCCAAGCACAACCCAACCCGGGCAGGCTGCGGGAAACTTGCTTGCCTGCCCATATTACTGCCGAGCTGCGCTACGCAGCCGTTTAGTCTGCGCGCTTCATTGTCGTACTATTAACGTTAATTGAAAGTTTTTATTTTACCTGAGCACCAAAAGACAAACCCTAACATTATACATATATTAATTTCAGGTCAAAAAATATTGGGTTTTATTTGTACATTCTTCCTTTACGCGTATATTTCGGGCTTATTATCTATATAAATAAAAATGAATTGCCAAATGCGTTGATAAGCGTAAAACTCGAGAACGGCTGGGCCAATTCGGCAATTTTTTTTTTTTTTTGCTGTGTTCGTAATTCTCAGGACAAGGTTTTTATGAAATAAAATTTTTCGAAAATCGACCGAAAAATTGGAAAATTTGAGAAAAACTGAAAGTGTGTTTTCATTGTGTCCGTGTGTTTGTATTGCATACAATCTTGATGAAATTTTGCACACTATACATTGAAACCAAGAGGAAGGTCACAGTCTACTTAAAATTTCGTAGGATGCATAGCAGAGGTTACTTTACCTAACGGAATTCGACAAATTGAACGTTTTTATTCCGATCTTGATGAAATTTGGCATACTTGATATTCAAAGCAGGATGAAGGGCGCTGTCTGCTTAAAATTCTGAATGGTACATGGCGGAGGGTACTTTACTTACACACTTCTACACCAACCTACAGTTTTATTCCGATCTTGAAGAAATTTTGCACACTTGACCATCAAGAGGAACATTACTGTCTACATAATATTTCGGACAGTGCATGGAAAAGAGTACCTTACAAAAGATTTTGACATCGTTTGCGGGTTACCATGAAATCCTTCTCCCTCTATACTGCTAAATGGTCTCAGGTCCTTAGCACACATTTCGACGCCCTTTTCGGCCACTAAATCTTTGTCCTGTTTCAAGATATTTACGGAGTGAAGGAACTGCTTGTCAAATTTGCACACATGTCGTAACATACTCGAGGCTCCTAAATAAGTACTTAAGAGCTTTTTACATAGTTTGCATTGAGACACACCTACCGATTTATTTGAAGCGGCCTCATAAACACACGAAAACGTTTCCTATGGGGCACTTGTGCTCTGTTTTGTTACCAGCATGTATTCGCCAGTTGTCAATTTTTTTTCAATCTCACTAAAGTCCGACCTATTCATTGTGCTGCCCCCACCGTTGCGATAAATGTACTGCGGGCTAACTACCTGGCTACTCTAGTCACGGTAACTTGACAGCGCAACCTGTTGTCAGGCGTAGCAAGCTGAGCGGGTCCCGTGAAGCTTGCCAGGCCTGCGGGAACCCAGGTAGCCCGGGCTTGCGGGAGCCCAAGTCGCTCGCATTACCCACTATGCCTCAGTACATGCGTACTCTTGTGTTTACGTCGCGGCAAGCTGACCTGCATGAATGGTTGCAGAGGAGCTAGGGGCAAGCAGGCTGCAATGGGAATTTGTACACCTCTGCCTCAGTTCAAATTCGATGTAACAACCAGGACCCTAGCAACTGCATTCTGCAAGCTGCGCGTGAAGCGATGGCGCCGTCATCCAGATGGGCCGTAATTAAATGGCCGAAAGCGGTCAGAACTCAACATCGCTGCAGTAGATAATTAACATCAAAAAATGTTTCAAATGGCTCTGAGCACTATGTGACTTAACTTCTGAGGTCATCAGTCGCCTAGAACTTAGAACTAATTAAACTTACCTAACCTAAGGACATCACACACACCCATACCCGAGGCAGGATTCGAACCTGCGACCGTAGCGGTCGCTCAGCTCCAGGCTGTAGCTGAACCGCACGGCCGCTCCGGCCGGCGATAATTAACATCGCTCTTCCTCTTGTAAAGCAGTTATATTCAATAGAGTTCAGTAATAATCCTTCGCATGTATCCTCCTATAGTCTGCTATTACCAAAATGAACACGAGACTGTGGTCTCGCTTAGCACATTCGTAATGGATTTTACAGTTTTTCGAGACGTATTTATTTGTCCTTTTGCAGCACTGGCCACCAGATACAGAGTCCAGAGAACTTCTAAGAGCCGGAGAGTATTAAGCAAGTGTTGAAAGACAGATTTTGGTAGTACTTCATGACCTGCAAGACAAAAGTATTTTCCGCAAGGAAAACAGGCGCTTTTTCTGTCAGTGATTAGTGGTAAACAAATATGTGCATCCCAGGTTATTCATATCCCTTAGTTTCGATCCATCTGTGTAGATGTGAACTGAAGCTAGCAATAGTGTTTCTAAACAGTCCAGGACGTAAATTTTAGCGACGTCCAAAATCAAAAAAGTCACTGGAATTATTTCCGTCATGGAAAATCGGTACTCTCATATACTGGCATTACTTATGACTTTCTACATCTTGCATAACCTACGACATTTTTCATACTGGGAAAAGATGACTGATACTTTCATGGCTCTTCCTTTTGCTAATGTACGGAATTCATGAAAACTGGCCGGTTTGCGTATACTAGTTCCTATGTTACAAACCTGTTAACATTTTTCTTCTAATATGCGTGAGCATTTCGTGAGCTATAGTCGAGAAGGAACTGACGAGCAATGTTTTCATTGCACCCAAGCACATCCACAGGACACGTTACTGTAGCCTGTCTTGTAATACTTTGGCATCATCGCATAAAAGACGACGTCACCCAGCCCAGCCTTCAGCTACTTAGAGATCTACACAGAACCAATAGAGATGACGGGTGGGCTCCTCGCTAAACCGTTATGAGACAAACAATGCTATTAATGTCTTAATGTGCAACGAACAGATCAGTCTGTTGTTATGGCTGCCTCACAAGAAGCGGAAGTGCGATTTTAACAGGACTTCGGCAGCTTGCAGACATCGTCACTGTTAGTGTAGTTGGCTTATCTAACACCCAAAATTTCCTCTCTTATTTTCACTGTTGCATCGGTGAATTCCTGGCAAGCAGATGGGAGTCTCGGAGACGACGGAACGATCACAATGTGTTATAATACTTACAATTAGCTGTGTTTCCCTAGCTGTATAGCCACCCTCCAAGTGGGCTCTTGACTTTGGGCAGTCCAGTAACGGCCCGGAAGCTGTCACATGACAACCGAAGCAAAACACGAAGTACCGGGAAGACACATCACGTTGCACCAAAGAGGAGCACTGCAGTCGAAATGCATGCCTTTCTTTTATACCTACTGTTTAGTCCTAGAGAAAGATGTGACCATATATCCATAACGATTTCTTCAAAACATATTCCATGTCCCTCAGTACTGCTTATTCTACAAAGCAACTGATGAAATCTTTAAATTAATCATTTATTTCACTTCACATACTTGTTTCACATTATCAGTACAAACGGAACAATTCTGTTATCTTTAGCAAACCGATCCAAATAAATAAGACAGCTATTAATTGAAATCATCAGTAATACCTTTGATCTTACATGGCAGATACTCGTTTACTGAAGACACGTGGTTTAGGTGAAGTGGAACTTTAAACATAATTAAGTATTACATCAAATATATAAACTATTGATACACGCACGCAGCCTAATATTAAGATTCCGGGTGAATGTTTTTTACTCCTGTGGAGCTATAGAACATTACTGACTCAGGAAAAATGCTGATTTTGGGAGGGTTGTACAGATGTAACCAACAGACTTCCGAAAATATGTTGGAATTTGTTATTTCATTGATTGATCCGGGTCTCTCAGATAACGTGCATTTGCAGGGTAAATTATATCAGTCGTACGAGATGAGCACGATATTTGGAGGGAAAAATACTGCAACATCCATATCAAGAAATTCGCTACGTATCGAGGTGGTTTCTGTGCAGGCACTTACCTGCGAGATGAAGTACTTGGTGACGACCACGGGCTTGTCGGCATTTTCGGCAGCGGCACCTGTCTTGTCCTTGTCTTTGTCCTTGTCCTTGTCCGCGTGGCCCTTGCGGAAGCGCCACGTTCGAGGCGAACTGGTACCGCCCCCTGCAACAGAGAAAGCTGATTTAGCAAGTTTGTTGAGTTAGTAGGTGAACAGAAACTTTCAAACAATTTATCTTCGTATTATTTACGGGCACCCCTTGTTATTGAAACAGGTAAGGTAAAAAAACGGAATAATTAGCACGTTAACTGATTCTTAGAGCGCTTCGTGAAACAAAATAGAACTTGCAGGCTTATTCACATAAAAGTAGGCAAGCCTCACGCTCAAGAAATCATGTACATGCTTCACAAAAATGCTTTCAAATACTATTATTATGGAAACATGTAGACAGAGCATATAAAGGAACACATGAAGAAAATGGTCGAATATTAAGGAATGAATACAACAACGTTCACAAATAGCGGCTGCTCAGCGTAACAGAGGGTAAAAATATTGATTTTGGCAGAGCGACGTTAAGATGCTTTCAGTAGTTTAAAACTGGTAATCGAAAACGTATGACAGACGCTATTAGCGAGATGATTTGTCTAACACAGTGCTGTAACGACGACCAATAAATAGATGAAAATGTTGTCGATTGTAACGGCCAACGAGTCTAACTTGTCCGACATATCTCACTTACTTGCTTACCCTCTGAGAAGTACAGTAACCACTGGTACAAGAACATAGCAATATACAAATGGTGTTCAGTAACTAATGAAACACCCTTTTTCTGAAAGTAGATTGGTTTTATTCATTATTCCAGCCGTCCGCGGTGGCCGAGCGTTTCTAGGCGCTTCAGTTCGGAACCGCGCTGCTGCTACGGTCGCAGGTTCGAATCCTGCCTCGGGCATGGATGTGTGTAATGTCCTTAGATTAGTTAGGTTGAAGTAGTTCTAAGTTCGAGGGGACCGATGACCTCGGATGTTAAGTCCCATAGTGCTCAGAGCCATTTGATTTTTATTATTCCAGTACACAATATCATTCCATATTCTTTTGGCTAAAAACCCTATTTTTCAACATAATCTCCGCTCAGTGCGACAGCTGTACGCCACCTTACTGGGAGAGACTGTACGCCCGCATGGCTCCGTTCTACTGATCGATGTCGGAGCCAAAATCTTGCTCTATCAATACTCCCCGTCATCCACGTACTGCTTCCCGCAGAATACATACATCATTAAGCCAAACATATGGAAGTCGGAAGGTGTGAGATTCAGGCATCAGTGTGGATGAGGAAGAACAGTCGAATGAAGATTTGTGAGCTGCTTTTCGGTGTACAGACTTGTGTGAGGCTTTTGAGTTATCACGGAAAAGCAGAAATTCGTTTGCATTTTTGTGTCGACCAACACGCATCGTTTCTTCAGTTTTCTGAGGGTAGAACAGTACACTTCAGGGTTGATCGTTGCATCATCTTTTTACCGACTGAGGGTGCGGCTTCGAAATTTTTCTTTGGAGGAGAAGAGGTGTGGCGCCACTCTATGGACTGCCGTTTTGTTTCTGGTTCGAAGTAATGAACCCATGTTGCATCGCCTGTGACGATATTCGAAAAAAATTGTCACGGCCAGGCTCGTAACGTGGAAGCAATTTCGCACAGATGTTGTTCCGTCGCTCTGTGTATTGTTCTGTTTGGCCAGGAGCCCACCGGACGCATAGCTTTGAGTACCCCAACCGGTGGACGAATGTGTCACCACTATCAACAGCGATGTGTTTGATTATGATCCGTAGATCACCTCGAATGAGCGTGTCCGCACGTTCCAACATTGCAGGAGTCACAGATGTGTCTGGCAGGTAGGCACGCGGGAGATCGGACAGGTTTGCGCCCCCTTGTAGTTATGTTCACAGACGTCTCGCCCGAAGACTCACCGCGCTTTCGTTCGCTGCCAAGGCTCCGTAGACATTCTAAAAGTGTTTATGAATATCTGCGATGCTCTGGTTTTCCCTCAAAAGAAACTCAATGACGGTTTTCTTCTTGGAACGCACCTCTGTTACAGAAGCCATTTTGGAGGCTACTCATAACGCCGCCATATTTTCGGAACTTCATGAAACTATAGGGGCTGAAGCGATAATATTCCATTACGTCCCAAAACAAATTTCGCATCTCTTCAACCGAAACTGGCCAAGAAACAATAGTGTTGCATTACTTATCGAACATTCCTCGTATTTGAGAAAATATTCAAAAGTTATCGAAAAAAAATAATTTTGTTCGAGATCAAATTCTTTTAAAAATGTTGAATTCCAGTATTTTTCGAAAATGAATGCTTTCAGACTGCATTAGAGAGAAATTCAACAGCATCAACTTTCCGTTTGTATGTGAAGAAAGGAAGGTATATATCCCGCTCATGGGTGTATATCCGTTTACGTTGCCATGCAGTCCAACATCGGGCCACTGTCACATGCAAAGCATCACAAATTTAAATCTTACACGATTCGACCAACTGGCCAAATGGAAACCAACAACGACGCCATTTTCAAACGCTGTTAGGTGCTGATGACGCTGTCTCATACGAGTATGTGGCATCTCCGTGTCCTTCACAGTGATTACTCAATATCTGACGCTGTTCACACCCCTTATATGTCCTACCAGGCACGGTGACAACACTAAAGACATAAACACTAACGAACTGTGGTGGCCTTCTACTTGTCACAGAGAACTGCAACTCTAATAGCTTACATACCCGCCGATGGTGCATACGTATACGATATTACATTGACATCAGACCGTGTGTTCTGGGTGCTCCATGTTCGTTGGCAGGCAATGTCGTAAGAATAATATTGAAATGATAACAGGTAATAGAGCGAAACTGATAACGTAAAACACTGTCAAAAATTAAGCAGCATGAGTGGACATCTGCCTTTTTATTATTGGATGGAGCTTCTCAGCGAAGTACTCTCGCTAGGAGCGTGTTTAAGAAACGCTTGATTAACTTCATTGACGGCAGAAACGGACTGGCAGGCAAACTTGATAACTGTTACGGCAAACACGAACATTATTTTAATTCTAGTGTTAATCGTAAGAACTGTTAACGTAACGTAACTCATACCGCTATATAATCAATCTTTTTACAGTTAATTGAGTATAAAAGTTTGCAGAAGGGTGCTGCACTGAAAGAATAACGTTTAATATATTACAATAAATCACCAATTTAATTAATTCAGGATTTGTATTTGTGATACTTTCAGTCAAATGTGTGTAGCTATGTGGAAACTTGTTGTCAACAGAGGCCAAACATTGGTACTGAGGAAGTAAAACAAGGTAATACTTCGCCTATCCTAAGGGGGTTTGCATCTGGTGAGATAATCAAAATAACCAGGCAACTAATATGTACGAAGAAACGAGTAAGAATTTTTGTGCATCTGTTTGCTTAAATTCATTCCAGACTTTCAAATATGCGACGGGCTTTCAAGAAGCAATACAACACATCCTTTCCTCTGCCAATTTAGTTTGAAAAAAAAGAAAATGCTGAATTTGCTGTGGGATATCGTGGAATACTGCTGCTTCAGCCCTTACAGTTTCATGACGTTTCGATAAATGCCGCGCTATAAGTAGCCTTCAAAATAGTGTTTGTAACGGAGGTGTTTTCCAAGCAGAGAACTGTCATTGAGTTTCTTTTGGCAAAAACCAGAGCATGGCAGAAATTAACAGACGCTTGCTGAATGTCTACGGAGACTCGGTAATGAACAAAAGCACGGTGAGTCGCTGTGTGAGAGGTCTGTTATCATTGTCGCGCAAACCCGTTCTATCTCCTGCGTACCGGCCGGCTGCCCACGGCAGTGATACTTGCAGTGTTGCAAAATGCAGACTCTCTCTTTCGGGTTGATCAATAGATCACAATGGAACACCTCGATGCACAACTGGACGTCTCTCTTGGTAGTGCTGACACACCCGTCCAGGGGTTGGGGTACTCAAAGGGGTCTGCTTGCCGGGTTCCTCGCCGCTTACAGTAGACCATAAAGAGCAACGAAGGACCATCTGTACGGAATTCCTTGCGCGATACGATGCTGACCGTGATAATCCTTTTTTCGAACATTGTCACATTCATGAAAAGTGGATTCATCACTTCGAACTGTACAGAAAACGCCAATCCATGGAGCGGCGCCACACCATCTCTCCTCCGAAGAAAAATTTAAAAGGCGCAACCTCAGCTGGTAAAGCCATAGCGACGGTATTCTGGTCCCTCAACGGTCAACTGAGAAGTTTACTGTGCTACCCTCAGGAAACTGAAGGGACGAGTTCAGCGTGTTCGTCGGTGTTGCAGGATCTCAAAAAACTTCATTGGACTGTTCTTCCTCACCTACCCTGGAGAACGAATCTCTCACCTTCCGACTTCCGAGCGTGTGACCCAATGAAGAATGCACACCACCGGAAGCAGTACATGGATGTTAGGGAGGTTATTGATGCAGTAAGACGTAGGTTCCTATGTCGACCAATAGAGTGTCACAATGCGAACATACAGACCCTCAAAGTTAGGTAGGATGTCGCACCCAACGAGGATTATGTTGAAAACAAAGTTTTGTAGCCAAAGGAGTGGAGAAGAATATGATGTATTGGGATCCTGAATAAAACCAATCTAGAATGAGATTTTCACTCTGCAGCGGAGTGTGCGCTGATATGAAACTTCCTGGCAGATTAAAACTGTGTGCCCGACCGAGACTCGAACTCGGGACCTTTGCCTTTCGCGGGCAAGTGCTCTACCATCTTTTTTTTTTTTTTTAATTGATTTGCTCTTTTTTTTAAGTGCTCTACTAATTGTTTTTAAGAAAACAAATAAAATCTCTTGGGTATGAAAACAAAAGACGACGTTCTTCATAAATAACACAATATCCTTTGAAAACGTAAAACATAAAAGGTAGCTATATTTCCGCAACGGCCTTCTTTTGTATTTGTATGTTTTTTTGTAACATAAATGAGTGTACAGTCTCACCATCAGCAGCATTTTTTTTTTTTTTTTTTTTTTTTTTTTTGGAGCACAAGAGAAAGAAAACAAATAGGCTGCAGATAGAAAGCTATGTGTGAAAGGGATAAACAAGTGTAAGGAGAAAAAAAAACTTAGAAGAGGAGGAGAAAAGAGAACTGAAAGAAAATAGGAATACTTTCCGCGCCATGCTCCACTTTGGCGCGCCAGCAGAACAAAATACATTCTATCATTGACCATTGAAGGGGAACGTGGGATCGTCCAGCCTTGGCTGGCACGGTTCGTTGAGATTCCAGCTTTGAGGCGGGTTGGTGAAAATGCTCTGTAAATAGTTCGCGAAAGTGGCCCGATAGTGTCGATGCCGGCGAAGGGTGTGGTGATACACTTGGAGGCGTGTCCAAAAGTCCGCCGGATCGACGATGTCGTCTCGGAAGAGGTAGTCGACAGCCATGCCACTGATCCATGTGATGGCGTGCCACTTAGCCGATGGAAAGTAGGTCGTGTCGGGATATATCATCATAGTGGGAGAAACGTGATGTGGTGGTACTCGGAGGTAGAAAGCCACAATCTTCTGTACGAGGGTCCAGACAGCTGCTGCTGGCCCACACTCAAAACGATGTAAATCTGTATCTTCGACATTGCACTTGAGGCACAGGGGTGAGTCCACCAGTGCGATGCGATGCAGTTTCTGTCTTGTAGTATACTTGCCGTTGACGAGAAGGTACCACATAGAGGTGGTGTCAGTGGTGTGATATGGTTGGTGGATCGTTTTCCAAACTGTAGGCCATGAAACCTGGGGGTGACGTGTTTCGGCGGGGTTGCGGGGTGGAGACTTTCGGAGAAGGCGGTAGATGTCGCGGGTGGTCGTCTTCCTGGTCCTGGGGAGCTCGGTGCATATGTAGCTGTACTCCAAAAAGAAACGGCCGATATGTGACATCGGAGGTGGGATGTGTGCCAAAGACGTCGGTGGGCGTCTCGAAACAGGCGCGAGCTCGGTGGTCAACATTCCAGTAAAACTAACATTTTGGCTTTTCCATAACCGGAGCATAGTATTGGTGTAAAGTGCCGTTGTCCTGGCTCTCACATTAACCAGATCGAGGCCACCGTCCCGCTTCGGTAAGGTGAGAGCTTCATACTGGACTTTGAAGATGTGTCCAGAACAAATGAAATAGCCGAATGCCGCCTGTAACCTGGCCGCCATTGTCGCAGTGATGGGCAGAATCTGCGCTATATGGGGTATCCGAGCTGCCAGATGGGTATTGACGAAGGTGACTCTCTGGCACATATTCAGCGGGCGTAGTATGTGATTTTGTATGTTGGTCCGGATGCGTTGCAGCAGCGCACGAAAATTGATCGCCGAGGTGCGGCGAATGTCTCGCGTGTACACCAATCCGAGACAACGAATGGTGTCTACCAGTTGAAATGGAACTACGCTGTCTGCGGGAAGGCCGCGGCCGATCTTCATGGCGCATGATTTTGCCACGTTCATAGCGCTCCCTGCCCCTGCACTGTAGCGGGTAATCCACTGCATCGCAGCCTGTACTTCAGCCGCTGAACGTACGACGAGGGCCAAGTCGTCCGCGTAAGCTCGGCAGCGGAACATATGATCCCGGAGTGGAATACCTGTCAAACGTCGCCGTAATCCGCAAATGAGTGGTTCCATCGCAATGGCATAAAGTACCGTCGACAAAGGGCAACCCTGCCGTACTGAGCGTTCAATCCGTATAGGTTCTGTAAGTCTGCCGTTGACGAGAAGCCTGGACGTTGCTCCACGAAGGAGCCGCATAATCACTTGCGTGAACGTCGGGGGAATTGCCATTCGGTCCATCACTGCGTTGAGGAATGCATGATTGACGCGGTCAAACGCTTGTTTGAAGTCGATGGAGATTAAAGCGCCTGGCAGTCGCGAGTGTGTTGCCACAGCGATCACATCTCGATATTCACTGAGAGCCGTCTGTATATTACGATCGCCGCCTAAGGATGTTTGTTCGTGGGAGACAATGTCCCGTAATACATGTTTGAGTCGCACTGCCAGAAGGCGTGTGAAAATCTTGAAGTCCGAATTGAGTAACGTGATCGGCCGATAACTGTCGAGTCGTGTTCCTCCTGTGGGTTTCGGGACTGGTACAAGTAAGCCTTCCATGAACATTGGTGGCGGGTTCGCCGCGCCGGACAAAAGTTCCCAGTACATGTCCCTCCATCGTGGCATCATCAAATTTTGGAAGGTTCTGTAAAATTCGAGAGGTAAACCATCCGGGCCGGGAGATCGATTCAGAGACCCCTTGGCCACAGCGCCTTGGACGTCGTCGGTGGTCACTTCAGCAGTCAGGAGGGTTGCAGCTGCTGTGTTTAGAGTACCAAGTGTCTCATGGGCAACCTCAGCAATGGCCTCTGCACCGGCAGGTACTTCTTGATAGAAAAGTCTATAGTGCGTTGTGAATGCATCCGCAATGGTAGCTTGCGATGTCAGCCGTCGTCCATCAGGTAAGTCTAAAGTTGTCATTAAAGCCTGTCGGCGTCGACGAACATTTTGAACAATATGATGCATAGAAGGTTCTTCACCATTAATCCTGTCTTGGCTGCGGGCTCGTACAATGGCTCCCTCTAGACGGCATCTGGTCAAGGATAGAATCTTTGCCTTGATGCGTTGAGCTTCTTTGAGGCGATCCGGGGATGGAGGATGATCCATGAGTTCACGTAGAGCGCTATAGTAGAAATCAGTTGTATGGTGATTCCACCTGGCTTTTGCTCTGCCATAGTGTGTCAATGTGCGTCGGATGGCCGGTTTGGCGCACAGCAACCACCACTGCAGTGTGGTCTCGTAACGCATAATGCGTTGAACACAGGTGTCCCACGTGTCGGTGACCTGTTGTCGACATTTAGGGTCCCGCAGTAGCGCGACATTGAGTTTCCAGGGTCCTGCACTGCGCCATATAGATTGTCGACGTAGGTTCATGGTACAGATATAGATGTCATGATCCGAAAAGGCAGACGGCCAACGTTCCGCGTCGAGGACAACTGATTTTAGAGCGTTAGAGATGTATATTCTATCAAGTCGGCTGGCGGAGTGGCTCGTGATGTGTGTATACCCCGGGCGGTCGCCGTGTATCACTCGCCAAGTGTCGAGGAGACGAAGGCGGCGGACGAGGAAGCGAAGTTCGGGACATGTGGTGAAATGGGGGTATTGGTCTGTGCGCTCGAGAACACAGTTGAAATCTCCACCTACGATGAGATGATCATATCGACCGAGGAATAAAGGCGTGATATCTTCTGCGTAGAACTGGGAGCGATCCCTCCGTTTATCAGTGCCCGATGGGGCGTAGAGATTTATGATTTTGAGTCCTTCAACTGTTATGGCCACCCCTCGCGCTGTTGGGAGGTATGCGACATCGGAAACTGCAATTCCTTCTCGGAGGAGGATGGCTGCGCCTGTGTGTTCCATAGCTGCAGGGGCGGCGTACGTCTCATATCCATAAGACCCAGTCCAAGTCGCTGTCCTCAGTTCTTGTAACAGGGCGATGTCGATGTCCGCTGCTCTTAGAGTGTCACGGAGCAGTTGAAGTTTAGCATGGGAGCAGATATTATTAGTATTGATAGTAGCTATTCGGTACGCCTGATGGGAGATCCGTGGTGTTGATAGGGTCGTAGCTGGTGAAGATTGTTGTTGTGGATGCTGGAAGTCCATAGAAGTCTCAGGATTCGCCGTAGAAACTTCCCCCATTTTAGTTTTGGTCTAACGGAGAAACAGGTCTCATTTCCGCATCAGATGGGGGTGGGAAATCCGTGTCATCCGCCCATGAAAGGTGTCCGACAGGTTTGACATCGGCGAGAGGTGGCAGCGCTGGCCGAGTCGGCTCAATGGCGTCGGTGACAACAGGCGTGCTATGTTCCATGGCTTCTGGGCGCGGGGCTTGCGCACGATCTCCGTTGGACGGTTCACCGTCTTGTGGATGACGTGTCTCCGTGGCAGAGGAGAAGGTGTTATCGTGTTCTCCGTCGGAGTGATGTGGCATCTCTTCGTCCTGCGGAGGGGGCTCAATGGTCGAGTTTGATGTCTTGCGGCGTTTTTTTCGTCGTTTGGGCGACTTCTGCTTTCGGCAATGAGTTTCGGTGTCTGAGGAAGGAAGAGATTCACGTCGTTCCGGTACAAAAGCCGCGGGTGCTATGATGCGGTCTTCATTCTCCAGAACACTCTCATTGGTATCCTTGTGATCTTCTAGCGTGGGTGTGTCCGGCTGTTGGACATGTTCACGGGCGGCATCGCCGGTGTCAAGGTGCTGGGACGCCTCCGGGTGTATCGGACCAGAGAGACGCTCATGAACGGCGTCTTGTGTGGGCTGGACGTGCAGTGTCGCCGCATAGGTGACTGGAAGGGTGGTCACGGTTCTGTCGGTGTTCGTATCGTCGGGCCTGAGTTGTGTGATGCGGCGTTGCAGGCATTCATTACGGACGTGGCCTTCTTGGCCACAACCGGAACATGTTCGAGGTTGTCCGTCGTAAATGACCACCGCACGGCAGCCGCCGATAGAAATGTACGATGGAACGTGCCGTTTGAGATCGATTCGGACTTGTCTCACACCATTAAGCACCGGATACGTCGTAAACTGTGCCCATGTCTCGGCTACGTGGCTCTGGACTTTTCCGAACGGACTTAGCGCCGCGATGACTTCATCTTCAGTCACCTCGAAAGCCAGTTCGAATACACGGATCGTCCGAAGGCCAAGTCCTGCATGGTCGACATCCACAGGCCCGACGTTTCCGTCGGAGTGCCGAAATTTTAGTCCATGTCGCGTCCTTTGAATGATCTCGTTGCAGGCAGCGTCGGAAGTCATCTTAACATAAACGACGCTGCTAATGATCGATAGGTGTATGCCGATGAGTTCGTCACGCGGGATCTTCACGTCTTCGCGTAGGAAGCGTTCGACGGCCAGTGCTTTGGGTCGTGCGTATTCGTTTGAGAAGGTGAACTTAAGAGTGTTCTTCCTGTAAGAGTTGGCCATTACAGCTTGTTCGACTGAGAAGCGCTGTGACGAGGAAGTAAACAAAACACTCCGCGCGCGCAGCGGCGTGGACGGCCGAGCGCGGTGCGCACTGCTGCCCTGCCGAACGCAGACTGCCATCTGAGCTACCGAAGCACGGCTCACGCCCGGTACTCACAGCTTTACTTCTGCCAGTATCTCGTCTCCTACCTACCAATCTTTCCTTCTGAGAACGTACGTTTGGAGCACAAAATTCTATGGTAGTGAAACATGGACTGTGCGAAAACCGGAACAGAGGATAATCGAAAGATTTGGAATGTCGTGTTACAAGAGAATGTTGAAAACTTGGTGAACCGATAAGGTAAGGAATGCGGAGGTTCTCCGCAGAATGGTCGAAGAAATGAAATTATGGAAAACACTCATAGGAAGAAGCGACAGGATGGTAGTGTCGTAGCGACCCTTATTGTTAGAGGGCCGGCAGAACCGACACACAAGATGGGTTGCTAATCCCCTTTCAGCAGCGCATAGAGAAACATGGCCAGTGGACAAAAACAGTAACAGACTTTCAAAATAAACACAGAACTACTTCGTCAGACAACATGTGAAAATGTTCCACCATTCGGAACTCATATGACTGCTGTAGTACTCCGCCGCTCTGACTTTATAGGGACGCCTAGACCAGCAGTTTTCACCAACCGCTAGGAACAGATCCGTCCAGTACTTACGCCGGCTCTAGCCTTGTATTCACTCGCCGTAGTCTTCTAGTAGCACGTTGTATTTCGTAGAGTAGTTCTGGTCAGCAGTTTCATCCATTGTCTTCTTTCCTTATCTGTTTTGCTACACAGAGATTTTTGTTGTTGTCGTCCTGCGTTTAAAACTTAGTGTATGCCAAGAAGGCATTTTTGCTTTAATTGTAATAAAGTGTGTTCAAATTGACTGTTAAATCTTTCCCGGCGACCGCAAGGCACTATAGGTAGGACATCCGTCGAGACATCGTGGAATCAATTCCATGGCACTAGAGGGTAAAAACGGTAGACTGGAATGCATCCAGCAAATAATTGGAGACGTTCGGTGCTAGAGCTACTCTGAGAAGTAGAACTCGTGGTGGGTCGCAAAAGTCAGCCAGAAGACTAACGACTGGAAGATCAGGATAGCGTGGCTAACACGTGGCTCCGGTCACTAGTCTTAACATGTTATAAGTGGAACGGATGCTGTTCACATTGCCGCCTATGCGGGCCAGAGGTGTTCGTGTTTTGATCCCAGTAACGTCCCGTACTCTCGCGCCATTCGCTGGACCAGTATGGCGGTGACAAACGCAGTCTGGCAACGCTCGTCCCCCTCGCAACCTTCGTACACGGATGCGTCGACCGTGATGTTATATACAGAATATGGAGTCGTCTTAAAAGAAAACATGGCATGTCTTGAGTCCGTTGTTGAAGCTGAGTCGGCCAATGTCGGCGCTCGTCAATCTAAGCTGCAACTGCACTGTGACGAAAGTCATGGGATACCTCCTAATATTCTATCGCACATACGTTTGATGAGCTTAATTCAGTAACTCGACGTGGCACTGAGTCAATATGTCATTGGAAGGCTCCTGCAGAAATACTGAACCACGGTCCCTCTACAGTCGTCCATAATTGAGAAGGTGTTGCCGATGCAGGAATTTGTACACGAACTGATCTCTCGATGTCTCATAAATGTTCAATGAAATTCACGTCGAGCGACCTGGGTGGCCAAACCATTCGCTCGAACTGTCCATAATGTTCTTCAAACCAATTGCGAACAATTGTGGCCTGGTAATATGCCGGTTTGTCATTCATAAAATTTCCATAGTTATTTAGGAACATGAAGCCCATGACAGGCTTCAAATGGTCTCGAAATAGCGGAACATAATCTTTTAGAGTCAATTACCGGTTCAGTTACAGCAGAGGACCTCGCCCATTTCATGCAAACACAACTGACGCCATTATGAGGCAATCACCAGCTTGCACAGTGCCATCTTAGCAATCTGTGTCCATGAGTTCGTGGGGTCTGCACCACACTCGAACTCTCCTCTCACCTCTTATCAAACTGAACTCGGGACTCATCTGAACAGGCCACAGTTTTCCAGTTTCTATGGACCAACCGGTATGGTCAAAAACGCAGGAGAGGCGCTGTTAGCAAAGGCACTCGCGCCAATTGCCTGCTGCCATAGCCTATTAACGCCAAATTTCACCGCACTGTTCTGACGGATACATTTCTCGTACGTTTCACTTTGATGTCTGTGGTTATTTCTCGCAGTGCTGTCTCTCTTTTAGCACTGACAACTCTACCTAATCGTTAAGTGGACGCTGTCGGTCACTGAGTTTTCCGTGGTGAGTGCTAATGCCTGAAATTGACACTGTAGATCTCGGAATAT
The DNA here is from genome assembly GCF_023864345.2 of Schistocerca serialis cubense. Classification (NCBI taxonomy): domain Eukaryota; kingdom Metazoa; phylum Arthropoda; class Insecta; order Orthoptera; family Acrididae; genus Schistocerca; species Schistocerca serialis. The sequence continues at coordinate 284,986,999 of NC_064643.1, read as the reverse complement.
TGAATTCCCTAGCGGTGTCCGAAACGGAATGTCCGATGCGTTTTTTGCAACTGTTGATTCACGCCGTGCGGCCAAAATCATGTCGGAAACCTTTTCATGTGAATCACCTGAGTCAAATAACAGCTCCACCAACGCATTGGCCTTCTGAGCCTTGTGTACGCGATACTACTGCCATCTGTATATGTGCATGTCGCTATCCCACAAGCTTTATCGCCTCTGTATGGTATTTATGGACTCAAAGTATACGATGTGTCTGTAAGACACTGCTCTGCTGAGCATACCACTTCTCTTGGGCGTTAGTCGTGCTCACCTGAATGCATCATTGTCCACATCTACGTGCCAGTTTTACGATCCCGACCAAAGTGAACAGGAATAACCCGGAGCGATGGACGGCAGCCTTGACAGTTCACGATTCCGCCAGTTTCGGATTCCAACATATGCAGGTACGCGTTTCCTGTTCTCACAAGAGGCGTAACATGGTCTTCTCACAAACAAACAACGTTCAAATATGTTTCCTGAACAAGAATTCTGCTGCATTATTTTTCGTCAAATATATAATTTAAGCGGCGATACTCCGTTGCAATTTTAATGGGCAGAGTATATTTTGCCGCGCGGGATTAGCAGAGCCGGCCGAAGTGGCCGTGCGGTTAAAGGCGCTGCAGTCTGGAACCGCAAGCCCGCTACGGTCGCAGGTTCGAATCCTGCCTCGGGCATGGATGTTTGTGATGTCCTTAGGTTAGTTAGGTTTAACTAGTTCTAAGTTCTAGGGGACTAATGACCTCAGCAGTTGAGTCCCATAGTGCACAGAGCCATTTGAACTGGCCATTTTTGATTAGCAGAGCGGTCTGGGGCGCTGAGGTCATGGACTGTGCGGCTGGTCCCGGCGGACGTTTGAGTCCTCCCTCGGGCATAGGTGTGTTTATTTGTCCTTAGGATAATTTAGGTTAAGTAGTGTGTAAGCTTAGGGACTGATGACCTTAGCAGTGAAGTCCCATAAGATTTACACGCATTTGAACATTTTTTTGAGTATATTTTGGTCAGAAGTACGAGTACATACACAAGGTTGACCCTTAGCTGGCTCATGTTATGCATTGGATTAAACCTTGATTGCTATTCTGTATCTAGTCTCCCGTGGTTATCGCGATTATGCTGTTATCCTCTCTCTCCGCGAGTGGCAGCAGCGGTGTGTATCGATATTCGCACCTTGTACTATCTTTGGCCTAGCGCTTATAGTTTCGGCTGTGCTGTGTGCGAGCAGTTGGTGGGTTGGCTTGGAGCAGCGAGGAAATCTCCACGGCGCGTAGTTCGACCGAGGCCGCTGGCGGCGTCCACGCGCGGTTGGAGTGTGTGGTGCTGTTCCCATTGCCATGAGGTCCGGGGCTCACCGATCCTGGACACAAAAGTTAAGTTTTGACTTAATCTACCAGCAAGTCACAACTGTTCACATTGTGTCGTTTGGATTTCGTTGTCGGCTGGTGGGACAGTCCAGGGAGCAACAACGTGTGTTTTCAAGTTGGCAAATTTTAGCCACCCTCCGGTGGAGTTTAGATGTTATTTTGAATTCAAGTGCACCAGCGGAATCTTCTGCCTTGTGGCCGTTAACGTTCCGGTTACCTGCCCTGGCCGTTGACGTAAATTCAGACAGTGTATTTTCCTCATCGTGTTGTCGCTGTCCAGCACGGTGTGTAGTTTGATAGCTCAATGTATAATTGGTTGTGGGCGCTAATATCTTCTACGTTGTCCCATTGAACTCCCTGTTGTATGCTGGTCGGGTGGAGCGGAAGTTATCTTGTCGGTGGGTCCGTTGACTGTCTGTCGGATGGGTTGCCGTCGGATCGAGAATGGTTGGGCCGGCTGCCTGTCTCACCTAAGCGAGAGTTATTGTTTCCAGACCGACCCTCGGAAACTTCTGAGCGCCGTTGGGGATACTGCCTTTTCTTGTTTTTTCTTGTTGTTTGTATTTGTATGGCTTCTAGTCGATTTTTAAATTAAGGTTGTTTTGCCCTAAAGACATAAGATTGTTTCAGCCTTCAGCCTAATTAAAGAACTGTTTTAAGATAAGGCCTTTTGCCTTTCAAAAATTTAATTTTTGTTTGAGTCTTAAGAGATGGGATTGTTTGGGCCTTCAGCCTAATTGAAAGGACTGATTTAAGATAAGGCCTTCTGCCTTTTAAATTTCTGATTTTGAGTTTGAGTCTTAAGTTTTAGGCTCTCAGCCGATTTTAAATTAAAGTGGTCTTGCCCTTAAGGCATGAGATTGTATAGCGCATTCAGCCGGTAATTAAGTTCCAAAAAGTAATACTGTGTTTTTGTAAAAATTTTCTTGGCTCTTGTAATGTTTGGTCAAATAATGAAATTGTATGTTCTAGTGTAACTGACAGCCCCTTTCCACAATTTAAACTACCTGTCCTGTCCTGCGGGTTTAGCAGGGCGTCTCAAGGGTGTTTAAGCCGATAAATGTTCGCTAACGCATCTCTGCGACGGTAGGCGTCCTTTCGCAACAATTTCTTTTCTGAAAACAGGTTGGTTCCAATAAATCATATTATTCCTCACCCTTTTGGCTACAAACCTCCATTCTTCAACATAATCTCCGTTCAATGCGACGGCCTTACACCACCTTACTTGGAGGGCCTGTAGGCCCCCATGGTACCACTCCTCTGGCTGACGTCGGAGCCAACATCATGCTACATCAATAAGTTCCCCACTATATACATACTGCTTTCCGTGGAATGCATCCTTCATAGGTTGAAACAGACGGATGTCTGAAGGTGCGAGATCAGGGCTGTAGGCTGGATGGGGAAGAAGAGTCGAATGAAGTTTTGTAATTTCCCCTCTGGTCCGTAGACTTGTGTGAGGCCTTGGCTGTAATGGAGAAGGAGACGTCCGTTTGCTTTTTTGTGGCGACGAAAACACTGAACTCCTTTCTTCAACTTCAAAAAAATGGTTCAAATAGCTCTGAGCACTGTGGGAGTTAACTGCTGAGGTCATCAGTCCCCTAGGACTTAGAACTACTTAAACCTAACTAACCTAAGGACATCACACACAACCATGCCCGAGGCAGGATTCGAACCTGCGACCGTAGCAGTCGCGCGGTTTCAGACTGCAGCCCTAGAACCGCTCGGCCACTCCGGCCGGCTCTTCAACTTCCTGAGGGTAGCACCATGAGATAGCACCATGGGAAAGACATCAAGCAGCATAACCCCTTCAGTCCCTGAAGACCGTCGCCATGACTTTACCGCCTAAGGGTCCGGCTTCAACTTTTTGTTCGGAGGAAAGGTGATGTGGCCACTCCATGGATTGCCGTTTTGTTTTTTGTTCGAAGTAATAAATCCATGTTTCATCACAAGTGACGATGCTCGACAAAAAAATGTGGCCATCAGCCTTGTAATACGCAACAAATTCCGCACAGACGGTCCTTCGTTGCTCTTTATGGTCCTGTGTTAGGTTGCGGGCATACACCTTTGAGTACTCCAAATGGTGGACGAGTGTGTCAGCATTTCCAACATAGACGTCTAGTTGAGCTGCAAGGTGGCAAGGTGTTCGATTGTGATCCGTTTATCACTTCAAATCAGCATATTCGCATGTTCCAACGTTGCAAGAATCAGAACTGCGTATGGGCGGCTGGCACGCAGAAGTCGGACAGATCTGCGCGATCTGGGTGCGATGATGCCAGACGTCTCCCGAAACGACTCACCGTCCTTCTGTTCACTTCCAGGTCTCCGTAGATATTCTGCAAGTGTCTCTGAATACCTGCGACGCACCTCTGGTTTTCCGCCACAGACATCATTTAGAAGGGTACGTACATCGCCGCCACCTATTGAAACTTCACAAAACTATTGGGGCTGAAGCGGGAATATTCCACGACGTTCCTTAACAAATTCTGCATTTTTAAAGTGGAAATGGCTGAGAAAAAAATGTATTGCACTACTTATTGACCGCCTCTCGTATATAGGTTATGTTCCTGGGCGGAAGCAGGACGTAGGCATTCTGAACTTTGCATATGCAATGTGTGTTGCCAATAATCCACTCGTTTCCTCCGCATGATGGGTAATATCCCAAGCAAAATTAATGTCCTTGATTCTCTTCCAATATACCTTACTCCGCTCACAGACGCTCATTGTTACAGTTATTAAGTCAAAATCGCTCTATTGATTTAATTGAAGAGGTGGTCTGCACATGTACCACAGCTGGTTACTAGACCCTGCTAGTTTGGTGAAATCTTGTCGTCACAGAGTCGGAATATTCAATAAAAAGAAGCACAGAGTCGCTAGGAAGCGTCAGCGAACGTTTTGTCTCCAACAAAAATTGATCCTCATGACGTTTCCTGTCATCCCTAGACTTCGATGCAAAGACTTTGAAACGCCCTATGCATAAAAAGCTACGAAGCAGTGTACCGAGTCTCTCTTCTAAGAGTCACCAGGCGCGTTTTATGCAGTGTTACGGCGGATATTTGCAGTCTCGTTTTTCATTTCTGTGGGTGGAGTCAACCCAAGCAAGTAATGCTCATCACGTCTTTCATGAGAAGCTCGGTGTCGACAAAAAGCGTGGGTTTGTTTCCTGTTACAGACAAAATGATTTTTTAAATCGGCATTTTACCTGCCCATTCGATAAAGTGGTCCCAGATTAGTATCGTCCAATGTTCGTTGTATTGATAGGTGGTAACAGAACAGTACAACTCGAAGAATAAACAGCAATCCAGCAGCGACTCAGTAGCGTGCTAGGGCGGTGCTGTTGTTGGAAAAGTATTGGCTATTCATTGAGTTTTACTGTCCCAAGTAATATATATTCGTTGAGTTCTACTATCCCTGGTAATACATTACGGTAAAACAAATATCCGACTAGAGTAACCCTGGGCCGCTCTATCGAATGGGCACGTAAAATTCCGCTTTCAAAATCTTTTTTGTGACTCGTGGTGTCTGTGCTTTCGGACATGCGTAGAAGAACCACCACGCGGAATGATACATAGTATGTAAACTGAAGGTAGAGGGGCGAGAAAGGAAAGGAAACGCAGCGGTTATTGATGTCAGCTGCATCGGAACTTTAAGCAGAATCAATCAGCCGCGAAGAGTGGAAATATATGCTACACCGGGATTCGAACCCGGGATCTCCTGCTTACTATTCAGTTGCGTTAACCACTGCGCCACCCGAACAGTGTGTTCCCCACAAGTGCTCGGTACGCCTCTCGGGTTCAAATCCCTGTCCGGCACATATTTTCACTCGTCGCTGTTGATTCCGCGTAAGGTACCGATGCAGCTGATATCAATAACCCCTTCCTTTCCCTTTCTTCCCCTCTACCTTCGCCGGCCGGAGTGGCCGTGCGGTTCTAGGCGCTACAGTCTGGAACCGAGCGACCGCTACGGTAGCAGGTTCGAATCCTGCCTCGGGCATGGATGTGTGTGATGACCTTCGGTTTACTTAGGTTTAATTAGTTCTAAGTTCTAGGCGACTGATGACCTCAGACGTTAAGTCGCCTAGTGCTCAGAGCCATTTGAACCCCTCTACCTTCAATTTACGTCAAAATAATTTTGTCTCCGACGGCAAACATACGAATGCTTTCCGTCGACATTGGGCATCGCATGAAATACGTAATGAGTGCTCTTTGTTTCGACTGGCCCCAGCTGCACAATGCAAAACGAAATTACAAATGTCTCGCGAAACACCACAGGCAATGCATCTGGCGACTCCTCAGAGAGAGACACTGTTTTTAACTGTGTCAATCAGATAAATACGTTTCCTACCATAAATTCTTCACGTGGCTGCAACCGTTACCATTTCTCCCTTTAAAGGTGATGCCAGGAGATGCCGGACGCTACCGGAAACGGATGTAGCTCCACAGCTCACTTGCCCCGCGGAAGACTGCCCTTAAGGACTCGCTTCTCGCAAGTCGTCAGACAACAGCAATTTCCGGAGAACAACCAGGGTTTCTTTCTGCGGGAGGGGGGCGGGGGGGGGGGGGGGGGGAGTCGGGGACTGCGGCGGAAAACGAAGCCCTAAATGGTGACTGCCCTTCCGATCAAAGACTGATTGGCTGCCGTGGCACAAGCGACGCACGTTCTAGTGGCGTGCCGCCTCAGCGAACGGTGCAAGAAAGGCTTCCATTATTTACCAGACAATCAAGGTATTTCCTCCGATCAGTCGCAATCTGTCTCCAAATCGATTGTCTGCGGAGTAGAAGCAGAATGGGACTAAGTTACTTTGACGGTCCTGAAACCAAGAGTAAATGAGCGAGGACGAAGTGAATGAACACGTGAAGCTGAGTCTACTGGGTATTTTATGCTAAGGCAACGTTCACTGCAACGCTACCAACCGTTTGCAATTTTCGGCGATGGTAAAAGAGAGAACAATGGAAGAAGTACTTAAAAAAGAAAAAAAGACTATATGACTGATGAAAAAGAGAAGTAGTAATCCTAGATATTTGATTTTTGTTCTTGCTAAGTAAAATTTGTGTGGAAATTCAGCTTTGCAGAAGATGGTACAGAAACTGTTTAAAACGCACACTGAGAGACATTATGAGACGTTTGAAACAGTTAAAAATGTCTAAAGAGAGAGATAGATGCCCTTCCCAATACATTGACTATGTGCAAGCATAGAAGGAAGCAGCAAATACCTCACAAACAGCAGTATTATATATACGGTACTCTGGCATCGTAGAAAAAAATACAATAGCTTTTGTTATTTGCGACAGTGAAATAAATATATAGCTGACAAAGTAGGAAAAAGGTGCTGATAACCTGCAGTTAAAGGAAAAATAATTTTTTATTAATTACTTAATGGTGGTCTATTTTCGAATCGAACCTGCTGTCAATGTTTTTCTCAACATGGATCATAGTCAGATATTCTCGCAATAACACATGAGTAGTTTATGATGTACAATTCTCCAGAGATATCGCATTCGAGATATCGGATTCCTACAGCGTTTCAAATATCTATCTGGTCATCTATATTTAGGTTTTCTGTTGTTTTACCGTATCGTTTAATTCTGTACGGTTCCTTATAAGAAAGGGTAAGGTAGATTTGTCCCTCCACCCTCAATCTGTGTGTGTTTTCAGTCTGCTATAATCTCTTAGCCCACGGGGCTTAACACCTTGCCTTCCTTCCTTTCTTCCAGAGAGCAGGCTGGAAACTTTAAAATTCACGTACTTGGGCTAGTGATCTGACCAAAACAGTCGCGCTTAACGCTTTACTGACGCAGTTTAGTAACTACTGGATTTAATCCATTTTATATTTTGCATGACATTTGTCTACGTTTTATGTACTTGTCGCTTTTGTAGATGTTTCCTGGATGTTTTAAATGTCCTGCGACTATTGCGCGAAATTCAGTTTCCCTATTTCGCGAGAACAGTAGCTGAAAATCATTATGAGGTTTCTTTGACGCCTCCAGTGTTTCATAAATAGATAAAGGAAAAATAAACAAGAACTCTGACACAGTATGTACGATTATTTTTCTATATGATGGGCATTTAAGGCTTTTTCACCTATCGTTATACTGAAGCAAATTTTTTATAAATGGATTTGCCTTTATCAGCATCCCATAATTCTTGAAGAGAGTGATATGATGTTTATTAGAACATCGGAGCCGGTCGCTGTGGACGAGCGGTTCTAGGTACTTCAGTCTGGAACCGCGCGACAGCTACGGTCGCAGTTTCGAATCCTGCCTCGGGCATGGATGTGTGTAATGTCCGAAGATTAGTTAGGCTTAAGTAGTTCTGAGTTCTAGGGGACTGATGACCTCAGATGTTAAGTCCAATAGTGCTCAGAGCCATTTGACCCAAAACATCGGATTCAACGAAGAACACTGAGAAAAGGAAAATAAGAGGATGCTGAGACTATTTAGAAGGCGCTCTGTGATACATTGTTTTACGTACTGAGTAGTTATAATTGAAGTGCAGCCACTCAAGGAGCTTTAGTGTTTTCAGTAATTATCGTATGGCAGTGAAAATTGGTAGATATGCTGACAAGCTAATGCGGATCCGATTTACGCTGAAAAAATTACTTCCAGTTTTGACCACCAGATGCAAATACGTCGCTGTGAATGCAAAAAGGAAGTATAGAAATGTTTCCATATGTAATGGGTTAGGAATAGGACATGGGGACAAAAGGTAAATAAGTGAGAAAGGCATCATGTTTATTTTCTTACCAACCGACACTTACACAATTTGTTCAATATGATACCGGAGGCGTCGAAGAGGTGCTCTATTCCTAAAACGAGGTGATCAACAGTTGCTCGCAGCAGTTCCAGGGGAATCTGAGCAACGTGTTCCTGTATACTGGCCTTCAGACCAGGTGGAGGCCGAATGTGTCCACACACCTGCGCTCATCCAAAGCAGGAGTCACATGCTGTACAAGGAGATATCGATAGCGTGCAGACGTCACGGTATACCTGACAGGCCCTGCGGCTGCATTCTTTTAAAGAAGAACGTACATAGAATAAACGTCCTTGTGAGTATACACCACACAGAGTTCAATGGCTCCTCGTGTTCGACACTTGGTTTAACAGTACTCTAAATTCAGCAGTTGTGTGTATTCACTTCACCCTGTTATGTAAAATGTGCCTCGTCCCTCCACAGAATACTGCCCGATCACATGCGCCAGAAACCGAGGAGCAAATTCGGAACGTTGGTGCGGATCATGAGGTTTCAGTTGCTGCACCGTCTGGGTCTTGTACGGGTATCAGTATAAAACAGATTCCAAAACTTTCCGTACTGTTGACCACGGGGTAGACAATTCTCGTGACACTATGTGAGCATTAGCACTACACGGGTCACGTGATGCATGGTCAGTTACAGCAACAGCATCCGCTGGGATAGGATGCCTTCTTCTTACAGGTGCCACACCAAGGTCACTCGTATTTTCGAATTTCACTATCATCTTCTTTAAACCAGTTTATGACAACGGGCCTTCCCTCAGACATTTTAGCTGGCGATACTCTCTAAGAGCAGCACTGTAATTGGTGCCGATCACTTGAAACAGTTTCACTAGTGGCGGACGGTCTGTCTTCTCGATAGCCATTATATTCATTCAAGTTATGACTAGCCAGACGACAGTGTGGATGTCGTACCGTAATACAAAGAGTACGCAGTGCCAGATTTGCACCTGGTAGCCAAACTGAAGTTAACTCGTTTCCAGCGTAAATCTGTTCTGCACTGGCGCATCAGCATATCTAGCGAGATTCGCTGCCATACGATAAAAAAACAGTTTGTATACCTGCAAAGTTTAATGTCTCATAACACAGTTTTTACAAATAGATATATCGTTACAACTTTTCAATGCGACATCACACGAATTCATTGTATTTATAATTGTGAATCTATGATCTTCGAAAAAAGAATTAAAAACCGTTACCATTATGCCCCAACCACGGCGATTGAGACGAATCTCGAAAGTGTTAACGTAATTGATGGCAAAGGAAATGAGAACTCTAGTTAAACTCAAAACTGCTTTCGATTTACAGCATTCTCTAGCGAAAAAGATCAAGAATAAAGGCATACTAGTCCTTCCAGATTAGATTGTGGCTTCTGAAGCAGCAACATATTCATGTTTTAAAAGCCAATCAATCCTACTGAGATGACCATCAAGAGACGATTATATGTGCTGCGAAGCAAACTCTGTCCTTGTGTGAAATCTTTCTTCTGCGTCTGGGTGCCAACTTGTTCCTCGGTACGCTTAACTGCGTGCGGCGCCTCACTTAATTTCCCAGGTCCACCGAATTTTTCAAGCCTTCAGAAACCTTCGAATACTTTATTAACGTCCTCCACAAAGGGAAAATAACACAAAGCTTTTAACTGCTCTTACAACCCATCAGCTCGTAACAACTTCACATTCAGCTACTTTATTACTTCACCACAAATCTGCCTCTTTTGTACGTGATGAGTTAGGTTGTAAGCCTTTTCTTTCTAACAGTCTTAAACTAAACTGGAAGGAATGTGAACTCAAAGACATAAAAGTTTCAAAATTGAGTGTTTAAATTTGTTTTATGCTGACAATACCTGATTAAATCTTAAAACAAATATTTGACGTCTATAAAACTGAAATGAGGGCGTATCGGGGCAAAGATCCTGGTCCAAGTAAAATCCCTCTGAGCAATGTGATTCAGAACCAAGTATTATCAATTATGTGGCATGTAACACTAGCGTAACAGTGTTGAAGCTTAATCTGTAAAATGGGTTACATCTGAAAATATATGTGGTGTCATTCAGTAAATGTTAAAATGAGGGCCGTACCAGATACAAAAGTAAAATTTTATGAAAGAATTGTTCTTCGAGCACTTCTTCATAGCGGTGACTGCTGGATGCCTATGACAAGCATTTCAGGGAAAATACAATATAGAAATGAAATTTCTGAAAAGAACCAGAGATTACTCAACAGCAGAAAAACAAGGAGAGACGTACTAAACACTGTTAATAATTTTTACAGAACGATTTTATTCAGTTCAGTCGTCGTTATTCAACTATAATACGTAGATAGAAAAATAACGTGGAATGAGATTGTTCGTTAATAACGTTATACGAAGTGAATTATTTTTGGCGTAGTCGAATAGCCCGGTCCTTGAAGGTTATTTCAGCTTTTACTGTTGACTTACTAGTCACCTTAACGATCTGTTCGTCATCTTCATCCAGTTGTACTCCATTGAACAAATTATACAATGTATGTCGGATGATATTCTTCGTTGATAATGTTAGATTCAGTTAACTATTTTTGGCAGATACTGGTAGAAAAACTCTTGAAGGTGATTTTAGTTTTGCTTTTTGTGTTAGTTATTGGTCTTATGGACATGTTCGAATAACGTAACGTGTGCTGGATTACGGAACATGGAACTCACGCACACTCGAGTAGGACCCACACGTCAGCTTAACAAAGAACGATACTCTGTCCAGCCCAAATAAGGTTTGTAGGCAGTTTCAGCTAGGCAAATACCAGGATGAACCTCAGATGGTCTCAGCCACAGAAAACACCATACACAGTGAGTTAAATTACGGGGTTATTGATAACCACCTCTATGGTTTCAGAATAAGGCTACGGGAAAAGCACAGGACGTAATAAGATCAAACTATGTGGGATATTGTGGAATGGAAGACAGAATATCCGGGCAGTGCTCAAGGTACCATCACAGTTAAACTAAATGACGATGTCGTGATTGATACAAGCTGCGGGAGTTTCTAACAATCACTTCCTGAATGCAACAGCAAAAATAAGATTAAATGTAGCCTCATACGACACTGCCTTCATAAGACGCTATAACAGCCGGAAAAATCGGCAGTAGCAGAACACTGCTTAAATGAGGGACACGGTATGAAATTTGACGAAACTGTGATAGTAGCCAACACTTCCGGTTTTTGGAACAGTGTCTATGAAGAGGAAATTGAAATTACGTTGATGGATAATTTAATTAACGGAAACAATAAGTTTCCTCTCCGCAGGACGTGGAATCCTATTCTATTCCCCATGAAACTGAACGTTCTTTGGTGTGACCAGATCGAATGTTCGACAATTGTCCCTGAGTGCGCCATATCGTTGCCGCCAGTGTTCTACTAAGGGCGGCGCCACCTACCCAGTCTTGGCAGCTGCAACTGCGATACGCGGCGCATTCGATGCGCACGGCACGGAGGCCTATGTAGGACGTCGATATGCAGCCTGACGTCAGTTCTCAGAGGGACTCATCAGTAGAAGCCACATTCTCCTGAAGATGGCGACCAGTTGGATCGCCGAAGTATCGAACTGAGTTGACTTTAGGATCCGGCAACAAAACTGAAGAGACTTTAAAAAAACAAGACTTATTACGCCAAGAAAGCCTATGAAGTCACAGGATTAAATGTTGTAATAGAAGAAGGAAGATAATATATAAAAGTGTTATTCCACAAAACTTTAAGCAACTGAAGTAGCACCACCATCCTTCATTGAATTCTAAAAGGTGGTTCTAACTTAATAAGAAATATCCTAAGTGATACATGTAACCCATCACCGTCACAGGCAATTTTTTCAAATTAAAAAATGTAATAGTTAAAATTCTTTATAAGAAAGCGGACAAGAAAGACGATTATGTTCCAAAATATTCGATAAAGTAATGTATTCGAGAGTAGTGTCACATTTAAGTAGAAACGATTTACTTAACACACTACATTCAATTCCAGAAGGGTTGCACCACTGAGAATTTTGCTTATACGTTCACTCACAAAATCTTACACTTTTAAATAATAAAATACTGCCAGTTGGAATCTTTTATGATCTTTCCAAGATATTTTGTTGCATAAATCATGTGGCTCTTATAAAAACTGTAGTTTTATGGAATCGTTGGCTTTACAAAAAAAATTATTTGTACCATACTTAACAGACAGAATGCAAAAGAACTTAACATACAGACTGCAAAAATCTGTGCTGTACAATTGTTGGGAGAAGAGAAGAAAAGTATAGTGATTGGAGAGAAAACACGAAGGAGCTCCTACTGGCTTCAGTTTTGGGTCCACTTCTATTCCTTGTATCTGTAAATGACCTTCTACTCAACATTCATCAATCGCTACTGGTATTTTTGCAGACGTTGCTAGTGTTATAATAACTCCCATTAGAGAGCAAGAGAGCATGCAATACAAGAAATTGTTAACGACGTTTTTTCAAAGAGTTATTAAGTTCTATTTAAATTAACTAATGGCTCTGAGCACTATGCGACTCAACTGCTGAGGTCATCAGTCGCCTAGAACTTAGAACTAATTAAACCTAACTAACCTAAGGACAGCACACAACACCCAGCCATCACGAGGCAGAGAAAATCCCTGACCCCGCCGGGAATCGAACCCGGGAACCCGGGCGTGGGAAGCGAGAACGCTACCGCACGACCACGAGATGCGGGCTTTAAATTAACTCTCCGTGATTTTGGGAAAATGCACTTTATTCAGTTCTGCACAACAAATACAGTCATATTAACAGTTGATGTATCACATGAACAGGAGTCAGTAAACAGGGTTGAATAAGGCAAATTTTTGGGTGTGCCCACTGGCGAAAACTTGAATTGTAAGACGTATATTAATGAGCTGCTCAAACAGTGGGTCAAAACATCAGTGACGAGCAGCACTTGGGAATTTGACGGTTAGCGTGTCCAGGTGGTCAAGACATTCAAGACGACCGTGCGCGAGAAGCGAAGAAATCGGGTTCGAGTCCCGGTCTGGCGCAAATTTTCAAATGCAGCTGTTAAATTATTTCAAACGTCAAAGCGGTTAAGTCATACAGATTTCTCTTTCGTTACAAAAAAAAGCTGCTTAAGGCGATCGTTGGTGTCTCTTCTTTAGGACATGTCCAAAAGAGCAGACACCACACATATAATTCTGTAGCTCTACTCACGTAATTCGAGATTCAAGTTCCCGTTTAAATCTGTCAGGAAACTTCCAATCTGTGTACATTTCGCTGACTGAAAATTCATTCTGTTTAATCTGTTTTTAATTAAGTTGAAAGTAGAAGTATCATATAATAATTACAGCTTGATTTCAAGTCAGAAACAGGAAAAGCTGATAGGAATTCTGTCGAATATCTAATACAGAAGTGTGGCACAATAAGGAGTCATCGCTTGAATTTGAACGCATTACGTGTCACTAATTACAAACTTTTACTAGCACTTCGATTTTATGTGCCACTAGGTCGGTTGAATGTTGAGTTAGAGAATAGGAACTTTGGAATTATGCCACATCTCGAGAAACTTTTGTATGAAGTTCAGTGTAGGGAAGAAATGAGAGTTCTGTACAAGTTTTGCAGCTCAAAACACAATATATTTGACTGCTTCAAATAAATTACCGTGGAATCTATTTTTATTATTCACAACGATTGCGCCATAACCAGCCAATCGTATAGTCAACAACACGTCAACGAACTCTACATCTGCAAGGGAAAAAACTGAGGGATACGTACGTTGATGGTATCAGACCGATGCGAACCCGGGGCTAGGTATAATTAGGTCCTATATCCAAACTACAGCTTCTTGGGCGATGTGTATACCAGAAAAACTCTAGAGGTAACTCGCAAGCACTTCAAAAATAAATAAAATAAAATAAAATATATTCGGTTGGAACAGAGACCACCACAATCAGAAAAAAATATTTCTTTCGTCTATAGTCAAACTTATGTGTGTTCCTAATGGTTACCGGTTTCTTATCAAGTACCACCATCAAAAATCACAGAACATACCTAAAATATTCTTTGAGAGACATTTACAAAATGTTGTGCAAGAAAAATCAACACACTTCCATTGGATCGGCAGAACAAGAAAAAAAGTTCGACAAACCTAAATGGTGCAAGATCTTTGAAATTCTCGGGAAAATTGGAATAAGCTATAGGGAAAGACGTGTGATATACAATATATACAAGCATCAAGAAGGGACAATAGACTGGCAGACTAAAAATGAACTGCTCGGATTAAAAAGGGTTTAAGACACGAATGCAGACTTCGGCGAAAAAGCAATCTGGGGGATAAAAGGAAGTTTCAAGACAGAAATTAAAATTCAGTGTGATATGATATCAATTATGAAATTTGCTGAAGGCGTTGCTAACGTCAGTGAAAGTAAGGAACAGTTGCAAGAAGTTTTTATTCGAATGAGCAGTCTAATGAGCACGGAATATGGAATGAAAGTAATCCGAAACAAGGCGAAAGTAACCAGGAGCTGGAGGGAAGTTTAACATCAAAATTTGTGGTTAAGAACTAGATGAAGATAGCGATTTCTGTTGCCTTGTAAGCAAAATAATCCATGACGGAGAAAGCAAGAACAGAAAAAGCAGACTAGAACTGTCAAAGAGGGCATTCATGGCCAAAATAAGTCAGTTGGTATCAAACATAGACCTTAATCTGAGTAAGAAATTTCTGAGAATATAAGTTTGGAGCACAGCATTGTATGTCAGTGAATCATGAATTGCAGGAAAATCTGAAAGAAGAGAATCGAAGCGTTTGAGCTGTGTGCTACGTTGGAAAAGAAGTGGGCTAGTAAGATAAGGTTTGAAGACGTTTTCTGCAGAACCGGCAAAAAGGGAACATACGGAAAACGTTGACAAGAAGAATGGACCAGATTACATGACACGTGTTAAGAGCTCAAGAGAAGACAGAGATTTGAATAATAATAGAGAGTGAAGGGAGCAAGGGCTTGTGTGAGATGAAGAAGTAGGCACAGGAGAGGAACTCATGGTGAGAGCATCTGATCAATCAGAAAATTGATGACAAAAAAAGCTAGTAGTTTACGTACTTCATACCAAACGTTAGCTATCACAGAGGAAAATATTTCGTAAATTATTGTTCAAGAATATTTTGACTACATATTGTGATTTTTTCGTAGGATGGTACTTATTAGTAATACCAAATCCTTTAGTCACAAGAAAAATAAAACCGTGAGTACTGACTAAAACAAGTAACTTAAAAAAGTTTTGACATTTGCATTTTTTCCAGCAAGGTATTTTAAGAACGTTATGAACGTCTTGCAGTAAAAAATTGAGAACGGGCGGCAGTACTTTATAACCAAGACTGTTGACGTAAGCTCGTTAATTGCTCAATAGCATGACCACATATTAATGAGTATGGTACTTCAGGTTTCCCTTCATTGGCAGCATGTGTTTTACAAAATGAAATGGTTTATTATGCTCATAAAATAAATACACGTGTTTGGACAAAGTTATATGTTCTGCATTCCTGCCTATTTTAAAATGAGTTCATATCATTATTTTTAGATTTTTGTAACCAGACAGGAACACTTCGTTTTTATTTCATTTGTTTGTGTTCCAATCCTCGCTAGTAGCTACGGGTCTTAGTCCCAGTCACAAGCAACCGTTTCAGCCATCAACCAGGCCATCAGGCTGGAAACCAAATTGACAACTGATCGTAGCCAAATCGGTTTATACCTATGGCAGAATAACAAAGTGACTGACTGTTGCGCATGGAACTTACAGGGCTGTTACTACAGCAAAAGCTGTGCAGTTCCGTACTGAGTATATTCATTTGGTCACAGGTTACGCTTTGCAGGATCATAACAGTCTTATCACTTTTCTAAGCGACTTAGCTTCATGTACCCGTAAAAGAAACTACCGCAGTAAGAAACAAAAGATATAAGAACTAATTAGAACAATTACCCTACAGACCGCATTGTCGAGTTGAGGTGGCTAAACGATATGAATGTGCACAGAACAGAAGACGTGACCAAAGTCTTTCCCTGATTTTAGTTATTGCTATGGTGGCCGTCCTGTAAAGAACTAGTTGTCTGTTACTTTTTTATCGTAAGATGCTAGAGTAGTTACCACATGTTATTGTTAATTATTATTAATAATTTCAAACTTTCATTGGCACTGTAGATACGCATTGCCTGAGCAGTTTGTTCAAATGGTTCAAATGGCTCTGAGCACTGTGGGACTTAACTTCGGAGGTCATCAGTCCCCTAGAACTTAGAACTACTTAAACCTAACTAACCTAAGGACATCACACACATCCACTCGCGAGGCAGGATTCTAACCAGCGACCGTAGCGGTCGCTCGGTTCCAGACTGTAGCGCCTAGAACCGCTCGGCCACTCCGGCCGGCAGCAGTTTGTTATCCGCAGATATTACCTGTGGAATGTATTTTGTAATCTTTGACACTGTTTTTGTAAAAGCCACTCTACTCTAGCCATTTACTTCGCACCAATCATTTATTACCTTGTGTGCAACTTGGATGCTTTCTCGCATCATATTGTTTTGATTCAGTTGGTGTACAGCGTTCATCTAGGTCATGATTTGGCGCATGTTCTGTAGTTAATCCCGCTTTGTAAATATAGTTTACGTGGCGAATGCCATATAGGTATATAATAAATATTTGTTTGTGGTCACTGTGCTCAATTACGGTGTTTTTCACTGTAAATGTTTTAAAGCTGCTCAAAGACCAATTTTCAGTCTTACCTGCTTCTGGCGGCAGACGTGTGTAATTCCAGGCACGTTGGGAGACGAACACTTGTTTGCACGCCCGCGCTCGACTCCTCTCCCCCATTAATTGCAGAAGCTCAGACGGCGGCGGTCGCGTAACGAAGAGAGAGCGCGGTTTCTTGTAGCGGTCAAGATGGACTGCGCCGTCGCTCATAATAAGCCGTGCGTACGTGAGACCTGACCACGGCAGGCGCTGCATCCAGATGCCGCCTTGCCGCGGACCACACAGCGAGCGGCGTCTCTCTCTCTCTCTCTCTCTCTCTCTCTCTCTCTCTCTCTCTCTCTCTCTATCTGCCTACCTACCTACCTACACTCTAAGAAAAATATGATTACAATTTCAGAAAGCTTGGATAATTTCTTCAAGAGAAAGAGCTTCACAAAGTGAGCATCTTGTCCCTTATGCAACAGTTATTCGGCTTGACATTAATTAATAGCTACGGCCACAGGTTCGAATCCTGCCTCGGGCATGGATGTATGTGATGTCCTTAGGTTAGCAAGGTTTAAGTAGTTCTAAGTTCTAGGGGACTGATGACCTCACACGTTAAGCCCCATAGTGCTCAGAGCCATTTGAACCATTAATTAATAGAGTTCTTGAATGTCCTCGTTAGGGATATCTTACCAGATTATCTTCATTTGGCACGTTAGATCGCCAAAATCACCAGCTGGCTGGAGGACCCTGCCCATGGTGCTCCAAACCTTCCCATCTTGGGAGAGATCTACGATCTTGTTGGCCAGGTGGGGTTTGACATGCAGGAAGACAAGCAGTAGAAACTCTCGCTGTGTGCGGTTGGGCATTATCTTTCTGAAATCTAAGCCCAGGGTGGCTTACCATTAAAGGCGACAAAACAGGGCGTAGAATATCGTCGACTTATCACTGTGCTGTAAGAGTGCCGCGGATGAAAGGGGTACTGCTATTGAAATAAATGGCACCCCAGACCACTACTACTGGCTGTCGGGCAGTATGGTGGACGACAGTCACGATGGTATCACACCGCTCTCCAGAGAGTCTCCAGACACGTCTTCGCTGTTCATCGGGGCTCAGTTGGGAACGGGATTCATCATTCAAGACAGTTCCACTCCACTGTGATTTCAGGCTCAAGACGTGTCCGGAGTCGTCCCGGAGAGCGGGACTGTCTCTGTCGTTCGGCCCGACAAACGGAAGTGATAATGTTGGGTATCATTTATTTTCATAGCAGCACCCCTTTGGTTGTCATTCGCGCAAGCCTTACTGCACAGCGGTACATCGCTGATATTCTGCGACCCGTTTTGTTGCTCTTCATGGCAAACCATTCTCGGTTTACATTTCAGCAAGATAATTTCCGTCCACACATGGACTGAATTTCTGCTGCTTCTCAAATTTCTTACCAAACCCCACCTTGGCCATCAAGGTCGCCGTATCCCTCCCCAGTTGAGAACGTTCGGAGCATTATGGGCAGAATCCTATAATCAGCTCGGGATTTTGACTACCTAATGCGCCAGTTGGAGAACATTTGGCACGATATTCCTCGCGAGGACCTCCAACAGCTCTATCAGTCAATGCCAAGCCGAACAACTACTTGCATAAAGGACACAGGTGGACCAATGGCATTACTGACTAGCTCAATTTCTGAAACTCTTTCTCTCGAATGATGATGATGATTAAGTCTCATACTCCTTCACAGAGCATAGGGGAACGATACGGGAGACGCACACCGCCGTACTAGGCAAGGTGCTAGTGGAGGTGGTTTGCCATTGCCTTCCTCCGACCGTAATGGTGATGAATGATGATGATGAAGACGACACAACAACACCCAGTCATCTCGAGGCAGGTGAAAATCCATGACCCCGTCGGGAATCGAACCCGGGACCCCGGATTCGGGAAGTGAGAACGCTACCGCGTGACCACAAACGGCGGATTTCTCTCTAATAAATCATGCAATTTTTCTGAAACTGTAATCATTTGTTTTTCTCTATACGTACACCAAACTACCGTCTCGTCCCACGGTCCCATTCGGGTAATTCCTTCGTCTTACGCCTTTTTTAAGAATGTAATAATCTACCTACAGGTTGATTTTGCCAAACGGAGAAAAACTGCAAGAAACAAGCCTCGAGAGGATAAGGAGCAAGAAACTGTCATTTGGGCACTACGTCGGAACTGCGTTCCAAAAGAAGGTATATTGACTTGGAAGATGTTTTGACAGTGAGCCCCGTATCAACACTAGGTAGGTGCCAGGGGCAAGCCAAACGGCCGTGTGGATCACGCTGTGTGACAACTGCCATTACCCTTGGCATGTGGGGGCTCTTGTTACCCAAGGACTTGCCTCCGCCAGGTGATACGAGTTTTGTTGTTGATCATACTCACAGGCGAGACTACATTTACGAGGAGCGGTATCGTCAACCTTCACAGCACTCAGCACTGCAGTGGACCGTCAGCACCGGTTCAGCCTCATTGGGTAGGTAGGAAGTGTAAGTAATCATCAAAAGTAATTGGTTTTGTTACACAAAACTGCAGAAATTACGTGATGAATTAATATTAATTATTTATTACTTCTAAATGGTCGAACACCGATCGATGTGCGGTGCTAATTATGCGCAAAACGAGCAAATGAATAAACAACAAAGAGAAGTCGTCGGCTCCCAGTTTCTCAATGTTACTTATAATCCGTCTTGATTGCAAAAAATTTTATTCACATGACCGGTTTCGGTTCCTCTAGAACCATCTTCAGATCTGAAACGACAATCATACTAATTTAATATTTCACAAATGCAAACCTTTTTCATCCTATCCGATCGACATCAAATATACCAGAACATACCTGCAATTTCGGTTACAGGAGTAACCCGTCCAAACACAGCAACCTTTACATGCTGCTTCACATTACATTGGTTGGCAGAATGCACGTCATTTATATTAATTATAAAACTATTACCGACAGGTGGCGTCTGCTACATTTGTTACATTACATATGCACAAACTGTGTTAAGTAGATTTTTCTAATTTACTTTGATCTCTAAAAATACTTAGTTAAAATCTGTAGTTGTCAGGGTTAAAATCTGCACTTGCCAAAATTAATACACACAATAAAATTATCATTTTTGTACTATCGAAAACAAAGGGCGATTTCTATATCCGTGACACTGGTGTAGACTTGCTTTCCTCCATGGTCTGCTTCCGTGGTTCCCGCTATTTCGGTGCTGTGCCGCGAGCCGTTCAGTCCTCTGATGTCCATCGCCGTGGGTACGAGGGCCGTGCAGAAGGGCCCCGTGAACGACGTTAGGCGCTGCACGCATCTTCCAGATTATTCGCCGTGCACCATCTCTCATCCTTCGATTTGGACTTCTACACGCAAGAGTGATCATCTCAGGCGTTATGATTGAACCCGCTTTGCTCGTTGAGGATTAAGTTCTGATCTTTCTTTTTGTGGGTGTATATTTCAACTTATTCCAAAATGTTAAGAAACCGTCTCTTATGAGCTCTATGTAGGATGCTTACGATTTGTTCAATGTTCGTGACTGAGTGCTTTAAGGCAGCCAAATGCACCCCAAACGCTGTTTTGTTTTGAGAGTAGGTGTGCTCCCTGAATTTAGTTCAATCTCAGTTTCTCAATTAAACATTCATTTATGTTTCTTTTCGTACCATTGCTACCAATACTACCGCTAATCCTACCTCATACTACGTCATTAGTGTAGTGTACCCAAACAACCGCGCCATAATTTTGGTATAGAGCAACTCTCCGCCCTCCCGAATGCTAATCCAGTAACATTGCTCCACTTTGCTCGGTCTTGAAGCTGGAGATAAACGACCTTTGATAGACTAGGTTTCAGTGATTGTAAGCATACATACGAGAACACAGCAAACAAGTGGGAAAGTTCTGTCTGTACTGGTGCTTTAGTCCACACACATAAGCGCAGGGAGACGGAGCGCCATCATGTAGTAGCCACATTGTCCTTCTTACTACCAAGAACAGCAGTGGAAGCAGGGTCGCCGAAGGCAGTACGGCAGTGCCTCGCTTGTGAGGCATTGTGGATGTCTGATCCCACGAGGCGGTCGACGTTGGCTGTCTTTGCATAATAACGAGCAAAAGATGCCTAATCTATTCGGATAATCTGTGTATCATGAAAACATCAGCACTGCCCTCAAATTTAATTCTCTTTCCAAATTTTATCTTAGTTTTCTTTATCACTTTCTCAATGTACGGACTCAATAATAGGTTACAGCCATGCCCCACCCACTTCGACTACTTTCTGCGTTTCATATTCTTAGAATCTTATAGCTGCAGTCTGGTTTCTGTACAACCTGTACCTAATTTTTTGTTTACTACGTTTTATTCCCGGTAACATCCGGACAATAAAGGGAGTATTCTGGTCATTTTGACACAAGTTTGCCGGCCGCGGTGGTCTCGCGGTTCTAGGCGCGCAGTCCGGAACCGCGCGACTGCTACGATCGCAGGTTCGAATCCTGCCTCGGGCGTGGATGTGTGTGATGTCCTTAGGTTAGTTAGGTTTAAGTAGTTCTAAGTTCTAGGGGACTGATGACCACAGCTGATAAGTCCCATAGTGCTCAGAGCCATTTGAACCATTTGACACAAGTTTTTTCTAAACCTACAAATCCTATAAACGTGGGTTTGCTTTTATTCAGTAAGAAAACTGGTTCGGTCAGTATTGCTTCATTGATCTCTACGTTTCTCCAGAACCCGAATTAATCTTTTGCAGATGTTACTACTAGTCGTTTCATTCCTATGTGGGCAACTCTTCTTCTTGTTTTTTTTTTTTTTTTTTTTTTTTTTTTTCCAACCATGACTTATTAAACTGATGGTTTAGTAATATACCTGCCAGCATCTGCCTTATTTGGTGTTGTGATTATTACTTTCTTCTTGTAGTTGTCGTATACAGGGTTGGATAAAATGTGGAAACACCACAAATGTAGATGTATATGAACACAACAGCCGGCCGCGATGGCCGAGCGGTTCTAGACGCTTCAGTCCGGAGCCACGCGACCGCTACGGTCGCAGGTTAGTATCCTACCTCGGACATGGATGTGTGTGATATCCTTAGGTTAGTTAGGTTTATGTAGTTCTAAGTCTAGGGGACTGATGACCACAGCTGGTAAGTCCCATAGTGCTCAGAGCCGTTTGAACCATTTTTTTAACACAACACATTACCATACCTAATAAGACGTAGGAAAATGGTTGGCATACATAACAGCTTCCAGTCGTCTTAAAACGGATGAATAAAGGTCCTGCGACAGGAGAAGCGACAGTTCACTCTCCTGCTAATAACAACGGTCCTGGACAATGTGAGATATGAGAACAGAGGCTCTGTCTTCTTATAACACAGCATCACCGTTGAGTAGCAAACATTCTACATGGGATGTACCTGATCAGCTACAATGGCCGCACAATACTTTGCAGTAAAGCAACCTTGCCGAGTAACCATGGGATACCACGATATGGCTGTCCAAATCAACACAGAACCCCCGGCCATGTTTCATACTCGTGAAGAAAACTCGGCCAGAAGCTGGAAACAGTATGAAACAAGATTCATGAATTTTTCCCGTTGTTCCGTAGTCCACGTTTTATGGCTTCGGCATCAAGTTTTCCTACCACTGATGTGTGGCTTTTGAATTCTATATCGCCTTGCAGATCCCATCCTACGGACCTCCCTTCGTGCTGACGGCGTTCGCGCGTGCGCCATTGAGATGTGCAGTAACAGTTATATTTGATTATAATCCTCTTCAGTGACGTCTGTCACGATGAGTTAAGACAGAATTTTGTCCGTGCTGTGACTTCGCCGATGATGTTTTTTCCCTTTCCTTCTATGCAGTATAAATCTTCTATACGGTCTGTCATTAAACACCAAATATTTCGGCTAATTTTATCGCGAAGCACCACCATACGAGCTACAACAATTTTCCCACATTCTGATTCACTTGGCTCCGACATTATATACTCAAAACTACACAGAACGGTGTTCTGAATGTGACTGACACTCGCAACTTATTGAGGACATTGCATAGTGACCATTCTTGGTCATATACAACAGCGCCACCTGTAGCCTTGGCAAGCACCTACATTAATGTTCAGGCATGCATTTCTCGCGGTGTTTTCATATGTTTGGGCAACCCTGTGCGTAAAAGGTGAATTCGGAAAGAAATGAATGGGAAATTGCAAAATGAAAACTAATGACATGATGGTAATTTCATTGCTTGCGAAAGGAGCTGCGCTCCCTATAACAGCACGGAGATCCTGAACTCTTCACTAGAAGGATACAGTCGCCCACCCACTGGACACAGCCGTGCTGAAAACAGAGAAATGGAAGCTTCAAAACAGAGTTAACGGGTGAAGTGCGTTTTCTGACGCTGGAAGGTGTGTATAAGTGTACGAAGACCACTGCATGTTCGCTGCAAGGTTCAAGGGATAGCACAAGCGATTCAAGTAAGGACGGACTTCTTGGCCAATGACGCACGATGAGGGACGTCACACTGCGTTAACGATACCCTTGTCCAGCTGGTGGGTACCCTCATTATTGAAAACCGGCGAGTTAACGGTGACAGCCATTGCCCCAGAGATCGAACTGAGTGTGGGACTGCAACGGAGACTCATTGCTCTCCGTACAGTTGCGCCATTCTTCCCTGCTCTCCTTTGGTGTCCGGAAACGCACTGTAGCCCTTTGCTCTCTTTCGAAGCCTCCACTTTTCTATTTTCAGCACAACTGAGTGCAGTGTACAGTCGACACGCGCACATTCTCGCTCTGTCTCTTGTGTGTGCGTCCGTGTCCCTATAGCGGTGAGTTTGGGACCTCAGCTCTCTTGCAGTGAGAAAATCTTCTTTCGTAGCAATAGCATTGAGACCCCTTCAGCACTTTTCGACGACTAAAGAGAATTGTTCAGCGTGACAGAAATGCAGCCCGTCTGCAAAATTGCTGAAGATTTCAATGCTCGGGTATCAACAAGTGTCAGCGTGCGAACCGTTCAACGAATCATTTTCGATATGGGCTTTCCGATCCAAGGGCCCACTCCTGTACCGTTGGTGACTGCACGACACAAAGCTTTATTCCTCGCCTGACCCGCCAACACCGACATTGAACTGTTGATGACTAGAAACATGTTGCCTGGTCGGACGAGTATCATTTCAAATTGTATCGAGCGGATGGACGTGTACGGGTATGGAGACAACGTCATGAATTCATGGACCCTGCATGTCAGCAAGGACTGTTCAAGCTGGTGGAGGCTCTGTAATGATGTGGGGCGCGTGCACTTTGAATGATATGGGACCCCTGATACCTCTAGATACGACTCTGACAGGTGACACGTAATTAAGTATCCCGTTTGATCACCTGCATCTATTCATGTCCATTGTGCATTCCGATGGACTTGGGCAATTCCAAAAGGACAATGTGACACCTCACACGTCCAGAACTGCTACTGAGTGGGTCCAGGAACACTCTTCTGAGTTTAAACACTTCTGCTGACCATCAAACTCCCCAGACATGCCCGCATCTCGTGGTCGTGCGGTAGCGTTCTCGCTTCCCACGCCCGGGTTCCCGGGTTCGATTCCCGGCGGGGTCAGGGATTTTCTCTGCCTCGTGATGGCTGGGTGTTGTGTGCTGTCCTTAGGTTAGTTAGGTTTAAGTAGTTCTAAGTTCTAGGGGACTTATGACCACAGCAGTTGAGTCCCATTGTTCTCAGAGCCATTTGAACCATTTTTTCCCCAGACATGAACATTATTGAGCATACCTGGGCTGCCGTGCACCGTGCTATTCAGAAGAGATCTTCACCTCGCTCGTGCCTGCGGGATGCATCGTGTCAGTTCCTTCCAACACTACTTCACCCCCCTGCGGGTCCGGGGTAAGAACAGGCCCGAGGTATTCCTGCCTGTCGTAAGAGGCGACTAAAAGGAGTTTCAACCGTTTCGGCCTTCTATGTGATGGCCCCCCTTGGGGTTTGACCTCCATTTTTCAAAATTCTACAGAAGTACGAGCCTTTTGAGGAAGGACACCTTACATGGTGTACCACTGGTCCTAAGTGCACTAAGACCTTGGCACTCAGCACTGCACCGGCGTTGTCACCATACCCATTATTCCTCAAATTGGGCCTAAACGCCTGATTGGTTGTCCAAGTTACGCCCATAGTGCATCTCCATCTGCACCAGCGATCATGATGGACTTTCCATGGCACCAGAAATCCAGCACGGTAGCCAGCCCGTTGTGGTGGGGTCGTCATGTACCCTCTAGGTTGTAGCCCCCTGACAACACAGGGATCGTACTGCCGATACCTGAGCTGCACCCTCCCCACGTTGGCCAAGGAGTAGATGCCCGTCTCCTTGGGGCATCAGGACTCCCGGCAATGGTCATCCTGCCAGGTGGCCCTTGCTGCGGCTGGGTGGCACCCGTGGGGAGAGCCCCTGGTCGGAGTGGGTGGTATCGGGGCGGACGTTTCGCACATGAAACGTCAACACGTATCAGGTCGCTCTGCGGCCGAGTCTTCCAAAAGAAAAGGTACCGTTTCTAGTTCTGGTTCTCCTGCCCTTTCCCCCTTGGCCACTCCATGGGAGGAGGGACAGGCCCGCCGGCTTGGGGCGAAGTACTTCCCCCGCTATTTGGTCTGTTCTCGAACAGATGGGGGGACGTTCGCCACCTCCAAGCCCATGTTCTTTGTTCAGCACATTGAGGACGTCTTCGGGGAAATTGAGGCTCTCAGCAAGATGCGATCAGGGTCCGTTCTTATCAAGACCACCTCTGCCACACAGTCGGCGGCACTCCAGGCGTGCGACCGCCTAGGGGACATCCCAGTATCCATTGTCCCACATCTGGCACTAAATAGGACGCAGGGGGTTATTTTTCATCGTGACCTCCTGCTACAATCTGATGAGGAGCTCAGGGCCAACCTGGAGCGCCACGGCGTGCATTTCGTCCGGCGAGTCCAGCACGGCCCCAAAGACCGTCGCATCGACACCGGGGCCTTTATCCTCGCCTTCGAGGGGGACGTTCTCCCGGAGAAGGTAAAGGTGATGTGCTACCGGTGCGACGTGCGACCTTACGTCCCGCCTCCTATGCGCTGTTTTAGGTGTTTGCGCTTTGGGCACATGTCGTCCCGGTGTGAGGCTGAGCCCCTTTGTGGCGACTGTGGACGTCCTCTTCGTGAGGAACATACTTGCACCCCACCACCTCGGTGCCCTAATTGTCCTGGCGTCCACTCGCCTAGATCCCCAGACTGCCCCGCCTATCAGAAGGAGAAAAAGATACAAGAAATCAAAACTTTGGATCGGCTCTCTTATTCTGAGGCCAGGAAGAAGTATGACCGCCTTCATCCCGTGTCACTGGCCACTTCGTTTGCCTCAGTTGTGTCCACTCCTTCCGCTGTATCCTCACCTCTATCCTGTCCCCCCTCCGCCTCCTCTGCCCATCAGGGGGCTCTGCCTCCCCCTCCCAAATCCCTCCCTTCCAAATCCTCCTCCCCCGCGGCCCCCACCCCCCCTGCCCCAGGGGCCACCCTTCCTCCTCCTCCTCTCCCCACGCCACCTGAGAATCAATCCTCTTCTCAGGCGTCCATCGGGGAAACGTTCCGGACCCCAGCTTCCGAGGTCCGGCGTTCCAAAACGGACCCCGCGCGTGAGGACCTTCTTCGGGTCCAGCCCACCATCCCTGTGCCTCCTCGGCCTTCCAAGAAGGCTTCCAAGAAGAAGTCTCTATCCCCCTCTCCACCCCGGCGCGTTTCATCTGTCGCTTCATCCGTGAGTCGCTGCTCCCAGCCGTCCTCAGTTTCGCTGGGACGCTCTGCTGCCAGGCGTTCCGCCGGCCTTTTGTCGGCAAATGATGCGGCCCCTCCTACACAATCAGGGACAGCGGCCGCAGCTGGCGACGAGTCGATGGAACAGGATCCGCCTGCCGTCAGTTGTAGCGTTGTTGCCTCGCAACCTGGCCCTCCGCGGCCATCGAGGTGACCAGCTCTTCCCCGTCTCGTTCCCCCAACTTTTGACTAGCAATGGCGTTGTTTCATTGGAACATAAGAGGTATTCGATCTAATCGGGAGGAATTACAACTGCTCCTCCGCCTGCACTGTCCGCTCGTCCTTGGTCTCCAGGAAACCAAGTTGCGCCCGACTGACCGTATTGCCTTTTCCCACTATGCCTCGGAGCGGTATGACCTCACCCCTGTGGACGGTATCCCAGCTCATGGTGGGGTCATGTTGCTCGTTCGGGACGATGTCTATTACCATCCCATCCCATTGACCACCCCACTCCAAGCAATAGCTATCCGCATTACTCTTACTGCTTTTACTTTTTCAGTTTGTATCGTCTACACTCCACCGTCATCTGCTGTTAGTCAGGCTGACATGATGCACCTGATCGATCAGCTTCCCCCGCCGTTCGTATTGTTTGGCGACTTCAATGCCCATCATCCCCTTTGGGGCTCTCCTGCATCCTGTCAAAGAGGCTCACTCTTGGCGGATGTCTTCAACCATCTCAATCTTGTCTGCCTCAATACCGGCGCCCCGACTTTCCTCTCGGACTCTACTCATACCTACTCCCACTTGGACCTCTCGATCTGTTCTACCACTCTTGCCCGTCGGTTCGAGTGGTATGTCCTTTCTGACACCTATTCGAGCGACCACTTCCCCTGTGTCGTTCGTCTCCTGCACCACACCCCATCCCCACGTCCTTCGCGCTGGAACATACTGAAAGCTGACTGGGGACTTTACTCCTCCCTGGCGACCTTTCCGGACCACGATTTTCCCAGTTGTGACAGTCAGGTCGAATACCTCACGGCTGTTATTATCCATGCTGCCGAACGTTCCATACCTCGTACTACTACTTCTTCACGTCGCGTTTCCGTCCCCTGGTGGAACGAGGCTTGTAGGGACGCTATCCGTGCTCGACGACGTGCTTTACGCACCTTTCGCCGCCATCCTACGTTGGCGAATTGTATTGAATACAAACGACTCCGAGCGCAATGCCGTAGAGTCATCAAAGACAGCAAAAAAGCTTGCTGGGCCTCTTTCACGAGCTCCTTTACCAGTTTTACTCCCTCTTCCGTTGTTTGGGGTAGCCTGCGCCGGCTGTCGGGCATTAAGGCCCACTCCTCAGTACCTGGCCTGACCTCAGGTAATGAGGTCCTTGTTGATCCTGTGGCTGTCTCCAACGCCTTTGGCCGCTTTTTCGCGGAGGTTTCAAGCTCCGCCCATTACCATCCTGCCTTCCTTCCCAGGAAAGAGGCAGACGCGGCTCGGCGACCTTCCTTCCACTCGCTGAATCTGGAAACTTACAATGCCCCCTTTACTATGCGGGAACTCGAACGTGCGCTTGCACTGTCCCGGTCCTCTGCTCCGGGGCCAGATGCCATTCACGTTCAGATGCTGGCACACCTTTCTCCGGCGGGCAAAAGCTTCCTTCTTCGTACCTACAATCGCGTCTGGACCGAAGGTCAGGTCCCCATGCGTTGGCGTGACGCCGTTGTTGTTCCTATACCCAAACCCGGGAAGGATAGACACCTTCCTTCTAGTTACCGCCCCATTTCTCTTACAAGCTGTGTCTGTAAGGTGATGGAGCGCATGGTTAATGCTCGGTTAGTTTGGATTCTCGAATCTCGACGACTACTTACTAATGTCCAATGCGGCTTTCGTCGCCGCCGCTCCGCTGTTGACCACCTTGTGACCTTGTCGACATTCATCATGAACAACTTTTTGCGAAGGCGCCAAACGGTAGCCGTGTTCTTCGACTTGGAGAAGGCTTATGATACCTGTTGGAGAGGAGGTATCCTCCGCACTATGCACAAGTGGGGCCTACGCAGTCGTCTGCCCCTTTTTATTGATTCCTTTTTAACGGATCGAAAGTTTAGGGTACGTGTGGGTTCCGTATTGTCCGACGTCTTCCTCCAGGAGAACGGAGTGCCTCAGGGCTCCGTCTTGAGCGTAGCCCTTTTTGCCATCGCGATCAATCCAATTATGGATTGCATTCCACCTAATGTCTCAGGCTCTCTCTTTGTCGATGACTTCGCGATCTACTGCAGTGCCCAGAGAACATGCCTCCTGGAGCGCTGCCTTCAGCGTTGTCTAGACAGCCTCTACTCATGGAGCGTGGCAAATGGCTTCCGGTTCTCTGAAGAGAAGACGGTTTGTATCAACTTTTGGCGATATAAAGCGTTCCTTCCGCCATCCTTACATCTCGGTCCCGTTGTTCTCCCATTCGTGGACACAACTAAGTTTCTAGGGCTCTCCACATGTCTCTTATTTGGCGGCCCGTTGTACACGTTCCCTTAATGTCCTCAGAGTTCTTAGCGGTTCATCTTGGGGAGCGGATCGCACTGTCCTGCTTCGCTTGTATCGGTCCATAGTCCGATCGAAGCTGGATTATGGGAGCTTCGTCTACTCGTCCGCTCGGCCATCCCTCTTACGCCGGCTCAACTCCATCCACCATCGGGGGATACGTCTTGCGACCGGAGCCTTCTACACTAGTCCTGTCGAGAGTCTTTATGCTGAAGCTGCCGAGTTACCATTGACCTACCGGCGCGACATACTGCTGTGTCGGTATGCCTGCCGGCTGTTGTCTATGCCCGAACACCCCTCTTACAAGTCCTTCTTCGCCGATTCTCTCGACCGTCAGTACGGGTTGTATGTGTCTGCCCTGCTGCCCCCCGGAGTCCGCTTCCGTCGCCTGCTTCGACAATTGGATTTTGCCCTCCCTACCACCTTCAGAGAGGGTGAGAGCCCGACACCACCTTGGCTCCAGGCTCCGGTTCGTATTTATCTCGACCTCAGCTCACTCCCGAAGGAGGGTACTCCGGCTGCGGTGTATTGCTCACGGTTTGTCGAACTTCGTGCTCGACTTGCTGGTCACACCTTTATTTACACCGATGGCTCCAAAACTGACGATGGTGTCGGCTGTGCCTTTGTCGTCGGGACCGCCACCTTTAAATACCGGCTCCTTGACCAATGTTCCAGCTTTACGGCCGAGCTTTTTGCTCTCCATCAGCCCATTCAGTATGCCCGCCGCCACCGCCATTCATCGTATGTACTCTGCACTGACTCCCTCAGTGCTCTTCAGAGCCTTGGGGCTCCCTATCCGGTCCATCCCTTGATTCAACGAATACAGCAGTCCCTCCATTCTTTCGCTGATAATGGCGGTTCTGTCAGCTTTCTGTGGGTCCCCGGACATGTAGGAGTGCCTGGGAATGAGGCTGCGGATGCTGCAGCCAAGGCTGCAGTCCTCCGGCCTCGGCCAGCCTCCCATTGTGTCCCGTCATCTGACGTTTGTGGGGATGTATGTGAGAGGCTTGTGTCCTTGTGGTGGGATGCTTGGTCATCCCTCCAAGGAAACAAGCTCCAGGCAGTAAAACCGCTCCCAACTGCTTGGACAACTTCCTCCCGACCATCTCGGGGCGAGGAGGTCCTTCTGACCAGGTTGCGGATTGGGCATTGCCGGTTTAGCCACCGCTACCTGCTCTCTGGTGACCCAGCCCCGCAGTGCCCTTGTGGTCAGGCATTAACGGTGCGCCATGTTTTATTGTCGTGTCCCCGTTTTAGTCAATTTCGTGTTGTCCTGTCCCTGCCTCCCTGCCATCTACCTTACCGGATGTTTTAGCTGATGACGCTCGAGCAGCTGCTCGTCTTCTGCGTTTTATAACTTTAACTGGCTTGACCAAAGACATTTAACCTTTTTACTTATTTAATCTGCATCTTTGTCAGGTCTTTTTGATGTCCCCCCATCCCCTTGAGTTTTAGCAGGTTCCTTGTGCTCTAACACCAGTGACTGGGCGCTAATGACCTCAGCAGTTGAGCGCCCTTAAACCCTACCAAAAAAAAAAAAAAAAAAAAAAAAAAAAAAAAAAAAAAAAAAAAAAAACCACACACACTACTTCAGACACCAATCGAGTCCATGCCACGGCGTGTTGCGGTACTTCTGCGTCCTACACTATATTAGGCAGGTGTACCAGCGTCTTTGGCTCTTCCGTGTATATTGAGATTGGACTTCATTCGGAAGTTTGAGGACCACGACCACATAAAAATTGCAAACAAGGGAAACTCCAGCGTTGTTTGCAAAACTGATCCATGTTCCTATATTGCAGGGCACTGTCTTCATACTCCAGTTAAGTGTTATAAAATTTCTTTCAGAAATCGTTGTAAATTGTTATCCTTGTTGCCAACTATTTTTGTCTTGTCAGGAATCCATATAGGCGCTGCGTGCAAGCAAGGCACCTCATAACAGCAGCTACCTTCGGTGGCTGGTGTTTCTCTTCTTGCCACATCGAAGTGCTTGTAAGTGCCTCACTAAATCGAACGGTGAGTAACCTGGAAAAAAATTTCTATACTTATCGATACGTATACGTTAGGAGTACTCTTATTTTTCCGTTAGAACAAAAAATGGTTCAAATGGCTCTGAGCACTATGGGACTTAACATCTGAGGTCATCAGTCCCCTAGAACTTAGAACTACTTAAACCTAACTAACCTGAGGACATCACACACATCCATGCCCGAGGCAGGATTCGAACCTGCGACCGCAGCAGTCGCGCGGTTCCGGACTTAAGCGCCTAAAACCGATCGGCCACCGCGGCCGGCCGGTTAGAACAGTCTGTTTACGTAAGCTACATGTATTCTAAACATTGAAAATCCACCTTAACTGGCGTATACTGTACAACTAAGCTATGTAAACAAATGTGGTACTGTGTACTGTGTTTTTGTGACGTAACAAGCATCTGTGAGCGATATGTATACTGGAATGGCCATTTGCACAAGATGCTTTATGTTTTCGAATATTTTAGTTACGACAGTTATAAAGTGCTGATTTTTAGTCACGTGACAACTTGGCGTGAGGTCCTACGTAAAATGAATACGTTTCTTAACAAAAAGATATTTGAAGACCTGAAGATGAGAGCAGTGGCTGTCGACACAGGTTCTTTTAAATAAATATATATGCGATTTTGGTTGTTGAACGTTTTTAGGAAGTAAAACAGATCGCTCCCTCGGTCTTTTCAAAATGAGGAAATTCAGTGTTCCCTTGAGGACAATGTTACGCATTAGTAACACTATAAGCTCATCTGAAACCGTAACTGTCACGTTGATGCTATACCATGATGTAGACTCCTTGATGTGGGCACGAACTGGGCACAGCGCTTGCATGCTCGACTCTACATTGACCTCAGTGCGTGGGTGCTTCTACGCCGAGAGGTGGAGTCGTAGTCTTCAGGAGCGCCTTCCTTACGTCGTCGCGGACTGCAGTTAGCCCTCGCTAATGTTCAAATGGCTCTGAGCACTATGGGACTCAACTGCTGAGGTCATTAGTCCCCTAGAACTTAGAACTAGTTAAACCTAACTAACCTAAGGACATCACAAACATCCATGCCCGAGGCAGGATTCGAACCTGCGACCGTAGCGGCCTTGCGCTTCCAGACTGCAGCGCCTTTAACCGCACGGCAACTTCGGCCGGCCCCTCGCTAATGTATCTGGTATCGATTTGCGTTGCCAGGTACGGTGTGGCAAAGCGAACTCTGTATGACACCACACTTAGAAATGTCATCCAATAACCTCACACAGCGTCTAAGGTACAGGTGAAATCCTTGCCGCTAGACCACCCCTTCAACAGCAAACGCTTGTCCTAAAACCGACCGACGGCAGGCCGAACGCCTGGCAGTGGACCTGTTAGTATTAATGACGATAAATGACTTGTAACTTGTCCATGCCAATCTCAACAGCGCTGTACAGATAGCTGAGAGCAGTGATGGCAGGGGCGTCAGTGTTTTAACTCAGGTTTGCAGGCGGAAGTGTGAACTAGCGATAGGCATTTCCCTGTGTTACCATGACTCACTGTAGCGTCATAGGATGGCAGTTATGATGTGTTCTCAACTTCAAATTGTTTCACAAATCGGCCTCTACGACCTCTCTAACTTTAGTGGTGTACTTTTGTTACACACTGTATAGCTTGTTCTACATCCCTGCAAGTTCTCCTTCATGACAGATTATACGGAATACGATCTGCGAATAAATGAATGAACGAACGAATGAATGATATTATAACATCCACGATATATATATTTTTTATTACGAGTGGAATATGAACGTGTGGATAATATTCATTCAATTATGTAATTATTTCTTAAAAAGATGATAATTATGTAAAACAGAGACAATAGTTGTCTCACATTCTTTGTTAATGTATGTCATTCTTTTCTTTAGTTTTGTACCCTTTTGTCGTCTTCTTCTGATGTACATCGGCGACGCAAGACGCGAATCGATTTGAGGTCTGTTAAATGAAAAACATTTAATGTAAAAACAAATAGAGTCAAATGCGTTAAAACTATTTATGATTAATTATTGAAAATTCACTTCCTGTTTTAATTATAATAATTTTATATTAATTGTTTTATCATAGCTGCAAGAGACGCAACCATTGTTAGTTGCGATTATATAGCAACTTCGCCTGTACTTCTGGTTGAAAATAGCATGGGTTTGTGTTAAACTGATTTTCAAAACAATTTAATAATTTTTTTATTGATGGCATCAATTTAAATGGTTTAAATGATTTATTGGGAAAAGGAAAATCTTAATTAAAAAGAAAATCCTCTACCATTTGTTGGCCGCCATCTTAACTTTTATCACAGCAGCAAATTTAAATTACTTGAAACTGCAAACTTTCAATATTCCGATGTGTAAGAAATAAATGTGCACCGGTGGTACTGAACTCTAGTTATAAAAGAAAAAATTAGTCGAATCAGACTGCATTTTCTAAGAACAGTGCTGATGGTATTTATTGTTGAACGAGATTTCATTGCTGATATATGTGGCCAAAATTAAACTACGCACGAATCACGGAGAAAAATATTTCTGGTAGCATACTTCAGTGTTGTGTGGGGGTGGTAATCTGTGGTTCCTTTTCATGATCAATTTGCTAAGAATAATTAAATCCATCGAAGACAAAAAAATTATAAAAGCTCTGATGTACGATCTGTAATTTTAGTGATATGAACACACCTTACAGTCAACATTATTACACTACGTCAGGTGGAATTCTTGTGTAATTTGAACAAAATAATTATCCGGGAGAAGTTGTAGTTTGAATAATGCATTATACATGTGTATAATATTGTCACTATCGTTCACAAAATCAAATCAATGCAACTGCTATAAAAATAAAATAAATAAAAAAAACAGAGTGAATTCAAAATTTCAAACCGCAGAATACCATAGCGTATCGTATCATCCATATTCATTGCACTTGTCGATGTGGATGATACACAAAAACCGCCACAACATATTTATTAAATATAGGAGGATTCATTAGATTCGTAAATATAAAATTAACGGCAGCCTGATGTCGAATGATGGTTGAAGTGAAATGTCTGTCGTTCATTGACAACGTAAGCCTTGTGAGTATTTTGAGGACGCCTTGCAGATCGGGCGGTTCACCGCCCACGGACAGTTCGATGACACGCGAGGCGGTGGCAGAAGCGAGGGAGCGAGCTACAGAAGCCGCCGCCCGCCAGCTGTGAGACTGTAGGGCCGGGCAGCTCTCGTGAACACTCAGCCCCTGTTTACGACTGCTCGCTCTTGCCGAGCCCTGCTCTCTGATAAGCCGGCAGCTTTCTGGGAGAGGCAGTATTTCAGCGCCGGCGCTCTGCGCTCTCCACACCCCACATTACGCGTGGCTGCTAGTGATGGCTTTCGAATTCTCTGACTGCTTTCAAAACAATGCCCGTTGCGTGTGTCGGTTTTTGTCCCGCTTACTACTTAATGAGTGACCCTCCCCCCCACAACTGTTTCTTTAAAGATTCGATTTCCCGTGTATAAAATGCAGCGTGTCTTTAGTTTGTTGGAAGTCGCTAACTGCTGTCATTCTCAAATACTGGATAATCTGAATGAGTTATGGTGTCTCAAGACATGTACATCGTTTCTAATTTTAAAACCTGACTTAACTATGGATGAAGGGCAACAGGCAGATTCTACACTCCTGGAAATTGAAATAAGAACACCGTGAATTCATTGTCCCAGGAAGGGGAAACTTTATTGACACATTCCTGGGGTCAGATACATCACATGATCACACTGACAGAACCACAGGCACATAGACACAGGCAACAGAGCATGCACAATGTCGGCACTAGTACAGTGTATATCCACCTTTCGCAGCAATGAAGGCTGCTATTCTCCCATGGAGACGATCGTAGAGATGCTGGATGTAGTCCTGTGGAACGGCTTGCCATGCCATTTCCACCTGGCGCCTCAGTTGGACCAGCGTTCGTGCTGGACGTGCAGACCGCGTCAGACGACGCTTCATCCAGTCCCAAACATGCTCAATGGGGGACAGATCCGGAGATCTTGCTGGTCAGGGTAGTTGACTTACACCTTCTAGAGCACGTTGGGTGGCACGGGATACATGCGGACGTGCATTGTCCTGTTGGAACAGCAAGTTCCCTTGCCGGTCTAGGAATGGTAGAACGATGGGTTCGATGACGGTTTGGATGTACCGTGCACTATTCAGTGTCCCCTCGACGATCACCAGTGGTGTACGGCCAGTGTAGGAGATCGCTCCCCACACCATGATGCCGGGTGTTGGCCCTGTGTGCCTCGGTCGTATGCAGTCCTGATTGTGGCGCTCACCTGCACGGCGCCAAACACGCATACGACCATCATTGGCACCAAGGCAGAAGCGACTCTCATCGCTGAAGACGACACGTCTCCATTCGTCCCTCCATTCACGCCTGTCGCGACACCACTGAAGGCGGGCTGCACGATGTTGGGGCGTGAGCGGAAGACGGCCTAACGGTGTGCGGTACCGTAGCCCAGCTTCATGGAGACGGTTGCGAATGGTCCTCGCCGATACCCCAGGAGCAACAGTGTCCCTAATTTGCTGGGAAGTGGCGGTGCGGTCCCCTACGGCACTGCGTAGGGTCCTACGGTCTTGGCGTGCATCCGTGCGTCGCTGCGGTCCGGTCCCAGGTCGACGGGCACGTGCACCTTCCGCCGACCACTGGCGACAACATCGATGTACTGTGGAGACCTCACGCCCCACGCGTTGAGCAATTCGGCGGTACGTCCACCCGGCCTCCCGCATGCCCACTATACGCCCTCGCTCAAAGTCCGTCAACTGCACATACGGCTCACGTCCACGCTGTCTCGGCATGCTACCAGTGTTAAAGACTGCGATGGAGCTCCGTATGCCACGGCAAACTGGCTGAAACTGACGGCGGCGGTGCACAAATGCTGCGCAGCTAGCGCCATTCGACGGCCAACACCGCGGTTCCTGGTGTGTCCGCTGTGCCGTGCGTGTGATCATTGCTTGTACAGCCCTCTCGCAGTGTCAGGAGCAAGTATGGTGGGTCTGACACACCGGTGTCAATGTGTTCTTTTTTCCATTTCCAGGAGTGTACATTTCTAGATTTCCGGAAAGCATTTGACACGGTGCCTCATTGCAGGCTGTTGACGAATGTACGAGCATATGGAATAAGTTCACAGATTAGCGAGTGGCTCCAAGACTTCTTAAACAATTTTTTTTTCATTTTGTTCGGTATTTTTCGTTGCGTTTGGTCTAGGCGGACGTCACAAGACATCCGTTCCAATTTATCGTTGATTCCTTTACTCAGTTTTTTCTTTATTACAGAGGGCGAGCAGCCCTCTGACCGAACACTCTGAGCTACCGTGCCGGCAATAGGACCCAGTATGTTGCCCTCGACCACGAGTGTTCACCAGAGACAAGGGTATCGTCAGGAGTGCCCCACGGAAGTGTGATAGGACCTTTGTTGTTCTCTGCATACATTAATGATTTGGCGGATAGGGTGGACAGCAATCTGCGTTGTTTTCTGATGATGCCGTGCTGTACGATAAGTTGTCGAAGTTGGGTGACTGTACGGAGAGACAAGACAGACAAAATTTCCAGCTGATGCAGTGAATGGCAGCTAGCTCTAAATGTGGAAAAATGTAAGTTGCTACGGATGAGCAGCAAGATAAAATCTGTGGTGTTAGGATACAATATTACTAGTGTCCTGCATGACCGTCACATCTTTGAAATATCTGGACGTAACGTTGCAAAGCGATATGAGATTGAACCGGTCTGTGAGAACTGTGGTGGGCAAGGCGAATGGTCAGCTTCGGTTTACTGGGAGAATGTTAATACAGAGTGGTTCAAAAATGGCTCTGAGCACTATGGGACTTAACATCTTAGGTCATCAGTCCCCTAGAACTTAGAACTACTTAAACCTAACTAACCTAAGGACAGCACACAACACCCAGTCATCACGAGGCAGAGAAAATCCCTGACCCCGCCGGGAATCGAACCCGGGAACCCGGGCGTGGGAAGCGAGAACGCTACCGCACGACCACGAGCTGCGGACAATACAGAGTGGTTCACTTGTAAAGGAGACTGCATATAGGACGCTAGTGCGACCTGATCTTGAGTATTGTTCGAGTGTTTGGGAAGGTCGAAGACATTGAAGCAGTTCAGATGCGGGCTGCTAGATTTTTTACTGGTAGGTTCGAACAACACATAAGTGTTATGGAGATGCTTCGACAACTCAAATGAGAATCCGTGGAGGGAAGGTGACGTTCTTTTCGAGGATCAGTATTGAGAAATTTTAGAGAACTGGCATTTAAGCTGATTGCCCAACGATTCTACTGCCACCACCATACACTGCGCGTAACGACGACGAATATAAGGTACGACAAATTAGGGCTCATACGGAGGCTTGTAGACAGTCGTTTTTCCGTGGCTCTACTTGGGAGTGGAACAAGAAAGGAAATGAGAAGTAGTGGTACAGGGTACCCTCCGCCACGCACCGTAAGGTGGCTTGCAGAATATATATGTAGATGTGGTTATGTTAAGCGTGTAACGTAAGATTAAACCTCTTAATAAATAGATTGTGACGACATTACAAATTATTAAATTCGATTAACAGCTATGTACGAAATACTGCAAGTAAAAAGATTCGTTGACCCTGGAAGCTGTTAGATATGCTAGCTAGGCTGCGATTAGTGACCGGGTGACGACTGTTGTAACCGCTTAGTAATACACATGTCGGCTAAGAAGCCATCAGTTAATCGTATTGTATTCTCTATCAGCAGCAATGGAAGTTTCATTTGACCCAACCTTTCCCTTTGCAGCTGTATTCCATTTTGTGAGGTTTACATTTACTAACATTACAAAAGTCATCTTGTATGAATAACAACACCTCTGTTCCCCCAAAAATGAGGTATTCATAAATTTTTGGATCTGCTGCCCTCTTTGACCTCAGGAAGGTCATCACATCCCTTTCTGCACAAGCTCTTTAGATGTTACACGCTTGCAAGTATGTCTTCATGACTGAAAAGCTTCCAAGGAAGAACAAAAGAAGATTATACACTCCTGGAAATAGAAATAAGAACACCGTGAATTCATTGTCCCAGGAAGGGGAAACTTTATTGACACATTCCTGGGGTCAGATACATCACATGATCACACTGACAGAACCACAGGCACATAGACACAGGCAACAGAGCATGCACAATGTCGGCACTAGTACAGTGTATATCCACCTTTAGCAGAAAT
The DNA here is from genome assembly GCF_023864345.2 of Schistocerca serialis cubense. Taxonomy (NCBI): domain Eukaryota; kingdom Metazoa; phylum Arthropoda; class Insecta; order Orthoptera; family Acrididae; genus Schistocerca; species Schistocerca serialis. The sequence goes on along the minus strand of NC_064643.1, from coordinate 284,948,602 downwards.
GCAGGCTGCTATTCTCCCATGGAGACGATCGTAGAGATGCTGGATGTAGTCCTGTGGAACGGCTTGCCATGCCATTTCCACCTGGCGCCTCAGTTGGACCAGCGTTCGTGCTGGACGTGCAGACCGCGTGAGACGACGCTTCATCCAGTCCCAAACATGCTCAATGGGGGACAGATCCGGAGATCTTGCTGGCCAGGGTAATTGACGTACACCTTCTAGAGCACGTTGGGTGGCACGGGATACATGCGGACGTGCATTGTCCTGTTGGAACAGCAAGTTCCCTTGCCGGTCTAGGAATGGTAGAACGATGGGTTCGATGACGGTTTGGATGTACCGTGCACTATTCAGTGTCCCCTCGACGATCACCAGTGGTGTACGGCCAGTGTAGGAGATCGCTCCCCACACCATGATGCCGGGTGTTGGCCCTTTGTGCCTCGGTCGTATGCAGTCCTGATTGTGGCGCTCACCTGCACGGCGCCAAACACGCATACGACCATCATTGGCACCAAGGCAGAAGCGACTCTCATCGCTGAAGACGACACGTCTCCATTCGTCCCTCCATTCACGCCTGTCGCGACACCACTGGAGGCGGGCTGCACGATGTTGGGGCGTGAGCGGAAGACGGCCTAACGGTGTGCGGGACCGTAGCCCAGCTTCATGGAGACGGTTGCGAATGGTCCTCGCCGATACCCCAGGAGCAACAGTGTCCCTAATTTGCTGGGAAGTGGCGGTGCGGTCCCCTACGGCACTGCGTAGGATCCTACGGTCTTGGCGTGCATCCGTGCGTCGCTGCGGTCCGGTCCCAGGTCGACGGGCACGTGCACCTTCCGCCGACCACTGGCGACAACATCGATGTACTGTGGAGACCTCACGCCCCACGTGTTGAGCAATTCGGCGGTACGTCCACCCGGCCTCCCGCATGCCCACTATACGCCCTCGCTCAAAGTCCGTCAACTGCACATACGGTTCACGTCCACGCTGTCGCGGCATGCTACCAGTGTTAAAGACTGCGATGGAGCTCCGTATGCCACGGCAAACTGGCTGACACTGACGGCGGCGGTGCACAAATGCTGCGCAGCTAGCGCTATTCGACGGCCAACACCGCGGTTCCTGGTGTGTCCACTGCGCCGTGCGTGTGATCATTGCTTGTACAGCCCCCTCGCAGTGTCCGGAGCAAGTATGGTGGGTCTGACACACCGGTGTCAATGTGTTCTTTTTTCCATTTCCAGGAGTGTATTTTAACGACCCGTCGACATTAAGGTCATTAGAGACGAAACACAACCTCTGAGTGGGGTAAGTATGTGGAGATAAATTGAGTGTCATTTTAAGACTGACCTGCCCGGTATTTGCCTTAAGGGATATTAGGATAACCACGGAAAAACTAAATCTGTATGATCAGACAGGGATTTGAATATCTGTCCTCGTGCGAGTCTATTGTTTTACGACTGCCCCACACTAGTTGGATTCGTTTCACCTGATTAACTGAGTACATGGACAGTGCAGAGTTCCATTATCTTACGTCGTGAACTTAACAAAGCAGTTCCAAAATGTTAGTTGGTATCTCTGGTTTCGTGTATGATTTATTTCGACCACAATCGATATCTCGCTGTTTTCAAAATGGATTATCACAAATTTCTGATAAATTTTTTAAAATATTTTTCTTAAAATTTACTACACATTTATTTTTAAAACTCTTTAGCATTTATTTTATTTTATTTTATTTGAATTAAGTTTAGTTGGTTCACTTCTAACAATAGTATTACAACACTACAGCCGACATACTCGTTCAGACAGAATCAGCAACTTTATTGAAATTTCAATCAAATCCCATTTGTTCTTCAGTCTAAGTTACACATTTTTAATTACATGACATGCTTAGATCAATTTCGGTCATCTTCAGATTTAAGTAATCGTGTCAGCAACCCGTCTTGTCTGTTAAGAACCTCATATTGGAGTACAGTACTCTGATATGAGGTTTCTAACAAACACTTAGATCTGAAGATAATCCAGAGTGATCGAAACATGTCATGTAACTAAAAATGTGCAGCTGAATCTGAAGAATAAATGAGAATTGTCTTAAATTTATAATGTTACAAATCTTTTCGTTCAAATTCACTTCTTAAAGATACCCACAAAGAACTGATGCACAATCATTAAATAATTTTATAGTGAATACATACTTGACCTTTGTTAAGATGGATGGGAGAATAATGTTCAATGTTCAGCAAAACGTGATGTTCTCTTCGAAATCGTCATTCTTATTTCATTCCATCTAAGGCTGCACTTACACCCCGGAAACCGCTTCAAAGTGTCTGGCGGAGTGTACTTCGTGTATCGTGAACATTCCTCCCCTGTTACGTTCACGAACGGCGAACAGGAAGAAGGGCATTTAATAGGCCTCCGAATATATCTGGTATTTTCAACCTGGTCATTGGTTGACATATATGTGAAAATAATATTAATTCTTTTAACGCACATTCTCGGAGTTTTGGCAGTTCTACGTAACAAACAACAAATTCCCTGCAGCGTATGCCACTGCATTTCGTCATAGAAAAGCAGAATATGATTTGAAGCGAAAAACTTGAAATACGGCTAGATTTTGAAATTGTAACTTACAAATTTCATGTCAAATAAAAATATTTATCTTTGGTAAAGCCTATGTCTCTCTCCTGTATTTCGCAGCATTTTGTTCACACAGTGTGTGGAGTGCAGTATCAGATTTGCGCACTTACTCGTAGTCGTCTGACGCCAGCGGTCAACCTTCTTCTTGAGTCGATCACCCAGAAATTGTTGCGGCATTTTTGTCGCTCAGTGAAGATGACGCACTAAACGCATCTCCATTATAGTTTCGTGATTGCAGCATGCGTATGTTGGCAGTATTTCGCTTCTCGTTGTATGCACAGAATAGTAAATATCACACTACAGTGATGATCAATATTGGTTAGGTATTCCTTGTGGATGGAATATTTCTAGACAGGAAACTGTTCTTTCTTCACACGCTTTCTTATACTGAGTCAACAAAAGTTATAGGACAGCGATATGCATCTATAAAGAACGCGGTAGTAGCGCATATACGATGAATAAAAGAGGATTGCGTGGCAGAACTGTCAATTGTACTCAAGTAGTGTGAAAAGGTTTCGTACGGGATTATGGCAGCACGGCGGGACTTAATAGACTTAGAACGCAGATTGGTAGTAACAGCTAGACGCATGGGACATTCCATTTCGGAAATCGTTAGAGAATTCAATATATCACATCTCACCAGTGACAATGCAGGGGCTGACGGTCTTTACTTAACGACCGAGTGCAGTGGCGTCTGCGTAAAGTTGTTAATGCTAACAGACAAGCAACACTGCGTGAAATAGCCGCAGAAATCAATGTTGGTCATACGACGAACGTATCCGCAAGTACAGTGACACGGAATTTTGCGCTGGTGGGTTACGGCAATAGATGATAGACGCGAGTGCCTTTGCTAAAAGCACGGCATCGCCTGCAGCACCTTCCGCGGCCCTTTCTTGTAATACTTTAGGGATAAAGGACAAGTCGGACACTACATTTTTCACTTTAAAACTGTTAATTCTTTATTTCCTGCCTGTAATTCGTTTACAGGTAGAAGTCAGTGTTTTATTTTACAAGAGATGGTTCTCTCTTCATAACTCTTCTAAGCAGAAATGCAATTAAGAAAATAAAACAAAAACCTTAGCGTCACCGCCACTTAAAATACAAAACACAGCACTCGATGATCTATTTAGAGAGAATTAATGCATTGTCTTATAAATAGTTCTTCATTTGTCGTTTAGGGACAAGGGGAAAAGTTATCAAATTCTCAATATACTTCCGATTGTTTCTCTTTAACACAGACTACACATTCAATGCATCCAACGAGATTTCCGGAATTAACCATATCACGACGCTCACGCCGAAGTCACACAATAAATCCTAACCAAACATAGCTAAGTCATTATTCCTCAGTACTTGCGAACATCTATACAACCAAAATAATGCAATGCGACGCTATTATGCCTTAGTGCGTACTTTAACCCTCAACCACAAAATAACTAAACCACTTCGAGTGAATATGTCTCTTCACATACACTATCCAAGGGAAAAATATTGAAACACGGTTCACCTGCAAACCCGTGGCTACCAAGCAACACAATGCACCGTTAATCACAAACAGGAGAAACTAATCCCACACTTCAATAAATCGGAGCTTTTCCTATACCTGGCGAGTCTACACTCTACCAAAATCGGCGAAGTAATCACTTTCTACAAAAGCTGACAATTTTCTCAAAATATATTTCGAAACGACTTAGCACTGCATTGAACACACTTGAGTTCTATCTCTGTTGCAGACTAATTGACGTATCGTACGTGTGAGCCGATCTCATCACGCTTTTGAGGTAATATCCCTCGACGCTCGCTATTCTAACAATTCTCCGATACTAAACTCAAATTCTAAAAGGACAAGCCTAGAACCATTCTCTGCTAAGACACATGTCACGCTAATTCTCTCTTTAACAATAACTGTATCTTCTTAGCAGTCGCTGGCAAATATTTCCAGTGGCCAGCTGCTCCGTAGTTGTCAAATCTGCCGCACGCTACGATTCAGCAGTCGACTGGGCGTTGCAAACTCGCTGACCTGACAGAACAAAACTTTCCTCGAATATTAGGTATCACGTATCTACAACATTTTAATGCATAAAATATGAGAGAAGTTTACAAACCTTTTAACAAACTCTTCATTCACTCAAAACATTAAAGTCGGTAATAAGTTGAGGCGGTATTAACAAGTGATGCGTTTTTCAGAGCTGAAGGCGTTTGGCGCATTACAACGGTTTACACATGCATCACAGTGTGAGACTGAATGGCGTGGCAACTGGAAAATTTCTCCAAAGTTGAAGTACGCGGCGTCGGTACGATTCTTGTGGGAAAACGTCTAAATTGCACGCAGATTCACCATGAAATTCTGTCGCGGTACGGACCAAATGATATATCGCTTCCAGTTGCAGTGAAATGGTGCCTGGGCGAAGGACAATTCCAGGCAATCGAGGAACTGATTCGCAGCAATCGCAGATTTCCTAGCGATGGGGAAGTTTACACAGCGGTTTTCGAAAACCTCTGGGACCAAGGAGCGGATTTCTGCCGTTGGTAAATTGAATGATTGGCAGAATATTCTGTCCATTGTTTGCAGAGACTTGGTGACTACTGTGAATAGTAGTTATGATAAACTGTTGTCTTTTGGTGCTGCACAAACTATACACCGAATTGGCCACTGTCCATATTATGTCTTCTTCGGGCTCAAACAACTGCAAGGAGAAATGTATACTATTCCCTCACAATGTCTATAACTGCTTAAAAAATACAAACAAAGAAACAGTAATTTTGTCTCGATTTGATCAACAGAGTAATATCTCGAGGTTGTGCGGAAGGCTTGAGATTTAACTCAGGACAGTGCGACTGTTGCTCACCAACTGTCTGCAGTCGACTTTCCTCGCCATTAGTGCACGCTGATTATCTGAAGCCGCTACCTATTGGTAACTAAAGAAGATTACTTATTTCCATCACAGAAACGGGTATAGAACACTCAGACGAAGATACTAAGAATGGTGGACAAAGAGCTGTGCTGTACAAGACAAACAGGTTGAATCATAATTAACAACGAAATCTAACACGGTTTTTAGTATACAACAGCAGAAGCAAAACGTTTCCTATAAAAATGGGTCCGCAGTTGAGACGTTCGTCAGATAATTGCGAATATGTGGATACATACAGGGGGTGACTTCAACTTGCCAGGTGTAGATTGGGAGAGTCATGCAATCGAAACTGGTGCGTCATACAGTGATTCTGTGACATAATCCTGAATGTCTTGTCCGAAAACTACTTTCTTCGGATAATAACAGAACTAGCTCGTGGAAGTAACGTCTTGAATCTCCTAGCAGCAAACAAATCTGAATTTATCGAATCGGTTAAATCAGAGGACGTTATCAGTGATCTTTAAGGACGTGATAGGAACTATAACTTCGGGTTTTACAAGGAATGTTAAGAAAGGTAGGTAAGCATGTTTGCCAGAAAGAGCGACAGGATCCAAACTGCAAAGCATCTGAGCAGTCAGAATCAAATATTCAGTGATGAGGACGACGCTGGGAAAAAATTCAAAGAATTGTTCAATGTGCCTTAGACAAGTATGTTCCGAGAAATGTCTTAAGAGGTGAGAAAGACCCCCCCCCCCCCCCCGCCGTTTTTAGCCACACTGGAAAACTTCTCCACACAAAAGGAGAGCTACATCAAAGAGCAGTCAAAATCTAGGTGACAAACAAATGCAGAACAAAGCAAAAATGAGCATAAGGAGAGCATTGAGAGAAGCGTTCAGTGACTTTGAAAGTAAAATTTTGGCAAATGATATAAGTAAAACTTATAAAACGAAACTACGTAAGATAAATAAAACGTTCGGAACGGAAGGTAACCCAAAGAAGTCCGAAATACTTAATTCGGTCTTCCAGAATTGTTTCACCGCGGAAGATCGTAACACGGACCTTCCTTTCAATCATCGTACGAACATCGAAACGGCAGATACTGGGATAATCGATCGCGGAATAGAACTAAAATCCCTTGGTAGTGGAAAGGTATCAGGACAACATGTAAGTCCCATAGTGCTCAGAGCCATCAGGACAACATGAGATTCCTAAAGGCTCTACAAAGATTACTCCCGTCCTAGCAGCAGTTTATCGTAGATCGCTGGAGCAACGACTACAAAGCAGAGCAGATCATTCCCATGTTCCCGTTTTGAAGAAGGCACATAGAACAAATGCATATACTTATAGGCCTATATCGGTGATGCCAATCTGTTGCAGAAATATGGAATATGTTTTATGCTAAAGAATTACGACGTTTTTGCAGAACAAAAACCTCCCCCACAAATAATCGACATGCATTCCAAAAACAGAGATATTGCGAAACTCAGATCACTCTTCTCTTCCTAAAGGTCCATAGCGCTGTAGAGAACGGCGTTAAGGTGATGACTTCAGGAAGGCATTGGAAACCGCCCTATGCTGCCGTTTACTGAAAAAAAAAAACGAGAATTGGAACAAATTTGCGACTGGAGTCACAAAAATCATGCATGCATGGAAATAACGCGAATGGTAATGTAGATACTTATGCATACAGTCGACAGGTTAGAAAGAGCAGTGGGAAGAAAACTGTTACTGCTCATTGTCTGGTTTCTAGTGTATGCTTAAGCATCTTCATTACGTTTTGGATTGTTTGCTGTGGTTGTTCCATGCATGTATACGTAACTGTTTTCAATGACTGACGAGGACGATAGTTTGAGAACTGGCGCTAATCCGGAGTTAATCACCATCAACAAATAAAGGAGATTTTATAATGCAACTTATGGTGGTACGCCAATCATTTGTTTCCTTAAGGATAAAGTTGCAGTTCTGCTTCACTTTCGGCATGCTGTAGATCAGTAAAACTAATTCTGTTGCTAGCAGATGTTCATAGAGGATCACACCTGATTTAGTAGATTATTTTCAGATCACAGACGGTAAGTTATCTGGAAGACTTCGAGGCGGCTACTGTTCACATTTTATTGCTTGTTTTGTGGTGTTGTGGTGCAGCGAGCTAACTTAAACTAATTATAACCATTTCATATACAGAGTGTTTCACTAAATATGTTTGCCTCTGTAAGTTACGAAGTAATAGGCGACGGAAACATCTATTGCGGTAGGTCACCATAAGAAACGTTACACTGTATGCGGAGCAATGAATATAGTTTATTGTGTAATTATCCAGAGTTACCGCAAAAAGATACAATTTTTAAATGGAACAATAGTTGTTGCTATCATGCACTGGAATCAGTAACAGCAGCTGTGTATACATCATTTTAAATTACATTCCTATCACTTTTAGTTTGTAGCTACAACCCTTTAAAGTTTGAGGGGCAGATACCACACACTGTACGTAATACATGGCTGCGTGGTGGGTGATGGATGTTCTGGTGGTGGGAAGTTTATTTAAGCGAGATGTTCAAATGTGTGTCCATGTTCCTGAATGCACAATGCAGTTCGCCTGCTAAAGGATCTGCGGACGAGATGTAACATCGCCGGTGTCACGGAGCAACATGCGTCCTCGATGCGCCGTTTTAGATCATCTGTGGATGTGGGCTCAGTGACATAAGCACGATCCTTTAGATATCCCCACGAAAAGAAATCTAATGGTCTTAAATCGGCGACCTTGAGGGCCATGAATGAGGACCATGATGCCCCAAAATGGCTCTGAGCACTATGGGACTTAACTTTTGAGGTCATCAGTCCCCTAGAACTTAGAACTACTTAAACCTAACTACACATCACACACATCCATGCCCGAGGCAGGATTCGAACCTGCGACCGTAGCGGTCGTGCGGTTCCAGACTGAAGTGCCTAGAACCGCTCGGCCACTTCGGCCGGCATGATGCCCCAACCACTCTCCTGCAAACCTGTTGTTTAGTTCTTCCACAACAGCACGCGCAGAATGGGCTGGGTGGCCATCGTGCTGCATCCACATATGGACTCTTGTGTGTAGACACACATGTTCAAGGAGACCACCCAAACTGTCGGCTATAAACGCGCGACACAATTCACCTGTCAGTTTACCTGGGAAGTAGCGTGGACCGATGATTTCATCCCCAAGGATTCCACACCATACATTAATAGACCACCTACATTGACGGTCGACAGGTCGTAACCACCGAGGATTGTCTGCGGCCCAGTAGTGCACGTTATGGCGATTCACTGCACCATAATTCGTGAACGTGGACTCATCAGAGAACGTAACACCTTGTGAAGACCAGCGTGAAATTACGCATGGCCCATTCACAAAATGTAACTCTGGCACAGAAATCGTTACCATGCAGCTCCTGGGTCAGTGACGGGCGGTACGGGTGAAACCTGTAGCCGTGTGCTATACGCCACACGGATGTGAGACTGGCACCAGCGACTGCAGCAACTGCTCGTAATCTGACATGAGGATCGTCGTGTACTGCAGCTAAAACGAACACCTCCGTCTCCTCACTTCTTGCAGTTCTTCGTCTGTTACTGCGGCGCATTACGGAGCTGCCTGTTTACCGAAGTCGTTGTTCGGCACGTAAAAACGTAATGGCTGCCGGAGATCTTCGCCTAGATATCTCACGGCGTACGCCATGGCTGCTTAATTGCCATTGTGTCGGCACTCACCGAGCATCAGCAACATGTCAACGTACTCTTTGTTCGTGTATGCCATCTTCATTCGATGTCAGTAACTGTGGTATATTGAGCTGCGTTTGTTTGTGTGGCTCGAACTGTCGGGTATACGGCCGTGTGCGGCGGCAGTCGGCAGTCTAACAGCGCATAGAGGAAGCTTCTCGCTCCGTGACACCGGCGACGTTACAACTCGGCGGCATCACATTTAGAAGGCGCATTGCTTTATGCACAGCGTTTGTGGTATCCGCCCCTTAAACTTTGAAGGGGTTGTAGCTCCACAACTAAAAGTGATAGGAATGTAATTTAAACTGATGTACACACAACTGGTGTTACTGATTACAGTGTATGATAGAAACAACTATTGTTAAATGTAAAAAACTGTATCTTTTTGCTGTGACTCTTTGGATAATAACACGATAAACTAACCGCATAGCTCCGCAGATAGTGTAACGTTTCTTATGGTGACCTACAGCAATAAATATTTCCGTCGCCTATTACTCTGTAACTTACTGAGGCAAAAACATTTAGTGAAACTCGATGTATGGAAGTATAATTTTGAGTTTTCCTTCCTCTTTAGACACATATTCGTATTGTTAGGCGAAATGAAGTTGGATTCTGTAATGGGAAGTTCAAAGGTTAGCCAATACCAGAATATCACCGATATAACAAAAAATCCCGTTGCGCAATGTAAGTACAAGTATCTGTACACCTGTAGCTGGGACTAGTCAGGATGAACATAGTTATTTCAATTGAGTGACAGACACCTGCAGCTTGGTGGTGGTGGAGCGTGAGCCTTTAGGTTCCTCACAAGCTGTGAGCTGGCGCTGTGTTAGCCGGTGAATGTGGAGCCATTTTAAGTACGCCTTTGTGAGCGCCGGTGCGTGTGTTTAGGCGGGCCTTGATTGGAAGCGACTGAAAGAGCGCCGCTGCTGGGAAAGGCCGATGAGAACCCACGGTGCCAGCCATACCGGCCAGGAGCAGCGGCTGCCGCACGCCGACATGCCGAGGCTCCGCTATCAGCCCGCGCCACTTCTGCCAGCGAAGAATGCCTGGTGCCCGTTGCAGCACCAAACGCACTAAAATATTTCACTTCCCATTAATAAAAAACGCCACTGCTCCTCTGTAAGGCTCCACATAACACTGACGAAAACGTTCGCACACCCAAGCCGTAGAGTCTAAGTTGACTGAATATTGCCACAACTTGAAACCGTAATTTTCATTCTGATCTTTCTCACAAGGGAACCTCCCCATCGCACCCCCCTCAGATTTAGTTATAAGTTAGCACAGTGGATAGAGCTTGAAGTTGATTATGTGTCCGCATACTACGGCGCACTTACCTCGCATCGGACGGACAGATTATAATTGTCTGAAAACAAAAAAATTAACTTTTCACTGGAGGAAATACTTGAACCATGGACCTTTCGTTCCGCAGCTGCTCACGCTAACCACTGGACCACGGCGCTCCGGAGCTCACACTATCCTTTATGTTGCCTATCTTGCGCATGGACTACTCAGTTTGTATATTTTGCTTATTTTTTTCATAGTCCCACACTACTTCTTCCTGTTTTCTCGATTGATCTGTGCTCAGTTTTTCAAAGCCTATCCACTGTGCCAACTTATAACTAAATCTGAGGGGGGTGCGATGGGGAGGATCCCTTGTCAGTAACAAACTGTGTTCCTGCTCTTACACCACATCCTGGAAAAATACAGGCAGCCAGCCTTAAGTTTTCTTAAAAAATGAATCCTTTTAAAAAAAGACATTTGCTCAATAGATCAAGCCGGCTGTTGAGAAGTTGCCTCAGTGGATCAAACTGTGACTTTTCATCACCAAAAACTCGATAATATCAACAACACACAACACCGTCATATACATATAAAGGGTAATTCCATAGTAAATTTACAAACCTCCTGGAATAATGGAGAAGGGTAATTATATCAATTTGTGGAAAAGGCCCTAGTCGGAAAGCATAGGTGAAAATCTACTCGTGTTCCGCCTAAGCCTCATGCTCCTCTCAAACTGTGAGCCCCAACTTCCGATCCATTATCACAAAGTACAGAATTACAGCTGAATACTCTACCCTGAGATAATTTCTACTGTTGACAGAGTAGTAAAGGTGCACGTAACTTCATTTCAGAGAGACAGAAAATTCTCAGTATTCGGTACAGTAGTGGTGAATTCCATTTACCTGCACAAGTTTCATACGCTGCTTCATTTACAACAGTTGTTGAAAATGGTGTCCCCCAGCTGCAAAGTAGACATGGCATCGTCGCACAAAGTACAGACGTACCCGTTCTAATATCTCTGTCGTCATTTGAATACTGTAGCAGGCAGCAAGAATTCTCGCCAAGAGATCCTCTTCATTCTCGACAGGCGTCTCTACACAAGACTTTTCACATGGCTCCACAACAAAGCAAGCAGGTAAGATCAGGTGTACGTTGGTGGCCACGATACAGGACCTCCACTGCCTCTCCAATTTTCAGCGAAGGTGTTCACGAATTGTCAGTGCAAAGTGAGATGGGGCTCCATGACACTGAAACTGCATCCGTTGACGAAGAACAAGTGGTATGTCTGATAAACTCTGTGTACACTGGCGCATTTAAGCAGGGAGGGAGAAGAAACGGGCCCACTACGTCATCACTGACGATACCTGCCCAGATGTTGACTGATAATCTTTGTTGATGGCTGATCACAGCTGTAGCATGGGGATTCTCGTCGCCCCAAACGTAACTCAAAAATGCTTCAAATGGCTCTGAGCACTATGGGATTAACATCTGAGGTCATCAGTCCCCTAGAACCTAGAACTACTTAAACCTAACTAACCTAAGAACATCACGCACATCCATCCCCGAGGCAGGATTCGAACCTGCGCCCGTAGCAGTCCCGCGGTTCCGGACTGAAGCGCCTAGAACCGCACGGCCACGTAACTACTGCGGCTATTTACCATTCCGTATCTGGTGAAATAGACTTCATCCGTGAAAAGCATGTGCGCAGGAAATCGACTGTAAGGCACTGGAAGAACCATTGGCTGAGCACGCCACGAGGTCCACAGTCAGCAGAAGCCTAAGCATTCACATTCTGAGGATGGTTGGGATGTAGGCGCATATCATGTGCAAATGATCGAGTGCTACTACAGGTGCTAAACCACTCGAGCAAGCACTGCAACTACTGAGTGTGTAGTCCATATAGCTCGGTCGCCGTTGTACTGTGGTACCAATTACCTTGTTTCACTTAATCGTTGCAAATTTTGGGGAACATAGTTTGAGTTCAGTGTCTTCTGTGAGGATATTTGGTCCTCTGCAACCTTGCCACGTCTCTTCTGCTTATATGAAAATCATGCCTGAAAGTTCCGTCGCAACTCCATTTGGGTAGGGCTGATCAACGTTAGTACTTCAGCTTTTAAGACTGCAGTCTACTACAGTAGATCCATTTTACACCAGCATTACTCATGTTAGTACATAGTACGCCATCTGCTTTGAATTAATTGCGTTATTATCCCAACCTCTACACGTAACTGGTCGTCGGGATTGTCTATGCTATAATCTTGGTTCAAAATGGTTCAAATGGCTCTCAGCACTATGGGACTTAACATCTGAGGTCATCAGTCCCCTAGACTTAGAGCTACTTAAACCTAACTAACCTAAGGACATCACACACATCCATGCCCGAGGCAGGATTCGAACCTGCGACCGTAGCAGCAGCGCGGTTCCGGACTGAAGCGCCTAGAACCGCACGGCCACATCGGCTGGCTTATAATCTTAGCAACAACATTTTCAGTACACGTATTCCACCTTCAGAGGTGTGAGAACGATTTTAGGCTTACGACTTTCGACACGGTCGTTCCCGGAATAGGGTCCCTTACCTCAAATTTATACTTTTAGCCTTCTTCGTGATCCCTAAAAGACTGTACCATCATCATGGAATCACTCTGTGTACTCCATAAGTCATATTACCGGACTTTTCGCAGGGTACTACGTACGTGATTTTCTGTCCTATTCCATTTACATACTGATAATCGCGTAGCTCAATGGAAATGAGCATTTGGCGTCATTGGTCGGGAGGCCCCATGCGGGGCAGGTCCGGACGCCTTGGTGCAGATTTTATTGCATTCGACGCCACATTGGGCGACCTGCGTGCCGGATGGGGTGAAATGATGATGATTACAATACAACACCCAGTCCCTGAGCGGAGAAAATCTCCGACCCAGCCGGGAATCGAACCCGGGCCCGTTCGACGGCAATCCGTCACGCTGACCACTCAGCTAGCGGGGCGGACGCGTAGCTCAATGCGCTGGTGCAAGTCTTTCAACTGAACACCACTTCGGCAACTTGCATGTCCCTCTTCTACGCCTGTTATCAAGTCTAGCGTGGAATCTGAAACACTTGTCGATCCTGGCGACTAGCCACATCGTTGAGAGGTGAATATTGGATTAAAGGCAAAATGAAAATTTCCGAGGCCTGTCACGGATTTGATTCCACGACCTCTAGGTTTCCAGGCATGTACTTTACCGCTAGACCACCATATCCGTTCACATACTGGAAGAGGACAAAATGAAAGTCTTTACATATCTTAATTCGTCTTCTTACGATCACTAAGCAAGAATATACAGCGGTAGCAGCAAAGTGGTGGTACTGTCTTCCGCGACACCGACTTCAAAATTTACCGAAGAGAGCCTTACAATCTTTATTATTCCAAGGATTCCACTTAAATTCCCTCGTCTTTCCGGTTTCGTATTCCGTGGGATGTACCGGCCTATTCTGATCTTAGCTGCACGTCTTTGGACTCGTTCAGCGTCTGCTGTCATGCCTGCTTAACGACACCAAAGGCTGGAACAACAGTCTACGAAAGATCGTACTGGCGTTCTGTGCGCTGTTCCCTTTATTAATGCATTGCACGTTACCGCAAAACTTACAAGAAATCTTCCATTCACGTTTCCTCTTGCCGATTTTACGTGTTCGTGCTAGTTCTTATAACTTTCTGTAATTAATTGTAAACATTTAAGTGATGTGACGTGCTCTACAAGTTTCCTTTTCTTTGTTACTACAATTATTTAGCCTTTATTCATATTTAGAAAGAGCTACCATATTCAGTGATGGGCGAAAATATCTTAGGCATTGCTCTCTGTAAGAATGAATACTGTCTGGTGACTTTATGGGTACGTGCCATGTTAAGGAAAGTGTGTAAGAGAAACACAGACAAATGGGTATCATTCTAGCGACGATACGGGCTGCAAACATGGAAATCCACACACATAAGTGACACAAGCCAGGTGAGCACTTTTCAAGAATTGAGGCACACCATCAAGTACAAACGACAGGAACGTTGACGGGCGTCATCTTTTTGTTGCAAGATAGTGCCCGCCCACTTGTTGCCGAGGTTATTTCGGCTACGCTGCAGAAGTTTCGCTGGGAACACCTTACAATCCTCCATAGAGTCCCGATCACTCGCCATGCGATTCTAATATTTTTGCAGCCCTAAAGAAATGTATTCGTGGCCGTCGATTTGCTTCGGGCGAAGAGGTGTTCGCCTGGGTGCACTCATGGTTCCGTAGGCAACCGCAAACATTTTTCCATGAAGATTTTGACCATCTTGTCTCACAGTAGGATAAATGTATTAGCAGTTATGGCGATTAATTTTAAAAATAAACAGTTTACTTACTTTTTTCCATCTGCCTCGTTTTCATCTAACTACCCCTTTCTGAATTCCTTACTCATTTCTTTCGCGTTTGGGAAGTCGAACGATCTGTCCAAGGCAATTGTGTTTGTTGCAACGTATTCAGCACTACTTCCCAAGTATGTTTGTCGTTACCGACGTAAAGTATGCGTAGTTTTCGCAATCGACGCAGAGCAGAGAGCAGGTTAGTCATCAATAACTGCTGCGAAACGCTACGTGTTTTTTTTTTTTTTTTTTTTTTTTTAATTTAAGTTGTATTTGGATGTACGACACGCTAGTAGGAGTCGTGTTAAGCTCAGGTGCTTTAGGCCTACCACTGATATTTACACACGCTGCAACTGGGAACTTAATTTAGCAATTTTCAACGTCACGATGGTAGATGTTTAAACAGCTACAGCCATTTGGTAGCAACTAGTATAACATATTAGTCGGAAATACCTTGAACACAAGATTGTGATAGAGAGTGGCGTTAATACGCCCATTATCGTCTGAGAATGCTATGCATTCATATTGTACGGTATATTAGAACAACTAGTGACTACGTTGTCAGACAAATCCTCCAACTAGTCTGAAATATTTTAGACCTACTGGCTACAACCAAATGCGATATCTTCCAGAACGCCAGCAATGAAAGAGAGACTAGCGGCCACATGTGCTGTAACACTGACGTTGTCGTTTTGTCGATGTTATATTCATACACACATACAAACATAGAGGTAGTATAAAGCGATCCCTCTACCATTGGAAAGTGGTATTTATGTTGAGGTGTCGCGCTTGCACGCAGCAGCTGTCTTGTCACACGTATATTTTAAGACTGAAACAACAATAATGTTACCAACACCAACGGTAACATGTACCAATCATTTATTAAAAACGCCTGAACACAAATACTTAGCTTTCGTGTGATGATGATGTGATGGTGTGGCACTGATGTCAAAGTTGTAAATTGCGGTCTAAACCTGACTCAGTAAGCGATGATCAATCTAATACTAGTTCCACGCCGGCCGGAGTGGCCGAGCGGTTCTAGACGCTACAGTCTGGAACCGCGCGACCGCTACGGTCGCAGGTTCGAATCCTGCCTCGGGCATGGATGTGTGTGGTGTCCTTAGGTTAGTTAGGTTTAAGTAGTTCTAAGTTCTAGCGGATTGATGACCTCAGAAGTTAAGTCCCATAGTGCTCAAAGCCATTTGAACCATTTCAACTAGTTCCACTCTGGCTCTGCTGTCGGAGATAGAATCTGATAATACGACGGTAATTTGAAACGTTCTCGGAATAGAATAGAAAGAAATGGCTTACCTCAGTAAAACTTATTTATTTTTCAATGTAGCCTTCGTGTAAACTAATACGATATTCCAGTGCCTTGATCCCATCTCAAAAATTAGATTCCTGCAAGTCTGCAACATTCCCGTCAACTTAGGCTGTCAGTATTTCGTTTGAACTGAATATCCGTCTACCGAGAAAAACTTTGAGTTTGAGGAAAAGATGGACTTCCGATGGAGCCAAGTCAGTCGAATAAGGCAAGTGTGGCTACAGTTCGTATCTTAGTTCATGTGTTCTTGCCATGACAGCGACACTTGTGCGTGGGCGAGCATTGTCTTGATGAAAGATGACTTCCTGCTAAAGCTGCCCTCTTTTCACCTATCTTTCGCTGTAGTTGGTCCTAGAGGTTAGCCTCGTATTTTACCGTAATTGTTTGACCAGTTTGAAGAATCCCTTTCGCATCCCAGAAAACTGACGCCATGGGCTTTCTGGCCGACCACATTGCATTTGGTTTCTTTGTTGGTGGTAAATCAACATGTTTCCATCGCTTTCACTGTTGTTTGATCTCTGGGGTTTAGTAATTGACCCAAGTATCATCTGCGGTCACAAACCGGCGCAAAAGATCTTTTGCTTGCTCTGGAAACGAGTCAGCTATTCCTCGGACATCAACTATTCCTCGGACATTTCCATTGTGATGTGTTTCTAACACTGCGTTAAAGGCCCCGACACCCATCTAGCATAGTTTTCTGACATCCAGTTTCACTGTTAAAATATGATATACCCGTTCATACGACATCCCTACAGCTTCAGAAATTTCTCACACTTTCATTCAGTGATTCTCCATGATCATTTTCGACACTTCTGCGATAATTTCTGGAGCTGAGGGACATCTAGGCTGACCATTACGACGCTAAATATCCAAGGTGTCCCGATCGAATTTAAACTCGTTTGTTCACTTGTCAACACTTGAATGTGTAGGAGCGGAGTCCCCCAGTGCATCCGGGAGATCGTACAGGTGTGCGCAGCATTGTTGCGGCTAAGACAGACGCCTCGCCCAACGAATCACCTTGCTTTTGTTCACTCCCAGGTTTCGGTAGACTTTTGCAGGTCCTATGAAAATCTGTGATGCTCTGTTTTTGAGCCAAAACAATGTAAATTACAGTTCCATGCATCGGACGCACATCCGTTCCAGACGCCATTTTGAAGGCTACGTATAGCCCCGCCACCAGTCGGAACTTCATAAAACTATAGGCGCTGAAGCGGGTATTTTCCACGATGCTCTACAATAAATTCCGCAAATTGTTTCAGTTGAAACTGGCCAAGGAAGAAAATGTGTTGCATTAATTGTTGGAATGTCCCTCGTAGGTGGCGGCGAACGCAGGCGAGGAGTGTAAAAGCACGCCATCGTGAAACAGCTGCTTGTGTTCGCCGTCGAACAACTTCGCTGAACCAACACAGCCTATTTTCAGATAGCATTGGCGTCGGGTAAAAGGGCAAGGTTGGGCGACCAAGCCACGCCACGCCGCCGATGCGCCCGCCTGCAGGCGTAACCCAAGACCCGGGCTCGCGTAATGCGTCACTGCGGTCTGCGCTGACAGGAATAGCTAGCTGTCTGCTCCCTCCCCTCCCCCCTTCCCTACCCTGCCCAGCCCGTACCGCAAGTCGTGTACATCAGCACCGAGCAAGGAGGCCCAGGAAGTGCACCGTGACGGGAAAGGGGGCCACACTGGGCTAAGACACTGCTGACTTCAGAGTGCAAGCCACCCGCTCTGCGTAGCTACTTGCTGTCTACTAATTACGCTTTAAATTATCCGGCGTTTAACAGCAAACGAGCAACACCGATTGCAACTTAGCATTGTTGGCTTCGACTGTGATGCCGGTTCCGCTGTTAAAAGCGTTGTGCCTACAAGTTCTCAAAAAGCAAAATTTTTCTGATGCGAGACTTTCGCCTATTTATGTAATGGGGAGATACGCAATCTGTTGATTTAAAACATGTATGGATAAAATCCTACTTCAAGGTGTAAAATTTTCTTTATTGATTGCCGGTTTCGGCTCATTATCCATCCTCACATAAATCTGAAATGTTGTTCAGTGTTTGTCAATAATTACACCATCGTCGCATTCTTAGAGGTAAGTGGTCCTAAAATGAAAAATCGTAGTTGGTTATACAAATTGACGACCTTAATTACTAATATTTGATTAGTGATTAACGTAAATTTACGTAACCAACTACCATTTATAATTTTAGGACCTTTAGCTCTGAAAATACGACAATGTGTAATGATGGTCACACACTGAATAGCATTTTAGACTGATCTGAAGATGGCTCGTCACTGAGTCGAAAACGGTAACCAATAAAAAAAATTTCCGATTTTGATGTATGATTTTCATCCACACACGTTTCGCCTATTTCATGAAAAAGAAACAATAATATTTGTCGTACGCTTAGAGAAGCAAAATATACATCGTATGCTATTTAATCGAAACTATCTGGACATCCCTATCTAATGCAGATTTGACCACTATATACCACGAGAGACGGACGCGCCTGTACAACAGGGGTTGGGGTGTATTGCGTTATCAATTGAGAAGCAGTAAAAGCAGAAAGGGGCGGTAACGTGAGCTCAGTGACTTCGAAAGTGGACTAATCGCTGGATTTCACCTGAGAAACAGACACATCAGGGACTTTTCAACCTTTCTAATGCTGCCCTAGTCAACTTTCGTTGATGTGATTGTGAAGTGTAAACGCGGAGAAAGTCACAGCTGAAGCAAGACCAGTCATACTTTATGAACATAGTTGAGCACTGTCGAAGGTGGTTGTAAAAAGTTAGATGAAACCAAAGGGAGGTTAGTTCCAAAGTGCTGCGAACCGTCCAGTTAATCCAATGATTGTAGCCACTGCTAAGCGACGCTTTACATGGTGTAAAGAGAAAGGCCAGTGAAAAATGCATGACTGGAAACAAGTAATTTGGAGTCATGAATCACGGTACATTATATAACAATCCGTTGGAAGGGTTTTGGTTGACGAGTGCCAGTAGAACGTTACCTCCCATCAGGCATAGCGGTAACAATCCAGTACGGAGGATGATATTACGGTGTGGAGGTGTTTTTCGTGGTAAGCATGTGTTAGACGACGATCATCTTGGCTCTACGAAAGGTAACGGCATCTCTTTGACGTTGCAGTTGATAATGGAAGCAACTCTAAAGAAAAATCATGACACGTTTGTAGGATTTGTAGACGCGGAAAAAAGGTTCGACAAATGGTGCAAGATGTTTGAAATTCTGAGAAAAATAGGGGTAAGCTATACAGAGAGACGGGTAATATACAATATGTACACGAACCAAGAGGGAATAATAAGAGTGGACGACCAAGAAAGAAGTGCTCGGATTCAAAAGAGTGTAAGACAGGGATATAGTCTTTCTCTCCTACTGTGCAGTCTATGCATCGAAGAAGCAATGACGGAAATAAAATAAAGGTTCAGGAGTGGAAATAAAAGTCAAGGTGAAATGCTATCAATGTTATGATTCGCTGATCACATTGCCAACCTTAGTGAAAGTGAAGAAGAAGTACATGATCTGCTGAATGGAATGAACAGTCTAATGAGTACGGAATATGTATTGAGCGTAAATCGAACAAAGGCGAAATTAATGAGAAGAAATGAGAACAGCCAGAAACTAAACGTCAGAAATGCTGGTCACGAAGCAGAAGAAGTTAAGGAATTCTACTACCCAGGCAGTTAAATAACCAATGGCGGACGGAGCAAGGAGGTCGTAAAAAGACGACTAGCACTGATAACAAGGGCATTTCTGACCAACAGAAGTCTACTACTAGTATGAAACACAGGCTTCAAATTGAGGAAGAAATTTCTGAGATGTACGTTTGGAGCACAGCATTGTGTGGTAGTGACACATGGACTGGGGGAAAATCAGAAAAGAAGAGAATCGAGTATTTGCGATGTGGCGCTACAGATGAATGCTGAAAGTTAAGTGGACTTATAAGGTAAGGAATGAGAAGGTTTTGCGCAGAATCGGAGAGGAAAGGAATGTGTGGAAAACACTGACAAGAAGAAGGGACAGGATGATAGGACAGCTGTTAAGGCTTCAGGGAATCACGTCTATGGTACTAGAGGGATATATGCAGCAAATAATTGAGGACGTAGGTTGCAAGTGTTACTCTTAGATGAAGAGGTTGGCACAGGCGAGGAATTTGTGGCGAGCCGCATCGAACAAGTCAGAACACTAAAATAAAAAAGAAAGAAAATAAGCCACACTTAAAAAACGTTAAATACAGAAAGATATGGGCACATTCTACAACACTGTGTACTGCATACAGTAGAGGAACACTTCGGAAGCTGATTGTGTCAGGATGGCAATGGACCTTGCCATAAAGCAGCGTTTGTAAGAATACGGTCTGTGCCGGCCGCGGTGGTCTCGTGGTTCTAGGCGCGCAGTCCGGAACCGCGCGACTGCTACGGTCGCAGGTTCGAATCCTGCCTCGGGCATGGATGTGTGTGATGTCCTTAGGATAGTTAGGTTTAAGTAGTTCTAAGTTCTAGGGGACTGATGACCACAGCTGTTAAGTCCCATAGTGCTCAGAGCCATTTTTGACAATACGGTCTGTGGACAATAACATTCCTGAAATCGACAGACCTGCCCGAATTCCCTAGCTGAATCCAGTGCAACAGATTCCGGACGAGTTACAATGTCGACTTCGCTCCAGATCACAGAGGCCGACATCACTACCTTGTCCAGTGTCGCTCTTGAGGAAGAATGGGCCGCCATTCCTCCACAGACATTCAGACTATCTAATTTAAAGTGTTCCTAGTATAGTTCAAGCCGTTATAATTGCGAAGGGTGGATACACTCCATATTAATGTTCATTAATGGGTGCCCTGGTACTTTTGGTGAGATAGCGATGAATGAATTTCAGAAATTTTTACTGGGTTTTTGTAGGATTCAGGACCTTGAAACTTCATACTTGTTGCGAGTTATTTATTTACAAAATTCGAAAAAAATACCCGTTTTCCAGAGCTTATAGCTAGCATAAGCAGTGCCATAATAAACTTTGAGTAGGTCCGTTATCCTGCTCACAATTTTCGCCTTTGACATTCTGAAAGCCATTGCTCTAGGCAGTCGGGTAGGTGCAGTATTTCCTGACTTCCGAAAGGCTTTTGGATCAGTACCAATGCCACACTTTTTATCAAAAGTAACGATTGTAAAGGGTATCAACAGAAATTTGTAGTTTTATTGTGGATTTCTTGGTAGGGAGGACACAACGTGTTGTATGGAAAGTCATTATTAGATGCAGAAGTAATTTTCAGTGTTTCCCAGGGAAATGGGACTCTTTCTGTTCGTTTTATGTTAATAACGTCACAGCAGCATTTGAAGTAACATCAGAACTTTTCGCAGATGATGTGGTTCCCTATGAATGTGAAGCTGTGCACATCACAAAAGGAAACAATAAATTATTCTAGAAGTACAGTATCAACGAGCTGCAGATGGGATTACTCAATTCAAACAAATACTTGGGTGTATAAATTTGAAGGGATGTGAAACGTAACTATGACATAAACTCAGTCGGAGGTGAGCCATGTGTCAGACTTGGGGTCTTTGGCACAATACTAGGGAAATTCCATCGGTCTACAAAGGAGACTGCTTACAAAATACTTGTATGAACCATCTTAGAATACACCTATACCAAATACAACTAACAAGACATATTGAAATGAAACGTCGTGTGGCTAGGGCCTCCAGTCGGGTAGACCGGTCGCCTGGTGCAAGTCTTTCCAGTTGACGCCACTTCGGCGACTTTGAACGTGCGGCTCTTAAGCAATCATCCTTTCCGTGCTCCATACGTGAAGTGAACCGGAAGAAGCAATAATAAATGGTACAACATGAAGTACACTGTACCAGGCACTTCACAGTGGTTTTTAGACAATGGATGTAGGCGTAGATAAACGAAAACGTAAAACGTATGTCGGTGAGATGTGACATGACAAATTTAAAGTTGTATTCAGACGGGTAAAATGTCATCCCTTTGAAGAAAGTACCATAACTCCATATCTAATCAAAATTAAGAGCTGATTTTTGGTAGACTTATGGATACTACAGTGATGTATGCCACACACGAATTTCAGATTTATTACGCGAGAGATGAGGTGGAGAGTGTACAGAGATTTGTATTGCCACCGAGAGTGGAGTGCTGTTGTGCCTCCCTGCATACAGTAGAGAATAATGTGTACCTGGAGAGCAGTGTACCTTGAAACGTATGATGTTTGCCTCTCGGTGTTTCACTCTAGCGAATTTCCAATCATATGAAGGAATGCGCACTAGAAACCACTATAAGCAGCTTCTGACATTTTCCACTGTTTTTCTTACTCTGAGAGATGAAGTGTTTTGAGCAGCGTTTGTATCAATTTCTACACATTTACGTGCTCTGTAATATATTAAAGCTATTTGAAGGATTGTTAACTGTTCAGTTACATAATTTTACGATGAGTAGATTATGTACATCTTCAAAACTAGTTACATAACTGAGGACTTTTAAGACATTCTTCGTCGGTGATCGACAATCTTGTACCTTGAAGCAAGAGAAAGTGTTCTACCACGAAACACGTGATATTTACAACTGAACTGACTTTCTTCAATGTTTAAACAACTTTCCCTGTCTCGAAAATGGAAATTTGAGTTACCTGCTAGTAGCTTCTATTTCAAAAAGATTTCAACTTGCAACTTGTTTTCGACAATGCTACTTCTTAGCTTGATTTCATGTACTGATTATTGATGTGTTGTAGAGAAATAATGCAACAAATAGACCATTAAATACAGTGTTTACAAGGTTTTCTCGACTGCAACACTCAAATTTTTATTCCTATGTACACCACCATGTTGCTCCATCGATTAGTTTTTCAAATTTTTCTAATTTCAAAAAAGGACTGCATCCCATAAAACGCGATTGCCTTCTCTTAAAATAAGGAAATACAGGAGGTGTAGAAAAATATGGAAACACCACAAACACTAAACATTTCCACGCGTAATGTAGTGTAGAAAACCCATTGCTATTCAAAACAGTTTCCAATGTCTGGGAGTGGATAAATACAGGTCCTGTATGGTTTACAAATAACTCTTGTACCTCCTGCAAAACAGAGACAAGTTCAGTTATAGATGATGGAGGTGAATAGCTGTCACGCACGCTTTTTTCCAAAATAGACCACAAAGGCTCAATAATATCTAGATCTGGTGACTGTGGTGGTCATGGGAGATGCGAAAATTCATCCTCGTGTTCACAAAACCAGTGTTGGGCAATGTGAGCTGTGTGAAAAGGGCCCCTGTCGTCTTGGACCCCAGCATCACCACTGGGGAGCAAACATTGTACTGTGGCATGTTTCAGATCAACCAAAATGGTCACACGACCTTTGACAGTAATGACACCTTGCAGAGTAACCTTGGGGCTCATGGTATAACACGATATGGCTGCCCAATTCATCATCGAAGCCCCGCCATGTTTCACTGTTGCGACGTAAACTCGGTCAGAAGGTGGAAACAGTGTGAAATAGGACTCGTCCGACCAAATGACATTCTTCCATTGCTCTGCAGTCCAGTTTCTGTGACGTCGGTAAGAGGTCTTACTGTTACAGCTATCTGCATTACTGATAAGTGGTTCTTGAATTCCATACTCTACTTCCCTTTGTGTTTTGTTGCTGACAGCGTTCACGAGTGCGACATTCTGTTCTGCAGTGACTTTCGTAACTGTCGTCCTCTTATTTATTGTCACAGTCCTCTTCAATGACCGTCCTTCACGATCACTCAACACATATTTTCGTCCGCGTTGTGACTTAGGGATGATATTTTTCCGCTTTCCCTGTTTGTAGCGTAAATCTTCGATACGGTGCCTCTTGAAACACCAAACACTAAGGTTGCCTTGGTTACGGGTTACAGAAGCACCCAACATGCTAGCACCAACAACTTGCCTACGTTCGAATTCAATTCGCTCCGATATAATACTGCCACAATACACAGAACACTGTTCTGACCACGAGGGACATTTGCAACGTATTGGGACATTCCACAGGTGACGATCGTGGTGACGTACAACGGCGCAACTTGTACGCTTGGCTACCATCTGCACTTTTGTTCAACGATTCGTTTATCGCGGTGTTTGTATATTTTTATCGAACCTCTGTACATTAAACTTCCATGACAGGGCTGGGTAGAGGCGGAAGTATGTAAATTGTTCCAAACAACGCTCTCCCCATGTCGCTGCTTAGGAGCCTTAACGACAGCTGCTATCAGATTTAAATAACACTTCTTTTATAGAGGAGCAGTATTAGAAAATGAACACATTATTTTAATTCGACAATGTACCACATTTACTAGTTATAGCTAAATACGGTTGTACCGAGTATCTTCACAGATACGATTAATCGAACGCATGAAGTTGTGCTTGCCGCCAAATATTGACTAGAAACGAAACATCGGGTCTCTCTAAGAAAGTGCAGTAGGACTAGCAATGCCCGCATCTCGTGGTCGTGCGGTAGCGTTCTCGCTTCCCACGCCCGGGTTCCCGGGTTCGATTCCCGGCGGGGTCAGAGATTTTCTCTGCCTCGTGATGGCTGGGTGTTGTGTGCTGTCCTTAGGTTAGTTAGGTTTAAGTAGTTCTAAGTTCTAGGGGACTGATGACCATAGATGTTAAGTCCCATAGTGCTGAGAGCCATTTGAACCATTTGACTAGCAATGCTTCAGCGTATCAGATAGGGTCAGTAGCACTATCACGTTGTTTGGTGTTAATGATCTGTACAGGAAAGCACTGTCGTCATAAAATCTAAGAAAAAGTACAGATAGTTTGATAAAATTTCCACGTGGTGTAATAAACGACATGAATACATGCAACACAATGCCCATAATAAAGAGATAAATATTTCAATAAAATAACTTACAGAATAAGTAGATGTGTCATTTTGTAGCCGGCCGCGGTGGCCGTGCGGTTCTGGCGCTGCAGTCCGGAACCGCGGGACTGCTACGGTCGCAGGTTCGAATCCTGCCTTGGGCATGGGTGTGTGTGATGTCCTTAGGTTAGTTAGGTTTAAGTAGTTCTAAATTCTAGTGGACTTATGAGCTAAGATGTTGAGTCCCATAGTGCTCAGAGCCATTTGAACCACTTTTTTTTGTCATTTTGTAGCAAATAACCTCAAGTTTGATTCACGTAGTGCGTCAGTATCTCATGTCGCCACTAGGAGCGCCAGTGTAGCGCATAGTTAAAATGGCTACTTTCGTTGGTTCGGAGCGTCCGTGTGTGTTTTGGTCTCACGAACTGGACTGCTTTGTCCAGGGTCTCATTAAAGACCATGTATATGTTGCTCCCCCAGCTGACCTGTTGAGTCGAGTCTACGCTGCTGTTACACAAGTTACGTCCGATTTGGTGCAACGAGTTTCGGAAGAAATTGATTACCAGTGGGATGTTTGCCGCATCGCGAATGACAGTCATATCGAACCAAATGACACTTGACACATTTATGTGAAGCTTGAGACTGTTTGATACAAAATAACACATCTACCGATTCTGTAATTTATCTCAATAAATTTCTATTCGTTCCATAGTTGTTAAGTCCTTTTTGATTCACCCTGTAGCTGTGAACATCTGAAGCTCGGCACGTTATGTAAGAATTTAGAATGGTCAGCGCCATGGGGAGAACTCGTGTTTAATTCTTGACAGTTCCAAGAACTATTCCTTGGTGGGTGGACTGGAACGCGCGCATTCGGCCCCACGATACCAGCTAGGGAGGTATTTGAAGGGCCGGGTGCAACGTAAGGGAAACTGACAAACAGCTGAGAGTCTACTCTGCTTGCCCAACACTTTCCATTCTGAATCCAAATGTGGCTGAGGATGACACCGTCGACACTAAATGGTCCCTCAGTATTGGAGATTATACCAACAAGCGATAGGAAATAGGAAGAAGAAAAAAAAGGTATAGCAGGAAAGGCGAATGAAATACTGCTCTTAGTTTCGTTGAAACCCTTATTTAACTAACCTTGACAGCACACATGTAGTTCAGAAATGAGCCTGCAGGATCTTAACTTTTCGGTGTAACCCATATGAAAAAAATGAGACTTTCGTGGTAGTCATAGTGCTGTTCTTGGTAAAACTTATAAAAATGCAACACGTGGACAACTTATGCATGCGAGTTTAATATACCTGTCAGCCTTTTTCCTCATTTTCCATTGCTTCTTGTTCCTTCATCTAGTCTCCAAATGCGGATCTTTACTTTTCATTGCTTCGTCTACATCCTGTTTCAATGTCCTTGTTGGTCTAGTTCTCCTTCTTCTTCCAGGGATAACCACTGCTGTACTCTTTTCGACCATCTGACATCATTCATCCTTTCAAACTGCCACAGTACCCTTTCGATTTCATTTTTTCTATAACACGCTTTGCAATTTTCATTATACTCCATATTTCCTTATTCCTTTTCAATTTTGACATTGCGCTACTCTTCCACCAGTAGTCCATTACCGTTGCAAGAAGCCTCGATCTCTTTTATTAATTTTCCATGTTTCCGACCCATACGTTTCAATACTTTCCACAAATTATATGGTATACTTTTTTCATGGTGTTGATTGTCAGTTTATTACTTCATAATGCAGTATTTAGCTGTCTGATTGCCTTCTTGCCTTCTTCAGCCTTATTCTTTATTTCTTCTGTGTTCTTTCCGCTTACAGATAGTGTTACCCCAACATATTTTAAAGCTTTATTTCTTTTTATCTTGCCAGCATCTGTTTCCAAAGACATTGTCTCATTTTTTCCCACTGCGTTATAGTCATTTCTGGAAATACTTATTAAAAGATCCCGTAACTGTTAGTGCTCTCTCACTTTCCGAAAGATGTATTCCACTTCTTCAACATATGTTGCAGTTATCTATTGGTCGTCTGCAAAAAGTTACGTATACACAGTTTCTGCTCAAATGGGATTCCCCTATGCCCACGCCACAGCATTTACAGTCCCATTCTTGTGAAGTTTCTTCTCAATATCGTTTGAACATAGTAGGGGCTATCCTTGGTGCGTTCTTTTGTGATTCTAAATTCAACGGGTGTCTGTTTACCCGTCTTTACACAACTGGTGTTTCCACTATAAAATTCTGTCACAGCTAATAAATAAGTCTCACAGACACCGTTCTTTAACACATTGTCCCAAAATAATGTAAAAATTATAAAGAGATTAGCGTGATGCCTCCAGTAGCTTTGGATGATATGGTAAAGTCCTAAAGAGAAGTGTAGAGCAACACATACTGCAGATAAAAGAGCAAAATGAGTTTAGACCTAGACGCTCCTGTATTGATGGAATATTTACTTCACGGAATTTGACAGACAAGAGAATGGAGTGGCAGTAGCATCTGTCATCCAAGCTCATTTCCAGTCTCTACTCAGCTAGGCTACAGCAATCATTTCTGGGAGATGTTGCCATCTCTCAAAAACAATGATGTGCTAAATTTCGCACTCCCATACACTCCCAAATCACCAAAAATTTAATGATTTGTTTTTACCGTTCGCCGAGTTCGATAGCTGGCTCCCGGCGAATTTGCACCGTCTTTGCCGGCTAGAAGGTCTTTATTTAGCAGAAGTGAATTGTGCGAAAAGGAATGGAGCAGTCGGAAACGGGCGGTTATCGCGGATGGTGTGTCCAGTGCAATCTAGGGGCATCCTGGAGAGCACTTGGTTAGCACTGCCTGCACACCGTTCTTCTGATATGAGCATTAGCGTTCGGTGTTCCCATACAGGGTGGTGCTGCTGTTGACGTCCTGCGCAGGGCATCTTAGTCCTGCCCTGGGTCAACTTGTTCGCGCATTACCCAGGTTTCTCCCGGAGAATTTGGCGCTATTGTGCAAACCCCACCGGGTGGTCCCCTTCTCCACAAGATGATCGGAACGGCTTCACCACAAGGTTTTGCCGGGCACCGAGTCAACGCCTTCTTTGGTTTCCTTGGTCCATGAAAGAGGATGTTTACAGTCAGTGTCATTTATACGTTCTCGAGACTTGTCTCCGCCAACGGCCTTGCAGCAGTGGTAACACCGGTTTCCGTCAGATCACTGAAGTTAAACGCTGTTGGGCTGGGCTAGCACTCGGATGGGTGACCATCCGGTCTGCTGAGCGCCGTTAGCAAGCGGGGTGCACTCAGCCCTTGTGAGGCTACTTGCTTGAGAAGTAGCGGCTACGGTCTCGTAAACTGACGTACGGCTGGGAGAGCAGTGTGCCGACCAGATGCCCTTCCATATCCGCAACCATTGATACCTTTGGGCTGAGGTTGACACGGCGGCCGGTCGGTGCCGTTGGACCTTCCAAGGCCTGTTCGGACGGGGAGAGGAGAACTAAGACTTGTCTCCACAGTCTGATGTTGGTTGTGTTTGAAGCAGCTTAGCGCTGGTCTTTTGTTCGGTTTTTCAATTTTTTGTTTTGCTGCCCCCCAACCCCCCCCCCCCCCCCCACCCCCATTTTCCACTTAATGTGATTTTGGAAGGTTTTGCGGCACGTCGCAACTCTCACCTGTGGGAAAATCGGCTTATGTTTAGAGTAAAGATTTTTAAAAATTTCTGGGCGCACAGTTTCAAGTAAAGTGCAGAATTTTGGTTTGGTGACTTAATTTTAAGGCCTAGAGGCCTGTGCGAAATTCTGTCACATATTATCGCTATGTTGGCCCTTATAAAAGAGATCCGCTTCATTTAGTGGCTCTAACGTTCTTTCCCTTTAAATACGACAACAAACTTTAAGGAAAATAAGTGGAATTTTTTATATGATGCGTAAACGATGCTCTCCTGATAAATCATATGTAAACTGTGCATTAAAACTATTCCTCCCGCCAGTACGACAACGCGCTAGCAGCGCCCCCCCCCCCCCCCTTCCACCTTTTTTTTTTTAGCCTCCAGGTGAAGACGACTTAAGCGCCGTGCCCGACTGGTGGCAGCCCACTTGGATAGCAGCTTCAACGTTAGCCGCTTCGTTAGCCGATGCATCGTAGCCTCTTCATTAGCAGTCTCTGCGTAGCTCAGTTAGAGATCAGCAGTGACTACAGTTCAGTTGACAGACTTTTGTTAGAAGCGGTCGCTAGCACCAGAAGTATGATTTGCGTTTGTCTATTCTGAAGAAGACTCACTATTTTGTATGTCGGCCTTTGCTTGCGACGCATCTATCTAATTGCACTTGTGGATGATCATGTATGAAGGACTACAAAAATCATCAGATCAAAGTACTTGTACTTGTGTTGTTGCAATAAAACTCACTAAAACGAGTTGTTTGATTGTTTGTCTAGCAAACCGAGTATGCAGGATTCCAAGTGACAACAAAAACAGTTCCTTAAGGACAACTTAAGTTCCTAAGAACCACTGATTTGACCATTAAGCTGATAATAGGCCAATGGTACTTCTTTGCTGCTAGTTTGGAGGTTGGTTCTACGTTTATTATGATTGTGATGATATTGGTGCTATATTTTAAGATATTGGTAATTTTGTTCCTTGGCCGGTGCCAGTTCCGTCTTTAGTGTGTACCTAGCATCACGAGGCGAGTTAACATTCAATGGTGCATTAACGTTAATATTTGTTATTGGATTTATTTTACCGCCGGACGAAGGCTTTGGTTTTATTTTAACTCGTTAACTGATTAAGAGAGCTTCTGTGTTTGTGTCGTAGTGCATTACCTAGTGTTGTCGCCGTGGGCTAGGTCCCGATGTCTGCGTCTGAGATATGTTGTGTCGCTTGCAGGTTTTGTTGTATCTCGACGTGACTTTCAATTCAAATCATTAATATTTGATGTTTTGATAAATTGTATAAATTGTAATATTTTGCGAAAAATCTTTAAAGTATGTCTAAATTGTTTCAGTTCTGCTGTTTCACATTTAATGCGTTTTTTAAGGGCGAAAGATCATATTTAACGTGTTTTTCTTTGTTTTAGTTGAGCCTTGTATTGTTAGTTCATAAACTGTATTAAAGACTACTTGCTAACAAATGATGTTCAATTGTTTTCCCTGGTTGGTGTCCTCCCAAGATACAAGCTCTTGTGGCATGTGTCAGTGTTTTTGTTAATACATTGTATACGCACAATAAGTACAATTTAGTTATTAAATTTACTTCCTGGTGTTGCAATTTTAAAGGGAAACAGTACAAATAGTTCACTCGAGCCTTTGGATTGGATAACTGTACTCTGCAAGAGCTGAAAAGAGGCTGTAAGGGAAAGAAACAATCTAAGTCAGCGAACTGCAGAACGCGGTACTTGTAATCCGACAATTACCCACTCAGCCTTCTAGCTATGCCGCATTTGATGGCAGCAAAGGCGTGTAGGCGGCGAACACCGGCCGGCCTAACGAGACCCCCGGAGCCGGCGAGTATGCGCGAGCAATTTACGGCGACAGCTGCCTAGACCGGCGCGGCGGCCACTCGTGCGCCCGTATCCATCCAGCCGTCAGAGCCCGCCGTCTCGTCGGAGTGACGGCCGGACACCGCTGTCCCTCGTTACGGCCGCGCCTGCTGCCGGCTGGGACCTGGGAGCGTGACCCGCTCACAGGCCGCTGGTGCGCCAGTTCTCTGCCGCCAGGCAGCCGTCACGAACGGTGCCAGTCTCCGAGACGTGAGTCAACGAACAGCTCAGAGACAGTAGCCGGTTTAACACAGTATCTAAATACTGACATTCTAAATTTCGCATTCTACACTACAACTTGTACAAAATGCAGCGTATTTCTTTTTTCTATTCACCCAAACGTTTTTCGGCACACGTGGATCATTTTTTTTATTTTTAGTTTTTAGTTTAGTTAGTTATGTAAAAATATTTATATTAAGTTCAATGGTTTTTTACTACCTTGGGACTAATAACGGTAACATGTGTCTTTATTGTCTTCCATTCCTCACCAGAAACTGCATTAAGTGGAAAGTCGTCTTGAATTTATGTCTTTTTATCGTTTCGTAGCATGCCATTTTCAAATCAGTAGGAAGTTGTTTTTGTTGCTATCGCGCTCTTCACTCCAAAGACTGCTTTGATGCGCAGTTTCTACCCTAATATGCCAGCCAGTATATCGTCTGCAGGCCTTCAGTCCGGCTTCAGTCCGGAACCGCGCTGCTGCTGCTACAGTCGCAGGTTCGAATCCTGCCGCGGGCATGGATGTGTGCGATGTCCTTAGTTAGGTTTAAGTAGTTCTAAGTCTAGGGGACAGATGACCTCAGATGTATTGCAGGTAACATTGCAGAGCGATATGAAGTGGGACAAACATGTAATAGCAGTTTTAGGGAAGGCGGATAGTCGTCTTCGGTTCATTGGTAGAATTTTGGGAAGATGTGGTTCATCCGTAAAGGAGACCGCTTATAAAACACTAATACGACCTATTCTTGAGTGCTGCTCGAGCGTTTGCGATCCCTATCAGGTCGAATTGAGGGAGGACATAAAAGCAATTCAGAGGCGGGCTGCTAGATTTGTTCCTGGTAGGTTTGATCATCACGCGAGTGTTACGGAAATGCTTCTGGAACTCGGGTGGGAGTCTCTAGAGGAAAGGAGGCGTATTTTTCGTGAATCGCAACTGAGGAAATTTAGAGAACCAGCGCTTGAGGCTGACTGCAGTACAATTTTACTGCCGCCAACTTACATTTCGCGGAAAGACCACAAAGATAAGATAAGAGAGATTAGGGCTCGTACAGAGGCATATAGGCAGTCATTTTTCCCTCGTTCTGTTTGGGAGTGGAACAGGGAGAGAAGATGCTAGTTGTGGTACGAGGTACCCTCCGCCACGCACCGTATGGTGGATTGCGGAGTATGTATGTAGATGTAAATGTAGTACTTAGAGACATTTGAACCTTTTCTTGTTTTTGTTTTCAACATCTGGAGGTGTTCTATCAGCTGGCACATTCGTTTATGCAAGTTGTGTCATAAGTTTCTTTTTTGCCCAATTCGATTGGTTATTTGACCCACCCATCTAATTTTTAGCATTCTTCTACGGCATCAAATTCGAAAAGCTTCTATTCTTATCCCTATCGTCCATGTTTCACTTCCATACAAAGCTACACTCCAGACAAATACCTTCAGAATAGACTTCAATAACTTAAATTTATATTAGATACTAATTTAATTTATGTTAGATACTAACAAGTCTCTCTTTTTCAGCAATATCTTCTTACCATTACCAGCCTGCATTTTATGTCCTCTATACCTCGGCCATCATCAGTTAGTTATTTTATCAAAACTAGACATGAGTGTCTTAATGGGACTTCCACGATCGTTCATTAAATAGAAGTATTGCGTTTCAATCTTTGATCGCTATTTTTTTTATTTTCAGTGACCGGTTTCAGGCTAGCTGCCCATCTTCAGATCATATATTGCAGTTACAGAGTAACTTGTCAGTACGGAACCATCGGTTCCCTGTCATAACTAAACATAACTGAACTTCTCCTTGGTTTCCTCTACTGCTTGTTCAATGTACAGATTGAATAACATCGGGGATAGGCTACAAACCTTTCTCATTCCCTTCTCAACCACTGCTTCCCTTTCATGTCAGTACAGAACTATCGGTTCGCTGTCAAAAACTAAACAGCAAATATGCAATATATGATCTCAAAATGGGCAGCTAGCCTGAAACAGGTCATTGAAAATAAAATAAAAAATAGCGACCAAAGACTGAAAGGACATATTTTTATTTTTTATTTTTTTTATTTTTTAAGTTAGTTATTTTGCTGCCCGAAAGGGAAACCTCACCTACCACTTTTAGCGTCTCATTTCTTAATCAAAGCCGGCCGAGGTGGCCGAGCGGTTATAGGCGCTACAGTCTGGAACCGCGCGACCGCTACGGTCGGAGGGTCGAATCCTGGCTCGGGCATGGATGTGTGTGACGTCCTTAGGTTAGTTTGGTTTAAGTAGTTCTAAGTTCTAGGGGACTGATGACATTAGAAGATAAGTCCCATAGTGCTCAGAGCCATTTGAACCATCTTAATCCAATTCTCTCAGCATCGCATTATTCGACTCGACTATAGTTTATTACCCCTGTTTTATTTATACTGATGTTCATAGTATAATCTCTCTTTAAGGTACTATCCACTCCGTTCAAATGCTTTTCCAAGCCTCCAGCCATCTCTGACATAATTGAAGAGTTACTGACAAACCACAAAGGGCTTATTTCTTCTCCATAACTTTTAAATCCTTTTCCATATTTCTCCGTGGTTTCCTCTAGTGCTTGTTCAATGTACAGATTGAAGAACATCGGGGATAGGCTACAAACCTTTCTCATTCCCTTCTCAACCATTCCTTCCCTTTCATGCCCCTAGACTCGTATAACTGCAGTCTGGTTTCTGTACAACTTGTAGAAAACCTTTTGCTCTCTGTATTTTATCCATGCTAATTACAAGATTTCAAAGAGTGAAGTCCAGTCCACTTTTCAAAACTTTTTCTAATTATACAAATGCTACAAACATGGGGTTATCTTTCAGCACTACTCGTAGGGTAGATATTTCCTCGCGTGTTTATGCAATCATCCGAAACACAAAATGATCTTTCCCAATGTCAGCTTCAACCAGCTTTTCCATTTTTCTGTAAAAAATTTGGAACGGAGCAAGGAGGACACCAGAATCGGACTAGCACTGTCAAAAAGGGCATTCCTGGCCAAGAGAAATCTACCAGTGGCAAATATGGGTCTTAATTTGAGGAAGAAATTTCTGAGAATGTTCGTCAGGAGCACAGTATAGTAGTGAAACATGGACTGTAAAAAACCGGAACTAAAGAGCTACATACGAATGTAGCTACACACGGATGTTGAAAATTAAGTGGACTAATGAGGTAAGGCATGAGGAGGTTCTGCGCACAATCAGGGAAGAAAGGAATATGTGGAAGTCACTGAGAAGGAGAAGGGATAAGAATGGTAGGACTTCTGTTAAGACATGGTACTAGAGGGAGCTGTAGAGGGCAGAAACTGTAGAGGAAAACAGAAACTGGAATGCATCCAGCAAATGCCTGAGGATGTAGGTTGCAGGTGGCGCTGAGATGAAGAGGTTGGCACAGGAGACGAATTCTTGCCGGGCCGCATCAAACCAGTCAGAAGACTAATGACTCACGAAAAAAAGCAAAAAAAATGGAACCATGACTTTTCAAATTTCTGGTTCCGTAGTGTTCACACCTGTCAGCACGTGTCTTATTTGGAATAGAATTCTTATGTTATTCCAGTAGTATGAGGGTATTTCCTCCTGTCTCATTCGCCTCGTGTACCAGGTGGAATGATTTTGCCATGGCTGGCTCTTATAAGAGTCACCATAATTTTGAGGAAATGTCTTCTACCCCAGGCGTCTTGTTTCCACTCAAAGAATGGGATGCAATGGTCGAGCAGCTTCTGTCATATGCCACACATTTTTGTAAAAGCTTGAGGTGGTTAAAGAGCGACGCCAGTGGGTAGTTTGACAGGCATATGCTGACTCAGATTTCCTACCGTTGATTCTGAAAATATTTGACGTTTTAGAAAGAAGCATTTGAAGAATCATTTTATGGATGTCTTCAAATTGACTTCGATACTGAGGGGGATCCAAATGGCTAAAATGTAAAGTTGGTTGAGATCCTCTTTCCTCTGGGAAATGTCTTCCTCCTGAGGGAATACGCGTACTAACAGAAGTTGACATTTTTAATTTCCTTTAGATGTTTTCAAACTTACCAGTGAAACTTTAATGTATGATTTTCTGGTCCTGATTCGTTGGTATGGAAATTTACGGCCCCATAACCCATAATGGCCTTGGAAATACAAAATAAATTGAGCAGATCATTATTTACAAAGGCTACATACTGACAGGTATTACATTGTTCTGTTGGCAAGACCATTTTGACACCTACGGGGTTCGCGGGGAGTCAGTGTAAGAAACGAAAGGAATCTGTGCCGTACCTCGAACTAGTGTCCCAAGGGCCCATCTGTTCGCGATATGCATGTTACCTAACCGAAGACGATTTTAGCTCTCAGTTCGTTAGCCGACGACGCACTTGTGTAAAGGGAGGTGAAGAGTCGCAGAATGGAGGGGCGTCTGGAGGTGATCAGCACCTCGTTCAAAAATTGTCGGATGAGGCAAGATATAAGGACATATAATCAAATCCACGTAAATGCACGAAGCAGCCTACATTTTACTATATGACAGGCTGTCAGTTAAGGGAATGAGTCAGCATTCCATAGCGGTTTAATGCCGATACGTCACATAAATGTATCCATGTGGAAATCTGATAGATGTTGGACTCAGAGAAGAATCTTACGAACGTTTAAGTTATGGACGAAATAGTTTGTTGCCATTACCCTCGTTTGACCAATTCCTGAATGTTGTTAGATGGCCAGGAATGCATACGCAATTCCATCAACGAAAGAGACAGTTAAAGAAGAGCTGCAGGCTACGTCATGGATTTGTTTACTCCCCGCGAGAGTGTCAAAAAAATGCCCAAAAACCCTCTGACAGTGATGACAGAAGGAAGCTGTTGAGCATCGCGGGGAGTCCCATTCTCAAAAGTTTCCAGAATCAGCTATCCTACAATATACATCCCGCTTAATAACCACGATGGTAGAATTTTTCTAGAGCTTGAGCAAAGAGGTACTGGCAAAATTTCTTCGCGCAAATCATTCTCGAATAGTACAGGAAGAGGGAGTAATTAAAATGGCACGACTTCTCCACCAGACACCATCAGTCCGCTTTTGGGAAGTAGACGTAATGATTTTCTCAGATGCCTCTCGCACGGAAATCTCTTTTTACATACTGTCAGTAAAAGTTTTATTTTTAACTGTATTTGAATCAAATACAATAACCTTAGAAAAGTTTGTATTTGATTCAAATACAATCAAAAACAAAAACACTGCAGTGAATAATACACTTTTCTGAAATTACGAATACCAGTATGTTATTTTTTAAGATTTTTATATTACTCTTTCTCGTTATCCAACAAAAAATGTTATTAAAAGCAAAAGACCCAGAAGTTTTCTGAATGATATCACTTTTAACATTGGAACTGGACTTAAGTACAACGGCCAGTCCAAGGCGAGACACGATCTGTTATTCTTCTCCACCAAACAGTCAGTGTCGCCGTTTCTCATTTAATCTCTAACTCTACCCGGCCGTATGCGTCCATTACGAACGCGATAACATTCGTCCCAAGCAGCTATTATCTTCTCCCCTGCGGAGGCTATAAACTACCTCTACGGAGGAACAATAGCTGCAGTGGAGAGGAACAGCGTACCTTTAATCTTCTGGGCTCTATCTGTTCAGATAGGCATATGAAGACAATGGGGTCCAAGGAACGAGTTAGTGGGACACTGGTTCTCGAAACTACTTCTGTATCGAAGTGATTCAATTTAATCTCTACAAGTACTGCCAGTTACAAAATGCTGTTCATTAAACAAGTAACTTCACCACGAAGAGTTAATATCGCTGCCCCCTCTCAGAACCCGTGTAAAAGATATGACCTTTTTTTTATTTTGTTCTTTTTTTTTAATGCAGATGCATTCGGAGCTGTCAGTAAGGTCGGGATGAAAAGGAAACATAAATTTTGAACTGAAAGAATTGTAACATACAAGGGTTCGCTTTACCATAAAACCGAGGATGCAGGCTTTATACAAGATTCACGTAAGAGCATGTTCACTTATATACTATGATAATGAACAGAGATTTAACTTAACGGGTTCTGGTAATGTAATTTGGCGGGGCGGGGGGTAGGGGGTTTTACGGGTGAGAAGGCTTCTTTAAGACAGAATACTCCTCTTCCGTCAAAGAATGGTAGAGACCAGTCTCTCATTTCGTGGAGACAAAGTTACAATACCTGTTCGGCCATCCAGATAAAGGATTTTCTCTAAATCAATTAAAATGAGTACTAGTACAATTACTTTTAAAAGAACACGGCCGATTTCATTCCCTATTATTGCCAATCCGAGCCTGAGCTCCGTTTATAGAAACTTTGTCGTTCTCTGGATGTTAAAATCTGATCATCTTTGGCTGACGCAGCTCGTCGTCTGAAGATTCATAAAACAATACCGAATTTCTATATTGAAACTAAAGATACGTATAAGGCAAAAAGCTGTGGTTATATGAGGGTTATATTAGGCGGTAATTAGATAAAAACTGAACGATGGAGAAAACGAAGTTCATTCGGGAGCATAGCCAGCACAATACAGTCCCACTCACAAGAATGATTTTTGTCAATACCAAACATTTAGTTTTGAAAAGGCACCCAAATTTATCATTTTAGTCAACGTTCCTGGAGACAGAATTTATTCATTTCTCAACCAGAATGAAAAACAGGTCCTACCACACTATAAAAAAAAGGGGACTATATCCTGGAAATAGGGATGCAAAAGAAGGGAAATAGCTTTCCGACGTACTTGCGAGTTTCAGACACATCTAAATCAAAACACCTTGACATTTTCGCGGTTTTTCACTTGTCAGAATTAGTATCTGTGTTATGTAATATAATGCATCGTATCAAATAAAGAAATATGATACCTAATGTCATGTCGTACAACATGACACATGCCATCATGTAACCCAGCATGGCACTTGTCATGTCGTGCAATATGACACAGTATGTCATTAAATTTTAGGAAGCATGTATCCCCGCTTTGTGGTACTTCCTATTATAGATGCACCCCGACTCTCAGATACTTCATATAGTAGATAAATCCTACTCTCCACAAGCACATAAATTTGTGTCTATTTGTTCTTACACCATTCACCACGCATATATAACAGGGGGTGTGTTTGGGGGAGAAATGGTCCCCTCACAGAAAAACTCAACAACCCTCCAGAAATCGAAAAAATGTTTTAGCGTCCCCCGAGGCACAATTCTATTCCCAGAAGTTTTAGGCCCCCCCCCCCCCCCCCCCCAATCAGAAAAACTTTTTCAGCTATTACATGATACTCTTCAGCCATGTTATATATTGTTTACTATGGTTGGTGAATCATCTGGATTTTGGGTACAGGATCAGGTATTTTAGCCTATACATTACAAGGTGCATGGGTGCCAACATCTAGCAGCTAAGAGAGCTCACTGCGCTGGGGAAGTTGGATTAACTCATAAAAACTGCGAATACGTCACGATATTTTTATTTAAATGCCTTTGAAGCTGCCTGTTAAATCGAATAGCTATTCCCCACCTTTTACATCCCTAATTCTGACCAGGACATATTCTTTTTTTTTTGTGCTGTGGTAGGAGCATTTTTCATTCTGGTTCCCAACTTTTACTCTACCATAATTTTGACATTAGACCGCCATAGCTTAGCAACCGATGTAGATGTCTGTTGCCTTGAGCGGAAACTAATTCAGTATAGGTTTTTTTATACCTGTTTGGTATGGCTGAACCTATACAGTATAGTCCACTGCGATCTCGGAGCACCTAGGTCTCAACCCGCGGGAGGTTTTTGTTTTATTTTTTAAAATTTTCATATTTTCAATTTTTTTTTTAATTTTCATTATTTTGTTTTTTGTTTTATATGTTTTTTAAAATTTTGTTTCATAGTTCTTTTTAATTTTTTAGTTTTAGAGCTACGCACATTTTATACATATACGCATGAGGCTGTACACGCAAACAAATGAAAAATATCCATGAATACTTGATACTGTGCACAAAATAACAGCAATCATAAATACGATACCGAACGAAATATTAAATACCGCGCAAAGTTTATGATAATAATGTATGCAAAATAGTTCATAGCACGTAGATAAACTTACGATACTACCATATTACACATATAAACTTACTGAAAGGTTACTTTATTGCAAGCTGAACGATTCGCGCAATAAATAATAAACTATTGAAAATCATACTGGTTGTTACTATCTCCTATCTCAAAATATTTGTTCTTTTTTATTTAAAATGTGCAATAATAAAACCGAAAATTGAGAAACCGCCCCTATAAAAACTCATGTAAATAATTTTGGCGCGAAATGTTGCAACATCCAATCCGAATTAAGTATGAGTAATATTCGGTGAAATAAGCAGAAGAACTGCGCAACACTGCATGCACGACAAAATAGTATCAAATTTCCACTCCTGTACGAGAATTGATGAACTTCAACTTGTTTGGTCAGAAAATAAATTTTCTAAAAGATGGCACAACAGTTTTTGAAGAAAACGCAGTAAAACATTTTGTACTGGCTATAAATACGGTGACCTTTTTCTGACACTAACTTTTATACCAATTTTGGGATTAGTTTTATTTTCTGCGTGGTCATCTATAAAGCTCTAATTCACGATCAAACAGTATATCATTTTGTTAAAGTAGGCATTATTCTGGTTTGGTATATCCAAAGACTTTTCGATGATTTTAGGCCACTAGTGAATAAAGGCTTTAACGTGTAAACCAAAAAACGATAATCTACTGTAATAACCAGTCTTTAATTACATACAAGTGAAGCGATGCATTTTTACGACACACAATTCATGTTAAAACGTGTGTTTTTTTGCACGTAAAACCAGAACGATGAAAAATTTTTGCAAACATTTCTTATAATTACCTCAAGAATATGTCTTACATGAACATCCGTATCTCTTTAGACTGTATCAGCTCGCACGATTCGCTCAAAACAGGATTTTACATGCGTTTTATGTGCAAATTGAGACGTATATGTGGTGGCAACGGATAAGGCTTTCACAAAACAACAGGGCGATTATCTGTAACGCATATTTGTCTCTCTTATAACAAAATTTGCACCGATTCGCACAAGTTTGAAACTTAAAAATAGCGCACTTCAAGAAAAGCCTGTATTTTGCACGTAAAATCCAAAGGAGCATATACAAATGGTGCCATTACCTGAGGATTAATTTCAGCACAATTCAAATCTATTCGCAATTATTCTATTCGCACAATCTGGCTGAGCGCTAGCTCCGGTTCGTGTCTCGAACCTTGCTTAATATGCTATAACATGGTTACAGTAAAACACATGTTCGCCTGACGATACAAATGGCCACTGGTCCGGCCTGAAGCAAAAACTTTTCACCCCGTGTTCCTATTTCAAATACGAGTGTTGGAACTTAAATAGTGGCAACTATTTATTCACAACCGATACAGAAGAGTTACAATTTTGCACCTGTTACTGTCCTTCAAAGTAGTCACCAGCGTTGTGTAGAACCCGTTGCCAGCGATGTGGAAGGCGTAGTATACCGTTAGTAGAGCCTGTTCTGTTGCTGGACCGGTCTACTGCCTGTCGAATCTCTGGAACAGTTTTGAAGCGAATGCCACGAAGTGGCTCCTTCATCTTCGAATCAAAGTCACAACGACTAAGTCCGGGGAGTGTGGTGGATGGTACAGTACTTCCCAGTCCTACTGATTGAACAGAGCAGCCACAGCTTGCGCTGTATGCACGCGCGCGTTGTCGTGCAAAATGATGGGTGGGTTACGCAGAAAGTGTCGCCGCTTCTTTCGCAAAGCTGGTGGCAGGTGATGCTCCAAAAACGAACAGTAATACGACTTAAGTCTGCTGAGGTCATCGGTTCCTAGGCTTACACACTACCTAATCCAGCTTAAACCAACTTACGCTAACAGCACACACACATGCCCGAGGAAGGACTCGAACCTCCGACGGAGGGAGCCGCGCGGACAGTGACAAGATGCGCTAGCCGGCACCGCTACGCCGCGCAGCCGATAATTTGCGGAGAACAAATGACACGGGATAAACCCTTGTATGTTGGAATGTATAGAGAAACAAAAAACGACACCTGTAAAAGGAAACATGAAATCTGGGAGGATAAATACGAGGAAGTAAAATGCACGTGGGAAAAGTGGCAGCAGGGTGGAAAGTGGGTACAGAACTGTGGAAAGAGGTAAAAGAAAGAGCAAACCTGACGGTAATCATTCTGAGAGAGTGGGAAAAGCTTTTTAAAGGCCTGCTAACAGAAGGCAGGACAGAGTACAAGGAAATGAAGTGAGAGATAGCAGAGAATCAGGGTGGTGAAGAGATAGAGAAAATAACCACGAAAGAGGTATAGAAGGCGGCTACACAGGTGAAAATGAGGAAATCTCCGGGGTGTGGATAAGTACCAACATCGTTAGTGAGGTATGTTCCAAGTATTCCGTATGAATTCCTAATCAATTTATTTAATAAACCTGTTGTATGGAGAGGAATTTCCGTTAGAGGAACGTAGCGTGTCTCACAGATAAAAAGTTAGCAACAAAGTATGTAGCATTTATACTGGCGTAAGTGTCGCAAATCAAGTCAGCAGGCTCTACGGGAGGGTTTTAAAATCAAGAATAAAGAATTTATAATTGGAGTCGAAGAACAAACTGGCTTTCGAAGAGGCAAGTCATCTGCAGTTAACATCTTTACCTTAACGTAAATAATGAGGAAGATATTGGTCTTCATAGAACTTGAGAAGTCACATGACACACTGCTAATAAATACATTGTTCCAGGTTCTTTGGTCAGGGGAACTGCCAAAAATTTATATAAGAAGTTTCATAAACCTATACAAGTCGCAAAATATGTCATTAAAGTGAGGAAAGAAATTTGTAGAGAGGCCTTTCGAATAACTGAAGGACTGAAACAAGGACGCAGTCTGTCTCCCACATTCTTTAACATGTACGTGCAGAAGGCACTGGATCTCTAGTGTAGAAAGTGCATAGTTTTTTGTGTTGATGGACAGGTCGTTACAGCGAACGATAAACAGAGTATACGAGGGCTGTTCAAAAAGTATAAGAATTTATCTTTTACTGATTAAACCAACAATGGTATAGGAGGAAGCTCTCTATACTTGTACGTATACTTAGCAAAGAAGGGAAAGCAGAAACGTGGAAGGAGTATATACAGGGTCCATGTAAGCGTGATGTTCTTGAGGGCAATGTTATGGAAATGGAAGAGGACGTAGATGAACATGAAATGGGAGATATGATACTACAGGAAGTTTTTGACAGAGAACTGAAAGACCTAAGTCGAAACAAGGCCCCGGGAGCAGACAACATTCCATTGAAATTACAGCCTTGGTAGAGCCAACCGTGACAAAACTCTACCATCTGGTGAGCAAGATGTATGAGACAGGCGATATATCCTCAGACATCAAGAAGAATATAATAATTCCAATCCCAAAGAAAGCAGGTGTTGGCAGGTGTGAAAATTACCCAAGTATCAGTTTAATAACTCACGGCTGCAAAATACTAATACGAATTCTTTACAGACGAATGGAAAAACCGGTAGAAGCCTACCTAGGCGAAGATCAGTTTGGATTCCGCATAAACGTTGGAACACGTGAGGCAATACTGACCTCACGACTTATCTTAGAAGATAGATTATGGAAAGACAAACCTACGTTTCTAGCATTTGTAGACTTAGAGAAACCTTTGTTGACTGGAATATTGTCTTTCAAATTTTTAAGGGGAGCGACAGGCTATTTACAATTTGTACAGAAACCAGATGGCAGTTATAAGAGTTGAGGGGCATGAAAGGG
This sequence comes from Schistocerca serialis cubense, assembly GCF_023864345.2. Lineage (NCBI taxonomy): Eukaryota > Metazoa > Arthropoda > Insecta > Orthoptera > Acrididae > Schistocerca > Schistocerca serialis. The sequence continues at coordinate 284,906,054 of NC_064643.1, read as the reverse complement.
AAGCAGTGGTTGGGAAGGGGTGAGACAGGGTTGAAGCCTTTCCCCGATGTTACTCAGTCTGTATATTGAGCAAGCAGTACAGGAAACAAAACAAAAATTTGGAGTAGGAATTAAACTCCATGGAGAAGAAATAAAAACTATGAGGTTTTCCGATGACATTGTTATTCTCTCAGAGACAGCAAAGGACGTGGAAGAGCAGTTGAACGGAATGGACAGTTTCTTGAAAGGAGGATATAAGATGAACATCAACAAAAGCAAAACAAGGTAACGGAATGTAGTCGAATTAAATCAGGTGACGGTCAAGGAATTAGAATAGGAAATGAGACCTTAAAGTAGTAGATAAGTTTTGGTATTTGGGGAGAAAAATAACTGATGATGGTCGAGGTAGAGAGGATATCAAATGTAGACTGGCAATAGCAAGGAAAGCGTTTCTGAAGAAGAGAAATTTGTTAACATCGAGTATCCGTTTAAGTGAGATGAAGTCTTTTCTGAAAGTATTTGTATGGAGTGTAGCCATGTATGGAAGTGAAACGTGGACGATAAATAGTTTAGACAAGAAGAGAATAGAAGCTTTCGAAATGTGGTACTACAGAAGAATGCTGAAGATTAGATTGGTAGATCACATAACTAATGAAGAGATACTGAAGAGAATTGGGGAGAAGGGGAATTTGCGGCACAACTTGACTAGAGAAGGGATCGGTTGATAGGACATGTTGTGAGGCATCAAGGGATCACCAATTTAATATTGGAGGACAGCGTGGAGGCTAAAATTCGTAGAGGGAGACCAAGAGATGAATATTCTAAGAAGATTCAGAAGGATGTAGGTTGCAGTAGTTACTCGGAGATGAAGAAGCTTGCACAGTATAGAGCAGCAGTGAGAGCTGCATCAAACTAGTCTCTGGACTACAACTACTTAGTGCGCATGCCTGACTTTTTTCGCGAGTGCAGAATCAACCAGTAGCTGGCTAGTCGTTGACAACTCAAGACGTAGACCTGTAAGTGACAGTAGTCGGAGTCTATGTTAAGGAAAAAATGATAGACAAAGTCGAACAACGTTAGTGTTTAAAACGTTTTGTTTTTAGCTTGGTGACTCTCAAGTTCAAACCATCTGAAAGATTCGACAGGTGCTTAGGGACGAAGCAATGGGTACAGGAGTGGTGCAACCGCTTTAAAGATGAGCGCTCATCAGTGGAGGGTGAGGCACCTTCTGGTAGGCCATCAACATCCGCAAAAGAGATTGTTATGGAGATGCAGGATCAGAGAACTTGCAAGTGAGGTTAAAACAAGTATTGGAAACATTCATTCCATTTTAATGGAACATTTGGGCCTCAGGAGGATCTCAGAAAAATTTGTGACAAAATTGCTGACAACTGAGCGAAGCAACTTTGTTTGGAGATCGCACAGAACGTGCTGGATACTGTGAACGGTAACCTCTATTTTATTAACACAGTAATCACTGGTGAGGAAACCTGGGTTTATGGGTATAGGTATGACAAAGCTCCTGTCATTGCGACGACGACTCCGATGGTATTGGCCATCGCGAGTTCGCCCAAGAAGGCGCTCGTATCATTAAGGAGTACTACCAAGAGACTCCTAGGGAGTTCTTGAAGAATATAAAAAGTGCAGTTGAAAATTAATTTTGAGAAAACGGGATATTTATGTTGCAGAGAGAAGGGAAGTAATTTGGTCTTTGCAGGACATTAAATTGAACTGTCTAAACAGTTTAAGTACATGGTCAGTATCCTCTCAAATGATGCAAGATGTGACAGATATACAACAATGGATCAGGCAAAAAGGGCGGCTGTGTAAAAATTATATCCTGTACTTTGGTCCCCAAATATGTTTAAAGCTTAAAATGCGATTACAGAAATCTATCGTGGGCGTGAGTCTCTGAAACTCACAGAAAGAAATAAAAAGACACTTAGAGCTCTACAAGTGGGCCACCCGAAAAGAGCATGTAGAATTTCACGACTTCACTGCGTGGGAAATGAGGAAATAAGAGAAAGGGCGCTAATTCATTATAGTATTACGGATAGATTAGAAGAAAGACAGCTTGGATGATTAGGGTATTTTTTGAAAAATGGAAGAAAACAGATGGTCAAAGAGAGCACATTCATGGCAACCTCCTGGAAGGAGAAGAAGAGGAAGACCACGAAAAGGGTAGTCAAAGGGTATCGAAGAAGCGATGGAGAGAAGAAGAATAGAACAGGATGAGGAAGTATGGCGAAATCGAGACGTTTGGCGACAGAGATGCGGGATGCGGCGACATCCCGCATTAGGTACAAAATCACTTGTCATATAAGTATGATAACATTCCGAAAAAGCAGCTTTGACTTCAAGCAGTTTTAAAGTAATAGTCTGCGGAAATGTAGACCTAACGATCATTACTCATTTCTGGGAGTATCAGAAATACGAGTGAAACGTGGGAATGATCATCTTCGCAGTTTGGTAGCTCTTCCCTGAGAACATGAAGTGGCATAACACCGAATCAGAATTGAGAGTGCCATTCAATCTCTCAACCATTCAGCACTTGCACCAGTAAGTGCTCGTGGAGTCATGAGAATGGTCCATCCCATGGTCAACAGTACAGAAAATTTTGCCCTACAAGGCACAGACGGTGCAGCAGTTGGAACCTCAAGGTCACCACCAATGTTCTGAATTTGCTCTTCGGTTTCTGGCATGGATCCAAGTTGTTACATCTGGACTCCTATGGAGTGAAGAGGCCTATTTTGTGCTACAGGATGCAGTGAATACACAGAACTGCCCAATCTGGGGTACTATGAAACCAAGTGTCGTGCACAAATTGCCACTGCACTTGCTTTATGTGACTGTGCAGTATGTGTTCACAAGCACCTCTATTGTCGGTCCGTTCTTCTTTGAAGAGAATACACACAGACTGCCTGACTGGGACACCGTGACGTCTGCACGATATCAGGATCTCTTTGTACAGCATGTCATTCCCACTTGGAAGAGCTCAACTGTGTGGGAACCACTGTTTTCATGCAAGGCAGGGAAACACCCCATGTCGTTTGCCTGGTGACAAATCTGCTTCATGAACCTTCCACGAACATCTTATCTCCAGAGGTTTTCCAGATGCATAGCCTGCAAGATCACCTAATCTCAGTCCATGTGACTCTTGCTCCAGGGACATTTACCAGGGACACGTTCAGTATCTACCTGATCTGAGGACCAGCATACAGGAATACGTTGGTCAGATTCCACCAGAACTGCTGCGAGCAACTACTGATCACGTCGTTTGACGGATGCAGCAACTAATCGACGTCTCTGGTGGTCTTATTGAACAAAGTATGTTAGAGGATGTTAAAAATTAAATCAACATTGTACTTTTCTCACTTGTTTGACCATTTCTGCCCACGTCCCGTTCATAATCAATTACATATGGAAACATTTCTATATGTCTTTCTTGTGTTCACAGCGCCAGATTTACAACTGTGTCCAAAACTAGATCTAGTTTATTTCCAGCACAAGGCGGTTCCGCATTAACTCATTAGAATATCTACCATGTTTCGCTGCTATACGACAATTACAGCCCTCACTGGTCCTCTGAGAGTAGCTGCACTTCCATTATAATCGCCTCGTAGTTAATGGTAAATAGCTGGAAAATTCATTAGCAGGCATGAAGTAAAAGTGGCGCTTTTTGTAGAACAGTGGCTCGCAGCATTTCTGAGACCATCTCCTCTGAATGAAATCATACGAGTATATCATCCAAAACTCTAAATAAAATCTGGGACATAATTAAACATTGGACTCTAAAAAAGGAGAGCTCAGAGTTTTAAAGTTACAAATTATTTATAATAGGTCTGTTTCGTTAATTCTCAACAACTAAAAATCACACGTTTTCTATGTTTCCTTTGAACCAAAAAGTAATGAGTTGGTAGGGTGTTTCGTTCTGGTTATTGCTAACAATCATTTTTCTTTTGTTTTCGTTGGAAACGTAAGTGAAGGTCTACTTTCACATCTGTGAGCCGTAGCGTATGGAATCGGCGTTCTTAAAGAGTTCTTCCAGCAAGTTGTGTTGCTTTTGCAAGGCTTTCCTTTTGGTTCGAATTTCATTAACTGAAATTTTTCGTTCATCTATGGAAGCTGGTCTTAGTACCAAATCTGAAACACTAGTTATTGTTAGAATTTATTACTTGCGACACGTGATTCCTACTACTGGACGGACAGCAAAAGAAATAAACAGGCACTGAGTGCTGTTGGTGATGGCTCTGAGCACTATGCGACTTAACGTCTAAGGTCATCAGTCGCCTAGAACTTAGAACTAATTAAACCTAACTAACCTAAGGACATCACACACGTCCATGCCCGAGGCAGGATTCGAACCTGCGACCGGAGAGGTCGCTCGGCTCCAGACGCTGTTGGTGAAATCAATAAATTTTCAAAATGAAGTTTTTAATGTGGATGAAACTGAACGTCAACAAGTAGTTCATATTAACAGTTTTGCCTCCTGACAGTGAGACGTGGTCTTTTCACACGAAAACCATTCAAAATTTGATGGTTTCTCACTTTCTCACCAACTGCATGTTACTGGTAGACAGAGACAGGAAAGGAAATAAATGGGTTAGGGAACAGATTAGAATGGGACACGTGGCTATAAGAGTGATGAAAAAGGCTGTAGGTGAGGTCAACAGTAGCCAGGAAGATGGACGGCACTTGGATAAAGGAAGTCCTTTTCTAGACTCCAAGAAATAAGGAGATCCTGAAAACACAAATTTATGGATTATAGACAGATGATATTAAAAGACGTACAGAAGCAATAATGATTCACATCGCTGAAGATTGCACTGCTTGGAAATTATCTAGGAGAGGCTTTTATCCAGCAAGTGAATGTCAAATACTGGTGATCTGTTGAACACTAGGGGACAGAGTTTTGATAATGGAGAGTATTTATAATAAATTAAAGAGGTCACTAAGGTTTCATCGAACCGATTTTTTATTTACCCCACATAAATTTCCATTTTACTCCTCAGGAAGTAATTCCCTCCAGTTGGGAACAGGTTCTCTTCAGAAGCCTTGAAATTCCAATATTTCATTAAGGTGGTTCATTCAGGCAACGGCATAAGCCATCGCCCCCCCCCCCCCCTTTCCCCTGCTCTTTACGTTTTTCATATTTTCACAAAGAGGTTGTTTCGTTATGGCTGTTCATAAAAAGGAAAACAGGAGAACGCACATCGCCTTTTCGTGCATATATAAAGCACGTGCAGAAAGTAAGTTCCGTTTGTATTTATTTTCGTGGCAGTGCTACAGTCGCAGTACGACATATGTACTGTAGTTGTTGTGAGTCGAGGAGTTTTTGGGACTGATGAAGCGAACGGAGATTCCAGACGAAAACTCGAAAAAAAAAAAAAAATACAATCTACGCGCTCTCAAGCAGAAGCGGTGGAGCAGGAGCACGAAATTAAAAATATCTGCAAATAAAACTAAATATAGACAGCTTAAGGGTAAAGTCTCAATAAATAGTGATCCAGGGTAGATAATAGCACAGTTACTCGAAGCAGTGAATGCAGGTAATTTAGGGGTTGTCCTCGACGACAGGAGAAACCTTTCAGCACACGTAGATACGGTCCGTCTAAAGTAGAAATCACCAAACCGCTACTAATAGCTCGCGGGATCATTTTCGGTAGATCACGGTAACGCTCAGGTAGGCTAATCCGGATTGCTCCATTCAGTTCAGACCGCGCTCTTGACAGCTGCTTGCTTCTCCTGCGCAACTGCCATCGTCAGTCAAGAATACTACTCTGGTCAGCCTCATAACTGACTGCATACGCCTGTGGTTGTGGACGTTAATCTTCGTGGGTACATCAGACATTTTCTCGCGTAAGCAGTTTAATTTAAGCTAAAAGTATTCGGAATGAAAATCTCATTACTTCTTTGTGCAGGAAAAGGACAAATATGTGTGTTTACTGTTCGGCACAAATTTATGAGTTGTAAAGGAAGGGAACGTCGAACGTCTCTTCAAAATCGTTCACTCAAGGACTGAAAAGGATTTCCTATTGGATTTTGCTTTAAAGATAAAGAGGTAAGGCAGCTAAAATCCACAGATAATACTCAGCTGTCAACATTTTTAAAACCGTTAGACAAGTATAAAGCTGCAACTGAGATGCCATTCCGAGTTTCAAAAATCACTGCACAGAATAAGAACTATAGTGGATCAAATACACTGACGCGATGTGCGTATATTAATCTATCATAAGTTAAAACGTACTGACGTGAAATAGTATTAATACAGGTAGCAGACCTGAGAGGCAATTTATTTACTACGTTTACATGCGCTCCCAAAACCAGATTTCACAAACCTATTTACCAATATGACTTCTGGTTGTCCGTGTAAACACTCCGAAACTGAGTCTGCAAATTCGTTTCTAGGTGCCGGTTTTCCACTTCCACAATCGATTTTCGCTCCCACTGATTTTGAAACGAGCTTGGGCTGTCAGGTTACGTCTTGTTTCCAAAATATTCGACTAATATGGACGGAGTGAGTTATTGTGCAATGATGGAGAAGCAGAAATATTAGACTGAGCATGAATATGTCTACTTCTAATATTTAATTGAAGTATTACGACTGTGCTCTCTAAATCGGAAATTGGAGCAGCTGTTTTCCTGACACCATATTTAACTAGGCTAGCGAATATGTGATTATGACATATGACATGATTTAACGACACACGACACAGTTAAAGTCCTACCCTGTTCAGCAATTGGAGCCAGGGCTGGTGATGTGTGTCCGCCATGGCAGAGAGTGCACGAAACTTTAAAGCAGCCGAGCGGAGCGCCACTGAGAGGCATAAGTGGCCGTGACTGACAGCCGAAGAGTTCAAAAATGGTTCAAATGGCTCTGAGCACTATGGGACTTAACATCTGAGGTCATCAGTCCCCTAGAACTTAGAACTACTTGAACCTAACTAAGGACATCCACATCCATGCCTGAGGCAGGATTCGAACCTGCGACCGTAGCAGTCGCACGGTTCCGGACTGCAGCGCCTATGACCGCTCGGCCACACCGGCCAGCAGCAGAAGGCAGTCTGGTGTGTGGCAGCATCGAAGGCCGTGGCCAGCTGCAGTAAAACAACATGTCGGGAGCGACGTCAGTCCATGGACGGGTGCGCCATCCCGTGTGGTATTCATTCCATAGTGGTTCGTTCCCGGTTGGGGGGGGGGGCAGCAGCAGCAGCGAATGGTCTCGGAGCGCAGCTTGGAGGGACGGGGTGAGGGCTAAATAACACAAGCCAGAAGATCTGTGTGGAAGGAGGACCGTCCGGCCAGTGTTGTCTGCTGGGGCTGTTGATATTTTTAAAAATATCCGGAATCCGATACATCGATATGCAAGAGAACATCCTTTCCGACCTCCGATATATCGCTAAGAATTATCGATATATACACGTACAGACGGGAAAAATATTGACGTGCCAGCGAAAAAAAAAAAAAAAATCTGCTGTTGATTGTAGATATACTGCCAGTTTTATTAGAGATATATATATATACAAGTACTGATTTATTGGTAGATATTCCGTACATCAACAAGCTACTATTAGCAGCCTGCTTATCCCCCTCAGAGCAGGAATTGAAAGAAAAACGATGCCCGTTCACGCTTAGCGATAACTATTTCGCTACCAGTGGTAACTGCAGGTAAGGTGTTGTCTGGAACATTTCATATCGACTTCCCCGTTTTTCTTTTTTTTTCAGTTCTGCAGACGCCAGCGAGCTAGAGGTTGTAGTGTCAAAATTGCTTGGTGAAGCTATTTCTTCACATCGAATACCTTGTCAGTCCATTCACTCCGCCGGCACCCCCCCCCCCCCTGCCCCATTCCCCCAACCCACTGCAATCGGACTTCTTTCTGGCATCTTGCTTAACACAGTCAAAGAGAAAAACTGGACGGAATGATGCCTCAAAAAGTACTAAAAATCCTCCTCACAGTGAAATTAAAATTATGTTCTTCTAAAATTTGAAAAGAACAACTTCAAATATTCATCGAAAATTGTAAAAAAAAACATAATATAAAATAAAAATATCGGCACGCAATATCGTCGTTTCGATATCGAATTATCGATGTGTGTGTGAAAACAGCCGATTTATGTATCGATACTTCTAGCCGATATACCGATATATCGATATCCTATCAGAAGCCCTATTGTCTACAACAGGAGTGTCCCGGAGGCAGCTAGGCGAGCAAGAGCGTTCGTGTTCGCTCGTCGCTTGATCAGTTATTGCTCGCGATAAAAAACGTCGGCCAGACGTCATTACGTAACGCTGGGGAAGTGCCTTCAGAGGAACGACCACAATTATTTTCGGCGTAGCCCTCGATGCAAATTTGAGATCCGGTTTCAGGATTTTGAAAAGTAATATGAGAAATTTACTCTCTTTTCACTTCCGTTTTCGGCTGTCGTAGTCAGTGTGGAAACTGTGCAACAGTTACAACTCACATATCTGTGCTGAGACACGCAGTTCTGTTACAAGTTCTGTAATAAAATTAGTCCCGCACTCTGTTATAAAAATTACCCTCAAGACAAATTTCCCCAGCTGCAGTTGTGTCTATGTTTCTACGCAGCTTTTTTCCGCTATGAAGAGAACGAAATCTACCCTCAGATACCTGCTGACACACTTTAACTTAAAAGCTTTTTGTCAAAAAATGGTACCAGATACTGATGCCTTATTGAAAAGCAAAGTTAAGTAATATTCATTGTCATCCTGAGTTTTCATTTTTAACCTTTAAATAAAATGGTTACAAAATACAAATTTTTGTCAGTTTAAATTTCATCCTAAAACAGCATTCATTATAGAGCTGTGTCAGTCCTAAGAAATATCATGTCTCGTAGTTAGGTGGCCCATTCTTCGCTTCATCAAAATATTAAAAGAGACGTAAGTTTCATTTCATTGCCATTTATCATTCATGTAATGATCTTAGAAAATAAATTTTCCGTGAAACACATTAGTAAGCGACCGTGAAGCGATAAATCTCTGTATAACATTACAACCGGCTGTAGAATCTTGTGAAGCTACCTTTTTCCAATTCCGCTCCCCTGCGTTCCCCCTCACCATTCCTTTCCCCACCGTATGTCGCCGCGAGTCGTCCGGTTGCGCACTGCTGCGGTGCGGGCGCGAGGTACTGTAGTTCATACGAGCAGTTCGGTGAACAGGCCAGCTCTAACAGTGCAGCAGTTGGTGGGAGCACAGTGAAGCCGCAGTGCGTGGTGACGTTTTTCAGGGAAGTCGAACTGCTGGCAACCTATACGGCGTCGCCGTGCGTGTCGAGGACAGGGCGGCCGCTGCTGTCTGGGGGACTGGACGATGCTGTCTGACTGGACAGCCAGCGAGGAAGAAGGCGATAAGGGAGCAACAGAGACGGCAGTGGGGCACTACGCACAGTTCGCATGGCCAGTAGCGGGGCAGCGAGCTGTGCGAGTCCGGGCATGGCTAGCGGCAACTTGTTATCAACGCGCCGGCGTCGGTTCCCAGTCTGCGTGAGGCGACGGCGCCAGGCGTCTTGGCTCTGTTGATCATAGTCCTGTCTGCACACAAGTGAATTCTGCGTGTGGTGTGTGCGCTTGAACGGTGGTGCCAGTGATGCTCACGGCAGACGTTATACAGTCGCCTATGGTCAGGCTGTGATTCACCTTTAAACTGTTCTAGGTTAGAGCGTTCTTCAGCTTACTGTTGTCTAAATAACAGTGCCACTACAAGGTAAAGTCGAGCTAGTCTGAAATACGTAGCAGCTCTGGAAGGTTCTATGTTAAATTAGACCTCTGTAGGCGCGCTCTTACGTTATTGTTAGGTTATATTTAGTAGGGAAACTCTTCTTATATGTATTCTGTTGGCCTAGTGTTGTTTTGCATTTGGTGAACCAGCCTAGCCTTCCCCATATTCCAGCATTGTATAGGCATTCTGTTTAAACTGACTATTTCTTGCCACTTTTAGTTTCGATTTTTCGAATCTGTCTCAGCACTTGGACGTCTACTGCCACATCTCATTTGTATTTTACTATCTGAGTACCTGGCATTGCCCAGGTGTGTATTCATCCCAGTCTTCTTTTAGTCCACTCCTCCTTGCCCTTCTCTTTTATCTGCTCTTTCCCTCTCTCCTTGTTCATCTTCTCCCCATCCTCTCCCTACTCGTCTCCTCCCCTTTCCTTTCTGTGTCCACGTCCTCCTCTTCCCGTTCTCTGTCCATCTCCTTCTTTTCTCTTTCTCTATTGCGTCCTTCCCCTCTGAATGTTCATCTCCTCCTCTCTCCTCTCTCTGCTTCTCTTTTCCCCCTGTCTCTGTCCACCCTCTTTTTTATTCCCCGTCCAACTCCTTCTCTCCCCTCTCTATGTCCACACCCCCTTCCCTATCTCTGTCCATTTCCTTCTCCTCCTCCTCCTATCTGTGCCTATGTCTTTCCTGCTCACTACTTGTCCATCTCTGGTGATTCGTACCCGTACAGTTTTACTTTCCAGATTGCAACTAACACGTGTATCAAATCTGATTGAAATCGTTCCAGGAGATTAGGATGGGCGTCTTACCCGTGGATTCGTCCACATACGCACATTTAAAATATGTTTCACATACTACATTTAACATGTTTCACACGCATTTGTATACACATTACACCTGTATGTCTAGCGAATTCCTCCCTGCAATTTTTTCACGCAGCTCACGTCATGTCTCCTGAGATGCACAATGTTGGACTACGATATTATTTTGCTGGTACATCCACTGGTATATGTGCCTACTGTTTGCATAATGAATTGTGAGGAGAGTCAGTAATAAAGAAGTAATAAACTAAAACCTCATGTATGATGCGACACTTTTTCACGCATCTCAGTGTTTATGACGTCATATCTACTGAAGTACGTGTCGGACAATGTTGTAATTTTTCTGGTACTTTCAGTAGTGTATGTGAATACGGTCTGCAAAATGCGTCACGAATACAGTTCGTAATAAATAGGTAATTAACTAAAACATCACACTTCATGCAGCAGTTTTACTGTATGATCAGCGTAAATGTAGTATAATATTTATTTTGTGGTGGTCGCAGGCGTGGAAAAAAGTTTCGTAAAGGTTTGAAATTATGTGTAAAGTTTGGTGCAACATTCTGAGTGCTCTCATTCTCAAATAGTGGATAACTGAAGTATGGGTATTCGCATGTCGTCGGCTACACTGCTTTTCAACCCCCCTCCCCCGTCCCCTTTTGAGAGGTAGCTGGTCCTTGGTCCAGCAGCGACTCTTTCCAGACAGTAAGTGATACTGCACCAAGTTTCACTGAAATCGCCTCAGTGCTTTAGGAAGAGATATGGAACAGGGTGGTCCATTGATAGTGACCGTTCCAAATATCTCACGAAATAAGCATCAATCGAAAAAACTACAAAGAACGAAACTCGTCTAGAGGGAAACCAGATGGCACTATGGTTGGCCCGATAGATGGTGATGCCCTAGGTCAAACGGATATCAACTGCGTCTTTTTTAAATAGGAACCCCCATTTTTATTACATATTCTTGTAGAACGTAAAGAAATATGAATGTTTTAGTTGGACCACTTTTTTCGCTTTGTGATGGATGGCGCTGTAATAGGTACAAACGTTTAAGTACGTGGTATCACGTAACATTCCGCCAGTGCGGACGGTATTTGCTTCGTGATACATTACTCGTGTCAAAATGGATCATTTACCAATTGCGGAAAAGGTCGATATCGTGTTGATGTATGGCTGTTGTGATCAAAACGCCCAACGGGCGTGTGCTATGTATGCTGCTCGGTATCCTGGACGACACCATCCAAGTGACGTCATTTAAGGAAACAGGAAGTGTTCAGCCACATGTGAAATGTCAACCACGACCTGCAACAAATGATGATCCCCAAGTAGGTGTTTTAGTTGCTGTCGCGGCAAATCCGCACATCAGTAGCAAACAATGCTACATCAACATCGACTGCACCCGTACCATATTTCTATGCACCAGGAATTGTATGGCGACGACTTTGAACGTCGTCTACAGTTCTACCACTGGGCACGAGAGAAATTACGGGACGATGACAGGTTTTTTGCACGCGTTCTATTTAGCAACGAAGCGTCATTCAGCAACAGCGGTAACGTAAACCGGCATAACATGCGCTATTGGGCAACGGAAAATCCACGATAGCTGCGACAAGGGGAACATCAGCGACCTTGACGGGTTAATGTATGGTGCGGCATTATGGGAGGAAGGATAATTGGCCCCCATTTTATCGAACGCAGTCCAAGTGATGCAATGTGTGCTGATTTCCTGCGTAATGTTCTACCGATGTTACTACAAGATGTTTCACTGCATGACAGAATGACGATGTACTTCCATCATGATGGATGCCCGGCACATAGTTCGCGTGCGGTTGAAGCGGTGTTGAATAGCATATTTCATGACAGGTGGATTGGTCGTCGAAGGACCATACCATGGCCCGCACGTTGACCGGATCTGATGTCCCCGGATTTCTTTCTGTGGGGAAAGTTGAAGGATATTTGCTATCGTGATCCACCGACAACGCCTGACAACATGCGTCGGCGCATTGTCAATGCAGGTGCGAACATTACGGAAGGCGAACTACTCGCTGTAGAGGAATGTCGTTACACATATAGCCAAATGCATTGAGGCTGAAGGACATCATTTTGAGCATTTACTGCATTAATGTGCTATTTACGGTTAATCACGCTGTAACAGCATGCGTTCTCAGAAATGATAAGTTCACAGAGGTACATGTATCACATTGGAACAACCGAAATAAAATGTTCAAACGTAGCTACGTTCTGTATTTTAATTTAAAAAACCTACCTGTTACCAACTGTCCGTCTAAAATTGTGAGCCATATGTTTGTGACTATTACAGCGCTATCTATCACAAAGCGAAAAAAGTGGCCCAACTAAAACATTCATATTTCTTTACGTACTACACGAATATGTAATAAAAATGGAGGAGGGGGGGGTCCTATTTAAAAAAATGCAGCTGATATCCGTTTGACCTATGGCAGCGCCATCTAGTGGGCCAACCATAGCGTCATCTGGTTTCCCCCTTCAAGCTAGACAAGTTTCGTTCTTTGTAGTTTATTTCGTTTGATGCTTATTTCGTGAGATATTTGGCCCAGTCACGATCAATGGACCACCCTATATACATACATATATATTTACATCCACTTTTGTAATTCGTACGTACTTAGGATGCTCAGCAGCCTTGTTTTCTTATTGCTCTTTTCCAGTTTTAAAGCCAATTACTTAGTCTTTATTGTTAAAGATACACTTATTTAAGGTATTAAAAGTTTTGCCAAGATGACGCTTAATGTTTTGTTTAGTAGCGTTGAGTGCAAGTAAAATTTCCTCATTTTATTACGCAAGCCTGTGCACACTGATTAGATGGGTTACATCATAAATAATGTTGACTCTGAGAACTATTTCCGTCGCCACTCCCTTTGTTTCCTGCGCCACAAATATTATTTAAGACAATATTGCGTATTATGTTGCTTATGAAATGAGGTGCCATGGTTTACATTTATTATGATAATGTATTTTCCATTTAGTTAAATTTCGTTTTTTTAATTATAGGCTTATATGTGTGAATAAAACACTGACACTACTAGAAATAGTGGAGTGACCAAAAATTAATGACAGATATTGCACATATACTTACCAAATCAGTATGAACTGCAGAACTTTTAACCTCCAAATTTCCCTACCTTCTTCGCGATCACGTTATGTTTAAGTTCTGTTACAGTTCAGCAGTAGCTTAATTAATATAATAAACCACAAAGTGAAGCAAGAAGGTTTCCTCGTCCACGCAAGACTGCGGCAAGAAGTTTCACGTTTAAGCTGTGAGCGCAAATATTCATTAGTCAGGCTCGCCTTTCCGCTGAACTGCCAGAGAGTAATCTAGCGTTAGCTACAATTACCGTGGGTCCGAAACGCGCGTAAAAGTGAAATGTGAAACTTTTACGTGATGGAGACTAACGAGACCGTACATTATAAAGTAACTTTTGCAGCAAAATGAAGGATACAAGGAGAAAGCGAGCGTCATCTACCTACAGTGGGATATCAATCCGGCAGCATAAAAAAGTAGAAAACAATGAAACGAAACGAGGGCTTCTCAGCCACGCATGTCTGACTATGTGAAAGGGCAAACATAATTAAAAACCAGACATTAACTAACGGCAAATCCGTTGAGGCATGATGGTTACATTTGCTTCAGTCCACCTTACAAACTATTCGCGCTGTGGGTGTGCTTTATTTGGAAACAGAGATAAAATATTCAAAGTTACAGACTTTTACTGTACAACGCATGCAAAGAGTAATTGGAAAATTCCTATTACGAATGTATTGCGCTACTACTGGACAAGGCGCATGAAATGTTTTGAATAAGTGTCCACATATAGAAATGTATTTCAGCTGTCAGATAAGTAAATCGAAATGTGTGTAAACATCATTCCTACAGGGTATCCACAAACTTTCGGATTAAAACTACAACTGAATACAGTTTTAATGATAATAGGAAACTGTTTCATTACGCTGAAGTATGAGGCGTGTTTTTAAAGACCGGACGAGATTTGGCGCATGCACCCTGCGTGCCGTACTCTATTGCCAAGCCGCAGACGCCGTTACAGAGTCATTCGATGTTTTTACGTTTGTCTGTCAGTATTTGAAATGCCTCCTCTTACTGTGAATCCTTGTGACTGCGAAATACGCACAGTCATTCGTTTTCGTAGTGCTAACGGCGTGAAAGCGGTTAAAATTCATCGTCAGGTCACTGAACTGCGTATAGGAATCACTATGAGCAACGGGATGGTACGAAAGTGGATGAGAGCCTTTAAAGATAGCCGCACGAACGTGCATGATGAGGAACGAAGAGGGCGGCCATCAGGCATTACTGACGATTTGGCACAGAAAGTTGACGAAAAAGTGAGAGACAACAGACAGTTCACGATTCAGGCATTATGTGATGATGAGTTCCCCAAGTATCAAGAAGTGTGATTTATGTAATCATAAAAAGCATTCAAATGAACGGAAGTTGTGCTTACGCTGAGTACAAGAGATACTGACTGAGATGCACAAAAACAAACGTTTAGCTAGTTCTGTGAGGAACGTGACGAATTTTTAAACCAAATTGTCATAGGCGACGAAACATGGGCGGCTTACTTTGGAAATTTGCGGTAATGTCTTAAGGGACCAAACTGCTGAGGTCATCAGTCCCTAAGCTTATGCATTTCTTAATCTAACTTAAACTAACTTACGCTAAAGACAACACACACAACCAAGCCCGAGGGAGGACTCAAACCTCCGACGGGGGGAGCCACGTGGGCCATCATATGACGCCCTAGACCGCGCGGCAGGCGGCTTATGTTACACCTGAATCGAAGCAGCAATTCACTGAATGGTGGTATTCAACATCATTCAAGAAAGTGAAATTAAACCAAAAAAATTCAGTCCGGAAACTCATTTTTGGAACAGGAAGTGATTCTGCCTCGTGGTGACGCCATAAATTCTACGGCTTGTGGTGAGACATTTAAAAAATTGCGCCGTGCAATCCAATAAAAGGCGTGGCATGCTGAATAAGTGGATCGTTTTGCTTCAAGACAATGGCTGTCCACACGCAGCCAGTCGAATTCAAGAGCTGATCGTATCAGTTGGCTGGGAACAACTTTATCGTCCTCCGTATAGTCCCCATCTAGCGTCTAGTGATTACCTTATTGCCGCGCGTGATTAGCCGAGCGGTCTGAGGCGCTGTAGTCATGGACTGTGCGGCTGGTCCCGGCGGAGGTTCGAGTCCTCCCTCGAGCACGGGTGTGTGTGTTTGTCCTTAGGATGATTTAGGTTAAGTAGTGTGTAAGCTTAGGGACTGATGGCCTTAGCAGTTAAGTCCCATAGGATTTCACACGCATTTGAAAATTTTTTGGCCGTGCGGTTCTAGGCGCTACAGTCTGGAGCCGAGTGACCGCTACGGTCGCAGGTTCAAATTCTGCCTCGGGCATGGATGTGTGTGATGTCCTTAGGTTAGTTAGGTTTAATTAGTTCTAAGTTCTAGGGGGCTGATGACCTCAGAAGTTAAGCCGCATAGTGCTCAGAGCCATTTTTTGAACATTTTTGATTACCTCATTTTCCTGTATTTGAAGAAGCATCTGGGTGGTCAGCGCCACGACGATGAAGGTGTCGAGACGACAGTGTTGCAATTGCTGCCTAACCAGGTGGCAGATTTTTACTGTAATGGTGTTCAAAAGCTGGTTATACGATCTGATACGTGCCTAAATACTGGTGGGAATTACGTAGAGAAGTAGATTAAAGTACAGGCTTCCATGCAAAAATAAAATTACTAAGAAAAGGCTACTTGTTTTATTTTTGTTTCAAAACGGTACTCACTTAAATAATAATTATAAATAATAGTAATAATTATTATTTTTTTACATTAGTGTTCAGCCCATCTCTTTGACATGATTTCAATAAATTTCAGTTCAGGAAAATAAAACATTTTGAAAGCATGGAGACAAACATTTGAGAAATAAATGCATCATACGATTTAAGAGCAAAAATAGCAACAATCTCTCAGAACTTTGACAACGTGATATATTAAGCAAAATAAAATCGTTATGCACACTCAGCATTATCAGCACCACCATTCTAAGTACAGCTGTATAGACTGTGGCTCATTGAGCGTGTAAACGAGGCACATGCTGCTTCTTTCACTCGTTCCACCTTTATTCCTCAAGCCATTCTGCCTTTTTTTTTTTTTAGTCTTCTGACTGGTTTGGTGTGCTCGCCACGAATTCCTCTCTTGCGCCAACCTCTTCACTTCAGAGTAGCACTTGCACATTGCGTCGTCTATTATTTGCTGGATGTATTTCAATCTCTGTCTTACCCCACAGTTTTTACCCCCTACAGTCCCCTCT
Organism: Schistocerca serialis cubense; assembly: GCF_023864345.2. Lineage (NCBI taxonomy): Eukaryota > Metazoa > Arthropoda > Insecta > Orthoptera > Acrididae > Schistocerca > Schistocerca serialis. Next base: position 284,889,166 of record NC_064643.1, on the reverse strand, counting down.
ACTACCATGGAGGTTAATCCCTAATGGCTTAACGCATGTGCTATCATCCTGCCCCTTCTTCTTGCCAGTATTTCCCATATGTTCCTGTCTTCACTAGTTCCGCATAGACCTCATGATGCCTTATCACTCCGCCTGATACTCAACATTATTCTGAAACACCACATCTACAACACTTCGATGCTCTTCTGTTCCGGTTTTCCCGCAATCCATGGTTCAGTACCATTCTCAGAAATTTCTTCCTCAAATTGATGCCTATGTTTGATACTAGTAGACCAGCAATGCCCTCTTTGCCTATGCCAGTCTCCCTTTTATGTTTTCTTTGCTTCGTCTATAAGGGGCTATTTTGCTTCCTAGGTACCAGAATTTCTTGACTTTATCTACTTCGGGAACACCAATTCTGATGCTAAGTTTATCGCTGTTCTCATTTCTGCTACTTCCCATATACTTAGCCATTCCCGGTTGACTCTCAGTCTATATTCTGAACTCATTAGACTGTTAATTCCATTCGACAGACCCTGTAATGCTTCTTAACTCCCTGGACAATGCCTGTGGGGCCAGCTTTTACGCACAGCTGATGTTTATAACAAACAATCGCTTGCAAAGAGACGCTCGTAGCACTACCGTGAAAGACAGAACATTACACAGCCGTTGACAATGCTCTGCTTCACAAAGAAGTTAAGCAGTCAAAAGGGAGGAGGAAACTATAATAAACTTCACCGGTATGTGATTCTTTTACAATGATCTCATACCGAGTCAAATGTACAAAAAATTTGGCAGTATGAGCCCATTTATCATTACGACGCTGCAGCATCTGTGCCCCGATGCATGCACTGATTCGTTTGGGAATGGTTTCGTAAGGCCGTTGTACAAGAACTGAAAGTTGTGAGCAACCCATTGTTAAAATTCAAATTCCAAGAATCTAACAAAAACGACTGCAAGATAGTAATCTACTGACTCTCCGCCACATGTGACTGTATCGTGACGTCATTGGCGTCTATCACATGACCACAGGCAGTCCTTCCAAACTGGCGAACATCGATATTTCGTTTCGCGGACGTGCTATCATTGGGTACCTCGATAAAGAGGGAAAAATCTGCTGCTGACACTCACCCCAAACTCCACCGTGCCTATGCAGATGTCTGCATGGGTGCTAGCAGTGTTAGGAGATGGGTGAAGCATTTCAGAGTTGGGGAAACGAGTATCCAAGATGAGCCTCGTAGCGGTCGCCAGCGAACTGCCTCCACTGAATGCAACAAGGAAAGAGTTCGTGAGCTCATTAGAGAAAAGAAGCGTGTCACAGTGAGTGAAATCGCTGGTAAGCTTGCAGTAGACACAATGCAGCGCAACAAATAATTCAAAGCTTGGGTTATCGAAAAGCTTTTGGCCGTTGGGACCCATGTTTATTGAGTGAAGAGAAGATTTAGAGAAGAACCGACAGCTGAAACGTTCTTCAGAGATTTCAAAACGAAGGTGATGATTTTTTAATGAGTATTGTGGTACAGGCGATGAATCCTGCAAGACGGTGGAGGACATTTAGAAAGTAGTGCATCAGTTTTTTCTTGCAGCTGGAACGGAGTTCTGTCGTAAGGGTATTTTCAAACTTGCAGAACTACAGGAAAAATGTGTGCAATGAAACAGAGACAGTGTTAAAAAGTGGGAGAAAAGTCTGAAATCACGATGTTGCGCTTAGTTCTCAAGAAAGTAAATATTAAGAAATTTAAAAACTGTTGCTCACTACTTTCGATATGAACGTCGTACGTTCTCCTGAGCCAACTTGTCCACGACTGTTGCAACTGGTCCTTTATGTCCTTGATACTGGAACGGAGTTGACGTCGTAGGTAATCCGATTTATGTTCTGCACATACTATCGCGAAAGAGGTAATAATCGAGAGAGAAGAATTTCCTCAAACACTTCTAGTGGTAACCTGAAGTTATAATCGATTCCTCCCCACATCATGACCCTAGAATTAACATCCCAATGCATCTCCAAAACATTTGGCCCAGCGAGTCTCTCCCCAGGGTTGCCACCATACTCGCTTACGAACAACATCCGGTGTAGCGCAGAACTGCAATTCATTGCTCAACACAGTGCGGTGCTGTCGTTCAGCAGTCTATGCTACCCGGTCAGTGCACCATTCCGAACACAACAATTTGTGTTGTGGTGTTAATGGCAGCCCAGGCATGGGACGGTAATTCTTCTGACCTGCTACTGCTTGTTAGACATCCGACCACATCTCCTGGGAGCTTCACTTTGTTGCGCAGTGTACACTATGTGATCAAAAGTATCCGGACACCCCCAGAAACATACGATTTTCAAACTAGGTGCATTGTGCTGCCACCTACTGCCACGTACGCCATATCAGCGACCTCAGTAGTCATTAGACATCGTGACAGGGCAGAATGGGGCGCTCCAAGGAACTCACGGACTTCGGGCGTGGTCAGGTGTCACTTGTGTCATGCGTCTGTACGCGAGATTTCCACACTCCTAAACATCCCTAGGTCAAGTGTTTTCGATGTGATAGTGAAGTGGAAACATGAAGGGACACGTACAGCACAAAGTCGTACAGGCCGACCTCGTCTGTTAACCGACAGAGCCCGCAGACAATTCAAGTGGTACGTAATGTGTAATAGCCAGACATCTATCCAGACCGTCACACAGCAATTCCAAACTGCATCGTGATCCACTGCAAATACTATGACAGTTAGGCGAGAGGCGAGAGAAGTTGGATTTCATGAACGAACGGCTGTTCATAAGCCACACATCACGCCGGTAAATGCCAAACGATGCCTCGCTTGGTGTAAGAAGCGTAAACATTGGACGATTGAACAGTGAAAAACGTTGTGTGGAGTGACGAATCACGGTACACAATGTGGCGATGCGATGGGAGGGTGTGGGTGTGGCGAATGCCCGGTAAACGTCATCTGCCAGAGTATGTAGCGTCAACACTAAAATTCGGAGGCGGTGGTGTTATGGTGTGGTCGTATTTTCCGTGGAGGGGGCCTGCACTCCTTGTTGTTTTGCGTGGCATTATCACAGTAAAGGCCTGCATTGAAGTTTTAAGCACCTCCCTGCTTCCCATTGTTGAAGAGCACTTTTGGGATGGCGACTGCATCTTTCAACACGGTCGAGCACCTGTTAATAATGCACGGCCTATGGCGGAGAAGTTACACGACAATAACATACCTGTAATGGACTGGCCTGCACAGAGTCCTGATCTGAATCTCGTAGAACACCTTTGGAATGTTTTGGAAAGCCAACTTCGTGCTAGGCCTCACCGACCGACATCGATACGTCTCCTGAGTGCAGCATTACGTGAAAGATGGGCTCTCATTCCCCAAGAAACCTTCCAGCACCTGATGGAATGTATGCCTATGATAGTGGAAGCTCTCATCAAGTTTAAGGGTGGGTCAACACCTTATAGAATTCCAGCGTTACCGATGGATGGCGCCACGAACTTTTAAGTCATTTTCCGCCAGTGTCCGGATGCTTTTGATAACATAGTGTATGTTCCCGATGAAATCTACCACTATTTACGATTGATTAAAGGCTGTCTAAGATGGAGCATTACTCGCTATGGGAACTTGAAGTTAAGCGTCTCATGTATGATTGTGCTCAAAAAACCGAAAGAATGCACAAAAGATCTGGAAGGGACTTCATCGTAAATGCAACAAATTTATCGCGTGGGCTACAATGTTACGAAAAATGGGTCGTTCAAGCGAGAGAGAATTTTTAGCACCGTAGAATTTAAGGAGATGGTATTGGATCGTGTGTAAGGACTCATCTAAAAGAACACATCAACTCACCTGAGAAATGAAAATGTCCGGTATTACAGTGAGACAACAATCACGGACAACGTGTGCAAGCAATGGGGACAAATCATCTTGAATGCGAAGTTTGTGTCTGTTAACGGTTTATACATCAGTCCAGTGGTGAACTTTCGACAGTTTACATTCCTCACGGATGCGGATTTTTTCGATCATGATGGAGTTTTCATCTGTCGCAGCAGTCACGTCTGGAGTGATGGAACCGCATACACGACGCTCGTCTCAGAACAACTAGTAGTCTTGCATGACACAACATGCTGTATGTGATGCCGGCCTCCTGCCCTGGTGGTACAGAGTTCGAGCCCGGGACCGTGCAGCCGCTCAGCCGCCATCGCCTATGCGGGCAAACTCCTGGCTGCCCATCTCCGCTTGCGTGGGCAGGCACGGTTGCTGTGAGCCGCCGCCGACTCCTCCGCGCTGGGTCGAAGACGCGATTCTGCGCGCCTTGCTGCCCCGAGCTGCAGGGCTCTCTCTAGTATCTGGTCTCTGCGGCTGCCATCGTGGTCTGCTGCCTGCTGACAGAGTCAGCGACCCTGCCGAGTCGCTGCTATCATCATTTCACCAGCCGAGCGACGTCACAGGCGGTAGAGGCAAAGGGCCGCTCGCTGACCTCATTATATCGCCGGCTGTGCACAGCTTACGTCTTGGGCACGTTGGCTTCTCCGAGCATCTGCAGGACTCTTGCAGTCTTCTGAGCAATAAATAAATGTTCTAAAATGCTGTTTTCTTGACGAAACGTCGGACAGAAACCAGGCTCTGCTCCCCCATGAGATTCTTAACGCTGTAGGCAACGACGTTCAGGTTGATGCAGCGTCCTTGACCTCAGGATGTCGTTTGACACCATCCCGCACTGCCGTCAATTGAAAAAATAAAATAAAATAAAATACGAGTTTGTGCAGTGTCGGACCATGTTTGCGACTGGAGTCAAGACCTGAGAACTCACAACACTTCGATCTTAACGGAACAAAACCGAAAGATGTAAAGGTAATTTCCGAGGTACCTCAATGAAGTGTGATTGGATCTTTACTGTATAGATTGCAAATAATTGATCAAGTAGGAAGCGTTGGATGCTCTTTAAGACCGTTTAAATATGATGTGACTGTGTTAACAAAGCAGCAATGCTAGAAGACTGCATCGATTTGCAGAATGACCTGCAGAGGATTGATGAATGATGCAGGCCCTGGCAGTTGACCCTGAATGTAAACAAACGTAACATATGACCCATACATAGAAAAAGAAATCCACTACCGTACAACTACAATATTGACGACAAACTATTGGAAGCAATATCCGCCGTAAAACATCCAGGAGTAAGTATCGAGAGCAACCTCAAGTGGAATGAACACATAATCGGAATGACCACAATAAACAAATAGTAGGAACAGCAGATGCCAGACAGATTCATGGGAAGAATCTGGAGGAAATGTAACTCCTTCCGGAAGGAAGTGGCTTATAAGGTGCTTGTTCCACCGATTATTGAGTACTGTTCATCAATATAGGAGACTGATATAAGAGACAGAGAAGTTACAACGAAGAGCGGCGCGTCTCGTCACGGGATCATTTAGTTGGCGAGAGCGTTACCGAGTCGCTCAACAAACTTTATTGGCAGACGCTAAAAGAGAGGCATTGAGCGTCACGGACAGGTTTGCTACCGAAATTCCGAGGGAGCACTTTCCGGGAATAGTCGGACAACACATTACTTTCTCCCACTTAACTCTCGCGTAGTGTCCACAACGAGGAAGTTCGAGAAATTAGACCCAATACAGAGGCCTACCTACAATCATTCTTCCCGCGCGCCATTCGCAAGTGGAACAGATTGGGGGGATTCAGTTAGAGGTAGAAGAAGTGCCCTCTGCCACATACCATTAGGTGTTTGTGGAGTGTGCTGTAGATGTAGATGACACATCCATTCGCCGCTCCACCATACACCCCCCCCCCCCCCCGCCCCCACTCCCCAGCCGCCCGGGTGTAGGTACTACAGACTTCCTGGCCTAACAGCAATTTTAGCCTAGCGTTGTGAAAGCTGGAGACTGAAACTGCATTTGTGTACCTTCCCGACGACAGTCTCATAATCACTTGAGAAATGTGGTAGTGGCCGAAACCAGTCATGGCGTTAAAAAATAATTGATGCCGTAATTTTTTCCGTTTAGCTACTGTACATGCTGGTACTCTAAACCATCATTTTCAGTGTGCTAAAAAAATCTATTATTTTTATTTCATTTGTATGTTGCAAGGGAGCAACTGAAGGACTTAATCTTGAGATAGGTAAAATTGATGCCGTAATATACACTCCTGGAAATTGAAATAAGAACACCGTGAACTCATTGTCCCAGGAAGGGGAAACTTTATTGACACATTCCTGGGGTCAGATACATCACATGATCACACTGACAGAACCACAGGCACATAGACACAGGCAACAGAGCATGCACAATGTCGGCACTAGTACAGTGTATATCCACCTTTCGCAGCAATGCAGGCTGCTATTCTCCCATGGAGACGATCGTAGAGATGCTGGATGTAGTCCTGTGGAACGGCTTGCCATGCCATTTCCACCTGGCGCCTCAGTTGGACCAGCGTTCGTGCTGGACGTGCAGACCGCGTGAGACGACGCTTCATCCAGTCCCAAACATGCTCAATGGGGGACAGATCCGGAGATCTTGCTGGCCAGGGTAGTTGACTTACACCTTCTAGAGCACGTTGGGTGGCACGGGATACATGCGGACGTGCATTGTCCTGTTGGAACAGACAGTTCCCTTGCCGGTCTAGGAATGGTAGAACGATGGGTTCGATGACGGTTTGGATGTACCGTGCACTATTCAGTGTCCCCTCGACGATCACCAGTGGTGTACGGACAGTGTAGGAGATCGCTCCCCACACCATGATGCCGGGTGTTGGCCCTGTGTGCCTCGGCCGTATGCAGTCATGATTGTGGCGCTCACCTGCACGGCGCCAAACACGCATACGACCATCATTGGCACCAAGGCAGAAGCGACTCTCATCGCTGAAGACGACACGTCTCCATTCGTCCCTCCATTCACGCCTGTCGCGACACTACTGGAGGCGGGCTGCACGATGTTGGGGCGTGAGCGGAAGACGGCCTAACGGTGTGCGGGACCGTAGCCCAGCTTCATGGAGACGGTTGCGAATGGTCCTCGCCGATACCCCAGGAGCAACAGTGTCCCTAATTTGCTGGGAAGTGGCGGTGCGGTCCCCTACGGAACTGCGTAGGATCCTACGGTCTTGGCGTGCATCCGTGCGTCGCTGCGGTCCGGTCCCAGGTCGACGGGCACGTGCACCCTCCGCCGACCACTGGCGACAACATCGATGTACTGTGGAGACCTCACGCCCCACGTGTTGAGCAATTCGGCGGTACGTCCACCCGGCCTCCCGCATGCCCACTATACGCCCTCGCTCAAAGTCCGTCAACTGCACATACGGTTCACGTCCACGCTGTCGCGGCATGCTACCAGTGTTAAAGACTGCGATGGAGCTCCGTATGCCACGGCAAACTGGCTGACACTGACGGCGGCGGTGCACAAATGCTGCGCAGCTAGCGCCATTCGACGGCCAACACCGCGGTTCCTGGTGTGTCCGCTGTGCCGTGCGTTTGATCATTGCTTGTACAGCCCTCTCGCAGTGTCCGGAGCAAGTATGGTGGGTCTGACACACCGGTGTCAATGTGTTCTTTTTTCCATTTCCAGGAGTGTATGTTTCGTACTGAAATTCGACATAAGATAGTGTATCTCAATTTGAGAATAATAATAATATCCACAGTTGCAATAACAGAAAATTGGTTTTTCTAGTCATTATAGAACTAAAGCATTCAGTAGATCCGAAAAGATTTCAACCACAAAAGTTTTTGATAAATTATCCAAGAATATAAAATGTCTGACAGTTAGAAAGGCAAATTTTATAGATACGAGTCTCAAATCATTGCGTCCTGACAGCTACTCCTTTTCTGCAAACGAATATTTAATTAAACACTGGTATCACATGAAACATAACAGAACGTTTTTGAATTTCTGGACCACTTTTGTGAAATGTTTCGACAGGGACTAATAAATTCATATTTAACAAATTTAAGCCAATGGTGTCAACAGTAAGAATTGTCATGCGCTGGAACAAATCGTATGTACTTAGAATATAAACCGACTCGTTCCACATCTTTCCGGCATAAACGGCGTAACCTTTCTATCGAACAGGTAACCACTTAACTAAGTGCCGAACTAACAAGCAAGCTGACACGCATCTGATCCCAACAAAAAAAGGGCAACCTTGTTTACAATAGTGCAAACGATGCCGCCAGCAGTGTGTGTAGTAGCGGAAGAGGGTCTTACGCAGTAATGGTAACTCACGGTACACGATGTAGCGTTAAGGTGCTTCTTTTTGGTTTTGAAGGAAGCCTGGCGACCTGTATGTACGTGATTTCGCTGTCGCAACTGAGAAATTCTTTCGAGGTCTGGTGACTGCGTGGAACTGTTTTCCTTGTTTTGGGATGCACCATCAATTTTTAGCAAAGGCAACATTAACTTTAGGGACGTTAACATTCACCCCACTCATTGGAAATATTTCCGAATAAGATGTTTCCAGTATCGGCATGGTTATACTTACGCTCACAAAGCAAAGACAACTGCTCCACAGTTACAGAGTTTTGTAGCCTGACATCCTCAATACGCTAATTTTAACCCAGTCCAACAACCTTACATTGAACTGGGTATCGGAGCGCCCATATATATGCATAGATCTGTAGTTAAGCTGGCTAGATCGCATAAGAAGTCATACAGCAGGTGCTGAACAACTTAACTGATCACAAAGGCCGGCCGCGGTGGTCTCGCGGTTAAGGCGCTCAGTCCGGAACCGCGCGACTGCTACGGTCGCAGGTTCGAATCCTGCCTCGGGCATGGATGTGTGTGATGTCCTTAGGTTAGGTAGGTTTAAGTAGTTCTAAGTTCTAGGGGACTAATGACCACAGAATTTACGTCCTATAGTGCTCAGAGCCATTTTTTTTTATCACAAAGTATGCTGACGCGTGTCGGAATTATTACCATTTTCAGAAATCCAGGTGAAAAGGTAGTACAAGTAATCTGTCATCTCATGTTACGTGCACAACTGATAAAGCTCTTGTCTTTGTGGTACCTTCGCAGTTGGATTTCTGAAGATAGAAACAATTCCGTAACGCATCACGAATACTTTGTGATGTGGTCATTCTTCACCTTCTGGATGATTTCTTTCGTGAGGCCTAGCCAGCTTAATTACGCATCTTCGCATATTTACTACAGTGGTGACTTTATGTCACATGTTTGTTTCGTACTACGTAGCTTTATTCGAAAATTACAATGAAATGAATACCTTTAGCTGCGTACAGGCGTTGATATAAGTCAATTGGGACAGTTGAAAATGTTTGCCCCGACTGGAACTCGAAGCCGTGATCTCCTGCTCACATGGCAGACGTTCTATCCATCTGAGCCACTAACATACACACACGGGAATCGGCAGTAAAGCTGCAAGTAATGAGTATAATGAGCAGGGGCACCATGAATATAGTGCGGGACGACAAGTTGCGAATGTGGGTCTCACGGGAGGCGTGCCAGAGATAAGTCTCTGCAGTCGCATTATCCTCTGTGTCCTCGGTGGCTCAGATGGAGAGAGCGTCTGCCATGCAAGCGGGAGATCCCGGGTTCGAGTTCCGGTCGGGGCACACATCTTCAACTGTCCCCGTTGACTTATGTCAACGCTTGTATGCAGCTAAGGGTATTCATTTCATTGAAATTTCATTTAACGAGCTTCATGGCCACCGATGATATCTGTTCTTTCGGAAAGAACAGATACCATATTCATATATTTATACGAAAAGTTGAAATCATTCACCATGTTTCGGTTTGGGGGAACTCAGTATTACCATAAATGTACTACAACTTATGGAACATTTTCCACGAAGATGGAGCACTGGGTCAAAAGGCTCTGAGCACTATGGGACTTAATATCTGTGGTCTTCAGTAACCTAGAACTTAGAACTACTTAAGCCTAAGTAACCTAATGACATCATACATATCAATGTCCGAGGCAGGATTCGAGCTTGCGACCGTAGCGGTCGCGCGGTTCCAGTCTGAAGCGCCTAGAACCACTCGGCCACTGCGGGCGGTCATTTAGCACTGTAGCTGTTGCAAAAGTAAATGCTGTATTACATGGCTTGCTTCTTACGAACAAAAGTAGCCAATGTACATAGCCCTTTGGACACATAGTATTTATTTTTCAGCATTGCAATTAGTTTTTTAAAAAACTGTGGACAATATTGACTAAGTTGAATCTATTGAGAGAGGGTATGTGCATTCCTATCTGTGGAGTTTTTGGATGGAACATATCGTGAATTCAGAAATGTGTGCATTGGTGCGGCGTTATGAGTATCGCAGTCAGATATTGAGGGTATATGCCGTCTTTGTATCGCTGTTCCCCTCCCACATTATTTAAACCAGTAGCACCTCAACTGTGGGGCAGACAGAGAGGGGAGAGATGCATAAAACAGAACTGTACAGTGATGTATAACTGAACACGTATCTGTAGTCGTTTTTCTCGTCAATGACGCGCGAAACGGCGCTCACAGCCGTGCAGCTATTTATACATGCCACGTAATTGAATGCAAATGTTAGAGTTGATTTTATTCCTATTCATATTTACTTTCCTTGTTCCCTTTACTCTCGCTAACGAAAATGGCACATCGCTGTGGTAATATTTATACAGTTCAGTAAACTTTATCGACCGTTGGCCGAATTACGACACCTGTCGTCCAGTTCCCACGACCTACAAAAAATGATTTTTTTTTCAGTTTGCTCTCTGGAAGTGGTAGAAGGGGATTGCGGGTGGCATGAAACGTACTCCACTGTGCAACTGCTCCAAGCGATATACGACTGCTTTGGCGTGACGAAAATAGAATGGTAGGGGAGAGTGTTGTGCCTTCGTACACGTTTCATACTTAAGCCTCTAGCCAGCGTTGTAATATAAGTTTAACTAATTTTCATATCGTAACTACGTAGGCTTTCCCGGCCTAATAAGTCTTGAAAGTCTCTTCGGGTTTGCTGCCGGATCCTAGAATCAATTTGACTCGATATTTCGGCGATCCAACTGTTCGCCATCTTCAGGAGAATGCTGCTACGCTGATGAGTCCCGCTGAGAACTGACGCCAGGCTGCAAATCGACGTCCTATATGGTCCACCGTTCAGTACACGGCGCATGTGCCGCCCATCACGGTTGCTGCCCTCCAAGACAAGGAGGTAGCGCCGCCCTTAGTAGAACACTGGCGACAACGGTATATCGCACTCAGAGCCGAACCGAAGAACGCTCAATTTTGATGCGGGATAGTACAGGTTTCCACGTCCTGCTAAGAGGAGACCCATTGTCTCTGTTGATTAAATTATCCGCCAACCTAATTTCAGTCGCCTCTTTATTGACACTATTCCAAAAGCCGGAAATTTTTGCCACTACCACAGTTTCATCAAATTTCATACTGTGTGCCTCATTTAAGCAAGTGTTCTGCTACTGCCGATTTTTCCGGTTGTTGTAGCCTCGTATGACGGCGATGTTCCACACACCTGTCATGAACTGTGCGAATCGAACGGCCAGTGTGAGCCTTCCCACGAAGACACGGAATTTTGTATACACCGCGTTTCCTAAGCTCCAAATCATCTTTCACAGAGCCGAGCTGTGCCCCAATCTTAGAAGGTGGACGTAACACACTCTTAATGTTAAAATTCCTTAAAATTCGTCCAATCTTAAACGAATGCCTCCAGCATAAGAAAGAATGGCCACCGATCTATGTTCCTCTTCATGCACCTCCACAGATAGTCCAAACTCAATAGCCCGACGAATCTGCTTCTCGGAGTATCTATTTTCCTTAAAAACAGCCATCAATTGCGCCAGTTCTGTGATTGGCGGCGCAAGCACCGTGTACTGAACGGTGCCCTATATAGGACGTCGATTTGCAGTCTGGCGTGAGTTCTCAGCGGGACTCATCAGCAGAAGCAGCATTCTCCTGAAGATGGCGACCAGTTGGATGGCCGAAATATCGAGTCAAGTTGATTTTAGGATTCGGCAGCATACCCGACGAGACTTTCAATAATTTTCATATCCTTTTTCTAAATGATGGAATCCAGTTTTCATGTGCTGCTATCTTTTACTGGAATTGCAAAAGATATTCTGTGAAATTAAGATTTTTACAAATATGAAAACATGTTCCAAAGTGCAACATGGCCATGTATCTAGGAACAAATATTCGACTGAACTTTAAAAGCGTTGCAATCGAGAAAATCTTTATAGTAACGTGTTTTACAGTCTGTTATATTATTATTCTACTACACACCAGTAATCAGTAATTGAAATGAAATAAGCCGAATTATTGTCAAAAACCAGTTAAAAGTTGAATGAATTCTGAAATAGAAGCTATTGCAAACTAACACAGATTTCCATGGGGATAGAACTGCTGAGACAATAACGAAACTCAGTTCCTTTGTATGTATCACATGCCTCATGGTAGAAGCCCTCCTTCTGTTTAAAGGAACAACAGGCGAAGTAGGGGTTAACTGTTCATGTGTTATTATTTCCAAAAATATGTAGCACTTTATTCATCATAAAATTCTGTACCTGAATAAGTAACAATAAACAGCACTTAAATATATAGATTTTGAAATATTTAAAAATGCTGCATAAAACACAACCTCACGTATAATAACAACAGAAACTGTAGAAAATGGCGGAAACTGCTTAAGGCGGTCTCTAGCGCGCATTTATTTGAGTCTAAAATCTGTCACGAGACTGAAGTACCGACTAATAAATCCCCATGTCTTTCTAAGCACAACACTTTCCCCTACTTGCAACCATTAAAGTCGATGCTGTTAAATCTCTTAATGACTTGATAGGTTACAATTACTTATGAACGGCTTTGTGGTCTACTAGTTAAGTAATGTAGGTTTCCTCGTTCGATACTCAGTCAAAAAAAAAAAAAAAAAAAACTTGTTCAAATGGCTCTGAGGACTATGGGACTTAACATTTGTGGTCATCAGTCCCGTAGAACTTAGAACTACTTAAACCTAACTAACCTAAGGACATTACACACATCCATGCCCGAGGCAGGATTCGAACCTGCGACCGTAGCGGTCACAAGGTTCCAGACTGAAGCGCCTAGAACCGCACGGCCACACCTGCCGGCTATACTCAGTCACCACCTACGATTTTTCTGCGGTGGGAACCCTGTCAGTAACAGTTAAGTATCCACCTACAGTGCAGTAACCACGGAAACGTGCAGTTGGACCATATGGTCTAAGATCATCTGTGAGAGAAGAACATATCGCCATATGTTCATTACCACGAGAGAGCGCCTCCTTTTCCTCATTTAGTTTCAAAATTTTTTAAGGTCACAACATAGAACAAGAAGCCCGCGAGCAAATGTGTGTTTTATGGACTAACGATACTGATCTCAGTAACATTCTTTTTCCGAAGTATGTGTCATAAGCTTCTTGCTGGCAGCGGTTTATATCTACAGCTTTAAGCAAGCAAACTAGAAATTGTTATCTGATGGTTTAGGTTCACAATGGAATTAGTCTTTAAGGGAACTATCCTTTTTATACTAGTCAGCATTACAATTTTCTATAGGGGAATGTACAAGATTATACAACATTCGAGTTGCACTCACTTTGGATTTCTCATTTGCTCTGAATTAAAGTTTATAACGTATATATAGCGTGGCATTTCGTTTTTCTCTCGGTATTAACTCTGAGTTATGGTTCTTCGGTTAATTCCTGGTAGGTTTTCCTTCTTCACCGATCACTTTGAAACACTTATGTTGTTGTTCTACCTCTTCCAAAATTTTGTCTTTCACCTATTTGTTATTGCTCTAAATTAATTTTTCTATCAGGTTCACATTTGTTTTCAATGACGACACTTGGAAGAGAAATTACTTAGGACATTTTATGTTATTTTATTTTTCTTTGTAGCCATTTGTGACCAGCAGCCTCAAACTTCCTCATGTACTCAGTGCTGGGGCATCAACCTGCATGATATGGCAACATGGCGGCGTCGCTGCAAGACAGTGGGCGTTTCCTTTCTTTCCTTCTCTGGGAGGCGAGGGAGAATTTATTTGGCTTTATTTTCAAACTTAGTTGTCGGGACAAGTTTCAGCGGCAGAAGCGAACTTTCCAGTCGTCTTCAAAGTCAAGGCGTTTGATTGGTCTTGTAGTTTTCCACGTAAAATAGTCGAGAACATTCCCGAAGCTTTCTCTGTTCTGAAAGAACTGAAGCCAAAGACCGCTGGCGCCTTTTCAGCCTCTGTCATGGGCGTAGAGCGTCACGTTTTTAGCGGGTGTAAGAGACTGGTGAGTTAGGCACTCCGTCCATAGGGGAAGAGAGTGGCTCGCAAAAGATTGAGACAGGCACACTGCTTTGCGGACCCGCTGAGTATGGATGCTCTGCTTAGATGTGGATTGTAATTTGAAGTCGGGTTGTAATTTGCGCATTAAGACACGCTTCAATATGTTGGTATATGGAGTTACTGTTTATCTTTAGATTACCACTTACCTTTCAATTATTTATCTTTATATTACGTGTGAAATTTTGTTATTTGGAGTGTACCTTAGTATCATGAAATCAAATTTTTGGCGACGTTCTACGTTATTCGTAGTTGTACAGATTCTCCCACAACAAAATCCTTAAATACAGCTAGATATTCTCATTTCTCACTATGGTATGGAATGAAATGTGGTCATCCAGCAGAGCTACTTCATTAGAAACCACATCAGCTGGAGAGATCGCGGGCCCGCGACTCTAGCGGGTTCCATTATTTTATTGTAAAAGAATCCTACCTTAATTTAACTGTTACTGCAAAGCACAGTTTTCCCCTCTTACATTTCACTATCGGTCTGGTAGCCCAAAGTTAGTGCATGACAGTGACCCCCACCTTAAATAAACCACAATCCCTGTGGATAAAGAGGTTTTTCGGCGCCGATCGTCATACAAATTTTTAATATCCCCCACCTCCTTTATCATTATAGGGCTACAGCAGTTAGGAATGGTTAATGAAATATGCTGATAACATTCTGTTCGGTATTAACCTTTATCAATAAATAAGCATGTTCATGAATTCAGTTCACTGTTAATCAAAATTGTTCCGAATTCGAATCTATTTATAGAGAAAATATGTCAGAGGGTTGGCAGAAATGCAAGTAATGAAGTAAAGAGAATAAATTATTCACCAAATGGTCGTCCCAGGTTTTAGCTTTTCGTTTGCCTTCACTTTGGTCAGGCCTTTCAAATTCATGGTGTTTAAATATTTCATAATCAAGTCAGAATTCGGTATGATCCTGCACTTGTAGTGAACGAGCAATTGATATAAGGACGTGGTAAAAATCAGTACACTCCGTGCTCTCAGATAACAACTGCTGCCGATTTTAAGACAACGCCCTTAAGTTGGCACTTCCAGCCATTATCAGTTAAGAATAAATACAGGGACAACGTTTGATTTTGGCTCCAACTAACAGGACAAAAATCAACAAAAATTAAACATGTACATCCATTTCATATATATATAAACAAAAAACGCGTCACTCTGCATGGATGCGGCTGTCAAATGGTACAAGAGGCACTGAAGTCGCCAGTTACAAAGGGATAAAGGCTATTAGGTTCGTTTTTTCCTTTCATCGTATCTTACCATCAAATGACGCCTTTCACTGCATTTGTCGTTCATTGCCTCAAACTACCTCGACAACATTCTTGAAATGCACCTCTATCAGCCACAATGCATTATGGTAGACGAAAAGCAGCCGCACTATAGATTCTAATACTTCTAAGCTTAAAATCATGAGCACATAGTAAATTTTCTAGGACGCGGCTCGATGGGACTGCTGACTGGCAGTAGCAGATCTGTCTTTAAACGCAGAAAGCGAACTAAAATAGAACTCGCTGCTTGTAGCACATACAAAACGGAGTAGGTTTCGTTAGTGATTTAAGCACTGTCACTTATTCAGCAAAGTACGAGGTATCAGAATATCGGATTGGTCTTGTGACTGGATTCAGAACTTTCTGGCAGGAAGCTCTTAAAGAAGTGAAACCGTCAGAAAGTGACTTCGAGAGCATCTCAGGGACGTGTCCAAGGAAGTTGCCGTTTGTGATCTCGCGGATTATGTCGGACGCTGCGTGAGGCTGTACGCGGGTGAAGCTGTTATGCACAGGTAAGTCTCAACGGGAATAGATTACTGCGAAATGCAAGGAGATATCAGCGAAAGATCGAACTTTGTCGAAATATGTAAAAATTCGCAGATATACTATAATTTAATACATTATCAGCGAAAGCAGATCACAAATCTCGACGTGCAACACAGAGTAATTGACAAACATGGTAGGTGCTCCCCAAATCATTGAAAACACGATTTAGAAAAACTAAATACCTTCGTAAAATTTATAAAACCTAGGAGAAATTATTCAGATAATGGACTGACCAAGGAAGCAAACTGAGACAAATCTGGTAAGATGAATGTGGCATATCACCTCTGCGAGGACGCCTACAATAAAAAGTCAGCCACCATTAACGCGGAAATTAGACACTATGAAACATCAGCTATTATGAAGCAGCTATAAAGCGAAGCAGAGTGCATTGTCACGCTTAAATGGAAATACTGGAGAAACAAGAAAGCACAATTGTTGAAAGTATTTTGGCATCCACCGTAGACGGAAATGACAATTACAAATTTAAAACGAGGAAGAATTCTATCAAAAAGTTACCAAGCGCTCAAACCAATCCGGAGATCGCGGGGTCAGTTTCATGGAGCATGTGGAAAAAAAGGAGGCTAATACACAGTCCAGCGACGTTAAGGTTACAACCGCCTATGTTCGACGACAACGCCCAATAACCACTCACAGAAGGTAGGTGGCAGTACTGGGGTGCAGAGTATATAAAGCGGGTCGGAGAGGGGAGGGGGAGGGGGGGGGGACGCGGAATAGTGCATCCGTTGTCGTAATGCGGAAATGGACCTATTTATGTGACGACCAAGAGGGCATGATCACTGGCTTTCAAGCCAATGATAGAAGCATTTCCGAGAGGGCTAAGTTTGTAAAACGTTCATGTAACCGTGCATGATAGTGTTGTGTCTAGGCAAGACAGCCTAGACACAATGCGAGGAAGCCGAAAGGCACGCGCAAAGCTCACGCAGATGGGCGTGAGGTCTGAAACAGTATACGTAATGAATGCTATAAAGAAAAGTACGTATACTTCTGGTATACTTAACTTTAATCCATCCTTTTTGGTACATCTGGAGATTGTGGCGATACAAGTGAGACTCTTTAGATACATGCAATGTTACTAATGGCGCCTTGCTAGGTCGTAGCCATTGACTTAGCTGAAGGCTATTCTAACTATTGGCTCGGCTAATGAGCAATGCTTCGTCCATGTAGTCGCTAGCTACGTCGTCCGTACAACTGGGGCGAGTGCTAGTCAGTCTCTCGAGACCTGCCTTGTGGTGGCGCTCGGTCCGCGATCCCTGACAGTGGCGACACGCGCGTCCGACATGTACTAATGGACCGCGGCCGATTTAAAACTGCCACCTAGCAAGTGTGGTGTCTGGCGGTGACACCACAGATAGAATGGTGCTATCTAAAACCGACGTCGAGGCAACTGTGATGAGTGATGAACTATGGTCATAGATGACTGGGGTAAACGATGCGTGTGGAGGTGTGTACAGGCGAATAGACGTGCAAGTGTTAAACAACTGATCGCCTGGATGAAACCGAGCTGCTGCCAAACAGTGTTTCCTCAACGACCATTCAGGGAAGACGGTTGAGTGTGGGCCTCCACAGCAAGCACCTGGCTTATGCACCCAAGCTGACTTCCATTCACTGGCGACGAAGACTGTAATTTGCACACCAGTACGGCAACCAACTAAAGAATAACATTATACGAGTTGTGGCATGGAATGTCAGAAGTGAACGTTCTAGGGAAGCTAGCAAATCTAAAAAGAGAAATGCAAAGGCTCAATCTATATATGGTACGGGTCAGTGAAGTGAAATGGAAAGAAGACAAGGGTCTCTGGTCAGATGAGTGTAGGGTAAAATCAGCAGCTGCAGAAAATGGTATAACGGGAGTAGGATTAGTTGTGAATAGGAAGGTGAGGCAGAGAGTGTGTTATTGTGAACATTACAGCGACAGGGTTGTTTTTACCAGAATCGACAGCAAACCAACACCGACAACGATAGTTCATGTACATAAGCCGACGTCACAAGCTGAAGATGAAGAGATAAGGAAGTATTTGAGGATATTGAAAATTGTAATACAGTTCGTAAACGGAGATAAAAATCTAATAGTCATGGGGCCTGGAATGCGGTTGTAGGGAAGGAGTAGAAGAAACGGTTACGGGAGATTGTGGGCTTGGTACTAGCAATGAGAGAGGAAAAGACTAATTGAGTTATGCACCCGGCCACTGTGGCCGAGCGGTTCTAGGCGCTTCAGTCCGCAACCGCGCTGCTGCTACGTCGCAGGTTCGAATCCTGCCTCTGGTATGGATGTGTGTGATGTCTTTATGTTAGTTAGGTTTAAATAGTTCTAAGTCTAGGGAACTGATGACCTCAGATATTAAGTCCCATAGTGCTTAGAGCCATTTGAAACATTTGAACCAGTTCTGCAATTAATTTCAGGTAGTAATAGCGAATACTCTGTTCGAGCATCGCAAAAGGAGGAGGCATACTTGGAGAAGACCGGGAGACATGGGAAGATGCCAGATAACATCATGGTCAGGCAGAGATTGTGAAATGAAATATAGGATTGTAAGGCTTACACTGGTGCAGATGTAGATCCAGATCACAGTTTCATATTGATGAAGAGTAGGTCGACGAGACTGATCAGGAAGAATCAGTCGGTAAAGAAGTGCGATACGGCAGTAGTAAGGAATAAAGGTGTACGCTTGAAGGTCTCAGCCTACAGATACTGCGATAAAGAATAGCTCAGTAGGCAATTCAGCAGAAGAGGAATGAGCATCTCTAAAAAGGGCAATCACAGAACCTGGGAAGAAAACCATCGGTACAACGACGGAACTGCGAAGAAATCATGGATAACAGAAGAAATAATTCAGTTGATCAATGAAACATGGAGGTACACAAATGTTCAAGGAAATTCAGGTGTACAGAAATACAGGTCACGTAAGGAATGAAACGAATAGGAAGTGCAGGGAAGTTACGGCAAAATGGGTGCATAAAAAATGTGAGGAAATCGAAAACGAAATGACTGTCGGAAGGCCGGCTACTGTGGCCGAGAGGTTCTAGGCGCTTCAGTCCCGAACCGCGCTGCTGTTACGGTCGCAGTTTCGAATCCTGCCTGGGGCATGAATGTGTGTGGTGTCCTTAGGTTAGTTAGGTTTAAGTAGTTCTGAGTCTAGGGGACTGATGACCTCAGATGTTAAGTCCCACAGTGCTTAGAGCAATTTTTTTGACTGTCGGAAGGTCTGTCTCAGCGTATAGGAAAGTCAAAACAACCTTCGCTGAAACGAAAAACGAGAGCGCTAACATTAGAAGTACAATGGGAAAAGAACGTTTCAAGAGTGGAATTAAAATTCGAGGTGAAAGGAAATCAGTGATAAGATTTGCTGATGACACTGTTATCCTCAGTGAAAGTGACTAAGAATTACGATATCAGTTGAATAGAATGAAAAGTCTAATGAGTGCAAAATATGTATTCAGAGTAAATCGAAGAAAGACGAAAGCAATAAGAAGTAGCAGAAATGTGAACAGTGAGAAACTAAACATAATTGTTGGTGATAACTTAATAGTTGAAGTTAAGGTTCAAATGGTTCAAATGGCTCTGAGCACTATGGGACTCAACTGCTGTGGTCATAAGTCCCCTAGAACTTAGAACTACTTAAACCTAACTAACCTAAGGACAGCACACAACACCCAGCCATCACGAGGTAGAGAAAATCCCTGACCCCGCCGGGAATCGAACCCGGGAACCCGGGCGTGGGAAGCGAGAACGCTACCGCACGACCACGAGATGCGGGCTGAAGTTAAGGAATTCTGCTACATACCCAGCAAAATACACCATGACGGACGAAGCACAGAGGACGTAATAAGCTGACTAGCACTGGCAGAAAGGGCATTCCTGTCCAAGAAACGCCTGTTAGTGTCAAATACGTTTGTTAATTTCGGAAAGAAATTTCTAAGAACGTACGTTGGGAGCACAGCACTGTATGGTAGTGAAACGTGCACTGTAGGAAAACAGGAACAGAAGAGGGTCGAAGCATGTGAGATGTGGTGCTACAAACGAAAGCTGAATATTAGGTGGACTGATAAGGTAAGGAATGAGGATGGAGAGGAATTTGTGGTAGGCTGCATCAAACCAGCTGGATGTCCACTCACTGGTGATATGTGACCTTTTGACCTTTTGAGGCGAATCACGTTTTATGTTCCATCTTTCACCGGACAGATGGCCGTTGGATCATCGGAACGGTACGGGGCGAAAGGCAGTTCGTTATGCCATATGGAAAGTTTTCGTGGCACTCCCTGTGTGATCTCTTCTGGAAAGCATAATGGATCAACATAAATACGCACCTATCCTTGCGGACCGTGTCGACCCCTACATGCAGTTTGTTTTACCTTTGTACAATGGAATGTCACACAGCTCACAGTCTGGACCGTACAGATTAATTAAAAGCCTCTTCCTATCTTTCAATAAATAGAAGAACAAACATCTTTAGATCAATGGTACCTAAAAAGATTTGGAACAAATGAACATATTTGAGGGAGACATTCAAGACAGCTGTTATCATCTACCGTGAATAATCAAAATAAAAAGAACTGATGGTTGACAAGGAGAAGAAACGTTGAAGTATTGTTCGCACGGGTAAAAAACACGGCAACAGAGGAAGAGTTAATATTACTTGGTACAGGGCTGGCCAGAGGAAAATAATTTTTAAAAAAAAATCAATTTTTTCTGTAATTATGTATACATTCCGTGACAGTTCCGTTAATTACAATTAAGAATGTTCTATAGCTCCCACAAATAAGAGTTTCTGTTGTTGACTTAGCAATGGTTCAAATGGCTCTGAGCACTATGGGACTTAACATCTGAGGTCATCAGTCCCCTAGAATTTAGAACTACTTAAACCTAACTAACCTAAGGACATCACACACACCCACGCCCGAAGCAGGATTCGAACCTGCGACCGTAGCAGCCACGCGGTTCCAGACTGAGCGCCTAGAACCGCACGGCCACCGCGGCCGGCTGACTTAGCCATGAAGGTCCTTACATATTGCCTTCAGCTTGCGAAGTACACTGAGGAGACAATGGCCATGGAACAGCGACATGCACGTAAGCAGGTGGCGATAGTATCGCGTGCACAAGGTATAAAAGGGCAGTGCATTGGCGGAGCTGTCCTTTCTACTAAGCTGATTCGTGTGAAAAAGGTTTCAGATGTAATTATGGCCTCACAATGGGAAATAACGACTTTCAAAGAGGAATGGTAGCTGGAGCTAGACGCATGGGACATTCAATTTCGGAAATGGTTAGGGAATTCAGTACTCCGAAACCCAGTGTCAAGAGTTTGTCGATAGTAACAAATTTCAGGCATCGTCTCACCACGGACAATAGGGTGGCCGAGCGCTTTCACTTAACGACTGAGAGCAGCGTCGTTTGAGCACAGTTGTCAGTGCTAAAAAACAAGCAGAAATGAACGTGGGACGTACGATGAATGTATCCCTTACGACAGTGCGGCGGACTTTGGCGTAACTGAGCTTTGCTAAAAGCAAGACTTCGCCTGCAGCGCCTCTGCTGGGCTTATGACCATTTCGGTTATACCCTAGGCGACTTGAAGACCGAGGCCTCATCAGATGAGTGCCGCTTTCAGTTGGTAACAGTTGATGGAATGGTTCGAGTGTGGTGCAGACTCCACGAATCCATCGACTCAGCTCGTCAACAAGGCACTGCGCAAGCTGCTGGTGACTCCATAATGGTGTTGGCTGTGTTTAAACGAAATGGACTGGATTCTCTCGTCCAACTGAACCAATCGGTGTCCGAATGGTTATGTTCAGCTGCCTGGAGACCATTAGCAGCCATTCATGGAATTCATGTCCCAAAGAACGACGGAACTCTTACAGATGGCAATGCGTCACGTTACCAGGCCAAAATTGTTCGCGGTTGGTTTGAAGAACCATTCGAGCGAATGATTTGGCCACCCAAATCGCCCGACATGAATCCTATTGAGTATTTATAGAACGTAACCTAGTGGTGGCAGGGGTAAAATACAGGGAGCGAAAGGCTATTTACAATTTGTACAGAAAGCAGATGGCAGTTATAGGAGTCGAAGGACATGAAAGGGAAGCAGTGGTTGGGAAGGGGGTGAGACAGGGTTGTAGCCTCTCCCCGATGTTATTCAATCTGTATACTGAGCAAGCAGTAAAGGAAACAAAAGAAAAGTTCGGAGTAGGTATTAAAATCCATGGAGAAGAAATAAAAACATTGAGGTTCGCCGATGACATTGTAATTCTGTCAGAGGCAGCAAAGGACTTGGAAGAGCAGTTGGACGGAATGGACAGTGTCTTGAAAGGAGGCTATAAGATGAACATCAACAAAAGCAAAACGAGGATAATGGAATGCAGTCGAATTAAGTCGGGTGATGCTGAGGGAATTAGATTAGGAAATGAGACACTTAAAGTAGTAAAAGAGTTTTGCTATTTGAGGAGCAAAATAACTGATGATGGTCGAAGTAGAGAGGATATAAAATGTAGACTGGCAATGGCAAGGAAAGCGTTTCTGAAGAAGAGAAATTTGTTAACATCGAGTATAGATTTAAGTGTCAGGAAGTCGTTTCTGAAAGTATTCGTTTAGACCGTAGGCTTTCGAAATGTGGTGCTACAGAAGAATGCTGAAGATTAGATGGGTAGATCACATAACTAATGAGGAGGTATTGAATAGAATTGGGGAGGAGTTTGTGGCACAACTTGACTAGCAGAAGGGATCGGTTGGTAGGACATGTTCTGAGGCATCAGGGGATCACCAATTTAGTACTGGAGGGCAGCGTGGAGGGTAAAAATCGTAGAGGGAGACCAAGAGATGAATACACTAAGCAGATTCAGAAGGATGTAGGTTGCACTAAGTACCAGGAGATAAAGAAGCTTGCACAGGATAGAGTAGCATGGAGAGCTGCATCAAACCAGTCTCAGGACTGAAGACCACAACAACAACAACAACAACCTAGTGGTCAGTTTGTGCCCAAAATCCTTCACCTGCAACACTTTCACTGTTATGGACTGCTGTAAGTGCATCACGGTTCAAGGTTTCTGCAGGGCAGTTGCAACGAGTTGTTGTGTCCGCGCCACGTCGAGTTGCTGCAGGCAGACTGAAATTATTAGTAAATTTTATGTTGAACACTTCGTTAGACTTCTGATTGGTGACAAGTATCACCTGTGAAACGAAGCGGCACTCGTCAACTGGAAGTGTAGACCTCTGGCCTTACACTGGCGAACAAACCTATGAACAGACCGTACCGCAGTTGCTGTCATAGGCCGGCTGCGCTCAGCTGCTGTAACGAGGCGGCGTTCCCCTTATCCCGATCAGATCTGGCCGGCAAACAGAACGCAAATGAACGGCGACCACGTGAGCCGCTTTAACGAGCCGGCCTCTAATTAAGACGCGCGACAGCGGTGGCCAGCTTCAAACGGCCGCACACTCTCCGCGACCAGTGCACAGTCAGCCAGAAGCGAGCCAGACCGAGCCAATTAGGAGGGACGCAGCAGCTCTGCCGGAAACGCGAAGCCGCGCCGCGTCTGCGGCAAGGACGTCTGCGGTTTGCAGCGCGCGACTGCCGACCTTTCAGGAGAGGCGAGGTGTCTTTGCAGGTGGCGCGCATTCTCAGTTCACGACTGCTGAGGGCGCAGGCTGCTTATTACTCGCTAGAGCGTGGGTGGACACGAACGCGGCTCGGGATCCCTGCCACAGCCCGAGTGCCATAGCGCTCAGTCTCGGTGCCCATTTCCTCGTCTGCCACGTCACTCTGTGTGGGCGCGAGGAGGGGAAGAAGGGCAAATTGCGAACGAACCGCATTTAAATGGCAATGTAGTCAGTCGTACTGCGTAAGACTTGGTTTTACGAGGCGTGTTTTTTTAAGTAAGTACCGTTTTGAAATTTAAAGAAAAGACGTGCAAAGATATCTCTACAATTTTAGTTTTACATGAAAGCCTGTACCTTAATCTACATTTCTACATGATTTCCGTCAATATTGAGGCACCTTGTAACGAAGCAGGGTTGCCCACTGCTATCCTGTTTTGGTTTTACACTCCTTCAGTGACTTAGTTAAGCAATGAACTTTTATGTTTTTTTCATTTTCGCTACTCAGATTCCGGCTACAGATTCTGTGGCCTTCAGCCTCATAGTACAGAATTCAAAAATAGTTTAAATAAAATTCCCTTAGTAAAATCTATTGTTTCAGTGCACTCTAATATCTATTCTGAAAGTAATGAGCTAATCAGTTTTATTGGAAATGCATACTATTAACTGTTATGGATAATGACGTATATTGTGCAATACATATTAAGTAAAATTCGAGTGAACTAATAGATCAAATTCAGCTATAAGACTGCATCCAAAAGAAAGCCTAAATTTTACTGATTCCAGCAAAGTGTTTAAATTAACCTAAAGTTTGTTAGTTAAATAGATATTAAGACTTAACATCTGTAGCCTGTATGACTTTCAGTGCCAATTGTGACCAAACTACTAAATAATTCCGAGATCTGTTTCGATAATTTTGCTACCTTTATTTTTCTACGTAAAATAACTCCAGTATCAACTTTGTAAGTGCATTAATTAAGAATTAAGTAAATTTGAATATGTAAAAATTATTGTTGAAAAGGGCTGCCGTGGTTATAAGTCGGGAATTCCCACGGCGGATGCATAAGTTAGTTCCGCGTACTTAAATTGATACAGCTCACCCATGTTATTTAAATAATAAAACCCAATAATTAACTTCAGAACCAGTTAGAAAGTATCATTTTAACCCTGGGAAATTATAAACTATAATATATTAACAGAAATAGTCAAATATTCAAGCGCTCGTCTATATTAAGGTCCGAGGTGGTGCAGTTCTTAGTTAGTTCTCGGTCAGATTCTCTTGGAGCAAAAGCGCGGCAAGGTGGTTAATTTTTCGGTAATTGTAATTGTGAACTTTGTTAAAGACTGGAAGTTTTTGACCTACCTAATGTGACGATTACGTGTAAGAGACCTGGTCACATGAATATTGTGTGTGCGAGTGATAACAAATAAATCGCACTGTAGTTGGCATAAATGTTCAACAATGAATATGACCTTGACTTTTGATTTTGGAAAACTTCGTCTAGGATCCTGGCTTCTCAATTTCAGTGTGATTTAAGCGAGACGGATCAGCTACCGGGAAGACAATATTGAATAAACAAAGCAAGGTAGGTCGAGAACACTGTGCACTATCTACTGAGTGAGGAAATGTTTCAATACCGGAACATCCGGTTGTGACGTGAACTTTAAGTGGCAGTAACAAATAAGGACGTGTCCCGGCACGTTACATGTGGTGCTACCGGGTGAGGATACAGCCGGGCACGTTACAACCTGTCACAACGTTGTACCAATTTTTGAATACCTTCCTCATAGAAGTCTGCCGCCTGACTTGTTAGCCACTGCATCACCAATGTTTTGACTTTGTCATCGTCTTGAAGACGCTGACCGCCCAGGTGTTTCTTCAAGTGCAGGAACAGATGGTAGTCACTGGGCGCAAGATCGGGGATGTACGGAGGATGATCTAGAGGTTCCAATCGAAAAGATGTGATGAGACCTTTGGTCTAATTCACCACATGCGGACGGGCATTGTCTTGCAGCAAAACGATGCCCTTGCTCAACTTCCATGGACTGTTGCTTTGATTCTGGTGTGACGTACGCCACCCATGTTTCATCGCCCCTAACAATTTGGCTTAAGAAGTCATCATCGTCGTTGTGGTACCGCTCAAGGAAAGTTAATGCACTGTCTAAACGTTTGGTTTTGTGCACATCCGTCAACATTTTCGGTACCCAACGTGCGCACAACTTTCGGTAATTCAAGTGCTCGGACACAATGCCATACAAAACACAAAGAGAAACATTAGGAAAGTCATGCGACAAGGAGGAAATCGTAATTGTCAACCTCCTGCACCAAACATTCGTTAAAGACCTAAGGACGCCTACTCCGTTGTTCTTCATGCACATCTGGGCGGCCATCTTTAAATGCTCTCACCCACATTCTTACCAGTCCATCACTCATAATGTTTTCTCCGTAAACTGCACAGATCTCACGGTGAATATCGATCGCTTTTAGGCCTTGAGCACTAAGAAATCTTATAACAGCCCGTACTTCACAGTCGGCGGGACTCACGATTATCGGAGGAATCTGAAACACTCAGTACACAACGTAAACAAGGAAGAATCAGACTGTAATGGCGTCAGTGCGCAGATTAAGGTACAGGCTTTCATGTAAAAATAAAATTATTGAGATATCTTAGAGCGTCTTTTTTTAATTTCAAAACGGCACTTACTTAAAAAACACGCCTCGTACATTCCACATTTCTCTAGGACACAGATCATAAATAAAACAAATTTTCAGTATATCTTATTATAATAGCACATTGAGGACATACTTTAATTTTTATCTGGATCAAAATGTTTTTCGTTTTCAGATTGCCGCGTAGTCATGACCTAGTTTCATAATCGGAAAAATGTCTTTCATACACACATGTTGGTCGAAATATTGAAGCACTTTGGCAGCGTCTTTATGGAGACGTGGAAACTCTGCCTGTGGAAAGCAGTGTAGACGTCTTGGACACTTTTAACGTTAAAGGGATTTGTGTTTAAAACGGGAATTTCCTTGCAAATCAGTCAGTTACATCAACAGACGCACAGGGGAGCTTTCAACCGAAACGGCAAACGGTCTCGAAAACAGATCGCAAACGGTAATAAAATTGGAAGTGTCATCGAAACATTTAGGAGAATAGCCTTGTAAATCTTTCAAGGCCACAATTAATTTTTCAGATCTCATGTTTTCTTTAAGGCCAATGAGGTTAGAGAACTGGACTATGTTTGTCAGAAAGAGTCCCTTCTACTACACGATATTCTTTTTAAATGCATGCCCATCAAATCAGAAAGAAGTTTTTCTAACCTTGGAATGTCTTACACTGAGCAGTGTGGAGTCAATTTCATTTAAATGCGTGGTCAGAAATCTATTCCGAATGTTCTAATTATCGTTCCTGCACTCCTTTTTCTTCCACAAATCCAACAATAGCGAGTATTAAACTGAAAAATCTTTCCAGGCATGCAGCTTGACTTAAACAACGTACTTTTCAGTAATATATAATGTCACCTTGCTCTTCGTTATGTTCACTTTAATCGAATTTTTTTGCTCAAGATGCAACACTAACAGTGCGGGGCAGCTCACATAGGAGTATTTGCTCTCAAAAACCGGTCAAAAAACAAAATCGTCAAGTTACTTTAAAATCATTTCAGACGTATTAGTCTTCAAGGCCGAAAATCTGCCCGTGTTTCGGTAGGCAGAAATTTCCTCTACGCTCAAGCCACCTGTTGCAGTTGTGGAAAATACATGTGGTCGTACGTGCGCCCTTGTTTATGATAGGCCGGCCGAAGTGGCCGAGCGGTTCTAGGCGCTGCAGTCTGGAACCGCAAGACCGCTACGGTCGTAGGTTCGAATCCTGCCTCGGGCATGGATGTTTGTGATGTCCTTAGGTTAGTTAGGTTTAAGTAGTTCTAAGTTCTAGGGGACTAATGGCCTCAGCAGTTGAGTCCCATAGTGCTCAGAGCCATTTGAACCATTTTTGTTTATGATATTTGTTTCTCTCGCTTCTGTGGTTAAGCTCGATAAAAACATCTATTGAATATTGAAATGAAAAATAGCTATTTTATCTGAAATAATATATTTATTGTTTTTTTGTTTAAATTTACGTTCATACCGGCTGAACATTAATAAAAGCGAGAAACTGCATGGACGGATTCCTAACTGGAACTGGAGGATAGCCGGCTGGAGTGGCCGAGCGGTTCTAGGCGCTACAGCCTGGAACCGCGCGACCGCTACGTTCGCAGGTTCGAATCCTGCCTCGGGCATGGATGTGTGTGATGTCCTTAGGTTAGTTAGGTTTAAGTAGTTCTAAGTTCTAGGGGACTGATGACCTCAGAAGTTAAGTCCCATGGTGCTTAGCGCCATTTGAACCTTTTTTTTTTTTTTTTTTTTTTTTTTTTTTTTTTTTACTGGAGGATAGGAAGTTCTGTGAACATGTTTCTAGAAATGCATGGTTGCCGCGGTAGGCGGCACTGACGAATGAAAATTCCTCTGACCAAGTGCCGTGTGCTCCTTGTGAGTTGCAGGCTGTGTGGGTGACGATACGTACTGCAAGCAGCAACATGGTGTGGTATTCATGTCGGGAAAATGCCAAGATGGTTTTTGTGCGCGGCCAAGCAGATGGAAATGTTCGAGAGGCAGCACGGCTATACCAAAACAAGTACCCTCACAGACACCAACCAAATTACACATTTGAAGCCCTTTTTGGGCATTTGGGTGATCATGAGCCCTTTCAGACAGACGAATGTGCAGGGAGGCGGTGGACTGTGCGTACACCAGAAATGGAGGACCCGGTTGTACAGGATGCTGAGACAAACCGTAGTTCAAGCACCAGGCAAGTGACCCGCCAAAGTATGATTATGTGTATCCTGTATGAACACCACTACTATCCCTGTCACCTGCAATGAGTGCAGGGATTATCAGCAGCGCATTTCCCTCTACGGGAAGGATTTTGTCGGTGGTTTTTGTACCAGACCATCACAATTATGGGATTTCTGTCATCAGTCCCCTTTGAGGACGAAGCAATCTTTACCGCAACTGGCATCATCAATATGCGTAATCGTCATCTGTGGGCTACAGACACTCCTCAAGGAATGGTTGGGGCGTGTCATTAGCGTCGGTTCAGCATCAATGCGTGGGCAGGGATTCTTGACCACCACATACTTGGTCCGGTTATTATTCGACAACGGCTCAACGGAGGAGCGTAGGTGGACTTCCTGCGGAATACCCTGCCTGGGCTGCCTGACAATGTGCCTTTGAAAATACTCCAGGTTATGTAGTTTCCGCATGACGCAGCACCATTCCACTTCCACATTACAGTTCGCCGAAGCCTGAACAACGTCTTCTCCGGACGCGGAGGCCCTGTAGCAAGGCCTACGAGGTCAGTGGACTTAACTCGCGCAATTTTACCTCTAGGGGCATCTGAAAAGCGTTATGTTTGCCGAACCAGTTCCAGACGTGCAGGCCCTTCAACAGCGTTTTCACGACGCCTGTGGTGCTATTCGGAGAGAGACCAGAGCGTGCGAAAAAGTGTGGCACTCCATGATGGACGTGTGAATTCGCGCACTGCATCCAACGGAGGCCACTGTTACCGACCATTTCAGGAGGAAGACCGCACTGCAGTTCCTTCTCTAAATCCTCGCACAAACGAAAAAATGGCTGACATCGAAATAAGTGTCCAAGGAATAGAAAAGCAACTGGAATCACTCAATAGAGGAAAGTCCACTGGACCTGACGGGATACCAATTCGATTCTACACAGAGTACGCGAAAGAACTTGCCCCCCTTCTAACAGCCGTGTACCGCAAGTCTCTAGAGGAACGGAGGGTTCCAAATGATTGGAAAAGAGCACAGATAGTCCCAGTCTTCAAGAAGGGTCGTCGAGCAGATGCGCAAAACTATAGACCTATATCTCTGACGTCGATCTGTTGTAGAATTTTAGAACATGTTTTTTGCTCGCGTATCATGTCGTTTTTGGAAACTCAGAATCTACTATGTAGGAATCAACATGGATTCCGGAAACAGCGATCGTGTGAGACCCAACTCGCTTTATTTGTTCATGAGACCCAGAAAATATTAGATACAGGCTCCCAGGTAGATGCTATTTTTCTTGACTTCCGGAAGGCGTTCGATACAGTTCCGCACTGTCGCCTGATAAACAAAGTAAGAGCCTACGGAATATCAGACCAGCTGTGTGGCTGGATTGAAGAGTTTTTAGCAAACAGGACACAGGATGTTGTTATCAATGGAGAGACGTCTACAGACGTTAAAGTAACCTCTGGCGTGCCACAGGGGAGTGTTATGGGACCATTGCTTTTCACAATATATATAAATGACCTAGTAGATAGAGTCGGAAGTTCCATGCGGCTTTTCGCGGATGATGCTGTAGTATACAGAGAAGTTGCAGCATTAGAAAATTGTAGCGAAATGCAGGAAGATCTGCAGCGGATAGGCACTTGGTGCAGGGAGTGGCAACTGACCCTTAACATAGACAAATGTAATGTATTGCGAATACATAGAAAGAAGGATCCTTTATTGTATGATTATATGATAGCGGAACAAACACTGGTAGCAGTTACTTCTGTAAAATATCTGGGAGTATGCGTGCGGAACGATTTGAAGTGGAATGATCATATAAAATTAATTGTTGGTAAGGCGGGTACCAGGTTGAGATTCATTGGGAGAGTGCTTAGAAAATGTAGTCCATCAACAAAGGAGGTGGCTTACAAAACACTCGTTCGACCTATACTTGAGTATTGCTCATCAGTGTGGGATCCGTACCAGATCGGTCTGACGGAGGAGATAGAGAAGATCCAAAGAAGAGCGGCGCGTTTCGTCACAGGGTTATTTGGTAACCGTGATAGCGTTACGGAGATGTTTAATAAACTCAAGTGGCAGACTCTGCAAGAGAGGCGCTCTGCATCGCGGTGTAGCTTGCTCGCCAGGTTTCGAGAGGGTGCGTTTCTGGATGAGGTATCGAATATATTGCTTCCCCCTACTTATACCTTCCGAGGAGATCACGAATGTAAAATTAGAGAGATTAGAGCGCGCACGGAGGCTTTCAGACAGTCGTTCTTCCCGCGAACCATACGCGACTGGAACAGGAAAGGGAGGTAATGACAGTGGCACGTAAAGTGCCCTCCGCCACACACCGTTGGGTGGCTTGCGGAGTATAAATGTAGATGTAGATGTAGAGGCATGTTCATAGTGTGGTGTCGCCCCAGTCCAGGAGGCGTCAGCTGAGGTGGGGCTACGTGGTCAGTATATCAGAGGTGTAACGCTGATTCAGGTCCCATTTCTCATTTCTAGAAATAATTTGTGATTATGACCGAGCGCGTGGTTAATCGCCTCCTATTAACTTTGTGAGCACGCTACACGGCAAGAAAACTATCTAAGCGTAGCAGAGATACGATACAGACCAACAACGGGGAAATCTACTGACATAAGGGACTGGGCGCTCGGGAACGACCACTTCGGATCGACGAATCTGGTCAACTATTCGTGCGCTGCTGTCATCAGCGCACATGAACAACGGGGTAGACGAAAACGTGTCGGTCGTCCACTACCCATCACAAAACATGAAGATCGGAAGCTGACCCGCTCAGACTGCTAGATAGATGATGATCTGAGACCACTCTCATCAGCGAACATTATTCAGTACGGAGTTCCGCAGCAGATGGGCCATCCGTGTTCCCGTTTCGACCTATCGACTTCATCAGTTACGATTGCAATGAACACGATGTCATCGAGTCTGGACCGTGGTTCAATATAACCTTGTCGCCCGGTCGGATGAATCGCGTGTCTTGTTACACAGGTCGATCATCGTGTCCGAATACGCTTTTATCCAGGCGGAAGGCTGCTCTAAACACGCACCGCTCTGCAGACCCAGTCGGTTGCCGGATATGTTATGCTCTGCAGGACATTCACCTGGGCCTCTGTGAGACTTGTTGTAATAATGGAAGACATCATGACAGTTGTGTACCATGGTGATATTACTGCGGGCACCCTGCAACCTTTCAAGTTCGATCTCTTCCCAGAGGCAACAGAAACTTGAATCGGTTCAGTGTTACACAAGGTCAGAATCACGCTACAGTGGTATGAAAAACATGACAGTGAACTCTCAATGTCTTGGCTATTAAATTCTCCTGATCTGATCCTGCCTGCACACTTCTGGGAAACTACTGGGAAACTCTGGTCATTGGGGCCTGGAATCTCATTGACTGGAGTAGAATTGCCTTCAGTGATGTATTCCGCGTCGAACTCAGCCCATGTGACCTACGAAGACATGTATAAAGACGCCACAGATAGCGCTGGGATACTAACCTAACAGTCGCGTGCCATAAGGGCCGAGTGATGTTCTGGGATGCCATTTCTTTTCATAGAAGGACCCTTCGTACCCACACAGTACAGCGGTGCTCGACGATATTTGACACCCCGTTTTGTTGCCCTTCGTCGCTAGCCACCCTGGGCTTACACTTCAGCAAGATAATACCGGCCCGCATACGGCAAGAGTTTCTACTGCTTGTCTTCGTGCTTGGCAAACCAGCGAGTATCTCTCCCCTACTGAGAACTACGGGGAGCACTACGGGGAGCCCCCTCCCTCCCCGCCCACCGCAACCATTTCGGGATTCTAACGATCTAACACTCCAGTTGGATAGAATTTAAAACGTTATCCATCAGGAGTACAACCAGCTACCCTGTCAACCAATGCCAAGCCGAATACCTGTTTGCATAAGGTCAGAGGTGGACAAAGTATTACTGACTTGCTCAATTTGCGAAGCTCTTTCTCTTGAACATAACTCCCATTTTTCTGAAATTCTAATCATTTGATTGTCTGTACATACACATCACATCCACCGATTTCCGTCCCATTCGAATAATTCCTTCGTGAGGCGTCGTTTTCTTCTTACGAACGACATGTAAGCGTCGAGGAGCTATTATTGTATTAATGGATTCATTGTTGTATTGCTTATTGCTCTTTTATTTATTAGGACCACGGCATTTTACTGTATGCATCTTATCGTTGACACCGCAAATAATGCGATAGGTATAAGTAGTACGTACCATTTTTCATCTTTCAGTTTTTGAAATTTTTAAAATTTTCCTCCTTAATTTTAATTTTTTTATCTGAAGTGTACTTTCCTGTCCTTCTGAAGAAGGGCACTAAGTGCCCGAAACCGGTAACGAAATTAAATTTCTTTTATGCAACTGGTTGTTGATTATTTCGATATATACAACTACTGTTGCAGCGAGTGGATAAGATACTAAAATTAAATGATCAGTGCGTTTTTCTTGTTTTTCTGGTCTTCAGTCCGAAGTCAGGTTTGGTACAGATCTCTACGCTAGTACATTCTCTGCAGGCCTCTGCATCTTTCCAGAACTGCTGGAACCTGCATCAATTCGAACCTGTTTGTTGCGTTCAGACCTTGGTCTCCTCTGCAATTTTACAACCTCTCCCCACACTTCCCTCCATTAGTAAATTAACCAATCCCGCCTTCTGATCAGATTGTGCTATAATTTTTTTTCTTCAGTTATATTCAATATTTTCTCATTAGCTATTCCATGCATCCATCTGATCTCTAAAATTCTTCGTTTATCGTCCACGATCAACTTTCATTAAATTCTATACTCTAGACAAATACCTTTAGAAAATACCTCCAATCATTTAAATGTGTGACTTTTTTATTTTCTTGGAGCTACAGTCATGTAAAATTTTCCGAAAGATATTTCCGCCATTTAACTGTACATAATGTGTTTGTTTTACTATTTAGATTTCTGCTTTAGGCCATTTTCAAGTGTTACGTCAAAAATCGTCCGACTTCTGTGAATCACAAAACGCCGAAAAATACGTATCAGATTACATAAACCAGTTCTCACCCTTACGTAACTGTTTTATGTAACCTAGTATGTATTTTTTGACGATGACTTTTTTGACGCTGTAACACTTGAAAATGGCGTAAGTCCGAAGACGGGAATATCTCTTCGAAGACTTAAATTTGTGTTCTATAGTAACAGATTCCTCTTTTTCGATGCTTATCTTACATCATTCCGCTTTTAATATCCTGTCTCCTTCGACCATCATCAGTTATTTTGCTGCCCAAACAGGAGATCTCGAGAACTACATTAAGTCTTTCATTTTCTTATTTAATTGCGCTCAGCTCACCTGATTTAATTCGACTACATTCAGTTATCCTTGTTTTACTTTCACTGATGTTCATTTTATAGCCTCTGTTCAGATAAGCCAGAAGCTAATGCGTGCATTGTTCCACACTCATATGGCGGAAACGGATACGCTGGTGGAAAAAAGTTTGCGTTACGCATGGGTACTATCAAGATTGTGGACGTATCAGATCTTATACGTCGTTCATAAGGATTAGGGGAACACTTGTATCAACATCCGGTATCTTAAATATATTTTGATATATGCGACACCTGTGGTATTATTGCTTTCAGCGTCGGCAACAATTAAAATCATTTTCCATCTATTGGCTGTATTCTGCATTACAGTATCAGATGATGCCTCAGAAGCAAGTAAGACACAGATAACATTTGTCAGTTGTGGACGTTGTACCCAACCACGCATACACAATACAACGTCTTAATGCAATGCCAGTTGCAGGAGGGATCTGTTTCATTCAAAAAGGATGGCCTTTTCGTCGTGTTGCTTGAGATACCAGTGCCTCTCCATTTGTCATCCATAGGATGCACTCACGCTATAGGAGGACAGGTCAGTATATAAGGCAAGTTGGACAAGGTCACCGACGCATTAATACCTCATGTGAAGAGTCCACAGCTGGTGTTCTTGTGGTTGGCGTTGCTGCCTCTGGATCATGGGGTCCCGGTTTCGATCCCCGGCCGGTTCAGGGACTAGGTGTTTGCGTTGCTCTCACCATTTCATCATCATTCAGACAAATATTAAGACTGGACAGTATACGGGCGCTGACAACCACGCCATTGAGCGCCCCACAAACCAAAATCGTCACCCTAAGTGAAGACCGATATCTGATCATCTATTCATTCCGGCGTCGTACTACTACCGCCAGAGGACTGTAGGGTGACCTCAAGATGGCCACTGGAGCCGCTGTGTCCGATCAGACTGTAATGAACAGGTTACAAGATAGGATCTTCTGACTCAGAAGCCATGTTCAAGTACGCTGTTTCACACGAAAATACCTTGCAGCTCGACTTCAATTCGTCCCCATGTCAGCTGGCGACTTCGTCACTGGGGGAGCGTGTTATTCACAGGCGTCTCCAGATGCCCTCTGACGCAAAGTGATGATGTGGTGAGTAGTACCTGCCTAATCTTTTCTTCTTCTTCTTTTGCTACTGCCTTTATCCCGCACTGTGCGCAGGGTCGGCAGGGTTAAGTACGGATTTGGCATGGTCAAATTGGAGGGGTGGCCGGATGCCCTTCCTGCCGCCACGCCATACCCCCTGGGGACGGGATTAGTGTACCCCAGCTGTCTGCGTCTAGTGTAAATCGTGAAATAGTGTGAAGGTGTTTCAAATGTGTGCGAGTCGGGTAACTGAGGTGGGACGTGTGGACCAGCCTGGTATTCACCTAGGAGGATGTGGAAGACCGCCTAAAAACCAATTACCGGCTGGCCGGCACACCGGCCGTCGTCGTTACTCCACCGGGCGGATTCGATCCGGGGCCGGGGCACCTACCCGAGTCCAGGAAGCAGCGCGTTAACGCTCTCGGCTACCCTGGCGGGTTAGTACCTGCCTAATGAGGTCCAGAAAATCGAATTTCGAAGGTTCTATGATGTTGTAAGGAGGCGTTAGTGTTGGCAGCCGTGCGGAACTTGTCGCTGTCTACGGTCGCCTTACCGTCAGGCAGTACATTGAACAGATCCTGTTGGATAACGTGGTATCTGTTACATACGGTGGTGGCCCTAAATTATTTCTCACCAACGATAATGTCAGGGCCCAAGTGGCGGGCGCCAGCAGGTATGTCTTGTGAAGCCTGGACATTGAAGCAATGGAATGGCCAGAGGTGAGTCCCGACCTGAACCTCATGTACATCTACACCTACATCCATACTCCGCAAGCCACCTGACGGTGTGTGGCGGAGGTTACATTGAGTATCTCTATCGGTTCTCCCTTCTATTCCAGCCTCGTATTGTTCGTGTAAAGAAGGATTGTCGGTATGCCTCTGTGTGGGCTCTAATCTCTCTGATTTTATCCTCATGGTCTCTTCGCGAGATATACGTAGAAGGGAGCAATATACTGCTTGACTCCTCGGTGAAGGTAGATTCTCGAAACTTTAGCCCGTACCGAGCTACTGAGCATCTCTCCTGCGGAGTCTTCCACTGGAGTTTATCTATCATCTCCGTAACGTTTTCGCGATTACTAAATGATCCTGTAACGAAGCACGCTGCTCCCTTTGGATCTTCTCTATCTCTTCTATCAACCCTATCTGGTACGGATCCCACACTGCTGAGCAGTATTCAAGCAGTGGGCGAACAAGCGTACTGTAACCTACTTCCTTTGTTTTCGGGTTGCATTTCCTTAGGATTCTTCCAATGAATCTCAGTCTGGCATCTGTTTTACCGACGATCAACATTATATGATCATTCCATTTTAAATCACTCCTAATGCCTACTCCCAGATAATTTATGGAATTAACTGCTTCCAGTTGCTGACATGCTGTATTGTAGCTAAATGATAAGGGATCTTTCTTTCTGTGTATTCGCAGCACATTACACTTGTCTACATTGAGATTCAATTGCCATTCCCTGCACCATGCGTCAATTCGTTGCAGATCCTCCTGCATTTCAGTACAATTTTCCATTGTTACCTCTCGATACACCACAGCATCATCCGCAAAAAGCCTCAGTGAACTTCCGATGTCATCCACAAGATCATTTATGTATATTTTGAATAGCAATGGTCCTACGACACTCCCCTACGGCACACCTGAAATCACTCTTACTTCGGAACACTTTTCTCCATTGTGAATGACATGCTGCGTTCTGTTATCTAGGAACTCTTCAATCAAATCACACAACTGGTCTGATAATCCATATGCTCTTACTTTGTTCATTAAACGACTGTGGGGAACTGTATCGAACGCCTTGCGGAAGTCAAGAAACACGGCATCTACCTGGGAACCCGTGTCTACGGCCCTCTGAGTCTCGTGGACGAATAGCGCGAGCTGGGTTTCACACGACCGTCTTTTTCGAAACCCATGCTGATTCCTACAGAGTAGATTTCTAGTCTCCATAGAAGTCATTATACTCGAACATAATACGTGTTCCAAAATTCTACAACTGATACACGTTAGAGATATAGGTCTATAGTTCTGCACATCTGTTCGACGTCCCTTCTTGAAAACTGGGATGACCTGTGCCCTTTTCCAATCTTTTGGAACGCTACGCTCTTCTAGAGACCTACGGTACACCGCTGCAAGAAGGGGGGCAAGTTCCTTCGCGTACTCTGTGTAAAATCGAACTGGTATCCCATCAGGTCCAGCGGCCTTTCCTCTTTTGAGCGATTTTAATTGTTTCTCTATCCCTCTGTCGTCTATTTCGATATCTACCATTTTGTCATCTGTGCGACAATCTAGAGAAGGAACTACAGTGAATTCTTCCTCTGTGAAACAGCTTTGGAAAAAGACACTTAGTATTTCGGCCTTTAGTCTGTCATCCTCTGTTTCAGTACCATTTTGGTCACAGAGTGTCTGGACATTTTGTTTTGATCCACCTACCGCTTTGACATAAGACCAAAATTTCTTAGAATTTTCTGCCAAGTCATCGTGCGTATGTGGGACGTGCTTGACAGACGTGTTCGTGGTCGTCCTGTTCCACCACAGACTCTTCAAGAACTCTCATGGAAGAACAGCAACTCCGTACACTTGTACAGAGCATGACAAGTATGTGTCAGGCAATGATAAACGCTCACGGTGAGCGTACACGTTACTGGAGCATTCAAAGTACAACTAAAAGCACCCAGGGCGACGGAGTGAATGTTTCCACCTTGTTTTCGACACCTGTCGAACATTTCAGTTCTTTTTACGTAAACGGTACAGTATGTAACGATGTTTTTTGTTTCATTTATTTGTGAATGACACGCGTATAATTATGTGACATACCCAGCCCTCAATTATTGCCCAATATGGTATGGCAGGTGCGCAAAGCCAAGTTCCCTTAATTCTTTTGAGTAATGTATTACAATCATGGTATGACGTCGATAGGTGGTACATGTGTATTTTACACTTATTTTTATTCGGTTTTAGCTATTCAGCCTGTGATGCTCCTGAGAGAAATAAAAAAGGATGAGCTATAAACTGGCGCACGCCGGCATTCACCGCAGGGAGGCCATACGTTGTCCCCGCGTTGCCCCGCAACCTCTGGTGGAGGAGATAGCAGGTGTGCGGCCTCCGACGTGAATGACAAGCCGGTGTTATTTAACTGCCATTTATGCGCAGCGATGACGCGTAATTAGCCTCCATCGCTGAAACGGATTACCCGTCTTTACGAGCTCCACGTGCTGCATCACGGGACCTACAAGTCCGGTGTGTGCAAGACGTGGAGCAGAATTCAGGCTGATTTAATAGTCCGTCCTAAGACAGAGGAAAAGGCTTCGTTGATGAAACGCTACTCACGGCGATAATGTGTCGCACATGATGATCACAGATTAACAGATAATTAATGAAACGTCGCAAATGATGATCATAGATTATAAGGTAATTAATGAAATATATGGCTGTAGACGTTTCAAAGTATTTGTAAGATTATCGGGTTACATTAGACGTACAAGTATCAACATGGAATAATTGAATACTCCATAGAGAAAAAGTGGATTCATGTCTCATCATAATACTGTTCGACAAGAAACCTTAACTTAATTATGAAAGACATTGAAACTACAACGTACAGTGCGTTTAAAATTAGTTCCGACTTTTGACAGGTCAGTACGGAGCGAGTGGAGGGAACTACAGTTCCCGGGTTCGATTCCCGGCGGGGTCAGGGATTTTCTCTGCCTCGTGATGACTGGTTGTTGTGTGATGTCCTTAGGTTATTTAGGTTTAAGTAGTTCTCAGTTCTAGGGGACTGATGACCATAGATGTTAAGTCCCATAGTGCTCAGAACCATTCGAACCATTCGAACTACAGTTGCCAGCGTTTGCTGAATGCATCTTCAGGCGCCGATAACGCCAGGGGCCCTATTCTGTATCGTTCATACCGATCGGTACAATAGGTTATCTTCGGTAGTGACGCCATTTTTGGTTCTTTATCCGAAGTTCCTATACAGTAAGCTTCTGAGACCTGTTGCCGATCGGTCCTCCTGCCGATTTTTCGGTATGGCCCTCTCGTTCGTTTTGGTGTGGTTTATTTACACCTAGAATTTGTTATTTGAAACGTTTTGAGTGGTTTTAGCTTCACATTTAGTGATTATGCTACTGAAGAATCACTAGGTCTGAAGAATCGCTAGGTCTGGGTGGAAAGTGAGTTCATAATAGACTATTTTCCTTTGTTAGAAATATAGTTTGAATTGTTGTTACTGTGAATGATTATAACATAAGAAAACAGTTTTGGTCAATATTCTCACAAAATACTTGTTATTTTTACGTAATTAAGAGTCTAGAAAATCATTAAATTCTAAAATGTCTGCTGTGCTTATGTATATCACATGAGTGTTAGCTGAAATTACTAGTGATTTCACGTACTTTTTTTCGCAAATGCTTTTCTCATTAATTGTGGTAACGCATTTAAAACTTTTAAATAACAATGCAAAGGAATTTTGTGAAGCATGATAGAGAAAACCTTCTAAAATTTCATGCATTTACGACTTATGCCCACATCATTCGGCAACGAAGTCAGTCTGTGTCGCTCTCTCGACTGGAATAATATGGAATGAAGCGCTGCATGTAAGCAAGCTGTAGTAGAACAGTGTTTAAGGCAACGAAGTTGCAATGGCACAGGGCATGGTTTCGTATAACACTGGGTGCCAAAATATTTTTTCTCGAAAAAATTGTTCAAATGGGTCTGAGCACTATGGGACTTAACGTCTGAGGTCATCAGTCCCCTAGGACTTAGAACTACTTAAACCTAACTAATCTAAGGACATCACACAAATCCTTGCCCGAGGCAGGATTCGAAACTACGACCGTAGCGGTCGCTCGGTTCCGGACTGAAGCACCTAGAACCGCTCGTCCACCGCGGTCGGCTTTTTTCTCCGCTTCATGTTTGTAATACATTCTGAGACTTCGTTAATCGTCAAAGTTAAGCATTTTCTGATATATTCGTTGTTATTTACACGTAAGAGCGCGCTTTCTCAGTAATGAGTATAATCGATTTCGTGACTTCCAGGTGCTTTAGAAATGAAAGATGAAATTGCTATGTGTGAAACAACTGACAGTGACATTTACACTTTTTCTTGTCACAAATAATTCATCTTTTTTTTTCGGTATACGTAGCGATTTCCGAGTGTGTGGTTAGACAAGAATCTAAGAGCACAACTTAAATTACTGAGAATGAAACTAGCAGCAATCATCTTTATACTTTAGCTTGCCACAAGTATTTATGTGCGGTAGAATCCTTAACAAAAGTACACTGAGATGAAGGATTCCCACCACAATATTTTTAGACTGTACTTCTACAGCTGCACTCGCCACACGCTATCGAACAGGAGTTTTTTTATTTTGTTTTTATGAACCAAATTGTTGATCTATCATATAAAGAAGATGGATACTTCATCATTTGGATCTCTAGGAGCGAGATAAAACCACATTCTATGCAAGTTCTTATTCTTTGACACTCTCTTTAACAATTTT
Organism: Schistocerca serialis cubense; assembly: GCF_023864345.2. Taxonomy (NCBI): domain Eukaryota; kingdom Metazoa; phylum Arthropoda; class Insecta; order Orthoptera; family Acrididae; genus Schistocerca; species Schistocerca serialis. The sequence continues at coordinate 284,848,701 of NC_064643.1, read as the reverse complement.
TCTGGTTCGTGGAGATATGTTCTATCTATACAACTAATTGAAGTCAGTTTGTTTGCTGCCATATGCAGTTCTTTTATTTGTGAAGCATCTTCACGAATAAAAGAAGCAAAACGCCAAAGTCAATACACAAACTGCCTTCAAATTAGTTGCATAGACGGAACATACCTCCATGCATTTTGATGCAACTAACGAACGACGGAAAACAGAAAAAAGACGAATTTTTCGGGTGTTTCTGAACAATTATTTGCTCAGTGTGGTAGTACACTCCATTCCTAGCTCATATTCCGAAACGTAAAACCCAAAACATGACATTGATGTGAATGAGAATAAAATCACATAATGTGACATTTATCATACATTCATGGAAGCACATGGTCAGCGAAATTTGAACAGTATTACGTACTCTAACGACACTTTTCGGCACTGTGAAGATTAGTCTGCCTGTATTGGCTAATAGCCGCTTTGGGTTCCTGCCACTGAGATGCTGCAGTGCACGTGCACGGATCTGAGGTAGACTGATTTTGATGGGTTGGCGCAAGGACAACTGACAACAGGGTTTGGCTTGCTAGGACCGTTCGGCATCGCTTCCGAAATGCTTACAGAATGATGTTGGGGCTCTCCTTCGGCCGACCGGTGCGTTCGCGTACCGAACCGATCGGCAAAATAAAGGAAGGATACAGAATAGGGCCACAGGCCTGCTCAGCACGTAATCTGTCAGCTGTGCAACCTGGCCGATCTGCAATATTTCTCAAACGATTTCAAAGAAACTACATGGTAATAGACTCTGAGTCTCACACGTCTTATAGCTTCATTAGCAAGCTTCATGATGAATTACCTATTACTTCGTTGATGGTCATAGTTATTGTGATATTTTGGTATTAGCTAAACTACTGCAAGAAATTATTAAAATTTACAGTGAAAAAAAGAGATCGCTATGAATTTGCGTTTGGTGTTCGCTAGGACATGTATTGCTGAATATGAAATTTATGTAACATATTGAATTATTCTTTAAACCTCGAAGGATATCGCTATCTATCTCCAATGTCGAGGAAATGGAATGTATTAAAGGTCTCCATCACGAATGCACACACCAGTGAAAAAGCCAGAAATAAATATTCATAAATCTCTAGTGTCTCACAAATGGTCTCAGATCGAAACAAGATTTTGGCAAACGATAGAATGCAAAGAGGAGAGCATTTTGCCATATGATCAATATGCGAAACTTCCGTACCTATTGCGATATTCGAGCAACTACAGGCTTTTTTAAAATGAAATACTGTAATTTTTAAGGACCATCAATAGCCTTTGAAACGGTAATTGCTGTGAATTTTGCAACAATGTAAGTGAAGAAGCTGCAGATTTATTTTTATACTGAGAATAGGCTTTCTCATAACTGTTGATATATCTCGCTCCCAGCTGCTAGTTTAATAATACGCTGTTTTAGGATTCTGTCAAACGTTCAACTACTTTAGAATGATAGTGAGAGTATATCTGCAAACTCTGCTGTGTTTCGGCAAAAGAAGCAGATGTTAACACTGTAACAAGAGAAGTAACGTCTTACTGAAAACTCGAGGCATTTCTTCATGAATCCATGTCTCCTCAACTACATTACTGGTACGGCTGACGAATTGAGGCCAGTCCATGACGTGACACTTGTAATGACTTCTTCTGTCAGGATTTCAACCTCACTGAGCGTAGATTTCTGGTAGTTTTTTACCACATTACTTCTCACCTAGACCCGTATAAGCTCAGTCGGATGCAAATGAACATGATATGGAGGAAGACTGGTGAAACTATGGTCTTTAGCCATAACCAATTCGTCGACATGGTAGTGTGGAGTTTTTGGCTTGTAAGTAACTGAAAGTTTTATTAACTTCCCCTTACACAAACTAGATTCAACTTTATCCAATAGAACATTTCTTCGTACAGAGAGAAAAATAACGCTTTCCTCCGCTGCATAATTGAAGCTTTATCCATCACAACCGAGGGGTATTGCGCATTGTCCATTACTATTGTTGAATTTGGAGGAATATCTTGCTGCAGAAAATTGTCTTCGTAGCCGGTGAACGTGTTCTTGGGCGATCACTCTAATTACGATTGTAGTGCGCTGACGTGCTGCACTGTTATTATTAATGCAGCGCCACAAGAAGCTTTCGTTCACAATACCTGACAACTGTAGAACACTTCAAAGCCACAAAATATCACGTTACAATGAGAGCTAATGAACGTAGTTGCCTTTAATGCACGACACCGTGTGGTACCGTTTGTCCACGGAGTGACAACAGGGGCGCTTTATCAACCAAACTGCTGGCGGCGTGGTACGGAAAGCCGGCTCGCCATTGGCGTTACCTGGGAAACGGCGTCCTGCCCCTCCGGTGAATCAAACGGACGCTCATTTTGAACCAATGTCGGCGTTGACAGGCCTAGGCGAAGCGCAAAGCTTTGTGTCATGCTGTCAAATGGCTCTGAGCACTATGGGACTTCTGAGATCATCAGTCCCCTAGAACTACTTAAACCTAACTAACCTAAGGACGTAACACATCCATGCCCGAGGCAGGATTCGAACCTGCGACCGTAGCGGTCACGCGGTTCCAAACTGTAGCGACTAGAACCGCACGGGGCATGCAGTCATCAAGAATACACACACGGGCATTCGACTCCGAACGCCTATATCAATGATACTCGTATTTCGTTGAATGGTTTGCACGCTGACACTTGTTGATGGTGCAGCACTGAAATCTGGAGCAATTTGCGGAAAGGCTGCACTTCTGCCACTTGAACGATTCTCTTCAGTCGTCGCTGGTCCCATTCTTGGAGGAGCCTTTCCTGGCCGCAGCGATGTCGGAGACTTGATGTTTTACCGGATTCCTGATATTCACGGTACACTAGTGAAAGAGTCGTACGGGAAAATCCCCACTTCATCGTTGCCTCGGAGAGGTTGTGTCCCATCGCTCGTGCGCCGACTATAACACCACGTTCAAACTCACTTAAATCTTGATAACCTGCCATTGTAGCAGCAGTAGCCGATCTAACAACTGAGCCAGAGACTTGTTGTCTTATATAGGCGTTACCGACCGCAGCGCCATACTCTTCCTGTTTACATATCTCTGTATTTGAATACGCATGGCTGTACCAGTTTCTTTGGCGCTTCAGTGTATTTTCTTTCGATACACCGCAAAAGAAAGAAAAAAGAAGAACACCGCAACATACTAAAGATTCTGTTCGGTGAATGATTTGTCTTGGTCAGGTAGCGTTTAGAGGCCTGTATGTGCACTCTGTGTTTTGACTTTGGAGGCAGAGGCTATGCTGAGTTTAGAGGTGAATAGCTTGTGCAGCATTCGTTGTGCATCGCGAACAGCCCTATACGCTTCTTTGAGGAACACCGGATGCTATTTTCCCTTCTTGACTCACGATTAAAGACGATGGGCCTATTTTTATTAGCCGTTGTGTGCCTGTACTCCCTCTCTTTCTCTCTCTCTCTCTCTCTCTCTCTCTCTCTCTCTCTCTCTCTTTCTCTCTCTCTGACACACACACACACACACACACACACACACACACACACACACACACACACACGGAGAGAGAGAGCCCGACCCTTGTAATTGGGCGCTGACAGCTTGATTGCGGCGTTCGCAGCAATTACCCGCCTCCGCGGTGGCGGGCTCATCCTCCTTGGCTTCTCCCGGATACTTCGGCGGCGCAGCGAATTGCTTGCGAGAACTCCGTGAAGCGAAATCGGCGTTCATCTACTACACCTCACTTGCCTCTGAGCCCTCGCGACTGCGTTACTGCTTCGCCGAACATAGTCCTAGCCTTGACTGTATGCTTTAACAATGTGTGTTTGTGAAAACAACTCAACATGTAGTTCAAAACCTACATGGACTTAAAACTCCAAGTGACACACACACACACTCGTTTATAATGGAGATACGTGAAACGATAACGTAATGTGTCATGACTACATTGCTACACAACTTTCTATCAGACAGAAGTTCCACAGAACTTACTCCCTCTCCATCCAGGAGTGTACTGTAGGTCTCTAGAGAGGCGAAGCGTCGCTAATGATTGGAACATAACACAGGTAATTCCCGTTTTCAAGAAGGGTCGTCGAACAGACGCACAAAGTTATAACCTTCTCTGATGTCGATCTGTTACAAAATTTTGGAACATCTTTCATCTTCGCGGATTATGGCATTTCTGAAAACCGGAGAAGCCTGCTGTAAGAAGAATATGGCTTCATAAAACAACGATCGTGTGAAACCCAACTGCCTCTTTTCGTACACGAGACCCAGAAAGCAGTAAATATAGGAGCCCAGGTAGATGCTATTTTTCTAGAACCCTGGAAGGCGTTAGATACCGTTCCGCACTGGCGCTCAGTGAACGAAATACTTGCGTACAGAATATCAGACCTAGGGGGACGGGGAGGAGGGGAGGAGAGGAGGTGTGTGATTGGATAGGAGAGTTTGACCCTCGTCCGACCAGTACTTGAGTATCACTCGTCAGTTAGTGATCTGTACCAGATAGGATTGATAAAGGAAATAGGGAATACCCAAAGAAGGGCAGCATTTTTCTTTACACGTTCATTTAATAACCATTACGATGATCCTCATTCAATTTCAATAGCAGACACTGCGAAAGAGGTGTCGTGCATCACGGTGTGGTTTACTTTTAAAGTTCCGAGGGCGTACGTTGCTAGAAGAATCAACAAGAAGTACATTGCTTCCTCCTACATATATCTCGCGAAAGGACCGCGAAGATAAAATTTGAGAGATTCTAACCCACACGGAGTGGAGGTTTACCGGCAATCTTCCTCCTTCCTAAGAACCATTCGCAACTGGAACAGGGAACTGAGGAGTGACAACGGCATACAAAGTGCCCTCCGCCACACACCACAAGGTGGCTTGCGTAGTAGAGATGTAGATGTATATCCAGATGGCTTGACTGCATGCATCGCCTTAGCCTGACTGCATCTTCAGCTGCTCTTTTTTTAATTTTTTTAAGAGAAAGAGAGAGCTGTATCTACGTATCCGAGAGTGAGTGTAGATTTAGATTCAAAGGAAGCACCGAATTAAAAGTAAACCCTCTTCATCTCAGAGTAGCACTTGCACCCAACATCTTTAATTACACCCACAAAAAAAGTTTTAAACCACCTCGGATCCGAGACAGAAAATCGGAACTGAGATCAAAATAAACATCATTTTCACCCTTTTTATTGCTCATGAAAACCACAAGTTGCATGTTGTACCACAATACAGCGAGACCTTCAGAAGTGGTGGTCCAAATTTCTGTACACACTGGTACCTCTAATACCCAGTAGCACGTCCCCTTGCATTGATGTACACCTGTATTCGTCGTGGCGTACTATCCACAAGTTCATTAAGGCACTGTTGGTCCAGATTGTCCCGCTTCTCAACGGCGATTCGGCACAGATCCCTCAGACTGGTTGGTGGGTCACGTCGTTCATAAACAGCCCTTTTGAATATATCCCAGGAATGTACGATAGGGTTCATGTCTGGAGAACATGCTGGCCACTCTAGTCGAGCGATGACGTTATCCTGAAGGATTTCATTAACAAGATGTGTACGATGGGGGCGCCAAATGTCATCCATGAATACGAATGCCTCGCTAATGTGCTGCCGATATGGTTGCACTATCGTACCATACAGCCGTTACGGCGCCTTCCACGACCACCAGCGGCGTACGTCGGCCCCACATAATGCCACCCCAAGACAGCAGGGAACCTCCACCTTGCTGCACTCGCTGGACAGTGTGTCTAAGATGTTCAGCCTGACTGGGTTGCCTCCAAACACGTTTCCGACGACTGTCTGGTTGAAGGCGTATGCGGCACCCATCGGTGAAGATAACGTGTTGCCAATCCTGAGCGGTCCATTCGGCATGTTGTTGGGTCCATCTGTACCGCGCTGCATGGTGTCGTGGTTGCAAAGATGGACCTCGCCATGGACGTCGGGAGTGAAGTTGTGCATCATGCAGCCTATTGCGCACGGTTTGAGTCGTAACACGACGTCCCGTGGCTGCACGAAAAGCATGTTGGGCGCAGTGTATCGGCGAAGTGGGCGTCCGCCTAGTACAGACACACGTCACGACTGACGCAATGCGCGAGCTGCGGTTACCGACCGAACACAGACAGGGATGAAATGCGTGCACAAGTTGCACACACTGAGTCGTTAGGGACCATTGGCAGTCGTCTGCTGGCAGCAGGTTTAAGATCAAATGCGACTCTAACCTGATTACCACCAACTCCACTACCTCGCCAAGCATGGCTACTCTGCTGCTGTGAAGGGTGGTAGGAGGAGATTCGTGTTCAATGTCCCATCGACAACGTGGTTATTAGAGACGGTGCACAAGCTCGGATGTGGGAAGGATGAGGCAAGAAATCGGCAGTGCCCTTTCAGAGGATCCAAACCAGCATTTTCCTGAAGCGATTTAGGGAAATCACAGGAAACCTGACTCTTGGTGGCCGGACGCAGGTTTGAACCGTCGTCTTCTCGAATTCGTGTTCGGTGTGCTCTTTTGCTGTGAAAGAATTGATTGGAGCGTGGAATGGCGCTCTTTTGTCTGCGGCGATGAGAATAGGTTCTGTCCGTTTGCTAGTGATGGACGCATGTGTGTGTACCGTAGACCAGGTGAGCTGCCCGTTCCAGTGTGCTTTCGCTCATGACACACGGGTCCAATCCCACGCTTGATGGAGGGGTGGGCTATCAGTTACAACTCGCAGTCACATTTGGTGTTTGTGTTGGGCAAAGTAACCAGTGCTCGCTACATTCCACTTGCTGTTATTCATGTGCTACTGCCATATCTTCGACAGGAGGGTGGCGGGATCTTCCAGCACGACAATGTACGTCGACATACGGCTGCTTTGGCTCACCATGCTCTTCGTGGTGTACAACAACTGCCCTGGGGAGCAGAGTCACCAGATCTCTCGCCAACTGAACACGTATGGGACTTGCAATAAACAGGGCCAGATTGCCACAGAGGCTGCAAAATGCTTGGGACATTCTGTTGTTGGATGCCATTGGGCACCTATGATCGTTTGGTCGTTTGCAGGTGACAATACAGACCTTAGGGGGCTACACTGTGTACTGATGCTACTTTTTGGGTACCCTTTACTGTGACATGGGTGCTTCAACTCCTACAATGAGGAAAGACCACTCATCTCATTCGTCAATAAAATGACATTGGCCTTGAAAGTTTTTCTTTTTTGCGGTATATTCGGATAGGAATTTAAAGGAGACACTGTAAGAAGATTGCTGTACCTTCGACGCCGCTGGTTACTGCAAGTCTACGGCTAGTAAACGAAAATATACAGAAGTAGAGTACTTAATCAGTTACTATTCATGGACCTTCGTAACGATTAGAAAGGGGGGGGGGGGAAGCGATATTACTATTGTTGCGGTCGTGATAATGAGTGTTTCTCGCGGCAAATGGGAAATCAGTGACGTTGTATCCCTGATTAGCGTCACCTGCTGTTTGTGTACAGCCTTTTCCCGAATTTAGGTAATTTCCTAGCAGATAAAATTGCCGGCCCAATTTCGTAACTGAACGTCAACGTAATTACGTCCAACAATTCTCCGATAATTACCAACATGCGCGTCATATCAATTTCCGTCAGAAACGACAGATATTCGACAGATGCAATTACGTACAGCTACCAAAGGTATCCGATTATTTCACGTTAAGGCAGCTTGTTAAAGTCAGTGGTGGAGGATGAACCTCTGATTTCCCTTCGTCATTTACCGGTCAAGTTATCAAAACTTTCGCAGTACACTGCAACATAATGACATATATAGACAACAGGCGAAACAAATATATAGATATGCTTATAATTTTGAGAGCTAGAAGGCTTAATTTTGTACTGGTCAACAGTTGGGATAATAGTTTGTTTTTGTGAGCAAATAATCTACAACTATAGCGCAATGTTAAACAACAGTCACAAAACGCACTGCCATGTCTAAATGGTTCAAATGGCTCTGAGCACTATGGGACTTAACATCTGTGGTCATCAGTCCCCTAGAACTTAGAACTACTTAAACCTAACTAACCTAACGACATCACACACATCCATGCCCGAGGCAGGATTCGAACCTGCGACCGTAGCAGTCGCGCGGTTCCGGACTGCGCGCCTAGAACCGCTAGACCACCGCGGCCGGCACTGCCATGTCTCACTTGTCGTTTTGGTTCCTAAGTTCATTACACTTTAGCAGATTCCCTGAGCAGAATGTCGGAGGATTACAGAACCGGGACAATCATAAGTCATTTGCCTTACAACTATGCCCGAAAGGTGTAATCAGCAAAGAGCTAAAACTAAAAATACATTTAAAGCGGAAGAAAGTGACAATCCCGACAAATATCTTCCACAGCAGGAAAACAATGAATAGGGGGACATGGCTACTCATGACTGCCATACATCTTGCCCGTGAGGTAGCGTGCTCTGTTTGTAATCCGATCCCACTCTGAGAAAGAACTGTACGCAGGGCTGGAAGAGACCTGGTTAGCAACCACGGGACGCAGTCATTGCCCTCACTGAGGTTCTTACATCCCACAGTGAAGTTAATTCTGACTTTGTTGAGCTCTGCACAGCATCTCATTTGCTAGAAATTAAGGGCGCTCTTCTCGGGGCAGTCCAGCGCATAAACTCCACTCTCACTCAATGAAAGTCTTGAAAGTGACCTTAATCAGCAGTAGAGTCCTCGACTTCATGATTGAGAGAGATTGTGCAATTGTTAAAACACTGAAATCGTACTCCCGAGGAATGACTAAACCTACCAGATTCTAGAACTGTCCTCTGTTGTCATGTGCTCTGAAGCTGTAGTTTCACGTATGCTGTTACTTGAAATCTAATGTTTGTAGGTTCGATTCCATGTTTCTTATATGCTTCGGGGAAGCGCGGCGCATAGCGAAACGGCGCTGTTTGGATTTTACTTGGGGGACTGGCGGCCATCCAGCTTTTTTAGGTGGGTACCAGTCTGAGTGAGCTGGTGTGAACGAGAATTTTGAATAACAAGAGCACACCCGTGCATCCTGTGGCCGTAAATCCTGATGGTTCGCTCCGTGGTCAGAGTGGGTCGAACTCAGAGGCTGTAGTGTGGACATCGACATATTTCTGTTCCCTCTCCTCCTGTCACTGACTGTTGACGGCTTGACCTGCTCTGAAATTTGAAGCTCTGTTAACCAGTGAGGTGTGTTTGTAGCAGAGTGTTTCGCAGCCGAGGACCAGTTTTAAAGAAAGTGTTCTCGTTATGGGTAGTTCCATTCGCAACGTATGATTCGTACACAAACGGCCGTCCACTGGCGGGTCTGAGTGCTGCTTTTATTTGTGCTACCGATTCTTAAGTAGAGGGGAGCAGATTCTATGAATTACTTATTGTCTTGTTGAGTAGTCGGCCATAACATCATTTATATACTACACGTCTTGGTGCTTTCCCCTTTGACAGTAAATGATAACTTGTGTAATTTGCTGTGGGCCGTTGGTACTTTGTATTGACTATTATTTACACACGTGTCATTTAGACGCGCTTGGCAGTGCACTGTTTGTTCTTAAGCAGAGGTTATCTTCTGATATGAACCTTGGAGCTTACTGAAATCGCAACTGAAGCAGGAGCTTGACTAGCACTTGGGCTTCGGAACTGTAACTTGTGTGGGTTGAGAAACTTGGGTGGATAGTGTGTGTACTTATTTAAAGACATTAATTTCCGAGAGCTGTGGCTGGAGCTTGACCGGCCTGAAACTGTCAGACCTGTGTTACGAATACTGTAAAGTTGTAACGATAATTCACTGTTTTGATATTTGAGCTTTTACATATTGTGTTAATTTTGTTAAGAGGGTGTAATGATATTGTGTGGCATAATTGTCGGGCCGCCGGCCGAAGTGGCCGTGCGGTTAAAGGCGCTGCAGTCTGGAACCGCAGGACCGCTACGGTCGCAGGTTCGAATCCTGCCTCGGGCATGGATGTTTGTGATGTCCTTAGGTTAGTTAGGTTTAACTAGTTCTAAGTTCTAGGGGACTAATGACCTCAGCAGTTGAGTCCCATAGTGCTCAGAGCCATTTGAACCATTTTTGAACCAATTGTCGGGCCATAATTGGGAACATTGTACACAACCTCTTTGAGGGAGATCTCAGCTCTTTGGAAAAATAATTGCTCCCAAAGTGTGTACACCTCTTTCAGTCCAGTACCACCTCTCTCGAAATCCCAGTTCTCGCTGCTTTATGTAAAAAGAAAAAAAAAGACAGCCGCACAAATACTCGTAGGATCCACGTTATGAGGTTTCTGTATAAACTTAATTATGTATAAAGATAATTATAAGATAATAATAACAACGGCTTGGTGCAAATCTATCTGTTGGCTCGCACTTCGGCGAGCGTCCCTAACCCACCGGGAAAAGGGGACCTACAGTTTAACGTGAAATACGAATCATGTATTGTTTCTGGCGCCTCCTCACATTGTTGAGAGGTGAAGGGTAGACTCAAAAATCCGTGCTCAGGCCGATATCCGATCCTGCCACCTCTCGATTTCCAGGCTCACGCTTCAGCGCTAGGTTGCCAGGCCAGACATTTATATGGATAGTCTACCTATCGATACGTTTTGATGAGTGAGTATGCGAGTACCAAAATATGTGACATACATGGCAGTATTTTTCGATTTCATTGGCTAGAAGCTTAAACACTTTACACATGCGGAGAAACCAAACGTCTTAGTATTTGACATAAATTTCGACTTGATACCTCTACCCGTTCGTTAGAAAAACACTACTGGCCTTTAAAATTGCTACACCACGAAGATGACGTGATACAGACGCGAAATTTAACCCACAGGAAGAAGATGCTGTGATATGCAAATGACTAGCTTTCCAGAGCATTCACACAAGGTTGGCACCTGTGGCGACACCTACAACGTGCTGACATGAGGAAATTTTCCAACCGATTTCTCATACACAAACAGCAGTTGACCGGCGTTGCCTGGTGAAACGTTGTTGTGATGCCTCGTGTAAGGAGGAGGAATGCGTACCATCACGTTTCCGACTTTGATAAAGGTCGGATTGTACCTTACCACGATTGCGGTTTATCGTATCGCGACATTGCTGCTCGCGTTGGTCGAGATCCAATGACTGTTAGCAGAATATGGAATCGGTGGGTTCAGGAGGATAATACGAAAAGCCATGGTGGATTCCAAAGGCCTCGTATCACTAGCAGTCGAGATGACAGGCGTCTTATCGCATGTCTGTAAAGGATCGTGCAGCCACGTCTCGATCCCTGAGTCAACAGATGGGGACGTTTGCAACACAAAAACCACATGCACGAACATTTCGACGACGTTTGCAGCAGCATGTACTATCAGCTCGGAGACCATGGCTGCGGTTACCCTTGATGCTGTATCACAGACAGGAGCGCCTGCGATGGTGTACTCAACGACGAACCTGGGTGCACGAATGGCAAAACGTCATTTTTTTCGGATGAATCCAGATTCTGTTCTCAGCATCATGATGGTGGCATCCGTGTTTGGCAACATAGCGGTAAACGCACATTGGAAGCGTGTATTTGTCATCGCCATACTGGCGTATCACCAGCTGAGATGGTATGGGGTGCCATTGGTTACACGTCTCGCTCACCTCTTGTTCGAATTGACGGCTTTTGAACAGTGGGCGTTACATTCTAGATGAGTTACGACCCGTGGCTCTACCCTTGATTCGATCCCTGCGAAACTCTACATTTCAGCAGGATAATGCACGACCGCATGTTGCAGGTCCTGTACGGGCCTTTCTGGATACAGAAAATGCTCGACTGCTGCCCTGGCCAGCACATTTTCCACATATCTCAGCAATTGAAAACGTCTGGTCAATGGTGGTCGAGCAACTGGCTCGTCACAATACGCCAGTCACTACTCTTGATGAACTGTGGTATCGTGTTGAAGCTGCATTGGCAGCTGTACCTGTACACGCCATCCTAGCTCTGTTTGACTCAATGCCCAGGCGAATCAAGGCCGTTATTGCGGCCAGAGGTGGTTGTTCTGGGTAATAGTTTTTCAGGATCTATGCACCCAAATTACGTAAAAATGTTATCACATGTCAGTTCTAGTGTAATATATTTGTCCAATGAATACCCGTTTATCATCTGCATTTCTTCTTGGTGTAGCGATTTCAATGGCCAGTAGTGTAGATGTCATCCTAGTCGGACAGACAGGCAGACGAACAACAAAGTGGTCCTATAAGGGTGTTGGTTTTGCCGATCGAGGTACGTACACCTAAGAAAGACATTGTGGGACGGCTGAAGAATATCAGAAGAAACTGAACCAATAAATGACACAGACTTGTCGCATCATTAAACTAGCGCTGTGATAACAGGAAGACGAAAGTCGCTAGCTAAAAAGTGCCATGCCAGTGAAGATTTTTTCTTACAAAACACCGATTTTTCTCTTACATTTGTTATTATGAAAGCACTTTCACAGAACTAGTTTGTTCATGAGAGCTAAAAGGCCCTGCTTTTTTCCTAGTGCCTGAGGCAAACGTTATTCCCTCTGGTTATCGGAAACGTAACTACAGAGGTTGCTCAGTAGAAGAAACGCAAAGGCTGTGAAAAAGTTTTCACAATCCATAGTCATTTTAGCATGGATGCAAACTGCGGCAATAAACTTCCGCGGAAGAAAAACTCATACATGGTTCTGGCGCTGGCAGAGAGAGTTCCTGGATTTTTTTGCGCTGAAATGAATAGTTACAGCTCACGCTGCCCGTAAAATTAGTGAAATGTTTGTCACGACCTCCTTTTACGTCTAGACTAAGAAATGTGTAACAAACTGCATCTGACAAGCAACTGCTGATACATAATGAGGGACGTAAGCATCTGTAATCCGTTTCTTGCACAGATGTTGGTTCGCCGGTGAGGCTTGGAGAATACTTTTTTCAGTAGCGTATCTACTTGGATGATGCCGTCTTCCATCTTTTCATCTTCATGCTTAAAATACATCGGACACCCTCTGTGACCTGTGTAATGTATGATTGTCTCAGTCTGCCCATCATTATTCATACCTTTTACTGCTTATCAATCGCCAGTCCACTATTCTTACATCATTTATTTATGTCATAATTTTTCAGCTTCTGTGAGTTATTACCCTATATCTATTTTCACGTCACGTTTCGTTAATATGCTGCCATCATCAGGTGCTTTGCAATTACATGTGCACTGATTTTTAATTCTCGATTATGCATCGAATTTCGTCCCTGTGCAGAAATATTGATTTATTGCAGCATGCACACGGCGGAATAAATAATGAACATATGAAATCGCAGACTGATTATTTACATATTTTCTCAGGCTTTTCATTCCGACGGTCCGGTGTGGGTTTCCTTAGGTGTATACACCCTCTGACTGACACTGATGGATTAATTACGAGATTGAATTACTGCTCAGATAAGTAAGTACGAAGCCTAGGCTGAACTGAGCCAGCTTAACATCAACATTTCCGGAAACGAGAAGTCCTGCGCAAGTGTCACACATAATATTTAACGAGGAGTGTAGATACAGAGGCACTCCACATTTCGAAAAATTTCCTTTCTTTAAAATAGTTTACCGAACAGTCGTTGCAAACAGTCCCAAACAGTTAAATCATAAAATAAAATAAAAAAGTAAGTGCATTAAGTTACTGTCTGGCGGATGCTCTGACTGTAATATACGACAGATCCGTTGTTTCATCAAACAAGTTAAGTCTTTATATTTTTGTAGGGAAGAATATTGAAATTAATTGTAGTCACCTCCCACCGTTCCTATCAAACTTTCTTGTGGGCTAAACTGATTGTAATGCAAACAACAGAAACTGAAGTTCCGTCCCAAGTATTCCCAACTGAGAACCAACTTTGTCTCGATTTAGTTTCTGTTTTAGGGAATTTGTCCGGAAATAACACAGAGGTATATGATGATCCGGTCTGTCCACTCGTGTAGGGATGAAAGATGAAAATAACCTATAGGATAAACGAATCAAAGACCCTAAGTATATTTTTATTTTTCTCATAGCTTTGTTGCCTGATTAATAACTATAATAAAAGTGGCGTGACATTTTATGGGCATTGTAATAATAACTGAAAGGCGTTAAAATTTCGCTATACACTGTGCCAAAATTATACTAAGCATCAAATAAACGGCAAATTGTAACCACTGTTGTTAATCGGTGTGCATGCGGCAGCGTGCTTACCAATATATTCAAAAGCGTCGCGCATAAAAACGGGATTTTCCGGTGCTCATACGTCGAGTTCCATTGGTGATGAAAAGGTAGGGCCACGTGTTTTGGATAGCCTTGGTCAAGGGTCCATTTGTATAGCTAATAAAAGGATCATCTTAGTGTCACTATCGTATATTATAGGATCAAAGTAGGATTATTACACTCTTCCTCCTTCTTAGAAAACGAAGAAAATTGGTTGGTTCTTTTTGCATTTGGTGTAGTTCATAGTAGGCTTGATGAGAATTTTGGAGGCACCTTTATTTCATGGGCGGTGCTCGGAAAGCCTTCCAAAAATGGTTTTCTTGCTGTATTTTCGCCACCACCAGCGGACCAAAACGCAGCTGATGATTCCAAAATGGCCATGCACAGGAAATGTCTGAGTTTTTGCGATATATTTCTAAAATCCCGAGCTCAAAAAATCTTGAAAATTTTCTCGATTTCTTTATCCCTATCCCAGATACTGGGGTTTAAAAATTACTGTACATGTATACGAAAAATATGCACTCAAAAATTAAACAAATCGACTGATGACAGGTATACCCGTGACAAACCCATTATTCAATTAAACCGACAGGTATACCTGTGAATGAATGAACGACGTATTTGCGTAAATTCATGGAAGGTTCCTGAGGAAAACCCAGGAAAAGCGTTTTTCGCCGTCAGCAGCGGACAATGCCCAGTCACGGATTCCAAGACGACTAGGCACGGCAAAGGCTGTAATTTTTAACACATGTTCCTAAGATTTCGGCCTCGAAGAACCTCGAAAATTTTCTAGATACCTTTATCCGTTTTCGAGATACAGGGGTTCAACGTTAACCTACACGTGCGCGTAAAATACGCACCTAAATTGCGGTGTGAGGTTAAAACGTAGTTTGTAAAGTGGCATAGCTCTGACAAATATGATGTAAAGCGTCTCCCTTGTCATCAGGAGTGTTCTGGGTACTCTACGTTGCAGTACTGAAGCACATGAAAATTTTTTGTGCACGTAAAATCTGATCAGATGTGTAGAATTAGTTTCGGGTTATTTCAATTTCACATAAGTAAACCTCAAAATTTTACTGCCCCATTGTTTTCATATGACTGACATACCCTACTTTGGCAGGGATAAGGGGGAACTAGCAGATGAATGCTCCTGCTGGAGCATAAGAAGTGCGAGTGTGTTCCTGTTTATTTAAAAGAGCGACTAAAAAGGGATGGGAGTTATCAGCTGCGTTGTTGTAGTTTCCACAGCAGCTTTAGAAATTTTCCAAAAAAATTTGGCATGCAGACATATTCGCTCATTTTTATGCTGCGAAAATGTTTAGAGGTGCTGAGGACTTTTAATAAAGCGGAGCATATGCACCTTTTTTGTGCTCCGGTAAAAGCGTTTTTCCACTGGTGATACAGGCGAGCTTGGTCTTCCTCTACAGTTTTTGCCCTCTACAGCTCCCCCTAGTACCATGGAAGTCATTCCCTCATGTCTTAGCAGATGTCCTATCATCCTGTCCCTTCTCCTTATCAGTGTTTTCCACATATTCCTTTCCTCTCCGATTCTGCGTAGAACCTCCTCATTCCTTACCTTATCAGTCCACCTAATTTTGAACATTCGTCTATAGCACCACATCTCAAATGCTTCGATTCTCTTCTGTTCCGGTTTTCCCACAGTCCATGTTTCACTACCATACAATGCTGTACTCCAGACGTACATCTTCAGAAATTTCTTCCTCAAATTAAGGCCGGTATTTGATATTAGTAGACTTCTCTTGGCCAGAAATGCCTTTTTTGCCATAGCGAGTCCGCTTTTGATGTTCTCCTTGCTCCGTCCGTCATTGGTTATTTTACTGCCTAGGTAGCAGACTTCCTTAACTTCATTGACTTCGTGACCACCAGTCCTGATGTTAAGTTTCCCACTGTTCTCATTTCTACTACTTCTCATTACCTTCGTCTTTCTCCGATTTACTCTCAAACCATACTGTGTACTCATTAGACTGTTCATTCCGTTCAGCACATCATTTAATTCTTCTTCACTTTCACTCAGGATAGCAATGTCATCAGCGAATCGTATCGCTGATATCCTTTCACCTTGTATTTTAATTCCACTCCTGAACCTTTCTTTTATTTCCATCATTGCTTCCTCGATGTACAGATTGAAGAGTAGGGGCGAAAGGCTACAGCCTTGTCTTACACCTTTCTTAATACGAGCACTTCGTTCTTGATCGTCCACTCTTATTATTCCCTCTTGGTTGTTGTACATATTGTATATGACCCGTCTCCCCCTATAGCTTACCCCTACTTTTTTCAGAATCTCGAACAGCTTGCACCATTTTATATTGTCTAACGCTTTTTCCAGGTCGACAAATCCTATGAAAGTGTCTTGATTTTTCTTTAGCCTTGCTTCCATTATTAGCCGTAACGTCAGAATTGCCTCTCTCGTCCCTTTACTTTTCCTAAAGCCAAACTGATCGTCACCTAGCGCATTCTCGATTTTCTTTTCCATTCTTCTGTATATTATTCTTGTAAGCAGCTTCGATGCATGAGCTGTTAAGCTGATTGTGCGATAATTCTCGCACTTGTCAGCTCTTGCCGTCTTCGGAATTGTGTGGATGATGCTTTTCCGAAACTCAGATGGTATGTCGCCAGACTCATATATTCTACACACCAACATGAATAGTCGTTTTGTTGCCACTTCCCCCAATGATTTTAGAAATTCTGATGGAATGTTATATATTCCTTCTGCCTTATTTGACCGTAAGTCCTCCAAAGCTCTTTTAAATTCCTATTCTGATACTGGATCCCCTATCTCTTCTAAATCGACTCCTGTTTCTTCTTCTATCACATCAGACAAATCTTCACCCTCATAGAGGCTTTCAATGTATTCTTTCCACCTATCTGCTCTCTCCTCTGCATTTAACAGTGGAATTCCCGTTGCACTCTTAATGTTACCACCGTTGCTTTTAATGTCACCAAAGGTTGTTTTGACTTTCCTGTATGCTGAGTCTGTCCTTCCGACAATCATATCTTATTCGATATCTTCACATTTTTCCTGCAACCATTTCGTCTTAGCTTCCCTGCACTTCCTATTTATTTCAATCCTTAGCGACTTGTATTTCTGTATTCCTGATTTTCCCGGAACATGTTTGTACTTCCTCCTTTCATCAATCAACTGAAGTATTTCTTCTGTTACCCATGGTTTCTTCGCAGCTACCTTCTTTGTACCTATGTTTTCCTTCCCAACTTCTGTGATGGCCCTTTTTAGAGATGTCCATTCTCTTCAACTGTACTGCCTACTGCGCTATTCCTTATTGCTGTATCTATAGCGTTAGAGAACTTCAAACGTATCTCGTCATTCCTTAGTACTTCCGTATCCCACTTCTTTGCGTATCGATTCTTCCTGACTAATGTCTTGAACTTCAGCCTACTCTTCGTCACTACTATATTGTGATCTGAGTCTGTATCTGCTCCTGGGTACGCCTTGCAATCCAGTATCTGATTTCGGAATCTCTGTCTGACCATGATGTAATCTAATTGAAATCTTCCCGTATCCTGGCCTTTTCCAAGTATACCTCCTCCTCTTGTGATTCTTGAACAGGGTATTCGCTATTACTAGCTGATACTTGTTACAGAACTCAATTAGTCTTTCTCCTCTTTCATTCCTTGTCCCAAGCCCATATTCTCCTGTAACCTTTTCTTCTACTCCTTCCCCTACAACTGCATTCCAGTCGCCCATGACTATTAGATTTTCGTCCCCCTTTACATACTGCATTACCCTTTCAATATCCTCATACACTTTCTCTATCTGTTCATCTTTAGCTTGCGACGTCGGCATGTATACCTGAACTATCGTTGTCGGTGTTGGTCTGCTGTCGATTCAGATTAGAACAACCCGGTCACTGAACTGTTCACAGTAACACACCCTCTGCCGTACCTTCCTATTCATAACGAATCCTACACCTGTTATACCATTTTCTGCTGCTGTTGATATTACCCGATACTCATCTGACCAGAAATCCTTGTCTTCCATCCACTTCACTTCACTGACCTCTACTATATCTAGATTGAGCCTTTGCATTTCCCTTTTCAGATTTTCTAGTTTCCCTACCACGTTCAAGCTTCTGACATTCCATGCCCCGACTCGTAGAACGTTATCCTTTCGTTGATTATTCAATCTTTTTCTCATGGTAACCTCCCTCTTGGCAGTCCCCTCCCAGAGATCCGAATGGGGGACTATTCCGGAATCTTTTGCCAATGGAGAGATCATCAAGATACTTCTTCAATTACAGGCCACATGTCCTGTGGATATACGTTAGGTATCCATTGCCTTCTGCATCCTCATGTCGTTGATCATTGCTGATTTTTCCGCCTTTAGGGGCAATTTCCCACCCCTGGGACAAGAGAGTGCCCTGAATCTCTATCCGCTCCTCCGCCCTCTTTGACAAGACCGTTGGCAGAATGAGGCTGACTTCTTATGCCGGAAGCCTTCGGCCGCCAATGCTGATTATTTATCAAAATTTAGGCAGTGGCGGGGATCGAACCCGGGACCAAAGACGTTTTGATTATGAATCAAAGACGCTACCGCCTTTTTTTTTTTTTTAATCTCATTTTGTTCGCTTTTGTTCGTTGAATCTGCTCGGGGCGGACGTCGTAATACATCCGTTTAAGTTCGTCGTTGATCGATTAACTCAGTTTTTTTGTTACAGAGGGCAGCTAACCCTCTGACCGAACACGCTGAGCTACCGTGCCAGCGCGTGCCCCTAGACCACGGGTACACCCGTCTTTTACTACTAACAAACAGAATAATTTACAGCCGACCGCTGTGGCCGAGCGGTTCTAGGCGCTTCAGTCCGGAACCGCGCTGCTGCTACGGTCACAGGTTCGATCCTGCCTTGGGAATGGATGTGTGTGATGTTCTTAGGTTAGTTAGGTTTAAATAGTTCTAAGTCTAGGGGACTGATGACCTCAGATGTTAAGTCCCATAGTGCTTAGAGCCATTTGAATAATTTACAGTCATGAAACTGTACGAGGCTGTTTAATAGCAAACAGATTAAATACAGTTATGAAATCTGTAGTAGTACAATAACCGAGCGCAATTTTCTTTCTCTAAAGAAACTTTAATTTTCACAGTACAAAATAAAAGTATACTCCACAAATAAACACCATATAAGAAAATTACTATACTTCCGGAGAGCGGAGGTTCACGACCCACAAGAGAGATAACCAGACAAAATTGATGTTAAATATTGCGTGCTGAATAGTACAAATAGTGAGAACCTTCACGAAATCAACAGATCTTAAATCTCCTTGTGTTTGGGCAGTTCAAAAGCCAACTCTGCATTCAAGGAGTAAGATAAATAACCATTCAGTTGGCCGACCCAAACTTGCACAAACACATCTAAAGTAAATAAATCTAGTAATTACTCAATTGGTAAATTAATCTGTTAACAAATTACTTGAGCTAGAAGTAAAAAAAAATTGGAAAGGAGAGGTGCAGTAAGCGCGCCTTGATTAGAACACAAATAAATACATCGACTTGCTATACAGCTCCGTCTTGGTAAGGCATAGTGGGCTCGGAAAGACTGAAGCTATCGGACGCTTGGCACGCTCTATCAACCAGGCAGATTTCACACAAAGAAACACAATTGGTAGCCACAGAAAAAAAATACAGAATCTAGTATAGGAATTGGGCCAGGTCTCTGTTATAGACCGAAAGCAGCCGCACGACAGTCAAAATTGCAGCAACAAGAAAAACAAGTGAGTTAACGGAGTCAAATCAATGAAACTTGTAAGGCAGCCAAAATCTAAATACTGTTACCGAGCAGAAAGTTCGAGCGCCAACCACAAACTGCACCCAGCTCGCGCCACGTGGGCGAGGTGTAAACAAGCAACCGCCACGCAGAGCTGAGTACTAAATCCCAACCTAACGCGTTCGGCTGGCTAACGAACCGCTAACAGCAGACAGAACATAACCTTTTGAGTAACATTACAGTCGCGTGTAAGACAGTAGTAACAAACGCAAAATAAAGTCGTCACTAAAAGGGACGTAATGACGTAATAATTAAGATTAAGAGCTCCTACCCTTACAAACAATAAAAAAAAAGAAACACAGTTCAACTTGGTAGTATAAACACCCAGTAAGACAATAAATGAAACTGTTCGCGCCTGTAATAGCACGTACAGGATATGGCACATGAAATGAACCCACTTAATATACAAATGCGAGCCGCCACAAATCCCACGTCTTATAGCAAATAACACACCGACTGGAGAATTAAATAAAGAAACAAATTCAGTTGCTTTATAGGAGTGCACGCACAACTTTCCTGCCTAGCAACAGAAGCGTGATCAGAAGCCAGAAGTCTAATATGGAACCGGACGTGAACCTCGAACCAACAACCAGGAAACTAACGAACGAAACGGTCACAGCACCGGCACAGGAGATGGTAATTATAGCTATTGTTACTGTCGATGCTCGGTTCACTCGCATCCGATAAATCACATAGAAAGCTCACCAGATATATCGGTACAACGATCCAGGAATGACAGGTTGGAGCCGACACACAGCTTCAACACCGCGGCGTTCCGCCGCTCGCCACCAGGTCTTGCCGGCCGCTGAAGCACACAACACACTCATTCCCTCTGTTACGTCCAAAGGTTTGCAAACGGTAGAAAGCGATAAAATAACGGTTCACATCCAGGAACCCACACGAATGTCTCTTCTTGGTGTCGCTGCTACGCTCTGAGCCGTTGACTGTTAACTACCGAAATTGTACCAGAATTCAACTGCCGGCACACTGCTCACCTCGACGCCACGTTCCAACTCGCCCGATGGTTCATCAAGAAAAAAAGAATGTCCTGTTGCGGTGAAAGAGACAATATGAATATTATACCGAATTATTTATGCAATAGACTGCGAGGCGTATACCAGCCATGGATAACGACAGCGTGGGCGGATATTGGACTTGGTGAGCAGTAGAGATGGGCAAAACTGTTCTTTTCAGAGATTGGATCAGAACTGTTCACTCCCTGAAATGAATTAGCTCTTTTTCATGACTCACCACTCATTTACAATAGAAAATAAATGGAAGGCACATTGTCCTTTAAACTTGGTTTATTCCAGTACTACACCTGTATTTTGATCTTATTTGATCCTATTTTTAAGTAACACAGATAATGAGTAAGAATTTTGTATTGTTTATTGAAATTTCCACGATATGACAAAGTTTTTGATTATTGATTTATTTTGCACTATCATGGTTTTTTGGGTGATCGGAAAATGTTGTAACTTGAGATTTACATTAACAATATATTTGGCTATAATGTATTAAAATTTCATTAACCTCATACAAATTCATCGCAAGCCATATATTTTTAAAGTGAACATTTCCTTCCGAAGACGCCTAAAATCGCAAAATCCGTACCAGAATAAGAAAAAAAAAAATATATAAATTTGACTGTAAAACGAAAGTGCTGCATATAGCCTTACGCAGAATAAAACAAGGAAAATATTGGTGTATCACATTTAGCGATACGTTTATCGGTTCGCTCGTAAATAAAGCGTAAATTCGAGTGTCCATAATAAAAATCCTATAGTAAGAGGAGTCATCAGGAACCTAATCTAATCAGTTTAAACAAATAAAAATAAAATAAAAACAATTGATGTATACATAACATAATAATGTAATATACATAGCGGTATTACTACGAAGAACAATATCCAGTAGGGACGAACTCCGATGCAGAGGCGCTGAGTCGAGCGGGTCGAGCCGCGAGCTGTATTACTGCGTGAGCTGAGACCGCAGAGACCAAGAGTGACACCTGAGTCGCTTTGCTCAACGCTCTGGCTAGAGTCGAGACGGTGGGGTGAGCGTTGAGCGGGCGAGTTCCGAGGGTGGGGGGAGCGGTGAACTCACCCGCTCCGAAACAAATCGTCCGTTCCTTTGCGAGCAGGTTGTTGCAAGTAGTTCCTATGTTATCCGCTAGGTGGCTCTCTGTCCTGTTGCTCGCATCAACTGCCCAGAGGGCAGGACGTGCGACTGAAACGATCGCCGACAGAGTGCGATGCGAAGTTAAGCTGCGCCAGACACTGCGCGCGGCAGACGACGCACATGGACGGCACGGCATATGTGAAACACAAAATCCAATGGGGCACTGCACAATGCAGGCAGCCAAGGTAGAAGCAGGGCAGAGGCCAGCGCTGGCTGTGTTGTGTGGCGTGCACTGTGCTCTGACCAGCAGAGGCGCTGCTGATATGCTCCGTCTCTCTCTCTCTCTCTGCCGTGGGAAACGTTTGGAGCTACCGTTCTTTTTTTCTGAATCACTGATTGTTCGCTCCTTTGAAAGATTCAACTCTATGAATTAGTTCAAGAGCGCATCCCCCATCTCTAGTGAGCAGGGGCTCAGCCAAAATTCCGCTTGTATCTTTCTGCCTCTGTAGCAAGCGCCGTGTGAACCGCAGGGACTGCCCCGGTGTGTCTGAAACGAGCGCTCAGAAACTTTGTTACTCTCTGCGCCCGCAGCGTTTTGTTTTGTCGTGTTTCGTCCTGTCCATTAGCCGTTTGTTCTGCCGCGTCAGCTTTGTGGTCACTCCCGGACAGAACTGAGCTGACTTTGTGGAGACACAGCGAGTCGTAAATAAGCCCCTGCCACGTAAATGCAAGTGTGCATTCAGTGTGACTTTACCCACTTCGTGTCTCGTAAATTATATGTGATAAAGTAACAGGTTTCTCTTTTAATACTTTCTTCAGTAGCTGAATTGTGTTACGAATGAGGAGGCTGATTACAGCATAAAAATTGTTCTTAGTAGATCAACTGATCAAACGTACTCAGTACTCGAGAAAGTATATACCGTCTCCTTTTCCGGCAAAAAATAGCTATGCATTCATGGTATGTACCGCTGTCATAGATGGTACACGATATGCAACCAGAAGTCTCAACCTAAATACATAGCTTAGTGGTGTCCGCCTTTGATAGCAGCAGCAACAGCAGCAGTAGAGCATCCCATACAGAATGACAAAGGCGAAAAGCCATTCATGAAAAGTACCGATATTACTGCGTAACTTACACACCTGAAGCAAAATCCCAGGTCAGAACACAAGTACTATTTTCTGCCGGAACACAACCTCCAATAATTTTTTCTTCCTAAAAAAATATCTTTATCACCCGTGGACGCAAATTATATTCGAGAAGCAATTATGTATAGTAAAAGAATCTCACCTGCGAAGCTTCTAATGATATTCGCTAGCGAGACTGTAGGCCTACTTCAGTCTCTACATTTTAGTGTGGTGCAGGCACTTCATGAACTTATTCCGGATCTCAAACAAAAAATAAAAGGAAAACAAAGTAATTGGCTTAGAAATACAATACATTTGAGTAAAGATCCATATAGGAATAATGTTCAATGAGCATGTAAACAAGCTATAAAAAGATGCAGAAATATATGATTTTAAACTATCACGAGTTGAAATTAAAAGTATGAAAAGCTGAAGTGCCAATAAAATAAGAAAAGACAAAAGTTACCCAAACATACACGCACATATTCCATGAAAAACTCTGTTTAATTTGTTTAAAGGAAACGAAAAAAATGACGTCACTAATGAAGACTGGATACGGTTACCGTTAATTTCACAGTAGTTTGCATTGAATCATGATTAGTGGGTATCCATGCTGCAAGTTTGATATGACAACAAACTGATATTTCAACCATATGGATTTTTCTTTCTGCAGGGGGGATGACATTCATCAAAAATGTTTACTAATCCTTTTAACAAAATACAGCCAACAACTATCAGTGCTGTCGACAATGCGAAAATGAATGTAAGGGGAGCAATGGGAGAAGCATTCAATGACTGTGAAAGTAAAATTTTGTCAGCCGATCTGAGTAAACACCCTGTTTAGCTCTTATGTAAAAGGGCTAAGCGGTTGAAATCATCTGTTCATACTTTCAGAGACCATACTGGCACCGAAACGGAAGATAACAGAGAGAATGTCGAAATACTGGATTCCGTGTTCCGACATTGTTTCATCGTGGAAGATCGCAACACAGTCCACCCTTTCAATCAGCGTACGGACGTCGGAACGGCAGATACTGAGGTAGCCGGTCGCATAACAGAAAAACAGCTACAATCGCTTAGCAGGAAAAGTCATCAGGACCAGATGAAATATATAAGGCTATACAAAGAAATGCGAGAAAGCTTGCTCCCCTTCTAGCAGCAGTAGCAGTTTGTCGTAGATCGCTGGAGTGACGAATGGTACTTAGCGATTGGAAAAAAGGCAAGTAATTGCGATTTTAAAGACGGGGCGTAGGACAGATGCGCACACTAGTTCTGTATCGTTGACGACAAACTAACGTAGAATTATGAAACATGTTTTATGTTCAATAATTATATTTTTGGAGTACGAAAATGTCCTTTATAAAAATTGACATGGATTCCTCAAACAGTGATCTTGCGTCACTCGGATCGGTCCGTTCCTCCGTGAGATCCAAAGCGCTGAAGACAATGACAGGTTTATGTTAAGTTCCTTGAATTCAGTAAGGCATTGTACACCGCCCCACGCTGTCGTTACCTGAAAAAAATACGAGTTAATTGAGTATGGAAGCAGATTCTCGACTGGATTCAAGACTTCCTTGCAAACGGAACTCAACATGCCGCCCTTAACGGAACAAAATCGGCAGATGTAAAGGTAATTCCCGGAGTACCCCAAGGAAGTGTGATAGGACCGTCACTGTTTGCAGTGCATACAAATGATGTAGCAGAAAGCGTCGGACGCTGTTTATGACTGTTCACAGATGATGCAGTTGTCTATAACAAAGTTTCAACGCCAGAAGGCAGTATCGTTTCTCAGAATAACCTGCAGAGGACTGATGAATGATGCAGGCTCTATCAGTTGACCCTGCACGTAAATAAATATAATGTACTGCGCGTACAAGAAAAAAGCCACTATTATACAACTACACTCTTGCTGAGAAACTTCTGGAAACATTATCTAGCGTAAAATATCTAGGAGTAACTATCCCGAGCGACCTTAAGTGGAACGACCACATAAAACTAATACTAGGAAAAGCAGGCGCCAGACGACGATTCACAGGAAAAATATTAAGGAAATGTAACCAGGGCGGCATGCGAATTGTTTACAAACTTAGTCGTTTCAGAAGTAGCTTAGACCGATTCTTGAGTACTGTTCATCAGTTTGGGAACCCTATCAGGTAGGTCTGATAGAAGAGATAGAGAAGACCGATTGAAGAGCGGCACATTTCGCCACGAGATCGTTTAATCACTCCGAGAGCGTTGCGGAGACGCTTAACAATTTCCATTGGTAGACGTTACAAGAGAAGCGTTGTGCAGCACGAAGATTTTTACTACTGAAATTTAGAGAGAGGACTTTCTAGGAAGAATCTGATAACGTATTACTCCCTCCCAGAAACCTCTCGTGTAATGACCGCGACGAGAAAATACGAAATTATTTCCAATAGAGAGGCTGAATGACAATCGTTCTCCCCACGCTTCATTTGCGAGTCAACAGGGAAAGAGTGCGATCAGTTAGTGGTACCTGAAGTACAATTTCCACACACAATTAGCTGGCTTTTGTGGAATATGACATAGATTTGGATTACACTACTGGCCATTAAAATTGCTACACCACGAAGATAACGTGCTACAGACGCGAAATTTAACCGACAGGAAGAAGATGCTGTGATATGCAAATGACTAGCTTTTCAGAGCATTCACACAAGGTTGGCGACGGTGGCGACACCTACAACCTGCTGAGATGAGGAAAGTTTCCAGCCGATTTCTCATGCACAAACAGCAGTTGACCGACGTTGCCTGGTGAAACGTTGTGGTGATGCTTCGTGTAAGGAGGAGAAATGCGTACCATCACGTTTCCGACTTTGATAAAGGACCGATTGTAGCCTATCGCGATTGCGGTTTATCGTATCGCAACATTGCTGCTCGCGTTGGTCGAGATCCAATGACTGTTAGCAGAATATGGAATCGGTAGGTTCAGGAGGGTAATACGGAACGCCGTCCTGGATCTCAACGGCTTCGTATCACTAGCAGTCGAGATAACAGGCATATTATCCGCATGGCTGTAATGATCGTGCAGCCACGTCTCGATCCCTGAGTCAACAGATAGGGACGTCTGCAAGACATCAACCATCTGCCCGAACAGTTCGACGACGTTTGCAGCAGCATGGACTATGAGCTCGGAGACCGTGGCTGCGGTTACCCTTGACGCTGCATCACAGGCAGGAGCGCCTGCGATGGTGTACTCAACGACGATCCTGGGTGCACGAATGGCAAAACGTCATTTTTTCGGATGAATCCAGATTCTGTTTACAGCATCATGATGGTCGGATCCGTGTTTGGCGGCACATTGGAAGCGTGCACTCGTCATCACCATACTGGCGTATCACCCGGCGTGTTGGTATGGGGTGCTATTGGTTACACGTCTCGGACACCTCTGGTCGCATTGACGGCACCTTAAACAGTGGACGTTACATTTCAGATGTGTTACGACCCGTGGCTCTACCCTTCATTGGATCCCTGCGATACCCTACATTTCAGCATCATAATGCACGACCGCATGATGCAGGTCCTGTACGAGCCTTTCTGGATACAGAAAATGTTCGACTGCTGCCCTGGCCAGCGCATTCTCCAGATCTCTCCCCAACTGAAAACGTCTGGTCAATGGTGGCCAAGCTACGGGCTCGTCACAATACGCCAGTCACTACTCTTGTTGAACTGTGGTCTCGTGTTGAAGCTGCATGGGCAGCTGTACCTGTACACGCCATGCAAGGTCTGTTTCACTCAATGCCCAGGCGTATCAAGGCCGTTATTACGGCCAGAGGTGGTTGTTCTGGGTACTGATTTCTCAGGATCTATGCACCCAAATTGCGTGAAAATATAATTACAGCCGGCCGGTGTGGCCGTGCGGTTCTAGACGCTTCAGTCTGGAACCGCGTGACCGCTACGGTCGCAGGTTCAAATCCTGCCTCGGGTATGGGTGTGTGTGATGTCCTTAGGTTAGTTAGGTGTAAGTAGTTCTAAGTTCTAGGGGACTGATGACCTCAGATGTTAAGTCCCATAGTGCTCAGAGGCATCAAACCATTTTTTTTTTTTGCTTCAGTACTGCAACGTAGAGTTCCCAGAACACTTCTGATGACAAGGGAGACACTTTACATCATATTTGTCCGTGCTATGCCACTTCACAAACTACGTTTTCACCTCACACCGCAATTTAGGTGCGTATTTTATGCGCACGTGTAGGTTAACGTTGAACCCTTGTGCTGCCAGAGAGCGTACACGCAGAAGAAAGGGCAATTCGGCAGTAAGTCATGTGCAGGACGCCTGAACACGTCTGCGAACCGTGAACCACCGGGTAGGCACTCTAAACGCGTTTGTAGTCAGCCAGCAATTATCCCCCTGCTGGAAGGCATCATCTCAGCATCAGCACGGCTAATGGAAGCAGCGTTTAGGTGTTCTTCGTGGTTATACGACCGGATTTCATCGTCCTGACGACACGATATTTCGAGGGTCCTACTGGCCGCTAGCTTCAGGTGAGATTGTGGGTGCACCATCAGGCTTGAACTGAGGTAGCTTCAGATACTTTGGCTTCTTTATTTCCTGTGAACAGGCCATTGCGCCGCGCGGGATTAGCCGAGCGGTCTCAGGCGCTGCAGTCATGGACTGTGCGACTGATCCCGGCGAAGGTTCGAGTCCTCCCTCGGGCGTGGGTGTGTGTGTGTTTGTCCTTAGGATAATTTAGGTTAAGTAGTGTGTAAGCTTAGGGACTGATGACCTTAGCAGTTAAGTTCCGTAAGATTTCACACACATTTGAACATTTGAACAGGCCATTGCGTCTGTGCGAGAAGTGAAAGGACTGTCCTCTGCGAAGCGAAGAATTGCAGCGTCGCCGGTGGTAGAAACTAGCAAAAGCGATGAATCGCAAATTAAGATACTGCCAGTCGAAAACCAGACGATTGTTGTTTTATATCTGATAAGATAGGATGCCACATTTCGCTTAAACGAAAACCTTTCTCTCTGTTAATAATTTACGAACTTGCAGCATGTTGTAGGTGAAAAATAGGGCCGAGACTTGTCTTGTAAGTGAAATAAAAGGTTTGTAGCTTTCTATACGTGGGTAATCCTCTGTATTTGTCACACTTACAGCACAGATAGTTTTAAAATGGACAAAGGCTTCCGAAACTAGTCACTATCATGCAAAAAAATATACACTTCTCAATACAACTTACGACGAAATTGCAACCATTTATTGCTATTAGTAATGTCATCGGATATTCTCCTTTCGGTTGATCCCATAAGTACAGAATCCCAGTAACGGGAAGCCGGAGCAATAATTTGCGTCTCTTTAAACGACGTAGTATGTCCTTCATTGAAACAATGTTCACCGACGGCAGATTTTTCAGCCTGGATAAAATGTGTGTGGCACTGATTTTCCACACATCGGTTGTAATCTTTATGAATGGCCTGTCCAACATAAGTCTTTCCGCAATGACAGGGAATTTTATACACCACAGGCTTCCTTAACCCCAAATCATCTTTAACGCATCCAAGAAGGGCTCTACTTCTAGCCAACGGCAAAAGGACTAAGAAATACTGAACTGTTTCGCCGTTCACTGACATCAGCATATTTTTCATTTAATGCTTCATTTTTTGAACAAACTCAGTGTGGCAGTAGGAAGTCCTCTTCCCCTATTGCCGCCAGTCTATTCTTGGAAGATTTTGGAGATACTCTACTCAGTACTTCTTCTCTTAAACACACGTGTTTTCTGAGATACGTAGACGACATTTTTATCGTCTGGCCCCATGGAATGAAAGCTTTTCATCGGTTTTTAGATCGTTTTAACTGTCTTCATCCAACCATCAAATTTTCGAGGAAAATTGAAGAAGATGGCAAATTTCCTTTCTTGGATGTTTTAATACACAAGAAAGAAAATGGCGCTTTAGGACACAGAATACACCGTAAACCTAGACATACGGACCGCTACCGGCATGCTACTAGTTGTCATCCATATCACCAACGGATGGGAATCTTACGTGCACTGGTCAAGACAGCTTACACAATTTCGGATTCTGATAATCTGACGCATGAACTGAATTATTTTAAGATTGTTTTCTGGCAAAATGGATATACTGATCATCAGATTGTTCGTGGTTTTCAGTTTGGACCACCATGTGAATTAACAATAGACACTTGTAAATCAGTTGCTTTTTTACCCTTTGCGGGGAATATTCGATGATAAAAGTGTCCCTTTGCTTTTGGACGATGAAATCCGGCCACATACCCGTGAAGATCAACAGCATCTACTAAGTCGGAAAAATCTACGTAATAAAACGCAGCGGCCTCTAGTCGTAGTTAGGCAGGATGACCCCCATCAGGTCGACGACTGGCGTGGAATACTTCTCAGTGTTGGCTGTGGACGACAACTAGATACTGCATAGCAAGAGTGGGCAGTATTTATAGCTGCTCGGTCCACCTTGTTGTGACAGGACATCATTTTCGAACGCGTAGACCACGGAAGTGGTGTAGCGCCAGTCTTGGACGTAATGTAATCCAGGTCACAGTTTGGACGCTGTGACCCTCATACTATGCTGCAGCGACAATGTTAGAACCTCGGCAGCAGACGTCAGGAGTGTCGTGTGGCAACCAGGCTCGTCTTAGTGCCAGGGCGTAGACTTAAATCATACCAGATGGTGGAGAAACGCGGTGACAGCTTTCTGCTCGCTTGGCGACTGGTTACGGACGCCAGTTTGAAAAGAATTGGCTCAACATATCAGTATGATAGCGCACAAAATATTGGTTAAATTTTTCCATGAGTGTAATACACCGTCCAATCACATTAATGCGACCACCTGTCAAAAGACTGAATAACCATCTTCTGCGGCGCGGACCGCTGCGAGACGTGCAGGAACAGAGTCAATGAGGTTGTGCACAGTTGTGGTATGTCTCCCGGTTGAGGACCCATGGTACGATGCTACAGATTATAGACTAGATGTAAATCCGCGGGATCTGGTGGCCAGGATAGTACGGTAAACTCAGCCCGGTGTCCTTCGATCCATGCTCGTACACTGCTAGCTGTGTGACACGTAACATTGTGCTACCCGTAGATGCCACTGTGCCGAGAAGAAACAAACTAGGGGTGGACACGGTACCTAAGAAATAGATGCGTACTTTTGTTGGTCAACTGTGCCTTCCAGAATGACTAGATCACTCAGCGAATGCTACGAAAACATTCCCCTGAGCATACCGCTCCTTCCTCCGGCCTGGATCCTTCTGACGCTTGTAGCATGGTGTTCGGTTTCAGATGTTCCACGCTATGCACGCCAACGGCCATCTGTCCGTTGGAGCACAACACGTGTTTCATCCAGAAAGACCACCTGTCGCCACTCAGCGGACGTCCAATTGCACTACTGGCGTGCAGATTCCATCCTTTGTCGCCGATGAGCAGCAGTCAGCTTGGGTAGATCAAACAGGCGCCTATTGCTCAGGCCCATTCACAGCAACGATCACCCAACAGTCATTGGGAGACACTGTCGGCACTTCCTTGGTTCATCTGGGCGGGGGAGGGATGGTGGTCAGTCGCTCAACAGTTGCACACTTATCGCACGCACACATCTCCACAGCCGTCGCTTAGCCTTGTCACCTTTTACCCGTGGTGCATCACAGCAGCCTCTGCGCTGGTTTTGGAGTGCGCTGTTTTGCTGTGCACCGTATACTTTAATGGCAATGGTACGCCAACCGTTTACAAACTTAGCCGTTTCAGAAATGCTTCCTCCCATGACCCGAAAGCCAATGATCATGCCGTTTTGGACATCAGATAATTCGCTCCATTTCCGCATTCCGACAATGACTGGGCTGTTAGCCGCGCCTGCTAGACACTCTTTATATACCCTCCACTGCTAGTGTTGCCACCTGCCCTCTGTGCGCGGTTACTGCATGTCGAACAGAAGCAGAAGACACAGTAATGTAACTATACCGCGTATTTCCTCAAACAAAACTGTAGTATAAGCATGAAAAGAAAATATTGTGAAATCGTTGCAGTCGTGGACTGGAGGTTCGAGTCCTCCCTCGGGCATGGGTGTGTGTGTTTGTCATTAGGATAATGTAGGTTAAGTAGTGTGTAAGCTGAGGGACTGATGACCTTAGCAGTTAAGTCCCATAAGGTTTCACACACATTTGAACATTTTTTATTGTGAAATATTAATGTTAAGAAATCCTGTAAAATGCACTATTATAAGCACCAAATGACCGAAAGCCAAAATAAATAGATACTGCTTTGAATGCTGCAGAATTTTCTTTCTTGTTGGGTATTGCAGGGTAATATAGTGCGTTAAGAACCACGCCTGTTAATGAGGTTACTGGTGTCCTGGACGTATTACTGGCCACGCAGAGTTTTTGTGAGAGGCGGATCTTTCTTGCAGTTTGAATCAGACTGTCCAAGCTGCTCGAAAGAATAGGGAGCGACGACTTCAGCCGTCTTGGACTAGCATCACTTCTTCGAACTCTAGAAATAGATTCGAGCATCTGTTTTAATTTCAATATCCTTTGATACATGAAGCAAGCTGATAATCTGTTTGTCAGCGTGGTCATCTTCAAGGAAACGGTTTTTATTCTTAGAAAAGCAAAATCTACTAAGTTATTACGTGAACAGTATTTACAGAATTACCGCTGAAGATACTTTGTAAATAAAAGCGAAATGCGCCTGGTGTAAAACACGATATGGAAAACAATAACGTTTAAATACTGATAAGTATATTTTGGCGGATAGTTACTTTGATCTCGTAAAACAGTGAAGATTGTGTTATCGTGAAAAGCAAGTATCAAATTCACTTTTGCAAATTCTTTAAAATTATTCGATTTTTGGTTCAAGAATAATAGTTGCAGATGGGTTCTGCTGCTGTTTATGCGCCACAAAATTAAATATTTTACTAGTACCACAAATGAAATGAATGTCCCAATATGGCTGTTCCAAACAGACAACGATTCCACAACACTCCATTCAGTTCTTCAGGTGGGCAACATGTTATTCATCGCGCATCTCCTGTCTCGGCGATACATTTTGATTTTGAGAGAGGCATAAAATCTGTTTCATGCGTATTACACTCAAGGCAAGATCACTAGGAAAATTTAAATGAGTTCTTAGTCAGCAATGTCTTCGAGGGCAAAAGTTCGATCGTACTGCTCGTGCTACATAAATACGACTGATCAATTATTTTCTACCATGTATACTGCGAAAAATTAACGTGCTTCCTGCAGAGGAATTGCACAGTAGGCCTACTTGTACTCACATACCTTCCAGAATCACGTGAGAAACAGCTGAATGGCACTTGCATACCTGCAAATAAAGAATGTCAATAATGATTTATTTGGAACGAACACGTGACACAACAACATTAATATAAATTGGAAATAGAACATAGAATAGCATTCTCTGACTACTAATTGTTCTAATTCCCGTTATTTACAGTATACGTTCCATGCAGCACACACCTCACGTAAAGAAATTAATGACAGATGGAAACGCTTTTCTTTGTAGCTTAGCCACTGCCTTTGCGTGTGAACGTGAGAAACAGATAGCAATTTTTGTAAACGTGCATAATTTTGATTTTATGTATAAATATTATTTACTGTGGTTATGAAACCTATAAAAATCATTACCATGATGGGACACAACTGCTGTTGCAGTACTGTGACCATTAAATTATTTCCGAAAATTATTTCTGTAACACGTTTTACTGTGCATGAATTACTAAGACGTGAATTACAGCGCATCATGGAAAAAAGATAAAATAAAATAGTGCACATTGTGATTACACAGAGGAGCACAATACTGCGCACACTAATATAATTCACGGCGATTCTTCTTCTACTTCTTCTTCCTTCTCATTTTTGGGCCACTTGGCCTGTTGCAGTCTCGTTGAGAAGTTCTCTTGTCATCTTTTCATTGCAATCTTACACTGCTGGAATGGTAGTACAGCATCGATTTTGGGTTCCTCTTTGAGCTAATTTGCTGAGATGGTTTCTCCAGTTGTTTTGGAATTCAGTATACACTGTGTGATGGGTACCATCTTAAGTTCATTTAGTATGTCTTCATCCCTTTTGTGATACCATTTGGTGTAACTAGCTGTTCGCCTTAAGAATTTTATTTCACAGGCTGTTTGACTTCTTTTGCCTTTATTTTGCAGGCTTCGCTGCAATAGCACAGCACAGTTTTTGCTAAAAAGGCGTATTCTGTTGTGTTTCTGGAATAGGAAGGTTCCATCACATTAAAATGACTCTCATTGTGTTTGCTCACCTGGTCGTTTTTCAGCTAAGTCTGTTTATAAGAGAAAAGATAGTTTATAGCGGAAATACGTGAGTGGATCACCTTTTCGAATAGATCTTACTTTGTACTGTCAATTTTCCACAGAAGGCAGTAGGTTTGTTTTTTTAGGTGTTGATGTATTTCTGGGATATAATCTGTAAATTGCTTACAGAACTAAATCATCTAGCTTTCTATCCTTTTTTGTTATCTGAATGAAACCGTGTGGCATTTGTCGCTACTCTTGGATGATTTTATTCAGAAAAATAGTGAACAAAACTGGTGAAAGGCCGAATCCCTGTCGTACTCCAGCATGAACTATACTCCTCTCAGACAATTTGCCTCTTTCTTGACATTTGTTCTGTAATTTTTGTTTATGTTTTCTATAAGTTGCCGGGAACAAGCTCATCTTCCATATACCGTAATAATATTTGTTTTGGTCGACTTTATCAAAAGCTTTTCTTTAAGAAAATCAACGAAGGCAATATGCATTTCTAGATTAAATCCTCTGTTTTCTATTAGCAATTTCAGTGAAAAACAGCCATCATAGCACCCCTTTCTTCTCGAAATTTGTTTTATTCCTTCCCCATGGTAGTTTCTAAGTGTCCGCAGAATTTATTTTTTATGATGTTGGAAAAAATTTTAAATCCTGACTTCAAAAATCTTACTCCTCTGTAGTCACCGTATTTTTTCAGGTCTCCTTTTTTTTGAAGATAAGAATGACAACTGACTTAGTCCAGTTTCACGTATATTATCTCCTAACCAGTTGAAATTTAATAACTCCAGGCATCTGTCTATAACTGAATTCCTTGCATATTTAAATAGCTATAGACTGACTGAATCTTCTCCTGGGGCACTATTATTTTTTATTGTATTTGGTACCTTTCTAAACACTTCTAGACGATTTATCCTGAATATTTCCCTGAGAGTTGACTTAAGAGGTTCTGATGTTTGGGACCACAGATTCTGAAACCACTGCAACCATTTAAGTAGATAGATGGGCTTCACTTTCACATTCTCTTTTATCTCGCTGTTTAACTTTTTAATAATTTGTTCGTCTGCGATTGAGGTCTGTAAATTTCATGTTTTAAATGGGCCACAAATTCTTTCCAGCTCAGTCTGTGTTTTCTACGTATGTGTCTTAGAGGAACTGGTGTTTATCTATCATGTTCTACTTTATCTTCCTGTTTCCTTGTGATACATATTCCACAAGTACTTGTCGGTTGTCCTTGATAGCCTTTCGGTAGTATCAGCTTATTTGCTCAGTCCTTTCTTCCTACTCCAATTTGCTTTTCTACCAAGCCTGTGATTGACAGCTTCACTTAGAATGAATTGTAGAGCCTCACAGTCTTCTTTTGAGCTCTCTTTGCGTGGAAGGCAAGTTCTTTATCCATTTTC
The DNA here is from genome assembly GCF_023864345.2 of Schistocerca serialis cubense. Lineage (NCBI taxonomy): Eukaryota > Metazoa > Arthropoda > Insecta > Orthoptera > Acrididae > Schistocerca > Schistocerca serialis. The sequence goes on along the minus strand of NC_064643.1, from coordinate 284,813,782 downwards.
GGTTTCTTGTTCTTTTTTCTGTTACCTTGGTCCTATTTGTATTGGGCTTACTAGAAGGTAGTGGTCAGATTCAGTTTTAGGACCTCGAAACACTCTTACACCCAATTCCATATCACCCACTTGGTTATTACACACAATGTAACCAATTATTAACGTGAGATTTCTGGCTTATAAAGTGAATTTATGGCTCCTCTTACATCTGAACACTACGTTCATAATTCTGACTTGGTTATATACCGCGAACTGAAAATGCGACTGAGATCGTATCGTAAGAGTTCAAAGAATATAAACAGTGGGCGCTAAGCCTACATTTCAGCATTTTACAATACCTCACATAAAATGCAAATTTACTTTCTAATAAACACACAGAGGGCTGTCCACAAACTCGACCTACAATTTATGTCCTCACTTCACATTTTCGTTTTAATTATTAAAAAGCTAAATTTTAGACTATCTATTTGCAAATGCAAAGGTTGTACGACATACTGTACTCGTAGTTCCACAGTCGCCTATCTTACAGAAACACTGTACGCTACATTGTTCGTATAGCTCAAATGTTATGCCTCTCGGTTGTAGTTCAAAAACCCGTACACGTACATCAGTGTGGCGACACATGTGGCTAAAGGTAGCATTCCGAACGCAAGAGACAGGCGACAGAGACAAGTGTCGCCTGGCAATAACTTAACTACTGGTTTGTATTATTTTGTATGTCAGCTCAAACGCAGGACAGGGAGCGACAAGCGTCGCGCTGGAGATCACGTCTGTACCTGTCGCGCACTTGACAATCGACACTGCTGCTCCCAAACCAGTAGTGTAGCACGTCGCCGAGCGTAAATACGGATTTTACTTGCGAAGACGAAAAATTGATTAGTTTGTGTCAACCCCAAACTATATGACGTCAAATTAGATGCATACAAAAATGACCTTGTGAAGGACGGTATATGGAAAGATATGAGGAAGGAGCTCTATCCATTTTTATCTACCCACTTTATTCGCCGTTAACCCACATTTATATAATTGTGTAGAAGGACGATATATAATCAATTAATTTTCGCAAATATAAAAATACATACATATCTTTATTTATGTTTACTTGTAGGTATTATTCAGATTAACAACGTAAGGTCAACCAAGATCAATTACCATTATTTATAGCGTTATCTTGCCATGATAGTGTACCACAAAAAATGTTTAAGCTTGTCTCTCATCTCAAATCAGACACTTTTCCAAAAACCTACGTTAGTGCCAGTTCAGTCTTACTTATTGACTGAGTTGGTATTTTGCATCGACAGAAGGGAATTGGCTGACCTTCAAGATAAGCTTCTCGTAGAATATTATTAGCCAACAAGCTGTTATAATCAGGTCATCAACTGATTCTGGTAAAATTGCAATTCGTGTATGAACACACTAAATACTTTAGGCATAACCCAAAGACGTTTGCTACTACTGGGCGATCACGAAACAAATGGCAGTTAAAAATTTCTTTTTCTCTATCCAGTCGTGCAACTCTTCGAGAGTGTGGCTTCATCAGGTAATTACTAAGTGCAAATGATTCATCACCCATTATTAAGTGTGGAATTAAAATATCCGTGTTTGTAATGCATTTAAATGATTTAAATGTACGGAAATTAAAATAATTCGTGCCAATTTTTCCCCACCTCGGATTTTTGAAAAATACGGCTCTCACTTTCCTTGCCACAAAAGCCAACGTCTACAACAATGAATTTGTAATTAGTGTCTAGTACTGCAAGCAGAACAATGGAAAATTTATTTTTGTAACTGAAAAGAGAGATCCGCTGTTTTGTGGTGCTTTTATCCGCACGTCTTTGCCATCAATACTACCAAGACAGTTTGGTACATTCCATTTCTACCAGAAATCTTGTTTAACGTGCTTAAATGTATTTTTATTTGGCGAGGGCAAGGCCATTGGAATCAGTTTTTTTTCCCAAAACTTTAAAACTTTCCTAACCATCCGGGAGATACAGCCGTCCGATATGTGATAAGCGTATGATAAACATTTAAAAGTTTCTCCCGTGGCCATGAACCTGGAAAAGGGGAAAAAGAAGATTTTGTTATCATTATTTATATAAAAAAGACGTGTTTTGTAAATGTGCATGACACACGTAAGAAATTGTGATTAATATTTGAATGTTAAGATGTAAAATGTATGTCGTAGCTTTAGTTACAGGTGAGGTGAGGATTGTAAGGGAAGGTGGAAAAACATTAAGGACTCTTACAATAGATTCAAGGGCAATAATAAATTAGGAACAGGATCTGCTGCGCATAAGAACTTTAAACGGACAACATACAAACAATTAAGTTTACTTGAAACCGTGTCTCAGCACAGAAGTGGTGGCACTAACGTGGTGAAAGATACGGTAGACGGAGAGGATCAGAGTACTATCACTGACAGGGAGGTGAATGAGGAAGAAGCTTCGAACGAAAGTCCTACAGACCATCAAACTACGACAAGTACTGACGTTACTAAACGACGCCGCCGAAACAAAGAAGACTATAATAGTGTTGATTGCTTAAAAAAGAAAGATGACAGTCGGCAGACATTATTGAAAAAATACTGCGCATTAGCATGATAAAGAAATATAATCATTTTTCATTCACGTCGGAGATGTTTTTGGCTCGCTGCCACAAGTTTACGAACTTAATGCGAAGCAAAAAATTTTTAGCATTCTGATTAATTAACAAATAATGGCAGTTGAGAATCCTGAGTCTTTTCTTCAGCGGTTCAATACCGAAGTTTCATTTTACTTTAGTTCATGTCACTGAAATTCCCCAAATCAAACTGAGAGCTCTCCTGATTACATAATTTGGAAGCTTTCTATTTCCAGCAAATCTCTTACCACGTATGCATACTCGCTTCAAGAGCCTAATCATTTGATACTATAAACTCTTCAATAACAGAATAATTTCAGTGTACAAGAAATTGAAATGTGATACAAGACAATACAAATACAATACCTTAACGTTAAGAATAATTTTTCTTCGATGCGATTACATCTATTGTAGCTCTTGGTTGTAATTCTTCACAAATTAATATTTTCTTTTTAATCTGAAATAAGATCTAAATTTTCCTTGATCACTTCTTAAATATTTTTTCTGACATGTGGACACCTTGCCTGCGTCGTTCGTTGAACGTTAAGTTAACTGGGCGTCTTCTATTTAAATATTAATACACAAGCAAATCATCATCTCCCTCCTCTTCTAAAAGTAACCTCACAGTTTCAGTAGTCGACTTTTTTTTTGCAGTCAACCGTCGTCTACAAATTCGAACGACACACTGTAGAGACTGCCGCTGGCTACGGCGACAACATGTCCCTGTCGCGGGCGACAGCTGTCTACGTCACCTGTCTCTGTCCACTGTCAACCATCGCCGTCGCTGCGTTCGAAATGCTACCTTAAATGGCGATCGGACAAGTCCTGAATGCTTATAGTTTAACACAAACCCTCCACCATTCCTCACAACACACAAACACACACACACACACACACACACACACACACACACACACACACACAAATCTACACACCGGACCTACTACATAAACTTATGGACCACTAGGACAACTACTTTTAATGAAAAATAGTAGAGATAAAATGTCCGCCTCTCGTGGTCTCGCGGTAGCGTTCTCGCTTCTCGAGCTCGGGGTCCCGAGTTCGGTTCCCGGCGGGGTCAGCGATTTTCACCTGCCCCGACATGACTGGGTGTCGTTTTGTCGTCTTCATCATCATCATTCATGCCCATTACGGTCGGAGGAAGGCAACGGCAAACCACCTCCATTAGGACCTTGCCTAGTACGGCGGTGCGGTGCGGTGCGGTGCGGGTCTCCCGTATCGTTCGTTCCCTTACGCTCTGTCAAGAAGCATTGTACTTCATTTCCAGAGATAAAATGGTAACATCACAATAAAGGATGGCAGCCAAAAACAGTTGCAGGATAGAATTTTTTTATTAATAAAAAAATTCTATCCTGCAACTGTTTTTGGCTGCCATCCTTTATTGTGAAGAATTTTAACAGTTGCTGCTGCAGCCATGTTTAAAATCTTGTAAAATGGTAACTATGTATTTTCGACCTGTACCTTCTGCTAGCAATGCGCGAACAAAACAAAAAACATTGTTTACTGCTGCATGAAGTCTTACACTGGCGTGTTAAATGCAAACAGGCACTACATGGCATTAGTGTGTTGTGTGCACTACACCTAAATTCAGGTAATGGTGCCATTTACTCTTACTGGGCCTACTTAGTAATATTTCTATTTTTCTTTCCTTACCCATCTGAATTGCGTGGGCCTTTGTATACTGAAGCGCCAAAGAAACTGGTATAGGTATGTGAATTCAGATACAGAGATATGTAAACAGGCAGAATACGGGGCTGCGGTCGGCACGTGGCCGAGAGGTTCTAGGTGCAACAGTCTGGAACCACGCTACCGCTACGGTCGCAGGTTCGAATCCTGCCTCGGGCATGGATGTGTGTGATGTCCTTAGGTTAGTTAGGTTTAAGTAGTTCGAAGTTCTAGGGGACTGATGACCTCAGAAGTTAAGTCCCATAGTGCTCAGAGCCATTTGAACCAATTTGCGGTCGGCAACAAGACAAGTATCTGGCGCAGTTGTGAGATCGGTTACTGCTGCTACAGTGGCAGGTTATCAAGATTTCAAAAAAAAAAAAAAAATGGTTCAAATGGCTCTGAGCACTATACGACTTAACTTCTGAGGTCATCAGTCGCCTAGAACTTAGAACTAATTAAACCTAACTAACCTAAGGACATCACACACATCCATGCCCGAGGCAGGATTCGAACCCGCGACCGCAGCGGTCACGCGGTTCCAGACTGAAGCGCCTTTAACCGCACGGCCACACCGGCCGGCGTATCAAGATTTAAGTGAGTTTGAGCGTAGCGTTATAGTCGGCGCCCGAGCGATGCGACACAGCATCTACGAGGTAGCAATGAAGTGGGGATTTTCCCGCGCGACCATTCCACTAGTGTACCGTGAATTTCAAGACTCCGGTAAAACATCAAATGTCCGACATCGCTGCGGCCGGAAAAAGATCCTGCAAGAACGGGGAAAACGACGACGGAAGAGAATCCTTCAACACGACAGAAGTACAACTCTTCCGCAAATTGCTGAAGATATCAATGCTGGGCTATCAGCAAATGTCAGCCCGCGAACCATTCAACGAAACATTATCAATACGGCCGAAGCCGAAGGACCGCTCGTGTACACTTGATGACTGTACGACACAAAGCTTTATGCCTCGCCTGGACCCGCCAACACTGACATTGCACTGTTGATGACTGGAAAAATTTTGTCTGGTCGGACGAGTCTCGTTTCAAATTCTATCAAGATGATGGACTGTACGGGTATGGGGACAACCTCGTGAATCCATGGAGCCTGCATATCAGCAGAGGACTGTTCAACCTGGTGGAGGCTCTGTAATGGTGTGGGGCGTGTGCATTTGGAGTTACATGGGACGCCTGATACGACTAGATGCGACTCTGATAAATGACACATACGTAAGCATCCTGTATGATCACCTGCAGCCATTCATGTCCATCGTGCAATCCGTCGGTCTTCCAGTAGGACAATGCAACACCTTACACGTCCAGAATTGCTACGTAGTTGCCCCAGGAACACTCTTCGAAGTTTAAACATTTCCGATGGCGACCAGACTCCCCAGACATGAACATAATTGAGCATATTTCGGATGCCTTGCAACTTGCTGTTCAGTGCTCTTACAGATTTATGGACAGCGCTGCATGATTCATGGTGTCAATTGCCTCGAGCACATTAGTCGAGTCCATGCCACGTCGTGCTGCAGCACTTCTGTGTGCTTGCGGGGTCCCCCACACGCTATTAGGACGGTGTACCAGTTTCTTCGGCTCTTCAGTGTATAATACTCGGTTTTTTTAGTTAAATACCAACTAGATGGGAGTCGCTGTGGAAAATGTTTGGGAATGAACTGTCAGTACCAGTATTTGCCTGATGGCGAAAGGATGGCCGTAACTTCACTGGTGTGTTCCAAAATCTTTCGCAGAAAGTCAGCTTATAATAATATAGTTTCTGTAATGTTTGATTCATTTTGCAATGAATAAATTGCCATTTTTTAAATGTTATTATTATTAGGAGCCGCTGCAATTACGTTGCTAACGAGGAGTAAATACCTTCACGAAGTCAGACAGGAATTGCCTGTCAACCACAGATTTTGCGCACATGAGTGAGCTTGTCAACTTTGACACACCAAAATGAATCTTTTACTCTGCAGTGGAGTGTGCGCTGTTCTGGAAACTTCATGGCAGCTGCATTTCGAGAACAATTTTCATAACAACTGAACTATTCAGGTACATTCACGACCCGACCCCACAGCCTTATTTCCACCAATGCGTCTCTCGTACCTCCCAAATTTGTCAAAAGATCTGCAGCACCCCTTGCGGAACTAGCACTCATGACGAAAACATACTGCGGAGAAAATATCTTAGCCATAAACTTAGCCACAATCCCAGGATGTTAACATTAAATTTGTCACATCATAAATTAAATTGTACTTAATGCATGCAACAAACAAAAATCAGTGCTGGTACAATATTAGTTTTTAAACAAACTCCAAGTAATTATTTTGCTTTCAAGGATGACTTTTAATCGATGTGATGACTTTTACTTTGGCCTTACGTTTTGAATTTGCAAGGTAATATATAGCCTCAATAGTATTATTAAACGGAGGCCGGCCGCATGGCCGGGATCTAATGAGGGAAAATAAGCTCAAGACGTGAATTAAAGTTTGTGTTAGGGAAGGCGTTAGAGTAGGGTAGCGCGTGCAGCCGTGTTAGCTATACTGATGTGGTGCTGTAGTGGCCAACAAACCTGCTTAGTAAGCAAGGAGACGTGCGTCCAAGCCCCGGCCATGACACAAATTGTAATTCTTTTCTTGAACTATATATACGAAGACAGTAACTTGTTCTCGAAAGAACAGTTACTGTTGATGGCCATGCAGCTTTTCCCTGGAATAAATGATGACTGATAACCTCAGCTGCCGACAGGTGTTGTTGATATACCTCGATGTGGACAGCCGAAAATTTAGGTACAATACATATGTAGAATTTTGGACAGTTGGGAACGTGAGTCTCACGGGAAGCGTGCAAGAGATAAGTATCTGCAGTCGCGCTATTCTACATCTACATCTACATCCATACTCCGCAAGCCACCTGACGGTGTGTGGCGGAGGGTACCTTGAGTACCTCTATCGGTTCTCCCTTCTATTCCATTCTCGTATTGTTCGTGGAAAGAAGGATTGTCGGTATGCCTCTGTGTGGGCTCTCATCTCTCTGATTTTATCCTCATGGTCTCTTCGCGAGATATACGTAGGAGGGAGCAATATACTGCTTGACTCTTCGGTGAAGGTATGTTCTCGAAACTTTGACAAAAGCCCTTACCGAGCTACTGAGCGTCTCTCCTGCAGAGTCTTCCACTGGAGTTTATCTATCATCTCCGTAACGCTTTCGCGATTACTAAATGATCCTGTAACGAAGCGCGCTGCTCTCCGTTGGATCTTCTCTATATCTTCTATCAACCCTATCTGGTACGGATCCCACACTGCTGAGCAGTATTCATGCAGTGGGCGAACAAGCGTACTGTAACCTACTTCCTTTGTTTTCGGATTGCATTTCCTTAGGATTCTTCCAATGAATCTCAGTCTGGCATCTGCTTTACCGACGATCAACATTATATGATCATTCCATTTTAAATCACTCCTAGTGCGTATTCCCAGATAATTTATGGTATTAACTGCTTCCAGTTGCTGACCTGCTATTTTGTAGCTAAATGATAAGGGATCTATCTTTCTGTGTATTTGCAGCACATTACACTCGTCTACATTGAGATTCAATTGCCATTCCCTGCACCATGCGTCAATTCGCTGCAGATCCTCCTGCATTTCAGTACAATTTTCCATTGTTACAACCTCTCGATACACCACAGCATCATCCGCAAAAAGCCTCAGTGAACTTCCGATGTCATCCACAAGGTCATTTATGTATCCGTGTCCTCGGTGGCTCAGATGGATAGAGCGTCTGCCATGTAAGCAGGAGATCCCGGGTTCGAGTGCCGGTCGGGGCACACATTTTCAGCTGTCCACATCGAGGTATATCAACAACACCTCTTGGCAGCTGAGGTTGTCAGTTAGTCATCAATTATTTCTTGAGCGTCTGTCATTGCCGTAGGTCATTCTAAAATTCTTTCAAGTATCACCAGTTGAGGGAGGTATAGGTAACTTCGTGCTTGTGTACGAGTTGATACAGTTCGTCTCCATCATCATTTCTGACTTTAATGACGAAAGTGCGTAGAAACATGATTTCGATGCCAGTAGCGAAACTCATGAAGATTAACGGTTTCATGCAGTGTCGGCCATCTCCAGATTTTTCAACATGTATAAAAGGAAATGAAAACTATGGAGATAATCCTGAGTGTTCATGATTACAACTCTATATTTTATTTTATTTGTCTACAAAAACAAAGATCGTATGAAACGTAGTTACACGGTCATCTGTCCTACAGAAAGACTATCCTACTAAAAACTCATTCTAGTCGTTCACAACTGAGCAGTTTCCACTGGAAAACAGTGGGGTGAAGGGGCACAAGAGCAGCGAAGACTACTGGCGTTATGCAACCATTTTAGAACTCTCCGTCAAGGCACCGTGCGTCTTGGATTCATTAGACTAAAGTAACGATGCCTGTACGTGTGCATGCTTACTGTCTGCTCCATCTATTGTTAGACCATGGGATTTTCGGAACATAGTTCTTTCATATACAAATTTAGTACATTTATATTAATACTCCCAGGGCCTTTATCTGTTATAAGTTATCAAACTCCTATAAATTTCATGTTTCTGTTGCAATTAAGACTCACACAATTTTAAAAAAAGACGGGTTTCAGTACTAACTGCATTAACAATTTTGGTGCCTCTTCATCTGCATAGTCTCTTAAGATGGATGGCATATTCGGTGATAGAAGATTACAGAAGAAAAACACAAGAAAGAAAAAATCTGCACCGCTATTAACTCTCTCTCCTTCCTAAGAGGCCTTGGAAGGCCCAAAGATGCTGACCGGCCGCCTTGTCGTCCTAAGCCCAAGGGCGTCACTGGATGCTGATATGGAGGGGCATGTGGTCAGCACACCGCTCTCCCGGCCGCATGTCAGTTTGCGGGACCGGAGGCGCTACTTCTCAGTCAACTAGCTCCTCAGTTTGCCTCACAAGACCTGAGTGCACCCCGCTTGCCAACAGCGCTCGGCAGCCCGGATGGTCACCCAGTCAAGTGCTAGCCCAGCCCTGACGGGATCCGGTGTTACCACTGCGGCAAGGCCATTGGGGCTCCGCTATTCAACGTATGAGAATTCGGACGGCTGCAGGTTATCTCGTTTCCTTATTGAAATTAAAAATTAATTTATTAATAATAACGGTATGCATATTTTCTGATACCATTCATTCTCTTGCCAAAGAGTAAAACACTGCAAGAACTGTTACTCCAAACTATGCACACGAAACTTAATTGTGAACTGGACACGAGCCGTATGCTTCGGTTAACAGCTTACAGCTCGAGTTAACAAACGTTTCCCTCCTTAAGCATATCGGCAACGGACTAAAACCACAACTTTTTCGCTTCACTGAACCTATTTGGTTGAGGGCATATGAATAAAATTTTATTATTTTTTGTGTTTCCACAATCCCAACGGCTCCGAAACGGACCTTGCGTTATGACCTTTAATTTCGCTCCTTCTTTCGATAACGGAAGCCTAGTGACCTAAATTCTTTCTAAAGAGGTATCTTCAAGGTTGTGCCACTTGTCGAAACTCGTCGAAATCGGTCTGACCTGTCCTACGTCTAACCCCCTCAACACTCTATTAAGATTCTCCCCCTCCCATACAACATTCAAACTTGTAACATTCCACACTCTGATTTGTCTAACGTTAACGATTGTTTTTTTTTTTTTTCGAAGGAAGTGATCATCATGATGATATTTCAGACAACTTCATAAGCAGATACTTTTTGTTTCCTTGATTAAATGGCTTCCATAGATTTCCGTTTCTCCTGATTATCGTTCCTAAAGGGAGAGATGATGTTACTGTTATGTGACGAGCGATAAAAGCGAAGCCTTCTGCTTTATGTCATCTTCTTTTGATTTAAAGGAACTTTATCTACGAACAAGGTATAACATTCATGCATGGCACCTGCTACCGATATATAACTTTTTTACTGACTTGTATGTAAATATTTGCAATTTAAATGACTTCTTTTAATAAGTAAGGACATTGCTTCACTGCATGCGTAAATTTAGGTAGAAGTCTGTTGACATTTCATTGTATTTATCTGTGTCTTACTGTGAAACTTACAAGCTCTGGGAAAAAGCCAAAGGAATTGTTATTTGCATCGATTAGCAACGATAATAGCAGTGCTTGTGCATTGTAAAATCTTTCGCAAGGGAGTTGTTGCGCGGAGCGCGTGGAGAGAAAGAGACGGATTCCAGCGCTTGTAGTGTGCGGAAGTGTGGTGTTAACACTCCAGTAGAGAGTACCATTTCGGCGGCATCATGTACGTGCTCCGGCCAGATGTCTAGTAGCAGGGGTGAGAACAGTGGACGGGCGGAAGAGGCTGTATTAATTACAATTGCCCGTTCCTGTGACTAGCTGTGCTCCATAAGATGCTACCGCCAACAACAACAGCAGCAGTTCCAGCAACACAGATCCGTCATCGGCTCCGAGTTTCGTCGTATGCACAGCACTGAAGTAAGACTGTTCACAGGTAGAAAGTATTAATGGCTATCCCAGCAGCACAACTGAACGTGATTTGATTGATAAAATTTATTTAAATAATAATCAGTTTAACTCAGGGCGATTGTGTCCTCATTGTCCTCAGACATTGTTACCAAGCAGAGTCCTTGTTCCTTTTTCTTTTCTAATACGCTAACCGAGTGTCATAAGAAACAAATTGAGTAATTACAGCCAGTTTATTATTGAATAATTTCACTTTTAAGAATTTTAGCATCAGTCTACTTTCAGTTAACTGTTGTACAACAGAGGCTCCAGTACATGAGTAAAGTAAAGCAATTTCATTTTTCAAGTTTGAGAATCAATCACTGGAAAAAATCCAAATCTAAAGAAATGCACAAATTAAGAGTGCGGAAGTTTTATTTATTTTACATATAGCTTGGAGCACATGGCTGTTTGGTTTGGTACGTATTCTATTATTTAATTCTATTCAAGTCAGTAAAAAAGGCTCCATTGTTCAGACAATAATTTGAAATCCAATTTGCAAAATAAGTAACTCCAAAGTAAAAGTGCTTGTTTTATTTCTAATTTTATTTGATGACATTATGTTGAGGTCACTGAATATCATTGTTCACGTAACGAATTTCAATACTTACAGTTTAATTGCATATTTTCAAATCATTACTCGATTTTTTTTTTTCAAAATTTAATGACAATCATGACATAAGAGTGACTTCTCAGTATTCTTTATCATTACATACTCACTTAAAATTAGATTCAGTGTTTAATAACACATGTTTTTCTTTCCGATCATCTTGTACAGGATTTTGGATGTTTATTGCCCTAGTGGGCTGGCGACCATTAATTATTTCCTTTTAGTTAATTAGTGTAACTTTTGGATTCATGATCAGTGATATCCCTTTTCTGTCCAGTGTTGTTCGTGAATGAATGCACAAAATAACTTTAATTTTTCCAAATTATAATCCTGTTCGGTTTAATTACTTTTAATTTTAGTAGACTTTTCCATCAGAATGGTCTGTTTTACACTTTCCTCCTACTTATCGGTATTATTTCTTCGGGAAAGGTAGCCTTATCCAGTTAGTGAAAATCCATTAGGTATACACACGATCCACTGTCATATTTTATATCACAAGCAGGATAGGCTGATTAGTAAGGGGAACGTTACAAGGAAACTTCAGAAGAGTTACATTATCTGATCAAAAGTATCCGGACACCCCTGTGTAACGTGGGATTGACCACTAGATGCCACGACAGGTGGACCCGCCAGCATAAAAGGAGTATTAGGCTGTCAATACAGAAACAGCAAAAGCAAAATGAAATTGGTTGACAGAGCTCAGTGTCTTCGAACGTAAGTAACAGATCCATCATGGACATTTCAGCGCTTCTAAAGTTGAAAATTAGATGGACTGATAAAGTAAGGAATGAGAAGGCTCTGTGCAGAATCGGAAAGGAATATGTGAAAACCAGTGATAAGGAGAAAGGACACGATGATCGGACATCTGTTAAGACTTGAGGGAGTGACTTCCATGGAACTAGAGGGAGCTGTAGAGGGCAAAAACTGTAGAGGAAGACAGAGATTGGAAGACATGCAGCAAATAATTGAGGACGTAGGTTGCAAGTACTACTCTGAGACGAAGAGGTTGGCATAGGAGTGGAATATGTGGTCGGCCGCATCAAACCAGTCAGAAGACTGATGACACACCGCCCCCCACCCAAAAAGAAAGAGAGAAAGAAAGTTGTGTGTGTGTGTGTGTGTGTGTGTGTATTAAACCGGGGAGCTAGAAACGACGGAGAGGCTTCGTCCCGCCATAGCCCTCAGTGGTTCACAACCCCACAACCGGCCACATCAGTGCACCCAGCTCACCGCCGCCCCACACCGGACCTAGGGTTATTGTGTAGTTCAGCCCCTAGTGGACACTCCTCCCCCCCCCCCCCCTCCTAAGAACGTCTCATACCAGACGAGTGTAATCCCAAATATTTGCGTGGTAGAGTAATTATGGTTTACACGTACGTGGAGACAGTGTTTGCGCAGCAATCGCCGACATAGAGTAACTGAGACGGAATAATGTGAACCAGCCCGCATTCTCCGAAGTACATGGAAAACGGCCTTAAAAACCGTCCACAGACTGGCCAGCACACCGGATCTCGACACGAATCCGCCGGGCGGATTCGTGCCAGGCGGGCGAACAAAGAAAGTTACCCCAATCGACTGTTGGTGATGTGATGGTGAAGTGGAAAAGTGAAGGAATGACCACAGATAAACTAAAGGCGGGCATCATGTACTGAAGGACATGAGCCGGCGACTATTGCTGAGGACGGATGTAAACAAATGGCATGAAAACAGTGCAAGTACTCCTAGAGCCCAAAGTACAATTAAGAGTCCAGATAGCAGCATGAATGTGTAAGGGAATTTAAAAGGAATGAGGTACAGTGATGGATCAGCCCCTCCGCTATATCTGTATATAATGCTAAACGACGCTTCAGGTACTGTAAAGCGTGATATCATTGGTCAGTGAATAACTGGATACGACTGATGTGGACTGACGAATTACGCTGTACCCTGTGACAATCCGATGGAGAGGTTTGAGTTTGGCATATTCGTGATGAATATTACCCACCTTTATGAGTAGTGTCAATGGTGAAGAAGGAGGAGGTGGTGTTGTGGCATGGGCGAACTTTCCGTGCTTTGGGTTTGATCCCCTCACTGCTGTTAAGAAAACGCTAAATGCCGAAGAATATGAACACATTTTGCAGCATTGTATTCCTGGTACAATAGAGGAACAATTCGGAGACGATTAATGTTTATGTCAGCGTAACAATGCACCTAATCATAAAGTGGTTTCCACTAGGTAATCGTTTGTGGACAATGGTTCAAAAGGCTCTGAGCACTATGGGACTTAACATCTGAGGTCGTCAGTCCCCTAGAACTTAGAACTACTTAAACCTAACTAACCTAAGCACATCACACACATCTACGCCCGAGGCAGGATTCGAACCTGCGACCGTAGCGGTCGCGCGGTTCGAGACTGAAGCGCCTAGAACCGCTCGGCCACACCAGCCGGTTTGTGGACAATAACGTACCCGAAATGGGCTGGCCTGCCCAGAGTCTTGGACTGAACCCTATGCTGGTATGTGTTGGAACGTCGTCTCCGCTCCGATCCCAGCATTCAACAACGTTACCTTCTTTGGCTTCGGTCCTGAGGAAGAATAGACTACCGTTCCTCCACAGACATTCAGTTGCATCCGTGAAAGGGTCAGTAACAGGGTTCAAGCCGCCATAGAGGGGAAGGATGGACACACTCAATATTAATGTCCACTAGTAAGTGTCCGGATACTTTTGATGAGATAGTTATCTGCGCTGAAACTACATGGAAGAACAATGTGTGCTCCTCGCTGCATAGTTACGCAACGTTTGCAGTACAAGACGTAAATAAACACATTTACAGGTGCTTGTGAAAATGATCTTTAAAGTGTTTTGAAGTCGTATTTAACTGAGAGAAGTAAATGTTTAGTGCTGAGAAAGAATTGCGAATGTTTCGACAGACAAATATTATTTTTATTTTATTTTTTATTTTTACCTAATCTGGGACACCGATTTTATTTGGTAGGTTCCGCTGTTAAGTACTGATACTGAGGTTTTTGTTATTTTAAGACACGCCTTTAGAGCGTGCGAGAACGGATTATAACACAGGACCAACACCGCATTCTGTAAATGCAAAGCGCGGGCTTTTTGTAACTATCACACATTCACAAGAGTTTTTCTGTGCTAAACCAGGCGCTGCTAACGTCTAGAGTGCCAGTTTAAATATACATAACGCTGACTCAGAGGCCCACTGCGTCAGTGTCTGGAAAAAAAAGGACGCTGGCGTCTAAAAACATGAAAACATGTTTCAAGCGTGCCGCTCTGTCGTCCAGCTTGCATTTCAGTACGCAGGGTGCTTTGCTCCCCAGTCGTGAAACTGGACAAAAGCGGTTCCTTCACTTATATGAGGACGTTTCCTTTACTTCCGGTTACATGTATCGGCGTACGCAGGAATTTAGCAACAGGCAGCAAGATTCCATAGATTTTTAGATCTCGTAAAACTTGAGAAATTCCTATTGATTACTAAAAGAAATAACCACCTAAAATGGCACTAATTAATACTCAACAAAGTGAAGGAAGAGGAAATAAAATTTAAATGCGCTTATTCAACTATGGCACCTGTAACTCTGTTTGCATACCAAAGTTAACATCAGATCACGTTAACTATTTTATTGCATTATTTGCATGCCCTTTATATTCAAAGCTGACAGACATAATTAAATTTAATACGATAAGTATCCAGAGTTGTCTGGGTAAGGTGTAACATAGGCCAACATTGGACGAGATGAATGTAGGACACCTCCCAAAACAACAACAAACTGTCGAGTATTGAGTACACAAGGGAACCGTGCGAACTTACCCTGACCGGTTTGATTCATATTGACAGGATGTGTGGGCAATGACCAGATCCTCAACTTCCGTTAACAGGAAGACGTAACTCTTACCCATTTTCGAGAAAAAAGAGCTTGAAAATTTTAGACCTGCTTATACACTGAGGTGGCCAAAGTCATGGGATAGCAATGTACACATATACAGATGGCGGTAGTATCGCGTACACAAGGTATAAAAGGGCAGCTCTTTGGAGGAGCTGTCATTTATACTCGTTCGATTGGTAATTATGGCCGCACAACGGGAATTAACTGACTTTTAATGCCGAATGGTAGTTGGAGCAAGACGCATGGGACATTCCATTTCGGAAATCGTTAAGGAGTTCAGTATTCCGAGATCAACAGAGTCAGGAGCGCGTCAGGAATACCCGGCTTCCGGTGTCACTTGTCACACGGCCTTCGTTTAACGACCCACAGCATGGCGTTCGTGCATAGCTGTTGAGGCTGAAAGACAAGCCACTCGGCGTGGAACAACCGCAGAAATCAATTTAGGGCGTACGACTAACGTATGCGTTAGGACAGTGCGGCGAAGTCTGGCGTTAATGGACTATGGAAGCAGACGACTGTCGCAAGTGCCTTTGCTAGCAAAACGATATCGCCTGCAACGCCTTTCCTGGGCTCGTGATCCTAGACGAGTGGAAAACGGTGACTGGTCAGATGAGTCCAGATTTCAGATGGTAAGAGCTGATGGCAGGGTTCGAGTGTGGTGCAGACCTCACGAAGAAATGGACCAAAGCTGTCAAAAGTAACTGTGTAAGCTGGTGGTGGCTCCATAATGGTGTGGGCTGTGTTTACATGGAATGAGCTGGATCGTCTCGTCCAAATGATCCGATCACTCACTGGATATGGTTATGATCAGCTACATGGCGACCATTTGCAGCTACTTCCAAACAACGATGCTGCATGTCAACGGGCCACAATTATTCGCTCTTGATTTGAGGTACATTGTGGACAATTCGAGAGAATGATTTGGCCATGCAGATCGCCGTCGTGAATCCATCGAACATTTAAGAGACTGAATCGAGAGGTCAGTGCGTGCACAAAATCCTGCACCGGCAACAGATTCGCAGTTATGGACGGCTGTAGAGAGAATTATTGGTCATTTCTGCAGGGGACTTCCGACTTCTTGTGTCCATGCAACGTCGTGTTGCTGCCCTACACCGGACAAAAAGAAGTCCGAAACGATATCAGGAGGTATGCCGTTGCTTCAGTCAGCTCATTGCATACTTCGTATAATCGTTAGCTTTCACGGAGTCCACAGCTGAGCTAATAAGCGGTTAATTTCATAAACACGAGGCCCCTGAATCGAATCTATCGCAACTTTTTTTATTTCCCACGTTATTACGCCAGCATGAAGTATTAATATAATCCCTCCGAATTGTACTTAGCTAGTGCAATCTTGCGACGTTTATTTTTACGTGGTGGCGAAGAATCATACAAAAAGACTACAAAATTGCACGCGCACCATCGAACAGAATAGATACATAGCTTCTAGAGCTAACTGCATAAAAACTCAATCAGTCGTCTGTAGCTATACTCACTGATATCCTTCGATGTGTGCAGTACGCTACTAACTTGTGTGGTATCTGAGAAAAAAATCATACACAGGAAAAAATTCGGCGTTCATTACACGTGATGTACGTCGCAGTAATTATTGTTTTCCATGTTTCGATGGTCAGTATAATCCAGATTAGCAAAAATGTACCAGCGGTGAGATTCGATGCAGAGACCTCGCACTTATGCAACTATGCACTTACTATCATAATCGCGGATTGCTTGAATAGTTGCGACCATACAAAGTATACAAGCATGCCTAAAATTTTCAAACTCGATGTTCTCGAGAACGGTTGCGAGTTGCGTCTTCCTGTTAACATATGCTGAAATCCTGCTCGTGCCCTACACTGTCAATATGAATGAAATCGGTGAGGGGAAGTTCGTATACGGTCCCCTTCTTAGCGGCATAGGGAGAGGGGGGCGGCGTGGGGCAAATGCCCTCTTGCCCACTTGCCTGTGGCTACAGCGTAGATGCAGTGTTTTAAAATGTTTACGTGTCCACTCTGAATAGCAACAGAAAATTTTCCAGATATTGCACAAAAAATATTATGTGCAACCAGTATGTATATTCTTCACTTTTTCCTTACGTGGATGTGTACAGGTTTCTCTGTTTTATCATCGTTCTTATACATATTACCGGAAAACTGTCGTTTCGTGGACGGTAATTTGGTATTTAACGTCACATCTACGTTGATGTCATATGAGACGAAGAACAGGCCCTGAAGGAAGCATTCCGTAATTTATTTATGGAAACTACAGTAATGCTAATACCGGATAACACATGATTTTAACCCAGAACTATGCAAGTATGAAACCGGTCTCTGTTCGTTTATGTCAAGCCTTTCAGAAGTTTCAAGGAGTGAGGGCATTAGACACTGCTAATTGTAATCGTCACAGTGACTCGGACGGCATCAAGTTTCACCTTCTCCCATTTTTTTCATTTCCCTAAAGTCTACAACAGCATAAGACAGTATGTGCACCTGTTATCAGAATACCTTGAAAATTAGAGTCAAGCCCAGATTATAATGGTACTTCCAGTTTAGGGAACAGTTAAGTAGATAGTAACGAGGTTTTCGGCAAATTGTAGAACGCAGGGATGCATATAATTTTGTTGTAATACTCTTAACTCCTTTACCAACATAGGTATGTGTTTTTAAATGGCATTCAGAAGCTCTTGGAAAGGTGACTACAGTCATATAATCATTGTTCACGTTGCCGTCACAACTATTCACAGAAATACCCGAGAAATGATTAAAATTGCAAGTAAAGGCTACTGTGGCGTGCCTCTCATGCCAGACTACGTCGTTGCTTACTCAAACATTAACGCGTACAAACAACTTGAAATCGATTTTCTATGCCCCATCTCGAACTATAGAAGTTAACTTACAGTTCCATATCTTGGTTGATACGTGAGTTAAGACTTTCAAACAGATTTACGTGCCCCTCGGCGTACTATAATTTGTAGAAAATCTCGTTTCAAAATCTTGAACCATTCACGAAATAAAAGATGCTATGTACAGTGTATTTTGTTCTCTGACAAGAAATAATGCACCTAAATATTCCTTGAAGTGCACAACAAACGAGTCTGTGAAAAACAATTACGTAAGCGGAGACTATACAACGTATTTTTAACTTCTTGGGTAAAAATGGAATATGAGCCTTTAATTCTTTGTCTACTTTTTATTACTGGTTTAACGTTCACCTTATACTGTTACTAACTTGTTTTACTAACTTGTACCAATCTCTTCACAGCTGCAAATCTACTAAATCGAACATTCCTGGTAATACATTTTTATGTTGTAGTCTTGGATTCGATTTTTTCTGTTCACAGCCCATTCCTTATCTATTATTTCTAGTTTCACCGCGTAATAGTGAGGTGGCCTGCATTAATAATGAACTATTTGTCGTAGCCTGCTAATGAACCATTGTTTCAGGACCTTTAAATTTATTGTAAATAAGTTATATAACACAGCAACCAGTCACATTCCTTTTGAATAATTATGTTTTATTCCATGAACCGGTTTTCGAACCTTTTCAGGTTCACCTTCAGATGGCTTTTGAGGTAACACCCCTATTTTGTTTTGAGCATAATGGTGGGTGCTGGCTCTGTGACAAGAAGATGGAACACGCCGTAATGTATCGCCATGACTATTGTCTATCTCACGGTATGGATGTAAATGTAGTTTTTTACTTACAGCGACAGTATGGGCCGCTTTTTTCCGTTAGTGTCCATCTGTCTACTTCCAACTAACCAACAAAATGTTTTTGAAATCTTCCCAAATTTTTCGCGTATAGCTGAGATGGCTAGAGGACAGATGTAACGATGTAGGGGCAGATATCACTACGGGTAAGATAGATACTGCCTACAGGAAAATTAAAGAGATCTTTGGGGAAAAGAAAACCACTTGTATGAATATCAAGAGCTCCAAGCAAAGAAGGGAAACCAGAAAGGTGGAAGAAGTATATAGAGGGTCTATAGAAGGGCGATGTACTATAGCGGAATATTATGGAAATGGAAGAGGACGTAGGTGAAGATGAAATGGGAGATACGATACTACGTGAAGAATTCGACAAAGCACTGAAAGACCTAAGTCGAAACAAGGCCTCGGGAGCACACAACATTCCACTGGAACTACTGATAGCCCTGGGGGAGCCATCCCTGACAAAACTCTACCATCGCGTGAGCAAGTTGTATGAGACAGGCTAAATACCCTCAGATTTCAAGAAGAATATAATAATTCCAATCCCAAAGAAAGCAGATGTTGACAGGTGTGCAAATTACCGAACTATCATCTTAATAAGTCACGGCTGAAAAATACTGACACTAATTCTTTACAGACGAATGGAAAAACTGGTAGAAGCCGATACTGGGGAAGATCGGTTCGGATTCAGTAGAAGTGTTGGAACACGTGAGGCGATACTGACACTACGACTTACCTCAGAATATAGATTAAGGAAAGGTAAACCTACGCTTCTAGCATTTGTAGACTTAGCTAAAGCTTTTAACAATGTTGATTGGAACACTCTCTTTCAAATACTGAAGGTGGCAGGGGTAAAATACAGGGAGCGAAAGGCAGTCATAAGAGACGAGGAGCATGAAAGGGAAGCAGTGGTTGAGAAGGGAGTGAGAGAGGGTTGTAATCTCCTATGTTATTGAATCTGTATCTTGAGCAAGCAGTAAACGAAACAAAGGATAAAATTTGGAGTAAGAATTAAAATCCATGGAGAAGAAATAAAAACTCTGAGGTTTGCCAGTGACATCGTAAATATGTCAGAGACAGCAAAGGACCTGGAAGAGCAGTTGAACGGAATGGAGAGTGTCTTTAAAGGAGGATATAAGATGAACATCAACAAAAGCAAAACAGGGATAATGGAATGTAGCCGAATTAAATCAGGTGACGCTCAGGGAATTAGATTAGGAACTGAGAAACTTAAAGTAAAAGATGAGTTTTGCTATTTGAGGAGCAAAATAACTGATGATTGTCGAAGTAGAGAGGATATAAAATCTAGACTGCCAATGGCAAGAAAAGTTTTTCTGAAAAAGAGAAATTTGTTAACATCGAGTATAGATTTACAGGAAGTCTTTTCTAAAAGTATTTGTGTGGAGTGTAGCTCGTATGGATGTGAAACATGGACGATAAATGGTTTAGACAAAAAGAGAATAGAACCTTTCGAAATATGGTGCTAAAGAAGAATGCTGAAGATTAGATGGGTAGATCACGTAACTAATGAGGAGGTACTGAACAGAATTGGGGAGAAGAGGAATTTGTGGCACAACTTGACCAGAAGAAGGGATCGGTTGGTAGGACATACTGTGAGGCATCAAGCGATAACCGATTTAGTATTGGAGGGCAGCGTGTAGGGTAAAAATCGTAGAGGGAGACCAAGAGGGTGAATACACCAAATAGATCCAGAAGGATGTAGGGTGCAATAGTTACTAGGAGACGAAGAAGCTTGCACAGGATACAGTAGCATGGAGAGCTGCATCAAACCAGTGTCTCGACTGAAGACCACGACAACAACAGACGATTCGACACTTATTGTTGAAGAAATCTATATGCGTTTTATATATCCTTCGTTTCGAAGGAGGAAAGAAGAGAGAAACGATGTTTAGACGTTAATATACAACGAGCGAAATCTGTAGAGATGAAGCACAAGCCCGCATTCGACAAGAAAGAGGGATGGAAACTCTGTGGCCGTTTCAAAGCATCCAAATCGTAATTCCCCATAAAATGTTATGTATGGGAAACCACTGGAACTCACATCAGAACGACAGGATGGGGATTTTGAGCTGCGCCTCTCCAGAAGGTGAGTACAGTATCGTGATCACAAAACCAACTAGTTCAGCACCTTCATATGGACACTTCTTAGACACATCGTGAATAGACCCGACGTTAGCAGTCCACTCTGCGATACGAAATCAAAGATTGGAAAAAGTTAGCTCAAACGTGCTTAACGAGGAAGTGTGTGGAATCACAAGTGGAATCATCATTATCATCATCATCAGGCATTACACGTGACGTTTGTTTCGTCTGCGTGGGTCATAGTTATTCATGCCATCTCTTCTTGCATCTTCGAGGACTTCTGGACTTCTGACTCCGTGTGGCGCATGGATTGTAATGGTAATCACCACTCTGGCATTGTTTCCGCATGGTCTTTTTATTTCGTCTACATTAAGGTATTACGTTGTTTATTGGTTCAACTATAAAGGGTATTTGTTTTAATTTGAGACAAATAAATATACCGAAAACGACGCTTCGTATGAAAAAGACGTTGTAGGTGCAAAGTTAATATCAGTAAAGGGGACATGTGCCTGTCCTACAACTATCCACTTCCTTTAACACCCCTCCTGCTTGTCCGGGGTCAACTTTGTATTTTCTAATGCAATCCTCCTACCCATTTTATTGCATATTCGGATACTACGGCAATAAATATGTACTGTTCATTCACCGTTGTTTCTCATTCGTGGTAAATGGCGCTTTGAACGACAAACATTACGTGTGCCTGAATTTGGAATTAGGAACCGATGCATTTGATTGTACATATCATTCTCGATGTAAATTTCATATCTTGTTGTTCCAACGGTTGATACCGATGCTGAATCGTCTCGAGTGTTTCAAATGTGAGTGTACAGAACAAATAATTTGGCTAGACATTGACATTTCTGGCAAATAAACTACTTGTGTGATAACGTAGTTTTCTGTTCCCTACAGGGCAGACTGCTGTGAGTCCTCGGACCATCTGAATGCTTGATTTTCGGTGACCGCTCTCGAACCCCACGATCGTGGTTAGTAATATCGGTGTGTGTGTGTGTGTGTGTGTGTGTGTGTGTGTGTGTGTGTGTGCGTGTGTGTGTACACGCGCGTGCATCCAACCGCTGTTAAGTCTCGTGCTGCCCGCTACGCAGCTACCGGCGGAATACAAACCCAACCATTGTGAGAAGGTAAAATGTCCATAAAGTGATAGTGACGCACCAGTGATGAAACACAAGGGGACTCACCGAAATCAAGCACTCCAGTGGAGAGGTAAAGGGACTCGCCGATATCAAACTTCCCGGTAAGAACGGAAAACGTCGTTGTTGCTGAATCACGCTAAACGTAGTTAGAAACCACACGCTGAAACGGCTAACCATGTTTATTTTAAAATGAAGTTTGCGATACTAATTTTCGAACATAAATGTATACCATTAGATCACAAAGGTTTACATTTTACTCACGAGTGAAATACGGGTTGTTCCGAAATTTCCGTCACAGACTTCTAGGACTTGTAGAGGGGAATGAGTAGACAATATTTCGAATTGGAGCCCATGTCCAGAAACGTACCGTTTCCGCGCTACAGCCGCTTGAAAACATGTTTGCTAGGTAGGTATGCAACAGGGTAAAAAAAATGGCTCTGAGAACTATGGGACTTAACATCTACGGTCATCAGTCCCCTAGAACTTAGAACTACTTAAACCTAACTAACCTAAGGACATCACACAACACCCACTCATCACGAGGCAGAGAAAATCTCTGACTCCGCCGGGAATCGAACCCGGGAACGCGGGCGTGGGAAGCGAGAACGCTACCGCACGACCACGAGCTGCTGACATGCAACAGCGTAGCTATGGTGGAGAGGTGCTTAAGTCGGATCGGTGATGTCATTTGACGTTTATCCTACCTCTCTGACCCGGTTCGAGCTTCATTCACGTGTCTGCGAGTGTTAGAGCAAAACGCTTAAGTACACGTTTGTAGAATACACCGACATGATCCTTCTGTAAGGCGAAGCTCGCGGTAATGGAAGAGCTGCTCGTCGCCTTTATCAAGATCATTATCCACAACGTCCGACTCCATCGTATACCCTTTTCGCCACAATTACGCAACGGCTTCGAGAAAGCAGTAACTTCAGCGTCAACAGCCGTTACTGTGGTGCTTCAAGTGACCCATCGCACCCGAATTGAAAGGGGCTGTACTGTAAACAATACTTTTTGTGAAAACTGATTGAGTTTCCCTTTTGTTGCTAGGGTTATCAATGATCTGAATTGTAAAACAAGTGACTTACTGGGTTACGTCTAGTAAATTACTTGTACAACTCATCGCGTTCCACTATCAGGTTTAAACTCAAAATATTATCTACTCAGTCGCGCCTACAAGCTCTAGAAATGGAAATGGAAATGTCGTGTGGCTAGGGTCTCCCGTCGGGTAGACCGTTCGCCTGGTGCAGGTCTTCCGGTTTGACGCCACTTCGGCGACCTGCGCGTCGATGGGGATGAAATGATGATGATTAGGACAACACAACACCCAGTCCCTGAGCGGAGAAAATCTCCGACCCAGCCGGGCATCGACCCAGGCCCTTAGGATTGACAGTCTGTCACGCTGACCACTCAGTTCCCAACGAGACTTTTCGAACACCCTGTATAGATCCAAACGCGTCGGCTCTTGATAGCGACAACAGACACACTTGATATTTGTCGATTACAGTGCTACCTATCAGGAATAGAAAACAACAGTGCGATTAAAGCATATGTATTTCTTGACATAAAGTCCGAATATGCAATACAAATCGGGAATTCCCATTTGAAAGCACAAAGTTGATCCCGTCAACGCAGGAGGAATGGTCATGATGTGCCAGCTGTAGCACAGGCAGATGTCACCTTTACTGATATTATCTTTTCATCTACGATATTTTTTTCGTACTATGCGCCGTTTTCGAGATATTTTGCTGTCTCAAGTTAAGGAAACGAACATCCTGTATATCTTAAATTTTAATTTTGTCTAATTTTCTGCTAGGTGTACAACTTTGATTCCACCGTTTTTTCTCGAAGTTCGCGGCTTTATTGTGAAAAACTTACAAAAAAAATTACGATTCATAGTGTTGCCCATCGCTGGCCACTATATTCTCCCATCTTTCGGATAGCATACGAATCCTGTGGTGGAAGAACTAGGCGTCTTTTGTGGGGATCCATGAATCGATTCAATTTTGCACATGTTCATATGATCGGAAGTGCTGGTCAGCCAGTCTGTATGCCACTGATCGAAAAAGGTGGTAGTGAGGGAGAGTAACGTATGGAGAATATGGAGAATACGGCGGGAGGGATAGGACTTCTCATTTCAACGTTTCCATGTATATTTTAACGGGTTTTACGACATGGGGTCGAGCACTGACCTGCTGTAAAATTACCTTTGCGTGTCTATCGCTGTATTGTGGCCGTTTGTGTTACAGTACTGAGCTCTAACGCATCAACTTCTTTCGATAATGATGTCCTGTGACTTGGGTACTGGAGTAGTGCTAGTTAGTGTAAGAAAAACATGAAACTAACGAAAATTATTATTTATTTTGCAAAAATTCTGATAAATCACAATGGCACTTTTAGTTATGAACTGAACAAGTTATTTCTGGGTTCTTTTCGGAATCTCAAGTTACCTCTTAAGGATAGGATCCGCTAACGAAATTTCTATATAAAGTTTAAGATTGTTATTGACTTGGCAGAATGGCTGAGAGCCGCGCCTACTCAACTTGAATAATTATCCGTTACAATGTTGCTAGGTATGGTCAAGGCTGTCATGTGTGAAATGCAGTGAAGTGAACTGTTGTGGAGGAAACATGGGGCTCGCAAGAGCCGTAGCGCACAATGCCATAAGCAGCGATGACTGCTGTCTGCGCCGCTTGCTACTGACAAATAAGATAACTCTCGTTCTATCTGGTTTGACCTTCGCCAATCAAACTCTCCCTACACCTTGATGAAGTCAAGGTCTCCTATTCCCCCCTAGTCTAACTATTGGCGTAGTACACCGGTCAGATAACCAGTCCACCGCGATGCCACTCAAAAATTCGCTCGCAGGCGTTTAACTACAACTCTGTCCGTTCACACTGCACAATAAGTGTGGTGGCCAACACAGTAACAACACTTAATCACAAGGACTCAGTATAGAGTCGCACTCCGATTCGCTCTCGGCAGAGGTGCTCTCCCAGTGAAGTACTGAGGAGAGCCTTGTTCCTCGCTCTTTGAGTACATGTACGAGCGCACACGCTCTCGTTACGTGTTCTCGCTTCAAGAGAGACAACGGAGCGGGCCCTCTCCATGCCAGACGTGAAGGGGTATATCTTTCGGTCTCTTCCATTACTCCTTCAGCTCAAGGCGTCAGGAGGAATTTGCTCTTAAGCTGAACATGGGGTCATTCTCCTCCTTCACTCGGGCAAACATTGTCTGCTCCACGGATGGTCGCTGGCCAACTTAGATAGGCTGGCTCGTCCTCTGAAGGGACCGGCCTCCTGGTGTGCGGTTTTGTGACTCCTGAACTAAAAGCTCCTGTGATCCTAGTGTCTGGAATGTGTGTGTGTGTACGCCAGCCTCGAGTATTTGAATCTTTGTACGCTTTTGCGATTTACTAGTTATTAGCATATCATTTACATGAATTCATACAACACTGACTTTATCTTACGGAGTTTGGGTTCGAATGAAGCGTCTTGATGTGTGGAATATGACTGTGAGGGTGGATACATAAGCAATGAAGGTCAAGAGACCATGACGTCTTACAACGTTCTGCCACTAACCATTGGTCTTACCCAGCATTTTAAGAGCCACAGCTGCAGAGTTCTCCATGTTAAAGCAGAAAATTAAAACTTCCCGCAAATGGCGAGAAATGGGTACGTAAGTTAACGTACTAAATCGAGAATAAGCTTATGATGCAAAATAAGCTTATGAAGCAATCACAAATCGACCAATATTTTTATGGCATTATGTTTGCAGATGCCTAAGCTTATTGTATTACACCTATGACAAACCACCTGAATCCCACTTGCCGCTACTGCCGTCTATTGCAAAACGGCGGAAGCAAAGTTGTAGACCTCATACATCCTATAACAGCCCTTAGCAATCTCGATTCAGATTCATAATTCTCTGTCGTTTAATAAGGTTCCAGGTTTCAATGCACTGCCTTGAATTTGTGATTTGCGGCACGTGGTTTTTCGTGCTCTGCCCTACCGGCCGCGTTAGCGCTGGTACCGCGCTAGTGCTTGGCTAGGGGGCGCGGTCGGCCGGTTTTGTGGCGCAGCTAGAGCCACTCTGACCTCTGAGGGAGCTGCGAGAGACGGATAAGAGTCAGCCACCTGCTCCAATGTCAGCGTGTATTCATCTACTGGAAGTGTTTGCCATGACTGCTGGGCAGCGGTCCGGGAAGCCTGAGGTACCACCAATGGTCAGTGTGGGCCGTGACCAGCTGCTATGTATCCCTGCTTCAGATACGCGTGTAGGTGCGTTGTCAAGACTTTTCCCCACCTGCTTTATACGGTAATTTCTCGCTACAGTCGCCAGACATCTGTTGTATTGCAGAATGGTACCTAACATACTCTGGAAATATTTTTATGGAGTGACACAGCAGAGTGTATCAAAAATAATCATCCGATTTGGGACGTCTATATTTCTGAAACTAATAAACATATACAATGAATTTTGTTTTCTGATGAACGGGAAACTCAAAAAGGTTTTTCTTACCTTTTCATAGGTGTTCAATATGTCCCCCTTGAGTGTATGGGGTATGTCAATGCTGTATTCAAACTGTTCCCACATTGCAGCGAGCATGTCTTGAGTTACAGCTTCCACAGCTGCTGTTATTTGATGTCTAAGTTAATTCATTGTTGTTGGTAACGGAGGCACATAAACAGTCTTTCATAAACCGCCACAAGAAATTATCACAAACAGTCAGGTCCGTGCCGGCCGGGGTGGCCGAGCGGTTCTAGGTGCTACAGTCTGGAACCACGTGACCGCTACGGTCGCAGATTCGAATCCTGCCTCGGGCATGGATGTGTGTGATGTCCTTAGGTTAGTTACGTTTAAGTAGTTCTAAGTCTAGGGGACTGATGACCTCAAATGTTAGGTCCCATAGTGCTCAGAGACAGAGCCACAGAGGGAGCCAGTGAGGTCCAGTGACCTTGGAGGCCAGTAATGTAAGTCTGAATCAATTGGTTGCCCAATCCTGATGGTAAATGAAGTTATTCGAATCAGTCTCCGATAGTGGGAAAAGAAAGAGCTCATGCATGTCGAGATATGTGCTTCTTGTGACAGTGTTGTCGTTACAGGATGATTTAGTAATCGCGAAAGCGTTACGGAGATGAACACTCCAGTGGAAGGCTCTGCAGGAGGGACGCTCAGTAGCTCGGTACGGACTTCAGTTGAAGTTTCGAGAACATACCTACACCGAGGAATCACGTGGTATATGGTTCCCTCCTACGTATATCTCGCGAAGAGACCATGAGGATAAAATCAGAGAGATTAGAGCCCACACAGGCATACCGACAATGTTTCTTCCACGAACAATACGAGACTCGAATAGGAGAACCGATAGAGATACTCAAAGTACCATCCGCCATACACCGTCAGGTGGCTTGCGGAGTATGGATGTAGATGTAGATGTAGAAAGAAAAATGGACCGTACACCTATTCCCGTGAAACTGCATAAAACACATTAACTTTTGGAGAGTTCCTCTCCAGTTGTACAACTTCATGTGGTTGTTCCGTACCCCGTACTCTTACATTATTGCGATTTACCTTTCCATTAAAATCGAAAGATGCCTCGTCACTAAACACTAAGCATGGAACAAAACTGTCATCCTCCATTTTTCCAAGAGCAAAATTACAGAACTACACACGTTGTTGTTTGTCGCCTTCACAAAGAGCTTGCAGTAGCTGTATTTTGTATGGTTTCATATGTAAACGTCGAGAGAACGGATTTCTGCGGACTCCTTGTGAAACTATGGCAGATGCTTTCGACGTCTGTGTCAGATACTCGGGGACGATTTGCCTTTACACAAACAGCCTGTATCTCGGAATTGTTCATGCTACCGTCTGATGCTCTGTGCTGCACGTGGATCCACACCATGTCAATTACAAAATTCTCACGGAACAGTTATTACTGACCCACACTGCGCAAAACGTAGAACACACATCGCTTTCTGTTGTCCTGACACCATTTTTATTAGAATTGAAGCGAGCGTAAACTGCTGCTAACTAATGGGATCCAAGTAAAACTTGAGAGTTTGCTCTTTACAACAGTACTTGTTCACGCACATGTCTCAAATAACATAACAGTTATGTTCAATTTAAAAAAAAATTTGATGATTCTCTTTGATACACCCTGTACTTCATTTGCATCAAAAGATTAAAGATCTGTCTGCCATTTCTGAGAAATAATAAACGAGGTAGTAAATTATAGTAACAGTAATAAATTAAAAACTTAACAACAGTATTTCATTCATAGTATATAATAAAAATGTAGATTAACTGACCTGCTGCCTTTATCTTCTTGCATTCCTTAGAAGGGCCAGATTAACACGCAATGAGAATTTTTCAACCTTAGTTTTCACCTTGTAACACTGACTATTCGTAGTTCCCAAATAGAGGTATTATAACGTGAGTTTGAGCAGAGTTATGAAGACATGTCACTTTTCGAGAAAAGCAGTGAACAATGAACGGACCAGGTTTTCTTTCATTTGCCTATTTAATATAATTTTTTTATTCTGTGCATCTTGAAACTGAGAGAGTCCAAATTTTCCCATCTTTGTTCGATTTCTACGTTTATTTGCTGCTTTTTTATTCCTATTGTCTCAGAAACGGGTTAATATGTGCGGTTTTAACAGTCAGGTTATCTGGCGTGCAGAAAAACAGATATGGCAGAAAACCGGTTGTTTCAGTGATAACCGCCATCCCTGTCTCCAGCGACAGGCGTGGTACCTGCAGATGAGTTGTGGCGTGGCGCAGGGCCAGTATGAGGGCATTACCAGACTCGTCTTAACCAGGATAGCAGTCCGAATGTGTAGCAGTGGCCGCAGTTGCAGCTGTGACGTTAAGAAGTGCAATAATGAGGCAGTGGATACTCAAGAACGGGAAGCATTCTACAAAGGTATTGGGTTCGGGACATCACTAACCATAAGTGCTGGGCGTGGCCACTAAGGAAAGACAATAAACTCAGTGAGGCAATCGATATCGTTTCCTAGGTTAGAGGATCGTTGTTCCAAAGGAGACGCAATGACAGGCTTCCATATCATACGAGGAACACTAGCAGGATGCTTTAGTGTCCAACAGCGGTATTTTGACTGGTTAAGTGATGCCACCAGGTACCCGTGGTCTAGGGGTAGCGTCTTTGATTCATAATCAAAACGTTTTCGGTCCCGGGTTCGATCCCCGCCACTGCCTAAATTTTCATAAATAATCAGCATTGGCGGCCAAAGACTTCCGGCATAAGAAGTCAGCCTCATTCTGCCAACGGCCTTGTCAAAGAGGGCGGAGGAGCGGATAGAGGTTCAGGGCACTCTCTTGTCCTAGGGGTGGGAAATTGCCCCTAAAGGCGGAAGAATCAGCAATCATCAACGACATGAGGATGCAGAAAGCAATGGAAACCACTGCATTAAAGACACGTAACGTGTATCCACAGAATATGTGGCCTGTAATTGAAGAAGTGTCATGATGATCTCTCCATTGGCAAAAGATTCCGGAATAGTCCCCCATTCGGATCTCCGGGAGGGAACTGCCAACGGGGAGGTTACCATGAGAAAAAGATTGAATAATCAACGAAAGGATAACGTTCTACGAGTCGGGGCGTGGAATGTCAGAAGCTTGAACGTGGTAGGGAAACTAGAAAATCTGAAAAGGGAAATGCAAAGGCTCAGTCTAGATACAGTAGGGGCCAGTGAAGTGAAGTGGAAGGAAGACAAGGATTTCTTGTCAGATGAGTGTCGGGTAATATCAACAGCAGCAGAAAATGGTATAACAGGTGTAGGATTCGTTATGAATAGGAAGGTAGGGCAGAGGGTGTGTTACTGCGAACAGTTCAGTGACCGGGTTGTTCTAATCAGATCGTCAGCAGACCAACACCGACAACGATAGTTCAGGTATACATGTCGACGTCGCAAGCTGAAGATGAACAGATAGAGAAAGTGTATGAGGATATTGAAAGGGTAATGCAGTATTTAAAGGGGGACGAAAATCTAATAGTCATGGGCGACTGGAATGCAGTTGTAGGGGAAGGAGTAGAGAAAAGGTTACAGGAGAATATGGGCTTGGGACTAGGAATGAAAGAGGAGAAAGACTAATTGAGTTCTGTAACAAATTTCAGCTAGTAATAGCGAATACCCTGTTCAAGAATCACAAGAGGAGGAGGTATACTTGGAAAAGGCCGGGACATACGGGAAGATTTCAATTAGATTACATCATGGTCAGACAGAGATTCCGAAATCAGATCCTGGATTGTAAGGCGTACCTAGGAGCAGATATAGACTCAGATCACAATATAGTAGTGATGAAGAGTAGGCTGAAGTTCAAGACATTAGTCAGGAAGAATCAATACGCAAAGAAGTGGGATACGGAAGTACTAAGGAATGACGAGATACGTTTGAAGTTCTCTAACGCTATAGACACAGCAATAAGGAATAGCGCAGTAGGGAGTACAGTTGAAGAGGAATGGACATCTCTAAAAAAGGCCATCACAGAAGTTGGGAAGGAAAACATAGGTACAAAGAAGGTAACTGCGAAGAAACCATGGGTAACAGATGAAGTACTTCAGTTGATTGATGAAAGGAGGAAGTATAAACATGTTCCGGGAAAATCAGGAATACAGAAATACAAGTCGCTGAGGAATGAAATAAATAGGAAGTGCAGGGAAGCTAAGACGAAATGGCTCTCTTTACCGTTGAGTGTCGCGCATTCCTTCAACCAGACAATCGTCAGAGGCGTGTTTGGAGGCAACCCGATCAGACTGAAAGCTTTAGACACACTGTCCAGCGAGTGCAGCGAGGTGCCGGCTGGTATGGCCATGCGGTTCTAGGCGCTACAGTCTGGAACCGCGCGACCACTACGGTCACAGGTTCGAATCCTGCCTCGGGCTTGGACGTGTGTGATGTCGTTAGGTTAGTTAGGTTTAAGTAGTTCTAAGTTCTAAGGGACTGATGACCTCGGAAGTTAAGTCCCATAGTGCTCAGAGCCGTTTGTGGTTTTCATGAGCAATAAAAAGGGCGGAAATATTCCAATTTTCTGTACAGGTTCCGGAACTCTCGGAACCGAAGTGATCCAAAACTTTTTTTGATGTGTGTAGTTTGAGATTCAAACAGTTCTCTCATGAATAATTTTCTGTCATCTCCTGCTGCAAGATTCAGTATAAGATGGTGCATATATGTGTGTTCAAATTTGCCGACAACAAAGAAAAAGGAATTCCTCAAACAATTCCTCGATAACAATAGCGAGAACAGGCTGAACGGCTTATTCGTAATCAGTGAGAACGGTATATTCACGCGGCTCAAGAAATAGAAATAAATCGTGGTACAGGAAACAGAGGGCAAATTGGCAGTAGCAGACGATGGGGCTATCGAATACAATTGTCCAGTGAAACGTATATACGAGTATATAGTCGGTTTCGTCAAATGTACATTAATCTGGGTCTTTTTTATGCCGCAGACGTTGGATGATTTCAGAAACAGACAAACGATAGTGATGGAGTAGAAACTAATTGATCAGCGATCACCTAAACGTGTGTATGAAATCTAATAAGTGGAGATTTTTGTTTTTGCAGAAGTCTACTGGTAAAAGTAAATTGCTGGGAAGTTTATCTGTTGTTGTACGTCCAATGTGCGTACACAAAACAACTTGTTAGTGACCACCACCAATTTTTTTTTCTCTTGTTCAGGTGTTTCATTCTTGTTCAAGTGTTTCACTCGTTTCCGTACGTAGAAACGTGCGTTTTTATACTGTGAGCTCTCTACGAGAACTCAACGCAAAGATAATGTATGGTGACAAGAGACGTAACGCGAACGTCATATCGCTGTCTCGCTATCTCCATGATGGAAGCGACACAAAGATAAATGCGTGGATGAGTGACAGGTTGAATAATGAACTTATATCGCACATGGGGCCATTAATTCGATCTTCGATAGCGGACATCTTGTCTTAGTCACACTATGACGCCATCAACAAACTATTTGGTTCATTACTGCTGTGACTGAAGTCTACGAGCATATCGTAGGAAATACTAACAATTCGACGATCCTATGATAATTATCAAAGTAAGTCAATCGACCGGTAGTTGCGTTCTGCCTCCGATAGGTAATCTTCCGTCAGTGATGAAACAACTGACTGGTTCTAACAACCGATTGATCAGTCATTCGTGTTTTTTTTTTTTTTTTGTTCTGTCGGATTTTTTCAATCGAATGAAACAGCCGAACGAAACAAGTCTCTGCAACCACCTGAGCTACATGAATGTTTTTCTCTCATTCTCCAGGTTTGGTTTCACTTAGTGCGAAACAATCAAGTGGCCCTGATCTATAATGGTTACATCAGTTACATGACTGCTTTTGCTCAATCTCTAGATAGCATTGTTGTCCGTTACTTACTATTTCAGCTTTTTCCGTTAAACATGAGCCATGACTACGGATTGCCAGTTTTTTCGGACACAAATAATGTATCTTATTTTAAGGAAAAGTAAAATAATGTATAAGCGGCAGTCAAAAAGTATCTGTCTGAGGGCGTTGCTGCAACGTATATGCATTGTAGCGGGACTCCGATCCAGGTATATAAGCACCGACATGTAGGCAAGGTATTATTACGGCATTCCTGTCTTTCCGACGTGCGTGCGGTAAATGAGGAAACGTGAACTATGGCGACGTTATTACCAAATGCTTCCAAACAGGACCAACGTGCTATGTAACCTCTCCAAGATATTTGAAACTTTCTACTTGTGTTGTCTTTCCATACTTTGTTACGAGTGGGTGTCTGTCTGTGGATTTTGTGTCCACGAACTGGGTTTTTTCATACGAGATTTGTAGTTCTGTTTTGGCAGAGACTTCGTGTAGTGTCTCTAGAGTTTCTTTGGCTACTTTTCTGTTTTTTTTTGGGGGGGGGGTTATATCATGTCCAGAAATTTTATGTTGACGGTTCTATCCTTACACCTCATCATTGACTTCTTTGTCCCATGTCCTGATTATTTTGTCCAAAATCGAGTTAAATACAAGGGTGACAAGGCATCCCCATGCATCATTCTTGACTTGATTTCGAATTGTTCTGAGATCTCTCCCATGAACTTCACTTTGGATGTTGTGTTTGTTAATGTTTCCCGTGTTAGCTTTCTAGTCTTGTTGTCCACCTTCATTTTTTCCACTGTGATGAAGAGTATTTCTCTATGGAGTCAGAGTCCTTCTTGAAATCGACGAATGTTGTGTGGTGTTCTTTGGCTTTCTCGTTGTTAATATTGTTCTCAAGCACCAGATCTGTTCACTGCAGGACCTTTTCTTTCTGAATCCTCCTTGGTATCCTCCTATCTGCGGATCTATCTCAGGGTCTAGACGATTTAATAGGTTTATAGGTTTTGGATAGAATTCTCTATGTACAGGCAGTAATGAAATTCCACTGCAGTTTTTAGGGTGTTTCTTTCTGCTTTCTTGTGGAGGAAATACATTAGGGCTGACTTCCATCCTCCTGGTGCCTTTTCTGTTACCCATATATTTAGATTATTCTGTGTATTTTTGGTGTAGCTTTTCCGTGA
This sequence comes from Schistocerca serialis cubense, assembly GCF_023864345.2. Lineage (NCBI taxonomy): Eukaryota > Metazoa > Arthropoda > Insecta > Orthoptera > Acrididae > Schistocerca > Schistocerca serialis. The sequence continues at coordinate 284,779,965 of NC_064643.1, read as the reverse complement.
CCAATTTCTAGATCTCCTAAATCAGCCCACCTTTTCCAGGTGCTCTGTTATTTTTCGATGATTTCTTTATTTTCGCTATCTCCTCATGTACTTGGGGTTTGGGATCTAGGTTAGGTTCTGGCGTCTCGAACTGCAGAATCTGCATCGGTATATCACAGTTTAGTAATGTGTCCAATTATTGCGCTAATATTTCACAGTTATTTGGTTTTTAAATTTTTTTTTTTTTGTTTGTCTCCAGTGTTCCACTTTGTCTTTTGAAGCATAATCTTGGTGGTTGTTATCCTGCCATATTTCCTCTGAATGTTCTCTAAAAATTTGGTGTGTTGCTTTTGTTGAAGTCTTCTTCCATTTATTTTTTATTTGTACATTTTTTTTAAATGTAGTATTTTCTAAATGTGTGTATTTATTTATTTAATAACGAAATTAGCCCTTTTGACATTAAATATGAATTTTTGGTTTGGCTTTGAAAGTTTTACAATAACTGTTGCTGCAGTGCAATTTATGCTAAATAAAATAATTATTACTTTCGTAATTGAAATTTATTGAAGCTTTGCCTCACTCCTGCCGGCTCGCACCATCACGGATAATTCGCTTTCGGAAATAATGAGGTGATATGGAAAACATGTAGGATAAAGTTTTTTATTCTTTTTCGTAAGTTAATCACCTGCTTTTTAGGCCACTTGTCGGCAGTATTTTTACCGAAAATTTGACATTTGTTAATTTTATTTGAAATTAATTAATTAATATAGTTTGAGAATACGAATCGTTCGTGCAGATATTGCATGTTGTTCTGTTCTTCAGTGCGAATAGTGGCTTGATACTGCCTCCATCTCGTACAAGTCGCTTTATGACCACAGCAATCTACACATCCATCGCAACTTGCTCACTGTAATTGGGCCTTGCTCTCCCGCTGCAATTTCTTACCCCCAAACTCCCCTCCACTAGCAAACTGACTATTACTTGATGTCTCAGGATGTGATCTGACGATACGAACGGCTTTGCCGGATAGCTTAGCGCAATACCGAGGCAGTAACGGCGAGACGTCTGTCCCGGGTTCGATTCCCGGCGGGGTCAGGGATTTTCTCTGCCTCGTGATGACTGGGTGTTGTGTGATGGATGACCTTAGGTTAGTTAGGTTTAAGTAGCTCTAAGTTCTAGGGGACTGATGACCATAGATGTTAAGTCCCATAGTGCTCAGAGCCATTCTTAGAGACGTCTGGCTGCTGTGTATGACCGAGCAAGGCGAGTCAAGGGTTGGACGGTGCAGCAGTGTGAACTGGCAGATGAAGGCCGCCAGGTGTGTGGATTGAACGCGGCGCTGGGGACAGCCCAAGGCGAGAAGGAAATAAACGGAAAGATGGCTTGGCGCCGGAAAGTGCTAATTGAAATCATCGAATATTCACTGTTCTTGTTGTGGTCTTCAGTCCTGAGACTGGTTTGATGCAGCTCTCCATGCTACTCTATCCTGTGCAAGCTCCTTCATCTCCCAGTACTTACTGCAACCTACATCCTTCTGAATCTGTTTTGTGTATTCATTTCTTGGTCTCCCTCTACGATTTTTACCGTCCACGCTACCAGCAGGTTGAGGTGGAATCAAGTGTGCTCTGCTGGCAGCTGATATGTTTTCCAAATTTGTTAAATTATATTTATTAAAAAGGTACTAATAGCCAGAGCATACATAATAATCAGAAAAATATTATGTAGTACTTGTAAATATAATAACGCAGAATCCTTTCTGTCTGATAGTGGAGCACAGTTTGTTTCCAATATGAGGTACAAATTTATACAAACAACAGGAATCAGGCACAAAAGAATATTCATGTTTCATCCAGCTAGCCAACCCGTGGCGAGATACATCAGGGAGTTGGGTAGACTGGGTAGGACATACAGTAGTAAGAAATATAGCACATTATACTGTTGGATTTGGAGATCGGGTGAACGCTACAGAAAGCTGGGTGACAGGTTTCTCACCATGTGACATTATGAGATATACGAGGCCTGTTCAGATAGTAAGCTCCGATTGATTGCCAAATTGAAACCACAGTGAACATCAGAAATGTTTTACTTGTAACAATTAGCTACACCTTTCAGCTACTTCTCTACGTAGTCGCCGTTCTGACTTAGACTTTTGTCATAGCGTTGTACCAACTTTTCAATAGCCTCATCGTAGAAGGCAGCCGCCAGTGCTTTCCGCCAATTCTCCACGCTGGCCTACACCTCGTTGTCTGTGTCAGAATGTTGTCTTCAAAGACAGCGGTTCATGTGATAATCTCACATTTCCATTTGAAAACGATGCAGGAGCATCTTCATTGCCCCTGCAGAATGCGGCTGAGAACTGTCTTGAAGAAGAAACAGCACGACAGTTATGTAATGTTAGCTGCATAGCTTCAGGCGAAATTTCTCACCAGGCCCTCGTACTTGGCGGCAGACACTATTTTCTAGACATCTTTACGCACTCATTGCGAGCTCAGAAATGAGAAGAGCGACGTGATGCTAACTGGGGTTATACTAGAGACACTACCCAACACATCTGTGCAAAGCTTTATCGGATTTTCATAGTCGTTTCCATTTCGCGACCGATCGGAGCTTACTTTCTGAACGCCCCTCGTAGAAAGCTAGATAACCTAATAGCAGAGAATACAGAATTTTCTATACAATTTGATAAGGCAGCAGGGGGTCAGTTGGTTGGACCCTAAATGGTTAAGGAAGGGTAGGAGAGAAAGAAAACACATCGAGAAAAGCATAAAAGAACCAAATTCAGAGTGACAATGGGTTGGAGAGGATGAAAGGGAAGTGAAACTGATGGGGAAGTTAAATGTTATTCGAGCTACCCCATGGGCCACTTGAAATGGGAAAAAATTCTTGGTGTGTATACAAAATCCATGTAGGTCTATATAAGATGTATCCTAAAACGTGAATTAATATATTTAGTGAGATACTGAATGGTATATTCATATAAAAGCATTTTATGGGGATTTGATTCTTGGAGGATATTGAGGCGTGATACTTCAGAATATGCTAATGTTTGTATTTTCATATGTGCATTTGTTTATTGCTTCAAACCTCATTTCTAAACTAATCACAGAGGACACGTGGTATTCCACGGAGGATTATGATTACCTGACCACTGTTAGTAATAGGTTTCACTGTCTTTTGGACAGATGGTTTAGCTGGCGATAGTGTGCATTACTGCTGGGGTCTAGATGCTAGAAACCAAGGAACTACAACCACCAGAAATCAACGATCAGTGTAGGAATAGGGGTTGTTAAATAGAAAGTTTGCGAAGCTCAGAGTCAGACATATAATTTTAAGAACTTGTTCGTCAATTCTGTTTTAGTATTTTGTACCTTTCTTGAAGAAATCTTTGTTCACAGGCATGTTTCAATTTGTGTTACCTTTGAAAGTAATATCTTCTTGGCTGTTGGGCCACATCAAGTTCCTCTTCAGTTTCTTCTACACAATCGGCATTTCGATCCTTCTGCTGGTATTTATCTTTCTTGCTTTATCCATATTGTGTAATCCTCCTGAGTTGATTGCGTTCAGTTCTTCTACATCATTTCTTCCCCAGTTTACGTGTTTCACTCGCTGTTGTTCTCCATGATTTCATCTTTATTTATTTTTTCAATATCTCATACCCCCAACCATGTAAGTTGCTCTTAAATTCAACTGTTCTTCTGCATCTTTCTTACTTTCGTTCAGAAGGGTGATATGAAAGTTGACTGTTCTTCTTTTTCCCTTAGCTTGTTTTTAGTTGTTCTGAATTTTTCCTTCAATTTTTCCCTGCTTTTATGACATACAGATTAAACAACGGTAGCGAAAAGCTGTAATTCTCCGATATTTCTTGGTTACGATTGTATTACTGTTGCTCTGTGTTTGTCGATATAGTAGATTATGTTTGTTCCGGAAAGTTATATTCATTTTTCTGATATTTTTGAACGTCTTATTCCATCTAATATTATTTTTCGAGATCTGGTAATGCTATGGTTCCTTCTTTTTTATCACAATAAAGAGTTTACACCAAGGCTTTCACTACTGCATGCTACTTTTCTTCATATTTCCTGTTAATGGATTGGGCACCTTCCCAAATTATAGGTTCCTCATTTCGTCCACTGCAATTGTATACTGCTAGTTTCATCGATGCGCTGGAGTATTTCTTCAATTAGCTACGAAGTTTTCGTCACATCTTTCATTAGACCGATTATCTCATCTTTCATTTTCATTATTTGCTTCTTTTTTTATTTTGTACTCCTCTTGTGCTGAACTAACCTTAATACTTTCTCTTAGCCAAGACAACTCCTTCGAGAAATTTTTGCTTCGTGTCATTTCAACTAACTGTCCAAATGGACTAAGTTACGATCTGAATTCATGTCACAATCTGGGTGTAGAATGCAGTCCGACATTTTGCTCCTATATATTTGCATAACACTCATGGAATTCTGTTTCTGCATGTTGGCGTTTGTTCTCATCTTCAGGCACACAATCAGTACATTGCAGAAGTTGACCACGAGCAAGGCGACTTGCAGGCAGGTACGATTCTTTGTCCGCAGTTGTACGCCCAGTTGTGCTCACGTAATTTCATTCTCTACTTTGTGCAAAGCGGCGGTTTATTTATGGACTATACATGTTTCGGTCAGCTTGCGTAACTCTATCAACATTTTACTTCAGGATATGCGTGTGTGTAATTGTAAGACCAGCCAATAACACGAGAAATTAACCGCGAGCTTTACTTCCGTTACTAGCGTCAACGCATATAGCCGTTTTGTTTTGTCCAAATTCGCAACCTCCAAACAAGCACCAGAATCATTAAAGTTCATAAATTAAAAGTAACTGAAAACTGCGACAAACGAGTAATAGGTTAATGGATTCCTCTCAATTTTCCACTGTTACTTAGTATTTAGTTCACAACATTTAATATATTATCTTTGACAGTGTTGCCGAGTGTGCGTCGCAGTGAAGTTCCCTGGCAGATTAAAACTTCGTATTAGATCGGAACTCGAGCCAAGACCCTTGCTTTCAGTGGATCAAGCTTTTACCAACTGAGATACTCAGGCACGTGAGTCTTCCTCACAGCTTCAGTCCAATTCAGTTTTATGTTTTTCATACTTATTCTCATTGTTTAAATCTACAGATGCCTCTTCCACTTCATGCATTACTCTATCTTTCTGTATATATTTCTTCTGATCTTGTGGCAGAGATTCGTCCAGACCAATTTTTCTTTTTCTTTTTTTTTTGGGGGGGGGGGGGGGGAGGGGGGGGCAGCAAGACGTAAATCTGAAGTTTCTAGAATAATAGATATAATCAACAATGGAAACATCTAGGTCTGGTATTTGTATTTAACGTAATTAAACTTCCTCCTAATTCGATAGTTCACGTAATGTTAACTTGAACGAATTCCTTTCTATTTTTATTGAGCATACTCTTAAGGTTTCTTAAAAAGTCTCTTTTGACAGCATCTCGTTTTCAACTGCTAAGGCGTTATGCACGTTTCTTGCCGTCAGTCTATAAAGCTTGATTTGCCTGTTCCTTCTTGTCCGCTCGTTACTCCTTGTGAATACAGGCCAGCACTTCTTCGAATGCTTTGTTTGCACGGTCCTCAAATGGGTTTCCGTCACTGAACCCCGCCGTGCGCAGAAGAGCGGGCCTGAAGGTTCGCTGTCATTTCGGCAGCACCTTGCGTGACTATCGCGCATATAAAATTATCTCTGCGTTCGAGTAGCATATCAACGTTACCCGGCTGTCGGCGGATATTAATACCTTGCGCAGGGCCCTAAGGAGGCTTTTAGGATGCGCATTACACCATTGACTATCACAGCGGCCGTAAGACGAGTAGGGGTCTTTTGATTGACGGCAGGTAAGGAAAGCAGTCTCCAGCTGCGACGTCACAACAATGAGCTTTTGTTTCGGCTCCTTCCCCTCGCAGATCCGTGCGCTGCGGAGATACTGCATTGTGCTTTCAGAGGTGGGGCTCTGCAAGGAACTGAATTATCCGTACCTTGCTGGAAGTGTTCCAAGACGCTTGGGTTTCATCGGCTTGAAACTAGGGATGTAAAACTACTCACGCGTCTTTGCGAATGAACGGTGAGGGAATACAATGCACAAGCTACCTTGGGTTTACTGAAGATTCTTCGAGATAATGTCTCCTACAAGACAGAAACAGCTTGCACAAAAGATAGCAAAAGCATTCGAAAACCGTCACGAATACATTACATCTGTTCCGCACACAGCTATTATTTACTGGCTGATTACGTGGAATTTCCCGGTTATTTATTTATTCCGATCTTACTGTAGATAGTAAAAGGAATGAAATAAATCTACTGCTTCTCTCTCTCTCTCTCTCTCTCTCTCTCTCTCACACACACACACACACACACACACACACACACACACACACACGAGAGAGAGAGAGAGAGAGAGAGAGAGAGAGAGAGAGGGGGGGGGGGAGGGGGGGGAATTGCTGTGTTTATCTTACCCTCACATTTTTTTCCTAAATAAAAAGCCCATGCACACTCACAGAAAAAAATCGCAACACCAAATAGTAGTTGTGCAACATAAACTAAAGTTGCTAGGTGCGTTGTACATCTGAAGGATGATGTCTATTCAAATATCAAGCCTGTCGCATAAGAGTCGCGTTTGTGGCGCCACTACGAGGATGCAAACCAGTCTGCTTCAAATACACGTTATAACGGTCTTGGGCGCTAATTACCTTTGAGACAGAAAATGGTGAGGTGATGTTAGTCAACAACGCCTTCATTGTGACAAAGACACCATTATCAACACTTCACTTTGGACGAGGTCGTGTAATACGAGAAGCTGGATATTCCCTGTGTGATACTGCAGAAAGACTTGGCAGGAATGTAGCCACTGTACATGATTGTTGGCAGTGGTGGTCACGAGAATGTACGGTCACAAGAGGACCAGCTCCGGACGGCCACGTGGCACTCCCTGGAGAGAAGACCATCGTGTTCGGCGTGTGATTGTGGCGCATCGTACGGCATCTGCAGCAGAAATGTGAGCAGCAGTTGGCATCGCAGTGGCACAACAAACTGTTACATATCGGTTACTTCAAGGACAACTCGGAGCCAGAAGCCCTGTAGCATGCATTCCATTGACGCAAAGCATCACCATTAGTGACTTCAGTGGTGTGAGAGCTCAATGGAGGGAAGGGTGGAGGTTCGTACTGTTTTTTGATGAAAGCTGATTCTGCTTCGGTGCCAGTGATGGCCGTATGTTGGCTAGAAGGAGGCCAGATAGCCTGCAACTAGTCTGTCTGTGAACTAGACCTGGAGTTACGGTCTGTGGTGCGATTTCGTATGACAGCAGGAGCACACTCTTGGTTATCCGAAGCACCCTGAATTGGGAGATTCTACCTGTTGTGCTGCCAATCACGAACAGCCATCTGAAGGATGTTTTCCAAAGGATAGCGCTCACCCACATACCACTGTTGTAACCCAACACGCCCTACAGAGTGTCGACACGTTGCCTTTCCCTGATCGATCACCACATCTCTCTACACTCGAGCACAATTGGGACATTTTCGGACGAAATCTGCAGTCATCCACAACTAGCGTTAAACGTCCCTGTACTGATCAAGTGCAACGAGCACGGAACTCCATCTCACAAACAGACACCCGACACCTGTGCAACACAACGCATGCATGTTCGCATGCTCACATTCAGTATTCTGGCTGTTACACCGGTTATTAATGTCGCAGCGTTTCACATTTGAAACGGCTTATCTTGCGCTTACATTAACCTGTTATCTTCCAATCTTAATCAATTAAATATATTACCTAGACAAATGTATTCGTAGAATTTCTCAACTCCACGTTGATTATTTTTTGGCACTGCTGTTTTTGCCGTTAGTGTATGTTTGTACGTATTCCTCCCCTTGGCCCAGCCCTTTGTTAGGAATACCAAGGATTCTCCAAAATGTGCCAGAGTAATGATTTTCATGCCGTCCATTCCTAACATCACACCACGCTAGGGGTCTGAACTAAACGAAACTCTCAATAACCTCAAGAACCCTGTAAACTACGGACTCATTAATATACTTCGTTTTCAATTATTTTACATGCCTTCCCCTTCAGTCCTTAACCCTGAAGGTCCTATGTCTATGTCCTACCTCAATTGCACAGTTTACAGTTAACTAAGTCAAACAGTTTAGTTGAAATTTTTCCGTAAATTCCACTGATATGCTTGTATGTCGTCGCTTTCCTCGTGCCCACAAACAGAGGCTGTAGCGACGTCTTACCCAACAGTAATTGTCACATGGTACTACCTCGTAAGTTTACCAAACTTGCTTCAGTTTATACCAGGCTATGATATAACACACATTATCTAATCAAAAGTATACAGACACCTGTTTGTGGACATTGTGGAAATGAGCTTACGGCATTGTTGGCTGGAAGGCCCCAGTTGGGGAAGTTCGGCCGCCAAGTGCAAGTCTTATTTCTTTCGACTACACATTGGGCGATTTGTACGCCGGTGATGAGGATGAAATGATGATGAGGAAAACACAATAAGCAGTCCACGAGTGGAGAAAATTTCCATCCCAGCCGAGAATCGAACCCGGGCCTGCTTGCATCTAGCACATTACTATCCAGTTAAGCAGGCGGACTTGCTAACTTTAATATGTGGTGTGTCCACTCTTCGCCCTTATGTTAGTTAGAGCTCTGGTGGGACACATTCAGTAACGTTCTGAATGTCTATGGAGGAATGTCAACCTATTCTTCCTGAAGAGCCAATCTACAGAAGGTAGTGATATTGGATGGCGGGGTCTGTAAAGAATTTGATGTTCAAACCCATTCCGAAAGTATTCCATTGGGTTCAGGTCAGGCCCGTGGACGGGTCAGTCAATCTGAGAAATGTTATTGCCCACAAACCATAGTCTCACAGATGCTGCTTTAATAACTTTTCTTGTATCTTGACCACACTTTTATTATTTCCAAAACCACTTTACGGGTTTCAGCAGTACGTCATTTTCAAAGGCAGTTTTACTTCAGTCATATAAAATTGTTCATTTGATAGATTGTACGAGGGTTGTCCAGAAAGTAAGTTCCGATCGGTCTCGAAATTGACACCACAGTGAAAACCCGATGAAACTTTGTGCAGATGTGTTGGGTAGTGTGTCTAGTATGACAGTCGATCGCATCAAGACGCTCTTTTCAGTTGTGAGCCTAGAACGACGATGTCTCCCGCCAAGTAGAAGGGCTCACTGAGGGGCTCCGCCTTAATGAAAGCAGCCCACCTAACACAACTGCCACGCACTTCCTTCTTCATCGCAAGTTGGTTGGTTGGTTGGTTTTGGGGGAAGGAGACCAGACAGCGAGGTTATCGGTCTCGTCGGATTAGGGAAGGACGGGGAAGGAAGTCGGCCGTGCCCTTTGAAAGAAACCATCCCGGCATTTGCCTAGAGCGATTTAGGGAAATCACGGAAAACCTAAATCAGGATGGCCGGACGCGGGATTGAACCGTCGTCCTCCCGAATGCGAGTCCAGTGTCATCGCAAGTGTCAGCCGCACTGTTCAAGGGCAGTGAAGACGCTCCTGCAGCTTTTTCGATGGGAAGTGTTCGATCACCCACAACACAGCCCTAATTGGCTCGTCCTGAGTATCGTCCCTGTTCACATGAAACGCTGAATACGAAAACAACACTTGGGCGCAGGCTACGCGCTATAGACCAACGTAAAGAATTATCCGAAAGCACAGGGAGCTGCCTTCTATGACGATGGTGTTGGAAATTTGGTATAATGCACCGGAAAATGTCTAAGTCGGAGTGGCCACTATGTAGAGAAGTATCTGGAAAGTGTAGCTAACTCTTGCAAATAAAATGTTTCTGTGTTTCACAGTGGTTTCCATTTAGCGAGCGATCGGAACTTACTTTTTGGACAACCCTCGTATCACGTAAATATTCTCAATCACAAGACAACTGCAAACTGCTACCAATGGAAAATTTGGTTTCCAAAATTTTCCCTTCGTAGCAGTTTACACTCGTCACGTGACTGAGAATGTTGACGTGATGCAGTTTACCTAATGAATAACTGACGTAACACTGCCTTTGAGAACGACGTAATGTCGAAACGCGTAAGGTGTTTTTGGAAATAAAAAAAACATGGCGAGGACGAAAGCAAAGTTACTAAAGTCCATCCAAATGGTCGTTTCGTCTCGCAGCATTTTCATGCAAGCTGCAGCAGATGCTGCTCTAGAACAGGGTGCATTGTCATGCTGATATAATCACACTGATCATTAACGACCTATTTCTTTACTGTGGAAGTACAGACTGCTGTAAAATGTGTCCATATCCTTCTTCAAGAGGGCGTACCCGTGGTCTAGGGGTAGCGTCTTTGATTCATAATCAAAACGTCTTCGGTCCCGTGTTCGATCCCCGCCCCTGCCTAAATTTTGATAAATAATCAGCATTGGCGGCCGAAGACTTCCGGCATAATAAGTCAGCCTCATTCTGCCAACGGCCTTGTCAAAGAGGGCGGAGGAGCGGATAGAGGTTCAGGGCACTCTCTTGTCCTAGGGGTGGGAAATTGCCCCTAAAGGCGGAAGTATCAGCAATGATCAACGACATGAGGATGCAGAAGGCAATGGAAACCACTGCATTAAAGACACGTAACGTGTATCCACATGACATGTGGCCTGTAATTGACGAAGTGTCATGATGATCTCTCCATTGGCAAAAGATTCCGGAATAGTCCCCCATTCGGATCTCCGGGAGGGGACTGCCAAGGGGGAGGTTACCATGAGAAAAAGATTGAATAATCAACGAAAGGATAACGTTCTACGAGTCGGGGCGTGGAATGTCAGAAGCTTGAACGTGGTAGGGAAACTAGAAAATCTGAAATAGATGTAGTAGGGGTCAGTGAAGTGAAGTGGATGGAAGACAAGGATTTCTGGTCAGATGAGTATCGGGTAATATCAACAGCAGCAGAAAATGGTATAACAGGTGTAGGATTCGTTATGAATAGGAAGGTAGGGCAGAGGGTGTGTTACTGTGAACAGTTCAGTGACCGGGTTGTTCTAATCAGAATCGACAGCAGACCAACACCGACAATGATAGTTCAGGTATACATGTCGACGTCGCAAGCTGAAGATGAACAGATAGAGAAAGTGTATGAGGATATTGAAAGGGTAATGGAGTATTTAAAGGGGGACGAAAATCTAATAGTCATGGGCGACTGGAATGCAGTTGTAGGGGAAGGAGTAGAAGAAAAGGTTACAGGAGAATATGGGCTTGGGACAAGGAATGAAAGAGGAGAAAGACTAATTGAGTTCTATAACAAGTTTCAGCTAGTAATAGCGAATACCCTGTTCGAGAATCACAAGAGGAGGAGGTATACTTGGAAAAGGCCGGGAGATACGGGAAGATTTCAGTTAGATTACATCATGGTCAGACAGAGATTCCGAAATCAGATACTGGATTGTAAGGCGTACCCAGGAGCAGATATAGACTCAGACCACAATATAGTAGTGATGAAGGGTAGGCTGAAGTTCAAGACATTAGCCAGGAAGAATCAATACGCAGAGAAGTGGGATACGGAAGTACTAAGGAATGACGAGATACGTTCTCTAACGCTATACAGTAGATACAGCAATAAGGTTCAAAATGGCTCTGAGCACTAGGGGACTCAACTGCTGAGGTCATTAGTCCCCTAGAACTTAGAACTAGTTAAACCTAACTAACCTAAGGACATCACAAACATCCATGCCCGAGGCAGGATTCGAACCTGCGACCGTAGCGGTCTTGCGGTTCCAGACTGCAGCGCCTTTAACCGCATGGCCACTTCGGCCGGCCAGCAGTAAGGAATAGCGCAGTAGGCAGTACAGTTGAAGAGGAATGGACATCTCTAAAAAGGGCCATCACGGACGTTGGGAAGGAAAACATAGGTACAAAGAAGGTAGCTGCGAAGAAACCATGGGTAACAGAAGAAATACTTCAGTTGATTGATGAAAGGAGGAAGTACAAACATGTTCCGGGAATATCAGGAATACAGAAATACAAGTCGCTGAGGAATGAAATAAATAGGAAGTGCAGGGAAGCTAAGACGAAATGGCAGCAGGAAAAATGTGAAGACATCGAAAAAGATATAGTTGTCGGAAGGACGGACTCAGCATACAGGAAAGTCAAAACAACCTTTGGTGACATTAAAAGCAACGGTGGTAACATTAAGAGTGCAACGGGAATTCCACTGTTAAATGCAGAGGAGAGAGCAGATAGGTGGAAAGAATACATTGAAAATCTCTATGAGGGTGAAGATTTGTCTGATGTGATCGAAGAAGAAACAGGAGTCGATTTAGAAGAGATAGGGGATGCAGTATTAGAATCGGAATTTAAAAGAGCTTTGGAAGACTTACGATCAAATAAGGCAGAAGGGATAGATAACATTCCATCAGAATTTCTAAAATCATTGGGGGAAGTGGTAACAAAACGACTATTCACGTTGGTGTGTAGAATATATGAGTCTGGCAATATACCATCTGACTTTCGGAAAAGCATCATCCACACAATTCCGAAGACGGCAAGAGCTGACAAGTGCGAGAATTATCGCACAATCAGCTTAACAGGTCATGCATCGAAGCTGCTTACAAGAATAATATACAGAAGAATGGAAAAGAAAATTGAGAATGCGCTAGGTGACGATCAGTTTGGCTTTAGGAAAAGTAAAGGGACGAGAGAGGCAATTCTGACGTTACGGCTAATAATGGAAGTAAGGCTAAAGAAAAATCAAGACACTTTCAAAGGATTTGTCGACCTGGAAAAAGCGTTCGACAATATAAAATGGTGCAAGCTGTTCGAGATTCTGAAAAAAGTAGGGGTAAGCTATAGGGATAGACGGGTCATATACAATATGTACAACAACCAAGAGGGAATAATAAGAGTGGACGATCAAGAAGGAAGTGCTCGTATTAAGAAAGATGTAAGACAAGGCTGTAGCCTTTCGCCCCTACCCTTCAATCTGTACATCGAGGAAGCAATGATGGAAATAAAAGAACGGTTCAGGAGTGGAATTAAAATACAAGGTGAAAGGATATCAATGATACGATTCGCTGATGACATTGCTATCCTGAGTGAAAGTGAAGAAGAATTAAATGATCTGCTGAAAGGAATGAACAGTCTAATGAGTACACAGTATGGTTTGAGAGTAAATCGGAGAAAGACGAAGGTAATGAGAAGTAGTAGAAATGAGAACATCGAGAAACTTAACATCAGGATTGGTGGTCACGAAGTCAATGAAGTTAAGGAATTCTGCTACCTATGCAGTAAAATAACCAATGACGGACGGAGCAAGGAGGACATCAAAAGCAGACTCGCTATGGCAAAAAAGGCATTTCTGGCCAAGAGAAGTCTACTAATATCAAATACCGGCCTTAATTTGAGGAAGAAATTTCTGAGGATGTACGTCTGGAGTACAGCACTGTATGGTAGTGAAACATGGACTGTGGGAAAACCGGAGCAGAAGAGAATCGAAGCATTTGAGATGTGGTGCTATAGACGAATGTTGAAAATTAGGTGGACTGATAAAGTAAGGAATGAGGAGGTTCTACGCAGAATCAGAGAGGAAAGGAATACGTGGAAAACACTGATAAGGAGAAGGGACAGGATGATAGGACATCTGCTAAGACATGAGGGAATGACTTCCATGGTACTAGAGGGAGCTGTAGAGGGCAAAAACTGTAGAGGAAGACAGAGATTGGAATACGTCAAGCAAATAATTGAGGACGTAGGTTGCAAGTGCTACTCTGAGATGAAGAGGTTAGCACAGGAAAGGAATTCGTGGCGGGCCGCATCAAACCCGTCAGTAGACTGATGACCAAAAAAAAAAAAATCCTTCTTCATTTAGCGTTTACTTAAGCGCAATAAGAAGATCACACCATAAACACGAAAACCTTCCCCATACCGTAACACTGTCTCTACCGTATTTCACTTTTGGCACCGCGCGTATCGGCAAGAAATGTTCTCCAGGCATTCGCCAGTCCCAAAAAGCCTTCCATCGTATTGCCGTAGGGGACAACGTGAATCATCACTCCAAATAGTTTCCAGTCGTCCACTGTGAAGTGTCGTCACCGTTTGCGCCATGACAAGTGTCGCTTAGCACTGCCACAGAAACGTCTCATCTGTGATGAGCTGCTCTACGGTCTTATCCCAATGCTTTTAACTCCCGAAGACCAGTCAATGTGCTATCTGGACACCTGGGAATAATTTTAAACTCCAAGTGATTACTTCCGCTCTTTTCATTTTTCATGCGATATTTTACGACGACCCGCCGCAATCTTCGACAGTCCCTGGCAGTCAGTATATGAGGTCTGTCTGGTAGCAGTGTATCTCTGGTTGTTCCCTCGCATTTCCACTTCAAAATCATATCACCAGCAGTCGACTTGGGCAGCTTTAGAAGAATTAAATGTCCCTGATGGATGTTAGCCATATGAAATCCTACGACTAATACACGTTCCCAGTCACTGCCTTCTTATGGGTGCCCCGTTCTGCTGTTGCTGCATCTGTACTGACGCTACAATACTTACCGAGTCCTTTTATACGGGTACATTACTTTGGGGTTCCGGACACTTTTGATCAGATAGTGCACACACACACACACACACACACACACACACATACACACACAAGGTGTTTCAGATGCCCCTACCCACAAATTTTATGCATCCGGCAATGCCTTCAAAAACCACGAAATTTTCATATTTCTCGCACGCTAAACGCAAATTATCAGACCTACAGCAAAAAAGAACTGGACCGTTTTGTAGGAAACTTAGTGTAGTTGAATTTTGCACCGGGATATGTTTTTCGTGATGGTCACCTTTTCCGAGTTATTCAAGAAACACGCGTTTGAAACTAATATTTGTACGTTTTTCTAAATAATTCGGAAACTACGGCCTCTAGTGAATATGTATCTTAGCACAAAATTTAACTATATTAAATTTCCTAATAAAAGGTCCGATTCATTTCTTCTGTAGGATTAATAGTTTACTCATAACGAGCAAGAAAATATGAAGGTCACTGTGTGGTATTTGAAGGCATTGTGGGTTGGATAAAACCCATAGCAAGAGGCAGCTGAATCACCCTGAATCTACATTCCACACGGTGCCCTGCTGTGTACTTCGGTTTCCATTGTCAGTTCATCCAATTAAAGTTCCATCCACGAACGGAAAACACGATTGCCGATGATCGCCCGTTTCAGATCGAGTTTTTCCCGATTTTTCCGTCGTGATTATTTTGTGAGAACATTGTGGAGGAAGTGCTCTGATGCATGACTGCACTTGCAGTCTGTACTCTCGGAATTTTAACTGTAAACCTCTCCGCGATGCACACCACCTCAGTTGGGGCGTCTGCCACCAGACTTGGATGAGAATCCACGTGACGTTCTCACACTTGCTCGAGACGGAATGTGCTGGTCTTCTAACGATGTGTATCTCTTGTAAAATTCGACGTAATCAGAGTCCCAAACCGATAATGTTCGTGAATCGCGTAGGAAAAGTGATTATAATTACCTTCTTTGTGGATGGAGTACATTTTTGTATGACTTTCAACAAAGGCTTGAATCTAATTTTGCTACACCCACTTTGATGGGTATGTTTTACAGTTACGACTGTCTTCAGGGATTTTATTTGACTTCATTTCCCACGATCAGTTACGAGGGGTTATTTTTAACTGATGCTTCCAAAAAATAAGGCTGCGAAAATTGGTGATGGTGTCATTACTGTTCTACACATTTACACTCCAGCACGACATATTTTATACACCGTTGGATGAGATTTGTTCATGTCTCCATTCTGACTGCTCAGGAAACGCTCCACCTCGGAAAATCACCCCGTCATCATTCTGGGAAGGCCTTTCACGCAATAGAGACTTCTTTCGACGGAGCAACAAGTTGTCACTGGGTGGCATTTCAGAAGAATACGGGGGTGAGGCAATATTAGATAGCTCAAAGATGCAGCCTGTGTCACTGTGTACCGTGCAAAGTGAGCTGTGGTGTTGTTGAGAAGCAATATGGCTCCCTTGAACAGCTTCCCGCGACACTTCGCCTTGGCAGCGTCCCGCAATCTCATCAGGAGATTTCGCCCGCATGTTCTGCCCCTGACGAGTATTATCTGATACCACTGGTGATCGCAAAAACACCCAGCATCACGTTACTCGATGATAGTTGGCTCTTCGTTTTTCACGGTGGTGGTGAATCCTCGTATTTCCACTCCTTCTGTTGCTTCTTTTCGCGGTGTCGCCGTGGTACACGAGCACTCGACTATGGTGATGAGGACGCTGAAAAAATCATCTGCATTACCGTGAGGATGCGAGCAGACTTTGTATCATTTTCAAGAAGGAAATGGAGAACTCATATGATATATACAAGAGTCAATAAAATTTATCACACTCTAAATTACGAGCCCCTTAGCATACTATAATTTTCCGAAAACCTTGTTTCGATACTTGAAAATAAAAGAGGTGTTATGTCTTGCGATTCACCCTGTATTCCCGCATCGGAGTCGCGCTGGATTGTATATATGCTGCAGCAATGCTCTCAAACGAAAACGTTTTGTTCGCCCCTTATACGCTGCTACTGTACTTAATAATAATACTAGAACGATATTCAGAACCTTACCGGTGAGACTCCGGCGGTTATCTAATACCATATATCCATTTTCCCTTTCTGCCCCGAAGGGGCAAATGTTCCCCTCTCTAGCTGAACTACTCACCCCTCAGAGCAAATCACGTACTTAATTATCGCTCTATCAAGGAATTTCCCTAATTAAAAAATACTCACGATATATATCGTCCGTCGGTGCTCTTTGGCATTAAAATGTTTAGATTTTAATGTAAAATGTGGTCGGGATTGTTGGGGGAAAGGTGAGGGATATTTAATACGGTGTTGGCGTAGAGTATATTCTGCACGTTCGTAATGCGGCTTACATATACGCCGACGATAAACAAGGTTGCAATGGTTTAATTACGTGATCTAAACTCGTGGCTAGCTCAAACATAATCAGAAGCAGCGTGAAAATATCCTGTTGTTGCCCGTTAAATTAATTGTTGCGAAGAGAGAGACGATATAACCACCTAAGTAGCGCAAAAATTTGTACTCACGACAAATAATTTCACTAACAGCACGCTGGCTTCATTTTACGTTAAGAATTTGCCTGACAGAAATAAATTTAATTGCAAATTCAAGGATATCGTGAAGCAAACGTAAGCTTTTCTGCCGACTGCAGTTAAATCTATACCTGCAGTCTGGTAAAAATTCTCATAAAATGAACTTTGCAAATATTAATTATTGAAAATTATTATCAGTATTCAAAGTATTTATTACGTCAACTTGAGTGTGAAGCCTAATATTTAATTAAACTCCACGTAATGGGCGCCTGTGCAACATATTACAAAAGAAAGTGAGATGGGCAATCTTCTACACAGTTCATTTTAAATTATTAATTTCACTTAAATATTTCCACAGGGAGGGATACGATTTGAATAAACACATGAGAAATTCACTTTTTACCATATATTATAAAAGAAAATACGTACATCAAATACTTAGTGCATCAGAACAGGTAAGCGACTCAATTCTTTCACAGCAGAAACAAAAGTAGCATTCGATCTTTGAACCAAGTCCTTTTTTAACCTCGATGAGATAAGATGTGCATGGTTATAGAGAAAATCTTTACATTGTATAGTTACTCTTTGATACTAAAATACATATTTTATTATCATTCTTACCTCAAAAAGTATCATACTGACAAGTTGTAGGTTTTATAGTTATTTCTTGTATTAGCTGCGGTTATTATCGACAGATATACATTGAGTTTTGCACTTTGTTTACACTTTACATTTACACTACTGGTATGGGTATAGTTTAATTTTTATAGGGCTCTCTAGGAGACGTCACAACGTGTGTGACAATAGGTTCTCTGATACCCGAGAAGTTGTTTCATCTGTGTACTGCACGCCTGACATAACAGTATACAACGACGACCACGTACCGAAACAATTCTAAAACTGCTCTACTATCAATCGAGAGGCTCTGTGGATCCGCAGATATATCATACAGCCGAGTAACAAGTGATAAGAGTCATAAAACCAAAGCGTTCAAAGATTTCTTCTGCGGTTTAGTCCCACTGAAGGTCGAACAAATATATCATCCATTTAAAGTAGTTTTTGTTTGATAAACCCTCTTTCACTCTTCAGTTACGTTTAAATTTTGTTGTACATAGTTCATTTCGGACACTGTTGCAACATTATTAGGTTAAGGTTGATCCTCACCCATATTCATGTGTGAAATTTACTTCTTCAGCATGAAGAGTTAATAAGTGTGTGATATAGAGACCTGTTAGTGACTATGAACTCAAATTGTACTTTGCTTTGAAATGGGTGTCACCATGTGACGAAAGAGACGAATTTAGCTAGTCTTCATATGCTGCAATAGAAAAATGAAAAGCTTGTACTAAAACTAAGTGTACTTTTCTTTCGCTACTCTTTGCACTATATGCGCGCGTTCTCTATAAAATGATCTTCACTTGTGAACATCTGAATACGGCGTTTGTACACCGAAGCCACTTGTGATTGTGTCATAAGAAACTGATTATGTCAAAAATAAACCAAAACTTATAGTAAGCCGGTCACAGTCACATTAAACGCAACTTCTTTTTGGCACTGTTGCTGGCTGAAAGCAAGGAGAAACTACGGCCGTTATATTTCCCGAAGACATGTACGTAAGTCTTCCTTGTGATTTATTCTTTCAGGTAAAACGTTTCGCAGGTAAAATAGTCTGCCATTAGGATCTCCAGACAAGAATACTTCAGGAGGATCTTGTCATAAGAAAGAGAAATAGTAATGAATATCAGATGGGCAAATCAGATGAGTAATGAAATATTGAATCAGAGCGAAAAGAAATTGACTAAAAGAAGAGAGAAGTTGGCAGGAAACATCTTGAAGTATTAAGAAATCGTAAATTTACTAACGGATAGAAGAAGAGGGAGACCGATGTTTCATTACAATATGGGAGTTCAAGTGGATACCGTAGCATGCACAGGAGAGACTAGTATGAATAACTGCGTGAAACCAGTCTTCTTGCCGGCCGAAGTGGCCGCGCGGTTAAAGGCGCTGCAGTCTGGAACCGCAAGACCGCTACGGTCGCAGGTTCGAATCCTGCCTCGGGCATGGATGTTTGTGATGTCCTTAGGTTAGTTAGGTTTAACTAGTTCTAAGTTCTAGGGGACTAATGACCTCAGCAGTTGAGTCCCATAGTGCTCAGAGCCAACCAGTCTTCTTTCTAAAGATCACAACAGCAACAAAAAGGAAATAAGTGTGTAGCAGTTTAGACAAACTGAAATAAGTCCGAAATCCCTCAAACAACTCTTTTCATCAATGGTGGAAAAGAAAGACATACCTAAAAAATGAAAAAAAACTGTAAAAATACAGTTGGTTTTATCTCAAATCCAACGCAGGTCAATGGAAGTAATTGACCTTACTTGAAATACACGCAGTTACCAGATCAGAATTTAGCATTAGTACCAGTAATAGTACAAATCATAGTAGAAGTAATAGGAAAGTAGTAGCCGTGTGGTGTTGGTGGTGGTGGTGTTGGTCGCACTCATCGTGAGATTAGTAGAAAACGACGATAAGAGTAAGGAGTAGCTTTGTTTGTTAAAATATAAATTGTAAGGTCTATCATAAACGACGTATCCGATAGATGGGAGATTCTCTATGTAAATTACGTTAGTCAATATTAATGTAAAAATCATCGGACTGGAAACTATGTCACAAACAAAACAGAGACCTACATTTACAATGCTTTCCTTCAGCAAAACATGTGACTTTAAGTATTCTGCGACAACTTTTTGTGGTAGATGTGATTGCTAACCGTTTTCCGCGAAACAAGTCAGTGCCTTCTCTGTGTGCCCTCATTATACGATCCCGGCTTGCAGCGACTAGAACCCCACACTATTAACATGCAAGGAGTGGCGCTCAACAGGTCGCAGTGACAAGATCCATTTGTACACGCCGTCCAAAGATATATAGAAGATCAAAATATGCGGTGGAAAAGCAGCTTTCCGCGGCATTCTGAGGAGCGATTTATACCATTTTAGAAATGCTGAAATGCCTGGCAACTATAAATCGACCTGAAGGTTAGAAGCACGGGACGTGACCACCCGGAGAGGGCTGGCTGCTATTGTCGGCGCATGCGATAGCAGTTTTGCACATCAGATCGACGGGAATGATTTGCCGGATAAATGTGAATGTGGAAGCCATACAGAATCTATGAAATTTAACTTCTGTGACAACCACGTCTTAATGGGAGCACTGTGATGAATTAGCTAACATGACGCATTGAAATTAATTGCAGTGCACCCTTCGTCGATCTCGCTCTCTTATTTGTCGTTCAAAAAGCGAATCAGTTGGCAGGTAATTGTTTTTCTAGCTTTAATGATCAATATAATGAGTCACTAGTATTCCAAAGATATAAGATAATATTTGAAAAATCCTAAACATCCGTAGCCTGCAGCATTTCAGTTGCACACTTTTTTCTCAACACGGACGTTGTAAGTTCCCCACTACGCCTTTCTGTTTGAAATTTAGGCCAATTTTACCACCCACTCTATGAAAGGTCTACGTATTACCAAAACTATGTACCCACAAACTGTTATCCAACTAAAACTCATACGCGGACCTTTGACTAAACAGAATCTGACTGAAATGTAACTAGTTCGAATACAGCTTGTATCTACATTAGATGCACAACGGGAGTAAAACAATTGTCTGGCCCTAATCAAAATTTCCACTTACCTCCCTCTTAAGGACATTATTGCACATTTCTCGAAAGTACAACAGCAAACAGGCAGTGGATAAGATAGATTTCTATTTTTAAATAAAATTTCCAAACAATATTGGAATTATTTCATGCCACATGGTGCAATGTGATAATGAGTAATGATAAACTTTCTTTAAACTGTGGGATGGGGAGAGTAGCTATTCCTATGAAATGATATTCCAAGACAACGACTTTAGAAACAAGTATGTATTCAAAACACAAAGCAAAACTTTGCTTGATCTTCACACATAAGATTGGTCTGAAAAATACCATGCTTACGGAAGTGAACGATGTTTTAAAAAGAGTACAATGTTAACAGCTTAATCATTTGATATGTTAATGCATGACTCAGGGAAGTCGGGTGGTCTTTCTATCATCTCTGAACAGGTGAACAAAATGAACTAGCTGACAATAATAACTACGACAATGTAGCTACACAGTGCTACAGTCTTACCTCAAACATATTCTCTTCAAGAATAATAACGTTATTCAAAGTTTATATTCTTTTCGCCTTGCAATGTATACATAATACTCATCCTTGCTGTCCCTTACAATGGATACAATCACAAGTCAACACAGCACTTCTGAATATGTCCATCACCTACCTCGCTTCAACTAAGAATGTACCAGACCTCGCAGAGGTAAGGACTGCGTCACAGAAGGACCGAAGATTGTTTAACGATAACATCACTTGCTCTCTCTCTGACGCGCACATCGATAACTTAACAAAAGTCAAAATGACATGCCCACCTTACAAAGTTTACCGCTTTGGTAGTGGAGTACCATTCAGAGTCGCACTCGCTCCCCATAGCCATAGCGATTTGATTTATTGTCACATCAAATTAATCTATCTTCATTCATCTGCATCTTTTTCCTCGGTGTATGGAAATTACTAATCTAAAGAGTACATGTCATGGGATTTTACATCGGAGTATTTTGAGCCAGAGCAATTCACACGAAAGAATTTCTATTCTTTATGATTTCCGAAATGTATTTCTTTCGATATGTCCATTGTTTAAGTAATACTGTGTAGTTCAATTTTCGTCAGCTGAACCGCTGCAATACCAACTTCTGTTTTGCCACTAAACTGTGTCACAGAATGCTCAACATTCACTACTGAAAATAAGAGTGAGAGCAATTGACTATCAATGAATCTGTGTGTGTATGTGTGTGTGTGTGTGTGTGTGTGTGTGTGAGAGAGAGAGAGAGAGAGAGAGAGAGAGAGAGAGTGAGAGAGAGGAGAAAGAACACTCCATTTTTCGGTGGTTATCAGACTTTCAACTGATGTGATGCAGTCCACTACGATTTCCAATCTCTGCCTTCAGCTATCCCTTTTGTCCTGTAGGATTCGCTCTTGACCATGTGTGGTGTGCGTACTGTAAGACCTTCGGTACACACACCATCAGATTATTTGACTTGTCGCTCTAACGAAATAGGCGAGTGTCAGCAATATGTCTCGTGGTCTTATCGTGGCGTGTATATCTTCTGCCGTTAGGTCAGACGATAGAAATGCCACTTGCACGCTTAGAGTAGCAGATTGACGGTGACGAACTTTAAACAGAACTTGATTAATTTTCACACACATTTATTAAAATAATAATAACAAGCATAAAATTACTTAACTTGGTTCTGGATGCTATTTGCAGTTGACAGTCTGAAGTTCCTTTGGTACTGGTACTTTAATCTTATATATCTCTGATACTTGACAAAAGTGTCTATACATTTATCTTCATGACTATGTACAGGAATATGACAATCTTTTTAGGCGCAGAATCTATGTGTTCAGGTATCACTGCACGAGTGTGATCCGTGAGGAGAAAAGGTTCTACGTTAGCAGCAATCTCATTGGCTGCGTGACATATTAATACGCGGATCGGTGGAAGCAGAATTTGGTCCGTCTCTAAGACAGCGCCATCTCGTAGTGCGGAGACGGACGAGCGCTGTGCCTGCGCTGTGGTGCTTACAAGGGAACCTCCCCATCGCACCCCCCTCAGATTTAGTTATAAGTTGGCACAGTGGATAGGCCTTGGAAAACTGAACACAGATCAATTGAGAAAACAAGAAGAAGTTGTGTGGAACTGTGAAAAAATAAGCAAAATATACAAACTGAGTAGTTCGTGTGAACATGGGCAACATCCAGGAGACAGGAAGCGCAAGAGCGCTTTGGTCTCATGGTAAAGTGAGCAGGCGTGGAACCAAAGGTCCTTGGTTCAAATCTCCCATCGAGAGAAAATTTTAACTTTTTATTTTCAATGTATGTGACAAACTCTTATGTTTTCATCACTTTTGTTGGAGTGATTATCACATCCACAAGAAAACCTAAATCGGGCAAGGTAGAAGAATCTTTTTACCCATTCGCCAAGTGTACAAGTTAGGTGGATCGACAACATATTCCTGTCATGTGACGCACATGTCGTCACCAGTGTCGCATAGAATATATCGGATGTGTTTTCCTGTGGAGGAATCGGTTGACCTATGACCTTGCGATCAGATGTTTTCGGTTCCCATTGGAGAGGCACGTCCTTTCATCTTACTAATCGCACGGTTTTGCGATGCGGTCGCAAAACACAGACACTAAACTTATTACAGTGAACAGAGACGTCATTGAACGAACGGACAGATAATAACTATGCAAAAATAAAGAAAGTAAAATTTTCACTCGAAGGAAGACTTGAACCAAGGACCTCTCGTTCTGCAGTTGCTCACCCTACCACGGGACCACGGCGCTCCTGAGCTCACATATTCCATGATGTTGTCTATGCGACCCATGGACTACTCAGTTTGTATATTTCGCTTATTTTTTCACAGTTCCACACAACTTCTTCCTGTTTTCTCAATTGATCTGTGTTCAGTTTTTCAAGGCCTATCCACTGTGGCAACTTGTAACTAAATCTGAGGGGGGTGCGATGGGGAGGTTCCCTTGTTAGCAGTTGAGCGCGCGATGCCGATGAGTGCGGACAACGGAACGCGCGCGTCCGAGCCAGCCGACTGGGTCGCGCCGGGGCCGTCCGCTGGCCGGTCGGTGGGGCCTGCCCCGCCGGCCGTCCCTGCGGCCGCTCCCCACAGGACGGATACAACGGCGACGACCCCTGCAGCGACAACGGATTCTGAAAGGCAACATAATGAGGACAGGACCACGACGAGCACCATGCGAATGCAGAGCAGCGGACAACATACGTCAAACCCCTGTGACGAGAGACATCAGCTAACAGAACGATCGGCAACAACGGGAACTGAAACGTGAAATACAGCACATGATTCCGCAAAGTCAGGAAGTATACGACAACCGCACTAGTACAGTTCCTACTTCACAGCCTGACGAACAAGTAGACGACGTGGAACAATTTTCTCCTCCGGAAGACGACGACGAAATGGAGGGAGTCTCCTCTGAAGAAGTTTGGACCATGCAGCCCACCGACGGAGAGGGCGCTTTTACACTAGTTCGCCAAAGAAAACGACTCAACGGTTCTCCTAAGCAGAACAACTCTCGGAAGCGACAACGTCCAGAAGAACCGAAGACTTCCAACCGTTATGCGGCTATTGCGACGAAAGATACTACGGATGCTCCAGAACGTATGGACCATACGAGTGACGTCAATCTCGAAGCAGATCAAGAGGGGACAGGTGGCTCTGGCCGGAGCTTACTACGCAAAGTCCCGCCCGTTACTATTTACCATACCAAGAACTACATGGACCTCAACAAGGCGGTAAAAGCGAATATTGACAGCAGTCTTAAGGCCATCTACCAACGAGACAGGATCAAATATCACTTTGACTCCTATGAAGATCAACGGCGGGCCATCAATTTCTTTGTGTCGAATGACATCCACTTTCTTACACATCAGGCCGCAGAGGACAAGGACCTCAAAGTGGTTGTCAAACGTCTACCTGCCGAGTTACGGAGGAAGAACTGAAAGACGCACTGATAGAGAAGGGTTTCCCTGTCATCAACGTCCACCAGTTTAAAAATCGAGACGACAACACGAAGGAATTACGGCCTCAAGATGCTTACTGTGTCACGTTACCAGCCCAAAAGGAAAACTACAAGATTTACGACATCAAATACCTTCTATATACTAAAGTCGTTATTGAAACCTACAACAGACAAGAAGGACCTGTTCAATGTCGCCACTGCCAGCGATTCGAAGATACAGCTAATTATTGCAGCTTGCCTGCTCGCTGCGTTCGATGTGGAGGGCAACACAGACCTTCGGCATGTACTCATCCCCGAGGGGCTCCGCCGAAATGTGCTAACTGTGAAAAGGACCATCCTGCCACATGGCGTGGCTGCCAGAAGTACCAGGAACTTCTCAGGAAATACAGACAACGGTCTTCCCCGCAGCCCTCTCAACGGAGGACTCGTGTAATACGTAACTCCAACCTGACGCCACACCCTCCGCCCCACAGTCAGCAAACGCCACAAGAACAGCCGGCGGCGACACGGCAGCCAGTAACACAGCCTCCTCCTGAAGCATACCCACCTCGACAGCACCGCCAGCGTTATTCATACGCCCACGCAGCATCACCACGCCGACCGGAACCGGAAACCTACGTCTCACCAGCTCATTTGATGGACTCTATAGCTCCAGCGCTCTCTGATGTCGCGAAACTTCTCACCGCCGTGCAGCAACAACTAGTGGGGATACTTTCTTTAATCGAAAGTGTATTGAAGGCCTTTGGAACACCTTAAGATGGATCGCCCTGGAACCACGAGAAACCTGAAAATCTGTATATGGAACGCCAACGGAATGGAAACACAAGAAAACAGAATTCACTGAATTTTTACAACGTTCCAAAATCGACATCGCACTTGTATCGGAGACGCACCTTCGTCCAACAACTGAGCTCCGATTTCGTAACATGTACGTCTATAGAACGGACAGACAAGGCCAACGAGGTGAAGGGACCGCAGTTCTGCTTATAAGGGAACTGTGGCACCATCACCACACCTCCAACATCTGGAGGCAACAGCAGTAACGGTTCGATCGGCGGCAGGCAACATCACTTTCATTGCGGCGTACAACAGCCCCGGTAAAAACCTGGTGCCAGACGACCTACGGAGTATATTCACCAATTTTGACAAAATCTTCCTAGGAGGTGGCCTTAACCGCAAGCACGTAGCGTGGAATTCCCGGCGTACGAACCCTCGTGGACGAACTTTGATTGCCATGGAAGAAGAACTGGCCATCACAGTCCATGGCCCACGAGAGCCCACACGGATTCCTTACGTCGATCGGCAAGAAGCAGACGTCCTGGATATTGCTATCATCAAAAATATTGAGACGAACCTCCAGCTCCGCACCGTCGACGATCTTTCGTCTGACCAGCGACCTGTTATCAGCATAGTGGAAAACGCAACGGCCAACCTTGAACTGGGGTCAATTTCGGACATATCTTGACAACAATATCTGCCCGACGCAGGACGTTTCAACACCGGAAGCCATCGACATCGCGGTACAAACTTTGACGTAGAAGATAAACGTAGCCAAACGGAGGGCAACTACTCACACCGTCTACCCTGTAGTAGCTTTCGACGAGTTCCCGCCTCTACTCCAAGAACTGAAGACACAGAGAAACAGGAGCAGGCGACGTTGGCTCCGCTATAGAAACCCGATCGATCGACGAGAAACACACGTCTTAACACGAGAACTGCACAGGAGAGTGGCCGAGTGGCGACAGCGGGTCTGGGAAGATATGATGGATGAATTCTTACTTCGAACCAAGAACGAGTGGCAGGTAGTCAAGAACATACGACACCAGCGGCCACCTAAACGAGCCATCAGAGGACCAGATGGCCTCCTCTATGACGAACTCGCCCAGGCGGAGCTGTATGCTACGACTTACCAAGAACAGATGTCTACACCAGCGACCCACGTGAACGACGTCCGCCTGAAAGAACAGGAAGCCGATGTTACAGCAGAATGGACTGCTTTTCGTACTGCGCCTGTGCAGAGCCGCCCACAACTCACCACACCAGCAGAGATCCGTAAAATTATCCGGAAGACTCGGAATAATGCGCCGGGCAACGACTCCATAAGCAACACCGATTTGAAACAGTTGCCCAGGAAGCCAACTGTGCTCCTTACCCGAATTCTCAACAGCTGTCTTCTGCAGGGATATTTTCCTACGGCATGGAAGACGGCCCGAGTAGTTCCAATACCCAAGCCAGGTAAAGACCCAGCAGAACCCAACAGTTACCGGCCAATTAGCCTCTTGCCGACCCTTGGCAAGGTGCTCGAGAGAGTGCTGTTGAAGAGGCTCCTTGACACGCTTACAGCGCATAATGTTATACGACCCGAACAATTCGGTTTCAAGGACAAGTTATCTGCCGAACTTCAACTTCTACGGATCACCGTACGGATACAAGAATGATACAACAAGCAGCACTTCACGATTGGTGTCTTCCTTGACATCGAAAAAGCTTACGATAAGGTGTGGCGGCCCAACCTTATCGTCAAACTGCATCGCACTACCCCTATTGGGGATTGTTACATTAGACTCATAGACAGCTTTCTGCAGGACAGGAAACTGTATGTCCGAGTCGACGAGGAAAACTCCGAAATGAAACTGATCTCCGCAGGAATTCCGCAGGGCTCTGTCATTTCGCCTCTGCTTTTCAACTTACATATAAATGACATCCCAACAGTCCCCCTTGCTACGGCGAGTTTTTATGCGGACGATACGGCATTTCTGACAACTGGACGACACTTGGACCAGCTAATCGCTAGGATGCAACGGCAACTTGCTGTAATGGAACGCTGGGCGCTGTAAAATAAGATAACGATCAACCCGACGAAGACGGCAGCCGTTCTGTTCACACGGAGGAAACCAGTTCTGAACGACAGACTCCAAATAGCTGACCAGTTTATCCAATGGTCGCCGGGAGTGAAGTATCTCGGTGTCTACCTTGACAAAAAATTACTCTTTACGCAGCATATTGACGACAAGCAGACGGAAGCCCAGAAGATGGCCAGGTCATTGATTCCGCACCTGAAGAGTAAGGATCTCAACCCTAAGACTAAACTCCAATTGTATAAGGCAACGGTGGAACCCACAATGTTGTATGGCTCCACTTCGTGGGGAACTACGTGCGTCTCCAACTACAACAAACTCCAAGCGCTGCAAAACATTTGCTATCGATGGATCACAGGAGCTCCATGGTGGACAAGAAACGTCGACATCCGCACCGCACTCCACGAGACCACTATACAAGAGAAGGTCCATGACAAGGCTCTACGAGCTTTTTACAAGGTCGATGCCCTTAGGGACGAAGTTCAACAGTTAGAATCGGTAGGATCGGTAAACCCTGCAAGATGGCACAAGTATCGAGTACCGAAGTCAATAACGTTTAACCCCCCACCCCCATAGGCAATCTGTCATAACACGAGGAAGCAGTCACACATAACAGCCTTGACACATTTCACCCTCCACAGCAGATAGACATCACCAAAGACAGCAGGCTAAAGGACCCATTGCGTACCCAAGCCTAACTGAATGTGTAATAAATAAAGTGTTTTGCTTTTATCCTTACATCCCATCCTAGAAGAATAAGTCATCAAGGATGATCTCTTCAGTCCACACTACACAAAAAAAAAAAAAAAAAAAAAAAAAAAGTGCTTAGCGAGGCGCGCTCTATTGGGAAAATTGTGTACGCGCTAACTACGCGGAACTATGTACACAACACCATGGACATTATTGTTTGAAATCTTAACACATGTTCTATCATCCTATCCCTCCTTCCATATGTTTCCTTACTCGACGAACCTGCGGAGAAACTCCTCATTTTTTTATCAGTCCACCTCATTTTCGGGATCCTTATGTAATACCATGTCTCAAACATTCGATTCTCTTCATTTGCGGTTTCCCCAAAGTACATTATTTGCTTCTGTACGATTCTGTACTCCAGATGTACGTGTTCAAAAATTTCTGTCAATAGCTTCAAACTGATTCTTATTTCCACCTTCGTCGTCCTTTATGCCTTTGTTTGCCGCCAAAGTAGCAGAATTCCTTCACCCGGTCAAAATTTACCTGAATTCTTCCGGTATCACTCGGTCTTTTCCAAGTATACCTCGCCTTGTTGTGATTCTTGAAATTTGTTACGGAACTCACTCTTTCTCCTCTCTCATTCCTTGCCCCAAGCCCATATTCTCCTGTAACCTTTCCCTCTACTACTTCCCCTGCAACTGCAATCCAGTCCCCCATGACTACTAGATTCTCACCTCGCTTTACGTACTGTTTTACGCTCTCAATATCCTCACATACTTTCTCTGTCTCTTGTTCTTCGGCTTGCGACATCGCCATGTATACCTGAACTACCGCTGATGTCGATTCTTTTAAGAATAATCCTGTCACTGAACTGTTCACAGTAACATACTCTCTGCCCTACCTTCCCATTCATAACGAATGCTACTCCCGTTAAACCATTTTCTGCTGCTGTTGATATTATCCTTTACTCATCTGATCACAAATCCTGGTCTTCTTTCCACTTCACTTCACTGACCCTTACGATATCTAGATTGGGCCTTAGCATTTCCCTTTTCAGACTTTCCTACCACGTTCAGGCTTCGGACATTCCCAGCCCCGACCGGTAGAATGTAATCCTTTTAATTGGTTATTCAATCTTTTTCTCACAGTCACCTCCCCCTTGGCAGTCCCCTCCCGGAGATCCGAATGGGGGACTGTTCTTCTGCCAGTGGAGAGATAATCTTGACAATTTTTCACTGACAGGTCACATGTCCTGTGGATACACGCTATGTATTTTTAATGCAATGGTTTCCATTGCCTTCTGCATTCTCATGCCGTTGATCATTCCTGACTCTTACGCCTTGACGGGCAGTCTCCCATCCCAAGGGCAAAATAGCGCCCTCAACCACTGTCCACTCCTCCGCCCTCTTCGACAAGGCCGTTGGCAGAATGAGAGTGACTTCTCACGGCGAAAGTCTTCGGCCGCCAATGCTGATTAACAGTCAAAAATTTCAGTGGTGGTGGGACCGGGGACGTTTTGATTACTAACCAAAGACGCTAGCTATCCTTAGACAATGGGTAGATTTTACGATCCAATGAATGATTTCACAGTCTCCATCTCACCATTATGACATTTTTCTTTTTTTTCAGAGGCTCTTGTTCCTCTTCCTGACGCAATGTAACCTTTTTTGATAGAAAGACTTAGGACGTAATATTAAGTTCCGCCAGAATGTGGACAATGTATGGCTATTAACTTTGAGCGTGGCTTGCCATCATCAATTCGGGGTGGCTCTTTAGCCCATCGACGAACAATGCTAATGCCAAAACCTTACTTTAGCAGCGAAACATTAGCGAATAATTTTAAAAAAATATACTGAGGTCGGATCCATTGGATAAAATCCCGAAGGATAATAACATTGTTCAAAACTGACATTTTTTAACTTTTATGTACGTCCACATCCCCCCCCCCCCCCCCCCCCCCCCCCCCCCGCCCGCGAAAAAAGCATAACACCCTAAACAGTAATGTATAAATCCTGGTCCACGAAAATAGCATTCCCTGCACACACACCTCCCGTAAGATTAACCACTTCAGACGAAACCAAAAATCCATACGCAAGAGGACGGGAGAAAGAACAAGAGCTCCGCCTTTCACGCTTATTTAAAGATTCGGTCATGTGAGATACTTTAATTCCGATCAGCATTCGTAATTTTCACAATAATTTCATATAAATACTTATGATAAAACACACAGAAATATTTGCAGTCGTTTTGCAATCTCTTAATAAACTCACTTGTACAATATCTCAACAATCTTAAACAAATCTCCAACATATAAATTGCCACATCCGGCACTTGAGGCAAAACACCAGCTTGACCTATTTTATAAATCTTAACTATAATTAAATACATGTCGAAAGTTATTGAAATATTAAAGAAGGAACTCATACAGATAAGAGATTTGTGTCTCTGTGGAGGATTCCACTGTTATGGCACTATTTGCGCAAATAAACTAAATTGTTTATAACGTTTTTTTTATATTTGGTTAATTAGAAAAATAATCCGTCAATCATACTGCCTGCATTATCTTCTTTCATCTGTTCTATCACAAGTGTGACTTCCGTTATGGGTTGAGGTGTTACACTAAGTGATCAAAAGTATCCAGAGACCCGGCTGAAAATAATTAACAAGTTCGCGTCGCCATCCAAGGGTAATGCTAGAATTCAGTATGGTGTTGGCTCACACTTAGCCTTGATGATAGCTGCCACTCTCGCAGGCATACGTTCAATTAGGTGCTGAAAGGTTTATTGGGGGATGACAGCTCATTCGTCACGGAGTGCTGCACTGAGGAGAGGTACCGATGTCGGTCGGTGAGGCCTGGCACGAAGTCGGCGTTCCGAAACATCCCAAAAGTGTTCTAATGGATTCAGGTCAGGACTCTGTGCAGGCCAGTCCATTATAGGGATGTTACACAGGCCGTGCATTATGAACAGGTGCTCCATCGTGTTGAAAGATGCAATCGCCATCTACGAATTACTCTTCAACAGTGGGAAGCCAGAAGGTGCTTAAAACATCAATGTAGCCGTATGCTGTGATAGTGCCACGCAAAACAAGAAGAGGTGCAAGCCCCCTCCATGAAAAACACGACCACACCATAACACCACCGCCTCCGAATTTTAGTTTTGGCACTACACACACTGGCAGAAGACGTTCACCAGGCATTCGCCATACCCACACTCTGCCATCTGATCGCCACATTGTGTACCATGATTCGTCACTCAACACAATGTTTTTCCGCTGTTCAATCGTCCAATATTTACGCTCCTTATACCAAGCGATGCGTCATTTGGTATTTACCGGCGTGATGTGTGGCTTCTGACCAGCCGCTCGACGATGAAATCCAAGTTTTCTCATCTCCCGCCTAACTGTCATAGTACTTGCAGTGCATCCTGATGAAATTTAGAATTCCTGTGTGATGATCTGGTTAGGTGTGTCTGCCTATTACACATTACGACCCTCTTCAACTGCCGGCGGTCAATGTCAGTAAATAGACGAGGTCGGCCTGTACGCTTTTGTGCTGTACGTGTCCCTTCACGCCGGCCGAAGTGGCCGTGCGGTTCTAGGCGCTGTAGTCTGGAACCGCGAGACCGATACGGTCGCAGGTTCGAATCCTGCCTTGGGCATGGATGTGTGTGATGTCCTTAGGTTAGTTAGGTTTAACTAGTTCTAAGTTCTAGGGGACTAATGACCTCAGAAGTTGAGTCCCATAGTGCTAGAGCCATTTGATCCATTTTTTTTTGTCCCTTCACATTTCCACTTCACTATCACATCGGAAACACTGGACCTATTGACGTTTAGGAGTGTGGAAATCTCGCGTACAGACGTATGACACAAGTGACACCCAATCACCTTACCACGTTCCACTCTGTCACGATATCTTATGACTACTGAGGTCGCTGATGTGGAGTACCTGGGAATAAGGTCGCAGCACAGTGCACCTAATATGAAAAACGTACGTTTTGGGGGGGCGTCCGGATACTTTTGATCACATAGTATACATTTTATTACAAACAATTATGGTAATAATATCAATAATTTTCAATTATTAAAGCTTCTTCTAGCTCGTCCCATTGCCACTCTTTCAGAGCTGTCATTGAATTTTCTCTAGCATGCTTGTAACGAATTTTACGTACTTCATTAAAATTATATTGGTGACGACATTCCAAGTCACTGGCCCCTCTTTCTTAGCTCGTCCCGCGTCCACGCCACTGGAAAACAACCGTCATTCTGCCTGGGGAAACCGAGACGATCGCTGGACTTCGTGGCTTGATAGCCGCCGTTACTTGAGCTCAACTCGCCTGTCACAGTCCCTCTCACAGCTGGCCGCCCCAGTGAATACACAGCCGGCCCACAGCCGGCCCACAGCTGACCTCTCAGTCGAATAGCGTGCTTGCTACGACTAGCTAAAACTTACTACAGATCTCAAGGAGTCTCTCTCATCTAATTTCTTCCATCGAATCCGTATTCTGACGTACATACGTCTTCTATTCCTTCCCCTAACACAGCACTCGCATCGCCCACGATATCCTTCTATGTACTGAATCACTTGTTACGGCAGCCCTGTACACTATTTCGTCAGCTTCTGCCATTAACTGCGTGGTTATTAAGACCTTCGCCGATGCAGTCTGTTGCAGTTGGGGTTAACACCAGAAAAAGAATTAATATAACAACCAAGAAGAAAGGAAAAAGTTACAGTATTACTATTCACTGGAAGTGTCACATATGCTCAGTATTGGTGAATAAGGAATGTATCCTATATTTCACGACTTTTAGTGTAGTAGAATCATTTCCACGATAGCATAACTTGTGTGTTGCAAAAAAAATGGTTCAAATGGCTCTGAGCACTATGGGACTTAACTGCTGAGATCATCAGTCCCCTAGAACTTAGAACTACTTAAACCTAACTAACCTAAGGACACCACACACATTCATGCCCGAGGCAGGATTCGAACCTGCGACCGCAGCGGTCGCGCGGGTCCAGACTGTAGCGCCTAGAATCGCTCGGCCACCCAGCCGGCATTGTGTGTTGCACATTCAGCGGTTAAGTGATATGAAGTAGCTAAAAAGATTCTGGTTAATGATTGCAACAACAGTGCAAAAATAATAAATTTTTGGAAGATTGCTGTTGTTACTGTATATAACGAGAAATTAGCAGCAGCGTACAACCACTGTGTACACAAACCTCGGCGTAACTGCCCCTCTCCGCACCCGACCACCAACCCTCCCCCCACCGAAGACTCGACGGGACCACACCAATTAATTACGTTTATTTAGTATATTTGACGTCGAAAACGTAATTTATGCACCTTGTTACTCATATATGCTAGGTGATGGGCAGTCAGCGCGAAATATCACACACGAATAACACCAGTTAATTGGAACCAATGACGTGCGAAATACACATTGATCGTCACGGGGAAGTGCAATTACAAACATCTTCTGTCCTTTAATGCGCGGTGTGGTATCTTTGAAGATATACAGATAGCTCCCATTATTTTTACAGAAGAAATTATGGCATAATTTTTTTTATTTTTTTAAATTTATTTTTTTTTTATTTTTTTATTTTTTTTTTTTTTTTTTTGCGACGAGAAATACTTTACTAAGACGTTATGCACTGATGCTCACTCTGTAGAACACCAGTGTAAAAAGTCGTGACGTTTTTGTCAGTGAATCTGATTAAGACAAAGCGTGAAGTGAAGATTTTATCCTTAAAAGCACAGTCGATGACGAGGTCATTACAAAGCGAGAACAAGATTTCCCTGTACACTGTGAAGGATGGTGCTGGACATTGGATGTTCCTTCTGCAAGGGAACCATTGGGGAATTTGCCTTAAAAACACTTAGGGAACCAAGGATATCGATAATTTGGATGCTCAGGTGGGGAATGTAGCTTCCACTTCCCCCGAATACAAGTCTAATTTTCAAATTTAGTTTTGAAATGCCGGATGCCTTAAAAATTATATCTTCACAAAGCTTCAACACAATAAACTGTTTAACTACTCATGGCACTGTTACGTGGTACAAAAAATTAATGGGAATTTTAATGCTGCGTCTCATAAAGAAGCTCTTTAATATCGGGATGTATTCCTTAAAATTGTAACCCGAGATCATGTTCGACATCTATGTGTCTATTCATATACTTATTGTTCTTGTAATCTAGCACAGACCGCACTTTCTCTCATGCACACCAGTGACAAATGGTTTCACAGCATTAACTGATTTCTTCTGTAAAATAGTCTAAATTTCGCAGTAACTTGTTCCATCAACACTAGTTTTACGGTTCGGTCTGAAGATAACGGCAAAGTAACGTGTCCTGTGGAAATTAGTTCTAGGACTTCACTTATACGTCATAAAATGGTTTCTGATAGCACGTCTACATGGGTTAGTTTGTAGAAGCTATTCACGAAAACATCGCCATAAATTATGCAAATGCTATGCAAGATATTAAATAACTGAGTTTATATTAAAATCAGATAATTTCTAGAAACTAGAAACTGAATTATAGTTGTCATTTGAAATAAAAAAGTCATTCCCACGGCTGTAATTTATTTATAGTAGCTTCAATTTTTCCTTCTTCGTTAAATGTTGACTGTCGCTACACACAGCTTCTTTCAGGCAGCAGGCCTACTACATTATAGACAACTACATCATCAGGAAGAAGTCTGAAGTTACTAATCAATTATCTGCAAGTTCATTAACATATAACATGAACAGCAAGGGTACCAAAACACTTCCCTTGGGCACATCCGAATTTACTTCCACATCTACCGATGGCTCTCCATCGAAGATAACTTTGGTCCTCCTTAACAAAAAGTCCTCAGTCCAGTCACAAATTTCTCTTGATACCTCTTACGATCGTTCTGCTGACAATAAGCATAAATGTGGTACTGTAAAAATAACGTGGTACAGGATGTCATATTAGAAAAGCACGAGTTGGATTTCATATGACTGTTGTTTTCGGAATCTGCTGTGGTTCGCATGGAGGTCATTTTGTTCGAGATATCGCAGTGTAATAATTAGAAATTGTTTACCACGGTATGAAGATTATAGTTCTCGCAGAGACGATTTCAGCTAGTAAAATGAAACATACTAAAGCAATACGATCAACTGAGTAAAGAAAAGCAATTCAGTGAAGCTATATGGTAAGGTGAACTACAGAGTACTTTAAAGTAACAAATATGTTTGCGTTTTGCAGCGCAAGAAAAATGGTTCAAATGGCTCTGAGCACTATGGGACTTAACATCTGAGGTCATCAGTCCCCTAGGACTTAGAACTAATTAAACCTAACTAACCTAAGGACATCACACACATCCATGGCCAAGGCAGGATTCGAACCTGCGACCGTAGCGGTCGCGCGGTTCCAGACTGTACCGCCTAGAACCGCTCTGTCACCCCGGCCGGCTGCAGCGCAGGGCATACGTAGTTACACTCGCAGCTGGATTTGCATCATTTCAGTACAAATAATCATTTTACGCATCGCAACGGGACTGCAAGTCCCACCGCTACACCTTCACCCGCCCATGGTAGGCAAAATTTTTCTGCCTGGCTCATGTAGTACTATCACCGTCAGAGGGTGGTACGGGACTCCAAGTCCCACCGCCACACCTCCAAAGTGAATTGCAGTGACGCGGTGGAAATTTACTGCCTCACCAACACAGGTAGACCGGTGATGCTGTATTGTAATATAACACTCGGCCTATAAGTCCATTTAAAAACTCGTATTATATTTGTTCCGTGTAATTAATAGTAGTGACCTGTTCTCGTCCAGCCTCTCCCCACTCTCCCTATAGGATTGGCGCATTTGTGTACCACTCCTCTGCATTTCCGCCGTCGGAGGGTGGTACGGAACTTAATGTTCCACTGGCACACCTTCTAAGTGGCACGCCCGGCTGTTTCTCAGTCGTTGCTTTGAGTCTCCTCTCATATTCCCACCGAGTCTGTTGGACCGGATCTGAACCGAAAAAGAGGCACATTTGATGGGATTAAATTAATCGTTAGTTTATGTTGGCGGGATCCAGACTGTATTCATCGACGCTTCGAATTTTAGGTATTTCAATAGAATAATATAAAATGTTTGTTTACGGAATAATTATTGAGTAAACTGCAGTCGTCGTATTCACATGAACTGAGGAGAAAAATTGCTCTCATAAATACAATCAACCACTGAATGAATGGGGTTCGCTACATTTTATTATTATATTTGCTTTATGTTTTGTATGAATGGCTTAATTTTGTTCATATTAGCGTCGTTTATGTAGAAAATGTGAGGCAGTGCATCATCAGAAAAGGCTGTCTGTCAGTGTATACTGTGATCGATTAACTTAAAGCAGTATCCGCGATTCATGTGGGTCCGAAAAAGTTCTAGAAACAACAGTTCAGTCGAAACCAGGGTGGTGGCGGAACAACGTCGGTAACAGGCCTAATAAGCAGATTCGGTGAAGTGGACAGTAGCTTCGTAAAGATACGTAACGTCAGTGAAGTTGGTACAGGGGTTGGATAGAAGGTAGTGGCAACACTGCTGTAATACGAATGGTGCGCATCACATGGCTTGTCCTCTGTCTCTCGCTGATGGTACAAGGTCGGTTGATGCAGTGCAGCGTGCGGCGACAGCTATACTTGCGTCAGTGTGCTGTCCGAGTGCGCGGGAGGCCGGGTCAGACACCCAAACAGTACGTTTGGGAAACACGAACAACGTGCGTGGATCTAGATCGAAGAGGCGGGTGATCGGAGGGCACAATGCTGCATCCCATCATCCTTCATGACAATACACGAAGCCAGACGGGGAACTCCCTGCAGGAGCCCCTGCGTAGCGGCGGTGGGACACAATGGAACATGCACCGTATTTGCATGAAATGAGTCTGTGTGACCACGTCCGGTTCGCTAACATGAAAGAACCTTGTCGTGGCTCGCCCTAGCCACGCGGGATTAGCCGAGCGGTCTTAGGCGCTGCAGTCATGGACTGTGCGGCTGGTCCCGGCGGAGGTTCGAGTCCTCCCTCGGGCATAGGTGTGTGTGTTTGTCCTTAGGATAATTTAAGTTAAGTAGTGTGTAAGCTTAGGGACTGATGACCCTAGCAGTTAAGTCCCATAAGATTTGACACACATTTGAACATTTTTTTTTGTCTCGCCCAACAACACAGGAAAAGACAACATCCGTGTCATAGGGCCCTCCTTGCCAGACATCGACAGAGATGGATGAACTCAAAGTGTACGATGCCTTCAAAGTCTGTGGGGAAAGATGATTGAGATGCAGGGTGATTATGTTGAGGGCATGTAATACAGTGGACGCCTGTCAGTCAAATCTGGTATGAATTATATCCAAGTTGCCACTACTTTTTATTCAGCCCATTTGTATCAAGTTAGTGTAGAGATCGAAGACTGCTTTCAACTTATTTGGAAAAAAATCGGCAATCGTTCGTTTAGGATCGTTTTGGGATCCCCAGGGATATGATCCAGCGTCCTCCCAAATACACTCCTGGAAATTGAAATAAGAACACCGTGAATTCATTGTCCCAGGAAGGGGAAACTTTATTGACACATTCCTGGGGTCAGATACATCACATGATCACACTGACAGAACCACAGGCACATAAACACAGGCAACAGAGCATGCACAATGTCGGCACTAGTACAGTGTATATCCACCTTTCGCAGCAATGCAGGCTGCTATTCTCCCATGGAGACGATCGTAGAGATGCTGGATGTAGTCCTGTGGAACGGCTTGCCATGCCATTTCCACCTGGCGCCTCAGTTGGACCAGCGTTCGTGCTGGACGTGCAGACCGCGTGAGACGACGCTTCATCCAGTCCCAAACATGCTCAATGGGGGACAGATCCGGAGATCTTGCTGGCCAGGGTAGTTGACTTACACCTTCTAGAGCACGTTGGGTGGCACGGGATACATGCGGACGTGCATTGTCCTGTTGGAACAGCAAGTTCCCTTGCCGGTCTAGGAATGGTAGAACGATGGGTTCGATGACGGTTTGGATGTACCGTGCACTATTCAGTGTCCCCTCGACGATCACCAGTGGTGTACGGCCAGTGTAGGAGATCGCTCCCAACACCATGATGCCGGGTGTTGGCCCTGTGTGCCTCGGTCGTATGCAGACCTGATTGTGGCGCTCACCTGCACGGCGCCAAACACGCATACGACCATCATTGGCACCAAGGCAGAAGCGACTCACATCGCTGAAGACGACACGTCTCCATTCGTCCCTCCATTCACGCCTGTCGCGACACCACTGGAGGCGGGCTGCACGATGTTGGGGCGTGAGCGGAAGACGGCCTAACGGTGTGCGGGACCGAAGCCCAGCTTCATGGAGACGGTTGCGAATGGTCCTCGCCGATACCCCAGGAGCAACAGTGTCCCTAATTTGCTGGGAAGTGGCGGTGCGGTCCCCTACGGCACTGCGTAGGATCCTACGGTCTTGGCGTGCATCCGTGCGTCGCTGCGGTCCGGTCCCAGGTCGACGGGCACGTGCACCTTCCGCCGACCACTGGCGACAACATCGATGTACTGTGGAGACCTCACGCCCCACGTGTTGAGCAATTCGGCGGTACGTCCACCCGGCCTCCCGCATGCCCACTATACGCCCTCGCTCAAAGTCCGTCAACTGCACGTACGGTTCACGTCCACGCTGTCGCGGCATGCTACCAGTGTTAAAGACTGCGATGGAGCTCCGTATGCCACGGCAAACTGGCTGACACTGACGGCGGCGGTGCACAAATGCTGCGCAGCTAGCGCCATTCGACGGCCAACACCGCGGTCCCTGGTGTGTCCGCTGTGCCGTGCGTGTGATCATTGCTTGTACAGCCCTCTCGCAGTGTTCGGAGCAAGTATGGTGGGTCTGACACACCGGTGTCAATGTGTTCTTTTTTCCATTTCCAGGAGTGTACGAATTAAAAGCTAGAGATCAGCTTCCTAAACTTTATGTAACAGCTACTCATCAAAATTATCACTTCCCATATGATAACAAAATCTAACAGAGGGACAGAGTCATTTCAGAAAGTGGATGTAGCACTAAATCTACAAGGCATCTTTATACAGGACTGGATGTCAAGTATCTGATCAAAGTATCTGATCACACACACATACACATACACAGACACAGACACACACACACACACACACACACACACACACACACACACACACACACAGAGAGAGAGAGAGAGAGAGAGAGAGAGAGAGAGAGAGAGAAGCTACGACATGATCACGGATTAAACAATTATCTAGGAACCGTAGATTTTTCTGAAACATTTCTCTGTTTGTCGACACATTGCTTTTGAAATGCATTGGAAAATTTTTCATTCTTTCTTTATTAGTACTGTTTCCTGGCTGAGTGTGCGTTTGCCTACTATCTGCTTTTTGTTTCTTTAGCCTGTTGTACGGGTGCGTAACATCATTTACACTATTTTTTCTTTCCTCGCTGAGTGTGCGTTTGCCTACTATTTGGCTTTTGTTTCTTTACCCTATTGTACAGGTTCATAATATCATTTAAAGAAAAACCATTGGCTATTACAATCTGCTTTAATACCGAATTACTTGCGTATTTCGTTGTTGCGCAAACGTAAACGAAAGAGCCGGTGAATCACTGAGGTAGAGAAGACTTTTTTACATCGTGGAGGACGGCTTGAACTGACACCGATGATAATGTCTGTGCATGTGGGTTTTATGAAATGGAAAATTTATGTTTGTTGTCAGCTTTGTTAATAGTAAAGTATAAAGTT
Source organism: Schistocerca serialis cubense (assembly GCF_023864345.2). Lineage (NCBI taxonomy): Eukaryota > Metazoa > Arthropoda > Insecta > Orthoptera > Acrididae > Schistocerca > Schistocerca serialis. The sequence continues at coordinate 284,739,905 of NC_064643.1, read as the reverse complement.
CTTTTTGTGTGCATGCTGCCTACTGATTGGGCAGACGCGTTAATCTCATTGGTGTCACCCTTTAACAGTAACAAAATATCTCCAACGTAACGTTTTTTTCTTATTGCTGTGGAAACTTGACATTCATAAAAATACGTGCTAAGGTGCCAGCCAAACTGTTGTACATAGCAAGGCCATCTTTTGATAATATATTTTACCACTGAAACTGAAAAAAATGTGAGCTAAAAAAAATTCTAAACATTCTGTTAGTTCTGTACATTCTGCAGTGCCAATTTTAGTATCGGTTTTGCCGATTTTCCACACATACTAGGAAAAAAGTTACTATAAGCATTATTTCGACGTTATTTTATTACCGTTAGACGGTGACACCAAAGAGGTTAACACATTTGCCCAGCAATTGACAGCATGCACCCAAAAATAACTTTTACTACGGAAGTAGAAGAAGAGTATTCCATTAATTACCTAGTCCTTACTATTAAGCAAGTTGACAATAAACATAAATTTTCCATTTTCTGAAAACCCTGATGTACAGATGTTATTGATGTCACTTCATGCCATCCTCAAAATTGCTCTGAGCACTATGCGACTCAACTTCTGGGGTCATCAGTCGGCTAGAACTTAGAACTAATTAAACCTAACTAATCTAAGGACATCACACACATCCATGCCCGAGGCAGGATTCGAATCTGCGACCGTAGCGGTCGTTCGGTTCCAGATGGTAGCGCCTAGAACCCCTCGGCCACTTCGGCCGGCTCATGCCATCCTCCAGGATATAATAAAGCCTTCTTTACGTCACTGATTCACCTGCTCTTTCATTTACCTTTGACTGACAGTGAAGTACATAAATAAGCAATTATAGTAGCACACGTATCTTGAGTATTTTTAACACATATCATAAAACGCAAAAAAGTGAGTGAATATAAATGAGCTGAAAGTGTTCAGCAGCTTTAAACTTGTGTTGCTATGTACTCCATCGATTTTGTGCCGGATGTTCATCCAGTGGCAGAAGAGATAAGAATAGATAAAGAGACTCCGTGCTTTCCAGTGAGGTGAAAGCTTTCACCTGTCATAAAGTTTCCTCTCCTATTCACTACTCATGCGGACGTGTAAAGTGCAGTTTATATTTGCCATTCTCGTTAGAAACTGTTGTTGTTTCCAGTTCAGTAGCGTAGAAGAGGATTGACATCCTTTATTTCTGCAGCAGTTAAGTCAATAAAAAATTTAAAACATTACAATCGTAGAACTAGCGCCAACATCCTACTCTGAAATTAAAAGAATTATAAAAACCCTAAAAAACAAAAGCTCATAAGGCGTTGATGGAATTTCAAAAAGAAAGCCCACCGGTCATGAATTTTGATTATCTACGGAAGCAGATACTAATATGGTTGTCTTGTCTTATACATCATACCACGTGGCCCCGGGTTTCCGGGTTCGATTCCCGGCGGGGTCAGGGATTTTCTCTGCCTCGTGATGACTGGGTGTTGTGTGATGTCCTTAGGTTAGTTAGGTTTAAGTAGTTCTAAGTTCCAGGGGACTGATGACCATAGATGTTAAATCCCATAGTGCTCACAGCCATTTTACACGTGGTCATTCATGCGACCGGTCTGAAGGTACTTTCCAGTGAGGTGAAAGTTTTCACCTGTCATAAAGTTTCCTCACCAGTCTGAAGGCGGTTGAGATGTCGAGAATGGTTGCCTAATAAAACAATATCAAAAGATGCCAGTGAGGAAAATGGACAATTTTCCGTTTTTTCCTGTTACCATTCTTCAGAAAAGGTTTACCAACCGCATATCTGAAACCGGACAGTTTCCATGAATGCATTAATATCGTCGTAAATGATAATCATGGTCATATCATCATCGTCGTCAACTTCATCATCAACAAAAACAAGCATAACAGCAACAAAATGAAGGGTTAAATCATCTCTTGTTTGTTCGTTCAAGCATTTCCTTCTTTTCATCTTTTATTTGGCCGACTGATCGTCTTTCAGCCGTGTTTTGTCTTGCATTTCAGGAGAAACTTTGGTGTTCACCTTTCTTGTAATCCTGTTACAAGCTCTTACAATTGTATCACGAACGGTTTTTCACCATTCCTTCATTCAGATTAAATATGTTTATTAATTTCCTGATATCTCATATCTGTACCAAGAAATTTGCTGCAGCTTACGGTCTCAGAAACTTATCACTGCACTTTCGTCGAATTGGGCTGTCATCTAGTAAGTGTCCAACACTCAAATGTCTACAACAACGTTGTTATTGCGTTCCCTTGATATATTACGTGTCTTTTCAGCTACTTTTAATTTTCCGTTTTAGAATGCCATGTATAAACTGGAACGTAACAGCGAAGATAAAGCAGTTTGTCAACTAGTTCCGTTTTTTCGTTGTCAATGACTATTTCGGCCCTAACTTGTTTTTACTGTGAAGTATTGAAATTATATATGATTGCCTTTCCCGGGCAGAACTGGTGGTGACTGAGCTATCCGAGCGCGACTCACGTCGACTTCATAGCTTCACTTTCACCAGTATCCCTTTTCCTACCTTCCAAACTTCACAGAAGATCTCTTGCATACCTTGCGAGGCTAACATTCCTGAGGATATTGTCAAGAAATGGCTTGGACACAGCTTAGGCGACTGAAGGTGGGAGACAGATGCTGGCGAAAGTGATGAGTGCGGGGAGGCTTATAAGTCGTGCCTGGATAGCTCAGTCGGTAAGAGCACTTCAAACGAAAAGCAAGGTCCTGGGTTCGAGTCACGGTCCGGCCCATGATTTGCAGGAAAGTTTCTAAATGGCGCATATGTCGCTGCAGAATAAAAGCTTAACTCTGGAGCAAATCCTTGGGCTGTGGCTAAACCAATTCTCAGCAATAGCCCATGCGGTATGGAGGAGAACCTTTGAGAAGTTTGGAAAGTAGCTTAAGTAGTGGCAGAACTGATCTATAAGGAAGGGTGGGTAGCTCGGAGGGTAAGCGCATTGTCCGCGAAAGGCAAGGTGACGAGTTCAACCCCCGCAATTCCTAGGGAGTGGGGATACATTATGCCCTCCTCCTGAAAATACTGTAGTCCTCAATTTCTTCATATTTTAAAACTCTGGAAAAATATTTATTACATTCAATGAATTCTTCTACCTGATCCATAAAAGTTTTCGATTTTTCAGTTAAGCCTAACCCAAAAATTTAAGTGTTAATAGCAGATGTCACTTTCCCCAATGAATGTCATAATCAATATTTTCGGGTTCAGGACCTCACTCACACATCGGTATCTCTTTAAAAAGTATGTTGTGAGAAAGAGTCAGTAACAATTAACGAAATTTGCATTTTTAATTTTTGTTAGGGTGTGCATAAAATACCCCCTCCCCTGGTAGAACATGGTTAATGAAATGCGTTGATCTTGGAAAGAATGTGCTAAAATGAGGTTCATATCAGAATACAAAACAGAACGTCTTTAAAAATTATGTTGTCTATATAACTCAACATCAATTAACGAATTTTGATCTTTTAAAATTTTCTTTATTTATTTTTCTTTTTGGGGGTGGGCCGCTGAGGATAAAGTAACGCCCTCACCTCTCCCCTCGCCCCCCCCTCTCCCCGGCAACACTGATAATGAGCGTAATAGAAAATCCTTTGGTACTGATAGAGTTAAATAAACAATTTGGTAACGGTTGGGGAGAAGAGGATTGTGGAAAGCGACCAGGCCTACAATACAGTAACCAGATCCGTATGAGTGTGCAGTACACTACAAAAATGTGAACCGCCCAGGAAGGGAGAAGGGGCTGTCATATTCTCTCCTCAGGCAAGCTAGCCAACAGCTGTTGCAACTGAACCTCGAGATTCTGAATAATGACACTGGGACATAGTTGACGTCCTACATGGTTCCACAAATGTTCTGTAGGGGACAGATCTGGGACCTTGCTCGTCACATGATTAGCCACAATAACCCGCAGACATTTCAAGGAGACAGTTGTCGTGTGTGTGTCTAAGCACTGACCTGTTGAAAAATGGCACCGTGATACTATCGCATGAAGGCTAATACAGGGTGCTTGAATAAGGACTTCACAACTTTGAAAATTCACATAAATTAATTCCTAGTACCAACAAAGGTGATTGTAGTGTCAATTTGTTGGTAAATACGTCAGGTTTTTTCTTGCATAGTTCGCTAGTGCTGAATCGCGCCGTAAGGAGCGCTAGCGGCAGTTGCGTTAAAGATGACTGCCTTCACTGGACCCGAGCGTGCTAGCTGTGTGTTTTGGTTTGAAGAATTGAAGTCGGCGAGAAGAGTTCAGCGTAATTTCCATACCAAGTACACTGAAGATCCTCCTAGTAGGCCTACAATTTATGAGTGGCATGAATGTTTTGTACAGGGTGCTCGGTAAGACATGGGAAATCATCAGGTCGTCCAAGTTGAGCGAGTGAGACAGCCCTACCAAATCAACCCAGCGTGCACCTCGCGAACTGCAAATGCCAAATGAGTGCAAGATAGTGCACCACCCCACTACCTGGCTGACGTCGGGGATTTTCTCAGTGGCCGCTTTCTAGGTCAATCGATTGGCCGTGATGCGCCAATTGCATGGCCTCCATGTTCCCCAGGCCTGACGCCGCTCGATTTTTTTATGGGGATTCATCAAGGATATCGTGTTTGTACCTCCTGTGCCTGCTTCTCTACCTCAACTTGAAAGCAAGAATTTAAGCCACCAATAAGCAAGTTACAACTGCAATGCTGCAGCGAGTTTGGGAAGAAATTGACTTCCGATGTGCAGGACAACCAATAGAAGACACATACGACATTTTAAGATAAAAAGCCTTGATGTGTTTCCCTACAATATAACACTAAACTCAGCTCTGTATCTTTTTTCAATAAATTTATATGAATTTTTAAAGTATTACAGTCCTTTTACAAACACCACAGTCACTACCAGCCATGACCTGAAGTCATAACCAATGGCTCCCCACACCATGACCATATCAAACACAGTCATTTGTTTTGTGCTGCTAACGACACCTATGCAAGGGACGGTAATTCCGTAGTTCGGCTGCTACTAGTTGCCGAATAATGGTCCGGAATGTCACACAATGTTGCAGAGAGTCCACTACTTGTTCTCGGAAGGAAAGAAGATTAGAGTTAAACGTCCCATCGACAGTGCGGTCATTAGCGACGGAGCACATTTTCAGATGTGGTAGTAAATCGGCCGCGCCCGTTTCAAAGGAACCATCCTGTTATTTGGATCAAGTGATTTAGGGAAATCATAAAAAATTTAATCTGTATGACCGGCTGGGGCTTTTAACCGTCGTCCTTCCGAATGCGAACACCGTGTGCTAACGACTGCACCACCTCGCTCTTGGTTATTCTCTGATGTGAAGGGGTTACGATGCGCTTGGTGCATAAAAGGGAGATCTTCTCTTTTGGTGGTCAGATGTGGTCGACCGAATCGTGATAAAAATGGTTCAAATGACTCTGAGCTCTATGGGACTTAACATCGGAGGTCATCAGTCCCCTAGAACTTAGAACTACTTAAACCTAACTAACCTAAGGACATCACACACATCCATGCCCGAGGCAGGATTCGAAGGTGGGACCGTCACTGTCACGCGGTTCCAGACTGATGCGCCTAGAACCGCTCGGCCACTCCGGCAGTCCGGAACGTGATAAAGCTGTCTCATGCGCCATCTCCGTGCCCCTCACACTGAGCACTCATCGTTTTACACAGTTCACACTTCTTATCCTACGAGGCCTGGTAACAACAACAAACACGACAGTACTAGTATACACTGGTGGCCATTCTACACTGGTCAGCCAAAGCACTATGACCACCTACGCTACAGCTGGTATTTCCACCTTTCGCACGGATAACAGCGGCGATGCATCGTCCCATGGAACCAATGAGGCCTTGGTAGGTCGCTGAAGGCAGTTGGCACCACACCTGCATACACAAGTCACCTAAATTCCGTAAATACCTGGGAGCGGGCGATGAGCTCAGACGTGACGTGTTTGATTGGGTTCAGATCTGGCGAGTTGGAGGACCAACATAGTAACTGGAAATCGCCACTGCGTGCCTCGAACCACTTCATCAGCTCCTGGCCTTGTGACACGGCGCGTTATCTCGTTGTAAAGTACCACTGCCGTCGGAGAACATGATCGTGGCGAAGGAGTGCACGGGTTCTGAAACCGGTGTACGAAACTCCTTGGCCGTCATGGTGCCTTGCACGAGCTCCACTGGACCCATGGATGCCCACGTGAATGTTCCCCAGAGCACAATGGAGCAGCCGCCAGCTTGTTTCCGTCCTGCAGTACAGGTGTCAAGGCGATGTTCCCCTGAAAGACGACTGATTTGCGCCCTCCCATCGCCATGATGAAGAAGGCATCGGGGTTCATCAGACCTCGCAATGCTCTGTCTCTGCGCCAATCTCCGATGCCCGTTTCAGTCGGAGCTGCCGATGTGGTGTTAACATGGATCGTCGACTGTCGAGTCCATCGCTACGAGTGTTCGGTACACTGTACCTTCAGACACACTTATTCTCTGCCCAGCATTAAAGTCTGCTGTTAGCTCCGCCACAGTTCGCCGCCTGTCCTGTTTCACCAGTCTGCCAGCCTACGACGTCCGACATCCCCTATGAGGAGTCCGCATGCTTAGCTGAGTGGTAACGTGTCTGCCTACCACGCAGCGGGCCCGAGTTCGATTTCCGGTCCGGTTCGAGATTTTCTCCGCTAGTGGACTGGACGTTGTGTTGTCCTCATCGTCATCTCACCGACACGCCCAAGGTGGGGTCACCTGAAATAAGATTTGCACTCCGTCGGCCGAACTCCCCCTTTTGGAGCCTCCTTGCCATCAGTGCCACACGGTTAATTTATTTTTTTTTTTTTCGTGATGAGGGGTGAGCGTCTAATCCCACGGCGTATGGAAGTGATTTCACCATGGTTTCACCATATGTTGAACACACCACAGCAATCCTCGAACGCCCAACAATTCGTGCAGTTTCCGAAACGGTCGTGGCGAGCCTTCCTGCCATCACAATCTGCCCTCGGTCAAACTTAGACAGATAGTGCCCCTTCTCCATTCTGCGCACGGACAGCACCTCGCTGGTACTACATCCACCTTGCGTGTCTCTGACTAGCAGTCATACATCGCTAGGTGACGCCGCTAAAGCCTGCACCGATTTATATCGACAGTAAGTCGGTGGTAATAATGTTCTGGCAGATCAGTGTACATGTCGAAGAAGCCTGCAACTTGTAATCGTTAGTATGCTTGCCGATAGTGTGTACGTTTACGAAGCTACACCGTGTGTTCTGGGTGCTTCATTTTCTGTAGCGTACAATCTGTTTTGCAGTAGCTACACTATGTGATCAAAAGTATCCGGACACCCACATAAAACATACGTTTTCATGTTAGCTGCATTGTGCTGCCACCTACTGCCAGGTACTCCATATCAGCGACTTTAGCAGTCATTAGACATCGTGACAGAGCAGAATGGGACGGTCCGCGGAACCCACGGATTTCGAACGTGGTCAGGTGATTGCGTGTCACTTGTGTCATACGCGAGATTTCTGCACTCCTAAGCATCCCCAGATCCACTGTTTCCGATGTGATAGTTAAGTGGAAATGTGAAGGGACAGCCGGCCAGAGTGGCCGTGCGGTTCTAGGCACTACAGTCTGGAGCCGAGCGACCGCTACGGTCGCAGGTTCGAATCCTGCCTCGGGCATGGATGTGTGTGATTCCTTAGGTTAGTTAGGTTTAATTAGTTCTAAGTTCTAGGCGACTGATGACCTCAGAAGTTAAGTCGCATAGTGCTCAGAGCCATTTGAACCATTTTGTGAAGGGACATGCACAACACAAAAGCGTACAGGCCGACCACGTCTGTTGACTGACAGAGACCGCCGACATTTGAAGAGGGTCTTAATGTGTAATAGCCAAACGTCTATCCAGACCGTCACACAGGATTTCCAAACTGCATCATGATCCACTGCAAGTACTATGATACTTAGGCGAGAGGTGAGAAAACTTGGATTTCATCGTCGTGCGGCCGCTCATAAGACACGCATCACGCTGGTAAATGCCAACCGACGCTTCACTTGGTGTGTAAAAAGTGGAAAAGTAAAGAATCACGGTACACAATGTGGCGATCCGATGGCAGGGTGTGCGTATGGCGAGTACCCGGTGAACGTCATCTGCCGGCGTATGTACTGCCAACACTAAAACTCGGAGGCGGCGATCTTAACGTATGGTCGTGTTTTTCATGTAGGGTGCTTGCACCCCTTGTTGTTTTGCGTAGCACTACCAATGTACAGGCCTACATTGATGTTTTAAGCGCCTTCTTGCTTCCCACTCTTGAAGAGCAATTCGGGAATGGCGATTGCATCTTTCAACACGATCGAGCACCTACTCAAAATGCACGGCCTGTGGCAGAGTGGTTACACGACAATAACATCCCTGTAACGTACTGGCCTGCACAGAGTCCTGACCTGAATCCTATAAAAAAACCTTTGGGATGTTTTGGAACGCCGACTTCGTGCCCGGCCTCACCGACCGACATCGATATCTCAATGTAGCACTCCGTGAAGAATGGGCTGCCATTCGCCAAGAAACCTTCCAACACTTGATTGAACGTATGCCCGCGAGAGTGGAAGCTAAGGGTGGGCCAACGCCATATTGAATTCCAGAATTACCGATGGAGGGCGCCACGAACTTGCAAGTCATTTTCAGCCAGGTGTCCGGATACTTATGATCACATAGTGCATGTAGAGATGAACGGTATAAGGATTCAAGAATGATGGCGGTCGATGTCTGGTTGCACTGCGCACCTACGTCGCACATTCTCCGACAGCCAGTGTAGTTTCCTGAGGGGTTTGCTAAGAAAGCTAGCGATTTATTTTGTGAATTATATATTCCAATTGTAACGAATTATGAGTGCTTACGAAGGGGGTAAGCGAGAGACGTAATCTATAGTACGCACGCTTTCTTCGAGCGCAATGCACGTGTATGGGGGTACCACAATTGCCGCTTGGAACTGGCAACAAAGCAATCCCTATCCGTACCTCCACATCCGCGGATCGCCATCGTTTGTGTATCGGAGTACAATATGTAAAGCTCTGTGGCAGTGACCGAGATGACAGCACCAACTGGCAAAGGAAACTTTTACCGTAGTACGAGGTGCATTCAAGTTCTAAGGCCTCCGATTTTTTTTCTCCGGACTGGAAAGAGATAGAAAGATGCGCATTGTTTTAAAATGAGGCCGCGTTCATTGTCAATACGTCCCAGAGATAGCAGATGGAATTTTACCGCCAGCGGCGAGAATGAGAACTGTTTTAAATACTTAAAATGGCGACGTTTTCCTTACTTGAACAGTGTGCAATCATTCGTTTTCTGAATTTGCGTGGTGTGAAACCAATTGAAATTCATCGACAGTTGAAGGAGACATGTGGTGATGGAGTTATGGATGTGTCGAAAGTGCGTTCGTGGGTGCGACAGTTTAATGAAGGCAGAACATCGTGTGACAACAAACCGAAACAACCTCGGGCTCGCACAAGCCGGTCTGACGACATGATCGAGAAAGTGCAGGGAGTTGTTTTGGGGGATCGCCGAATGACTGTTGAACAGATCGCCTCCAGAGTTGGCATTTCTGTGGGTTCTGTGCACACAATCCAGCATGACGACCTGAAAATGCGAAAAGTGTCATCCAGGTGGGTGCCACGAATGCTGACGAACGACCACATGGCTGCCCGTGTGGCATGTTGCCAAGCAAAGTTGACGCGCAACGACAGCACAATGGGACTTTCTTTTCGTCGGTTGTGACAATGGATGAGACATGGATACCATTTTTCAATCCAGAAACAAAGCGCCAGTCAGCTCAAAGGAAGAACACAGATTCACCGCCACCAAAAAAATTTTGGGTAACCGCCAGTGCTGAAAAAATGATGGTGTCCATATTCTGGGACAGCGAGGGCGTAATCCTTACCCATTGCGTTCCAAAGGGCACTACTGTAACAGGTGCATCCTACGAAAATGTTTTGAAGAACAAATTCCTTCCTGCACTGCAACAAAAACGTCCAGAAAGGGCTGCGCGTGTGCTGTTTCACCAAGACAACGCACCCGCACATCGAGCTAACGTTACGCAACAGTTTCTTCGTGATAACAACTTTGAAGTGATTCCTCATGCTCCCTACTCACCTGACCTGGCTCCTAGTGACTTTTGGCTTTTTCCAACAATGAAAGACACATTCACCAGCCGTGCTGCAATTGCCTCAGCGATTTTCCAGTGGTCAAAACAGACTCCTAAAGAAGCCTTCGCCGCTGCCATGGAATCATGGCGTCAGTGATGTGAAAATTGTGTACGTCTGCAGGACGATTACGTCGAGGAGTAACGCCAGTTTCATCGATTTCGGGTGAGTAGTTAATTAGAAAAAAAATAGGAGGCCTTAGAACTTGAATGCACCTCGTAAAGTGTAGCATTCGACGACTGCCTGGTTGAGATTGACGTCATCGTGGCGCAATCTTCAGCAGGCAGCCCCCCCCCCCCCCCCCCAGCTATTCCGCCTGCTGTACAGCGACAGCAGTAGGGAGCGCGGCTGCGGCGCTCGCCTATGCCGTGGACCACCGGCCAGGTCCCCACGGCGCTGACCCCCGACATTTGCCAGCTTAATTGCGCACTCGATCAGCAGTCCGGCGGCTCTAGTGCGCTAATGATCGGCGCCGCGGCTAGGCCGCGGGCCGGGTGTCAGATAACGCAACGGCAGGCTGCCTAGCCTGCCTACCGCTGGCTCACCCACCGGCGGCTGCCTCTTATCTGGATTCGCCAGCTGTCGTAACGCGAGCCCGCGCTGCGTGCGGGTACAGGTGTAGCGCAGGGCAACACTTGTCAGCAGCTCCCGTTTCTCTGCTCTGCAGTCCCTGCACGAATTACGCTGGATGAACCAGAACGCCACCGACAAACGTCCAGAGGTTGAAGTATGGGCTAAACCAAGAAAAACAGTCTACTAAACATGGGCTCTAAAGTGCATGACTTACTAATTATGACCATTTATTTGTGCAGCTGCACTACAGTGAGACACATCACTTCTAGTGGAATCTCTTTGCTTTCCATATTTTGAGAGGTGAGGTGGTAGTATGGACAAAAAAAAAGAAAAATACTTCCAATAAACTAGTACCGCCATTAGACTTTTTTATTTGCAGTGTTACATTTACACGATCACGATTTCGGCTTTAAAGTGCCATTATCAAGTGTTTTAATGTTATACAGTGCCTAAGATGGTGAACTGTCGTATTTAAAATATACTATTAGACACATTGTCTAAGGGTCAATGTGTCTAATAGTCGTAGGGTCAGCATTTCTACATTTCTTTGAAACTCAAGTTATTATTCCTCCAAACTACAAACTATCTTGTTTGAAACAGCTTGAAAGTGTTTCATATGTTTAGAGGATCAAGAGACTAAGCATCGCTACCCTGATTTAAGTGATAGTTGAAATTACCCCTTCGTGCCAATGACGGTAAATTACAGCATTTTAACATTTTACGGAGGCGATGGGCTCTAGATAAAGGCAATATTTGTCGTACACTTTTGGCTTGAGTTCTGCCAACTAACTGCCAGATCTGTTCACCAATATTTTACAGTAGTTATGGCCCAAAGAAAAACTGTTGGTCTTTAGCACTGGCCACTTGCACTAACGATACAGCTAACGTTTTACCTTCAGCACAGATAATTACTCTGTTCACAAGAATAGGAATTATCTTAATGCATCTCTGGAATTTATGAAGTTGCCCGGAAGATTCTGCATATACAGGGTGATAAGGGGCTCCACCTACAAAATTTCGGAGGTTGTTCGGGAATATTTTCCGAGCATTTTGGTGTAGCGTCCGGTGGTCTCTTGTGGCTAGTGAGGTGATGGTATTTAGTTTGCTTTCTAACGGCCATTTGTCTTTGTATTTGCATTGCACCGCCGGCCGGAGTGGCCGAGCGGTTCTAGGCGATTCAGTCTGGAACCGCGCTACCGCTACGGTCGCACGTTCGAATCCTGCCTCGGGCAGGATGTGTGTGCTGTCCTTATGTTAGTTAGGTTTAAGTAGTTCTCAGTTCTAGGGGACTGATGACGTCAGATGTTAAGTCCCACAGCGCTCAGAGCCATTTGAACCTTTTTTTTTCTTTTCACTGTACCGGAAATAGCTGCACAACAGTGGTAAATGTCGACCTCGAGTGCTGTGTGTCTTTTTTTGTAACTTGTTCCTTTCAGCGGCAGTATTTTCTGTTGACAACAATAATGTCCACTTTGGAATTGCCCTCAAGTATGGGTTCGGTAATCCTTGGTTCCGCCTCGGGTTTCTATTTCCTGCAGTGTTTGACGTACGACTGCAGCGATACGCTGCTCTATAAATAGGTTTACTGATGAGCCTGTCGATGTGCAACTCGTGTGCGAAATGAGTGACTGCAGTGCAGCAGCGGCACGACGACGCGATGCTGAACTGTTCCCACAGCGGGTCACAATCGCACTACAGTAGTTTTGCAGATTGTTGCTGCTTTAGCGCTCTAGATTGTGGTGACTGCATAATATAGGATTTTTCACTGTAGCGTAGGTAGTTTCGCAGAAAGAAAAGTAAGTGGTGCAGGAAACCGTATAAATGACAATTATACTGATGTTCAGAGAAAACAGACCACCTCGAACGACCAGAGACAGGACTTTCAGATTCACAGGGCCTGTACATTAGTATGGACATGCAGAAATGGTTAGTATTTGAACTATGTCGAGCGGCGGATTCAAGGTCAACCCTGATATCACGGTGCAAGCCACCTACCGATAACATGTACCTGCGGCTCTCGTTGTCACTGTAAACCGAAGGTAATGAATCGGTATGATTTGAGCAGACGTGCAGGATGCCTCGGAGACGTATACGTGACCCATATCGTCAAATCAGTGAGTTTCAGAGGGGGCACATTATTGGAACGAGAGAATGTGATGTTTTCATCCGGGAAATTGCTGCTCGTGTGGGACGAAATGTTTCGGCAGTGCAACGGGTGTGAGCAGAATGGTCCACGGAAGGCCGTAGAACACCATGAGATGGGTCAGGTTGCACCAGACTACCGTCCGAAAAAATCGACACTTAATTTCAATGGCATTGCAGGATAGATCTACATCCTCCTCGGCCTGGCACAACAGCGGGACACTGTAACAAACCGTACACTATCAAGGGTGACGCTCCATCGCCCTTTATTACGGCATGGGTTAGTTCGCGTCGTCCACTTCCCCGTGTGCCTTTGCGAATACATGCTGGATGGGAATGGAGTATGGCACGACGTCAATGGGGACAGGAGTGGTATCAGACAGTGTTTTCGGACGAATACAAGTTCTGTTTGTTTGAAAAAAGAAAATGAAGGCTGCATTTTGGCTCTCCGCGGACAGGGGAGCGGCATCCCAGTGATCGCATTCGCACAAGATATGCAGCGCGAACTCAATGCGTACAACCACAAATCATACACTACTGGCCATTAAATTTTCTACTCCACGAAGATGACGTGCTACAGACGAGAAATTTAAACGACAGGGAGAAGATGCTGTGATATTCAAATGATCAGCTTTTCAGAGCATTCACATAAGGTTGGCGCCGGTGGCGACACCTACAACGTGGTGACATGAGGAACGTATCCAACCGATTTCTCATACATAAACAGCAGTTGACCGACGTTGGCTGGTGAAACGTTGTTGTGATGCCTCGTGCAAGGAGGAGAAATTCGTGCCATCACGTTTCCGACTTTGATAAAGGTCGGATTGTAGCCTATCGCGATTGCGGTTTATCGTTTCGCAACATTACTGCTCGCGTTGGTCGAGATCCAATGACTGTTAGCAGAATATGGAATCGGTGGGTTCAGGAGGGTAATACGGAACGCCGTGCTGGATCCCAACGGCCTCGTATCACAAGCAATCGAGATGACAGGCATCTTATCCGCATGGCTGTAACGGATCGTGCAGCCACGTCTCAACAGATGGGGACGTTTGCAAGACAAGAACCATCTGCACGAAAAGTTCGACGATGTTTGCAGCAGCATGCACTATCAGCTCGGAGACCATGGCTACGGTTACCCTTGAGGCTGCATCACAGACAGGAGCGCCTACGATGGTGTACCCAATGACGAACCTGGGTGCACGAATGGGAAAACGTAATGTTTTCGGATGAATCCAGGATCTGTTTACATCATAATGGTCGCATCCGTGTTTGCCGACATCGCGGTGAACGCACATTGGAAGTGCGTATTCGTCATCGCCATACTGGCGTATCACCCGGCGTGATGGTATGGGGTGCCATTGGTTACACGTCTCGATCACCTCTTATTCGCATTGACGGCACTTTGAACAGTGGACGTTACATTTCAGTTGTGTTACGACCCGTGGCTCTACCCTTCATTCGATCCCTGCGAAACCCTACATTTCAGCAGCATAGTGAACGACCGCATGTTGCAGGTCCTGTAGGGGCCTTTCTGGATACAGAAAATGTTCGACTGCTGCCCTGGCCAGCACACTCTCCAGATCTCTGACCAATTTAAAAGTATGGTCAATGGTGGCCGAGCAACTGGCTCTTCACAATACGCCAATCACTACTTTTGATGAACTGTGGTATCGTGTTGATGCTGCATGGGCAGCTGAACCTGTACACGCCATCCAAGCTCTGTTTGACTCAATGCCCAGACGTATCAAGGCCGTTATTGCGGCCAGAGGTGGTTGTTCTGGGTACTGATTTCTCAGGATCTTTACCTCCAAACTGTGTGAAAATTTAATCACATGTCAGTTCTAGTATAATATATTTGTCCAATGAATACCCGTTTATCATCTGCATTTCTTCTTGGTGTAGCAATTTTAATGGCCAGTAGTGTAGTTGCTGCGTGTCCAGGGTGCTGTTACCAGTGTGACCTACGTGAATGACATCCTGCAAGCCGTAGCCACACCCTTTCTGTACAACACCCCAGATGCCATTTTTAAGTAAGACAATGTACGATCGTATGTTGGTGCAGGAACACGTACCTTCTTGGTGTCACAGGATGACAGACTTTTGCCCTGACCCGCCAAATTACAAGACTTGTCGCCAGTCGAAAATGTGTGGGAAAGGTGAAGCGGCGGTTGCTGTGCCGGCACCCAATGCCAAACGCCACAGATGAGTTTTGCAACCAGATGAATGCGGCCTTATGCGCCTCGGTGCCGCCACGCATGGAACACGTTATCAGGGCCCATGGTGGATCCTATGACGGGTTAGTAACAGGACACATGCTGATCCGAGGTGTCTGAAATGCTAATCATTTCTGCAAAACATTCTAAAGTACATGTTTTGTGAATAGGAACGTCTTATTTCCAGTCGTAAAAGGTGTTCTGCTTTTTCTGAACTGAATGTACATCGTTATTCTTATGGAGGCACCGGAGAGGACCGGTCCCTTACAGCTGAATACTCAGAAATTGTCCCCGAACAATATTTCATTCACTTGTGTAAGAATATTTTACTGGTTCTAGTTTGATGAGCTTTCTCCCAGACACATGGCTGGACGAAAATTGTTTCATGAAGTCACAATAACAGGACAGATAAATTCCAGTGGAGTTTCTAAAATCATTAGGATAGGTGATAATGAAACCTTAACTCCTGTCTGTCTGTAGAATATGTGACATTGAAGACATGAATGGATTTTCAGATCGTGAGGCTCGCAAGAGCAAATATATTTCAGTACTTAGAGATTAAGAGCTGATAATCTAAGATGCTTCTTCTTCCTTTTCTTGAGCCTCTGTCCCGCAGCGGCCTAGGATAGGCATGGTTATGAACGGATCTACGTGAGGAATTTAAAGGGAAGCCCGAAACCCTTCCTGTCGCTACCTTATTGCGGTAATGATAGATATGGAGATAAAATACCTCCACAATGAATGATGTGGGTTCCGATGTACTCCTGTCCTGTCACAAATGTGAACCAACTTACACAGTGAGTAGTGTCTACTTGAAATAATTCCAAACGTCATGACGTGCGGTAAACAGAGAGAGAGAGATCAGGGCCAGGAGCTGATTCTGGATACTGTGGTTGTTTAACGGTTACTGTTGTTGGTCTATACTGAATTGGACAGTGAGTTTTTGCAGTGTGGTCAGTTTATCCCCTCGTACAACACGCGATATTCGACGCTAATCTCTGTCATCGACACAGTGTTACTAATGGTTAACTGACTGCAGGGAACGGCCATACTCGAGATACTCACGGTGTAGCCGGCCGAAGTGGCCGTGCGGTTAAAGGCGCTGCAGTCTGGAACCGCGAGACCGCTACGGTCGCAGGTTCGAATCCTGCCTCGGGCATGGATGTTTGTGATGTCCTTAGGTTAGTTAGGTTTAACTAGTTCTAAGTTCTAGGGGACTAATGACCTCAGCAGTTGAGTCCCATAGTGCTCAGAGCCATTTGAACCATTTGAACTCACGGTGTACCCTTGACAGACTGCTGCACGAACTCGAAAATGAAGCATATCAAAGGTCGTACATCTACAGTCTGCCTATTATTAAATACATTCGTTTACACTCTCCCAGATCTGCAAGAGACTGTCACGCTGACCGTCTGCACGAGGTCTGAAGGCAATCAAGTTACGTAAGACGCCGAATTATGCCATTCCCGTAGTATCAGGAGTCTAATTGCATAGTTAAAAATCTCAGAATATACCAACCCACTTGTAACCAGGCAACAGCAAATAGTAAAATCTGCACCCAATATGGCAAAAAGCACTCTGACCTGCTTAATAGAGTGTAGTTAAACCTTTAGAACGCAATACAGCAGCAAGGATGAGGCAAGTCCTTGGTTGATTACCATAGGTATCTCGCACCAGATGTCTGCGCACAGGTCACACCTTACCCTTTCGGGCCGATGGTCTTATGAGCCGGTGGTTCGCAAGTGCTGAGCTGGCGTTCGACAGCGTCCCCAATGTGATCCATCGGACAGAACGGACACGATATTGATATTGAAACCAATGCATCAACTTATTTTCACTAAACCCCCCCCTCCCCCGTCAACCAGAGTAACACAACCTTGGCTTTGTGACACGGTCTGTTACCATGCCGAACGATGCCACTGTCGTTGTCGAATATATCAAACATGAAAGGATGCAGGAGATCCGCAAAAATGTTCACATAGTCAACAGCTCTCATGGTGCTCTCGATTACTAACACACGCCTCAAGGAAACGCAGGTCTATGTCTTCCACAGCACAATAATTTTCCCACTGGGCAGCGTTCATGGTGCTTGTTTAGAAAAGTGTATCAAGCAAGCGGCGACTGCCATCGAGCGATTTAATGTGCTACTGGTCGCCTGCTTGGGGTTTTGATCCCTGGTGTGCCTACAGCTACATCTACATAGGTACTCTGCGAGCCACCGTATGGAGCGTGGCGGAGGGTACCCTGTACCTCTACTAGTCATTTTCTTTCCTGTTCCACTCACAAATAGCGCGAGGAAAAAACGAATATCTGTATGCCTCCATATGAGTCCTAATGTCTCGTATCTTCGTGGTCCATACTCGCAATATATGTTGGCAGTAGAATCGTTCTGCAGTCAGTTTCAAATGCTGGTTCTCTAAATTTTTTCAACAGTGTTCCCCGGAAAGAACGTCGCCATCCGTCCAGCGATTCCAATTTGAGTTCCCGAGGCATCGTCGTAACACTTAGGTGTTGTTTAAATCTACTAGTAACAAATCTAGCAGCCCGCCACTGAATTGATTCGATGTGTTCTTTTAATCTGGCCTGGTAAGGATCCCAAAAACACGAGCAGCCTTCAAGAATAGGTCACACGAGCGTCCTATATGCGGTCCCTTTACAGATGAACCACGCCGTGATAAAACTCTCTCAATAAGCCGAAATCGACCACTCACGTTCCCTACCACAGTCCTCGCATATTCATTCCATTTCGTATCGCTTCGCAACGTTACGCCCAGATATTTAAACGATGTAACTGTGTCGAGCGGGAGGCTACCAATGCTGTATCCGAATATTACGTCATTTTTTCCTACTCATCCGCATTAACTTGCACTTTTCTACATTTAGAGCTAGCTACCATTCATCACAAAAACTAGAAATTTTGTCTACGTCATCTTGTATCCTCCTACAGTCACTCAACTTCGACACCTTACCGGACACCAGAGCATCATCAGCAAACAACCACCGATTGCTGTCTACCCTGCCTGCCAAATCATTTACGTATACAAAGGACAACAGCGGCCCTACCACGCTTTACTGGGGCATTCCTGACGATACCCTTGTCTGTGATGAACACTCGCTGTACCGAGCGAGGTGGCGCAGTGGTTAGACACTGGACTCGCATTCGGGAGGACGACGGTTCAATCCCGCGTCCGGCCATCCTGATTTAGGTTTTCCGTGATTTCCCTAAATCGCTCCAGGCAAATGCCGGGATGGTTCATTTCAAAGGGCACGGCCGACTTCCTTCCCCGTCCTTCCCTAACCCGATGAGACCGATGACCTCGCTGTCTGGTCTCCTTCCTCAAAACTAACCAACCAACCAACACTCGCTGTCGTGGACAACGTACTGGGTTTTGTAACTTAAAAAGTCTACCAGCCATTCACATATCTGTGAACCCATGTACCTTCGTTACCAGCCTACAATGATACACCTTTACGGAACTCTAGAAATATGGAATCTGACTGTTGCCTTTCATCCATAGTTTGCAGTATATCATATCTAGTTCCATGCGTAGAGTTGCTTGATGGTTCTGATCATTATCCGGAAAGCCTGGAAATCGTATGATCGTGATTCAGAAAACCGTTAGTGTGGCTGGCCTAAGGAGAGTGGCTGCCTTAAGTTAAGTTGTTGTCTTTAATCGGAGCTCAGATATGGGAGAAGTCTTGCTATTGTATAATTTTCATTAACCATGTCGATAGGTGTGGATGGTTGTTGCTATGTAAAAGAAATATGTTGAATTTATTTTATTGAGTCTTAATGTCAGTAACGTCACAGTAGTACTTTCCATGCATGGATAATGGGAGATATATAAATTAGTGGTTTTACGGGTATTATTTCACTACATTTTCTTATCATAAGGTACTGTAGTTGCATTTTGTAATTGCTGAGCAAGTTATGGAGATATATCATTTTAAATGTTTAAATTTATATGTTGTCTTAATCTAGTTCCACTGTGGTCAATATGGCTTTCGCAATATATATCTCCCTTGTTTTCAAACCTATCATTTTCAAGACAGATGACTTTCTCGCTCTGAGTCACTTGCATAAAATAACGTTTTGTTCATTTTTATACCTGCAGCATATTAACATTTATTCATGGTTTTTGCACATAGTACCACTGGCCTCAGTATGACACCAACTTAAATTTCTTTTGCTTTTGTGAATGTAACATTTATGAAAATAGAATGACAGTTCCGTTGAACAGCTGTAATATATTGTCGTGACCTTATAAAAGTTTAATAAATTTTATTACATGTCAAATCATAACGAGAGATTGAGCTGGATTTCGTACGTAAGATGGCCCGTGTGCATGACAGAGGAAGCCAAACAGGATATCGGGGGCGGATAATTCCTTCCAAAGCAGCTGGATTCCATTAATGATGTTGAACAGCAACCTCGTATGTCAAGAAATTCAGTTTTACAGGAGAGTAAGAAAACACTATTATCATATCGATACCAAACCAATGTGAATTATTATCATTATAATACGCTCCATTAATAAAATATTAGATGAAAAAATTGGAAAATACATTTCATGCAATACATTAAATAAAATTTGACATACGATGTTGCTGTGCGTACAAACTGACATGCAAGACTGCAGCTCAACACCATCGACTTTGCTTCCTCAGGACAGGTCAAACACGCCAGCAAGTAGTACACCTGATGCCTCTCCAATGGCGCAGAGGGTTGGTGTCAGCGGAATATTAGGAAACTTTTCAAAGCCCATTTTGGAAGAAACCCGAGTAATCAAATATTGAGGCCATCACATGTCGAGGGACAGGTCCAAGGGAAAGAAACTGAAGAGGCCCGTGTGCAACCAGAGTCAATTAATAACGATATAAAAGAATCATGTAGCAGTGAGTAGAGCCACAACTCAGTTTCACTGCAGAGCCCGCCTCGTTAGATGATTGGTCAGCGGGACGGGATGCCATGCAAAGGGGCTCGGGTTCGATTCCCGGTTGGGTAGGAGATTTTCTCCGCTCAGGGATTGGGTGTTGGGTTATCATCATCATCTCATCCCCACCGACGCGTAAGCCACCTAACTGGCGTTAGCGACCGGTCTACCCGACGGGAGGCCCTAGCCACACGAAATTTCATTCATTTCATTGCACAACATTCAGAGGGCAGTGACGCTCCGCAGCAGCACCCGATGGAGCAGTAAAGGGTGGACGTATAATATTCATTGCAATATTGCTAAATAGAGACTGCCTGTTCCTGTCTGAAAGGGTCAGAATAGTGAAATTACAGCTAATAGCAGGAAGAAATTATTACTTGGCACTTGTCTCTTGCACGGTAGGCAAAGTGGCCTGTGAGAACCACTAACATAGTTCACACCATTGATGACTCATTAGTTAGGCCAAGTGGCCGGTAGTTAGAGACGAGTGCTTGAGTTTCACTCGATCTGCTAACAGAGATCCATTGTAGTAATTACTGAAAGCATCTGACATTCTGGTAAGGGGCTTTGGTCTGACACTTCATTAAATAACTGTTTTTGATAGACTATTAAATTTGTTAAGGAAAGAGTAAAAACTTGCTACTTCAACAAAGAGTTCCTGCCAACTTCACGAAAGTTAACTGTCTCCTGTAACCTAACCCCCCCCCCCCCCCCCCCCCGAAAAAAGAACAACCAAGGAGACTTTCTCGTTCTCATCTCCGTAATAAAGGTTAATAACAAAGCAGGTTAAATTCTGCAATGTTATTATCGTCCTGATTGCGCCACACGAGGGTACGGAAATTGTTTCGGTACACAACAGCATGTTTTTACGTTATTACATTAAAATATTCCCATTATATCCTGTGTAAATTACTTGAGATTTTTATGACCTCCATTGGTTCTCAGTAAAACGAAAAGGGCAGGTAGTAGGAAGATTAAATTGATTACGTGAGAGTTTGAATATTGTTGTTTTCTTGTAATGGAGAATTTTCTCTATAAAATAAAAGTGTAATCTGTTTTGAGGAAAAGTAGCACGTTCTCCTCAACCAAGTCCTTCCATTCACTTACAACGTAGCAATATTCGTGTTTGCTCGACTAACACACTTCTTCCTGTGTGGAGTGCCCGCAATACCAGTTTTCAGGAGGGCAGTGGTGATAATATGTTGCTTCTTCAGATTATATCGAAATAACTTAGCTACAACTACGCTACTACCACAACAGTTGAGAACGGATGTAACCTGTGAAATAGAAAGATTTCGCGCATTTCTTTATGGAACCTCGTATCGTAAAGATAGACTTAGGTTACATATAAAGTAGTTATACAAAAAACTCTGGGCAGTAAATATGCAGTTAAGAATATATACCAATGTAACCTACAAGGAAAACGAAGTTTAACTTTCTGATAATGAAGAAAGCGTGATAGTATAGTGAAAGTAATAAAGGAAATCAGTCATGAATAAATTAAGAAACAAATCTGAGTAGTGTTTCTTATAATAAAAAAATTTTTGGTGGAAAGTAATACGAAATAAGTATAGGATCAAGTTCAGCACATTTCACCGTCACAAATAATTCTTCCCTTCTGCTGAGGCCGTCCTAAAAGCCGCGTGGATCTTTGAACTGTCCCTCTGGGAACAGGCCGGCTGCCCTCGGCTTGATTGCTTTGCTTAACTCGTCAGCCGTCGGTAATTTGTTCCAAAGAAATAACCTTGTTTTGTGGTAACTTCATCAAGACAGACCGGGAAAGGGCAGCAAGAAGAGAACAGAAAACAGTGTTCCTGTTTGGCAAGAGGACCTATACAGAAGATAAATTTTGAAGTTGGCATACTGGTTAATGAGGATGTTCTTCAGCTGAATGGAATTTATTAAGACTTCGCTCAACACATTGTGTACAAGGCATCGATTACTTAACTAAAATTACCATCCTATGAATAGTGAGACAGTGACAAAGTTCTTTCATTATACTCGCTGACATGATGTGTATTGCAAGGGCCCACATACGTTACACTCCAGAAATACCTTGAGAGTGTTAGCCCCTTGTTATTTAAAACAACCAAACCACTGAGTCTAGAGCATTCTGGAAACTTTGTGCCAGTAAACTTTAAATTAAAACATATCACAAGTTTTACAACGCCGTGATTCGCCGCCAAGAGATAGTGATAAAAATTGATTTATTATAAAACCACTTTCGGTCTGCACCCAAAGACATCGTCAGTTATCATAAGATATTTACAACAGCATGCAAAGCGACAAAAAGTCAAAGGCGTGAAAAAATATAAAATCCATGATCCTTCATTGTTGACAAATAATAATATATACTTATCAAAAAAAAAAGCTTTGCATCACTCCGGTTCCTGAAGACAGACGTTGACTGTGGATATTGGATCACATACACAGACCCTTTGACTGTTCAGAGATATCGCTAAACCCGCCCAAAGATGTAAACAATCATGCATGAGCAGCGCCTATTAGACGGATGGGGTCCGACAGCCGATCAGTTCCAGTCATTCCACCATGAAGGATGTATACGGGTCGTGTTGCCTGTAGTTCACCCACGCCTAGACGGTCAATAACGCTGTCCGATCGCGTCAGCATCGTTACTTTGTGCCAGGAAGGGCTCTCAACAAGAGAATGGTCCAGGCGTCTCAAAGTGAACCAAAGCGATGCTGTTTTGACATGGAGAGACACAGAGAGACAGGAACTGTCGATGACATGCCACGTTCAGGCCGCCCAAGGGCTACTAATGCAGTGGATAACCGTCACCTACGGATTATGACTCGGAGGAACCCTGACGGGGCCGGCCGGAGTGGCCGAGCGGTTCTAGGGACTTCAGTTTGGAACCGCGCGACCGCTACCGTCGCAGGTTCGAATCCTGTCTCGGGCATGTGTGTGTGTGATGTCCTTAGGTTAGTTGGGTTTAAGTAGTTCTAAGTTCCAAGGGACTGTTGACCTCAGCTGTAAAGTCCCATAGTGCTCAGAGCCATTTGAACCATTTGAACCCTAACGCCAACGCCACCATGTTGGATAATGTTTTTCGTGCAGCCACAGGAGGTCTTGTTACGTCTCAGACTGTATTCAATAGGCTGCATGATGCGCAACTTTACTCCCGACACCAATGGCGAGGTCCATCTTTGCAACCACGACACCATGCAGCGCAGTGCAGATGGGCCCAACAGCATGCCGAATGGGCCGCTCAGGATTGACACCACGTTTTCTTCAACGATGAGTGTCGCATATGCCTTCAGCCAGACAATCGTCGGAGACGTGTTTGGAGGCAACCCAGTCAGGCTGAACGCCTTTGACACACTGTACGGCGAGTGCAGCAAGGTGGAAGTTCCCTGCTGTTTTGGGGTGGCATTATCTGGGACCGACGTACTCCGCTGGTGGTCATGGAAGGCGCCGTAACGGCTGTACGATACGTGAATGCCATCCTCCGACCGATAGTGCAACCATATCGGCAGCATATTGGCGAGGCACTCGTCTTCATGGACGACAATTCGCACCCCCATCGTGCACATCTAGTGAATGACTTCCTTCAGGATAACGACATCGCTCGACTAGAGTGGCCAGCATGTTCTCTAGACATGAACCCTATCGAACATGCCTAGGATAGGTTGAAAAGGGCTGTTTACGGACGACGTGACACACCAACCACTCTGAGGAATCTACCCAGAATCGCCTGTGAGGAGTGGGACAAGCTGGCTCAACAGTGCCTTGATGAACTTGTGGATAGTATGCCACGACGAATACAGGCATGCATGAGCGCAAGAGAACGTGCTACTGGGTATTAGAGTTACCGAATCGGTGTGTCCAGCAATATGGACCACCACCTCTGAAGGTCTCGCTGTTTGGTGGTACAACATGCAATGTGTGTTTTTCATGAGCAATAAAAAGAGCGGAAATGATGTTTATGTTGATCTCTGTTCTAATTTTCTGTACAGGTTCCAGAACTCTCGGAACCGAGGTCATGCAAAACTTTTTTTCCTGTGTGTAAATTACATCGTCAGCGGTAAAAATGTACCTGGTATTGCTCTCCTTCATGTTATATTGTCAGCTTAGAACGTTAAGAGAAGAGAGATACATATTACCCATTGTTCTGTCGGCAGTATGTAGAATGATTCCTATCATAACGTTGTAAGCTGACAGTACAACATGAAGGAGAGCAGAATTTGGTACATTTTTAGTGCTGACGATATAATTTATATTACTATTTCACAACAACGACAAATCACTGATTTTATATTTTTTTGGCGCCTTTGAATTTATATCGCCTTGTATAACGTTTTAAATTTTATTTATGATACCTGATTGTGGTCTGTGGACCAAAACTGGTTGTATAATTAGAAAATTCTTATTAGTAATTCTTGGCGGTGAATAATGAGCTGTGAGGTATTTTCTGAAAATATCAGAGATTATTTTGTTAAATTCAAAGAAGACATAAAAATAAAGAATATATTTCCCTGATATCTTCCTTCAAACACTTCAGATGAAGAAATCGAAGAACAGAAATGGAAAAATATTAACAATAAAGTTTTAACAACAGAAATAAGTTCTGCATAGTAAAGTGTAGTCAACAATATTATGCTGGCCGGAGTGGCCGAGCGCTTCTAGGCGCTACAGTCTGGAGCCGCGCGACCGCTACGTCGCAGGTTCGAATCCTGCCTGGGGCACGGATGTGTGTGATGTCCTTAGGTTAGTTAGGTTTAAGTAGTTCTAAGTTCTATGGGACTGATGACCACAGCAGTTAAGTCTCATAGTGCTCAGAGCCATTTGAACCAATAATATTTTACCAACAAAACACAGGTTGCATTCCATACGTCTCACTGGTACGAACTTGAATCCCAAATATTGATTAGTGGACACATTAATACATCAGTTCAAACATAGGAGTTGCAGCACCGTATTGAATGGTGTTTCTTAGCAAAACGGGAGATACATCACTATAGCGGAACTCGTTGCGCCAGATGTATTTGCTGAGGACACTACGTTTGAAATGTTTGTTGGAAAGACAGTTTATACCGAGATTAATTTGTTTCCAGTAAAGTTTATTTTAATTAAGTTGAGGTTAATCAGCTTCAAATTAAAAAGAAAGTTTTAACCAGAAATATTTATAACTGTGCACGGGATCACTAGTCATACGTGGAGCTGCAGAAATTTAATTAAGAGTTCAATTATTTTGAACGTGGCAATTAATTATATCCGTCTGTTTCTAACATTTTAGCATGCGATGGTTTCTGTTCTCTCAGTGCTCTTATGAGAGTGAAACTAAACAACGATAAATTACCACGTATGATTGGTTTCAGTACAGGGATTTCAATCGTTGAGTTATGAAAAAAAAGACTAACAGTGAAAATAACTTAGAGTTGGCGGCTTAGTAGATATGATATGCAACTTTTTGAATTTATTACGATTTATCGTACTATTAACTAGTTTTTGAGCCAATGCACGCTCCTTATCAGATGAAGGTGTCACAGGAACATTATTTATTGAATCATGAGTAGCTGCTCTCTATGGTTGTGGTACTGGCGAAAATAACAAAAATTTAGGCATAAGTTAACGAAATTTGCACGAAACCATCTTTATGGTTTAGAGTATTTGCATTCCATCTTGGTAACCATAAATATCTTCCACATTTTGAATGAAATGATCGTCACAGATTGTAAAATACTTTCATTCAAAGTCACGCCCGGTTTCACGTCAATTGGAAACGCATTCTCAGGTGATAGAGACCCTATTTAACAACTCACAATGGACATTCAACTGCCATAGAGCCACTCCCCACAATTCACCTCAAGTTATAAACATACCGCGTGCTAAAAGCGGTAGTACATAGTTAAAACGAAGAGGAGGGCATACAACCGTGCCACAAGCAGGAGCATGGTTGAGCGGAAGGAGGCAAGGTAGTACTGACCGTTTTTTAGCGCGCTGTAGGTTTATAACTTGAGGTGAATTGTGGGGAGTGGCTATAAGGCAGTTGAATGTCCATTGTGAGTTGTTAAGCAGGGTCTCTATCACCGGAGCATGCTTCTTCAACTGACGCTAAACGAGCAGTGACTTCTAGTAAAAGTATTTTACAGCCAGTGCAAATCATTTCATTCAAAATGTGGAAATTTGGCTGCGATTTCCCGCAGTTTAAGATAACATGACAACTTCATTTCGATAACGTACATTTTAGTCAGCTTACAAACACAAATACAGACACACACACACACACACACACACACACACACACACACACACACACACACAGAGAGAGAGAGAGAGAGAGAGAGAGAGAGAGAGAGACAGTAAACACAGTAAACGAACACTGAAAGTAAATATAAAGTATGAGGATGCTAGATGATGCACTCTGCCACATCGCGATATCTGAGATGAGATGCATTTAAATATTTTGCGTATTTAGAAGGATCGCTAATGGGCGAAGGTGAACATTGAAAGCTGTAGGAGGTGTGTTCATAAGGTGGCAGTATACTTGTAATTCTCTTGTGTATGGTTCCGAGTCATGGACAGTAACAAAAAAGGAAAAATTACCTACACAAGCAGCATAGAGGAAGTTCATGGGATTTGTAAGAGACTGAAATAAAATTGATAAAATAAGGAATGAAACAATAAAATCAGATTTAAAAATGTCTTCAGTTAATGAGAAGTTAGAAGAGCAGAGAATGACATGGGAGGATCATGTTGACAGAATAACAGAAAACAGAGTGAATGAATTATCAATCGGCTAGGTAGATCTTGTTAGGGATGGATGGATGGATGGATGATAGAGAGCGTGACTACAACACCTAATCGTTGAACGTAGGTTACAGATAGAAATTTATTACATAAATAACTGGCCCACTATATAGTACGGAATTTAAAAAACCGAATGGTTACATATCATTCTTACATTAACATTCAATTTCAATCAGAACTGTATCCACAATGAATATATGTAACTTTCAGTTATCAAGTTCCAGTAGCCTAATCCTGATAGTTAATAAAAACGTGTGCAACGGGGTCGAACTACGTGTTAATTTTGTGAAGGTTCATCCTCCTTGTGGGCGTGTAATAGTGGCTGACAATATAAATAATGGAGATGGAACACCACAGTCGTATTTCCAAAGTATTTATTACTCTGACAACTAGTTTCAATGCTAGATTTGAGTCATCTTAAAGTCCTACTATTTACCAAATAGGTACTGTCATTCATTGGCTCGAGTATAGTACGATCCATTCGGTATCCAGGCGTTCATCGTATGCACTCCTGATGAACACCGGTCCCCCTAGTTACAGAATGGGTCCTACGATACAAGGGCCGATGACTGGAAGTACAGGGTGACACACGGGAGACGGACAGTTTTGAACTGCGTAGTACTGAGGGCGCGGTGGTGGGAGGTGGTCGTGGTGGGGATAGTTCTGATCCACACAAGACGCCATTTCATTTACTCAGTCACTATGGGACAGTGGGACTTGCAACGTCGAGTGTTTGCCTATGACAGTTTCGTGAAAAATGGGGAGTCTATTATTACTATGCAGCAATTGTTTCGTGTGCGATTTAATGTCGACATGGAGCTGTTCCGAGCCGTAACACAATCCTCAGATGGGTGGAAAAGTTCGGATCAACTGGAAACATACTGGATAAGAAGTATCCTGGCCCTAGACGCAGAGTAATGACACCAGAAAATGTTGAAAGGGTCAGGCAAGCGGCAGTCAAAAGCCCAGGACGGTCAGGTAGACGTCATGCTAGTGAGTTACGAATCAATCGTGGATGGGTTAGATGATTTTTTTTTTTTTGTCTACTGACTGGTTTGATGCGGCCTGCCACGAATTCCTTTTCTGTGCTAACCTCTTCATCTCAGAGTAGCACTTGCAACCTACGTCCTCAATTATTTGCTTGACGTATTCCAATCTCTGTCTTCCTCTACAGTTTTTTCCCTCTACAGCTCCCTCTAGTACCATGGAAGTCATTCCCTCATGTCTTAGCAGATGTCCTATCATCCTGTCTCTTCTCCTTATCAGTGTTTTCCACATATTCCTTTCCTCTCCGATTCTGTGTAGAACCTCCTCATTCCTTACCTTATCAGTCCATCTAATTTTCAACATTCGTCTTAGCACCACATCTCAAATGCTTCGATTCTCTTCTGTTCCGGTTTTCCCACAGTCCATGTTTCACTACCATACAATGCTGTACTCCAGACGTACATCCGCAGAAATTTCTTCCTCAAATTAAGGCCGGTATTTGATATTAGTAGACTTCTCTTGGCCAGAAATGCCTTTTTTGCCATAGCGAGTCTGCTTTTGATGTTATCCTTGCTCCGTCCGTCATTGGCTATTTTACTGCCTAGGTAGCAGAACTCCTTAACTTCATTGACTTCGTGACCACCAATCCTGATGTTAAGTTTCTCGCTGTTCTCATTTCTACTACTTCTCATTACCTTCGTCTTTCTCAGATTTACTCTCAAACCATACTGTGTACTCATTAGACTGTTCATTCCATTCAGCATATCATTTTAATTCTTCTTCACTTTCACTCAGGATAGCAATGTCATCAGCGAATCGTATCATTGATATCCTTTCACCTTGTATTTTAATTCCACTCCTGAACCTTTCTTTTATTTCCATCATTGCTTCCTCGATGTACAGATTGAAGAGTAGGGGCGAAAGGCTACAGCCTTGTCTTACACCTTTCTTAATACGAGCACTTCGTTCTTGATCGTCCACTCTTATTATTCCCTCTTGGTTGTTGTACATATTGTACATGACCCGTCTCTCCCTATAGCTTACCCCTACTTTTTTCAGAATATTGAACAGCTTGCACCATTTTATATTGTCGAACGCTTTTTCCAGGTCGACAAATCCTATGAAAGTGTCTTGATTTTTCTTTAGCCTTGCTTCCATTATTAGCCGTAACGTCAGAATTGCCTCTCTCGTCCCTTTACTTTTCCTAAAGCCAAACTGATCGTCACCTAGCGCATTCTCAATTTTCTTTTCCATTCTTCTACATATTATTCTTGTAAGCAGCTTCGATGCATGAGCTGTTAAGCTGATTGTGCGATAATTCTCGCACTTGTCAGCTCTTGCCGTCTTCGGAATTGTGTGGATGATGCTTTTCCGAAAGTCAGATGGTATATCGCCAGACTCATATATTCTACACACCAACGTGAATAGTCGTTTTGTTGCCACTTCCCCCAATGATTTTAGAAATTCTGATGGAATGTTATCTATCCCTTCTGCCTTATTTGACCGTAAGTCCTCCAAAGCTTTTTTAAATTCCGATTCTAATACTGGATCTCCTATCTCTTCTAAATCGACTCCTATTTCTTCTTCTATCACATCAGACAATTCTTCACCCTCGTAGAGGCTTTCAATGTATTCTTTCCACCTATCTGCTCTCTCCTCTGCATTTAACAGTGGAATTCCCGTTGCACTCTTAATGTTACCCCCGTTGCTTTTAATGTCACCAAAGGTTGTTTTGACTTTCCTGTAGGCTGAGTCTGTCCTTCCAACAATCATATCTTTTTCGATGTCTTCACATTTTTCCTGCAGCCATTTCGTCTTAGCTTCTCTGCACTTCCTACTTATTTCATTCCTCGGCGACTTGTATTTCTGTATTCCTGATTTTCCCGGAACATGTTTATACTTCCTCCTTTCATCAATCAACTGAAGTATTTCTTCTGTTACCCATGGTTTCTTCGCAGCTACCTTCTTTGTACCTATGTTTTTCTTCCAAAACTTCTGTGATGGCCTTTTTTAGAGATGTCCATCCCTCTTCAACTGTACTGCCTACTGCGTTATTCCTTATTGCTGTATCTACAGCGTTAGAGAACTTCAAACGTATCTCTTTATTTTGCATAAAGAGTTAAAATTCCATCCCTACAAAATGATCACTGTCCAACAACTTACGGAAACTGATTTTGCTGTACGAGAAGACTTCGCTTACAGAATGCAAGCCGGCCGAAGTGGCCGTGCGGTTCTAGGCGCTGCAGTCTGGAACCGCGAGACCGCTACGGTCGCAGGTTCGAATCCTGCCTCGGGCATGGATGTTTGTGATGTCCTTAGGTTAGTTAGGTTTAACTAGTTCTAAGTTCTAGGGGACTAATGACCTGAGAAGTTGAGTCCCATAGTGCTCAGAGCCATTTGAACCATTTGAACAGAATGCAAGTGATTTTGGGATCGAATGAAAATGAAATTTTATTGATGAGCCATTAAGCTCATTTTCATTTAAACGGGATCGTGAATAAGCAAAACCTACGTTACTGGGCTCCAGAGCATCCACACCTTATCCACCAGTGTCCTCTACACTCAGACAAAGTAACAGTCTGGTGTGCTCTTGGCTCTGTTGGCATTATTGGACCTTATTTTTTTTTTTTTTTTTACGGGACCACAGTTACTGTTAATTCGGTTCGTTACATTCGTATGCTTGAAACATTCTTGAAACCAGAACTAAGAAGACGACGAATCCCTTTAAAACGCGTTTGGTTCCAGCAGGATGGGGCAACATCGCACACCGCAAACACTTCAATGACAGATCTTAGACGCATGTTTTCTGGCCGGATTATCTCACGTTTTGGCGATGTTCCTTGGCCTCCCAGGTCTCCGGACTTGTCAGCATGTGATTTTTTTCTGTGGGGGTACCTTAAGAACTGTGGCTATAACCACAAACCACGAAATTTGGACGAGTTTAAGAATCCAATCATTCAAGAAATTGCTGCCATCCCTGCAGTCCGTGTGATGGAGGATTTTGAGAAGAGACTTGAGTCCTGCATTCGAAATGATGGACATCGCCTTGACGACATTATTTTTCACAAATAACTTTGTTAACTAAAATGTCAAATAATGAGCTTAGATTTTGTGTCAACGCAATAATTTTAAAGTTGGCTGAGTATTATTTCATTAAAAACCGTCCGTCTCCAGTGTGTCACCCTGTACTTATTTGATTAATAGTAGGACCTGAAGATGACGCAAATGTAGCGTTGAAAATAGTAGTCTGAGTAATAAACACTTTGAAAATATGGCGTTGGCGTTCCATTTCCATTAATTATGCGTTAATTAGTGCTGCATATCAACTGTGATAGGCCTGACTACCATACATTTTATGGTACTTGACAAAGACAGGAAATCACGTGCACAGACTTTAATAAACCAGGTGAGTTTTGCGAAGGGTGGTGGCAGCGGGCTGCGGCTGCGAGCGACTGACCTGCGCTGGGAGAGGTGTTGGCCGCCTTCACGTCCATGGCGTCGGCCCCATGGTAGCGCTGCTGCAGCGAGCTGGGCGTGCAGCCCATGCCCTCACATGCCACGCCGGCCGGCGCGCCTCCCTCAGTGTGTCGTGCTCATCGCACGCCTGAAAAAACACAAGCAGACAGAGGGTGGCCGGTCAGTCATCCGCTAATGCAACCACGACAAGTGCTGGAATAATCATCGCGCATCAGCTTAACGGGTCATCCGAGTTGCTGACAAGAATAACATACAGCAGAACTGAAAAAAAATGGGGATGTGTTAGATGACGATCATTTTCGCTTTAAGAAAGGTATAGGACCAGAGGGGCAGTTCTGACGTTACGGTTCTAACAGTACCACCACTTGCAAAGTAGGTTAGAAATCAGATTAATAATGCTGCTCACGCAGCATATGTTCGCTTTGTCGGGCAACAACAAAGTTATTGACTGTCGATGATATCGTCAGAATGGAAATAATGAAGTCACTGTAAAAAAGTCATTAATTTTGGCACTTATCTTGAATGGATTCCCACGTAGATTTCGTCGAAGTTGTTATGGCTCATCTTGTTGATTCTAGGGTGATTCCACTTTGACTGCTAGAAGGTCCAGATCTGTATTTTAGCAATATTTGAAGACCTAACAAATGCGTTTTTCAGGAAATTCTTAATGATCAAACAAACCCAGATCAGAACAATGGTATGGTAGAAATAATTTTTGACTTGGTGTTCACGATCCACATTTTTATTAAACTTCTTGTAAATTCTCATATACCTCTTCTTAATTGTCACATCTTTGAGAAAACAGTTTTGTATCATTCTTCATATATTTAATTTCCACTTTAACCAAACACAAGACTTGACTGTTCTTTTACAAAACGAAACAACAACTTAACTTCTGCAAATTGAAACAAAGACTGCTCTGTGCGCATTCGCGCCAAAACGGTTACAAGAAAGTCAAAGATTATGACAGTCTCACAGAAATGAATACACACAAGAACCATATCACTGTAATATATCGATACATCGGAGTACCTATACATTAATAAAACCAAATGTGAATATTGTCACAGAATATGTCTGTTACTTGGCAGAAAAGTAGTGCGATATTACTGGGGTTGGAGTGCCGTAATGGTCACGTAAATAAAGAACCATTACACGGTTCATAATGGAAGCAAGACTAAAGAAAATACACGTTCATAGAATTTGCCGACGTAGAAAAAGACCTCGACAGTGTCAAATGGAGCAAGATTTTCTAAACTCTGAGAAGAAACAGAAGTAATCCATAGGGAAACGCTGTGTCGTCCGAATAAGGGACAGCCACGGCAAAAGCACCGCAGACGCAAAGATGTGAGCTGGTGCCAGTACCGTAGAGAGTCGCCACTTGCACGAGTTCCACCAGCGCCACAGGCGGCGCTGATGATGAAGAACTCGACCTCGCCTCGGCCGGCCGAGTACAATCCGCCATTGACCGGACGACAACGGACGGGAACCTATTCGGAATATAGAAGAGCAACTCTAGCCCACTTGGTTATACGTATACCATCGACCAGGGCTGACAGACAGGGAAGGTTGTTTAGTGAACTCTTAGAAGTAGTAAATTGCATTTGCTATGAACTGTGAAGTTTATTTGCACTTAGCCGTTGTGGACCTTTTTTGTTATATTACAAGCAGTGTTGCAGACTTCATTATTCAACAAGTCACAAAGATAAGTGAATCTTTTTAACTGATTTGTGACTTCGTTACTAATTTTTTGGGAGTATTTTAGAACCTTCGTTGTCCTATCCTGTTACCTGACCCTGAGGCATAGCTGTGTAATAGTGACTGGGAGGAATTGTCTTAGCGGTGTACTGTGTCAGAAGCTATTTCACGAACTCACAAACTCGGCCTAACGCAACAACAGTGGCAACTCGGCTTCCGCAGCAGTAGCGACGAGATCGTTACAAAACTGGCGACGAGGGTTTACAAAAGGAAAGACGGGTAACATACAGTATGATACAAGAGCCAAGATGGAATAGTAAGAAAGGACGACCAAGAACGAAGCGCTCGGATTAAAAAGGGTGTAAGACAGGGATGTAGTCTTTCACTCCTACTGTTCAGTCCGTACATTGAAAAAGCAATGATGGAAATAAAAGAAATGTTCAGAAGAGGAATTAAAATTTAAGGTGAAAGGATATCAATGTTACGATTCGTTGATGACATTGCTGTCCTGAGTGAAAGTGAAGAAGTATGGCGTGATGTGTTGAATGGATTGAACAGTCTAATGAGTACAGAATATGGACTGAGAGTAAATGGAAGGATGACGAAAGTAATGAGAAGTAGCAGAGTTGAGAACAGAGAGAAAATTGACATCAGGATTGAAGGTCATGAAGTAGATAAAGTTAAGGTATTCTGCTACCTGGGCAGCAAAATAACCCATGGCGGACGGAACAAAGAGGACATCAAAAGCAGGCCAGCGCTGGCAAAGGAGGCATTCCTGGGCATGTGAAGTCTATTTTTATCAAACATACGTCTTAATTTGAGGAAGAAATTTCTGAGAATCTACGTTTGGATCACAGCACTGTATTGTAGTGAAACAAGAATTGTGGGAAAACCGGAATACAAGAGAATCGAAGCGTTTGAGATGTCGTGCCCCAGACGAATGTTGAAAATTGGGTGGACTGATAAGGTAAAGAATGATGAGGTTCTCTGGACAGTTGTCGAGGAAAGAAATATGTGGACAGGATGATCGGACATCTGTTAAGACGTCAGGGAATAACTCCAAAGTTACTACAGGGGGCTGTAGAAGGTAAAAACTTTAGAGGAAGACAGAAATTGGAATACATCGAACAAATAATTGAGGGTGTGGGTTACAAGTGCTACTGTGAGATGAAGAGGCTGGAAACATTTGTGGCCGGCTGCATCAAACTGTCATCGGACTGATAATAGAAAAGGGACATATTCGCACACCAGCCAGATTATTACGTCCAGAAATGATGATGTCCATAAGTTAATAAATCAGGAAAAAA
Organism: Schistocerca serialis cubense; assembly: GCF_023864345.2. Lineage (NCBI taxonomy): Eukaryota > Metazoa > Arthropoda > Insecta > Orthoptera > Acrididae > Schistocerca > Schistocerca serialis. Next base: position 284,705,597 of record NC_064643.1, on the reverse strand, counting down.
TGCAAGGCAGGGCGATAATGGGTGCAATACAACCTAGTGACGAATGACTCAGTGATCCAGCTAAAAGGCACCCTGGAAAATCGACCGTGGGTGACACCTGCGACATCATTGCACAGAAAGTGAGCGCGAATGTGGACGTGGGTGTGATATGTTTCCTACATCTACGTGCTTACTCTGCTATTCACACTTAAGTGCCTGGCAGAGGGTTCAATGAATAATTGTAGAGTCGTAACGTGGAATTTCACGTTGCGGAGCATTTCTGAGTGAACTGAAGAATATAGTGCACCGCATTTTGTCAACGTGCAGAGAAATGCGAATCAATACGATGCAAACTTTCCTTTACACGTCACTGTCCGGACCGAGCAGCCACACTATCGAATTTACTAATTTTTTATCTTAACTAGTACACTACGAACATATGCGGTTTCAAGACAACGGCACGTTGAAGATGTATGAAAAATGTGTCGTTTTTGGTACTACTTACTGTAAAAAAAAAAAAAAAAGGAATAATTGATAAGCCTCAACACTACAACCGCTGTCCACCACGATATTCAATGCCGGTTGATAGCGCTGTGGTCACGTGACTCAGACGTAGTAATGGATGTACGTAAGCGAAGCAGAGGCGAACAGGGAATCACTATAGCGACAATAAGGGCAGCAAATGGTGAATCACCGACATAACAGTCTCTAACAAAGGGCAATTTAACATATATGGGTAAAAAAATCCTAGGTCAAGATCGCTAAAATTCATTTTTTGATCACTTGTTTCAGCTCATTGACAAGCCATCATTAAAACTTTTACTATTTGATTCAGGCAACACACATGGTCATAATAAATGTCACTATAAAGCCGAGCTTCTGATTAAGTTCAAAAGTGTAGGCACTTTCCTGTCTCCAGTTTAAAACCGATCCGCAGTGACAAACACGTGATAGTTAAGAGACTGTTCTGCATCTCTTAGCAGTGAAATGGTGTGTGACTGATAAGAAATGAGGTCAACTAGCCCCTTCACGTAACACGTGTTCTCTTCTCCGGACTGTGGCAACAACACAGTCGTGCGTGGCTCTCAGTTGATAGAACAAGAAGGAAAGTTGTACGAATTTCATGAACCATGAATCGTGTAATGTTGAATAATAGATCTAGGAAACTCCAACTGCTTTTTATGCAACCTATACCTTCTGGTGTACATTACGTAATAATAATATTTTGGGAAATAAGGGTATTGCAAATTATTGTTTTTGCTGAGATGCTGACCTGTCATTGCTATAGACTAACGTTAATTTCATTCAAGTTATTTACATGGTCTCAAGCATTCTTACAATAACGAAACTAATAACAATGTGTCGCGCTATTACCTACCCTTCCATCTTCCACTCCACACACACCACGTATAACAAATCCGTTTCCCAGTCTCATACATAACCCCTCACCTTGCTCTCATTCTCCGCACTATCTCGCTTCCCACAAATCCTCCATCCCCTTACGTGCAGCAGGTTAAATGCATCTGCTATGAACAGGAATCAACTCATGAATACCACCGCACTGATGAACATACACTCCTGGAAACTGAAATAAGAACACCGTGAATTCATTGTCCCAGGAAGGGGAAACTTTATTGACACATTCCTGGGGTCAGATACATCACATGATCACACTGACAGAACCACAGGCACATAGCCACAGGCAACAGAGCATGCACAATGTCGGCACTAGTACAGTGTATATCCACCTCTCGCAGCAATGCAGGCTGCTATTCTCCCATGGAGACGATCGTAGAGATGCTGGATGTAGTCCTGTGGAACGGCTTGCCATGCCATTTCCACCAGGCGCCTCAGTTGGACCAGCGTTCGTGCTGGACGTGCAGACCGCGTGAGACGACGCTTCATCCAGTCCCAAACATGCTCAATGGGGGACAGATCCGGAGATCTTGCTGGCCAGGGTAGTTGACTTACAACTTCTAGAGCACGTTGGGTGGCACGGGATACATGCGGACGTGCATTGTCCTGTTGGAACAGCAAGTTCCCTTGCCAGTCTAGGAATGGTAGAACGATGGGTTCGATGACGGTTTGGATGTACCGTGCACTATTCAGTGTCCCCTCGACGATCACCAATGGTGTACGGCCAGTGTAGGAGATCGCTCCCCACACCATGATGCCGGGTGTTGGCCCTGTGTGCCTTGGTCGTATGCAGTCCTGATTGTGGCGCTCACCTGCACGGCGCCAAACACGCATACGACCATCATTGGCACCAAGGCAGAAGCGACTCTCATCGCTGAAGACGACACGTCTCCATTCGTCCCTCCATTCACGCCTGTCGCGACACCACTGGAGGCGGGCTGCACGATGTTGGGGCGTGAGCGGAAGACGGCCTAACGGTGTGCGGGACCGTAGCCCAGCTTCATGGAGACGGTTGCGAATGGTCCTCGCCGATACCCCAGGAGCAACAGTGTCCCTAATTTGCTGGGAAGTGGCGGTGCGGTCCCCTACGGCACTGCGTAGGATCCTACGGTCTTGGCGTGCATCCGTGCGTCGCTGCGGTCCGGTCCCAGGTCGACGGGCACGTGCACCTTCCGCCGACCACTGGCGACAACATCGATGTACTGTGGAGACCTCACGCCCCACGTGTTGAGCAATTCGGCGGTACGTCCACCCGGCCTCCCGCATGCCCACTATATGCCCTCGCTCAAAGTCCGTCAACTGCACATACGGTTCACGTCCACGCTGTCGCGGCATGCTACCAGTGTTAAAGACTGCGATGGAGCTCCGTATGCCACGGCAAACTGGCTGACACTGACGGCGGCGGTGCACAAATGCTGCGCAGCTAGCGCCATTCGACGGCCAACACCGTGGTTCCTGGTGTGTCCGCTGTGCCGTGCGTGTGATCATTGCTTGTACAGCCCTCTCGCAGTGTCCGGAGCAAGTATGGTGGGTCTGGCACACCGGTGTGAATGCGTTCTTTTTTCCATTTCCAGGAGTGTATTTTATATAACTTTAACTGCCTCGGGCATGGGTGTGTGTAATGTCCTTAGGTTAGTTAGGTTTAAGTAGTTCTAAGTTCTAGGGGACTGATGACCTCAGATGTTAAGTACCATAGTGCTCAGAGCCATATGAACCATAACTTTAACTCTATTTTCCATCTCATTCAATATTTTAAAGTAGTACCGTAGTTTTTAAAAATTCGTGTATGGCTAAAGAGCGCTGTGTGACAGCTTAAAAGGCGCCTCCGTGATAAGGGAAATGAAAAGTAAAGTGAATAGAACCTAATAAGTTGTTTAGTTTTTGTGTATTAACTGTACTTCGGAAACTTGTAAAATTTATTGCTTGGACTGTAAACCTATTTTGTGGTTCAAATGGTTCAAATGGCTCTGAGCACTATGCGACTTAACTTGAAACGCGTATGTATTTAGTACAGCGATGGCGAGGCATGACAGAATCTCTGACCAGAGAGTTATTTATCGTTGCTAGTCTGCGCTTGACCGCGCGAGAGTTTAGTTGCATGTAGGGAGTCGGTAGTTGCAGTTCAGTTGCGACTAGTAGTCAGTCGCAGTCGTGTGTGAGGAGTCGGCGGTCGTCGACATGGGGCTCTGGTCAAGATTCAGAACGAGGTACATTTTTAAATAAGGTAATGAAGCAGCATTGCGCTCATCCGATAATGTAATGTATCTTAACTGTAATTAATTTGATCAAGAATCGCCCCAATAATAATTTTTAAGCAATTTCTTAAGAAAACAATCATTTGAATTGAAAGAATGTTTCCCATGCATTTCCTTAAAGAAAAGTTTCACTTAAATTCAAAGTTGCACAGGGCCTAAGATCGACATTTCGGTCTATTTGCGTTTTCATTGTCACTGAGATTTCATTATCATTGAATTGACTTACATTTTTGTGGGCAGCTTACACTTGGCTCAGATTGCTATTTATCATTTTATTATCTTTGTCCATAATTTATTTTTATTGCTGGGAGGTTATACTTAGCTCGATGTCTATTCTCATTTAAAAATTATCTTTCATTTTTGCTAGAAAGTTACACTTGGGTCTATTCCCATTAACATTTAAATCTTGCCATTTGAAATTTTGCGGGGAGGTTGCACTTGGCGACATCCAGTCCAGGATCGTATTTCGTTGAGAATCTTCTGAGAAGTAGTCAGATATTTGCTTTTATTTACTTAATATAATTAGCATTTGGCGCAACGCTTTCACTAATTTTATGACTTTCTTTCCTCAGATCATCGGCAATTCGTTCCTCTCTTGTATTTTTATTTGTTGCTTTTTGCATTGTGCTTATTTCATGTGTGAATAATTGTGACTATAGTAAAAATGCCGCGAAAGACTATGAATAGTGTATCGCGAGGTATAATGAATGAAATTACTGACTTAAGCAACTTCACCGATAGTGCTTGTGACGCGCAGTGTAATTATGACAATATTGCGTTCACTGACAATCAGTGCACTCCAACCACCAATAATGATGTAGATCTTAATGATGAACAAGCGAACTTAATTGTGTCCTCTGTTAATTTGACGACAATTGATGACGCGGGGAGCTCTATTGGAATGAGCGCCGCCCAGCTTAACCCACCCGGTTTGAAAAATTCAAGTGACGAGCAGACAAATTTGTCTAATGAAAATGAACAGGATTCACAAAATAGGACGGATTTATTTAATTCCGAAATAGTGACTGACAGTGTACATTTGACCGGCAAACAATTTTGTAAATTACAGAATGACCAAATGGTCACACAGAACGCGACAATCGCAGGTATGGCACTAAGCAGCACAGAGAATAGAAATGCGAATTTTGATTTGGAACAAATTATGGCAAGATTGCTACAACAACAATTTAGTGGACAGAACAAAAAATTTGATAAAATTAATGAAATTAGTGAAAAATTAGACAACAATGACGAAAATCTCAAACAACTTAGTGAACAGAACAAACAGCTTAATGAAAAATTAGACAACAATTCCAGGCAGCTTAGTGAACAAATTAAAGCCGTTGCCTCGCAGTGTCATGACACTAAGGTACAGTTACGCGAGGAAATTGAGGCTTGTTCAAAGAAAAGTAGCGAAAAAATTAGATCTGTTGCTCAAGAATTAAGGGATATGCAAACAGTTACAACAGAAACACTTAGCGCAGTCGGTAAACAATGCTCTGAAAAGGCTACACAGTTACGCGACGAGTTTAAAGCAATGACAGCAGAACTTTCGCGTACAATGGACGCAAAGATAGACGCGAAATTCGACCAACAGAACTCTCAAATTGACGAAAGTTTTAATCTTCACATACAAAACAGTGATACGCGTTTCCGCAAATTTATTCAGGATCAAAATAAAGTAAAACGTCAAGTCATGGAAACAATCACTGCTCAGAGACAAGAAGACAAACGTAAAATGTTTGCGAAAGCAAAAACATACGTAGACAACAATATTGCTACAGTGTCCAACAAAATTAATACCATCGAACAGTTGAATGCGGAGTTACGTGATGAAATTTCTGATCTTAAATTAAAAACAGATACACACACAGTAGATATTCAAACAGTGACAGACAGATTCGAACAATTAGAACTAACACAGGATTCCGATGTCGTCAAAGCTGACGTTAAAAAATTGAACGAAACCACAGGTAAATTACAAAAGCAGATTAATACTTCTGACACTAAGACTGATGATCAGCTAAAAATACTGACTGAAAAATGTGATGAATTGGCCAGTCGTATTGATGTTATTGAAAGTAATAATGACAATAAATCAGATGATACTGCACTGATTTCGTTCAACCAAACACCTGAATTCCAAAATTTACAACAGACAATTAATGAGATAGATTCATCTAATAACACATTGCATAGAAAATTGTCAAGTTTACAGCAAGAAGTAACAGAGATGAAAAATATTTCAGTTAATAACACATCACAGCAGACGCCACTTTTCGAACATTTGTCAGACTCACGCAGCACGTATAATTTGGGTAATCTACAGAGAGTACGGGACTTAGATTCAGAACAGACACAGACAAATAGATTCTCTTACAATACTGAACCTGTTCCATCATACAGAGACGATAATTTTGATTACAAACATTTTCTGTCAGTGAGAAAATTTAAAGTGTTTAAAAATGACAAAACACAGATTCATCCGCTAGATTGGATACAACAGTTTAGCTTTGCTTTTCCACCGACTTGGCCTGTTACGCATAAACTTGAATTTATTTCCAGTTTTTTGGAAGGGGAACCGGCAGCTCGTATGAGACCGATCGCGAGGCAATGCTATTCAGTAGAAGAGTTTCAGAATGCTTTTCTATCAGCGTATTGGTCGAAGACGACACAGCGCGGAATCAAAGATCAATTAATTAGTTTACCAAATTATAAGAACTCCAATTTTTCCACTGTCTCGCAATTTTTTGAGCACATGGTCCAACAAAACCAGTCCCTAAGTGAACCATACAGTGAATCTTCACTGATACAATTATGCATTTCTAAATTACCAAGGTCATTAAGAGTGTCACTTCTTACGGGTCAGCAGAAGGAAAACATTTCAGCATTCAGAGATCTGTTGCAGCTTTTAGAAGTGCAGCAATCAGATTATTCCTTCGTAAACAAAAATTTTTCGTATAAAAACCAAGACCAACAAACATATAGCAATTACGATAAGCCACGTAATTTCAATAGTAAAAGTAACAGACGCTTTAGGAATGACAACCACCAAAACTTTAATAACAGACAAAATTCCAATTATCCATACCGTCAAAGTTTTCAGCAACAGGAACCACATTTTAGTAAGAATAGACGTTTTCCACCACAACAGCATGAAAGTCAGCCGGTTGGAATACCTTACCAACAATGCAATGCACAAGGTCAACCTAACTTTAATGTTTCGCCGCATGCACGTATAGTCCCAGATCCAACAAATAGTAACGCACGGCAGCAAGGAAATAACTACGTACAGAAAACACAGTATTTCAATTCCTATCGCAATGCACCGTATAGGAATGACTATCACGACAGACGTAAAAACGATGATCACAATTATCAGCGTACGTATAATAACAGTCGATCTTACCAACAGCAAAATCATCCGCAAGAACATATTCTCATGAATGAACCCGACAGTAGGTATCATCCAGAGCGTAATACGTCTGGAAGAAATAACAGAACAGTTCAAATAGTCGAAATGCCACAACATCCTCCAGAAAATAACAACACGCCAGATAGAATCTGACTAGATACTGTACAGGTCGCATCTTCCAGTAACACAAGCACTACTTTAGACACGCAGAATGTTGTCCACGAAAATGTTATTACTATTGACGACATCAGAGACACTCTTTTGCAGGAAAGACCATTTGTTCAGAAAACCATTTCACATCCTCTCATCGAAATTAAAATTGGTTCATCGAAATTTTCAGCAGTAATCGATTCTGGATCACCTATGTCAGTTATAAATGAGGAGACTTTCAACGAGTGTAACAAAGAGAATACATATCCTACATTACCATTAGGCAAAACGAAAGTGAAAGGAGCAGTATCGTGTAAAGGAGTAGACGTTAAATTACAGACACATTTATCATTTTGTATTGCAGGTCACACATTTCACTCAAATTTTTGGATTGTTCCTTTATTGACAACAGACATTATTTTAGGTACGAATTTTCTGGTACAACACGACGCAGTTATCGATTTTCAGAATTCTTATATAATGTTGAAGGACAAGAATGTACAATTGGCTTTAGAATTTCAGCACTGATTATCGGCAGAAGAAGAAACAATTAATTGTACAGAGGCCATTTCCGTAACACGTAACATAGACTGTAATTCCACATTGTTCACGGATACGTACGTACATAACTATAACACTCCAGACGAAGCTGACTACGACGTATTACAGATGATTTCTGATAAAGTTAAACAAAGTAGTGCAAATACAGACGACGAACGCACGCAACTACACAAAATTCTTGTACAGCAAGCTCCAGTTTTTGACAACATTCCTGGTACTATGTCCGGATTTATGTATGAATTTCAAGTTAAACAGCACGACACACCTAAAGCCAAGCATTATCCCATTCCATATATCCACAGAGAACAGGTTAAAAAAGAGTTGCAGGATATGCTTGACCAAGGAATTATAAAACTGGCAGTTAGTCCGTACATAAACCCGCTACATATTGTTAAGAAAAAAGATGGCTCACTTCGCCTCCTACTTGATTCACGTCACATTAATGACATTATTATTAATGAAACAGATCGACCACAAACATTAGAGGAACTTCTACAGAAATTTCATGGTACGGCTATTTATTCCACACTAGATTTAAAATCGGGATTTTGGCAAATTCAGCTCCATCCGAATTGCAGAAAGGATACAGCTTTTCTCTGTTTTGGTGACTGTTATCAATTTTGTAAATTACCGTTCGGATTAACTATTTCTTCAGCAGCTTTTATTCGCGGTTTGAACACAATACTTCCGACAGAACTTAAAGACAGAATCACGACGTACGTAGATGACATTCTTATCGCAGAAGCTAACTGGTCTGAACACAATGTGATTTTAGAACGACTGTTGCAAACTTTTCATGCACAAGGACTCACAGTTAACCTCAGTAAATCGCACTTTGGCAAAACTTCTATAAAATTTCTTGGATGCATAATTTCAGCAGAAGGCATTGCGCCTGATCCGGAAAAACTTCAAGCTTTACGTGACATTACTGTTCCAACAACGAAGAAGCAACTACGCAGTTTTTTGGGCTTAATTAACTTTTTTCGTAAATTTATTCATCATTCTGCTTTAGACACACCTAGATTATGCCAATTGACAGGTAAAAACACTATTTGGTCCTGGGATAAGCAAGCACATTCTGAATTCATGAACCTGAAACATGCTTTGTTGAATGCACCATTTTTATCGCACCCAGATCTTACTAAAAAAATTTCCATTGCCACCGACAGTTCCAACACAGCTTTAGGCGTACATGTTTTTCAGGAAATTGAAGAAGATGGCTCAACAGTAATTAAAAACATCGCATTTGCAAGTCGCATTCTGTCACCTGCTGAACGAAATTATTCCGTTACAGAACTGGAAACATTATGTGTTGTATGGGCTTTTACGAGATTTCGGCACTTTCTTTATGGCAGGCATACCACCGTTTACACAGATCATAGAGCTATACAATTTTTACTTTCGGCTAAATTCACTCACGACAGATTAAGCAGATGGAAACTTTATTTACAGGAATTTAATTTTACAATAGTTCACATTCCCGGCACACAAAACGTTATAGCAGACGCACTATCTCGTTATCTCGTTCTCTCGTTCTCTCGTTCTCTCAGCAACTAACTTCTGCAAAGCAAATTTCAGCGTAATGTACATCCAACAAGTTGCATTTGAAAATTTTATTTCGTCGTCATTACAGGACATAGCACAAGAGCAAAATAAAGACAACATGTGGAAAGAAATTAAACACCTTTGGCAAGATAGGAATAATGTTACGTTTAGAAACCATTACACAGTACGCAATGACATTCTGTTTCGCCGCTCTCATCCAGACAGCAACAATTGGTTATTATGCATTCCTGATGACTTGGTTAACAAATTAATATGGTATACTCATTTAAGTTACGCACATTACGGAGCCAGAAAATGTTTTCTTATACTGAGACAGAACTGTTATTTTACAAACATGGAGAAACGTATACGACGAGTTTTAGCCTCATGTAAAATTTGCCAGAAAGCTAAGTCAGACACCACTTCACATATTCCTCCATTATTTCCCATTGTACCTGTTAAATTAAGACAAATGGCCGCAGTAGACATTTTTGGTTCAATTCCGAGAATTAACAGAGGTTTTTGCTACATCTTTGTCGCTGTTGAACTCACTTCAAAATTTGTTACTTTCACTCCGTTACGCAAAGCTACTGCTAAAACTGTTTCGAAAGCATTTGTAAAACATTTTCTCTTTCATGTAGGGCATGTGATGAAAGTAATTTCTGACAATGGATCACAATTTCGTTCTGCTATATGGACACGCATGTTACGAGCTAGAAACATTTCTCCGATCAATATATCCAAGTACCATGCTTCTTCGAACCCCTGTGAACGATTAATGAAAGAAATTGGTAAACTGTGTAGAATATACTGCCACAAAAGACATATTGATTGGGACACACACATATTATCATTCCAAGATGTAATTAATTCCATTCCAAATGAATCCACTATGCTATCTCCGTCTGTTATACTGAAAAACGTTGAACCACCAAACAAAATTAAAGAAGTAGTAACATTTCCTACATCTCGTCGATTACGACACCACGAAATAATTGACATTGCGCTGAACAACATCAAACGTGCCGCAAAGCGGCGGAGAAGACAGCAAAAACAGGTTTGTACACGCCGAGACTTTCACATTGGACAGAAGATATTAGTACGTACACACTATTTATCCAGCAAAATAAAAGGTAAGTGCAGTAAATTTGAACTTCTATACGCAGGTCCATATCGGATTCGCAGCATTCCTCACCCCAATGTTGTACACGTCGAAACTTTGAGAACCAGAAAAAGCAAGGGGAACCACCATGTATACAATGTTAAACCCTTTATTGAATGAAACCACTTTATGATATAACATGCTATGATGCCATTTACTAATCTTTATTATCACTTATGCAATTACATTCACATGACTAATTACTGATGATTATCGCATTTTTTCTTGGCAAGTGCCCGGCAAGGTAAGGTTAGCAGGTTGCTTTTCTTGTCGTTATATATCAGACTGTGCACATTTTTTCCAGAGACACTTACGTATTTTATGAATAATTATGCAATGTTATCTAATGACATGTTAATTTTGTTACATTTTTTCTCCATTAAAGTCTTTAATTCTAGCCTCTATTAACTACACTACATACAAGCTGAATAAAACGAACGTCACATTTTTTTGTCTTTCTTATGCATATACGATTGTTTCATGTTTTGTTGTATGCACTGTGAAATAGTTAAGATATAACACACACCAGTTGACTTTGACATTTTTTGCCCTATGACATCTCAAGATCGTGACTGTTTTACATTTTTTGCTGCTGCATTGTGATATTCTCTGTACATTTTTGCCTTTGAACACTGTCTATGCTTTTAACATATTACGTTTTCTGTCATGTTATGCTGTATGCTTAATTATGTCACCATAAACCAGTCACTATTTAGTGAGTATATTATGTAAATGCAAGACATTAATCTCTGCTCATCATTTTCAGAAAGAAATAATGCGTAAAGGAAATAAATTAAACAGAAATGGAAATTTCAACTACGGAATAGACGAAAGAAGATACAAAAGCCGTATGAGGAAGAGTAAACGGATCAGAATTAACAAGCATTAACAAGAATATACTACACACATCGTAGAATAGCAGTCTTAACTAATTTTTTCTTTCAGAATACAAGGCGATTGATGCAGGCTGTCAGACAGAACTACACATCTTAGTTTTAGTGATGAAATATGCTAGAGATAAGGAATAGTTGTGTAATGAGTAATGAAGTGATTTTTTTTTTTTTTGCAGATGATAATGAATGCTGATGAAGAGTAATGATGAAGAATATGCTACTATGAATAATGAAGTTTTTCTTTACAGGTGATGATTATAATGAAGTTATGATAATATGGATAATGAAGTGATGGATAATGAAGTTTTTTCTTTACAGATGAGGATGATGTTGAAGTTTATGTATTTATGCTATGTAGTTATTTAAGTATTTGTTGCAGTTTGTTTTGACAGTAGGTTTTACATCGTATGGTATGATGACTGAAGGTTTTGGAAAGGACAGCTATGGAACACATTTTTTATACACATTTCACTACCTGTTAATTCGAAGTTCACTACTTTTCAGCATAGTATGCGTTTCTTCTTTCAGCTCAATAATCCATTTTGTATTTTTTTTTCAGGAGAAGCTTTTCATGATACTTAGTAAACTTGTTACTTATTAAACCCATGCTAGTACTTGCATTTTTTTTTACCCAGTTGTGTCTATCATTTATAAATGTGATCACATATACTTCCTTGTTTCATAACCTTGCATAGCTGACTCATGACGAATGACGTTACACATTTTTCATTTACAGGAACAACCCAGAAGCAAATTTTTTTTCTTTTTCTCTTCTTGCTTTCCCCTATAATTACCCCAAGTAATGCATTGCTAACATTTTGAATACAATATATGTCACTGGAAGAATTAAAAATGTTTTGTACTATTCAATACTTGCTGGCCAATTAGTGCCAATAATTTGTATAACTAAATGAATTATGTTAATACTTTGCCATTCATTAGCTCCTGTTTTCAATGATGACTTTTGATGTCTGTAAGTGGCCAATTAGTGCCAATAATTTGTATAACTAAATGAATTATGTTAATACTATGCCATTCATTAGTGCCTGTTTTCAATGATGACTTTTGATGTCTGTAACTGGCCAATTAGTGCCAATAATTAGTGTACCTAGATGAATTATGTTAATACTATGCCATTCATTAGTGCCTGTTTTCAATGATGACTTATGATGTCTGTAACTGGGCAATTAGTGCGAATAATTTGTATAACTAAATGAATTATGTTAATACTATGCCATTCATTAGCTCCTGTTTTCAATGATGACTTTTGATGTCTGTAAGTGGCCAATTAGTGCGAATAATTTGTATAACTAAATGAATTATGTTAATACTATGCCATTCATTAGCGCCTGTTTTCAATGATGACTTATGATGTCTGTAACTGGCCAATTAGTGCGAATAATTTGTATAACTAAATGAATTATGTTAATACTATGCCATTCATTAGCTCCTGTTTTCAATGATGACTTTTGATGTCTGTAACTGGCCAATTAGTGCCAATAATTAGTATACCTAGATGAATTATGTTAATACTATGCCATTCATTAGCTCCTGTTTTCAATGATGACTTTTGATGTCTGTAATTGGCCAATTAGTGCCAATAATTAGTATAACTAAATGAATTATGTTAATACTATGCCATTCATTAGCTCCTGTTTTCAATGATGACTTTTGATGTCTTTAACTGGCCAATTAGTGCCAATAATTAGTGTAACTAAATGAATTATGTTAATACTATGCCATTCATTAGCTCCTGTTTTCAATGATGACTTTTGATGTCTTTAACTGGCCAATTAGTGCCAATAATTAGTATAACTAAATATATTATGTTAATACTATGCCATTCATTAGCTCCTGTTTTCAATGATGACTTTTGATGTCAGTAACTGGCCAATTAGTGCCAATAATTAGTATACCTAGATGAATTATGTTAATACTATGCCATTCATTAGCTCCTGTTTTCAATGATGACTTTTGATGTTAGTAATTGGCCAATTAGTGACAATAATTAGTATACCTAGATCAATTATGTTAATACTATGCCATTCATTAGCTCCTGTTTTCAATGATGACTTTTGACGTTTGTAACTGGCCGATAAGTGGCAATATTGATTGTAATCAGATGATTTATGAACATTATTTTGTAATACTAAATACATGGTACAGAAATGTTCAATAACTGGGCTATAAATGCCGCAAACTACTAATGTAATTCTCAATGAAGACTAGTATGTGACTTAATGTCCTTCAACTACTGACTTAACTACCACGAATTACTGCAATATCCATTTGTCCTGTCTATCCTCATGATAATGGAGCACTATATTTGGTTTTGCACTAATTCTACGTTGGTGTGCCTTGTAAGAGCGTAGTGTTGACACGACATGATGTCCACCACCATGAGCGATGGAGACGTTATTATGGTCCCACTGTTTGGTGTACCTGATGTACTGCCAAAATGATAACATGGAATATTACTACGACATTTCAGTGTCTTGGCTACACTGATAAACACTTCTGGGAAAAGAACTTCAGATTGTCTCACTTGGTGTTGTACTTTTGTGGAAAGATATGGACTTTCAGAGCAGCTGAGTGCAACCTAAAGTGCTACAAACATGATGCAATCCTTCCCTTTCCTATCCTACTTCTTGTAACATAGTGAAAATCATTTCTTTTGTTAACATAATTTCCATTTATATACATTTTTTGATCTGCTGATATATTCTCAACTGCACTGCATGTGCACTCATGTCACTTGTCAACATGATTTTTTGCCATTCTGTTTATTTGTTCTGAAAATGCTAAAGAGTTTTTCAGTGCTTGTGCACTTTTGTTATCTATCAAATAATTTGTATATAGATTTCTCTGATTTGCTAATATGTTTTGTACTCACATTTTGTCATTGTCTAATATGTTTTGTACTTGATGCATGTGCACCATATTTCCTTCATGTTCTATATCTATATATATGCTGTAATTGTAAAGTTAAATAATTGAGAAAAAATTTGTTGCTCATGGCAAGTCCAAATGACTCACCATCGCTGCCAAATTTTGCCCCCCACCCCCTCCCCCCCCAGTGGAGGGTTATGAAACGCTTATGTATTTAGTACAGCGATGGCGAGGCATGACAGAATCTCTGACCAGAGAGTTATTTATCGTTGCTAGTCTGCGCTTGACCGCGCGAGAGTTTAGTTGCATGTAGGGAGTTGGTAGTTGTAGTTCAGCTGCGAGTAGTAGTCAGTCGCAGTTGTGTGTGAGGAGTCGGCGGGCGTCGACATGGGGCTCTGGTGAAGATTCAGAACGAGGTATATTTTTAAATAAGGTAATGAAGCCGCATTGCGCTCATCTGATAATGTAATGTACCTTAACTGTAATTAATTTGATCAAGAATCGCCCCAATAATAATTTTTAAGCAATTTCTTAAGAAAACAATCATTTGAATTGAAAGAATGTTTCCCATGCATTTCCTTAAAGAAAAGTTTCACTTAAATTCAAAGTTGCCCAGGGCCTAAGATCGACATTTCGGTCTATTTGCGTTTTCATTGTCACTGAGATTTCATTATCATTGAATTGACTTACATTTTTGTGGGCAGCTTACACTTGGCTCAGATTGCTATTTATCATTTTATTGTCTTTGTCCATAATTTATTTTTATTGCTGGGAGGTTACACTTAGCTCGATGTCTATTCTCATTTAAAAATTAACTTTCATTTTTGCTAGAAAATTACACTTGGGTCTATTCCCATTAACATTTAAATCTTGCCATTTGAAATTTTGCGGGGAGGTTACAAACTTCTGAGGTCATCAGTCGCCTAGAACTTAGAACTAATTAAACCTAACTAACCTAAGGACATCACACACATACATGCCCGAGGCAGGATTCGAACCTGCGACCAGAGGGGTCGCTCGGCTCCAGACCATATTTTGTGTTTAGTAACAATTGTTTCTCAGTATATTCAATAGTATTTTGAAATTTACCATAAATACTACCTTAAATTAATTCAGTGTTTTTAGTAAAATCATTCATTAAGTATTTTAATTTGCAAATGAGAGGCTTAAGCAGCATTTGTGTTGCGACAATTTTCTGATCACACAATAATGAGCTAATAGCGGGCTTTAAGTAACAAAATGTGGCACCTATACATACAGTGTAACCTCGTTGGAATTCGAACACCAAATTCAACGGCAGTACTTTACACCAATACTACTTTCATCACCCTATGCAATATATCCAACAATCTTTGGATTGCGACAAAACATCCTTTGTTTTGCTATTCTGCTGCCAACTCGCAGTCAGTTGGTCGCCAGGCGTTTTAAATTATCGTCCTATGGTAGTAAACAACACGCCTTGGTCAGTGAAATGTTTAACATTTGCACAACAACCTCATAAAAGTTAATTGGGGCATATACTCCCATTATGCGCTTTAGTGTTGTCGCTCTCAAGTTATGCCCGATTATTAATGCGCGTGCTTCCACTACAGTGGCGTAAACAAGCGGAGAGCCTAGCATGTTGCCAGATTTCTAGTGTGGCTCAGAGAAGCTCGATGGGGAGCGCTTGCGCATACGATTAGCCGATTACATTGCATTAGCTGCGAACGGGATGTATCACGCTGGGATCTCTACTTCCAAACAATTCCACAACAAGAAACTTATCTGTTTACCCACCACGATGAAACTTACCTTCTTTTCATAAATGAACGATGAAAATATGTTTTGTGTTACACCAAGGAAACATTTACACTACTTCTCATGCACATTTATATTTGCGGTTTCAGATCTTTATTTAATGGCCGCACGCAGTTCATTAGATCTCATATTGCAGTAACAAAACTAAATTAGATCAAAGAAAGAAGACATGAAATTCTTATAAGAAAGTTTCAGGGGATTTGAACAGTTATTAATTCAAATAAAACTCCAGAATTAATACTTTAAGTTCTTGATTTAGAGGTAGTATTATTTGACGTACTGCCACAACGGGGATCAACACAATGAAGCTCACACTTCGGTATCTATCGCCACCAAGCTACTGAGTCTAGGTCACATTTCAAAAAGTACACGAATTTTACAGAGGGTATTAATGTTAAGTTAATAGTTTTATACTTTTTGTAAGTAACTAAAAAAGTTTCAAGTTAATTCGACGTGAGTATGCACGTGCGTTTACGCGCCAAAGCAACTATTCACCTTCGCATAAAAAATTTTCTCCATGTTTCTAAATCACAGTTCTACGAATCGGACAGTTATCCGACTTAGGATAGTTGAAAGAAAGCGAAAGAAGAGAATTAAAAAGGGTAGGCATGAGACTTTCCAGACATTATACATTCGAAAACGAGGATCGGAACAACTAAAGGGCTAACAGTTTGTGATAAAGGTGGAGTACAGAACGTGTGATTCCAAGTGATTAAATTTGTTGAAATTATTTATGAGCACACAGGAGCTGATGTGTCATCTGTAAATGGAAGACTGCTGCTTTTTACTGAATTACGGTGAGGAATGTGAACCATGGCACACCTAATTGTTCTGTGTCTTTCCTGTTTAACAAAGGACGGTACTCCTAAAATTATGCAGTATATTGAGCGTTGCGATTCAAGATGTCAAAATCGGCGACTGTGAGTAAATTTAAAATATTCATGTGCTAGTACGAATTTATTTGTATTTTTTAGAAATTCAAGCCAATTTGTCAACTAGTGGCGTCCATATTTAGTTTGGTTTATATTCGCGTAAGATAAAGAAAAACGCCAATACAAGTGAACGCAGAGAACGCATTATCAGCTGCAATCTACGTGCGTCGACGGATAGGGATACAAACAGTAACACGTGTACATAACAACAATCAAGGACCGAGATTTATTGCTGTTATGCAACAAAAACCAACATTATTTATTTAGAAGTAAACTCTTAGGAGAAATTAACTGGAGAGCTGATGTCGTTAACCATTTGTTGTCCTGTCAGCCTACGTTGCGTGTAACATTATCTTAATAATCACTATTTTAGATCTGTCTATCACAAATGAACTCGCCATACGTGTTTTACCTTTATTATTTGCAAGGAATGTTCAGTGTGCTGCATTGTATACATATTTGTAGTTAAATCATTTTCCTTTACATTTTCGACATTATATGCTGAGGTTATAAATAGTTCTGGCATTTTCTGCTCATCTGTTATGTAGTGATAGTATCAAGTTCTACTTACAAATTTCATAGACGCTAGTCTACAGGTGTTCTTTTTCCTGTTCTGCAGCTGTTCTGATTCTTGTCGTACAAAATTTCGTTTTGACAACACTAGGAAAGAAGCACTTTCAAAAAATGCTTTGTTTAATTTTTTATTTATTATTTTTCCTCTTTTGAAGCGGATGTTTGTTTCAGTATGATTAGGCTATTATGCAAACTTTTTTCTTGATTTTTGTTATTTTATTGGTTTTCCCCTTTCTAGTGTGTGTGTGTGTGTGTGTGTGTGTGTGTGTGTGTTTTAACTTGGTTGTATGAAAGGGATTTTTATTCATTTAATTACTTTTTCATTTCTTTTTTTTTAAGTTTAGCAGGGAGTTTTGTTGATGTGTGTCTCATCATTTATGACTTGTTTGTTCTCTGCTATGGCTTTCTGGATGTGATAGTGTCCCTACATTGATTGAGGACATTTTTCCTAACGATTTCCGTACATTGTTCTAAGTTGGTCGGATGATAGTTATGGTGTTTCAAGAGTTCTGAAAATGTGGAATAGTTTGTTTTATATTTCCTACATCTTATGTGCTCTTTGTACTATGTTTTAAAATTCCTGGATGCCATCACTAAATACACTGTATCACAGCTTTGACATTTAATTTTGTATATTCCTGAATTTGTTCGCCTTGATTTTTGATTGGCTTTCTTTTGGGAGAGTTTGCACAATTTTATGTGCTACATGGAGGCCCTACTTCTTTAATATTGTTTGCCACTCTGTGTGTTAATTCGTGTGGCGCGCACGCGCGCGCGCGTCTGTATGTGTGTGTGTGTGTGTGTGTGTGTGTGTGTGTGTGTGTGTGTGTGTGTGTTTGTTGGTTTCAGGCTTGTGTGTGTTTCCTTGCATTCTGCATATGTTGGATGTGTTCTTTTTGTTTTGTATTTGTATTTTAATTTTTTGATTGAGTCTGTGTATTAACGTGTGTTACACCCAGTGTTCATACTTTTTGCGTGACTGTATTCATTTCTTTTTCATGGGTTATCTTATTGCGTGGGTCCATGTTTATTGTATATGACGTATGTCTTGTGAATACAGGTTCTGGATGTGGGGATGACTGGATGTAGAATATATTATTGTATCTGTGACTTTGATTGTCTATAAATGTTAAGAACATGTTTGCCACTTTCGTTTTGCTATTGTTGTGTCAAGAAAATTTATTTGGTTTTCTTTTTAAGATGTAGACTTTGTCATCTGATGTGCTTCATATCTAAGTGAAGTTCATCTATCATGTCATTTGGCTCATCTACCACACAAATAATGTCTTCCACATATTGGTACCAATATATGATCTTGAATGTATCAACGGTAGCTCTCTTTCGAGGTATCTGCTTTTCTAAATGACTGTTAAAATTTTTGACTTAGGTTCCTGATATTGGGGATCCAATGGAAATAATTTTGTCCAGTAATCAGTTTGAGTGTACTTTTTTTCTGTTATAGCTTCTGTATTGAGACTGCTGTGGATATGACATTTTTTGTCTATGATCTCCGTTGTTTCACTGATAGAGACGGATGTGTACATGTTTTCTGTGTTGAATGAAATCAGTGATGCTGTGTGTGGTATCTCTGTGTTCTGTATCTGTTCTATTAGGTGGATTCTGTTTATCTCTGCCTTATCATTTTCTGTTCTATAATGTTTCGTGACTATTTTTTGGATGTGTTTGGTCATGTGGTATTTTGTGGTTTTGCTTTACTTTGTAACTGGTCTCATTGGTGTGTTATATTTGAGTACTTTAAGTTGGCTGCAGTGTGTCTATCACTGTTTATGGGTTCTTCTGTTTTACTTAGTGTGTCTGTTCATCAGTACTGCATGTTTGATGTTTTTAATTTTTTTTATGTTTGCTTAAAATAGTGCGTATGGGTCTGAAATCAGTATTTGTACAGTTTGGCTATTATGTACTCCATCGTTTTCGTGATTTATTGTTCTTTGTTCACGAGTACTGTTATAGTATCTTTGTCTAACTTAGTTGTTATAGTCTCTACATGTGTGTACTACTAATCTATACAGACAAGCCTAAAGTGATACTGCAGTGACAAAAATGGGTTAAAAAGGGTCTGAACTTGCCTGAAAAGAACATATAACTACCGATAATGTTAAGTTTGAGTAGATTTTCCAAGTATTCACTGTACTGCATAAGTTGCAGTTTATATCCCCCGTCTTACTGTGGCATTTGCAACTCACTTTCTGTATGGTAATAATTGTTTGAAACGACGGTCGACGTCCCTCCAGCTCATCTGGGTAGAAAATCTGTGTTTGTTTTCGCTTGATATCGCAGGGGAAATATCATCTCTCGGTCCTATTATCCTAAATGGTTGTGTTCTGAATGCTCTAATTGAACTTGTTCAGGCAGCGATCACAAGAAGCAAATCTCGAATGCCACATGGATGTCCATGGCGAGGTCTTAGCAAAGGAACCATTACAGAGTGTTAAACTGCGTATCAGTATCATATAGTTAACAAACGAATCTATATATTGTGTTAGGATTCATAGATGAATGCGAATCATTAATACAAGAGCATCACATAACTGGCCACAGACCTCAACAACCGATAAACTGCAGTGGAAAATAAATTACTACGCCAGAAACTGCGGTGATGTTTGCGCACTTTACTGTCACGCACGGTACGAATGTGTTCCAAAAACCCGCCCACAAAAATGCAATTTTTCAGGCGGTCATAACTTGGGGCCTATTGGTCACAAAGAGAAAAGGTTAAGTGTTTTGGATAACCCTTACTTTAGCGACCGTTTGTATACCCATCGGAGGAGCGAGGATACTGTTGCTATTCTACAGTGCAGGTTCAAAATGTAAACATTACACGCTTCCTCCAGTCTATGGAAATTGAGCAAATCAGCTGGTTCTTTAACATTATGTGTGGTTTATGGCGGAACTTACGCAGCTTGTATAAGCTTCATGGGTGGTTTCTGAGAAGATTCCAAAAAAAACATGATTTTTGGGTACGGATGGTAACAGTTGTGGGAATGGCCATTCCATAATACCTATTCATGGCAGATGAGTCGAAATTTTTAACATATATTCTGAAGACGATACTCTCTAGGAGTTTTGAAACTTATTTCGATATCATTATTCACTACCGAAATCCGGAGGTTCAATGTTACTGTACTTATACACATGCAATATGCACATAACATCTGGTCTGAAGCGTAAAAGTAATTTTCATTGACGTAGTGAACACATGGGAAGAATTCTAGAATCATTGGAAGAGAACCAAGGTCAGCGAACTTTGTTTTCAGTCCGCGTTTTTTCTCCGCTAAAATTTTATGATGCGTTGTCTTTGTATAACAAGCACTTCATACTTACGCAGACACGCCTAAAGTGGTTCCGCAGTGATAAAAAATAGTCACTGCTTGGATATCTCCACGACCCCTTTCAAAGGGTTAAATCTCCATCATCAGATGGTTTTCCATTTGTTAGTATGACATTTTTGTGTGTGTGTTTTGTTACGATTTTTTTGGAGGAGCTTAGAGCACTGTCTAGTGGAGAAACAAAACACTATTTCAGAACATGGTTTTTGGTTTATTCTGACGAAAAACCAAACGTGTAAGTCAAAGAGAGTACCTCCAGTGGTCACAGGTTCCTTTCACCGTCGTAACACATCACATGCATACTGTCATATTTTGTAAAAAAATATGGCGTCTGGAAACTATTAGGTGCAAGGATCGTATTGCAGAGGAGAGAACATTATCACAAAGTACAAAGAATATACATCATAACATCATTATTACAGAATAAATTTTAAACGATTTTGGAGACATTTGTTTTGAGGTGTCGAATACATGTGTTAGAATAAATATTTCAGTTGGTATATAAATCCGATGGTGGTGGTGGTTAGTGTTTAACGTCCCGTCGACAACTAGGTCATTAGAGACGGAGCGCAAGCTCGGGTTAGGGACGGATTGGGAAGGAAATCGGCCGTGCCCTTTGAAAGGAACCATCCCGGCATTTGCCTGAAACGATTTAGGGAACTCACGGAAAACCTAAATCAGGATGGCCGGAGACGGGATTGAACCGTCGTCCTTCCGAATGCGAGTCCAGTGTGCTAACCACTGCGCCACCTCGCTCGGTATATAAATCCGATTTTGACAAGTTAATATAGATTAAACTTCATACTCGTTTATACAATCAGGTGAAATGTTAAAAACTTTAAGTACAATAATCATGTTGGTTACAGTGGTAAAATTATACACAAATAACAATTTTGGTTGGGGTTCACAGAAAGAAATAAAGACTGGAGGCAGAGAGAGAGGAAGGGAAAGAGAAAGTGAGAGGGGGAGAGGGAGTGTAAAAAATGATTCTATGATAGCAAACTTTACAAAGCAAGGGGTCTTATGATTATAGGTGTTACACGTAATAACTGACTAAAGGGTGGGGTAATACATTGGTTAACGCTTTAAAATATGCAGGTGGATGTACAGTTTGTGCCAGTAGTTGATGTACATATAGTTTCAAGCTAACAAGGGGTACAAGCTTTTGGTGTGACGATATATTTGTAAATGAGCTAAATCTCTTGTACATTTGGGGGCTATCATGGCGACGTAACTACATATTTATGGTAAACATTAAGGTGTGTGTGTGTGTGTGTGTGTGTGTGTGTGTGTGTGTGTGTGTGTGTGTGTGGGTGGGTGGGTGGGTGGGTGGCTGGGAGGGTGGGTGGGTGTTCGCGCGCCTTGCAATTTTAATAATGTAGGCAGCTGCTAAAAACAGAGATGATACTATTGTAAATATTGTCATTTAAGATGGATTCAGGTTGCTTCGTTTGATGTTTGTATATTTGAAGTGTTTCAAGGAAGTCTTGTTTTTTGCCATTTGTTTGGATGTTTAGGGTGCTGATACTTGTGTTGTTAACATGGTGTTTTGTTCCGTGCAGGTGTGTGGCTATTGCTGATGTGTGGTATTTTTTGTTTTTTAGTACTGCCATGTGTTCTTTGAATCAAATCGCAAATGATCTACCTGTCGGGCCTATGTTCACAGTCACAGTCCAAACACCTGTGTGATGAAGTAGGTTTCGTGTGCTGATGTTGTAGGGTAACTTCTGTCGGATCTTGTTCTCTGTGGTAAAATATATGCTTATTCCTTTTTGTTTGAAGACATTGACAAACTGATATGAGATGTTACCTAGAAAGGGGATTCTATGGAATATGTTATTTTCTTTTTGTTTTTCATGTTGTGATTGCTTTGCCACTATTGAGTGTTTTAGGATGTCTACTATGGAGCTGTTATAACCATTTACAATAGCTGTTTGTTTTATTATTTCAGTTTCTTGTTCACATTTGTCTTCAGAGAGTGGTAGTTGGATAGCTCTATTGATCTTATACCGGAATGTTGCCATTTTGTGGGCTTTGTGGTGACAAGAGGAGTTGTGCATTGTAGTGTGTGTTGTGGTAGTGAATAAACAGTGACTGGTAACAGTAATTTTGTTTCATTTAATGTCAATAATGATAACGGTAAAACTTAACCCAAAATGTTCGCATTTAAAGATAAAACAGGCTAAAAAGGGTCTCAACATGCCTGGAAAGAACTTAAAAAAGAGCTAAATTGATCTAAAACCGGAAAAACAGCAACTTTAGTAAAAAAATTATAACCTTTTTACTCTTTTAAGATACGAATCGTAACTGGGCATTTTCGATGAATTGCGATTGATGAGCAGATTACCCATAAAAAAAATGTGATGCAAACGATTGTGTGTTAACCTTACATATGCGCACTTATTTGTTATTTGTGTGTCGAAGTATGTAGGAGTATATAAATAAACAGTCAAAATTTTACAGACCTCTAGAATACGTTGTATTTAAGCGGCACACACAGCTGTAGCGTGGAGAAGAAGGGAGCCAGTGGCAAAATGCTCCTGTTGGAGAACAAAAAGCGAATATGTTCCTCCTTAAAAGACTTTGACAGAAAAATGGGTAATCACCTGCCTCAGTCGTCATTTCGCCCTCCTCATCAAAAATGTTACCATGCGAGCATAATAACGTTTTTTGTGCTGAAGGAGAGGAACAGAGAGACAGGGATGGTGGAAAAGAGAGGAGGCTGGACCAGTGAGACAGAAAGAGAGCAGAGACAGTTGTGGAGGGAGAGAGAAAGCGGCAGTGAACGAGAAAGAGAGATGGATGAAGACAGTGGCAGAGGGAGTCAAACAGAGAGTCAGTGGTCAATGAGAGACAGTGGCAGTAAAAGAGAAAGAGAACTGGATGGAGACGGAAGCAGTGGAAGGAAAAGAGGGAGGAGAAAGTGGAAATGGAACATATTGATGAGAAGAGAGAATACACAGACTTAGAGGATCTGTGCCTCCCAGAATGGCAAACTTTAACACGTAGGTGAAGGGGAGGGATTATTCTGGACCGAAATTTTAATCAAGTAGATGTATGGGAATAATTAAGTTGAACCCCTCCAGAATTTCTGAGCTGTCGAAGTATGGTGAAGATAGTGGCTGTGGGAAAGAATGACAAAAGAGAGAGGAGACAGTGGCAGTGCGACATTCTGTAAATCAATGGGAGAAATAGGCGACAGTGGGAGAGAGATACCAATAAACATTTGCAGTGAGAGTAAGTTGCTGACCATGAAAGCTTGACTGTAAAATGAGACGGGACAAAAGTATTTAGGTTATTCTCTGCTAGGGCGAATATGATCGCGTAGCAAAATTTTTGGTGAGGAATGTGCAATGAAGATTGAGACAAATGGTTCCCGATTTTTCTGTCACAGTATTTTAAAGAGAAACATATTCACCATTTCTTGTGCTCAGACAGGAACACTTTTCCGTTGGTAAGGAAATATACCCGACTGTCTTTCTTCCTCTTGCCAACCAACTAACAGAGATGAAGATTTTTTCTGTACAACAACACAAAAGCACATGGAGGACGTTGGGGACGCACACACGTATCTTAATGATCGTCCGTCTTACTCAACATGAGTTACCATGATGTGCATGATACCTGCGTTTAGAAGTTGCCGATTGTACTTTACAGGCAAGTCCTTAATTGCAAATGTATCAACCGATACGTGACACTGAGTCGCCAAATGTCATAGGAAGGCAATGGATGTGATGTTAACAGCGAATCGCTCATCAGCTGCTCTGAACCTCTGACCCCCCCTGCCAATTTTTGAGTCGTCAGTCAACTGGCTGGTTATGCAGCGGCCACGAATTGCTCTCATGTGCCGACCTCTTCATCCCACAGTAGCACTTGTAACCTACGTTCTCAGTTATTTGTCGGTTGTATTCCATACTCTGTGCTCCCTCACTTTGTTTTCTCTCTACAGTTCCCTCTAGTGCGAAGGAAGTTGTTCCCTGATGTCTTAACACACGCCCTATCATCCTGTCCCTTCTTGAGAGTGTTAAGCACATGGAGGACGTTGGGGACGCACACACGTATCTTAATGATCGTCCGTCTTACTCAACATGAGTTACCATGATGTGCATGATACCTGCGTTTAGAAGTTGCCGATTGTACTTTACAGGCAAGTCCTTAATCGTAAATGTATCAACCGATACGTGACACTGAGTCGCCAAATGTCATAGGAAGGCAATGGATGTGATGTTAACAGCGAATCGCTCATCAGCTGCTCTGAACCTCTGACCCCCCCTGCCAATTTTTGAGTCGTCAGTCAACTGGCTGGTTATGCAGCGGCCACGAATTGCTCTCATGTGCCGACCTCTTCATCCCACAGTAGCACTTGTAACCTACGTTCTCAGTTATTTGTCGGTTGTATTCCATACTCTGTGCTCCCTCACTTTTTTTTCTCTCTACAGTTCCCTCTAGTGCGAAGGAAGTTGTTCCCTGATGTCTTAACACACGCCCTATCATCCTGTCCCTTCTTGAGAGTGTTTTCCTTACGTATCTCTCTTCGCCGATTATGCGAAGGACCTCCTCATTTCTTATGTTATCAGTCCACCTAACTTTTCTAAATCCCTCTACAGCATCACAACTCAAACGCTTCTGTTCTCTTCTGATCCACTTTTCCTACTACCATACAGTTCTGCGCTCCGAATGCACATTCTCAGCAATCTCTTCCTGAAATTAACGACTATGTTTCATACCTTTTATTGGGCGGGAGTGCCCTCTATGGTTGTGCTAGTCAGCTTTTTATGTTCTCCTTCATTCGTTCGTCATGAGTTATTTTGCTTTCAAGGTAACAGGATTCCTTAAGCTCATATTGTTCGTGGTCACCGATTTTGACGTGAATTCGTTTCCGTTACTTCTTATTACTTTTGCCTTTTTCGGGTTTCTCTCAATCCATATTCTGTATTCATTAGACTGTTCATTCCATTTAGCAGGTCCTGTCATTCTTTTTACCTTCGCCAACGATACCAATGCCATCAGCGAATCTTATCATTGATATCCTTTCAACCTGGATTTTAATCCCCCTGTTGAACCTTCACTGATTTCCTTTGTCTTCGATGTATATATGGAACAGTATAGGCGAAAGACAGACACCCTTTTTAATTTAAGCATTTCGTCCGTGATCTTCCAATTTTATTTTTGTCTTTGTTCTTTGAACACATTGTATATTATCTGTCTTTCCCTATAGCTTACTCCTATTTTCCTCAGAATTTCGAACACCTTGCACCATTTTAAATTCTCGAACTCTTTTCCTAGGTCGATAAATTCCATGAACATGTCTTGCTTCCATTATCGGGTGAAAAGTCGGAACTGCCCTTC
Source organism: Schistocerca serialis cubense (assembly GCF_023864345.2). NCBI lineage: Eukaryota > Metazoa > Arthropoda > Insecta > Orthoptera > Acrididae > Schistocerca > Schistocerca serialis. Next base: position 284,679,334 of record NC_064643.1, on the reverse strand, counting down.
CTAAAGAGAAAATGATCGTCATCTAACAGATCCTCAATTTTCTTTTACAGTCTTCTGTATATTATTCTTGTCTGCTGCTAATACAGTGTGATAATTCTCACACTTATCTGTCCTGAAGTGTATGTGGTGCTTTTGTCTTCGAATAGTCTTGGCGGTAACGACTTCCTGACATTCCAGCGATCTGACTTACGGCAGGGATTCGATCGCTGCAGATGTATCTGCAGAAGTGACGAGACTTCCATTTGACAAACAGCTATGGTCGTCCGGTACGGCGGTTCGTGCGTGAATCATCATTGTCTACGATATTGAAGACCTAACCTAGAGACTGTTACCCTGAAAATCTGAGTTCTTGTTAAGTCCTGACGTGCTATGATCCATGCATCTTGCACCGACCTCTCTTTCAGATTCGGTTAACTCGCGATATGCGTGCCAAGGTCATTACAACTATACCTATAACACACTGCCCAGATGATTATCATGTCTGCACTCGCACGATAAGCTACACTTAGTCGCAACATTCTGGCGTCATACACGGCATGTTTCCAAGTGGGACTACCCTTCCTGCAACTTTTGGCCAGTCAGTTTATTATTTCACACCATTGAATTTTGGCATTGTCCGGTGATATTCAACGCCTGACAATAAAAAGTTAAGCTGTCAGGAAATGAAGAGGAAACAAAATGAAATTTCGTGAGTAAAATGGAATGTGATGCTATTTCATTGCTTATAAAATAGTTAAGTTTATAAAGAACTAGGTAGTATGAGTCCACTTACCAGTATGGCATTGTACTATCTCTTGCCTGGATGCATTCACTGATTCGGTCACAGATGGTATCATTCAAATGGTTCAAATGGCTCTACGCACTATGGGACTTAACATCTGCGGTCATCAGTCCCCCAGACATAGAACTACTTAAACATAACTAACCTAAGGACATCACACACATCCATGCCCGAGGCAGGATTCGAACCTGCGACCGTAGCATCAGCGCGGTTTGGACTGAAGCGCCTAGAACCTCTCGTCCACAACGGCCGGCGATGGTAATGACCTCTCCTGAGGTAAGCTAGCCTACAACTGTTGTAACTGGTTCTTGATATCATGGATACTGACACTCGGGTGGAGGTGGTCTGAGATTTTCCCATACATGTCCTATCGGAGGCAGATCTGGGGAACATGCGGGCCATGGGAGTACTTCAGAACCGAGCAGAAAGTTTGTAGAGACACGTGTCATGTGCGGACGAGTATTCAGCTGTTGAAAAATGACACCACAATAATACCACCTAAGAGGTAAGACATGAAGACGCAGGATGCCCCTGAGGTATCGTAGTACAGCCAGAGTTCCCTCAAGCCTGAAGCCCCCACGCCATCACACCAGGAGTAATGTCGCTGTGCCTCTCCAAAGCATTAGAAGGATGGGGCGTCCCCCAGGTCGCCGCTATATTCTCCGACGATTGTCATCTAGAATAGGGTAGAGCCGCGATTCATCGCTGAAGACACGCGACGCCACTCAGTACCAGTCCAGGCACAGCAGTTCGTGTCGTGGTTTTGACGACTGCCTATGCATTGGCCCATAATGCCTTCGTCCGGCTTGTGCCAGACTCCAACCACCCGTGCGAGATGACACACAATATTGCAAGGGCGTCAATTATCTATTCTCAGATGGCAAACAAAGATGTGAAGGTGCTTGGTGCACGATATGGTGCTCGTCCCTTGTGGTAGTCGGTCGGAACCTCTACGAAATGAATGCACCTGCCCCCCCCCCCCTCCCCCGCCCACCTCCTCATACTGCCACTGCCACGCAGTCTGACAATGGACCACTGTCACATCCGAAAGCCTCACCAATGTCGATATTGCACTTTTCGACCAGGCCGCCAAATGAAGAGCTACAATGAAGCCCCTTCCAAACTCTGTCAGATGGCGATAGCGCTGTCTCAGACGAGTCTGCGGCACCTCTGTGTTGCCCGTAGGGGTCACTCACCATCTGAAGCTGTTCACGCTCTTTATACACCCTACCAGGTCTGCGAACCACACTTAATAAGGTCAACACTAATTTACTCTGTTGGCCGTTACCTGTTACACAAGATTTCAACTCTAATCATTTACACTACTGGCCATTAAAATTGCTACACCACCACAAGATGACGTCCTACAGACACGAATTTTAGCCGACAGGAAGAAGATGCTGTTACGTGCAAATGATTAGCTTTTCAGAGCATGCACACAAGGTTGGCGTCAATGGCGACACCTACAACGTGCTGTCATGCGGAAAGTTTCCAACCGATTTCTCATACGCAAACAGCAGTTGACCGGCGTTGCCTGGTGAAACGTTGTTGTGATGCCTCATGTAAGGAGGAGAAATGCGTACCATCACGTTTCCGACTTTGATAAAGGTCGGATTGTAGCCTATCGCGATTGCGGTTTATCGTATCGCGACATTGCTGCTCGCGTTGGGCGAGATCCAGTGACTTAGCAGAATATGGAATCGGTGGGTTCAGGAGGGTAACACAGGACGCCGTGCTGGATGCCAATGGTCTCGTACCACTAGCAGTCGAGATGACAGGCATCTTATCCGCATGGCTGTAACGGATAGTGCAGTCACGTCTCGATCCCTGAGTCAACAGAAGGGGACGTTTGCAAGACGACAACCATCTGCACGAACAGTTCGACGACGTTTGCAGCAGCATGAACTATCAGCTCGGAGACCATGGCTGCGGCTACCCTTGACGCTGCATCACAGACAGGAGCGCCTGCTATGGTGTACTCAACGACGAACCTGGGTGCACGAATGGCAAAACGTCATTTTTTCGGATGAATCCAGGTTCTGTTTACAGCATCATGATGGTCGCATCCGAGTTTGGCGACATCGCGGTGAACGCACAATGGAAGCGTGTATTCGTCATCTCCGTACTGGCGTATCACCCGGCGTGATGGTATGGGGTGCCATTTGTTTCTCTGTCACCTTGAACACTGGACGTTACATTTCAGAAGTGTTACAACCCGTGGCTCTACCCTTCATTCGATCCTGCGAAACTCTACATTTCAGCAGCGTAATGCACGACCGCATCTTGCAGGTCCTGTACGGGCCTTTCTGGATACAGAAAATGTTCGACTGCTGCCCTGGCCAGCACATTCTCCAGATCTCTCACCAATTGAAAATATCTGTTCAATGGTGGAAGAGCAACTAGCTCATCACAATACACCAGTCACTACTCTTGATGAACTGTGGTATTGTGTTGAAGCTGCATGGGCAGCTGTACCTGTACACGCCATCCAAGCTCTATTTGACTCAATGCCCAGGCGTATCAAGGCCGTTATTACGGCCAGTGGTAGTTGTTCTGGGTACTGATTTCTCAGGATCTATGCATGTAAACTGCGTGAAAATGTAATCATATGTCAGTTCTAGTAAAATATATTTGTTCAATGAATACCCGTTTATTATGTGCATTTCTTCTTGGTGTAGCAATTTTAATGGCCAGAAGTGTACATACCCACCGATGATGTGTACCTGTGCGAAGGTACGCAACCAGCTCTTCTGTGTGCTTCACAAATCTTGTCAGGCAGCATGCGAAGGTCTTTGTCGTAAGGCGTACGGCTGTCATATGACTAAGGATGAGGGAAGAAATGAATGAGGATTACAGTTCAATACCCCGTCGAGGGCAAGGTCAACAGATACTGTGTACAAGCTCTGAATGCAAAGGAAGAACATGGACATATCCTTTTAAAAGAAACCAACACGCCACTTGCGTAAATAAGGAAAGCCAAGAGAAACCAAACCCGGATGGCTGGATGCGGATTTCAACCACGTCCGTTCTGCAGATTACTAAAAAAGTTGTAATTGCAAAACTTACAAATACAGATAAATGTGCTTTTCTGCAATCCTCCTGCCTCCTACTGCACATCACAGGTAGAAAGCGTCTTTCTTACTAATTTTATTTGGACGTTACAAAAACCAACAACAGCGCTGAGGTGTCGTTTATACGCTTCAGTCATCCACTTTCACTTGAATAACCGTGTATTCACGATCTCTGATATAGTTAATGGGCAGCAGTATGGACCCGAAGCAAGTAAGGAGAATGTTTCAGAAATGACGTTTGCCGAAATTTTAGAGCCCTTGCGGCATTACTGGTGATGACATCCAGTTTCGAACGGACTGAAACCAGAATGGGAATCATCAGCATCGGATTTAAGTTGCCCCCCCTCCCCCCCTTTACTTATCTTCATAAAATTTGCCAAAGGAACACATTTAAGAGAAGATGCAGTCTCACTGCTTTCGCAGTACTCAAACCAAATGGCTCTGATCACTATGAGACTTAACGTCTGACGTCATCAAAAATGTTCAAATGTGTGTGAAATCTTATGGGACTTAACTGCTAAGGTCATCAGTCCCTAAGCTTACACACTACTTAACCAAAACTATCCTAAGGACAAACACACACACTCATGCCCGAGGGTGGACACGAACCTCCGCCGGGACCAGCCGCAGAGTCCATGACTGCAGCGCCTGAGACCGCTCGGCTAATCCTACGCGCCTGAGGTCATCAGTCCCCTATAACTCAGAAGTACTTAAACCTAAGTAAGGGCCGGCCGCGGTGGTCTCGCGGTTCTAGGCGCGCAGTCAGGAACCGTGCGACTGCTGCGGTCGCAGGTTCGAATCCTGCCTCGGGCATGGATGTGTGTGCTGTCCTTAGGTTAGTTAGGTTTAAGTAGTTCTAAGTTCTAGGGGACTGATGACCACAGCAGTTGAGTCCCATAGTGCTCAGAGCCATTTTGAGCCCTAAGTAACGTAAGTACATCAGAAACATCCATGCCCGAGGCAGGATTCGAACCTGCGACGGTAGCGGTCGCACGGTTTCAGACTGAAGCGCCTAGAACCGCTCGACCAACACAGTACTCAGCACAAAGCAATTTCCTAAAGCGGCCATTTCAGTTCTTTATGACTTCACGTTTATTTCGTAACTCGGCACTATCAATAATGTTAATATTCGATGTAGGAAGTGTTGAGGCGCTGGAATTTATTTCATTACGTAAACCCTGTTCGCTCCGGACATTTGTCAGTTTGCAGTTCCACCCAATATCATAAGGCAGTGTTTTGTCAGCTGAAGCTGCCTTTCGACCTAGCCACGCGAGAGACAGCTGTAAATATTATTGCTGGCAATATTATGACAGACTTTTCTCGTCGGACGCGATGATGGTAGCCAAGAAAAATACTTTTAGACATCGAACGTCATGTTAGCTTATGTTCTGTTTATCAAGGCGTATCATACGTTATACAACCGTTATGTTATCGTTTCGTCCAGTGAAGGCAACGATACTGGCGAACAGTGCATTTATTATTTAGGTGAGCGTTAACACATTGCGATTAGATATTTCAGTTCGTTTATGTGTTGACAGATGCGAAAATTACCGAACTATCAGTTTAATAAGTACGGCTGCAAACTACTAACACGAATTCTTTACAGACGAATGGAAAAACTGGTAGAAGCTGACCTCGGGGAAGATAAGTTTGGATTCCGTAGAAATATTGGAACACGTGAGGCAATACTGACCCTACGACTTATCTTAGAAAGTAGATTAAGGAAAGGCAAACCTACGTTTCTAGTACTTGTAGACTTAGAGAAAGTTTTTGAATGTTGACTGGAATAATCTCTTTCAAATTCTGAAGGCGGCAGGGGTAAAATACAGGGAGCGAAAGGCTATTTACAATTTGTACAGAAACCAGATGGCAGTTATAAGAGTCGAGGGACATGAAAGGGGAGCAGTGGTTGGGAAGGGAGTGAGACAGGGTTGTAGCCTCTCCCCGATGTTCCGATGTTATTAAATCTGTGTATTGAGCAAGCTGTAAAGGAAGCAAAAGAAAAATTCGGTGTAGGTATTAAAATCCACGGAGAAGAAATAAAAATTTTGAGGTTCGCCGACGACATTGTAATTCTGTCAGAGACAGCAAAGGACCTGGAAGAGCAGTTGAATGGAATGGACAATGTCTTGAAAGGAGGATATAAGATGAACGTCAACAAAAGCAAAATGCAATGTAGTCGCACTAGATCACGTTATGCTGAGGGAATTGGATTAGGAAATGAGGCATTTAAAGTAGTAGATGAGATTTGGTATTTGGGGAAAATAACTGATGGTAGTCGAAGTGGAGAGGATATAAAATGTAGACTGGCTATGGCAAGGAAAGCGTTTCTGAAGAGAAATTTGTCAATATCGAGTATAGATTTAAGTGTCAGGAAGTCGTTTCTGAAAGTTTTTGTATGGAGTGTAGCCATGTATGGAATGAAATATGTACGATAAATAATTTGGACAAGAAGAGAATAGAAGCTTTCGAAATGTGGTGCTACAGAAGAATGCTGGAGATTAGATGGGTAGGTCACATAACAAATGAGGAGTTATTGAATAGGATTGGGGAGAAGAGGAATTTGTGGCACAACCTGACTAGAGGAAGATATCGGTTGGTAGGACATGTTCTGAGGCATCAAGGGATCACCAATGTAGTATTGGAGGGCAGCGTGGAGGGTAAAAATCGTAGAGAGAGACCAAGAGATGAATACACTAAGAAGATTCAGAAGGATGTAGGTTGCAGTGGGTACTGGGAGATCAAGCTTGCACAGGATAGAGTAGCATGGAGAGCTGCATCAAACTAGTCTTAGGACTGAAGAACACAACAACAACATGTTGCATTATTAATATATTGGTGAGTAAAACTTAAGGACGGAAGAAACTTTCGCGTGATTTGTGACTGCCAAATAACGTAATTCGGTGAAACTTGGGGCACACATACAAAGAACTGCTATTCATAGTATTCGTACAGAAGGTTACTGAGAGAAATACGTAATGAAACGAACAGAAATAACAATTTCGACAGTAATCATATTGAAGTCACGGCGTTTCATTAGAAAAGGCAGGACATGTTCCTTAATAACTTGTGTGATCAGACGGGCGGCTGTGGATGCTGTGCAACTTGCTGGCATGCAGGCCACAAGGTAGTTGTCGCTGCTGGATGGTCGTTGTTACATGTGGACATACTGCATCATGTCTCTAAGTTGATTTAAGTAGGGCGAACGGGGAGGCCAGTCCTTTCGCCGAATATCCTCTCGTTCCAGTAGCGCCTTCACCTCCGCTCTTCGATGCTACCGAGTATTACCACCCATGAACATGAAGTCAGGCTCAAATGCACCTGTGTAAAAAGGCACATGGGAAGGAGTACAGCTCTACTATAATGACCATCGCTGAGTATCGTGTTCAGAGTTTTGGATATCAGCATGCCCATGCAACAGTACATCTCGCCACACAACAATACCTGCAGCACCAGATAGATCATACTTGACAGTGTTCCTGAGTGCTTTACGTGTCACCACCTCTCGCCATACGTGGGTACGTAAAGCATTTTCAAACATGATAGTTTTGGTGGTCCATGTGTTGTGGTGTGGGGATGCATAATGCTGCATGGGTGTATTGATCTCCAAAACACTGAAGATGTACATTCACCGGTCAGCTTTAATATGATACTGTACTCCTTTGTCATGTGCCTCTTTACAGAGGTGCATTCGGTCCTGAGTTCAGCTTTATGCATGACAATCCGCATCCGCGTCGAATAGCGAAGGTAGAAGAGCTCGTGGAACGGGAGAATATTCAGAAAAAGGACTGACGTTCCCGAGACTTAAATCCCATCGAGCACGTACCGGATGCGTTGGAGAGGCGTACTGTAGCATTTCCACATGTCCCAACGACCGTCCAGCATTTATCAGCCTCGCTGGTAGAGGAATGGAACGTCATACCACAAGAACTCCTTAGCAACCTTGGGGCCAACATGGGAGCAAGTTGCATAGCACCCATTTGACGTCCGTGGTGATCACACACACTGTAACACTTTGCCGTCAGGCGACACCACAGTGGTGTCGTGCGCGAAATAGCGGTCAATGGCCGGCGACACCACAATGGTGTAGTGAGCATAGTATCGCGCAGCACTTTAGTATCTTTTTCATTCTGTTTAGGTACACAATAAGCTACACATGTCAACAAGTTTTTTGTTTTTATAAGTACTAGTACACTTTTATCATGTCAGACGAAAGAAACGATACGATTATATACGATGAATGCGCGGACGTCTTGTCTGACGTTCCGGACGACTTGGCCGATTGGGAAGAAGACATTGGATATCAAAAAAATGAAAGTGAAGCAGAATCGTCGGAAGATAGTGAAATACGTCCAAGAAGAATCTAGCGAACGTTACAGTTGCCAACTGATTCGCATGACTCAGACGAAGAAGACGGACTATGATTTACTGAGGACCAATAATAAATTTGAAGGATCTCCGGGTCCACACATATTTCCCAAAGATACACAGAGTGTCGTGGATATCGTAGAATTACATATTTGGAACGATCTATTTGATTATATTAGGAACGAAACCAACAAGTATTACAGTTAAAATTGCAACAGAAGGAAACTGGATAAAAATGCCAAATTTGTCGACGTTACGGGACCCGAACTTAGGAAATGGTTTGAGCATGCTATCCTTACGGGAATTGTAAAAAAAAAAGCAAGGATCGATGATTACTGGTCAACGAATCCGTTGATAGACACATCGATATTTCGTCAGACGATGTCCCGCAACCGATTCAGGCAAATATTATCATTTTTACATTTTTCCGATAACAATGCCGACTGGCGTTTCAAAGTGCAATTAGTAATTGATTATTTTTCCAAAAAGTTTAAAGAAATGTTTACTCTAAGTCAAAACGTTTCAGTTGATGAAGTAATGATACCGTTTTACAAACCCTTGTCATACTCCGCTAAAATTACTTATTGCTAGCTCGGTTGTGATATTCCCAAAGGAACACGGTTCCTCAATAGACAACTATCCAGCTCTCTGGGATACTGGAGATAGCCCTGGACACTTTTGCCTTCAGAAACCTGAGGTCTTGCTTAACCTCCGATATGCTACGATCCATGTCTACTGCACCGACTATCATCGAACGTGCTGCCTCGTTGACTAAACACCTGCCTACAACAGGCTACTGAGATACGGTATCTACATTCGCTGTAAATGCTACGTAAACTCGCAACATTTGGATTGCATACATGGCGCATCTTGCTTCCCGTGACTTTTGGAAACCCAGTTTATTATGAACATTGAATCACGAGCTGGGAACCGAGCGAGGTGGCGCAGTGGTTAGACACGGGACTCGCATTCGGGAGGACGACGGTTCAATCCCGCGTCCGGCCATCCTGACTTAGGTTTTCCGTGATTTCCCTAAATCACTCCAGGCAAATGCCGGGATGGTTCCTCTGAAAGGGCACGGTCGACTTCCTTCCCCATCCTTCCCAAATCCGATGAGACCGATGACCTCGCTGTTTGGTCTCCTTCCCCAAACAACACAACCCCCCCCCCCCCCCCCCCCCAACGAGCTGGGATACAGTAAGTCTAAGTTAAGCCTGTCGAAATTGTGAATTCTTTTGAGGTAATTCTTCAGTTGGCGAAAGAAATAATGGTCGGTCGAAAGGTCACAAACATTTCGTAGCTGTAGAGAAGCTACTACTGACGCTGTTAAAAGCTGTAGTGATGCTGCTTCCACAGTCTGTTACGATGGTGCTAATGGCGCAAATTTTTTCTTGTTTCTAAACAATTTTTTAAATTTTATTTCACGTCTTGGGGCGCTGAGGGTCCCATTCAGGGTGGGAATTCTTAAGATTGAATTTATTTCCTTGTTGAGATAGCTATGTAAATACTTTTGAATATTTTTTTTGACAGGTAACGTCAATTTTTGCGCCGTTAACATTATTGCAAGTCTGGAGAATAGGTCCAAGAAAATTTCATTCGCAGGAGAGCTTCTGTTAAGTTTGGAAGTTAGGAGACGAGGTACTGGTAGAAGTGAAGCTGTGAGGACGTGGCGTGAGTCGTGCTGGGGTAGTTCAGTTGGTAGAGCACTTGCCCGCGAAAGGCAAAGGCCCCGAGTTCGAGTCTCGGTCCGGCACACAGTTTTAATCTGCCAGGAAGTTTCATATCAGCGCACACTCCGCTGCAGAGTGAAAATCTCATTCTGGATATTTTAAGTATGTTCGACGATGGCAAGCTGATCCCTTTTGTATTTTTTGACGATGCAACTTTTCTTATATTAGAACATCTTTTAAATAGGTATGCATCATCATATTTTAACGGCATGTATTCTACAGGTACGAAAGTACGAGGAGCATTCAGTAAGTAACGCAACATTTTTCTTCTCAAAACAGATTGGATTTATTCACGACTCCAGTACAACACATTATTCGCCACACTTCTCGCTGCAAAACTCTGTTTTTCAACATAATCTCCGTTCACTGACGCGGCCCTACTCCACCTTACTGGGAGGACCTGTATACCCACACGGTTCTATTCTACTGGTCGAGGTCCGAGCCATCTTCTTGGTGCATCAATAACCTCCACGCCATTCGCGTAATGCTTGTCGCGGAGTGCATCCTTCATTGGGCCATACAGCTGGAAGGTGCGAGATCCGTAGCGTGGATTACGAAGAACGGTGCAATGAAGTTTTGTGAGCTCCTCTCAGTGCGCAGACTCGTGTGAGGTCTTGCATTGTCAGGTAGAAGGTGAAGTTCGTTTGCATTTCTGTGACGACGAACACGCTGAGCCGTTTCTTCTACTTCAAAGCTGTGCGCGACCGGTCGGCGCGCGGGAGAAAGGACAGGTCTGCGCGACCTTGTTGTGATGATGACATACGCCGCGCCCAACGACTCACCGTGCTTTTACTCACTGCCACATCCCCGTATACATTCCGAAAGCACCTGTGAATATCTGAGATTCCCTGGTTTTCCACAGAAAGAAACTTAATGACAGCTCTCTGCTTGAAAGCACTTCCATTACAGAAGCCATTTTGAAGGCAACGTTTAGCGTCGCCACCTATTGGAACTAGAGGAGCTAAAATGGGAATATTCCACGATGTTGAGCTGGTGTGCTGCTGGCGCCAGTCTCCATCGATTGTCATTCCGATCGTGGTGAGTCGATTTTCGATTCCTGCGCATCTTTGGCGGATGGCTCTGCAGGGCCTTGCGTTTGGGTATCAGCTGTGTGAGCGATAGTAACGTGTGGTGCTGGTGAGTGACTGAATCGGTACGACGAACGACCGTGGGCAGCTGCTGCGGCGTGTTTCGCCGTTTGAATGCAGATCCACTGCCGATGGTTATTGGGGTTTCCTGGAGATTTGAAGGACAGATTTCCTTCGCGTCTGTTACATGTTACTCAAAGTGAGCGAATTGGAGTCGTCTAATTGTTTCTTTGAGGGTTCTGTTCACGTTAATTGAATATCCGAGTGCACTGAAAACTATCTTGGTTGTTTCAGTTATTTGTCACCGTACTTGGTCTGGGCGCCTGATATGTTGATGATATTTAAGGAGGTGCTAGCTACGCAAAACAGACAGACATAAAGCCGTGCTTAATGCGTAGCTAGAGGTCATGCTGAATAGTACATAAGTCTATGCCTGATGTTCAATAGGGACCGAAATAACTTTCCTATTTCCTGTTCCTATGTTATTATTTTATTTCTTTGTTCTAGACAATTGGCTAATCAGATTTTAAGAGCCGTTACTGGGCAAGTTACCTAGGTTAGTCCGGCTTGGTTTCATTGGTGCCATCTATAATTGAAGGTTTATTTATAACCAGCTGAGCAGATAGGTTTGTCTATCTGGTGCGCCAGAATGTTGTCTGCCGCTGATGTGTTTATGTTTCAGATAATTGGCTGTGGTCGACGTGAGTAAACTCCGATTGGGGTATCACGGTGGGAGAGGGAAATTTAAGGGCCTGGATCGGTGTGTGTAGTTACGTTGTTAGTGTTCTGCAATTCCTTCATTCCGGTGGAGCGTTGTGGTTTTCTGGAAGCTTAATTGTAGCCCAATGTTGAGTATAGTTTCCATTTTACCTTCTCGTCCGTGAATCTCCTCTATGTGGTAGCATCTTTCTGTCTGCTCACGTCCATCAGTAATCTTCAAAGTAAAAATTGTAACGGCTCCATGTTAAGGCTATTTAATATTCTATTATTATATTCTGGCCATGAAATGTATGTGAGCCTCGTACCTGTGAGTAATACCAAAGAGGAGCTTAGTCGAGTGCATTAATCTGATAGTACCTTTAATTTGTTACAATTGCTTAAAATCAGTCCATGGAAGCAGTTTTAGAATTTGATATGGATGCCAATTCCTATGTTAAGTCATGAAGCTTTAAGTTATGTCAGTTAAATTGCTTGAGTAAATTTTGAAAGATCTGGGTCTGTCACATTTAAATGCATAATGTTCCAATCTGCGTACTGCTGCCGGTTCTGTAGACCAGGTGCCTTTTAATATAATCGTGTTTCTCTTGGTGTGTTTGTAATAAAGAAGTGTTTGGCAACTACAAATTGATTATGTGTTTAATTTCGATGTGTCGAAAGGAATGATGCATCAGATGTCCCACAACAAATTCCACATATTTTAACCGAAACTGGACGAGAAAGAAATGTGTTGTATTACTTATTGCAGGCCCCTCCCAATAGTGTTCACAGTGATATATTTTATTGTTTTTATATGCAGTGCCCATTAGTTGTATTTGGTGTGCCCTTTTTTTTGCAGATCGAAATTTTCTGATCACAGACTGGAATGAGAGAAACACTCCTGGATCACTGTTTTGCACCTACTTCCAAGTCGAGCGCCAGGAATACGTTGTATTAAGGAAACCGCGTAACGCCTATGTCTTACAAAAAATGAGTAGGTGAGATATAAGGCCGTGTATATTAACTACGGGTCTTCTTCAGTGAGGCTTTCAAACTAATTTGACGTCGTTTGTTGCAGCTGCTATAATACATAAGTGGGTACCATAGCTTAAATTGAAAGGGGTTTCTTTTTATACTTAATCGTTTGAAGTATTGAAGGTCGACGATGTAACTTAGAGAAGACTGCATCAAAGGGGGACTGTACACAAAATACGATAAAAAGGCTCACTTCGTGCTTGTGATGTGTTTGCTCTCAACGCTGCCAGCGGCGCCAAGGAAAACCACATTAAAGAGTAAGACACTTTACAGCCGGTTTTCTGTTTATACAAAATCGCAAAGCCAACGGAGTAAACTTTTAAATCAGAGACCAACTTGTTATTGCTGAACACCTTCTTTGCGTAACGATAATCTGAAACCTAATGTTTGAAGCTGTGTATTAACTGTGCACTGACTTGCTTACAAAAAATTGTACGTGTAATGTCTTGAACAGGAAGGCCAATCCAGGAAACAGATGACCCACTGTCGTGAAAGCAGACACGTAACTCAGAAATTCACTAAAATATCTCCGACAAATCCTCAACCGTAAAGTAACATGCAAGCCGGTCTAGGAAACCGGCACTTACGACCCATAAAAACAAAGGACTACCATCGACTAAAAATACTAACTGGCAAAACATGGGATAAAATCCATGTACCTAGTTCCACACTTACACAGCCTTGATTCGACCCATCCTATCTCATACCATTGAGGTTCGGATTTACGCCCATACTAAAATGCTACCACCCCCTTCAAGTCCTAAAGCACCTATCTCTCCATATCGCTATCCGTATTCTTCTACACCACCCTGCTCCACTAGAAACCTGTATCAGCTTAATTTCTCCACTCACCTCTCGCAAACTGAAGACCTTCGGGTTTCACATACTTCCCACAAAGTCGACACCAATCACAGTTTCATTTCATTATCATATTACACAGGCCAACGATGGAAAAACTTTTTTGCTGAAAATATCTTATTCTTATGTTTTTTAGGGTGGGAAATCCAAATATGATACTTAAAAATCTGTATCACCTACCATTCCTCATATTTTACAGTTAAATTTTATAAATTAAGGGATTTTTAAAGAATTTAACAGCTTTTATATAGTTAAAATAATTTAAAAAGGAGATGTAATGAATGTAGATGACATTGGTAGCACTGCTGAAAAACCTTAGCTGGCAGAAAAAGGTCGATTCTATTTTCTTTTAACCGATGGTGTTTTGTTTACTGTCAACCTAACCTCACTTTCCCATTTCCTGTACATGTGCTCAGTACAATGTCTAATCGTGGTTGTAAAAAATCTGCTGACAGTTTTTGTTATATTTATGGTGAATTAGTGATTAAAAAACACCAGAGAAACATTACAGACTTTGTGAAAAAGGTTTATCTATCATATTTGGGATCTAAACTTGATGATCAAGTGGGCTCCTCACAAGGTATGTTATGTGTGTGTGAAGGATCTGAAAAAATGGTCCAAAAAGGAGAAAATAGCCTTTAGATATGGAGCCTTATGATATGGAGGGGGCCAAGAAACCATTCCGATGATTGCTACTTTTGCAGTGTTGCTATTACTGGTCATAATTCGGAAAACAAGAAAGTAATAAGGTACCCTAATCTTCTGTTCGCCATCCGACCAGTAGGGCATTGTGTAGATTTGCCGGTTCCTGAACCACCAAATGATTTAAATTCTATTCCAGCAGAAGTATTTTCTGATTTACAATCTGATTTAGATGAACCAGATGATGATGAATTCCACTGTAATACAGAAAGTCTAGAGCCCAAATTGTTTATTCAGACCGAGCTTAACGATTTTGTTAGGGATCTGGGGTTAATGAAAGAAAAAGCGAATTGCTTTGCTCTAGATTATAGGAAAAGAACTTATTGGCATTTGGAACCAGCATATACATGTTTAAAAGAGAGAGTAGCAATTTTGCAAGTTTTTTCAACAGGAAAGTGATTTAGTGTACTGCTCAGACATTCCCAGTCTGATGAATGAGTTTGGAATTGAATACAAAAAGGAAAACTGGAGGCTGTTTATTTATTCATCCATAACTAGTTTAAAGGCTGTTTTATTACACAATGTTAACATGAATGCATCTATACCCATTGGACATTCTGTGCATATGAAAGAAAGCTATGAAAACGTAGAAATAGTGCTAAATATAATAGGTTATTCTGATTATGTGGCGATCTAAAAGTAACATGCATGCTCATTGTTTAGCTAGGTGGATTTACCAAATTTCCATATTTCTTGTGTGAATGGTACAGTAGTGCTAGGGGTCAACAATGGTGCAGAAAGAACTGTGAGGGAGTGTTTAAAACCTGGTGAAAAGAACACTGTACCAAAAAACTTGTAGATCCAAAAAACGTACTCCTACCACCTCTACATATAAAGTAGGCCTAATGAAACACTTTGTAAAGGCTTTGCCTAAAGATGGACCATGTTTTAAATATCTCTCCTAAAAGTTTCCACACCCTGCAGAAGCTAAACTAAAAGAAGGTGTCTTTGTAGGACCTGGAATTAGGAAATTGATGTTTGATGTTAGCTTTGAATCCATGATGACCTTAAATGAGAAAGAAGCATGGGTATTATTCAAGCAAGTCGTTACAAAGTTCTTAGGACATGAAAAAGACCCAGAATATGTTTCTATTATTGCTACAATGTTAAAGAATTTTTAAACTTTAGAATGTTTAATGAGCCTGAAAGTTCACTTTTTAAACAGTCACCTTGATTACTTCCCGGGCAATATGGGAGATGTTAGTGAGGAGCAAGGAGAGCGTTTTCACCAGGACATTGAAGTGATGGAAAAACGCTAATTAGGCCGCTGGAACATCAACGTGACGGGGAAGTTCAGCAAGCGACTCATCATAGAAAAAGCTACACAAGAAGCTTCTAAGAAAAGAAAGAGACTACAAACCAATTCCAGCTGACAAGTGAAACCTCTATTAAGACATATCATCTTTTTAAGTAGCTTACTGTAAATACAAACCATGCTCATGTTGTAACAAAGCGGTTTATTAATTTCCTAGTTTACCGTATAGCATAGGATTTTTATACTATATAACAAAAATCGTATTGCTTGAAAACTATGGGTGATACAAAAAAACTAAGGCTAGATTTGGATTCAGCTCATAAGAATCTATAGAGATCAAAGTAAAAACGTTTTTCCAAAAAGTTGTTTCGTTGGCTTGTGTTATCGACCCTCGTACTCTACCGTGCTTGTAACGACGGATTTCCTCCAACCGTTCAGCCCCACAATCTTCACGTCCTTTTCCAGTGAAAATTTAATCACCTTCCATACCTGACAACGAAATCTGCCAGAGATCTTCTCACCCACCGTCTTTAAAAGAATACCTCTTTCCCTCCACATGTCTGGGCTCCTCTCTCTTCTTCCCTCCTCTTTCACGCCCACTCTGTCCAAAAACTGACCGGTGGCGTTTTAGCCCAGTCAATGAAGGTCGAATGTAAGAATTAACTTGTATAGTCGCAAATTTTTGTACAGCGGTAAGAGGGAGTACCATGAACAACATACTAAATATTTTAACTGGTGGTGGGGTGAGTGGGTTAGTGTGGGGGTGCAGGTGCATCTGTGTACATATTCCGATACTGTGAAGGAATTTATGAGAACAGACATCGTTCAACCATGTTTACATTGATTTTTAGTAAAAGTGGTTCAAAAATGGTTCAAATGGCTCCAAGCACTGTGAAACTTCTGAGGTCATCAGTCCCCTAGACTTAGAACTAATTAAACCCAACTAACCTAAGAACATCACACACATCCATGCCCGAGGCAGGATTCGAACCTGCGATCGCAGCAGCAGCGCGGTTCCGGACTGAAGCCCTTAGAACCGCTCGGCCACCGCGGCCGGCTAGTAAAGGTGCTGAGCGCCCTAAATACCTCATCATCATCATCCCCTCCACCACCATCATCATCATCACCATATAACCACCAATTATACTGGATTCCCACAATCATCCCAACGCACAGCATTATGACTAAACTTCACACTTACTTACACTACAAACTAAGCTATTGCGATAATTAGCGTCACTGTATGCGGAAATTGTGAAGAAGATATACAGAAATTGTTGAATGGAATGAGAAGTCTAACGAGTGAATGATATGGGCTGAGAATAAACCTAAGAAAGAGGAAAAGAATGCGGAGTAGCAAAAGTGACATTAGTAATAAACTTAACATCAAAATTGATGACGATGAAGTAGACGAACTGAAGACATTCCAGGTGAAAAGACGACTACTGATAACAAACATAGATCTTTGTGTAAGGAATATCTGAAAACATAGCACTCTACAGTTGTCAATAACTGACCGTGAGAAAACCGGAAAAAAGAGAATGGACTCGTTTCAGATGTGGTTTTGTACAAGAATGTTGAAAAGTAAGTTGAATGATAAGGGAGGAGTGAAGAGGTTTTCCTCAGAATCGGTGAAGAAAGGAGTATGTGGAAAGCACTATGAAGAAAATGTGAGAGGATAGTAGGACATGTATTAAGACATCGTAAACTTACTTCCACGGTGCTAGAGGCAGCTGTGGAGGGTAAACACCGTAAGGGAAGACAAAGATTGGGATACATTGTAACTGTTTTGTTTTTCTTAATATTAATGTTGTTTTTTGTTGCTTATGTAAAATTGTTTCCTATTCTTAATCTTTTGTGTATGTTTGTGTGAGCCTGTACAATGTAAATGGTGTACGTGCGTAAAAGGCATCTGGTAGTAAAGAGTCTTCAAATCCATCTGAAACGGTGTAGCTGTATTGCAGTTAACTTCTACCAAAAATAATTAGAAAACGTTAAACTGTGTACTAAAGAAACTGTCCTGTGAATGTCTGTATTGCGCAATGCAGTTAACAATGGTATTATGCGTGACGTCACAGAACGTACTTGCAGTTCCAATACGCAAAGCTAACAGAGCAAAAATTCTACATTAAATTAAAAACCAAACATTTAAAGAATACCCATCCAAACTGTGAAAATGCCCTGTAAATTTATGTAGCCAAATCGATTAAATAAATTTCCGGACACTAAACATGCGAATGTAACACTGCACTGTGAGAGAAAGAATGTCTGCGTAAGAAATAGGATCTGAACTGGCCTTTGCCTAAACTGACCCAAAAGATAATTTTCAAATACAATGCTTAACTGTCTACGAACTTATTATGCCCTGGCTGTCGCCGCTAAACTGACCCTAACGGACTTCTGTGACTGATCTTGCGGCAAGGGAAATTCGGTACTGCTCGAAAGTAACGAATGTTGACATGCAGGGCAGCAGCAAGCCAGCAAAAGGAAATAAACCTTACAGAAGCGCAGAGGAAGCAAATGCAATTGTACCAAGCACATCATGAATGACTGTGTTGCGCTAAGTGAAGTGTGTCGACATAAAATTACAAAACGATTTTCGTGAGGAGATGGTGGACGCATTTGAATTTACTGAATGATGTAGAAGAGCCTAGCATTCAATAACTTTGACTCTGATTCCTTAACAATTACAACAATCTTTACCAAATAAGTTACTTATGATATAGTAGTTGCTGAAATAGTAAAGAGCGGTGAACCTACAACTCTGAGTGCAAACCAGAGCTTAATCTCTTCCCGACGGTCAAACTGACTGACCTGAACCAATAAAAAGTAATTAATGCTAAAAATTTGCCTTTCTCAAACTCATCATAGATTACGTGCGAACAAGGCATGCAGCAATAACGTTACCTGAATACCTTAACACTACTGAAACCAGTCTTTTAAAGTCATACCTCCAAAAAGCAACATCCTCTGCATTTGCGTATCTGTGATCTAGTTATTTCCAGACTGCTCAGCAGTGTGACTAACACAACTCCCTCACTCACTGCTCACTCTATGCTACACTGGTAACGACGATGCTACTGACAATCCAAAGATCACATAGCTTGTAGTCAGAACCTCTGTGGCGTAACGTACCGACTATTAAAGACTTCTGTCTGAAATAATCCAGAGGACACATATGAAGTATGACACATTGAATGGAAAGAGGGTTCGCATCACTTAAACTGAATACCAAAAATAAACGCGAAGACTTACAAAATGGAACAAACAGTTGAGGATATAGTGTGTAGGGTGGCAAAACGTGGCAGGCAGCATCAAACAACAACTCAATAAAGCTACGGATTATAGATGATGATGATTTTAGGTGGGGATTCACTCCACATCATGGTCAACAGCGACGGATTATAGGTTACATATCTCAGTGGGAACATCAGATAATGAACTTTTGTTTCTGTAAGTGTAAACATATTCCATTTCAGCATCGGTAGCTAATTGCCCGATCCAGTGAGCTAGTAGGAACCGTGGTCAAAACGCACTGTCAGGCGTATGCTTTGGAGGCGTCGAAGTTCTCATCAGCTGGCCACTGGCGCCTGGGGGCAGTGGGCGGACTGGGTGTCCCGCCCCTGATGTAAGCGGCACAAAGCGGGCACGCTCGTGCTTTGGAGCTGTTCCAGCGCCACCAGGGGGAAACACGAGCCCAAAATACTGTACGCAGCGCAGACCGAGGGAGGCGAGACCGAGCGTATCGACAGGACCGCCCCGTTTCCTCTCGCGCCGCAGGACCACGGAGATCCGCTCACCGGTTCAGCAAAACAAAGTTAACAGTAGCTACTCTTGTTACTGACAAGAACGCCAGATATCCCTGGCTCGAGTATTTGACTAATAATCAGTAGATAATAAATACAGACGAATTTCGTGGCAGAGACCTCAACGTGAATTCACTAACATGCTCCTCAAACAACTGCAGTGCGATGCGGACCTTCTGACACTGCCCATGCCACAGTCGGATGCTCTGAGTTGCGCAGTGCCGTACTTACGTCGTAACTGAATAGCGCCTGTCGAAACGGGTAACTTTAGTTGCTGTATTATCGCCGTCTTAGTTCGAATCGCACTGGGTACTGAACGAGCGAGTGGCCTGCTTTATGAAGATTCTACCACTAACCATGAGAACCGCTAGCGCAAAATGACGTGAATACAAACAATGGGGTGAACAGAATCGAAACTTCAAAAGAAGTGCTATGCTGTCGCATCGGAAGACACTCGAAGGTTTGTTTGTATAAGCAGACAGTGAACTAATCTAACAGGGAAATTATGAATTTCAAAGTTGGCGAAACTTGTCTGTCGATGCTTTGCTCACTCTATGACAAACATGAAATGTGGTGCTGAATTTACTTCTTTCAAACTTTATTTGTAAATACCAATCTAAATTGTCTTGTTTTAATGTAAGTACCTGGTAAGCAACTTTGCAATCCAGTTGCATAAGGCTTAACTCCTGAGTGTAATTTGATCACCGATGACCGTGGCAAATAAATCATTAATACTACAATCCCTCAGTATGCACATATTATACCCTGATCTCTCTGAACACTCTCCTTAAGGGTGCTCCATTTTTTTACCAGCAGTGTGTGATATAGTACAAACTGTGTCCTACAGGCGGCTGAGTTATTCACCAACACACTTGACATTATAACTTTCGACTCGGTGATTTTCTTACTAGAAAGATAATTTTCTCTGAAAGTCAGTATTGTCAAGCTACATGAATCAGCCTCCACAATGACTATTTATTTTGTACAACTGTCGGCCGATTATTTTCGTTGACGCTGTTTTGTCTAGACAGGTTCTTAAGCTAACAATCATTTTCTTATTAGATGTACAGAACACTTTCAATGAGCTGTTTGTGCTGTAATGAATCTAGACCAGGGTCCGCTTAAGGTGAGAGCGACACAAGCGACCGCTTGGGCACCGAGCTGACTGCAGCGCATACACGAGGTTTATCGTAGCTAGCAGCCAAAACTGACACGGGTAAAAGTATACGATGAAGATCGGTTGATGG
This sequence comes from Schistocerca serialis cubense, assembly GCF_023864345.2. Taxonomy (NCBI): domain Eukaryota; kingdom Metazoa; phylum Arthropoda; class Insecta; order Orthoptera; family Acrididae; genus Schistocerca; species Schistocerca serialis. The sequence continues at coordinate 284,658,697 of NC_064643.1, read as the reverse complement.
AGGAGGGGGAGGTGGGGGTGGACGCCAAATGGCGTGTCGTTTGTGTGCAAATACGTCCTCGAACCTACCCTGAACTAGACACAAGGAAGCGCTAGAATTTAAAAACTACGTACAATCCTGTACCAGACAAGCGCGAATCAGTAATACTTCCTCAAATTTTATTCTGAAAGGACTAACATGACGACAGATCAACAGGACACCACGGCAGTCCCAGACGAATTGCCGGCGTCCAGCACTTTCAGGCATTGAAGGTAAAATCTTCTCGGTTGTCAGGCCGCATTATGTTCCGCTTCAATTACTTCTTACACAATCGACAATTCGATTCTTCTTCTGAGTTATCATTCAGGATCTTCTGGTGTTCCCGTTTATCTGGCTGTTCAGCCAAACTGGAACACAAAAAGAATCTTTAGAAGTTCCCGGGGGAGCCGTCGGAACGTCAGTTGTGTAATAAGAAATTGAAGCGGAAAAAGGCGCTGTCTGACTAGAAGACTTTGCCTTCAGTGACAACAGCCATCAAAATTTGCACACATACACACTTCCATATACGTTATACATACATGACTGATATACACTAGGTGATTTTTTATACTGTGTACAAACTCTACGGATTGATCGATGAGAGGGTACGCAACAAAAAAGACCTAATGAACTTATGTCGCCGGCCGGAGTGGCCGAGCGGTTCTAGGCGCTTCAGCTGGAACCGCGCGACCGCTACGGTCGCAGGTTCGAATCCTGCCTCGGGCACGGATGTGTGTGATGTCCTTAGGTTAGTTAAGTTTAAGTAGTTCTGTTCTAGGGGACTGATGACCTCAGATGTTAAGTCCCATAGTGCTCAGAGCCATTTGAACCATTTGAACTTATGTCCGGAAATGCATGTTCCCATGCTAGAGGCCATTTATTCAGTCATAAATTGTTACAAAGACATGCATTGTTACAGAGACTATGATCTAATCCATGGCTGTGCCATGCAGCCACAGTTAAAGTATCTGTTGAAAATGGTTTCAATGTACCTCAATGCGTGCATATACACGCCGTAGCATGTTCTGTCTCACACGTTCACATCGGCCAGGTTGCATCCGAACAGTATCAAAGGCAGCATGCTCCAGTATCTCCACATCTCGAATGAGCTCTGCATACTTTTGAAATGCCCTCATAAGCAGAAATCGCACGGGTTGAGATCGGTGAACGAGCAGGCCATGCAACTAGACCCCCACGTCCGATCCATCGACCAGGGAAGAGACGCTCGAGATGCGCCCTTGACATTGATGGCAAAGTGGGTTGGAGCAACATCATGTAGCAGCCACATAACCCTTCGAATCATCAATGTCACCCGCAAGAAACGCCTATAGTTCCGGCCTGTTAGGTGACGTGGAAGGAAGACTGGTCCCAAAATACGATCGCCAGTTATCCCGGCCCATACATTCCGGCTACACCGATGCTGATGATTCACTGCCACCATACCATGGGAACTCTGCATACTATCCCACCGATGACCATTATGAAAGTTGAAGAGACCACTCCGCGTAAAGATGGTCCCATCAGTGAATAGGATGGATGACATAAATCCCGGTGTCGTGTTAGCCTGGTAAAAAAAAAAAAAAACTACTCCCGCTGTGGAAAGTCGTGGTGGCCGAGCGGTTCTAGGCGCTTCAGTCCGGAACCGCGCTACTGTTACGGTCACGGGTTCGAATCCAGCCTCGGGCATGGATGTGTGTGATGTCCTTATGTTAGTTAGGTTTAAGTAGTTCTAAGTTCTAGGGGCCTGATGACCTCATATGTTAAGTCCCATAATGCTCAGAGACATTTGAACAATTTTTTGTCGCTAATAAGCAAATGGCTCTGAGCACTATGGGACCCAACATCCGTGGTCATCAGTCCCCTAGAACTTAGAACTAATTAAACCTAACTAAACTAAGGACATCACACACATCCATGCCCGAGGCAGGATTCGAACCTGCGACCGTAGCAGTCGCGCGGTTCCGGACTCAGCGCCTAGAACCGCTAGACCACCGCGGCTGGCTCGCTAGTAAGCCCTACACACGCTGTGACTGATCAAGGTAGTAACTATTGTCATGGAGAATGTTCCACACGCTCGTCTGACTTACCCTGTATTGGTGGGTCAACTGCCTGGTAATGACACGGCGATCACCTTCCACAGTGTTAATCACATTTCCCTCCAAGTCTGGTGTCCGAACATTTCGGGTACGGCCTTCATGATTTCTAGTTTCCTGAAGAGACAGACAAACGGCAAAACACTGTTGCAAACATTGAATGCTGGGTGTTGTCGGCGGGGATAAGTCTCTTGATACAACTTTGCTGCCGCCGCCCGTGGCCATTTGCCTATCCGTAAGTAAACACCCTGTCGGTAAGCTCTTGATTCGAATACGGAACCATTTTGTACAACGCTGTATCACATCCACTGCAAGATGAGTCAGCAAGAGACGTGAATCGGACACAACATTACCAAGAGAGGGCGCTAGTGCATGACGTATGAGGGACAGTACCGTCCTCTAGGAGGAAACCGTGCATTCTGTAGCTGTGGCTGCAAGGTACAGCGCTTATTATACCGCAGTCTCTGTAGCAAAGTGTGGTTGAATAAACGGTCTCTAGCATGGAAACCATGCATTTCTGGACGTAAGTTCATTAGACGTTTTTCGTTCTGTATAGGCTCATCGCTCAATTTCTAGAGTTTTGTAGCGGTGGAAGAAATCACCCTGTATGATAACATCACTGTGTGGCAAGCATACTCGTACAAGCTCCGAAAATAAGGTATTCTAGTGAGAATCATATTATTTGGGCCAGTCTTGTCTAAGTGTTGTTAAAATTCACACCATCATCTTTTTGTTCTTTCCTTGCACCTGGTCGTTTGGTTTTGATTTTGATTTGGACTCCGCTTTCTTGACTTTTTTGGGCAGTTTTATCTGTGAGAATATTAATTATCATTTGCAGCTCTTTTAAGTCTTCCTCCGTTTCCTTAAAGCGTTTTTTGTGAAAATTCATATTTGTTTAGTCTAAGAGTTTGTTCAAAAAAGTTAGTCCTTCTTTAGCTCACTGTGTCTGAGAGTTTTTCGGTTGTTTGGTACGGTGGTTTCATTTCTGATCATCTTTATTAGAATTGGGTTAGGTTAGTGGTGTTTAACGTCCCGTCGACAACGAGGTCATTAGAGACGGAGCGCAAGCTCGGGTTAGGGAAGGATGGGGAAGGAAATCGGCCGTGCCCTTTCAAAGGAACCATCCCGGCATTTGCCTGAAACGATTTAGGGAAATCACGGAAAACCTAAATCAGGATGGCCGGAGACGGGATTGAACCGTCGTCCTCCCGAATGCGATATTAGAATTGAAATTGTTAACACAAAGGACAGTCGGTCACTGATCGTCATTTGGGTTGTTTCGAAAATTCACCTTAAGCAAACACTACTTACTTCCTTTTAGTCAACCAGACATGTTTCTACACCTATATGTCATCTTCTGAAGGTCAAATTTTATTTCTGAAAAGTAAAAGTTTATCATTTATGTATTGCGGGTCTAAAGTTACAGCATGGACATTTCGTCCGGTTTGTTTCGATTGTTTACATCGAAATTACATTGTTAGTGAAAATACGTTATTATAGATGGGTTTCTGAGCCCTTTTGTGTCTTTTTTGCCAGTATGTCATCGCGAAGAAAATTTTTATGCATTTCTGAAGCACTTTTTCTTGAGTAGTGGTATGTATGTTACTGTACTTACATTTTCCGTCCTGTTGCGTCTCACTGTTGGATGTGTACTGGTACTGAGTACTCTTTTTCCACACTGTTATTTATAAAATTTCACTCACAACTTTAATTCACACGTAGTTTCCAAAGAAAGTGATTGAGATGCGCTATGTTGTCGTCACTGAACACTTGTTCATCGCATGTTTAATGTGGCGCTAGTTTTGAATGTTTCGAGCTCTTGTGGTGTATATGTGCTGGGACTGGAGGGTGGGATTATGTTGTGTGTGTGTGTGTGTGTGTGTGTGTGTGTGTGTGTGTGTGTGTGTGTGTGCGTGTATGTCCATGTCTGCTTCTGTGTCTGTCTGTCTGGCTGTGGGTGGGTGTGAAAATGAGAGGAGGAAGTGGGAGATTGAGAAAGAGAGACAGAAAGATAGAAAACGGGGGAGGGGAAAGTAAAGTTGCGAGTGAAATCTTGTAAATAGCAGTGTGAAAACAGTGTACTCAATAGCAACACAAAGAGATGCCCACCAATCGAAATAAACCAAATAAAATGCACATGTTATTATTTTTAGACCTACACCAGATGAATGATTATAAACTTTACATTATACTTAACAGAAATAAAATTTGACGAACAGAAAATGGCACATGGGTGTCTAAACAGGTCTGGGTGAATGAAAAGAAATAAACAGTGTTTTCTTAATGCGGATTTCAAATAAAAACACAGTTTAAATACTAAACACGGGAAAACGTCAAGAGCAACTTCAGACCTGTGTAGGGTGACAAATAGTCATCCTGTACTTTGTTTCGGTCTATTATGTTTGTGCCTTGGTGTAATTATTGTGGTCTAAAGTTTTTAGTGAGTAAGCAACAGCGTAAAACTTTACGTTAGTTGTTCACACAGTTGGCTACATATTCTGTACCTAAACTACAGTAAAATGTAGCCTACTGCGAAATCAGAAAGTGCCGCCCTGAGTCACGGTCATTGTTCGAGGGTGCCATGACTTATCGCGATTAACGTTCAGCTCACCAGCATTGTCTACGTTCCTCGTTAGAAGATACAAGTAACACATAAACATACAATAGACAGGCAGACACCACCGGCACCGGGAGGAATTCCATTCAGAACGAGTCCGCTTCGTGAGAAATATACCCCAGAAAAGCAAGTAAATTCTATATCTGACGGAACTGCTTTTTCGTTTCGAATTACGGTGTACGTCCGTTCAAGAGCAGACAATGAGAGATCCGTAATCTATTCACAAAGTGTACGCGATGCTACGCAAATACGAAATTTTCATTGTTTAAGAAAGGAGAGGAGTCGGTCCATAATACTGTAGAGTTAAGGCATGAATAAAACAGAGGCAGCAAGGAAAAGCTCTCCTTTTTCTTCGATAAAAGGAGCAAATAAATAAGTTATTATCGAAACGCAAGTATTTCTTTTTTTCTCGAATTTCTCTTTGGTAGCACTCATTCTGTTTGGTGACACTGTACATAAAACATTCCCAGGAGTCTTTTCGCTATTTATTTAAATTACTGAAAGAAACTCACAGTTTGTTTCCTTACTAAACGAAGTGTTTGTTCCATTATCGTTTTTGAAAAGATATGTTTGTCTTTACAGGCATCCATTCTGAGTAGATTTGTGAGCACTCTAAAACTGATAACTGGGTGCTGCTGCATTGCTGCTGGCAGTGCTGTTCAAAAATAAAATAGACGTTGTACACTCAGGCGAAAAGCTTAAAGACGATGGTAACTTACTTGTGATGTGTCACTACCAAGAAACATAGTTCGATGAAACTCGAACAAGCAGGAAGAAATGCTACAGTACAATACAATAGTTACTGAAAATAATATGCAATGAGACGAGTGGAAACGATATTTATATTCAAAGAAATTAATTACACTGAAGTCACCACGACCCATGATAGTCCCCTGGACATCACAAAAGGCGGAACAGGGTTTTAATAGAGTGTGTGGTCGCCAAATACGACAGCGCATGCTATGCGACGTGTTAAGGCTGGTGGGAAAATCCACTCCTCTACCAGTGCGGTTGACAATTGCCAGGTGGTCGTTCATGCATGTGCACATACTGCAATACGGCGCCCTCCCCCCCTCCCAAGGGCATTTCACATGTGCTCGGAGGGAATTAAATCGGGGGAACTAGCAGACCAGTCCATTCGCCGAATATCCTGTCGTTCCAACGCCTCCTCCACCTGCGCTGTTCGGAACAGTCGCGTGCTGTCATCCATAAAAATGAAGTAGAGACCGAATGGAACCCTGAAAAGATGTAGATGGAGGAAGAGTGAAGTGTCTCAACAATGTCGACCGGTGTGTGTATACTAGGACAGTTAACAGTTTTTTTAAAAATATTGGGAATCCGATATATAGCTATATATATAAAATGTGTCGCTATCGTCCACCGACTTATGAAAAAATGTATCGATATATCGAGGGAAAAACATCGACGGACCAGTCTATAAAAATACCGGCTGCACATTGTAAATATACTGCCGGTTTTAGAAAAAATTTTCAAATGTGTGTGAAATCTTATGGGACTTAACTGCTAAGGTCATCAGTCCCTAAGCACACACACACACCCATGCCCGAGGGAGGACTCAAACCACCGCCGGGACCAGCCGCACAGTTAATGGCTGCAGCGCCTGAGACCGCTCGGCTAATCCCGCGCGGCCCGGTTTTAGAACTGTATATTTAAGTATTGATTTATTCTGTAGATCAACAAGCTAACAGCCTGCTTATCCTTCCTACAGCAAGAAATGAAAGGAAAACGATGCACATTCACGCTTCGTGATAACCACTTTGTTAACAATGGTATCTGCATGTAAGTGGCACAATGAAAGGTGTCTGATCTGTCCGTCGTTCAGATTCCTCACATACCAGATTTGTCCGGAAACTTCATGTCGACTCGCCTGTTTTTTTCATTTCTGTAAACGCCAGCGACTCAGCAGTTGTAGTGTCAAAACTGCGTGGTGAAGTTAAGCGTTGCAGTTTCAATTGATGTGCTGATTCCATTCATGCCGCCACTCCCCCACCCCTTTCCGGCACCCGTAAATTCGGATGTCTTCTTTGTGCCACCTATATACTTGCTTGACACAGTCAAAGAGAAGGACTGGACATGACGAAAGGCCGGCCGGAGTGGCCGTGCGGTTCTAGGCGCTACAATTTGGAACCGCGAGACCGCTACGGTCGCAGGTTCGAATCCTGCCTCGGGCATGGATGTGTGTGATGTACTTAGGTTGGTTAGGTTTAATTAGTTCTAAGTTCTAAGCGGAGGCTGTGGACAGAATCCAGCTCAAGACAATGAATCTCCCCACCGACTTTGGGGCCCTGCGAGACCTAGTCAAAAAGGTATTCGAAAGACGCAATGAAAATTCGATACTGACGAATTATACAACCAATCCGTAATAACAAATGGCAGAGTAGCCCACGACTGTTCCAAAAACTGGCCAAAATCACATATTCACACCTACTTCCCACGTGAGCCAAATTAAACGTGGGTCAGATCAACACTCATAATAGCAAACTAGTCTTGCAGGAACTCCGGAAGGTGGTGGAGGAGAAGAGTCTAGATGTACTCTGTTTGCAGCAACCGTACTCCCAAGCGGGGTGAATCCCATTCATGGCTGCCAACTAGCAAGTGATACACTGTGAAGGAGAGCCAAAAGCAGCAGTCGTAATTACCAACAGAACACTCAGAGCCACAGTCCTTGCGCAGTTTTCTGGCGAACACTGCAATATCGTGGAGCTGCAAACGCCCACAGGAGTGCTATACATAACCAACATGTACTTCAAAAAAGGTTCAAATGGCTCTTAGCACTATGGGACTTAACAGCTGTGGTCATCAGTCCCCTAGAACTTAGAAGTACTTAAACCTAACTAACCTAAGGACATCACACACATCCGTTCCCGAGGCAGGATTCGAACCTGCGACCGCAGAAGTCGCGCGGTTCCGGACTGAGCGCCTAGAACCGCTAGACCACCGCGGCCGGCAACATGTACTTCCAATATGGACGAGAAATAGATGAATTTCTGGAGAAACTTACACAAGTAGCCACGGCATTGCAGGGAAGCAGGATGCTCGTGACTGCAGATATAAATGCAAAGTCCCCCCTATGGTTCAGTGGCACGCAAGACGATCGTGGACAAAACGCTGAGGAGACAATCATGGCATTCCAACTGGTGGTTGCCAACCAACAAGGGAACCCCCCCCCCCCCCCCACCTATTCCGGCGGTGGGGGAGAAGGCACAAATATTGATGTTACACTGGTAACACCAAATCTCACCACAAAAGTCGCCAACTGGAGAGTGTGGGACAGAACAACCACCAGTGATCACAACTTAATCACTTTCACTATAGGGGAAAAGGAGTGCCACTGGGACATGGGGTGGGAACTACAGCTCAACTACAACAAGACCAATTGGGACCGCCTCGCGGAAGAGTGCGACATCCCGACACTGCTGGAGGGTGACGAAAACGTGGAGGAGTACGCCGAAGAACTGGTACAAGCGATCACCATGGCGGTAGGAGCAGCTGTACCAACCAGGAGGAGTGCCGTTGCGGCCACCCCCACATCATGGTCTGTCGAACTAGGACAGATGCGCCAGGCTGTAAGGAGGGTGAGGAGGTACTACCAGCTGAGTGTCGTCTGGGGAGAAAAACAAAGATGGTTGCAGATCTGCAGAGAAAGTAAGGAGCAATTTCAGCAGGAGCTCAGGGCAGTAAGGATCAGAAGTTGGGAAAACTATGTGAAAAGCCAATTGGCTACAGACCCTTGGGGAGTCCCGTACAAACTAGTAAGGGAAAAAATAAGATCACGTATGGTGCTATCTACCGTCAGGGACGGGGACCGGATGACCTGCACATGGCAGGAAGCTGCCGAGGCCCTCCTTCGGGTCCTGTTACCTGACGATGTGGAGGAAAATGACACAGAAGAACAGAAAAGAATAAGAAGAGAAGTCCTAAGGGCATATGAGAAAAACACCAGAACTTACCCCTTCTTCGAAGAGGAAGTTGCTGCCCAGAACAAGGTCCTCAAGAGGGGAAAGGCTCCTGGTCCAGATGGCATTACTGCGGAGGTGGTGCAATTCCTTGCCCCCCAGCTGGTAGCTCCTCTCACTAAGTTATACAACGAGTGCCTGAGACTCGGGAAATTCCCAGCAATTTGGAAAAAGGTAAACGTAAACATAATCAAAAAGGGTCCAGATAAAGATCCCACTGAAATCAAGTCGTACAGACCCATTTGCTTATTAGACATACTGGGCAAACTTTTTGAGAGGCTACTGGCAAACAGACTGACAGCACACCGTATGCTGTGCGGGATGAGTGACAGACAATTCGGTTTCCGGACTGGGCGTTCTGCGTCTGACGCAATCGCCGTGGCTGCCGAGGTCTGTGACTCCGCCCCGCACAAGTATGTCGTCGGCATCATGGTGGACATCAGTGGCGCCTTCGACAACCTGTGGTGCCCCTCACTCTTTTCCTGCTTACGGGAGACGAACTGTCCAGGGCTACTATACGGCTGTCTGAGGAGCTATTGTGCAGACAGAGATGTCTGGCTGTCGGCCCCTAGCGGCAAAGTCAGTAAGACAGTGACCAAAGGATGTCCTCAAGACTCTGTCCTAGGACCTCTCTTTTGGGATATCAATATGGAGCCGTTACTGGAAGACCTGAAGAGCAGTGACGATGTGCTAGAGGTCATAGCTTACGCAGACAACCTCCTCCTGCTGGTCGGCGGCCGTAGCCGCGAGGACTTAGAGCCTAAAGTGGAGAGTGCCAAAACCATACTCACATCATGGTGTCACAAAACAAAAATGACGATCGCGCCCAGTAAATCAACGTATCTGTTACTCAAAGGCCAACTGGTCAGAAATCCCACTGTAAGAGTCAATGGCTCGCCAGTTCTTCGGCGCCGCGAGGCCCGATATCTTGGTGTAGTCATCGATGAGAGGTGGAACTTCGCATCACATATTGATACCGTATCTCAAAAATCCTTGGTTTTACTAAACAACCTCATTGGAATAGGCCTCAAACGATTTCACCTTCCATCCAATTTAATCAAATTATATCACAATAGTATCTTAACCTCAATAGTAGGATACGGATCAGGGGTCTGGGCACACAGACTCACGAGGGTCATGCCTGCTATGGCCGTAAGAAGAGTGCAGCGGAACATACTCCTACGTTCAGCAGGGGCATACAGAGGGGCGCTTCTAGTGCTAATGCGGATCTGTCCACTGGACTTTAAAATCCGTGAGTAGGCAGCCTGGTACTGGGCGAAGAAGGAGAATAGGGATAAGATCAGGGAGATACTTGGGGTTTACGCTGGAGATAAAAACGCGATTAAAAAGAGAGGGATCGAACTATGGCAGGAACAGTGGAACAAAGAGGATACGGGACGCAGAAGCTATGAGCTGCTACCGAACATAGAGGAACGAGCAAAACTTACATTTTTCACGCCTACGAGAGGAATGCTGCACTTTCTTACTGGACATGGACCCTACCCAACATATCTATGTCGGTTTGGGAAGCAGGCTACACCCGTGTGTGACTGTGGTGCCGTACAAGGCACCCCAGAACATGTGGTGTATGAGTGCCACCTCTTCGATGACGTAGCCAACGACCTACGACAACAGCTTCCGAATAACGACACGGACCACCTACTAAGGCACGACAACACCTTCAATGTCTTGAATAAGCTAACAGATGAAATCTCGAAAAAAGTCCTTAAGAACTTCCTAATGGACAACCATTAAATAGCAAAAAAATTCACCAATTCAGGCTCCGTGCACCTTTCCTGTACCGCCGGGCCGGGACTTGGCCAGCCGCTTCACGGCGGGAATCTGCCATGCTCTGGACTACGGGGGGGAGGGTGTACAAAAACCGGATAGGACCACGCACCAATTATGACTCTATGTAAATCTAAGTTAGACGTAGAAGATAGGATAAGGCTTTAGGATAGACTGCAGCGATACCAAGTTACGGGCCAGCCCAGTGCCAGGGCATGCCCACTGGGATTAGCTCAGTGGGCCAGGCCAACATCTATTAGGTTTGTAGGAGCACTGGCATACCTGTAACGCCGCAGGTAGCATAAGTTTCTTCGTAGATTAAGTAGATTAAGAACCACATAGCGGTAAGAATACAATTAAGATTTCCTGTAGTGTAGAATAGAGAGCTGCATTTCTTCTGTATGATAATAGGACCCACTAATGTAGTTAGGTAGTGGGTTAATATGTATAATGTAATGAATTTGAATAAAGTTCTAAGCGACTGATGACCTCAGAAGTTAAGTCGCATAGTGCTCAGAGCCATTTGAACCATGATGAAAGCTCAAAATCTAAAAAGACTCCTTCACACAGTCAAAGTAAAATTATCTTATACTACAATTTCAAAAGAACAATTTCAAATATTTACCAAAAATTGCGAAAAAATATAATATAAAATAAAAATAGCGGCAATCGATGTTGCTATTTAGATATAGATATATGGGGCGAAGAAATATCGGTTGTACATACCGATATTTTTTGGAGGATTTCATCTATAAATCGATACGTCGGTATCCTATTAACAGCCCTGGTGCGTAACGTGTTAAAAGAACTGGAGGTCTGTACCCCCATACAATATTACACCTCCCCATTCCAAACACCTGGACCATCGAAACGATAATGTTCGACAATAGCCTTGTATGCAGACAGGTGGGAACAAGAAATGCACACAAGGAACACTGTCGAACAGGATGACTCCGGGGTTACGGTGTGGGAAGGCATAGCGTTGCATGAACGAACTGACCTCCAACTCTAAACACGTGGAGGCTCTTGCGAACGAAAGCTTTCCGCATAAGAAGAACAATTTTAGTGGTGACTCACTCACTCTTGACGACATACTCTCAACAATCTTGAAACGTAACCTTCACAACACAGGACCCACGACTTCCATTTTACGCTGCTTTCGTAAGCTCCAAGCTGTCATCTCGGCGAAATTGTTTTACCGTCCACGCCTTTCGTCAAGCGAACATAGAAGAAGACTGCAGGCATTTTCAGTGGCTACGTTCTGCATTCACTAACAGAACTGAGGGAGATGCTGCTGCCTGCCAAGACTTTTCAAAACTTTCTCTGCAATAAGTATTGGAATACATCTGCTGTCGTGAGAAATCGGAAGCCTTTAAGACAAACTTCTCCTGAATAGTGGAATCTCGCTCTGGTGTTCAGAATCAATAGCCTCTTCCCTCCCCCTTCCCATCTCTCTCTATCTCTCTCTCTCTCGCTGTCTCTCTCTCTCTCTCTCTCTCTCTCTCTCTCGCTGTCTCGCACTCTCTCTCTCTCTCTCCCTCCCTCTCTCTGCCTGTCTGCCTCTCTCTAGGGCGTATCACAGCCTTGTTTGGTATTTTACACTTGGCCTCATGGAGGTAATGCCTCTTTGTGGTAACAGGAGATACTATGTGCTGGAACAAAGAGGTTTTTGAAATGTATTCATGTGTACGTGTATTAGCACCAGCTGAAAGCGTATTGACTCTTCTACGTCCGCGAGTAGCTGTACGTTAGCGCACGCGTCACAACACAGGAGAGGAGATCGTATACGGAAGAATACGCGACACCAAGTGGCAGACGAGCTAAACACGGCTGAGGGACGACGGACGTGTGACAGACAAGGACGAGACACTTAGAGTTGTGACCAGAGAGAAACACCAAATGCCAAGCGAGGTCGTTAATGAATAAAGACACAAAGGAATTTCGACATGAGGCTGCTAGTGGGCATTGATTTACAACAATGGGGAAAGCTGATCATTTGTGTCGGACCGTGATTCCCGCTTACTAGGCTGATGCCCTGACCTCTGAGCCATTCAGACACAGCAATCATCGCAGCTGCAGAGACTACGCTAGCACGCCTCGCGTCGTACCCAAATTCTCAACTTATTCGCACGCTACTGACGTAGCGCCCCTGCGCCGATTCCCGTTAAGAGTTCGAGCATCTGCACTGAAGGGATGTCCGAAAGAACAGACACCACATGTATCATTAAGGCGACACTGGCCAGTGATCCCGTCAATGCAGATGCACACCACACTCGAACTCTTAACGGGAATCGGCGAAACGCCGCGAGTAATGATGATAATGGGCAGGGCCAGTACGTGAGTTACGAATTTAGCTCTGACAGGAGGCGTGCTAGGGAAGTCCACGCAGCTGCGGGAACCACTGTATCCGGATGGCTCAGTGGTCAGAGCACCTGCCCATTAAGCGGGGTGCCCGGGTTCGAATCCCATCCCAGCACAAATTTTCGACTTTCCTCACTGATGTAAATCAATGCAGCTATATGCCGTAATTCGTTTTTCCCTTGATTGATAATGGATGCAACATCAAAATGTTGTCAGACCTGTCAGACAAGTCTGAAAGACAGATACCACATATATAATGTTATTCAATAGCACATAACACAGCGATGACAGTAATCGAATGTATCAGACGCGAGTACAGAAGTGAATAACAGCTCGCTAGGCGGCCGTATTTACGCCGGCTCCGAGGAAAACTATAGGCCGACTTATTCACATGGCTAGATAGGAGGCGCACCCGCTAAGCGATACTATGCCCTCTAATGACCATATAGGTCAATTAGCTCCGATGAGCATTCAACTTCCGTGGAACCGGAAACCAGAGACTCTACCACCTTTTGTGGATCATATTCAATTTCGGAGCCTCGTCGTCGTCGTCATCATCATCATTATCATCATCATCATCAATATCAACAACAACAACATTGGCATCATAGATTAGATCTATTGGCCTGTTACGCCTCAGAACTATTCAGGTCATCTTTTGTTCAAAATGGTTCAAATGGCTCTGAGCTCTATGGGACTTAACTTCCGAGGTTATCAGTCTCCTAGAACTTAGAACAACTTAAACCTAACTAACCTAAGGACATCACACACATCCATGCCCGAGGCAGGATTCGAACCTGCGGCCGTAGCAGTCACGCGGTTCCAGACTGAAGCACCTAGAACCGCTCGGCCACTCATCTTTTGTAAGGATGGCTAATATTTCGGGGGTATATTGTAAAGAATCTGAGTGATATTATTGTTTACCTTGCGCAGAACAATACTTTTCACTATATTCTGTATTTCTTCAACAGATCTGGAAATGATGATGTTTAATTCCTGTCTGATATCAATCTACTTATCATCTAGGAGGGATTATCATGCTACATAGCAGAGAAACCTCATTTCATATGATCCATTTTGGCATACTTGGTTAGGGAAGAGCTCTGTATAGTATGAGCTGGGGTTCTGTTCGAACGTTAGGTCTTAATGTTGGTCGCCTCGTGCCACGAAAGTGCTTAAGTCTTTGAAGCTTTATTTTAATATTGTCTGACATTGATGATACCGCAGATATTTAAATGTATTTAATTGTACGATTATTAGTCCAGTTATAATTTTTGGCAACGGCTTTGCCGCTGTGGATACACTGGTTCCCGTCAGATACCGAAGTTAATAGCTGTCGGGCATTGCTGGCACTTCGATGGGTGACCATCCGGGCCGCCATGCGCTGTTGCCATTTTTCGGGGTGCACTCAGCCTCGTGATGCCAATTGAGGAGCTACTCTATCGAATAGTAGCGGCTCTGCTCAAAGAAAACCGTCATAACGATCGGGAGAGCGGTGTGCTGACCACACTCCCCTCCTATCTGCATCCTCATTTAGGATGACACGGCGGTCGGATGACCTGAAGATGCAGTGCTTTTATTATAATTTTTAGTAGTATTGGTTTTAATCTTCGTCAGCACTATCTTATGTACTTACCAGTTGTTTTTATTTTTGCTCCCATTTTATTCAGAGTATACTCTGTGTCCACGTATTTGGAATTGATCATACAACACAGGATAGTTGCGCACTAATTCGGCAAGTTTTCCGTGATTTATGTTTATGATGCACGACAACACGACAGCCTGACCGATAACACAACAGCCTGACCGTGCCGCGGCTGTGAAGTCAGAGAATTTCAGCCCGAAGAAATGAACCGATCATGGTACGGCGCCGGCAGTAGCACGATTTACACTGTCAAGGTCACGCCATGGGCGAATGTGAACACTGCCTTTAAATTCCTAGAACAATACCTTCAGACACTTCGATGGCATAGCGGCTCAGTCATACACTGTTGCGTCATCTGTGATGTGTGAGAAATGGCATTTAGTGGATACAGGGTGATTATGATTAAAGTTAACCTTTCAACACAATCTAGAAATAATACCAATGGTCAGAATGACATCAAACTGCAACGGAAAATTATCGGAGAAGGGGGATAACATACGGCAGGAGAAAAAAATAGTGTGAAAATTGATCAATAGATGGCTCTGTATGTGTCAGAATACGTAAATGAAAACACCTGTCATGCGCACGACCCACTGAAATTGATATAAACACGCCGGGTACACGGGTATTCCCTCCAAATCCTTGAACGCCATGCTCTCCGCCTTGCCTATCGCATCCGTCTCCCCTCCCCCATGCGGATCCTGTATGATCTCATCCCCTTCCCCCACCTCCTCCTTTTCCTTGAAAGGATACGGATCCTGTACACCTCCCGTAAACTTGATCCTCCTCACCCGCTCGTGTCCCCGATCCTCTCCCACCCCCGCCCGCTGCCGCGCCTGTACTCCCACGTCCCACCCGGTCTCCATCTCTCCACCCTCCTTACCCTCTCCCAAGGTGGCTTCCGCCAGCTCCCCCTCCCTGATGATGTCCTCGTCCCCTCCATCTACCCCTCTTATCAACTTTGATCCTCCCCCCCCACCTCCTGTGTCCTCTCCTTTAGGCATCCTCCCTCCCTCCCTTCCCTTCCCTCCTCTTTCCTTTCCCCCCTCCCTCCCCCCCTCTCCACCGGGCTTCCCCTCCCCCTTCCTCCCTCCCCCTCTCTCCTTTGCCCATGGCATCTCTGCTCTCCCCTCTCCCATTCCCCTTCCCATTCCTCCTCCTCCACCTCCTCTCTTGGCAGGTCCCCGGACTCGTACACGCTCAGTGAACATTCGCGCGCCGGAGATCATCGCCGTCAGTGTTTCGTGTGTGTGCCTTCGTTTGTGTGTAGTGTTGTTCGCCGTCACGCCCCCACCGTTCACGTGCCGTCGCCATCATCCATGTTCTGTGCATCGTGTCGCCCAGTGTTAGTGATGTTTCTCGTCCAGCGTGAACGGCTACATGTTTTTTCGATTTTTAGTGTCTACATTTTTTTGCCCACCGTTTTTACTGTCTACTCGGTGCCACCTTTATGTACTACTTGTTGTAACACTCAAGGCTGAAGAGCGGCGTATTGTGCTGCTGCCAGCCCGCCTTTGTATAAGGTGTTAAACTCACAATAAAGAAAAAAAAAAAAAACGGGTATTCCTCCTTTCGCGTCTTCGACGTTCGCCATGACTGTCTCAATGCAGGATCGCCCTCTTCTTGTAAAGCTGTATTACGAGAATGATGACTGTGCACACGTTGCTCTGCAGAAATTCCGGATATTGAGGGGTTTGAAAAAGGGCGCTGGTCCGATGACTGCCGTGGGTCTGGAGAAAATTATTCGTAAATTCGAAAAGACGGGTTCTTTTGGCGTGCAACCTGGTACAGTAGGGAAACGAATTGATTCGACATCAGTGGAAGCAGTGGCGACAGCAATGCAGGAGGAGACGAGTGGTGGTGTGCAAACGTGTAGTGCGTGGAGAATTGCCCGAACATTGGACATACCTGAGAGCACGCTGCGTAAAATCCTACGAAATATCCTTACTTTGCTATCCATTCAAAATTACCTATGTGCAAGAGTTGCTTCCTGTTGATCTGTCAGCAAGAGAGACCTATGCTTTAGAATTTGTTGCTCGCAAGGAAGCGGACAATGATTGGCTGTGGAAGACTTTGTGGACAGATGAAGCGCACTTCCATGTGACAGGATATGTCAGTACACAGAACTGTCGAATACGGGCAATGGAAAATCCACATGCAAATCAACCAGTACCACTTCATCCTGAAAAGGTCACTGTGTGATGCCGGTTTACGGCATCATTTATCATAAAAATGGTTCAAATGGCTCTGAGCACTACGGGGCTTAACATCTGAGGTCATCAGTCCCCTAGAATTAGAACTACTGAAACCTAACTAACCTAAGGACATCACACACGTCCACGCCCGAGGCAGGATTCGAACCTGCGACCTTACCAGCCATTTATCATAGGGCCATATTTTTTCGAAGAGACAGGTCCTTCCGCTCCTGTTACCTGTACCATCACTTTTTAAGCGCTATGAGAGTCTTTCGCGCAACCACGTCGTTCTGGCTCTCCAACAGCGATGTGTGGATGTGATCATTTTTATGCAAGATAGGACGCCTCCGCACTTTTCAAATCCAGTTAAGCAGCTGCTGAAGCACCATTGCCCTACTGCCTGGCTGTCCCGATCATCTGATCTTAACCCGTGTGACTCCTTGCTGTGGGGCTATCTGAAAGACGTTATGTTCAGTGTTCCGATTGCAAACTTAGCTGCATTGAACGCAAGCATTGCGCAACACATTCTGAGCGTGAGCGCGTAAACCGATCAGTTGTGGAACATGCTGTTTCTCGATTTCAACTTGTTGCAGAAAACGGTGGACAGCATATTGACCATGTCTTGCGCCAGTCACACGGAAATTAATAATCCGATTTGATATTGACTGATGCATTTTATTCGGTATTTGGCCACAGGACAACTGAAAACCGATGCCATTTTTGGCCTCAGGGCAATTAAAATCCCATTTTTCCCATCCGATGTGATATAACCTTGCCGTGGTGGATGGGTTTAAGTAACTAGTAGCATCACATCTGTGCATCCATGCACACTAATTAGTACAGCTTGTTTACGTCAGATGTACACCTTAGGCATCATTGTACAATTGGTTTGTGATTGTTGTCGACCAATATTAAATTATGATGCTTACAGCGCCATCTAGTGCTACATTTTGTAACTATTTATTTTTGTCCCTTCTCCGATAACTGCTATTTGACATCATTCTGACCAGTGGTGCTATCTCTACAGTGGTTTGAAAGTTTAACTTTAACTGTAATCACCCTGTATATTAAGAGTTCATTCCATTATTCTGGTACATAGCCTGTCTGGCAACATTTATTCATGAAATTGAAGTTGGAACCTGTCGTCTGTTATTAAAACGAAATAATAAACTTCGGTTCTAAGCAACTACCCCCTGCGATACGCAATCGATAAAAGCAGCTGATCGCGAACTAAATATTGGTTGTGTAAGGGATACGTTTAAGGTAGCCGACCGTTTATAAGGAGACGCCTGCTGCCGTACTCAGCGTGCTCGGACGTCACAGCGTCACGTCACAGCGTCACACACGACCTTCTCTCCAAACGATGAGCGCCTGCACTTAGGAGGAAGCCGCGCCTTGACGCTTCCCTGTTCTGTACAGTACGAGACCCACTAAAGGAAACGGAACACTAGCTGGTTTCTCTTTGTGGCAAAACTAAGGCAGTAAATTTTTTTCTTTGGAAGCTCTGAAAAATTCAGTGAATAACTTTGCCACATGAGACTTTAGGCATTAAAAGTGAAAACAACTTCGAGACTGAAGCATCTTTCACTTGACATATAATCGATGGCAGATCGTCTAAGCAGGATTACATGCGAAACTTGAAACAATATTAAACGGAAGTTTCCACATGTTAGCAGGTGGGATCTTTTCATACCTGCCTATTCGCTACGCTGTCATGAAGTTCACTGCAATAGTGATACCTTTGTCGAACGTCATTTACGAACTTCACGTTTTTCCATGAATGAAGGCGCTTTATAAAGCGTTGTTCATAGCTTCAACAGTGCAGCAATGGGGAATCATGTCCCATGAACAGAAATTCCACGATTTTTGTGAGTTGATCTTGCAGTTTGCAGCTGGACGAAATTGCAAACACGAAAAAAAGTGACATCTTTTCTCAATATTTTTGTACGCTATGTAATCTTAGTTAATTCTCTTGTTAACTGTAAACAAACGCTGGACTGAAATATAGTGTTACACTTTGACAGGCTGGCACCAAATTCAAACTCTTGTTCACTTTGCTTTGTTGATTATTATTTCGTCCTTAAATGAGTTCATTTTCTGATGTGGACAAGACAAGAGGTACAAAACAAATACCATGAGGGGCTGCCATCACACAGGCATTGCCAATCGTCTGGCATCTCTCAGCTTCGTGCAGAAACCTCCACGTGGCGCTCACAAACACGGACCTCTTCATGCTTCCGCCGCACTTCCTCTAGCGCGTCGTGTACGTCCACCCACGGTGTGAACAGCCAATAAGGAACACGGTCAACCGTGGACTACTTCGCTTCCGCCTTATAGTGGCGGACAGGGAAATCGTTCCACCGGCAACTACCAAAACATGACAAGCCGCAGACGCCTACACAATACTTGCGGACACAGCAGTCGCTATTTAAAGAAAACTATGACCAATAACGGAGAGTCTGCAAACGTTAATGTCAGTGATACGTCCAACATCATAGACTACCAAGAGACAGCAAACTTAGATTTTGGACATCAAGTATAATACATTAAACTGTACCAAAGTTGACTACCATTTTGTAATGTACTCTTAATCAATGTCATTTGTTATGCCTTTTTGTGCTGCCACATCTTTGTTACAGCGCTAGTCTAGCAAACAAGTATTTATTTGCAAGCGCGAACGTCAGTCACCACTAAGGACCATAACAATGAAACAGTCCTCTTATTAATTGAAGACAATGTCTGTAAATAAGCCCGCAACAATATTTGGCACTTTATTTTCACAAGTCCGTCTTGATCACACAGATTTCTTACACTTTATTACCGGTTTCGGCATACTGCCATCCTCAGATCTGTTACAAAGATAAATATTGTGTAAGCAACAGGTTCAATAAGTTAACGCTAAATTTAACAAGTCTTAGTGATACATAAAAAATAAAATTGTAAAATGTTTATAAACACTATAGCAGTCATACATACGATAGAAATATTTTAATGTAAGTCATCGTCAAGTTAAATATGTGAGTACATGGTACGTGCTGGTAATACTCAGATTTATACCGAGCGAGGTGGCGCAGTGGTTAGCACACTGACTCGCATTCGGTAGGACGACGGTTCAATCCCGCGACCGCTCATCCTGATTTAGGTTTTCTGTGATTTCCCTAAATCGTTCCAGGCAAATGCCGGAATGGTTCCTTTGGAAGGGCACGTCCGACTTCCTTCCCCATCCTTCCCTAATCCGATGAGACCGATGACCTCGCTGCTTGGTCTCTTCCCCCAGACAATCCAATCAGATTCATACAAGAGACTAAAGCCAGCAGAGGGCACTTTAGATAGAGCGCATATTAAACCAGTGTCGCCAATGTGATGTTTAATTTGCGGCATGCACTCTTAAATTTTTATTAATTACTTCCCACAGCAAAACGAGCGTCTGTCAATAAAACGTAACTCATTCGATTCATACTTACAATGCCATAAAAAGTACAAATACTAATATAATACAGCCACTAGCCTGACTAGGTAAAACATACAACCTGATTAATCTAGTATAAAAAGTGTAACAACAAAATAAAATATCTCAAAAATCATCCAGCCTGACAGATCAGTTACCACAAACGTAATTGTAGTACAATTAATAAAACAGTAACTATACGTTAGAGGTCAAAGATATCGATAGTCGATATTATGAGCAACGTGTGATTTCAATGGCGACATGTCGCGGTAGCCTTGTTTTCCTGTGGTGGAGCTTACGGAAGAAGGCCCAGTCTCCCCGTCGTCGGCGGCGGGCGCACTTCAGTCCGCTGGAATGCTCTATGCTACTCAAACTAGTAGGTTTCTGAATATATCAAACTAAGCATTTAGACTGAACTCATTCTGTTCATTCAGCAGTAATTCCGGTTGTCGTTTCCTGTGCACATAAATCTCCATTTCTTCGAGTAGGTTCAGTAACTGTCCCTTTGGCGCTCTATGCAACAATTTCATATTATTGTCTATGCTTACTACTAAATGTCTTTCTCTGTCTAAATGTGTACCGAAAGCGCTCTTTATTTGATTATACGTATGTTTTCTAAAACGAGTCTGGAAATTCCTTCCTGTCTGGCCGATATAAAAGCTGTCACAGTCGTGGCAGCTGATCTTATATACACCAGACGCCATATATTTATTACTGTCGTTGTCAACTTTGTGCCGTAGCTTACAACCAATTGTAGCTTTCGTTTGAAATCCAATTTTTATTTTCGTTTTTCCGGAAGTCTATGCAGTTCTGTCGGATAACGCACCATTGTACGTCATAGCAACAAACGTCTTGCCCTCTGGTTCTATTGAGTCCTTCCTGTCACATATTTTTTATTTTAGTTTGTTATAAAATTTCATTACATCACATTCTTTATATCCTTTGCCTTAGCTACTAAGCCTTGTTAGATTTAGCGTTAACTTATTGAACCTGTCGCTTACACAATAGCCGGCCGGAGTGGCCGAGCGGTTCTAGGCGCTACAGTGTGGAACCGCGCGACTGCTACGGTCGCAGGTTCGAATCCTGCCTCGGGCATGGATGTGTGTGATGTCCTTAGGTTAGTTAGGTTTAAGTAGTTCTAAGTTCTAGGGGACTGATGACCCCGGAAGTTAAGTCCCATACTGCTCAGAGCCATTTGAACCATTTTTGCTGACACAATATTTATCTTTGTAACAGATCTGAGGATGGCAGTATCCCGAAAACGCTAATAAAGTGTAAGAAATCTGTGTAATCAAGACGGAGTTGTGAAAATAAAACAGTTTTCTACTAACGCTGATGTTCGAGTTGAATTGATAGTACTATTCAGTTACCACATTTTCAAAATTTCCAGTAGTGAAGAAAGCCCCTGCTTCAGATGAAATGGTGTAAATACATGGTGGGTATTGGCTGTGTTTAACATTATTGTAACTTCTCAGGAGGAGATCGAAACACAACTTGCCTAGAGAACGTGCAGGAGCAATACTTATCACCATTTTTCGGACTTTGCGAAAATGCGAGTCCTCGGCGTGGGGGATATGAGAGCATCATGTCGACAGATCGCACAGATAGCTGCATTGCAATGAGTGCAGAACGAGTGGTGACGACACGAACTCAGGATCACAGTGCAAGGAGAGCAGGCATAGGTCCTTCCAGAAGGACTCCATCCGGACAAGACTGAGGGTAGCCCGGCTGGCTTTGACCAATAGGTCGATGACAACAGCTGAATCTCGGGCAGAAGTACTTTCGGGGACAGATTACTGGAACTTGGTTTGAGATCTCGAGTTCCATGCATCGTTTACCGCTCACACTACATCGCAGACAACCTGGACGTTCACGTTTTAGTGCCAGATTCAACTGGGACATTGAGTGGTATTGTCCGGTGAGTTCACATTACATTTGAAGAGATCCGATTGACGCCAACGCTTCCATAGATGTCTGGTGAAACGTAGCTGCAGTTCTGAAGATCCGTACCATTCCAACTCCTGAAACTGTGACGTGGGATATGGCAACAGGTCTGATTGCGCAACTGTTGAAATGGAACTTAATGTCCGCCAGAGTGTAGCAAGAATGATAAACACGGTTGTCAGATGTACGTAACCAGACTACATCACGATAGTGGAAGACCCCCCAACAGCAGTTCACACCACAAACGGAGTAGTCTACGGATTCTTGACCGGTGTGCCTCATCCTCTGACTTCTCACCCACACACCACGCCTGGCATGCAATAGAAGGGCTTACACTTTCACACCAGCCTCCAGCCAGCAATATTCATGAACCGAACAGCAAGTGCTTCAGGTATGGTAATAAATTTCTCAACATAACATTCAGGGCTGTTTGTTTCCGTGCTATAGAAATGGAAATGAGCGTTTGGCGTCATTGGCCGACAGGCCCCTTCTGGGGCAGGTCCGGCCGCCTTGGTGCAGGTCTTATTACATTCGACGCCACATTGTGCGACCTGCGCACCGGATGGGGATGAAGTGTTGATGAAGACAACACAACACCCAGTCTCTAAGCGGATAAAATCTCCGACCCAACCGGGAATCGAACCAGGGCCCGTAAGACGGCAATCCGTCACGCTGACTACTCACTCGGCTATCAGGGCGGACAACAATAGCTATAAGAGTGTATCTGTGTCCGTGGGGGACAGCAATTGTGCAGAATCTGATAAAGGGGATCAGTTTCGAGTAGAATGAAAATTTATGTCATGAACATCTCCAACGAGTTTGATAAGTATTGGACTGGTGTTCTATGGTATAACACTTTCCATTTACATCAGTCAGTATAACCAGTTGTTAAAGTAATTCTTCAGTTGCCAGAATATAAAAATAGAATGATGTAATACACGACAGACAGTAGTAGGTCACGTAATTGGACACAAAAAACGACACTACTCGTACTACTACACTGGCGTCCAAAGGACAAAAGTAACTTGGGGATAACGTGCAACAGCCAAATAATAGAATTCGATGAAACTTGGACGACACATACAAACAACTGCTACCGAAGGTATCGTGAAGTGATACTAAATGATGTGGACAAAAATTACACTTTTATTCAAAGAACATAATTACACTGATGTGCTCGCATAAGCTGTCGCCAGCACACTGGTCGGCGAAGATGAAATGCGAAGACTGATAGTGGCCACAGGATCAAGCACACCTATCACGAGGGAGGCCAGAGACACATTCACAAGTAACAAGCCGCCAACGCCCTCACTGACAGCAAGTATTTCGGCCGCCACCACTGGAGGGCCTCACTCGGTCACTGACGCGCTCATCCATGCTCCCGCACTTTCATTCATTTCCGCCGAGTTGTTTGAAATCTGGTTTCACAGAACAGAGTGGATGAAGTTGTGGAAAGGGACACAAATCAGTTGCACAAACTTTGTTGATGTTGCACAAACTTTATTTACTAAAAACACTTAATCACATATGCCCTTAAGAATTCAGAAGCAATATGGCTAAGGCCAGAACACAAATTATTAAAGTTACGTTGAGGAATACACACGGCTGAAGGCCTTAGTTACAAAATAGAAGAATTGAGGGCTTAAGGCCTGGGTAACAAGAACTCCAATAAGGAAATTTTAAAAGATTTTAGACAAAGACCTTTCAAATTTTAATTTAAGTAGGCTGATGGCCTAATCTTAAAATACTTCACATAAGGTTCGGCTGAAGACCCTATACTGAACATAGAACAACTCAAGGTTTGAGGCCTGGATAACAAATTAAGATAGAGAGGAAAGTTTTAAAGTTTCAAATGATTTTTTCTTTGACAGCTGAAGGCCTTATCTTAAAACACCCACATAAATTCCGGCTGAAGGCCATATGCTGAACATAGAACAACTCAACGCTTAAAACCTGGATAACGAATTAAAACACAGAAAATTTTAAAATGATGATTTTTTTATTTCAGACCGCTGAAGGCCGTATTTTAAAATATTTCACATCAGGTTCAGCTGAAGGCCACATACCGAACATTAAAACAAACTAAATTAATACACGACTGAAGGCCTCGCACAGTTCTTGATACAAAGAAAATCACAATCCCAAACAACAGAACAGTGGTGCTCAGAAGTGTCCCAAGGGTCGGCTTGGGGAGGACACTCTAACAACAGGTTAGGTGAGACAGGCAGCCAAGCATAACACTAAATAATCAGGTGGCAGCACGACATAGGGATGGCTGAAGAACCAACCAACAACTCAACCAATTCCCTTCCACCCACCCAACAGTACGACAACCGAAAATATCAGCAAGGACGAAGATCGCACTACGTCTTGATAATTGGCATCCAGACACACTCAAGGCACAATAACCACTCAAAGAAAAAAAAGGGGAGAACAACATCAAGCTGTCGAATTACACGCTGTGCCGGACAGCACCAACAAAGAGAGGAAAGCACACTGCTGGAAAACTACGCTGACGACCAGGGAAAGTAACCGGAACGTTAACGGCCACAAGATAGAAGATACTGCTGGTGCACTTCACTAATAATTTACAATCATTCCAATAGTTAAACACCATACAGGAAGACGGCTGCAAAATTTGACGACTCCAGCACATCACACATTTCTGCTTGCAGGAATGACCCAGGAAGCAACAACTGGCAATAAACAAAAAGATTGAACAGCAGTTAATGTTTCGTAACAGGTTAACTGGTTACTCAACTCCAGTATCGAAGTTCGGTGGGCGACGAACTTTGCAGCTCAAGCAGCAAGTGTCTCACAACTCTGACTGCTCGTGTACGTAGCCAGTGGTCCTAGCCTGACCACACGCCGCAGGGACTTCCTCGCTGCTCTGTTGCAACCGACCGACCACTCACACACACCACCATTCGGAAAATATAGCGGTCACACCAAAGATGGTACAGCAGTATTAGTATTGATAAACGCTGTTGCTGCCACGGACAGAGGCAAATAAGCAACTCGTTCAGGTAGTAATTGAGAGAGCAATAAGGTGCCACTCGATGGTGATAAAATGCTAAAAAGAAAAAAAAAAAAAAAACGGCATCAACGCGAGCCGGCCACGGCTCATTGTTAATGTGTTATTTTACTTTATCTAGCTTGTCCTTAAGTATTGCAGGGCAGTGTATTTATCGTAGGCTATTAGTCCCCGGCTGGTTTCCGAACACGAGTTGTAACCTTTCGCTGTCACAGATACAGTCAGACTCACCGGCTGAGTATGAGCGGCTTACTACAGATGTGATCTGTAGCTGTCAACATGCTGTTCGAAGTTTCTGAGTTTACGAAAATCGAAACACCAAGGAGGGAAGATGTCGTTACTAATTTATTTCGCTAATTAGGGACATGGCAACACGCAAC
Organism: Schistocerca serialis cubense; assembly: GCF_023864345.2. Lineage (NCBI taxonomy): Eukaryota > Metazoa > Arthropoda > Insecta > Orthoptera > Acrididae > Schistocerca > Schistocerca serialis. Next base: position 284,633,197 of record NC_064643.1, on the reverse strand, counting down.
CGTGCTCTTTGACCGTGAGCATTTAAAATGGCGTGAAACTGCAATGAGAGCCTCTAGTTGTTGTGGCATGGAATAAAAGAGGACTAAGTTCTGCTGCTGAGGAACACACTGCGTGTTTTAGGCGCGTCCCCAAAGCATCGACATCGGTTGCAGGAGGACCAGGACGAACAAGCAGCCGACCAAACATATCACTGAAAAGTTCGATATGTGGAGCGCGACAGGGAGCGATGGAGTCCGTCGTTCCTCGAGGGAGGTTTGCCAATTTCGCGGCACATGTGTCCGGGCATTGTCCTGCTGAAATATCACATGTGAAACTTGTAATATTTATGGCTCTTGGAGCTATAAGTTTTATTCTGATGTTTCATATCTCGGTTGACCGAAAATGCAACAGCTGAGTACAGCGTCATAAGGTGGTGTGAAGTATGAAAAATAGACGATCTACAAGTGCACCTTTCGTGGGAAGTTGCACCAACTGAACAGTTTTGTAAACTGATTACTACAATACAAGATGGTACAAGATGGAGGGATTACCGTAGGGCCAATGAGCCATAACTCACAGTCTCATTCATTAATTGTCACTAAAGTGTAAATCAGGTTTTCTGTATAATAACAGAGGGAACTGATACTAAGCTATCGCCACACAATCAAAATTTCATTTTAGTAGCAACTTTTGGGAGTATTTGAGTTACAAGAAAGAACCATATAACTTCTTGTCTCATCGGCTTTAGGATGAGTGACCGCTTAGCTGTACGCAGTTCAATTGTCCGCCGAGCATTTCAGTTGCAAGTCATCCGCCATACCGTATGCTATATCGCGACTCCGCGAGTAATTCAGAGGATAATTGACCTTAGGGAGTGTAATTGGATTTGTGCCACTTTTACCTTAGTTTCTACCATATTTAACACTGTGCACAGATTAATATTTGCGAATAATAAAAATGAGTAATAACTTAACGCGTGTAGACGTACGTATAACTTCACAATACGTGTGATTAGCTTTCTGCTTTGTCTGATGCAACGTGCATAACAAAAAGCAGATGGCATTCTAATAAAATTTAGATTTCACCTTTTCCATAAACGTTAGCTTTATATAATTTATTAATAGTTCCATTACAGGCTGACAGCACGAGCAGACAAACTTTCTACGTGTTACCGCTGTGCTGGTACGAGAATATCGCTTGAAGAACTGTGTTTTTTCTCTGATGCGACAAGACACAAATAGGGTCCTTATACGTTCTGCTGCTCCAGGACAAATGGAGACAGTTACATGTCATTTGCGATAACACAGTGAGCCGCAAATGCACGTGCTGCCATGACTCGCTTACGTATTTTAAATACTGACGTTTTATGAGGATTTCCGTAAGCTACCTGCAGAATGGGCTGTGCCTCGGCTCTACATCCTCCATGATGTAGCGGTTACCGTTGTGATTTCCCTCAGTATGTGGGAAGCAAGATCGCATGTTACAGACAACGGTTCGTTCAAATGGCTCTGAGCACTACGGGACTTAATATCTGAGGTCATCAGTCCCCTAGAACGTAGAACTACTGAAACCTAACTAACATAAGGACATCACACACAACCATGCCCGAGGCTGGATTCGAACCTGCGACCGTGGTAGTCACGTGGTTCCAGACTGAAGCTCCTAGAACCGCTCGGCCACTCAGACAACTGCGCACAAAGCATCACAATTGGTGTTTGTCAGCTTTGACGCTTCACACTGCAATCTGGTTGATTCTTTTTAACCCCCGGAGCGTCTGCCACAGTGGTTCCCAACGTGGGGGTTATTACCTCCTGCGGCGTAAAATGAAATTTTCTGAGGGGTAAAAACTAAACCAATTCTGCTTTAGTCACTAAACTAAATCATTTTCAAAAGATCATTAGTACTATTACAATTTTGTAAAACTCTGACTTTGATTATATAAGTTATCAATACTTACTTTTTCTAAATTAGTAGCATTAATGTGGAGGAGGTTATAGGTTCCTCACGTAGTCCACTCCCTACACACATATGTTGTTTTCTATCCCGTACATCACTGATGATAAAAGAGAAACATATACGTGACAAATGCTAAATATCTCAAGAAAATGTATTCTCCAAGTTGTAGATAGTACCGACAGTAGTCCCGGAACTGCTTCATAACTCGCGTCGAAACAGATAAATAAATTAATTGACAGCGCGAGCCAGCAATAACTACATTATGGCTACTGTAGCTGTACACAGTATTATTATTTATTATTATTAATATTATTAGTGGCTGTGGTCAGACACAAAGCACTGACAGTCTGAAGTCTTCCTAATTCTGCTATTTCAGAAGTAAGGAAAGCACCAGTCAAATGATTTACGATCAGTAAGAATAATGCACACACTTTAACTTGGTTGATTTTGAGTGGGGTTGCAGTCAGCAGGTAAAGCAAATGCTGCAGTAGAGAAGAATAATGCAGCGCAAGTATGTTTTGTAACAAGTGTCTATCCTCGCGCCCGCTCGGTTGGCCGTGCGGTCTAACGCACGGCTTTCCGGGCGAGAAGGAGCGCCTGGTCCCCGGCACAAATCCGCCCGCCGGATTTGTGTCGAGGTCCGGTGAACCGGCCTGTCTCTGGATGGTTTTAGGCGGTTTTCCATCTGCCTCGGTGAATGAGGGCTCGTTCCCCTTATTCCGCCTCAGTTGCACTATGTCGGCGATTGCTGCGCAAACAAGTTCTTCATGTATGCGTACACCACCATTACTCTACCACGCAAACGTAGGGGCTACACTCGTCTGGCGTGAGACGTTCCCTGGGAGGTCCACCGGGGGCCGAACCGCACAATAACCCTGAGTTCGGTGTGGGGCGGCGGAGGGGTGAAGTGGACTGCCGTAGTCGTCGTGGGGTTGTGGACTACTGCGGCTGCGGCGGGGACGGAGCCTCTCCGTCGTTTCTAGGTCCCCGGTTAACATACAAGACAATCTATCCCCACTGTCAATAGTTAGCTTTCTTATCTGAGAAGGAGTTGTGGGTAGCACCTGCGATGCACCACGAATTCCTACGTCATTCATTCGAACACGAACACACACACACACACACACACACACACACACACACAAAGCAAACATCATTCATCTTTCATAATTTTGAAAGTAAAATTTCTCCAAGAAAAGTCTTCTACAGTTTACTTAGGTGCTAAAGTTGGTGACAGTGTGGGGGAAGGGGAGGGGCAACAGACGTCATCGGGGGCGGGGGTGGGAGGAAGCGGGGATACTAGCTAATGTCTGATTGCATTCAGGGGAAATGGTCTAATAAAGGTTGTGAGCAACATGTCTAAAATATATGCGACCATCGCTGTAGGACAAAGAGAAGCGGACTTGTGCGAAAACGCTCAAGTTTTCCACTCGGAACACCAGTGACGGCTTTCATGCTCCCATTACCGTACGAGTATAGTTGACAATCTACTGTAGGTTACAATAGACTTTCGTAAGTCAGTTTTTCTAGTAGCTTTGATGAGTGAAGGTAGTATCCGCGTTACCAGTACGTTAGAGCGTCGCATATCTATCGGATGTTACCTAATTTCGATCGATTTGTTTCCGTCTGCGATCAATCTCTTACCAGGTTCCCCTGAAAACTAGCAGTGGTGAACTGTTTAGGAACTGAGTGAGGATATATCAAGGCAACCTTGTAGGTAGGGCAGCCACAGCTATGAGTGATCATCTCGGTTATTAACGAAACTAGGTATTCTACAAATTGTTTTAAAAAAAATTTGTACTTTTTATCCCAACATTCCTTGTTTCCAGTCACCATTCGCGTGTCTCTCAAAAGACCATCGATCGTTCGGCTGATACTGTGCATTATCAGCGCATGTGCGATCCGTCTATAGGCAAGCTGTTTGCTTTCTTGCCGTGCTGTTTGCTTTCTTGCCATCAGTATCACAAAGCAAGCGTCCGCGTCCCCTGCTCGCGATTGCGTATAAATCGGAGATGCGGTAAGTACGGTTTTCAGGTTCTACTTTTCCGTCAGTAGCTATTTACTTGACGGGTTTCTAGGTGGAACATTCCTCCATTTTATGGTAACCACTTCTTGGTTTGCCGGCCGAAGTGGCCGTGCGGTTAAAGGCGCTGCAGTCTGGAACCGCAAGACCGCTACGGTCGCAGGTTCGAATCCTGCCTCGGGCATGGATGTTTGTGCTGTCCTTAGGTTAGCTAGGTTTAACTCGTTCTAAGTTCTAGGGGACTAATGACCTCAGCAGTTGAGTCCCATAGTGCTCAGAGCCATTTTGAACTTCTTGGTTTTTCATGCTATCCGCAAATTAGGTCTTAATAGTTTTTAATTTATTATCGCCTTACTAATTGATCACTATGGTATAATTTGTTTAGGACCCATCGACCATATTGGAATGGGGCTGTTTTATTCCATGACATAGTGTCTTTTAGCGGTGTTTTATTCTGGAAGACAACGAATGTTGAGTACAAGGTTCCGAGCTTTTCAGCTGTCTTGTTTTAATTGTGAGTACAAATATTTTAATATTCTCATGTAAAACTTTTTACAGTGTTTTAAATCTTTTCAAAAGTTTAGAATAATTTCAGAAAATTTATCATATCACTGAATGTCTCAGGGTTGTTATGCCTTTTGTATTTATTGCTATACAGATGTTCACCTGAAAACGTGGCTACGAAACGGGTAGTGATCTAAAAATATAGGGCTAAGTGCGGCTGAAGTGGTTTATTAATACCCAAGATATATAAAGAAAGGGTCGCGTAACTTACGGAAGATCTTTGTTCTACATAGTTATCCTCCTGTCTATTACTTAAAAATAAACAGCATTTATAGAAAAATTGAAATGAAATTGTCAATGTTTAATTCTGGTTTATTTGAAAAGTATTGATTTGTAGCGTGAAGCAGGCGGACATTGTAGTAAAAATTTTAAAAAAATGATTTGTCGTATAGCACAAGGAAAACTTAACTTCTTAAAAAAGAAAGATAAAATTAAAGAAACCGCACATGAAAAACTTATCCAACATCGCTTCAATACTTCGTCGAGATTACGTAAAACATGTTTCTGTTATTCATAAACAGCTTTCGCACTTATCAGTAATAACAGGAAAGTCTTGTCCTTGACTACAAAACATAACAATCAAATGTATATTTTTTATGTTTGTTCACGTAAAGTGTAATTGCACCAGAAGTAATTGCTTTGGTTACGTAAAAGTTCAGAGGGTACATTATCAGCTAATTTTCATTACTTATAAAAAGCAATTTATATTTTTTAAGGACATAAAAAACACAATGGACTGACACTGAACGATGTGCGTTTCTAATTATGTGCGAAACAAAGAAAAAGCAACGGTAAGTAGTCGAATTTCATTTATCTCTCTCACTTTCATTTATATTTCTTTCCCTACCAATGCTACCGGTAAGCCTTCCATTTCCTACGTCATTCGTGTACTGTACCAATAGTACCGGTCCGTAGTTTTGATAGAGCGCAACTATCAAGTCTGAGGAGTTGATAGTATCTGGTCAATGGAAGCCAACGTAGTTGACATGCGAGCCACCTGTCCAGCTCTCAGCAGACGGCGTTGAACTCACGATGTAGGCGTGACCATACCTGTTGCAACGCTCCATCGTCGAGCCAACAGTGTGGACTAGTTGTTGCGTCGGTTAGGTCCACCGCACTGTATGGTCCAGCTCTCTCTACCGCTGTGTACGAACCGCGTCTATCAACTGGTGCCACACACGCATCACTGTCGTGGTTGTGCTCCCTGTAAGAGCCGCTTTGTCACGGAACGACCATTTCGCTTCCCGGAAACAAATCATCCTGCCTCGGTGAACTCTCATACATCGCCCTTTGACGCCGAAGAGGGATACCGACGTTTGCTTTCTCGTAAACACTTCGTTTGACCGCTCGGCACCAACTGAGCGTGGCGCAAAGCCGTCTTCACAGGGGGAGAGGCAGTTAACTTTGCCGAGGACGCGAACCGGAAATACATTCTCACGAGAGACAACTGCCGCGTCATGTGGGACGTGCTAGTTAACGTGATTTTCCACTGTAGCGCTCTCCAGCGGCCTCTGATGGTTGTGTCTGGCTCGCAAACCGTACGGTGTGTTTTTGAAAACGGAAGGGTGCAAAATTCCTACGCCCATTTCTTCTGTTGTCCATATGCTACACATGCTGTTTTGTCTGTATGTATGTATTTTTTTTTTATTTTATGGCCTTCATTGGACCACTCTACTCAAAAATATAAAGTTGTAAACAAGTTGTTACACAGCGATACAATTTGGCCCAACAGTAACTTAATATGATATTTAGGTAATATAATTATTAGAGTCTATTCTTATATTAAAGGTGTTTTGCTCTTTGTTTTGTCTGTAGTATACTTAAATAAAACTTCAATATCCATGAACATGTTTGAGGCATACGGAAAGTTCCATGTCCAGCCAGTACGGGCTCCTGAGAAAGGGCGCACAAATTTATACATAACGTAGAACATTTCTGTTAATTTAATACGACAGTCCAATAACTTTCAGAAAACGCGAAGGTGAAAAAAGAAAAAAAAAAGGATACAGCGAGACCCGAACTTGCTATAAACAGTTTCGTTACACAGCACCCCTACGAACTACGTTACGCTTTACTGCCTCGAGAGCTCACTTCGTATTTCATGTTACGATCTTCTGAAGGACTAAATCGGCGCTATGTTTTTATTTGACATTGAATTAAAACAAATTCTATCAAGAAAGGTGCATTTTTGACGAATCTTCAATGTACCGTTGCCTTTAAGCTGCATACTTTCATAACACGCGGGTTATAACACTAAAGTAACTAAATACGATAATTCGTTAACTATCAATATGACGTTTCCCGTCATTTTATCACAACAAATCGTTACACTAACGAAGCCTTTTCGACAGAAACAGCATGATATATACGTAGAGTGTAAGTTAAACCATAAAACCTGCCAAATATGGGCTTCAGCTGAAAGCCTCAAACAGAAAACGGCCTCTCGCAAGTTCTGTTTGTCACCTAGAGAGCGTTCTTGCTTCTGTTTTACGTGGAACTTTACCGAAATATCGTAGAATTCGTTTTGTGTTCCATGTGACGAAATGGCTCCTCGACGTGAAGTAGCAAGAAGTGACGCCACAAAACTCGAACAGCTCCACGTTAGCGATAGCTAATTCGTCCCGTGTGAGAGCGGCTTAACGCCGAGCTGTCCAGTCGTACAAAATAGAGAACCGCTGGGCCTACGGGCAAACCATCTCTGAGCAGTCTCTTATTGTTTTTCCACTGTTCTGGACGTCTTCAGATTTTGGAGTGATTCATTCCATTCCTTCTGCTCGATGCAACTGTCACAAACAGCAGTGTAAATGAAAGTTTTAAATGTTTTGCATGCATTTAAAACATAATGTACCTGACAGTGGTGGATTCCGTGATACGTCTGTACATCCGACATGGCAGTGAGTAGTTCCGTTAGTCCCTCGTGCTTGCTCAGGGATCCGATCGTTCTTTGTTTACCCGTGGCTCCGTGAGCTGTTTGACTTGCGGCTCGGCCGGTCTGCACAGGACGAGTTGAGTTCTGTTCGCTTATCGTCAGCCCGGAAAGTCGTAAGCGCTCCTCCTCGTCCATCCATGGGAAGCGCTCATAAACCTCATAATGCCGTTAAAGTTACCAAGACCCTAATAACCCATACGGAGTTTTCTCATAACACACACACACACACACACACACACACACACAATACACACACACTGAGCTTGTACTGCGTGAGAAGAAAACCTGTGTGGCGATCTTGAACATCAGCAAAATACGGTTTTCTCTTTGCAGCACGTATCACCGGTCTGTATTCTTCTTTACATTTTTTTCCTTTTTTGTATAATGGGATATAAAATATTTTTTACGTGGAATCAATTGTAGCATAGCTGTGCTGATAAAGGACAAATTTATAAACTGATACATTTAGTAAACGATCTCCATTAAATTGCAACTAATCAAAGGGCGTATGTTATAAGCTGACGAAAATTCGGGAAAAGTGGACACAGGTTAAGAGCCGTTTTTAGACGGTACAGAGTACGCAAATGATAAAGTAAACCTGCAGGAAAATATCTAAACTATAGAGGAAACAGTGCAATATTAATTAGCTTATGTGCAAGATGAGGCATTAAATTCGTTCCGAAGTCGTAGCCTGGGATGTAGAGCGACGTGGACACAAATATACAAAATCCTTAGCTCGAGAACTGCAAGGTTATAGAAAATTCAATGACACCAGTGAACTAAAAATAAGACATTAACGCGCATAAATAACTGTAAGTTGGACTTCGCATGTACAAGTCATTTGGTTTCTCGTGCATTAATTTTTTCTGTGTGAAACATTGTTGGTATTTGAATTTATTTCGCTACTTAACACCGTGGTGAAACGTGAAATAACTGCCTTTATCTAATGTTGGCTACATGTGATGCTTGACGGAAGAACACCGAAGACCTAAATTCTTCATTCATCTCAGGTACTGTTAGCCTCTGTGCACCAGTAAATAATCAGGCGCGCCGAAGTAAGGCAACCGAAGTAAGGCAACAATAGTTAGATGGTTCAAATGGCTTTGAGCAATTTGGGACAACATGGCGTCATCAGTCCCCTAGATTTAGAACTACTTAAACCTAACAAACCTAAGGACATCACACACATCCATGCCCGAGGCAGGATTCGAACCTGCGAATGTAGCAGCAGCGCAGTTCCGGACTGGAGTGCCTAGAACCGATAGGCCACAGCGGCCGGCTTCAACGATAGTTACCAAGATTTCATGTCAACCAGAAAAGACGTATTCGAGCACACAGGTTTCTTTATTTTAATTTTGTCTTTATCAGCAACATCCCACAAACAAATAAAAATAGTTCATCTCTCCTTATGCTGCTGAAAGTCTTCGTGTGATTTCTCAGCTAAGTGTCAGCAATTTTCTTCCAAACATTCCCTCGTGGGAACTCCATTCGGCTATTTACCGCTCGCTAGGATTCGGCTGAAAAGAATCGAGAGTCCTGTAACGGCCCGCCATAGTCAGTTTGGTAGGCAACAACAGATTTCGTGAAAAAAAGTTTCCCTTGCATATTAACAAGGATAACTAATTAGGGAAGTTTACAGTATAATGTCCAGTTTACTACGAGGTCGTAAGCGGCACAGCACAAATGAGAATAGATAAACGCAAACGGATACACTGTCTCGCTGACGTTGTGAACATAGCCACAACAGACATTAAAGCAACGCTTCGTTGGTTTGTCTTTTATAGACAGCAATCATAATATGCTGCGATGTGTGCACAAGAGGGCCGGCCTTAGTGGTCGAGCGGTTCTAGGCGCTACAGTCTGGAACCGCGTGACCGCTATGGTCGCAGGTTCGAATCCTGCCGCGGGCATGGTTCAAAATGGTTCAAATGGCTCTGAGCACTATGGGACTTAACATCTGTGGTCATCAGTCCCCTAGAACTTAGAACTAGTTAAGCCTAACTAACCTAAGGACATCACACACATCCATGCCCGAGGCAGGATTCGAACCTGCGACCGTAGCGGTCACGCGGTTCCAGACTGAAGCGCCTAGAGCCGCACGGCCACACAGGCCGGCCCGTGGGCATGGATGTGTGTGATTTCCTTAGGTTAGTTAGGTTTAAGTAGCTCTAAGTTCTAGGGGACTGATGACCTCAGAAGTTAAGTCCCATAGTGCTCACAGCCATTTGAACCATTTTTTTTGCACAAGCGGTACGGCAATCAGAGAAGTTATCCCATACTTATGAGGGTCAATATTTACAATTGCGTTCGACGTTGGTACGGGAAGATAAATCGAATTTACACGGAACCATATGTGTGTGATGTCGTCAGTCATACGACCACACCGCCGCCTGAGAGATCGATCCGCCGGATGCGATTCTCTCGATAAACGGAACAGAAGAACGGCTGTGCTAGCCAAAGAGTACACAGTCAGTCGCAGTACTTACGCTCGCCGCGAGGCGCCGCTAGGCCACTTCATGTGGAGCAGGAGAGTAGTGCAGTTGTGCCAGTCCACAGTTCGTAGCCGCGCTCAGTGGTCAGCCAGCGCCGATGTTGGTCATCGTCTGCAGCTCAGTCATTGCTCCCATCAAGTCTTTTTAGCTCCGTTATTCTTCAAATTCACCGGATTCGACATTCAAGATTACGAGAGATTAATTCGACACTGCGAGATTTGTGACTTGTAAATTATGTCATTCTACAGACTCTTAGTCTAGTCGCGTCTTCTATAACTGTCAAGCAACTGATCATGGACTACAGTAGAGTTACGTAATAAATACTTTCTTATTTTGTACTCCTGCTAATTAATTGTGTTTTCCTGTTGTAGCTACCAAGCAGTCTTGGCGTAGTAGATGCCACGTTTCCACCTCCTTGGCTACCTCATATTTGCCACCTCATGTTGATGGACTCGATTATGGTGGATGATCGAGAGCCATCAATGTGGCTGGTGGCTGTAACAGTCTAACAAAAACAAACACCAAAGTCTATACATAGCTTCTCTCTACTGAAACCGTTTTCAAATGGATGAAGCATTAAGATACGCCGGCCGAAGTGGCCGTGCGGTTAAAAGCGCTGCAGTCTGGAACCGCAAGACCGCTACGGTCGCAGGTTCGAATCCTGCCTCGGGCATGGATGTTTGTGGTGTCCTTAGGTTAGTTAGGGTTAACTATTTCTAAGTTCTAGGGGACTAATGACCTCAGCAGTTGAGTCCCATAGTGCTCAGAGCCATTTGAACCATTTGAACCATTAAGACACGAAATGTAATAAACGATTATATCACGACAGCACTTTCAAAATGTTTTCGCAGCGTATGATAACACTGGTACCATTTATTTCTAGTGTCAATAGATGCGACAGAGGACGGCGTGTAACGTGAAAACTAAACACAAATCGATAGTTTGCTATCCTTCTTCACCTTCAACCGACAAAAACCAAATGCACGATGGTAGTGAAGCTGTTATCGGTTAATCAACAAAATGAATCAATGCAATACTTTCAGTGAATGTAGCAGATCTTTTATGGCATTATTCCCATGTATCTAGGATTACGCACGACAGAATATTGTCAGGATCTCTGTGAAGAAACAAAAATCGGTAGAAGTAATAATAAAAACGTAAATAAATAACGTTGGAATAATCACCGTAACCTGTGTAAGTAGGCTGTTTAGGTTTTTATGTTGGTAACGCTACGTACTCTGTGGCTGGTTTGCATTGTTGGAATATTTGCTATTGTAGTGTCGCGCTGTTGGAGGTGAGCCGCCAGCAGTGGTGGATGTGGGGAGAGAGATGTCAGAATTTTGAGAGCGGACGATCTGAACGTGTGTCCATCAGAAAAAGTAAATTTGTAATATGGTGGTGGTTAGTGTTTAACGTCCCGTCGACAACGAGGTCATTAGAGACGGAGCGCAAGCTCGGGTTAGGGAAGGATTGGGAAGGAAATCGGCCGTGCCCTTTCAAAGGAACCATCCCGGCATTCGCCTGAAACGATTTAGGGAAATCACGGAAAACCTAAATCAGGGTGGCTGGAGACGGGATTGAACCGTCGTCCTCCCGAATGAAATTTATAAGACTGGATATCATGAACTGATATATATATGATGACTTTTGAACATTATCAAGGTAAATAAATTGTTTGTTCTCTATCAAAATCTTTCATTTACTAACTATGCTTATCACTAGTTAGTGCCTTGTAGTTAGAATCTTTTATTTAGCTGGCAGTAGTGGCGGTCGCTGTATTGCAGTAGTTCGAGTAACGAAGATTTTTGTGAGGTAAGTGATTTATGAAATGTATAGGGTATTGTTAGCCAGGGCCATTCTTTTGTAGGGATTATTGAAAGTCAGATTGCTTTGCGCAAAAAAAATATTGTGTGTCAGTTTAGTGTTGATCAGAATAAGTAAAGAAAGAAATGTCTGAGTACGTTCAGTTCTGCTCAGGTGTTTGAAAATCAAATAACGTAAAGGGGATGTTTCACCTGTAGTGGCCACATTCCTTTCTAGAAATATACTGCGTAAAGTATTCGACCAGTGGAAAGGTACTGTCCTAAATTTTATCTACGTAACACACGCCTATGTATCGTGTTTCGTGCCAGTTTGTCTGGTTGCATAATCCTTTGAGCTGACGGTGACAAATAGCATGCAAACATTTAAAGGAGGAAAATACAGTAATTTATGTTGTGCATAAATCAGGAAACTGGACTTTCGAAGCTTCTGTTAAACCGGGTGAATGCTGTACGCTCTGGTACAGCATGTATGAAACCCTTTATATATATAAAAACAAACGGAAGCAATCCAAATGTTACGCAAAATAAATGGTGAAGGGAAAAATAAGTTGTAACATCGGCTAAAGTAAAAACTAGGTATGTTAAGGCACTCAATACAGAAGAAATTCATGGTGGGCGGGTGGGGGGGATATGCTAGAGCTATGCAGAAATCTGAGGCCTGTGAATTTGGTACCCTCAGATCCACTTAGCTCATAGGAATATAAAACATGGACGTAGCGACCACTAGCTGCTGAAGCAGGAACCAATAATCCTCTATCGTCCGCAGAAGATAAACAATACAAGGTCAGTTACCGTATTATGACGTAAAGCAATAAACTTCACACAATGGGATATCGTAGCAGAGTGGTGCACTGCTGCGCTTTATTCAGATGATCGGAAAAGACTTTGGTACCATACCCGTTAATAGCAAAGCAGCTTTACTAGCAAAATGCGCTATTCCTTGGCAGATCTTGTCTTCAGTAGTAGGTACACTGACGGAAAAAATCGTAACACCGAGAACGAATTGTGCAACATAAAGGAAAGTTGTTAGGCGTGTTTGTACACCTGGAAGATGATGTGTGTTCGGATCTCGCGCCAATCGCACAAGAGTGGCGGTAGTAGCACCACTATAAGAAAGCAGATCTCGTTTGCTTTAAATACACGCTGTAACGGTCGTGAGCGTTAGTTACCTTTGAGATTAGACTTGGTGGGTTGATGTTAGGGAAGAATTCCTTTAAAACGACAAAGGCCCTATTATCAACACGCCATTAAGATTGAACGAAGCAGCGTAATATGACTAAGGGAAGCTGGATGTTCCTTCTGTGATAATGCAGAAATACTTGGCAGGAATGTAGCCACTGAACATGATTGCTGGCAACTATGGTCACGAGAAGGTACGGTCGCAAGAGGACAGCCAAGTGGCACTACCGAGAGGGAAGACCATCGTGTTCGGCGGATGGCGATGGCGCAGCATACTGCATCTGCAGCAGCGATTTTAGCAGCAACTGGCACCACAGTGACACAACGAACTGTTACAATTCGGTTACTTCAAAGGCAGCTCCGAGCCAGGTGCCCTTTAGTGTCCATTCCACTGACCCCAAACCACCGCCATTTCCGACTTCAATGTCGTCAAGCGAGAGCTCATTGGTGGGCAAGGGGATCTGTTGTGTTTCCTGATGAAAGCTGGTTCTGCCTGGAAGTCAGCTGATGGCCTGCGACCAGCCTGTCTGCCTGCTAGACACACAGGACCTACACCTCGAGTTACGGTCTGGGGTGCGATTAAGTATGAAACCAGGAGCACTCTTGTGGTTATACCACGCACCTCGACTGCAAATCCGTACGTCAATTTGGTGATCCGACCTCTTCATGAAAAGCTTACCAGGATGTGTTTTCCAACTGGATGACGCTCGCCACATACTGTTGTTGTACCTCAACATGCTCTACAGAGTGTCGATATGTTGCCTTGACCTGTTCGATCACCAGATCTGTCTTCAGTCGAGCACATATGGGACATCAGGATATCATCGGACGATAACTCCAGCGTCATCCACAGCCAGCATTAATCGCTTCTGTATTGACCGACCAAGTGCAACAGGCATGGAACTCCTCCCACAAAGTGACATCCGTCACCTGTATAACAAAATGCATAAGCACTTGAATGCTTGCACTCAACATTCTGCTGTTACACAGGTTGTTGACAAACTAGCTTTTCGCATTTTCAATGGCTTATCTCGCGTCTGCACTAAGACAGGTGTATATACGAATTTAATTACTCTAAACTAATATTTCTGATTCTGCGATTTTTTTTCCGCCGGTGTATATTGTTTCCAAAGTAAGTCAACCATTTACACTACGTTGTCCAAAGCACGAAATTCTGTTCTTTCCAGAGGATCCAGTCACATTAGCAGTAGCGTGAGAGACCATGCTTCTACATCATCTGTGGAATTCTTGTGTAATATACAGAAATCGGATGTTGCTTTATATTCTTTCCGAGCCATGTTAGTTTGAATAATTTGATTAATTTGGAGGTATTCTTTTAGAGCTTTAGGAGGTTCTACATCTACAGGGTGTTTCAAAAATGACCGGTGTATTTGAAACGGCAATAAAAACTAAACGAGCAGCGATAGAAATAAACCGTTTGTTGCAATATGCTTGGGACAACAGTACATTTTCAGGCGGACAAACTTTCGAAATTACAGTAGTTACAATTTTCAACAACAGATGGCGCTGCAAGTGATGTGAAAGATATAGAAGACAATGCAGTCTGTGGGTGCGCCATTCTGTACGTCGTCTTTCTGCTGTAAGCGTGTGCTGTTCACAACGTGCAAGTGTGCTGTAGACAACATGGTTTATTCCTTAGAACAGAGGATTTTTCTGGTGTTGGAATTCCACCGCCTAGAACACAGTGTTGTTGCAACAAGACGAAGTTTTCAACGGAGGTTTAATGTAACCAAAGGACCGAAAAGCGATACAATGAAGGATCTGTTTGAAAAATTTCAACGGACTGGGAACGTGACGGATGAACGTGCTGGAAAGGTAGGGCGACCGCGTACGGCAACCACAGAGGGCAACGCGCAGCTAGTGCAGCAGGTGATCCAACAGCGGCCTCGGGTTTCCATTCGCCGTGTTGCAGCTGCGGTCCAAATGACGCCAACGTCCACGTATCGTCTCATGCGCCAGAGTTTACACCTCTATCCATACAAAATTCAAACGCGGCAACCCCTCAGCGACGCTACCATTGCTGCACGAGAGACATTCGCTAACGGTATAGTGCACAGGATTGATGACGGCGATATGCATGTGGGCAGCATTTGGTTTACTGACGAAGCTTATTTTTACCTGGACGGCTTCGTCAATAAACAGAACTGGCGCATATGGGGAACCAAAAAGCCCCATGTTGCAGTCCCATCGTCCCTGCATCCTCAAAAAGTACTGGTCTGGGCCGCCATTTCTTCCAAAGGAATCATTGGCCCATTTTTCATATCCTAAACGATTACTGCATCACGCTATCTGGACATTCTTCGTGAATTTGTGGCGGTACAAACTGCCTTAGACGACACTGCGAACACCTCGTGGTTTATGCAAGATGGTGCCCGGCCACATCGCACGGCCGACGTCTTTAATTTCCTGAATGAATATTTCGATGATCGTGTGATTGCTTTGGGCTATCCGAAACATACAGGAGGCGGCGTGGATTGGCCTCCCTATTCGCCAGACATGAACCCCTGTGACTTCTTTCCGTGGGGACACTTGAAAGACCAGGTGTACCACCAGAATCCAGAAACAATTGAACAGCTGAAGCAGTACATCTCATCTGCATGTGAAGCCATTCCGCCAGACACGTTGTCAAAGGTTTCGGGTAATTTCATTCAGAGACTACGCCATATTATTGCTACGCATGGTGGATATGTGGAAAATATCGTACTATAGAGTTTCCCAGACCGCAGCGCCATCTGTTGTTGAAAATTGTAACTACTGTAATTTCGAAAGTTTGTCTGCCTGAAAATGTACTGTTGTCCCAAGCATATTGCAACAAACGGTGTATTTCTATCGCTGCTCGTTTGGTTTTTATTGCCGTTTCAAATATACCGGTCATTTTTGAAACACCCTGTACATCTACATCTACATTCATACTCCGCAAGCCACCTGACGGTGTGCGGCGGAGGGTACCCTGAGTACCTCTATCGGTTCTCCCTTCCATTCCAGTCTCGTATTGTTCGTGGAAAAAAGGATTGTCGGTATGCTTCTGTGTGGGCTCTAATCTCTCTGATTTTATCCTCATGGTCTCTTCGCGAGATATGCGTGGGAGGGAGCAATATACTGATTCACTCCTCGGTGAAGGTACGTTCTCGAAACTTCAACCAAAGCCCGTAACGAGCTACTGAGCGTTTCTCTTGAAGAGTCTTCCACTGGAGTTTATCTATCATCTCCGTAACGCTTTCCCGATTACTAAATGATCCTGTAACGAAGCGCGCTGCTCTCCGTTGGATCTTCTCTGTCTCTTCTATCAACCCTATCTGGTACGGATCCCACACTGCTGAGCAGTATTCAAGCAGTAGGCGAACAAGCGTACTGTAACCTACTTCCTATGTTTTCGGGTTGCATTTCCTTAGGATTCTTCCAATGTATCTCAGTCTGGCATCTGCTTTACCGACGATCAACTTTATATGATCATTCCATTTTAAATCACTCCTAATGCGTACTCCCAGATAATTTATGGAATTAACTGCTTCCAGTTGCTGACCTGCTGTTTTGTAGCTAAATGATAAGGGATCTATCTTTCTGTGTATTCGCAGCACATTACACTTGTTTATATTGAGATTCAATTGCCATTCCCTGCACCATGCGTCAATTCGCTGTAGATCCTCCTGCATTTCAGTACAATTTTCCATTGATACAACCTCTCGATACACCACAGCATCATCTGCAAAAATCCTCAGTGAACTTCCGATGTCATCCACCAGGTCATTTATGTATATTGTGAATAGCAACGGTCCTATGACACTTCCCTGCGGCACACCTGAAATCACTCTTACTTCGGAAGACTTCTCTCCATTGAGAATGACATGCTGCGTTCTGTTATCTAGGAACTCTTCAATCCAATCACACAATTGGTCTGATAGTCCATATGCTCTTACTTTGTTCATTAAACGACTGTGGGGAACTGTATCGAACGCCTTGCGGAAGTCAAGAAACACGGCATCTACCTGTGAACCCGTGTCTACGGCCCTCTGAGTCTCGTGGACGAATAGCGCGAGCTGGGTTTCACACGACCGTCTTTTTCGAAAGCCATGCTGATTCCTACAGAGTAGATTTCTAGTCTCCAGAAAAGTCATTATACTCGAACATAATACGTGTTCCAAAATTCTACAACTGATCGACGTTAGAGATATAGGTCTATAGTTCTGCACATCTGTTCGACGTCCCTTCTTGAAAACGGGGATGACCTCTGCCCTTTTCCAATCCTTTGGAACGCTACGCTCTTCTAGAGACCTCCGGTACACCGCTGTAAGAAGGGGGGCAAGTTCCTTCGCGTACTCTGTGTAAAATCGAACTGGTATCCCATCAGGTCCAGCGGCCTTTCCTCTTTTGAGCGATTTTAATTGTTTCTCTATCCCTCTGTCGTCTATTTCGATATCTACCATTTTGTCATCTGTGCGACAATCTAGAGAAGGAACTAGAGTGCAATCTTCCTCTGTGAAACAGCTTTGGAAAAAGACATTTAGTATTTCGGCCTTTAGTCTGTCTCCTCTGTTTCAGTACCATTTTGGTCACAGAGTGTCTGGATATTTTGTTTTGATCCACCTACCGCTTTGACATAAGACCAAAATTTCTTAGGATGTTCTGCCAAGTCAGTACATAGAACTTTATTTTCGAATTCATTGAACGCCTCTCGCATAGCCCTCCTCATACTACATTTCGCTTCGCGTAATTATTGTTTGTCTGCAAGGCTTTGGCTATGTTTATGTTTGCTGTGAAGTTCCCTTTGCTTCCGCAGCAGTTTTCTAACTCGGTTGTTGTACCACGGTGGCTCTTTTCCATCTCTTACGATCTTGCTTGGCACATACTCATCTAACGCATATTGTACGATGGTTTTGAACTTTGTCCACTGATCCTCAACACTATCTGTACTTGAGACAAAACTATTGTATTGAGCCGTCAGGTACTCTGTAATCTGCTTTTTGTCACTTTTTCTAAACAAAAAAATCTTCCTATCTTTTTTAATATTTCTATTTACGGCTGAAATCATCGATGCCGTAACCGCTTTATGATCACTGATTCCCTGTTGAAAGGTTTATTCATAAAGGAGCTCCCCCCACCCTATTATTTATTTTATATTGACATATGGTTTGAGTTGTCCTTAGTGCCATTACTGGCTGTAGGTATAGTATGGCAATGTAAAAATTATGGAGTATTTAAAATTAAAAAAAAAAAATCCTTTAGTATTAACGTGTACGGAAGTACCATCCCGATTGCTAGTCGTAATTACACCCTGTTAGATGTTATATGCTGAGCATGTTATTATTAAATTACATGTTAACCCATGGAGCACATTGCCACGCAGCGCCCCCTACCGAGGGCGCTTCGCTGCTAGTTGACTTGTTTAGCGTCAGTATACGCTCTGCTGCAAGAGTGCTTGTGTCGCTGTTATAGTCATATGTTATTGGACACTTTCTTTGAGGTGTCAAGGTTGTACGCCTGGTTGGTTAGGAAGGAGTTGAAGTTTGTGGTTTGTAACTCATATGACCCGATCTCATTTTCTGTAACGTTGAGACGTGTTGAGTGTGCAGTTCACTTATGGTTCACATGGCTCTGAGCACTATGGGACGTAACATCTGAGGTCATCAGTCCCCTAGAACTTAGAACTACTTAAACCTAAATAACCTAAGGACATCACACACATCCATCCCCGAAGCAGGATTCGATCCTGTTACCGTAGCAGTCACGCGGTTCCGGACTGAAGCACCTAGAACCGACCGCCCACCGCGGTCGGCTGTTCACTTATGTTTTGTACTTTTTGTAACAGATGTCTGAAGACAGGTGTAATCCCGAAACGCGTAACATATTCTAATAAAAGAGTCAACTGATCATCTCATGACTGTATTGCGATTGTACAGCACTGATTCCCAGTTATTGAATACCATAAGTTTTGAGATAAACTTATCAAATAGCAAACTACGATTTAGATCATCTTGCTCGTGCTTTGAGCAGACCAGTCCAGAAAGTGCTCCTGACTTTCTTCGAGTCACGACGCAATCATCGTTTCTATGTTACAGAGTACTGTCAAGCTGACATAGAAAAAAAGAAAAGAAAAAAAAGCTGCCACAGTGAGGAGACTTTGATTTTGTCCAAAATGTTTTCATAAACACCCATGTTCATCCTGCAGTCGATCAAAAATAATTGGTAATTTTCTCTGATTTTAACCGTCACCACATATAACTCAAGCCATCATGTATGGTGATTTATAATTCCATAAAACGTTCTGTCACTGCCGTATAGAGCAATGGAGGCGTCTTAGTAGTATTCTTAATGTGGTCGTCCTTTTGGCCAGCAGAACATCCACGAAAACTGAGTCCAGTCTCAAAAATGGTTCAAATGGCTCCGAGCACTATGGGACTTAACATCTAAGGTCATCAGTCCCCTAGAACTTAGAACTACTTACACCTAACTAACCTAAGGACATCACACACATCCATGCCCGGGGCAGGATTCGAACCTGCGACCGTAGCAGTCGCGCGGTTCCGGACTGAAGTCCAGTCTCCGGTTGACATATCGTTATATCTTTGAATGGCTGGCTAGTGTAACTCACTACGTTATACTGGATAGTGAATGTTTAGCAGCGTTGAATTAACGTCGATTGTACTCCAACACTGGAATAGTTTCGCTAACATTCACAATAAAAGACTTATCGCGGGAAGCCTGAAGCAGTTTCATACTGTTCGCTGATGATGCTGTCTTGTTTCGGAAGGCTTCGTCACGAACTGATTGTAAGGAAATGCTGAACGAATAACTAAACATAGCGTACTATGTTCTAGGCGCTCAGTCCGGTACTGCGCGACTGCTACGGTCGCAGGTTCGACTCCTGCCTCGGGCATGGATGTGTGTGATGTCCTTAGGTTAGTTAGGTTTAAGTAGTTCTAAGTTGTAGGGGACTGATGACCACGGCTGTTAAGTCCCATAGTGCTCAGAGCCATTTGAACCATTTTTTTTGAACTCAATTAACCAACAGAAATCGTATATAATGATATCTTCCGAAACATTCTCATTTGTCTGTCGGAAAATTCGACCAACATCCCTCTACAATCGTTCAATCAATACGTAACAGGATCTGTCACATATTTTAATGTCTAGGAAATGCTATAAAATCAGATCAACTGTAGAAATGGGGAACACAAGAAATAGCGTTGAGGGGAGGTGGGGGTGGGTGGTTGGGGGGGAAGGGGTAGAGAAAATTCTTAGTGAGAAATGTGTGTAAAGAAAACCGTGAAACACTTACACTACCTTCTTCGTTCACCTATTGCAGAGATCATGAGTCCGCCTGCTTAGCTAAGTGGTAGTGTGCCTGACTACTTTGCACGGGCCCGGGTTCACTTCCCGACCGGGTTGGAAATTTTCTCCGCCCGTGGACTGGGTGTTGTGTTTACCTTATCATCACCGACGCGCAATCGCCCAATGTGGCGTCACCTGTAACAAGACTTGCACCCGGCGGCCGAACTTCAGCGGACGGGGTCTCCTAGCCAACAATGCTACACGATCATTTTTACTCCCACTGAGCCACGCGTCAAGCGGTTCAGTACCTCGAGTGCCCTCTGCCACCCAGTACAGGATGGCCGGCGGCAGTTGCTCAGGCCACTCGCGTTCGGAACCACTTCACTACGGGTTGCCTCCTGGTCACGGCTCCACCTTTATCTTTCGTGCTCTAGTACAGAGAGGCTTTTGCTTGTGGAAATTGATAGCTGGACTCTGTATCTTGCTTCATTATGTATAAGGAGTCTTTTTTTTAATGGAAGAAACACAAGTTAATTAAATCTTCTGTTTGTTGTGTTATCTTGGTTCAAATGGCTCTGAGCACTATGGGACTTAACATCTATGGTCATCGGTCCCCTAGAACTTAGAACTACTTAAACCTATCTAACCTAAGGACAGCACACAACACCCAGTCATCAGGTGTGTTATCTAAAGATTTCTGCTCCTTGCTGGCCGGAGTGGCCGTGCGGTTCTAGGCGCTACAGTCCGGAACAACGCTGCTGTTACGGTCGCAGGTTCGAATCCTGCCTTGGACATGGATGTGTGTGATGTCCTTAGGTTAGTTAGGTTTAATTAGTTCTAAGTTCTAGGCGACTGATGACCTCAGAAGTTAAGTCGCGTAGTGCTCAGAGCCATTTGTAGCCAGTTCTGCTCCTTTCCTACGACGACACTTGCCACACCACTATGTAACCCAGTTCTCCTTATCGTTGAGTATGAAATCGTACGCAACAGGCGAAATGTGTGTACGTGTCCAAACCCAAGAGTAAGAAGCTATACTTAATATGCCAGATGGATTTCAACCAAAATTGGTAAAGATATTACTTACTATCTGGAAAGAAATACTGTCGGAGTAAGAACCAGCAGCCTCCTCTTGGGGTGGGGATGATTACGTGGACAGAGAAGGGTGAAGGAGGAAATGGATACAGACAGGTGGGAAGGGGGCATGGACAATGAGAGAGGGAGAGAAATGGAAAAAAAGGGAAGAGGAGTAGATGGGTAGAGAAGGTGAGAGGATGAAATGGACAGAGTAAGGGAAGATTTGGAAATGGACATTGAGAGGAGAGGAGGCCGGCTACGAAGGAATAGAGGACTGGAAGAATTACACAGCCAGGCAACACTAGGTAATCAGCTTGATAAAATGGGCCGCGCTGCCACGACACAGTAGAGCTACCAGCCCGCCCATGAGGAGGCGCCGATTCTGCAGTCAGTTTTCTCGCTGCAGGAGAGAGTGTGCCAGAGACATCAAAGGCAGCCGCATCTAGCCTCTCCGGTGTTGACGAGGTAGCGGCCCTGTCGTCCTGCCGGAAACAGCAAAACGAGCGGCTGGCCTGGGCAGCAGCAAAATGGAGATTCTTGGCTGGTGGCGGCTTAGGAGTAGTGCCGGGGGAAACGTGCCGGTCGGTTTGGTTTCTGGTGCCTGCACAGCCTTGTTGCTGGAGTGCACAGGCATTGGCTATGCGTTGTACCTGTGTGTGCCCTGTACTTGAGCCGCGAAGTGAAATAATCCTTTGCTCTATTGATGTTACATACAATTGACCGACAGTGCCCTCCGTCGTGCTTAAAGCGGAATGGTTATGTGTCTTAATTCGCTGACCACTAAACCCCCGATTCGTTACACAATTGATCTACAACAGCTTCAACCGTCTGATTACTTTTAAAATGAGTTAATGTGTTAAATATTTGACCTTAAGCTTGTAAGCGAGAAAAAGTTTGGAAGAGGTTTGAAATTATGCTTACAGTCGCTAACTGCTCTTATTACGGAACGCTGGATGAACTTACTCTGGGTAGTTTGCGCTCCATTTTAAGCAAAGCAAACTTATAGCGCATCTCGATTTTCCGACGTCACATCTCCTGAAATATGTATCGTAAAATTGCATAATCTTACACGTAAGCTCGGAGGCGTATGTGGATAATGTCTGCAAACTGTGTTGCAAAAAAATGGCTCTGAGCACTATGGGACTCAACTTCTAAGGTCATTAGTCCCCTAGAACTTAGAACTAGTTAAACCTAACTAACCTATGGACATCACACACATCCATGCCCGAGGCAGGATTCGAACCTGCGACCGTAGCGGTCTTGCGGTTCCAGACTGCAGCGCCTTTAACCGCACGGCCACTTCGGCCGGCAACTGTGTTGCAAATAGATTTGATCCTAGAGAAGTGACAAATTAAAACGCCATATCTGATGCTGAAGTTTTACTCCACGGATGCCGAAAATCTAGCTGATTCAGTTTTTTCCATTCATCTTTTCTTTTCAGGGGGGAGGGGAGTGTCAGAAGTTCCGTAAATCTTTGAAATTACCTGTGAAGTTTGTTGAAAGTCGCTCTCATTCAAAAATACTGGATGAATAAAGATCGCGTATTTGCGCGCTATCAGTCATACAATACATAGTTTCCAACCATTATACACACACCAAAAAAATTTTTCCATCACCTCGGTTCCGAGAGTTACGGAACCTGTACAGCAAACTGGAATAGAGATCAACGTAAATATCACTTCCGCCCTTTTTATTGCTCATGAAAACAACACATTGCTAGTTGTACCACCACACAGCGAGATCTTCAGAGGTGGTGGTCCAGATTGATGTACACACCGGTACCTCTAATACCCAGTAGCACGTCCTCTTGCGTTGATGCATGCCTGTATTCGTCGTGGCATACTATGCACAAGTTCATCAAGACAATATTGGTCCAAACTGTCCCACTCGTCAACGGCGATTCGGCGTGGATCCCTCAGAGTGGTTGGGGGGACACGTCGTCCATAAACAGCCCTTTTCAATCCATCCTATGCATGTTTGATAGGGTTTATGTTTGGCGAACATGCTGGCTACTCTAGTCGAGTCATGTCGTTATCCTGAAGGAAGTCATTCACAAAAAGTGCACGACTGGGGCGCGAATTGTCGTCCATGAAGACGAATGCCTCGCCAATATGCTGCCGATATTGGTGCACTATCGGTCGGAGGATGGTATTCACGTATGCTACAGCTCTGACGGTGCCTACCATGACCACCAGCGGCATACGTCGGCCCCAATAATGCCACCCCAAAACAGCAGGAAACCTCTACCTTTCTGCACTCTCTGGACAGCGTGTCTAAGGCGTTCAGCCTGATCGGGTTGCCTCCAAACACGTCTGTGGCTCCAAACACGTCTGTGGCTGTACGAAAAGCATTATTCAACATGGTGGCGTTGCTGTCAGGGTTCCTCCGAGCCATAATCCGTAGGTAGCGGGCATCCACTGCAGTAGTAGCCCTTGGGCGGCCTGAGCGAGGCATATCATCTACAGTTCCTGTCTCTCTCTGCATCTCCTCCATGTCCGAACAACATCGCTTTGGTTCACTCCGAGAGCCCTTTTAAACGTCTAATTAAAAAATTGTATTTCCGAAAGCAGTGACTGAAATGCAATTATTGTAGTTCAGTCGACTCAGAACATACAGTTTAATGCCCTGTAAAAGTTTCATGTCAATGCTACCGTGGTTTCTGGAATACAGGGAAGCCAACTCACTAAATTTAACATTGTCGGGATAGAGCTTTCCAACTTCCCTTAAACTGTTGTAGTAAATTCAGCTGATTTGGCTGTCCCTAACGATGGATTTTATGCAGTCTGCAACGCCTTCACATGGGAGATTTTCATTTTCTCTTCCTTGCTACGTGCGAACTATTACACCCACGGAAAAGATGAATGGGAACCTTTTGTTGGCCATTTAACGTTGTGAAATTTTGTTCTATTGTGCGTTTTTGCTGGAAGCTCGTAGCACCATACGCATCAGTTGTAGAGGATATCCATTTTATAGTAAAAGTTTAAGTGTAAAAAATTTTTGGTAACATTTTTGGGAAATAGCGATCTTGTAAGCTACACAAAATCAGTGAAGAAACACTCTAGACCGCGATGGTTATTTTATTAAAATGATCGCTTTCGGCCTAGTCTTACACCATCAACGTACAGCACCATCAGGTGAATTTGACGATGCGTAGAACAGTCAGTCAGTTGACCTCAATCGCTGAGTAGTTTCAGCGACTGAGGTCAACTGACTGTACTACGCATCGTCAACTTCAGCTGATGGTGCAGAGGATGGCCTAAGACTTGGCCAAAACCTGTCATTTTAATAAAATAGCCGGGCGTTGTTGCCGGGCGGTTCTAGGCGCTTCAATCCGGAACCGCGCGACTGCTACGGTCGCAGGTTCGAATCCTGCCTCGGGCATGGATGTGTGTGATGTCCTTAGGTTAGATAGGTTTAAGTAGTTCTAAGTTATAGGTGACTGATGACCTCAGATGTTAAGTCCCATAGTGCTCAGAGCCATTTGAATCATTTTTTAATAAAATAACCATCGCTATGTAGACTGTTTTTTCATCGATTTCTGTAGATGCCCATCCTCTAGTCCTCATCAGCTATGCCATGTGTGTGAACTGAGGGCACTCATGGTCGAAGGGTGATAAAAGCTATTTCTTCTACTTCTTCTTCTTCTTCTTCTTCTTCTTGTACATTTGTCCTGCATCCAGGCTGGGCCAGCAAGGTTATCGACAGATTTGCAAGATTAATATAACAGGTGGCCAGATAGCCTTCCTGTTGCTACACCGTCACCTGTGGGGCGAAATTTGTGTAGTGTGTCTGGGCGTAGTGTGATTCATATAAAAGAGTGTGAAGGCTTCGAAATTTTTGTGAATCGTGTAACTGAGGCGAAACTAGGGTACCAGCCCGGTATTCCCCCAGTCGGATGTTGGCTGCCACACCGATCCTCTCCTTTAATTGATTCAATCCGCGGCCGGCGCAGCTCCGCACCCCAGAAGCGACGCTTTAAAAGCAGTGATATCCGGGTGGGTGAGACAGCAGCTATTTCCATGTAAATCGAGGTCTGTATGAATCGGCTTCCGATAAACTGCGCGTACGTAGGTGCTGTTATCTCTGCGACGATCCAAAACATGAAAGGCATCACTCTTTTTCTGTTTCCGTTATGGTCTGAGCCTTTTCGTGGGTGGAATTCACGGGGTTTAAAAAATTCTTGTAATTTTTCGTCAACATGGAGCCACGTTACAAATACATCGTCATCTTAGCTCCAAAATATTGTGGAGTTTCTAACACACAGATTCCAGAATATTTTATTCCAAGTATTTCGTAGAGAATTCCACCCCGAGGGTGACGAAGTATTTGCCATGGCGATATGAAGACGCACATCAAGAACATATTCAGTGCGATTTCTGCAGCCGTTTGCTTCGTGAACAGATTGTCATAACGAGGCTGGTTCGGGTTGCACGGGTCGTAGTGCAGGCGGCGCGGCCATGTTGCCGAGCGCTGCTTGCCCCAAACACGGCGCCGCCGGCACATCCTGCATTCGTCGCCCGCCCGGCGGCGTCCCCTATTAGCAAACGCCCCCGTGAACAATCGCCCGCTGTCCACCCAAGCGGCCGGGCGTGGGTAGCGGCGTGACCTGCCCGACAACGAGCGCGGTCGCCCACTGTGCAGTCGCACGGTCCCAGCTGCTGCTGTGGCCGCAGCTGGCATCACATCCACTCTCACCAACAGCTTGGTTCATATGGCTCTGAGCAATATGGGACTTAACTTCTGACGTCATCAGTCCCCTAGAACTTAGAACTACTTAAACCTAACCAGCCTAGAGACATCACACACAATCATGCCCGAGGCGGGATTCGAGTCTGCGACCGTAGCAGTCGCGCGGTTCCGGATTGAAGCGCCGACAGCTTGTTGAAGCGCTTACGTCTAAGACTTACGTAAACGGAACGAGCCCAACATCTGTCGATAAACTTCCATAAAAGATCACTGGTGATTTCCATTTTGTCGCTGCTCTTTCTCTCTTCGCTCCCACGCATTAATTGCGCAGCGCTCCGGTTGGTCCGTATTTTGTTTCCGATGATGTCAGTTCTGCGCATCCAGTCTGAGATTTACCTACCTACATTGATGAGCCAAAATAACATGACCACCTGCTTGCCGGCCGGAGTGGCCAAGCGGTTATAGGCGCTACAGTCTGGAACCGCGCGACCGCTACGGTCGCAGGTTCGAATCCTGCCTCAGACATGGATGAGTGTGATGTCCCTATTTTAGTTAGGTTTAAGTACTTATAAGTCTAGGGGACTGATGACTTCAGAAGTTAAGTCCCATAGCACTCAGAGCCATTTTTGAACCATCTGCTTGATAGCTTTGAGCCGTGCTCTCTCCCAACTATGCGTTTTGTCTATCTGTGTTTGGTTTCCCGCCCTTGTCGCGGTTACGTCGTGGTTCTTCTTCCTTCTACGTGTGGCAGCAGTGATGTGTATCGATATTTGCGCTGTGTACCGCCTTTGGTTTGGTGCATATAGTTTCCGGTAAAGGGGTCTGGAGTGAGTCGGTCGGTTGTTGCGGACGAGGGAAGTAATCTCCGCGCAGTGCAGTCGGCTGGGCCTTCCGTATCCGCTATCCTTCCCCCACACGGGTCCTGTATGAACTCATCCCCTTCCCCCACCGCCTCCTGTTCCTCCAATGGCTCCGCATCCTTTACATTGTCCGCAGGCTTGATCGCCCCCACCCTCTGGCTTCCTCCTTCCTCTCCACCCCTTGCCCATTGCCACGCCTCTATCGCTCTCTCCACCTCCACACCCTCCATCTCCTTCATCAGGGCAATTTCCAGCGCCTCCCCCTCCTGGATGATGAACTTCGCCGTGACATCTACCCTTCCTTCCAACTATAATGTGGCCTTGTTCCCCCCCCCCCCCTCCCCAGGGCTCCCTTTTTCCTCTCCCCTCCTTCTCCCAGAGCGGATTTTCCTCCCCCCCCCCCCCCCCCCTGGGACCCTGCACTACTTGCCTGTTTCCTTCCCACATCCCTCCCTACCTGGCCCTCTTCCTCCCCCCTCTCTTCCCTTCACTCCCTCCCTTATTCCGGTCTCCCTCCTTGCACCTGGCAGATCCTCTGTTTTGATCATCGTCAGTGTGCCACATCAGTGTTGTGGTTAGTGCTGTTTCTCCTGTGCGTCGAGAGGTGTGATTTTAATTGTGTGCTGGCCTTGTACGTAGTGTCACTGTCAGTGTTTGTTATGTGCTACGCCATCTGTCGATACTTTTATGCTCCGGTATAGTCATACTATACCTTGTGTTCTTTTAATTGTCCCAGTGTGTGGTTTTTTGTGAGCGCTACTTTTTTGCGGTTTTTATCTTCATTTTACAGTCGCCCCTTTTTTGTCTATTGCCTTCCATGATGTTCCCCCTTTTTTATATCTATGTTCACCATGTTTTCTCCTATGTATATTTTTAAATGTCTTCTATTGTTTGTTATATGTCTTTCAGCTGTAGAGCAGCGCATATGCTGCTGCCAGCCTGCCCCGATGGGGAATTGAAATACAATAAAGGGAAGAAAAAAAAAAAAACAGTCAGCTGGGGCCGCTGGGAGCCCCTGCGCAGTGTCAGAACGTGTGTGGAGCTGTCCGATCGCCACGAACTTCTTGGTTCACCGACCCAGGACGTCGAAGTTGAGTAGTGGTTTCAACTACTCAAGTCATGTCTATTCATGTTGTGGTGGTTAGCTTCGGTGGTTTGCTGTTGGGGAGGTTTTCCAGTGAGCAACACCGAGTGGTTCTACTGCTGAGATTTAGCCGCCATGCGGTGCAATTAACTATTTTGGTCGACTACGATTTGAGTGCACCAGTGGAATTTTCTGTCTAGTGGCCGTTAGTGTTCCGGTTACCTGCCCTGGCCACTAACGTAATTTCAGGCAGCGTCCTTTCCTCACCTGTTGTCGCTGTCCAACATGGTGTGTAATTTTGACAGATAATACATATTCCATTGTGGATTATCACGTTTGTAACATCGCCGGTTTGAGTTCTCATGTACTGATTGACGGGAAGCAAGTCGTTGTGTCGGTCGGTCCGTGAGTTGGGTTCCGACGGATCAAGTATAGCTGGGCTCACCACCTGTCTCACCTTAAGTGAACGAGGGCAGACCGACCTCCCTGGAGGCCTTCTGAGTGCCACCAGTGTTTTATTATCTGTTGTCAGCTATTTTTAAATTTTAGGCTTATGGTTATTTGTTTCTTAAAATTTTGTAAAATTAATTCTTAAATTTATTTTTTTAAGCTCAAACACTGCGGCCTTCTGCCTTTAAGGATTATGGTAATATATTTTAAAATTTGAAGTTTAATTGTGGCCCTCAGGCATTGGTATTGCACTTTGCATATGTTGCTTCTTTAAATTATTTTATTGCTATCTTAATTGGACTTTTATCTTGTTAAGATTTCTTGTTGGAGGCCTTCAGCCGTGAAAGAGTTGCATTCGGTGAAGATTCGGCCGCTTTGGTTGTAAATGTTATTAAATTACAATAAATGACAATTAGAAGCAGAAACTGACCTCAACCCTTGGCCCTTTCCACAATCCTATTACCTGTTTTGCCCAGCGGGTTTGTCCGTCTTTGGAACGAAATACATTACTGATTCCGCGTATCACGGATCCGACGGTTTGTTGGTCGGTTTGTGAACGTATGTGGAATTAGATGTCTACGCACAGGTCATGTAATTCGCGTAAATAACGGGCTGTTGATTTGCGTGCGCGGTGATGGCGCCCGGTAGCCACCCACGTGGCCCCATTGGATTTACATCAGAAAGAATTTCTCTCCGAGATATCAACGTGAGTGTACTATAATGCTCCTCAAGCCGCTGTAGTACGGACAATTACATTGCTGAAAGCTAGCATCGTCGTCACGGAAGACATCAATCATGAAGGGATACAGGTGGTTCGCAGCTGTCAGTGTGTCTTCGAGTACTACCACAGGTACCATTCAAGCACAGCAGAATGTCTCAAATAGCATAGCACTGCTCCCACCAGCTTGCACGTTTCGAGCAGCGTTTCAAATCGATGACGGCGTTTGTGGTGGCGACCATCGACCTTGTGTAACAAAAATGTGATCCACCCGAAGAACACACACATTTCCATTGATCGACGGTCGAATCCCGTCGAGTCTGTGCCCACTGCAATGGTAGTTGACGAAGTCGTTGGGGCAACATGTGAACATGTAGGGGTCGTTGAAAGGTGGCTACACTGAGTCACAGCGCCAGAGACTGCGCCAAAGATTATTATTCCGCCGCCTCCACTGGGCTCAGTAGTAGTTCAGCGGACGTCGAGAGCAGTCGTTGTTCTGCTGGGTGAGAGAGTAGACGATCTGAGTGTTGACTGAAATTGTTGTACTGTTCGGTTGGTGTAATATATAGATGGAAGAGGATGCAAAAAATGGTTCAAATGGCTCTGAGCACTATGGGACTTAATATCTGTGGTCATCAGTCCCCTAGAACTTAGAGCTACTTAAACCTAACTAACCTAACGACATCACACACATCCATGCCCGAGGCAGGATTCGAACCTGCGACCGTAGCAGTTGCGCGGTTCCGGACTGAGCGCCTAGAACCGCGAGACCACCGCGGCCGGCGAAGAGGATGCAATTGTCAGAATATATTTGAGAATGGAGATGGGGTTTTGAATTATGATGCTGGTGTAATGGAATATTTTCGTCAATACATAATGAGGTAAAAAGGCATTACAGTTTTCTTTAATAACAGTCCCTCTTGCTCACAGGTACACTCAACAAAGCATCTGGCTCGTGTTCATGTATTAGACTTGTAATTCTGGTTTCTATCTGCAATTATAGTATTTCTGGTTTTTCGATTAGTTCATTGTAATTGGTGTTTAAAATATTTTGTCGTATTGAGGAAGAACCGAGCCAGATACATGTACGTTGACTCACACTACCACACACAGAACAGTTACACTTTTGTTTTGTTGTTTCGTAGCTTTTATAGTTGTAGGGGACTTAATTAATCAATTGTGTTAATGGAAATTCCTTGTCATTCTTTATTTTTATTTTATGCAGTCAGATTGCGTGCTAATACTAGTCAGGGCCAACCGGTTACGAGACTTAGTAACCGATCACAGCTAGTAAAATTATTGCATTTATTCATTAATATTTTAACTAAGCCCCCTTGCATCGTCTGTTGAGGAGCTCGATGTTCAACAACATATGATGAACGGTGTGCTCCGAAATACTTGTGCGTCCACCAGCATGGTGGTATTTTGGCAGAGATGCCACGGATCACCATTTATCACTTTACAGAGCAGACAAGCCTCCGAACCCCATGTTCTGTGAAGACCCGTGGACGTCTAATCATTTAGCGTCTAGCCGTAGTTTCACTGTCCTGCTACCTCTTTCCGTAAATATTCACAACAGTAGCACGTGAATATTCGACCAGCTCCGCGCCGTTTTCGATACTTCACAGGCTTTGCGTAATAACAATCTGCTCTTTGACTAAGTCGCACATCTCAAGGAATTTCCCCATCTGCAGCCCATATCTTTGCTAGGTCGATGCCCATCCGTTTCTGCTGCCTTTACACACTTCTCATGGCGCGTCACGTGCTTACAGCGTCACCAGGCGGACTCCAACCTAGAAATGGGCAGTGATCGTAATGTTTTGGCTTATCAGCGTAATTTGGAATTGCACTAATATGAGCTCCCACAAATAATATTGAGCCTCAAAGCCACATTTTTGGTAGATACACTTATCTAGTGGTCGTTGGTTGTCCAGGGTTTACAGCCGCTTTGCGGAATGTGTTTTTATTTGGCTCACATCGCTAAGCGACAAAACAAGTAAGATCCACTGAACTACCAATGCTACCTTTGCTGATCCATTATGGACTGTGGGACAACGGCTGATATGTATTTCTTGATACAATAATTTACCAACAGCCGTATGTATTGTAGACATTTATTTTATGAACTTCTTATATGCAACCAATTTCAGCATTACATTGATGCCATCTTCAGGCCCCACACCCTTTCGTGTATAGCGATTTTACGACTACGACATGTGGGGCCTGAAGATGGCATCAGTGTAATGCCGAAACTAGTTGCATATAAGAAGTTTATGAATAAATGTCTACAATACATACGGCTGTTGGTAAATTACTGTATCAAGAAATGCCAATGTTGCCATCTTCACACTGTGCGAAAACAATGTAGCGCCATCTTGAAACTGTGTACGAGGCGGGGCTATAAAATAACAGGGTTCATGATTTCAAAGAGTAAGAATGCATGCGCGAAAGATAAACGACCAGCAGCTGTGAAGCGTGAAGCCATCTCAGATGTCTGTAGGAAAATCAATGTGGCCGTCGCCTTTCTTTGTGTAAGAGCTGTAATTTTGTTTTGTCGGAAAAAAAGATAAGAGCAGTGAATAGTCGTGAAGTTTGGCATTAAGCTTGGAAAAACTGGTACTGAAACCTACATTTAGCTGAAAGAAGAGTATGGCGAGGACTGTATCACATCCGCCACTTTTTGAGTGGTTCAGGCTTTTCCGTGACGGCCGAGATGTTGAAGATGACTCACACTAGGGACTGATCGATCTGACCGCCGGTTGAGTATTCGATCGATTGTTAAAGCAGTAGGAATTGACAAATAATGCATAAAGCAAATTTTATACAACAAATTTAACGTCAGCAAGGTGTGTGCGAAACTAGCGCCGAAAATTCTCACTATCGAACAACGTGAAAATGTTTGTACTGCCACTTTGTATATGACACAACATGAATCTTGGTTTTAACCTATGATCCAGAAATTAAGCCCCAGTACATGCACTGGAAGAGATGAAGCTCATCGAGAGCGGAGAAAGATCGAACGAGGAAATCAAAATTCAAAGAGATGATGGTTGTTTTTGTCGATGTCCATGGGATTGCATATGTTCACTAGTTTCCTGAAGGTCAAACTATTAATCAACGTTACTATTTTTACGCTCTTGCTCAAATCCATGAGAACATAAGAAAAAAAGACCCGAATTGTGGAAGAACGAGTCAGGGTTTCTGCATCAACACAGTACACCGACTCATACCGCATTATAGGAACAAGAGTCCGTTGAAGCAGTGAAAGGATGCGGCAAGCGTTATCAAGGAGTTCACAGAGGAGACTTCCAGCACCGTTTCCATCAATGGAAAGTTTGTATGGATCGTTGTAGGTATGGAGGGAGACAATAACGACATGTATATGTTTTCGAAATAAAATGTTTTACGGCAATAGACATGTTATTTTACAGGCACACGTCGTACATCTATAGGTGCCGTGGTGTGTGCACGTCATATGCCAGTACTTCCACCACAGCTGCCCACCTGCAACTGGAACTGTTTCTTCTATTCTGCGCCGGCCGCTGTGGCCGATCGGTTCTAGGCGCTTCAGTCCGAAACCGCGCGCCGGCTACGATCGCAGGTTCGAATCCTGCCACGGGTATGGATGTGTGTGATGTCCTTAGCTTGGTTAGGTTTTAGTTTCTAAGTCTAGGGAACTAATGACCTCAGATGTTAAGTCCCATAGTGCTTAGAGCCACTTGAACCTTTTTTTCTGTTCTGCTGGTCTCTGATGTCATTCCCGTGGTATCAAGTAAGCCCTATGTCAGAATTGTGGCATCCCTTATAAGTACAATTGTTTTATTTGATTTTAATACGTTTCTCGCCCCCGTGTACCGCCCACCGGTGGTACTCACCGGTGGCTCAGGGTAGATCCTCCCATGGAGCCGCTTGTACCACCAGTCGTTCACGCTCGACTCTACCAATTACGCTACCTGCAATACAATACCGTATGATGTGTTACCTATAAGCCAGGCGCAACGAACAGCTGTGAATACAATGTTTGTGCCCCTTCAACACGAGAGCTTTCTACACAAATCAGGCAAGAGACAATTTTTGATTAATCTAGCGTGAAATTATCTTACATGAACGTATTGTTTTAAAGCTCGGGCAAACATAGCGAAAATTCTACATGTGAATAAAATCTTCCGCGCTGGCTGTTAAACTACTTTTATTAAAAAGTCTCTACCGGTTTCGCATCAATGGAGGTGGATCTTCAGATGACAGGTTTCTTTAAACAGTCATGGAGTAGCAAAGTGATTGGTTAGAGCCAAGTCACATTGTTCATTTTCAAGATAAAAGATGCATCTCTAATGACGCGAAAACTGCAATGGCTTTTTAATGAAAATAGTTTAACAGCCATTGTGGAAGATTTATTCACCATATTTTATGTGATTCTTCGTTTTTTTTTTAAATGATGGACTTGAGTCGCTTTCTGAATAAAAGGTCCATGTATTGCAATAGCAGCCCAGGGCGTTTGTATATGACGGCTGCCCCACGGCGAGAAACAGGAAATGCAGTGAAGGGAAGCGCGAATACGCGCGCCGCCCCACAGCGAGAAACACAGTTCTCAGCGGCCACGTGAGCGTGTTAAGCTATGGCTGATAACCAGTTACATGCATAATTCAGTGCACTAAAAGATGTTCGGAGTCCCTTACTGTCGTTTCTGTTCGCATGCAAATCGTGTGTACTATTGATTCAGTCTGGATGAAAGGGAGCTTGGAAGGGCTGAAAACATATAGAACAAAAATCACTGCAGGAACGCAAAAATAAAAAGTCGAACATAAAGTTACTGTGACGTATATCAAATGCCTCTGCTGATCAGAGGATTGCGAAACTGAAACTGGATGCTCTCTCAGCAAAGTATTACGAATGTTATTAATGTCTTAATTAATTAATAATAATTAAAACATTGTCTTTTAAGTAAAATTAGCTATCATATTCGAAGTATTTTTCTCACGCTTCGCGAGTGAAATATGTCAATTGCTACAAAAGGCTTTTCTAAAAGCGTGGCAACATTAAGATTAGCAGTGCTCTGCAGGATTAGTTTATGAATCCTGCCTCCCTTCACGTCACTGTGAATAGGATGAGACTCCAATACATATCAACAAAGCTGGGGACACATCAAACGCGAGAACTTGAACAAAATAAAGAAAGGTTAAAACAATTTTAAGCAAAAAAAAAGCGTTTTATGTTACACCAGAATCAACTTTCATTACGTAAAATTTTAGGTTATACTTTACGAAGGAGCTTCCATCTGAAACAATCGCTTAAGGAATAGATCGAGTGGTTGCAGTCGTCCTCAAATTTATGGAAACAGTTGCAAGCTCATTAGTATTATATGACAAGTGAGATACTAGGGATGGGTTGTACGGCAATTGCTTGAGATTCCTGCGCTCGTAATACGTCAATGCTGCATTGCTGCACAAGCTGCACTGGACATAGCGGTTGGCGGTTTGAACAGAGCATGGAAACGAACATTTCCGTAGTTTAATGTACTGTGCAAAACTTCCTTTTATAAGTTTTAGTTATCTGTTTCTGTGGACATGGTAGTTCCCCACTGCTGGTACCGAGCGAGGTGGCGCAGTGATTAGCACACTGGACTCGCATTTGGAAGGACGACGGTTGAAACCCGCGTCCGGCCATCCTGATTTAGGTGTTCCGTTATTTCCCTAAATCGCTTCAACCAAAAGCCGGGATGGCTCCTTTGAAAGGACATGGCCGACTTCCTACCGCGTCCTTCCTTAATCCGATGGGACCGATGATCTCGCTGTTTAGCCCCCTCTCCAAAACCAATCAACCAACCCACCACTGCTGGCAGATTTGAAGCTCAGAGAAGGGGCAAGGGAGCACCGAGCATTCTTACATATGTTGCAAGTGCTATAAGGCGCCGGTCGGTGTGGCCGAGCGGTTCTAGGCGCTTCAGTCCAGAACCGTGCGACTGCTACGGTCGCAGGTTCGAATCCTGCCTCGGGCATGGATGTGTGATGTCCTTAGGTTAGTTAGGTTTAATTAGCTCTAAGTTCTAGGGGACTGATGACCTCAGATGTTAAGTTCCATAGTGGTCAGAGCCATTTGAACCATTTTTTTGCTATAAGGCTACTGAAACGTTTCCGTAGTTGACAGGACATGTTGTTCTGAAAATTGTAGTTACGTTCACATATTTCCAGAAAGGTGAGAGCGGGAAGATGGATTTATAAGAGAAGATATTTAAGCAAAGGATGTCAGGTCCACTCGTGGATCCATTTAACTAATTTCGCGAGAGCTGAGAAAGGGAAAATGGATTTCCAACTCATAAGATTTCGAGGGGGCTGTCAGTTTCTGTACTTAACTAGCAACGGAAGAAAAATTTCCAGAAACATGGCATCAGTCAGTTTCACTAATTGGTCTCCCCACTGAGGGAAAGGGTGGACATTAGTACAGCCTTTATTATGACATTTATTTGATTTTAGCAACGTGGGTAATTGTAGCAGATCGTTCTTTTCAGTGAAATCTCAGAGGCTGGGATCATGGAAATGGGTTTCTCAAATGGGAACATTGGGGAGGAGATTTGATAAATATAGGAAACATCTAAAACCTAGGTACGAGAGATTTGGAAATATTTACAATTTATGTGTAGAACAATGTTGTGCAGTGTCACAAACCAAAATTAGAAATGAACCTATGCATCTAGCAGTATTTGGAACCGAAAATGAAGAACTGTGGGATGATTTATGCTGAAAATTCCCAATAGAGTGTTACGCAGTTAGGTATTTATAAAGTAGAGAACCTCCTTCCTTTTTTAGCATACGAGACATAAACTTAGCTGCTTCAGCTGAGCTGATAGCATCGATGGTTAACGTTCAATGTGAGGTGACCTCCTGCATTAAGGCGGGGATGAGGAACGAGCGGACGATGATAAGTGGGAAGGGGAAATGGAGAAACAGCCTTTCCTGGAGATGCTGCCGTGCTTGTGAAATTGGTTGTCGCGCAACGACGATGATAATGTAATCTGTCCTTTGCACAAACAATTCAGACTTCTTTGTCTACTTGAAGGAGAGTTTCACGTTCTGTAATCTTGCTGATAGCGGATTTACTGTGACATTAGCGGTATGGTGTATCTTTCCTGCAGCCGTTAACTAGCATAAAAAAAAGTTATATTTATGAGAGGAAATGCAAATAAATGGTTTTTGATGCCTTTATTAGTGACAACATAGTTCAAACTGGGCTACCAGAAGCGTGCTCAATATATTGATGTCAGAACCTAGTCTTTGGCAAAGGGTGCCTTGAAATTGAAAGAAAAATAAAATACATTGGAGCACACACACACACGCAAATTTCACAGAACACGTAGGAACACCATATGCTATTCTACAACTACTCACACCAAAAAGAATTTTATTACGGGCTACCAGAGTAGAAGATCGCAGAAGTAGTACGCAGAAAGGCAAAGTGTCGAAGAGACGGGCACACTTCATGAAAGAATTGCTCACACGTAAATGAGGCGGCGTCGATTAAATAAGGACTTCCCAATTTGTACGTTGAGCGGCTGTCACATGACCTCCCTCAGGATGCCAACTCAAGCGGGGAATGACCTGAATGAACCACCTCGACTGTTACCTCGGCCAGTCAAAGGTAAACATTTCACGCACCTGGCAACACGTGGTCACACAGTGCCTAATGGAGCGGACGAGCCTTGTGTGCCGTACCGTAACGCTGAGCTGTCACGAAACCTGGTGTACCTACGCCTAACGGACAAAACTGTCGCGCTTTTTACCACATCAAAGACTTTTGAAACAGTTTTCGTGGCCTTGTTTGCAAGATTACTATTAACTTAAATAAATGTACTGTCGATGTTGCAGTTGACAGGACAAAAGCAGAAGTGGGAGATGCTTTAGTGAGGTGATTAGCTGCCTTAGCGATTTACGGTTATTATATTTAATTGTCCTCTTGTTAAGTTTGGTACTGCGAGGATAAGACATTTTAATTAATAGTTTCATAAGAACGGATTCGCTATACAACGCCCATTCATTCCTCCAACTGGAAAATTATTTTAAAGAGACGAGCGCAGCTGCGGTCTTTCGTACCCGCTTTGGAAACGAAGCGCTACACATTCCTGCAACACGAAACGACTTCCAATATCGGTATCACAACGTAATCAAATT
Source organism: Schistocerca serialis cubense (assembly GCF_023864345.2). Lineage (NCBI taxonomy): Eukaryota > Metazoa > Arthropoda > Insecta > Orthoptera > Acrididae > Schistocerca > Schistocerca serialis. Next base: position 284,595,927 of record NC_064643.1, on the reverse strand, counting down.
TAGTCAATGATTTGTGAAAATATCACATGAATTTCAGGCCCATTAGCATTTAAATGTAGGCAATCGTATAGACTATGAAAGTTAACATACTGAAATCTCATTCGTCATGTGGTGTTTCGCACGCCGTACACTGTCAAATAGTCTTATAGTCCTTGAAACGCTTGGAGCTATATTTCGCCAATTTTCATCGTAACTCTCATCTTATTTTAGTCGTTACTTAACCCTTTCACCGCCGTTAGGACGTTGTTTCTCACGATAGGTTATCGGAGAACTAGTGGGAATTTGCTTCATATTATTGCCATACGTCAACATCCTATTGGTAACGGGAAGCCTGATAATAGTTTGCAGAATTCTTATAATTGCCGGCCGAAGTGGCCGTGCGGTTAAAGGCGCTGCAGTCTGGAACCGCAAGACCGCTACGGTCGCAGGTTCGAATCCTGCCTCGGGCATGGATGTTTGTGATGTCCTTAGGTTAGTTAGGTTTAACTAGTTCTAAGTTCTAGGGGACTAATGACCTCAGCAGTTGAGTCCCATAGTGCTCAGAGCCATTTGAACCATTTATCTTATAATTACAGATTGTACCTGTAGGTTTGCGCTATCTTCAAGTTTCGTTGTTAACCCTCCGTTCCGCATTGTCACATCGAGTTAGATCACGCCTGCATATAGGCAACCCAATGAAGAGACTCGCTAAGCGAGCTGCTGTACTGCCTTCTCAGACATTTCACGTCAAAGAATTGCACAGAAGTACTGACGTTTATATGCATGTGTAGTGTCTGTTCTTTCGGGGGCGTCCAAAAAGAATACACACTGCATATTCATATAATTGATTCTCATCGATGGGCAATGAATCCACAACTTTCAGTGAGGATGCACAATTACATTCGATCTCCGGCAGGAATATAAAATTAGCGAGCATGCAGGACAGGGACGGGGACTGTAGGAGGTGAGTCGGCCGGGGAGCGTGTCGAGACAGTCCACGCATTTGCAGTAAACACTGTGTCCGTGTGACGCGGCGGTTAAAGCAACTACCTAGTAAGGATACCCGAGGTTCAGCCCTGGTCCGACACACACTCTGCCTCGTCACCGCTGACTCCGCACAAAGTCCCAATGTAGCTGATGCCATTGGTTCCTCCCCTTTCTCCAGCCTCCACCCTCAGTTTACACAGTGTTGATGTTTGCCGCATCACAAACAGTGCTCGTACTCAGCACCATTATTGCGAATTGAAAAATTGCTCTGTCCACTGATGTGTGTTTTTATGTATGTCTTACAGTTTTCGGGCAGTCGTCTTCTGAAAACCTAGGTACTTCAGAAAATCCCTGTGCCTTCTGTCCCTCCCTGAACTGAAAAACGAAACGCCGGGAAATATTTTTCCCATATTGTTCCTTCTGAATACGATATTAATTGAAGTAACCATACATTAATAGATTTCACTTCGAAAAATACTAAACACGGTAACATCAAACCAAACACTTCGCACATTTCTGTGAACTTTTGTCTGTTGGTTGTCGTGCAAACGTTCTCTTCCGAGGTGTGAATTGGGCTGAGCCTTGACCATTTTACTGAACGTCTGGAATAGATTTTTTTCTGCAGCCGATGTTAACTGCTGAGCTGCCGGGAGCCGGTATTGCTGAGACTCTGGGGGACAGCAAGGAACGGCCCCGCGCCCCGAGGCTGAGCTGCGGTCCTGCGAGCCGTTAATTACTCCGGCCCACCAGGGATCACACGCGATTCCGTCGGGTACACACACACACACACACACACACTGCCGGGCCAGGCAAGCACCAACCAGTACACACATCCCCAGGCCAACATTAATTAAACCCACCACCAATTACATTAGACCTCTCCACTCTAGATTTCACCTCCTAGCCATTTTCGGCAAAGTCAATGGCCAGTACTGACGTTAAGTATCTGCAGACGAAAGTTTAATATTCAAGATCGTATTTAAAATGGTTTAAATGGCTCTAAGCACTATGGGACTTCACATCTGAGGTCATCAGTTCCCTAGACTTAGAACTAATTACACCTAACTAACCTAAGGACGTCACACACATCCATGCCCGAGGCAGGATTCGAACCTGCGACCGTAGCAGCAGCGTGGTTCCAGACTGAAGCGCCTAGAACCGCTCGGCCAGAGCGGCCGGCAGAAGGTATTCAGTACTATTTATTCCTGATGACCGGTTTCAATAGTTAAAATTGTTATCGTCCGATCTTTCAAAAGCTTCGATCATTTTCTTCTGCATGGGCCCGACAGCAATAAATTCTAAAAACGGCATTTTTCCATTAGACTGTGTATAATTATCTTTTTTTTTTTTTTTTTTTTTAAATTTCAGTCTACTGGCTTCGGGCACTACGCATTCTCAAGTGTCTCTGAAAACAGCAAAATACCTAGCACAAAACAACTAAACACAAATCATGTAACTAACTGGACATATCAAACAATGGAAAATTCAGGATGGGAAGCAGCAATACCAGAGAAGGAAAGTTGCTACTCACCCATATAGCGGAGACGCTGAGTCGCGATATGCACAACGAAAAGTTTCACACAATTATAGCTTTCAGCCATTAACGCCTTTGTCAGCAGTAGACACACACACACACACACACACACACACACACACACACACACGCGCGCGCGTAAACGTAACTTGCACACACGTCTGCAGTGTGGTTTCAGCTCTCTGACACTGCAGACGTGTGTGCAAGTTGCGTTTACGTGAGTGTGTGGATGTGTCTATTGCTGACAAAGGCCTTAATGGCCGAAAGCTATAATTGTGTGAATCTTTTTGTTGTGCCTATCGCGACTCAGCATCTCCGCTATATGGTCAGTAGCAACTTTCCTTCTCTAGTAACTGGACATATCATTACTCAAACGTAATATTCACCTCTAGTATCGCATGTGGCTACTTCGTCGTCTCGTCAGTAATTTAAAAATCCCGTGCCAAGTGTAAATGTGCAAAGTGCAGTCTTCAAACTATTCGTTCCTTTGTTGTCATTTCACTTTCGTCGCTCCACATTGGCGGTAGGTTGGCTGATAGTGGATACAAGTCACCGTTCCTAAGCTACATGAGAGTAAAACCTCAAACTTATTATAAAACTGGACTCAGCGAGTGACAAAATGACTGACACAATAAAAAGACATAAATTCAGTTGCTTCATTTATAATACAAAATACGGTTTTCATTCTGGTATAATTTCCCAGCGTTTAATATGATTATGCTCTTCACGGGCATACTGCCAGTTATGATCGTCTTCACTACTCGATATTTCGACGATCTATTTAGGCGCCATCTTCAGATCCGTTCGTTCAGTATAGCGTTGCTCTTTTCAGCTGTGGGAGGTTTGTGCTGTTGGGGCTCCATTTATTTGTATTTGGGGAGAGGAAGATGATTCACTTTTATTTTCTATCTATTTTCTTATTCTAATCTTGTCTCATTACCGATACATTTGTTTCAAACTTTCAAATTTTATCGTTAGGTTGCCGCTCATTTACTTCTTGTACATTTGCTGTTTGTTACTGAGGGGGTGGTTTTGTAATGGGTAAGGGAATACACAGAGGGAACATCGGCTCCTTTATATACCGGGTCCAGGCTAATGCGCCTGCGCGAGAAGCGGAAAAGCTGCCCCCTGCAAAGCGAAGAATTGCAGCACCGCCGGCAGTAGAAACTAGCAAATTAAGATGTAGCGGTCGAAAACCAGACTGTTGTTGTTTTATATCTGATAAAATAGGGTTCCATGTCTTGCTTAAAGGAAAACCTTTATCTCTATTAATAATGTCTTCAGATAATGGTATTTCGATGGATTCCTTGACCACATAATCCCAGCAAAGAGAACCCAGAGTAATAATATGCATCTTTTTATACGACATGTTATGCCCTTCATGCCCTTCATCGAGACAATGTTCGGCGACGGTAGATTTTTCGGACTGGAGCAAACGTTTGTGACGTTGTGTTAGACACATCGGTCATGAACAGTGAGAATATACGCCTTTCCTCAATGACAGGGAATTTTATAAGCTCCATGATTTCTCAATCCAAAATCATCTTTAACAGATCCAAAGGGCCTCTAGTCTTAGCCAAAGGTAAAAGAACACTTAATATCATATTTCCTTAGAATTCTAGAAATATTTGAAGAAATACTTCCAGCAAAGGGTAGAAAAGCAACTGATTTACCAGTATCTGGCGCTGGTTCACTTGATGGTCCAAACTGAAAAGCATGATTAATCTGATGATCGGTATATCAGTCGAGCTTAAAGACAGCCTTAAGATGATCCAGCTCCTGCGTCAAATTTTCGGAATCGGAAATGGCGTAAGCTCTCTTGACCAATGTATGTAGAACTCCCATGCGCTGATGTGGTGGATGACAGCTCGTATAATGATGATAGCGGTCCGTATGTGTTGGTTTATAGTGTAAGTCATGTCCCAAGGTACCATTCTCTTTTTTGTAAGCCATCTTTTCAAGTTTCCATCAAAAATTTGATGCGTGGATGAAGATAGTTAAAATGATCTAAAAACCGATTAAGAGTTTCCATTCCATGTGGCCAAACAATGAAAGTATCATCCATGTATCTTCAAAAACTTGTAGGTTGAAGAGAAGAAGTCCTGAGTGAGATATCTTCAAAATTTCACATATAAAAATATTGGCGACAAGGGGGAAAGAGGACTCCCCATAGCCACACCGTCAGTTTGATCAATAAATAAATTGAATAAAAAATATGTCGATGTCAACATATGGCGACACAGCTCAGTAGTTTTATCATCCAAAAGTTGACCAAATAACAGCAAGGACTCTTCCAAACGTACCTGGGTGAGAGAGAGAAACCACATCAAAACTAACTAATAGATCAGATGTTCCCATGCAGAAAGACTTCAACCGTTGAATAAAATCTGTAGAGCTGGATAACTGATGTTCACATTTCCCAACGTAAGGGCTGAGGACGGAAGCAAGATAATTACCTATATTATAAGTAGGAGAGCCCACATTACTAACGATAAGATGAAGCGGAGTTCCAGGTTTATGCACCGTCGGTAAACCGCACAACCTGGCCGGGACTGCCACCATTAGTGTCCGTCCTTTGGCAGGGAGCACTTCTTAGTAAGTGAAATGGTCTTTCGCTTTTTCCGGTCTGTAGGATCGCTCCGAAGTTTACGGTAAACAGAATCATCCAATAAACTGGATATTTTAGCCAAATAAACTTCACGAGACAAAAGAACAGTGGCACTACCTTTATGAGAAGGAAGAACTATAAGATCTTTATCTTCCCTCAATGACAGAATGACCTTCCTTTCACTGGAAGAAATAGTACTCTGTGGTGGCGGTGCATGACGAAGATGATAAGAAACTTCCTGCCTAATTTCCTCTGCCAAATCTACAGGAAAGCGAGCAATGGCCTGCTCAACAGAACTAATAAAATCAATACTAGACAGATTCCTTTGTGTAGGAACAAAGTTCATACCTTTTTCCGAAATAGACGAAGTAGCATCATCCAATTTCTTGTCGATTAGATTAATAACAGTCCGACGACGAGTAATGTCATCAGATGTGATTGGTTGTTGGCGAAGTCGAAGAAATTTCGAAGATTGTTTCTTAGTAGTATGGAAAAAGGTATTAACTTTGTATGACCTGGACCTGGGGTATAAAGGAGGAGCCATTTCTGATGTTCATTCAGTTCCGGCTTGATTGTGCACTCAGCACCGGCGCACAAGTCGCCCAATGTGGCGTCGAATGAAGTAAGATTTGCACCTGGAGGCCGAACTTCCCCGAATGGGGGCCTCCCGGCCAACGATGCCTTACGCTCATTTCAGTTTTTCTTTTTTGCCTTTTTTCCCACTCAGTGATCGCACCTGAAGATGGAGGCCAGATGGATCGCCGAAATATATTGTAGTGAAGACGATCATATCCGGGAGCATACCCGTGAAGAGCATAAACAAAAGACGGATTTGTTGATTAAATATTGACACAGATGCAATGGCAAACGAATGTTTCACAAAAAATAAAAGACAGAGGAACAGTTGCGTACGTTAAAAAAGTAAAAAGTCGGGGAGTTGACTGATAACGATAGAGACGTACATGAGGTAAGTGATGACTGGGTCTGACTGCCAGGAAGAAGGATATCATGGGAACGGAGCAATTTGTGCAGTGCGTACGAGGGTGTGAGTGTTTGTGTGTGTTTGGGGGGGGGGGGCGGATAATTGGAGGAGGAATTCGAGAGAGTGAAGAGGGATGCCGTTCCGGACCAAGCCTTAGGATGTGGGAGGATAGGACTGCAAAGGAAGGGCGCTCTGACCGGGTATAGCGGCGTGGGTTCTGTATATATATATATATATATATATATATATATATATATATATATATATATATAATGGGACGGGTATATATCACTTTGGATTTCATCGTCGGGTAAGGGAAGACTATTAAAACTTTTCTTCAGGGAGAATGTGAAAAGTCTGGAGGTGTAGCGTTAGGAGAATGTGGTGGTAGAGGCGCGCCGGAATACCAGGAGCAGTGAGCAGGGGGAAAAAAAGGGGGATGGGCGGTGTCAAGTTTAAGAGTAACTTAGGATATTCGGAGGTGTTCAAGATACGAAGAGGAGGAAGGAAAATTTTACGAGTTGGTAGAGGATTTTGGAGAGGAGGGTAAGCGGATTCGAAAAGCTAGGCGGAGCGCATGGCGTGGCAGGAGGGAGGAACGAAGTCCATGCTGCATTGGCGTAACAGAGGATGGGTCGGATTAGGACTTTACAGGTGTGGAGGATGTCAAACGTCCACATCTAAAACATAACGGTGCGTGACTTATCAGTGCTCATGAGAATAAGAGTTTTACCACGTTATTTAAATGTCACATCCAACCAGTGGCACTAAGAAAACAAACTTGCATTATATCCTACGCAACACACTATATACATTAACTGAACAACCTGCCAGATGTGCAATTTGCGTGGGAAATTTTGAATTTTCAGAGAATAAAAATACAACTATCGACACCATTTCAACAATATGCATGTCTCCTTGTAACAGTTGCGTGAAAACGTATCATATAAACAGATCGATGTAGCACGTAAGCAACGTTACAGAATCCTTAATACACAAGTCGAGACGTATTTCATGGACTGAAAAAAACTACTACATCCTATGTATTCAATATAATATTGTTAATCGGTGCAATTAATGTCGAATCTCAAATATAACATCTTAGCTCGTAAAACAGAAAAATATGGGAAAATATGTCCACGCCTTTAGCGTAAAACAAAGTGTTAACAATTATATCATAGCATAGAGCAACGACCTTAGCAACCAGTTGTGAGCGAAACAAACTTGTTAGGCGTTATAAAAAAACTGTGCCCATACTGAAAATAATTAAGATAAAACAGTAACAAGAGATGTAAGGTAAAGACAAATAACAGTATTATGCCAGTCCGTGTACGATGTTGTACAAGAAATATATCATTTACTGCACAGAAAGTGTCTATTGGCTTGCCTGTGTGCGTGTGTGTGTGTGTGTGTGTGTGTGTGTGTGTGTGTGTGTGTGTGTGAAAATACGCAGTCTGGTGAAAAAGTGTCCTTCCAGTTTAAAAAGGGTGTTGTTATATGCCCGATTCCATATGACGGTATCACCTATGCCCAGTTGACATTATAGTGGCTAGTATGTAGCACATTCGACGCATTGGTATTAAAAAAATAAACAGGATTTGTCACGAATAAAACAAAATATTTGTAATAGACATGTTTTTATTTGGTAACAATCCTTTGTGGAATGTGCTACATGTTATCCACTGTAATTTCAATACAACATGTGTGATACAGTCGTAATGAAACTGGACGTGTAACAAGATTTTTTTAACGGTCACAAGATGACCTTGTTAACTGTTGTAAACGAGCCATCAGGAAAAATTAGCATTGAATGTAATCTTGGCTATTCAGTTTCCTTGAAAGCAGTTACAGATTTCTTCTTTTTATCTCAGATTATGAGAAAATTCAGTTAAGTACCCAGAAGTACCTCCACTCTCACGCGATGAAAATAATTCCTCCCATTTTTGTGTTGACTTGTAGTGTCCAAATTAGATAATGTTGACATATAACCAATTGTTTAACCTTCTCGCTAATGTTATGTTGCTTTAGTAGTCATGATATAGAGAGCAGCAACAGCATGGGAGAGTTCCAGAATAGTGTCTGTCATCTAGATGCATATAAAACACTGCTCGACAAAATACACCAAATGGTATCCATTGGCGATGGGTAGAAGTATATGCAGATGGTACAGTAAACATAAGTAATGCGAGGCGGTGGTAAGTGTTATTCATTTGAGGAGGAAAGGATGAAAAAAAAAAAAAAAAAACTGAGCGAGTCTGATCGGCGTCCAGTCCCCTTAACGAACAGTGTCGTGATTAACTCATCCGCGATGATCGGCGAATAACAGCCGAGGAACTGTGTGCACAGCAGAATGTCGGCTGTAATGTCTTACAGGAAATGTTACGTAACCATCTTTGAAACAAAATGTGTGCAAGATAGGTGGACTGGAAATTTGTCGGGACCTATTGGACTAATACGAGACTGAGGGTCACATTTCTCTGGACACCATCGTCGTCAGAGATGAGATTTGATGCCACTAAGAGGCAGAATACAAAAGACACTACTTGGAGTTGCGAAATGCTAATTCTCCAACAAAGACGAAGTTCAGATCACAGCCATCTGGAGGCAATATGATTTGCGCGAGATATGGAATGGTGTGGTTCTTGCAAATGCCGTGTAGTCTAACTTTTCAGACTCGTAACGATGCCGCCAACGCAGTAAAGCAATAACTAACTACAAATCGTTCAGGGTTTTATGAGCCCGGTCTGCAGTCTTTTGGTTATCGTTGGTGAAAGTGCATAAAATAAGGTGATGAGTATGGAGAAAAATGACAATATTGAGCTGAAATCTTGTTCTATCTGTGTTATTGGTTTCCGTATATGTTGTAGCTTTTGTAATAATAAATGAGAGGCAATAGTTTCGGAATATCCCAATAGAAGTCAGAAGAACGCCCTGTAGCATCGAATGAACATTTATTCAATTTTGAAAAATTCTCTTACATATCTACAAAATATCATCAAACAAAAGCATATTTCCAGAATGAGATTTTCACTCTGCAGCGGAGTTGCGCTGATATGAAACTTCCTGGCAGATTAAAACTGTGTGCCGGACCGAGACTCGAACTCGGGACCTTTGCCTTTCACGGGCAAGTGCTCTACTACCAACTGAGCTACCCAAGCACGACTCACGCCCCGTCATCACAGCCTTACTTCTCCCAGTACCTCGTCTCCTTTCTTCCAAGTTTCACAAGAGCATATTTAATTCTAATTTTCCACAAACTTCTTGTAGCAGGTTACAAAGAGAATTACCAGTCTTTAAAACTAACGGTTGGTACATTTGTTAACACCTAGAATGAATGAACGCGAAAAATATGAGTAGAACAGTGTAGCAGCACTGACTTATTAATATTGCAAGATGACAGCAGACACACAGAGCTATCAGGGTTCTCTCTTAAAGGTAAAATAAGATCAATATCCTGCCAGGCTCGTCGAGTGAGAAGTTCTCAGTCGAAGTGGAACTGTGGAAGCAACTGGCCAAAAGTCGTATTCTCGATGTCATATGTCGCTGTCTGCATGTGACTGAATTTGAATGGGAATCAATGATCGATCCCCAGGAAATGGGTTTATCTTCCGTTCTTACAGTATATGTTGCAGCAGCAGTTATGCCTTTCCGGAGCTAGTAAATAGAGGAAGGTCACTTGGAGTGATGAACGGCTACTGGAACACGTATTTCTCACCCAAGGACGAGATGACCACTCCTTCATTGAACAGACAGTAACGGACTGGATAGCTTCTTCAACAATGTTGACTCGACACTGATGCTGTGTCAAACTGCTAGTGTCAATTATACGACACCGTCTGGTTGAAGGTGGCCTGGTGATCTGCTTGCCGTTGAGTCTTCATATTCCTGGAACAACAGGTGCTTCAGGCTGCAGCGGGTACGTGAATGATCTACACTGCGCTGAGCTGCAGCTTTCCAGCAGCGTCCAAAGGAAGATGAGGGTGAGTTTGGGTATGAGATCTCTCCTGCTGCGTATTGAAGCCAGTATGAACAGCGAACACTATCTCAGGGATGTATGAGACACGTCCGACAAGTGGTTGGTTGGGTACTTGTTTTTCACCGTCAAACAGCTAAAACTGTAGATGCTTTATGAACTCGCATACAACCCGCGTGGCGGAAAGTGCCGCACGAAGGTATCCAAAGTGTCTTTCATTCTGCACCACCACGTTTACTGGCGCTAAGTGCAGAACACTGGTCTTCTCACCAAGATGAATTACTTGTAGAGATCAAGTACAGTCCTGTAATCCTAACCGGCTTTATACTGCCGTGTTCTTAAATCTGTAATATTAAAATGACTATTAGCAAAGGGCCTACATGGTACACAGCTAAATCTAAAACTACATATCTACTCTGTAAACCACCGTGAAGCGCATACCTGAGGGTACTTCATGTGTACCAGTTATTATGACTTCTTCCCGTTCGATTAGTGTATGGAACATAGGAAGAATGTTTTCTTAATCGTCTCTGGGAGCGCTGATAATAGTCTAATCTTGTCTTCGAGGTCCCTGTGACAGGATGCTTAGCGGACACCAATAAGTTACTAAACTGCTCACTCAGAATTTATAAGTGGGCTTGTCTCTACCTTCAAGAGTGCACCAAATATTTTATCACCTCCAAGTCCGCCCCCGGTAGCTGAATGGTCAGCGTCACGGATTGTCAACTCTAGGCCCGGGTTCTATTCCCGGCTGGGTCGGGGAATTTTCTCCGCCCAGGGACTGAGTGTTGTGTTGTCTTCATCATCATTCTATCATCTTCATCGACTGCAGGTCGCCGATGTGGCGTCAAATTGAAGGACCGGCACCCGGCGAATGGCCTGCCCGACGGGGGGCCCTAGCCATACGATTAAATAAGTAAATATATCACCTCCAACACACTTCCCAAGGGACAAACATGCTGCCATTCTTTGTACACCGTACCTTCAATAACTCTGTAAGGCCTGTTTGGTGCCGGCTGGTGTGGCCGAGCGGTTCTCGGCGCTTCAGTCTGGAACCGCGCGACCGCTACGCCATAAAAGAACCAAAAAAAACAGGAAAAGAAATGTTTACAAGGACGTAGAAACATTCTAAAAGAAGATGACGGTGCAAATAAATATTTTAAGGTATTGATACAAAAAAAAAGTTTCTTCGAAGAAGATGAAATTACGGTGTTAAAAATGGCATTTTAATCATTACATCCCACGGTATACAACTATATCATCTTCTAAACGATGTAAACTTCCTATGTCTGCGCAGAATTTGGCGGCAGTTAGGGAAGTTTACACAAACGTAATAAACAGTGCAATAAATTCACTAAGTCGATGTCAACAGCACGTAGGAAATCATGAATTCCTACGTCACAAGTTATGCTGTTGCCCATTATACAGGCAACAAGCTGGAATGGTCACCGATTTCAGATCATCTCATTAGTTCCTTTGTTTCTTATCAAGTGTTTAGGAAGGTCGTGATTCAAATATGAAACTTCAAATATTGGTACTCCGGTGGAGTTCTAGAACTTTTGTCCGACGAATTTGTAGTTGCATTCGGTTCCGTATTTTATTTTAAACAGTAGTCCCTTCGCAGTAAACAGTACAAACAGCCAGTTCATTACTCCGGAGAAAGACAGAGATTATTGCCTCCAACTCTCTCTTTTTTCCGCCGGCCGCGGTGGTCTAGCGGTTCTAGGCGCGCAGTCCGGAACCGCGCGACTGCTACGGTCGCAGGTTCGAATTCTGCCTCGGGCATGGATGTGTGTGATGTCCTTAGGTTAGTTAGGTTTAAGTAGTTCTAAGTTCTAGGGGACTGATGACCGCAGCTGTTAAGTCCCATAGTGTTCAGAGCCATTTGAACCATTTCTCTCTCTCTCTTTTTTTTTTTTTTTTTGATTGCTCAGATACAGCCCGCCACGAATTCCTCTCTGGGAGTGAACTTACATCCTAAATGCACAATTATTTATCGAACGTACTCCAGGCTCCAGTCTTTGTCTTCTCCTACAAATGATTAATCAATTTAAAGATCAACGCACTGGCTGCGTGGATGTGGATCTTAGATAATTTTCATTAACCTGATTGCTGGACCGTTATCGAATATGGGCAACAGAACTGTAGGTGCGGTACTATATTTATACGACAATCTAGATGCTGCATTGGCATCAATCAATGTTTATCTGGAGAAATCGCAAGCTTTTACATAGTGATTGTTAAGTTAGTATTTTGTTGAAAATTTCAACATTGCCGTGTTTTAGGTTACTACTTAGTTGTCGGTAGAAGAAATATTTCACAGTGCCGCGCTTCATCATCATTACGTGAGGAGAATGACGACACTTTTTAAATAACATGACGACTTAAACTCCTTATAGCTACACAAAAATATTTACTTATTGATCATCTGGTTTTGTTTTGGGCGTCATCCAGTAGACCTATCACAAATGGAAAGATATTTTCTGGAAGAATTTGTTACAATAAGACACACCAATGTTTAATAATACGTACGTATTATATAGCTAGTTATGTAAGTCGATGCACATTCAAAAGTATTTGCCTAAAAACATTGCTGGGAAGTACTTCCATTTCACTTGAAAATTAAAAACTATTGCGCTGTGTGTCTGGATTACAGCTAGATTTACATACTGCTTCTGAGTTGTCAATATTTCAACTTCAGATCGATTTCAGCAGCATTATTTCTCCATTTTATTTCTCCTATTCTGGGGTTTCAGTTATTTATAATTACGTTCCATGATTAATATTTAATTTTTTTCCTATTTTGGGTAGCACTCCTACCTGTGACTTTCGGGTCTTCGTCCCCCCCCCCCCCCACCTCCCCCACCTCCACACGTATTCTGTCCTTTATTCACTGTTGTTTTTTCAAGCATGTAGTGTCACAATTTGCTCTCAATCTATTAGACGTAGAAGGGCTTCCTGTATTTTATATCGGATCTATAGTTTGTATTCTAATTAGTGTTATTTCCGCTTGGACCTCACTGTTTCACGCACAGGATGTATTCTGACGAATAACTTCCTAGGTCTAGCCGTGAACGCCTTTTAAAGTTCTTTAATTTTGAATTGCGTATAAAATTTTTTAGCAAGTGAAAATATGAGGTGCTTGTTTTGAAATACTGGAAATTGATTTACGAAGACGATATTGAAACAGATAGCTTTGTGTAGAACACTATATGGCACAAAGCGTGGGCCCTGAAGGTACCGGAGAAGAAGCTCAAACATGGTGCAAGGAAAAAATCTTAAAATTTAAGTAGATATAGTTCGAAATGTAAGGTAATAGAAAGAACTAGTGACTGTAACTGTCTTTGGCAAAGCCTAATTAGCAGAAGGGACAGGCTAGCACGATATCTGCTACCTAATCCAGCAATAGTTAGGTTCGGACTGGAAGGAGGTGGAGGGGAGCAAATTGTTGGCATGGGCAATGATTAGAACATCTAAAAGTAGATTATCATCAAGAACGTTGGACAAGGAATGGTTTACCACAAGATATGGAAAACGGTGCCAGGCGAAATTTTAAAAAGTCAATGAGTTTTAAAGAGATGTCGGAGGACCCAACCGAGAATGTAAAACGCCGAAACCGGTGGTAATTAATCAGTAAACTCACAGACTGCTGCGTTACGGAGGTTTTAAATAGACAGTTCTGTAGCGACGGTTTCCCTTTACGTGCACCTCTTTCAATGCTGCTGGTATAGAAACAGTGTTTTCTAAACGAAAAGAGTGTAATTTTGTCATTTGACATCTCTAATTACAAAATTCATTGGGAATCCCACAGAAATACCTGAAAGATTCAACCACTCCGAGGAGAAAATTGCTGGGTGTAGGTGTCTCAAAGTTGCACGAAGGACGACAGCTTTCGAATCAATCACCTGAATCGTTACATTACGCGTAATACTCTTTCGATGGTATATACCCAGCTGAACGTTTCCATGTTTCTGCACAATATATTATCTTATCCAGATTAGGCAGCCGACGGCCTGGGCTACATCGAGAAGTGAACCGAATCGTCGGCATTGTACCGCATTTACGATAGAGCACAATTCCCTTCGCTTGTCCTTCCTTTTAATTTATTTGAGCTTTTGTTTCGTATTACGCCCGCTTCTTCAGCTTTTCTTTAGCCTGACGGATCAGTTGTCTTATGGGACGTTATTAAACAAAGTGCAGGACTCCAAGTCTCACTTGAAACGATGCTTCCGACCCCGTTTATTGGATTTTTTGACGTTCCCAGCTCAATATGGGCCTTAATTACGGTGTCAGAGAAACGTGAAACGCCATAATACTCGACTTGTCGCTCCTCATATTATGAATTTAGTCGACGCAATGGATGGCGACGTATAAACGAAGAATTTTGTCGAGTGTAGAATTAATGGGATGGGATTTACTAAAATAAAATAAAAAAAATTAAGATGTGTTTTCCATTTGCGAAGAACATTTGAAAACTTCCTCGATTAAGAATAAGCTAAATAACTGGAATGGCGTTTTCTCAGAAACGGTCGAGTGTCCGTGGATAAATTGAGGCACGTGTTCGCTTGACTTCTTTTTCACTGTGCGATGTTTCTGGCAAGGCGATGGCACTTGCCATGTTCTCGTCGCCTGCCGCAAGGTCTCGATGGAGCGCTGCCGTTGCCATGGGACTGGGCGCACCTGCCACGACTGCACTGAAAACGGAGGAATATTCATATGTCTCGTATATTCCTCAGTTATACTTATCAAACGTTTATTGGAAAATTCCTGTGCCTCTTCTATGAACTAGTAGTTTATTCCCACTGTTTCGAGCATTGGAAGCTGTCTTTGAGGTTTATAAACAATTCTGCAGCACACCACCCACTGTAACCACGTTAATTATCCTTCCAGCCTCGACATCACTCGGTACTGTATAGAAATGTTTGTATTATTTTGACACGTACAACAATTCTTGCGTATGTGGAATTCAAACAAAGATAAAATGTATAAGCTCATCTTGATATTTTTGCGACGTAATGAATGATCCACTAGATTTCGGACGCGCAGCCACAGAAATTTTACTTTACACCTGATATTTCAGCCGTACAACGCAAAGATACCAAGGTATCATTAGAAACTACACTGTAGGAATGGCTTGGGTAGTTTACTAATCTAAACACCGAATTCTATGCTTCTTTCAGGTTGCACTGAAAATAAACTCAAGGTTATTCTCCACGACAGGCACGCAAGGCACTAGGGATAAAATCCAAGGCGGACTTGAGGAATGAGGAACATGACATAGACTTAAATCCACGGCTTTCTTGCCATATGCGGGAAGCAAGTTGTTAAAACAGGTCGGATCCACACCAGTCATAAATTTAAATCGGTTTTCGGCGTCCAACGAAGACAGCAGCACTTTTGGATTGCTTTAAAGACGACTTGATGCGCTGTGAGGCTGATGTTTACAAGTTCCGCTGCCATGCATCCGGCATACCGCGCATAGGATCCATAAAAGATATACGGCACACTGCAGCTGCCCCTGGCACTTTCAGCCCAATAAATCGGCTGCGGCAGAGCATTGCATCTACATCTATATCTACATCCATACTCCGCAAGCCACCTGACGGTGTGTGGCGGAGGGTACCCTGAGTACCTCTATCGGTTCTCCCTTCTATTCCAGTCTGTATTGTTCGTGGAAAGAAGGATTGTCGGTATGCTTCTGTGTGGGCTTTAATCTCTCTGATTTTATCCTCATGGTCTCTTCGCGAGATATACGTAGGAGGGAGCAATATACTGCTTGACTCTTCGGTGAAGGGATGTTCTCGAAACTTTAACAAAAGCCCGTACCGAGCTACGGAGTGTCTCTCCTGCAGAGTCTTCCACTGGAGTTTATCTATCATCTCCGTAACGCTTTCGCGATTACTAAATGATCCTGTAACGAAGCGCGCTGCTCTCCGTTGGATCTTCTCTATCTCTTCTACCAACCCTGTCTGGTACGGATCCCACACTACTGAGCAGTATTCAAGCAGTAGGCGAACAACCGTACTGTAACCTACTTCCTTTGTTTTCGGATTGCATTTCCTTAGGATTCTTCCAATGAATCTCAGTGTGGCATCTGCTTTACCGACGATCAACTTTATATGATCATTCCATTTTAAATCACTCCTAATGCGTACTCCCAGATAATTTATGGAATTAACTGCTTCCAGTTGCTGACCTGCTATTTTGTAGCTAAATGATAAGGGATCTATCTTTCTATGTATTCGCAGCACATTACACTTGTCTACATTGAGATTCAATTGCCATTCCCTGCACCATGCGTCAATTCGCTGCAGATCCTCCTGCATTTCAGTACAATTTTCGATTGTTACAACCTCTCGATACACCACAGCATCATCTGCAAAAAGCCTCAGTGAACTTCCGATATCATCCATCAGGTCATTTATGTATATTGTGAATAGCAACGGTCCTATGACACTCCCCTGCGGCACACCTGAAATCACTCTTACTTCGGAAGACTTCTCTCCATCGAGAATGACATGCTGCGTTCTGTCATCTAGGAACGCCTCAATCCAGTCACACAATTGGTCTGATAGTCCATATACTCTTACTTTGTTCATTAAACGACTGTGGGGAACTGTATCGAACGCCTTGCGGAAGTCAAGAAACACGGCATTTACACTCCTGGAAATGGAAAAAAGAACACATTGACACCGGTGTGTCAGACCCACCACACTTTCTCCGGACACTGCGAGAGGGCTGTACAAGCAATGATCACACGCACGGCACAGCGGACACACCAGGAACCGCGGTGTTGGCCGTCGAATGGCGCTAGCTGCGCAGCATTTGTGCACCGCCGCCGTCAGTGTCAGCCAGTTTGCCGTGGCATACGGAGCTCCATCGCAGTCTTTAACACTGGTAGCATGCCGCGACAGCGTGAACGTGAACCGTATGTGCAGTTGACGGACTTTGAGCGAGGGCGTATAGTGGGCATGCGGGAGGCCGGGTGGACGTACCGCCGAATTGCTCAACACGTGGGGCGTGAGGTCTCCACAGTATCCACAGTACATCGATGTTGTCGCCAGTGGTCGGCGGAAGGTGCACGTGCCCGTCGACCTGGGACCGGACCGCAGCGACGCACGGATGCACGCCAAGACCGTAGGATCCTACGCAGTGCCGTAGGGGACCGCACCGCCACTTCCCAGCAAATTAGGGACACTGTTGCTCCTGGGGTATCGGCGAGGACCATTCGCAACCGTCTCCATGAAGCTGGGCTACGGTCCCGCACACCGTTAGGCCGTCTTCCGCTCACGCCCCAACATCGTGCAGCCCGCCTCCAGTGGTGTCGCGACAGGCGTGAATGGAGGGACGAATGGAGACGTGTCGTCTTCAGCGATGAGAGTCGCTTCTGCCTTGGTGCCAATGATGGTCGTATGCGTGTTTGGCGCCGTTCAGGTGAGCGCCATAATCAGGACTGCATACGACCGAGGCACACAGGGGCAACACCCGGCATCATGGTGTGGGGAGCGATCTCCTACACTGGCCGTACACCACTGGTGATTGTCGAGGGGACACTGAATAGTGCACGGTACATCCAAACCGTCATCGAACCCATCGTTCTACCATTCCTAGACCGGCAAGGGAACTTGCTGTTCCAACAGGACAATGCACGTCCGCATGTATCCCGTGCCACCCAACGTGCTCTAGAAGGTGTAAGTCAACTACCCTGGCCAGCAAGATCTCCGGATCTGTCCCCCATTGAGCATGTTTGGGACTGGATGAAGCGTCGTCTCACGCGGTCTGCACGTCCAGCCCGAACGCTGGTCCAACTGAGGCGCCAGGTGGAAATGGCATGGCAAGCCGTTCCACAGGACTACATCCAGCATCTCTACGATCGTCTCCATGGGAGAATAGCAGCCTGCATTGCTGCGAAAGGTGGATTTACACTGTACTAGTGCCGACATCGTGCATGCTCTGTTGCCTGTGTCTATGTGCCTGTGGTTCTGTCAGTGTGATCATGTGATGTATCTGACCCCAGGAATGTGTCAATAAAGTTTCCCCTTCCTGGGACAATGAATTCACGGTGTTCTTATTTCAATTTCCAGGAGTGTACCTGTGAACCCGTGTCTACGGCCCTCTGAGTCTCGTGGACGAATACCGCGAGCTGTGTTTCACACGACCGTCTTTTTCGAAAGCCATGCTGATTCCTACAGAGTAGATTTCTAGTCTCCAGAAAAGTCATTATACTCGAACATAATAAGTGTTCCAAAATTCTACAACTGATACACGTTAGAGATATAGATCTATAGTTCTGCACATCTGTTCGACGTCGCTTCTTGAAAACGGGGATGACCTGTGTCCTTTTCCAATCCTTTGGAACGCTCTTCTAGAGACCTACGGTACACCGCTGCAAGAAGGGGGGCAAGTTCCTTCGCGTACTCTGTGTAAAATCGAACTGGTATCCCATCAGGTACAGCGGCCTTTCCTCTTTTGAGCGATTTTAATTGTTTCTCTATCTCTCTGTCGTCTATTTCGATACCTACCATTTTGTCATCTGTGCGACAATCTAGAGAAGGAACTACAGTGCAGTCTTCCTCTGTGAAACAGCTTTGGAAAAAGACATTTAGTATTTCGGCCTTTAGTCTGTAAATCTCTGTTTCAGTACCATTTTGGTCACAGAGTGTCTGGACATTTTGTTTTGATCCACCTACCGCTTTGACATAAAACCAAAATTTCTTATGATTTTCTGCCAAGTCAGTACATAGAACTTTACTTTCGAAATCATTGAACGCCTCTCGCATAGCCCTCCTCACACTACATTTCGCTTCGCGTAATTTTTGTTTATCTGCTAGGCTTTGGCTATGTTTATGTTTGCTGTGAAGTTCCCTTTGCTTCCGCAGCAGTTTTCTAACTCGGTTGTTGTACCACGGTGGCTCTTTTCCATCTCTTACGATCTTGCTTGGCACATACTCATCTAACGCATATTGTACGATGGTTTTGAACTTTGTCCACTGATCCTCAACACTATCTGTACTTAAGACAAAACTTTTGTGTTGAGCCGTCAGGTACTCTGTAATCTGCATCGGTACTAGTCATTCTATTCTTCATCTTTTTGGGCTACATTGGGGAAAGAAACAGTGGAAATTCATTTGACGATACATTTAATTAATACAGGCAACAGTTTCAACATGGAAAAGAACCAGGCTTTGCAGAACTGTAAAGTCATTACTAGTGTGCAGGTCGGAATGATTCATCGATATCTCAGCATGGATCAACCGTGTAATCAGAGATTTAATTTATGCAACAGTTCTCTGCCAGCGAACAACATCTTTGGTTCTTCTGTGTCTGTGACCGCATACGTAAGGCGTGGTCCTCAGGTATAAAAGGATAGAGCGAGTGCTGCAATTTCAGTCTGTTGGCTCACGTGGATGACCAGAAGATTTACAGCCGAATTATAAGGCGAAGAAATAGGATTTCTACGGTTACACGCCCAAAAACTTATTCCACGCTCAGTTGAAGCAATCATCCTTATTATTAATCGGTTTTGGAAAACAATATACAAATTTTGCTTTAAAATAACTGTCATAATAAGGAAAAAAACAATATAGAATATATTTATTTTTCTTTTTTCGAAGTAAACTGCGTCCGTCACAATACGTTTTTCACCGAATACTGCAAAATAAAGCTTCTCTGAGAGTACTCGAAGAAAGTTGAAGTAATGAGAAGTAGCGGAAATGACAGCAGCGAGAATTTTAGCAAAATAATTGGTGATCACGAAGTAGATGAAGCTAAGGAATTCGGCTACGTAGGCAGCAAAATAACCCATGACGGAGGGAGCAAGGAGGAGGACGTAAAAAGCAGATTAGCGCTGACAAAAGGGCATTCTTGGTCAAGAAAAGTCTACTACTATTAACCATAGGTCTTAATTTGAGAAATAAATTTCCGAGGATAGACGGTTGAAATATAGCATTGTATGGCAGTGGGGCATGTGTAGCGATGCAAGGGGTACCAAATGTGTTATAAAACTCAGTAAATTACTAAACGGACAGTATTTTTCAATAAAGGTATTCCGTTCATTCCAAGCAATTATCCATTCGTTACGTCATCGTCGAGACACGAGTTGACTGTAATCTGATTCTGCTTTAGCAAAGTAATAGTTTCTTTCAGGTGATAAAATTTTATAGATTATGAAATACAAGTTTTTGAAGTTTATTCAGTGTTAGTTAGTAATTGCAGGCCGTTATTTATCTGTTTAATATAAAGGTGTTTTGAATTTTGCGTGCATGAAAAAGTTGTAATTCATGTGCGGCTTTTACGCTGAGACGAGTTATCACTTAGAGTGCTAAAAGCGCGCGTGTTCAGTTCGCTGACACGCGCGGTGAATTTTATTTTTTGTGGTTTTGACCCGAATGGAGAGAAATTCAGTTTCTTTTAGACTTTACGTGAGATAGACACATCACGTTATTACAAAAGAGTCGATTAGCCCATTAGGGAAAACTGAAACCTCCGCGCTCGATTTGAAATACGTTACACGCTAGTGCGTGATCGAGCTGTCCAGTGAATCGCGTACTACAGTTGCAAACGCGCTTGGACTTAATGCACGAAGTTGGAAATTAATTTTGAGACAAGTGCTGATTTTGACAAAAATGAACCGCAATTTGATTCAAAATATCGAGGTTCTGTTTTAATTGAGAGACATATCAATCACCTTGTCGATCACATTGCTTAGCAACACTGTAATGTAGATTAATTAATTCATTAGAACGATTTGTGACGTAATAAGTCCCATTACACATACAAACTGCTACACGAAATTTGCTGACCGCATGAGGGTATGAGAGTGATTTATTCCAAGAAATTCCAATAAACCGGTGGTTTCAAAAGTTAAATTACTAACTGTTGTGTAGCTTCATTGATTGTCCCCCACGACTACTGAACGTGTTGTATCGTGACTCTTCACAAGAGATCTCAAGAAGCCGGGATAAACAATATACAAGAAGAAGACGAAGAGGCATCGGTATACATGGACGATGGGTAAACGTGAAGAGAAGAGAATAGAAGCACCTGAGATGTGGTGCTACAGAAGAATGTTGAAAATTAGGTGGACTAATAAGGTTAGGAATAAGGAGGTCCCTCACAGAATCGGCGAGATAAGGAACATGTGGAAAACCCTGACAAGAGGAAACGACAGGATGATAGGACATCTGTTGAGACAATTGTAAAGGAAGGCAAAGATTGAGATACATCTAGCAAATAATGGAGGACTTAGGTTGCAAGTGCTCATCTGAAATAAAAAGGTAATTCGTGGCTGGCAGCATCAAACAGTCAGAAGACTGATGACACAAAAAAAAATTAAAATCTCATACAATCGACGGAGCCATTGACACCAGATGTATTTTGACGTGCGTTGAAATGCGATACCTGCAACTGTAGAATAGAGCATCTCGAAGCATTACATATAATCGTCTTTAAGATAAGTTTCCAGAAACGATGGCTCTCGGTGATATGTCAGCGAAATCTCCAGCAGTATTCATCTGTGTTACACTTTGTTCGCCGCGAATTGAAACCAGATCTTCCTCCCACTTAGCTCCGTGCGAATGATGGAGTTATTGTCCTTGCCAATACCCAATGCATTTGATGCCATTCTTAATGAATGTCAGACGTGAACAGTGTTGGACACAGCTCTTACCCACAGCAAAAAGACCGCAGCATTGTGGAACTGTCATGATTTAGGAATACCTGAACATGTGGTGTTCACTTACCAACTACAAGTGCAAGAGAGTGGACGCGAAAGCCCTCAGGACAGAACAACGTTGCTAATTAGGAACGCTGACACATTAGAGTTAACGCTGACACGTTCTAGTTACAGAACGAACTCACAAACAATGTGCATAGGAATGAAACACACACACACACACACACACACACACACACACACACACACATGCACGCAAATACATAAAGGATTTGTTCCCTATGATTCGTCTGGCGCAGTTTCTATGACGCTTTGGCAGACATTTCAATTTCGTATTTGCGATGTGTAATACGTCCATGAGACACCCAGTTTTAACAAAAAACATCGATTTGTTTCCCGTTGTACAGATGGTTGCCGGATTTCGGCTGTTCAGTATATAAAGTCGAATCAAGACACCTTTGCCGTATAAAATTCCTAGTTGTTGTTATATTTAGCATCCAGTATCAGCGCTATATTACGCCACCTACAGGCCCCTTGACCGACGTGAAGGAGAAACCACACCTCTGGATCAGTCGAAATACGGGTCAACAGCCAGCGATTGGTATCCATAGATTTCTTCTTGACATAGCGATTCCTTCGATCATCACTTGCCGGAGGGATGTCAAGGTTTTCTCTGAAATTCTCAGTAAATGTGTGTGGGTGCCACTGAGAGTATTGGCGAACTGAGAAGGACCTTTTTCCATTTTATTCAGACATGTGTCAGTTCCGCATCCCTCCATGGTCACACCATAGAAAGGTGTAAGCCAGAAGGGCTGAAAACCCCTAAGACCCTTAATTGCTTTGATCACGTTCAAATTTCGTCGAATGGTTTTGAAAGGTGAACAATGGTTCCACGGCGTACCAGAGCAAAAATTTCGGTCGTTTTCCACTCCAAAGCGGTGAGATCATATTCAGTGGGGTTGATGGCCCGTGATAGACTTACAGAAGGATCGGAGCGTCTGGAACGGATCGTCAGTGTCAAAAATGGTCAAGAACGATGTGTCTGAAATGTTTTCCTCACCTATCAATAAGAAACCTGCGTCATTTCATCGCTGGGCGTCTTGGTTCTGATCTCCATCGCAGAGGCGTCGAATTAAGGGGTGAAATGTGGGTAAGAGGAGGTTTGTCGATCTACCCACCACGTGACACGTCCGCGGTGTTGTTGAGCGGAATTTTGTTGAAATTTGGTGCCAGTGTAATCTCATTTGTCACCATACACCTCGCATGAACTGCTGTGCTCTGGCTTTCTTATCGCAAATGTCGCCATCATCCGGTGTCGCCGTGCCCGAGGATGAGGTCCCAGGGCACCACACTTCGGCATAGTTATAGAGGAATGTTGTAGGCCACTTAGAGCGAAATTTCAGACTTACGCATCGCAACGGGAGACCATTACAAGGATTCGAAAAGGGGTCTTTTATTTGTGTTGTGCAGTATAATGTAGAGAATTTTCAGTCTGCTGAATGTATTTGCGACCTGTTTTAGACACACAGGAGAGCAGGTTTTTATGAGTGCAATACGTAAATAAGTAAAATATATAGACCTCCAACGTATGTGGCTCCGTCCCCAATTTTCCGTATCCTTTAGCAAAACTTCACGCGTTTGAATCACCCGATTATGATACCAGCATGAATAAAGGAAGTGAAAGATTAAGGTCCAACGTCCTGTTGAAGACATCGTCATTATACACTCCTGGAAATTGAAATAAGAACATCGTGAATTCATTGTCCCAGGAGGGGGAAACTTTATTGACACATTCCTGGGGTCAGATACATCACATGATCACACTGACAGAACCACAGGCACATAGACACAGGCAACAGAGCATGCACAATGTCGGCACTAGTACAGTGTATATCCACCTTTCGCAGCAATGCAGGCTGCTATTCTCCCATGGAGACGAT
The DNA here is from genome assembly GCF_023864345.2 of Schistocerca serialis cubense. Classification (NCBI taxonomy): domain Eukaryota; kingdom Metazoa; phylum Arthropoda; class Insecta; order Orthoptera; family Acrididae; genus Schistocerca; species Schistocerca serialis. The sequence goes on along the minus strand of NC_064643.1, from coordinate 284,572,250 downwards.
CGTAGAGATGCTGGATGTAGTCCTGTGGAACGGCTTGCCATGCCATTTCCACCTGGCGCCTCAGTTGGACCAGCGTTCGTGCTGGACGTGCAGACCGCGTGAGATGACGCTTCATCCAGTCCCAAACATGCTCAATGGGGGGCAGATCCGGAGATCTTACTGGCCAGGGTAGTTGACTTACACCTTCTAGAGCACGTTGGGTGGCACGGGATACATGCGGACGTGCATTGTCCTGTTGGAACAGCAAGTTCCCTTGCCGGTCTAGGAATGGTAGAACGATGGGTTCGATGACGGTTTGGATGTACCGTGCACTATTCAGTGTCCCCTCGACGATCACCAGTGGTGTACGGCCAGTGTAGGAGATCGCTCCCCACACCATGATGCCGGGTGTTGGCCCTGTGTGCCTCGGTCGTATGCAGTCCTGATTGTGGCGCTCACCTGCACGGCGCCAAACACGCATACGACCATCATTGGCACCAAGGCAGAAGCGACTCTCATCGCTGAAGACGACACGTCTCCATTCGTCCCTCCATTCACGCCTGTCGCGACACCACTGGAGGCGGGCTGCACGATGTTGGGGCGTGAGCGGAAGACGGCCTAACGGTGTGCGGGACCGTAGCCCAGCTTCATGGAGACGGTTGCGAATGGTCCTCGCCGATACCCCAGGAGCAACAGTGTCCCTAATTTGCTGGGAAGTGGCGGTGCGGTCCCCTACGGCACTGCGCAGGATCCTACGGTCTTGGCGTGCATCCGTGCGTCGCTGCGGTTTGGTCCCAGGTCGACGGGCACGTGCACCTTCCGCCGACCACTGGCGACAACATCGATGTACTGTGGAGACCTCACGCCCCACGTGTTGAGCAATTCGGCGGTACGTCCACCCGGCCTCCCGCATGCCCACTATACGCCCTCGCTCAAAGTCCGTCAACTGCACATGCGGTTCACGTCCACGCTGTCGCGGCATGCTACCAGTGTTAAAGACTGCGATGGAGCTCCGTATGTCACGGCAAACTGGCTGACACTGACGGCGGCGGTGCACAAATGCTGCGCAGCTAGCGCCATTCGACGGCCAACACCGCGGTTCCTGGTGTGTCCGCTGTGCCGTTCGTGTGATCATTGCTTGTACAGCCCTCTCGCAGTGTCCGGAGCAAGTATGGTGGGTCTGACACACCGGTGTCAATGTGTTCTTTTTTCCATTTCCAGGAGTGTAGAAACGGCATAAGCTCGTATTGGCGCAGGTTGGTGAAGGAAAATTGCCTGCGCCCTTTATCGTTTATGACTGGATGCGAATTCGAAGCACCGGCCTTCCTAATGCTAGTCCCGTAAGTTAAATACGACCCACGTCGTTCGATGAAAAGTGTGCACACTCGCTAACACTGCGATTAATTGCGGCAGGTGTGTCTGGCCGGATGCAGTACTCGGAAAACCCAAAATTATGAAAACAATATCACTGAATGTGAAAGTAATGGTCTTGTGCTACATCGAAAAGAAAAAAAAAAAATTGATGAAATAAGCAATCACTTATTCGATAGGGTAAAGTTCACTGATCAGCCAGAACCAGAATATTATGACTACCTTCCTAATAACCGATATATCCGCCTTTGGCACGGGTAACAGCGGCGACAAGTCGTGGTATGGAAGCGATGAGGCCTTGGTAGGTTTCTGGAGCGAGTTGGCACCACATCTGAACACACTCCATCACACACCTGTCCTTGTGACATGGCACATTATCTTGTTGAAAAATGCCACTGCCGTCGGGAAACATAATTGTAATGAAGAGGTGTACGTGGTCTGCAACCAGTGGATCTTTTTTCGGTTCTCATAATTGGACATTAGCAGCCAAAAATTAGTATTACTGCTTACTGTCGCTTTAATGGTAGTAGGGTGGTGATTCTGTTACGTGAAATGGTTTGCAAATGCCGAGTTGTTTGTGTGGTTTGTGTGCACTTTTCAGTGCTTTATGCGTTCAGAGTATCTTATCCTCAACGTGGTTTATCTATCATACATGTGCTAAACGACAGTTATTGCAGGTTAATTAAAGTATGTCTGCACTACTACAAACACAATGATCAGCCAGAACAGTATGGCCATCTACCTAACAGCCGTTATGTCAGCCTCTGGCACGGATAACATTAGTGACGTGTCGTTGTATGGAAGCAATGAGGGCTTAGTAGGTCGCTGGAGAGGGTTGGCACCATATCTCCACACACAAGTCGCTTAGTTCCTGTAAATTCCAGGGTGGAGGGGGGGGGGGGGGGCGATGAGCTCTGACGCTACGTTAAATCACATCCCAGTTGTGTTAGATCGGGTTCAGATCTGGCGAGATGGCGACCAGCACATTAATTGGAAATCACCACTTTGTCCATCTCCATGTTACAAAGCCAATAATGTGATGAAGTGGTTCCTTGAACATGGAGCATTATCGCTGGAGACAGTTGACACAACATCTGCACACGCGATGAGCGCTGACGCTAAGTACAGTCACATCCCAGATGTGTTCGATCGGGCTCAGATTTGAAGAGATGGTGGGCCAGCACATCAATTAGAAATCATCACTGTGTTTCTTGAGCCACTCCATCGCATTTCTGGCCTTGTGGCATGGCGCGTTGTCTTGCTGAAAAATGCCAGAGCCGTCGGGAAACATGATCTTCATGAAGAGTGTACATGGTCCGCAACCAATGTACGATACTCCTTGGCCATCATGGTGCCTTGCACGAGCTCCACAAGACCCATGGATGCCCACGTGAATGTTCTCCAGAGCATAATGAAGCCGCCGTCAACTTGTCTCCGACACACAGTATAGGTGTCAAGGAGCTATTTGCCCTGGAAGTCGATGGATTCGCGCCCTCCCATCGGCATGACGAAGAAGGTATCGGGTTTCATGAGACCATGGAACGCTCTGCCACTGCGCCAGTGTCCAGTGCCGGTGGTCACGTACCCATTTAAGTCGTAGTTGCCGATGTCGTGGTCTTAACATTAGTACATGCATGAATCGTCGGCTGCAGAGGCCATCTTTAGGTGTGTTCCGTGCACTGTGTTTTCAGACACATTTGTGTTCTGCCCAGCTATTAAAGTCTGCTGTTAATTCCGCCACCTGTCCTGTTTCACCAGTCTGCCCAGCCTAAGACGTCCGACATCTGTAATGAGGGGTTGCCGCCTAACCTGCGACGTCTAGACGAGTCTTCACCTTGTTTCCGTCACGTGTTGAAGACACTCACAACAGCACTGCTCAAACATCTGACAAGTCACGCAGTTTCTGAAATGATCGTGTCGAACCTCAGCGCCATCACGATCTGCCCTCGCTCAGACAGACAGAACGCGCGCCTTCGCATTCTGCACGAGGACAGCACTCTCACTGATTCCACACGCACCGTGCGTGTGTCTGACTAGCAGTCATTCCTCGCCAGGTGACGCTGCTATGACCTGGACGGGTTTATGTGGATAGCAGGTCGGAGGTCATAAAGCTCTAGCTGACCAGTGTATATATTAGCATATTACAGTGTCTTCCAAAAGCCACCTAAACGTCAATATAAACTTTTCGTTCATAAAATCGATTTCAATACTGAGGAGGATAGATTTTCACGTGGTCCTTACATACAGCCATTCTAAACACATACCAATCCAAAATTACAAAAAAATAACAATTTATTTCTCGAAAACGTACTGACACTGCGATAAAGGACTAAGACAAATGTCAAAGAAAGATAAAACGATGGATAGTGGAAAGGGTAATATCGACTTTTTTAACATTAAAAATTCAGAAATCACAGCAGTGAAAGAACTTTCCTATTTAGGAGGCAAAGTTTGTCAGATTGGCCGAATCAACCATGGTATCAGAAGCAGAGGCACAGTCGAAAAAACTTTCTTCGATAAAATATCTCTACTGTCATCAGATTCTGATATCGAGCTGAAGAACAACTTTCTGAACTTCCTGAAAGTGTACCTGTCTGGAGCAGAACAGTGTGTGAAAGTAAACGATGGGAAAGAGGAAATACGGTTAAGCATAAACCGTAAGCTTTTATAACGTTGTGCTGTCGAAAAGGCCAATGATGAAGCAGACAGAAAAAGTATGAAATACATTGGATCTATAAAGAACAGGAGAGGTAAGAAGTCTGAACGACTCTTACCAGAAGAAGGGACAGAGTTATGGGACATCATCTATGGTGCCCATTAGAGGTAATGACGGAGGAAAGTAGTAGCGGTAGACGAAGACCATAGTACGCGAATCATTATTGTAGACGTGTGGTACAGTAGAGAGGAAAAGATAAGCACAAGACGGGAAAAGAAGGAGACCAGCGCGATGCCAGTCACAAGATTAACTGCCTAGAAGCATGATATATTTCCCAGAAACGCGGACGATACAGTCCAATAGTGAATAGTGGTTCTAGTTACTGTCATAGGAATGTCGTTTATTTCGCATTACCCACAGCAGTGGACGATAACAGTTACAAAAATGTTTTCTATTTTTGAATCAACGTGATTCTAGATTAAAGCTCGAAGTATACATTAAGTTCACGATCGGAGGTTCACGGACCTGATGTCGGAAACGACAGCCGTTTCGACATCCAACGCAGCAAAGTGACCGGGAATGGTCAACAACTGCGGAAATGCCTTGCAGTTTTGTGTACAGTGGGGTTAGTCCACGTTTTGCGAGCACCTTATGCGTTTATCACGCAGGTTACTAATTCTGAAATGCACTATCCTTGGCGGAACAGCGAGTCGCTGCCTAAACACTCATTACACTAACAAATTAGACATTAATATGCAGGAGAGTAGCCCGGTTGTGCCGGATTTAGCAGCTGAAGCGTAGACGCGAAGTAACAAAAGCATTCGTGATAACACAGCGAGTAACAGCCGCTGTTGCAGGTTAACTGAACACGGCACGTATTTAACATATGGAGACTTAAATAAATCTTTAACTTGTTCCAGGCAAGATATGTCTTTCCGGGTGTTTTTAAACTGTTCTAATGTGAAAAGTCGAACTTCTTTTCTGGTTTAATGTAAGAGCAGCATTCACGATCAGCATGTGAACGTAAATTTTCTCAGGGAATTAAGAAGCTAATTTTTCCATCCAAACCCCGAAATATGACATTTAACCGCAACCTTTCTCATCTTCATATAGGATTTAATTTCCCACCTCAAACTCAAGAAGTCCCGTTAGAACCTTTGAAGAAATACAAGGGAAATCCTGAAGCCTTTATAATTTAAAAAAAGCATAATGTCCAAACTGTTGCATGTTTTTTGTTTTGAAGCTGCTTCAGTGACTTTTTGCAATCAATAATTTTGCTATTTATTGGTTCCGATATCTTTTCGTGAGAAGAAACTTAGCGGCACATTAAAACTGCGTGCCAGACTGGTAGGTAGGTGGTAAGTTCCTATGGCACCAAACTGCTGAGGTCATCGGTCCCTAGGCTTACACACTACTTAATCTAACTTAAACTAACTTACACTAAGGACGATACACACACACCCATTCCCGTGGGAGGACTCGAACTTCCGAAGGCGGGAGCCGCGCGAACCCTGGCAAGGCGCACGGCTGTGTCAGTCTGGGACTCGATCTACGGTCTTTACCTTTCACGGGCAAGCTCCATAGACTGAGCTAGCCAATCAGAACACACAACCCGCCACTCCTGTGAAATTTGGAAGGGAGATGGGGTAAACGGGGGGAGGGGTGAGGGGGAGGGGGGGAGGAGATATGGTCATCAGCTTTTTATCAATCCACCTAATTTTCATCAGCCTTGTGCAGCACCACGTTTCCAGTGCTTAGATTCTCTTCTGTTCCGGTTTTCCCACAGTCCAAGGTTCACTACTATACAACGTACATACTAAGAAATGTCTTCCTCAAATTAAGGCCGACGTCTGATACTAGTAGTTTTCTTTTGGACATGCTTATGCTCTTTATCTGTGCTAGCCTGTTTTTCGTGCCCTCTTTGCTTGGTCCATAATGCGTTATTTTGATTTAATGTAGAAGAATTCTTTAACTTCGTCTACTCCCAGGTCCTCAATTTTAATGTTATCGGCAATCTCATTTCTGCTAGTCATTATTTTCGTCTTTCATGGGTTTATTCTCAATACATATTGTTTGTTTTTTAGATCGTTCAACCCGTGCAACAGTTCCTGCAATTCTTCCTCACTTTTGCGGAGGATAGCAATGACGTAAGCTAATCGTAACATTGATATCCTTTCACCCTGAATTTTTGCCTCATTCCTGAACTATTTCCGTCATTGCTTCTCCGGTATATAGTTTGAACAGCACGAGAAATACCAAATCCCTGTCTTATATTTTTCTGATCAGAGCTCTTCATTCTTGGTTTTCCATTCTTATTTTTCCTCTGCCTCTTGTATGTAGTGTGCATCACCAGGGCCTGTTGGAGAACACACTTGATGCCCACTACTCCCTCCTCATGTACTTTCAAATGTGTCAGTTTTCACTACTAACTGTGAAAAGTAATGTACACAAATATTTCAATCGGGCGCCAATCTCGTCTTGGCGTCAAAAGTGGCCGCCATTACTATAGTGAAAAGTCCTATACAGAAATCTTGCAGTTGGGACGCCTTTGGCCCCCCTCTCTGCTTGGTGCCCCAAGCGGCGGCTTGTGTTGCTTGTACCTTAAACCGGCCTTGTATATCACCCATCTTTCCCTAAAGCTTACAGACTTTCTCCTGAGAATTCTTCCATGATTTTACAATTTCGATCGCTGTTTTTAGATCGACAAATATTATGATCTTGTCTTTATTTTTCTTAACTCTTGCTTCCACAGCATCAAGACTACCACTCTGCTGCTTTACCTTCTCTTCTAAAGCCAAACCGGTCCTCGGAAAGTCTTACGCTATGGCTCCAGACTAATAGATTCTACAAAGAAATTTCCCCAGTGATTTTAGAATTTCTGCTTTACTTGACAACAAGCCTTTCAAAACTCTGTTTGTCTGCGTCTAATACTGAGTACAGTGTGTGTCCCGTATCAGCTCTCATTTATTCGTCTATCGCGCCATCAGACAGTTCTTCGGGCTCGTAGAAGCCTCAATGCACTTTTTTCATCCATCGGCTCTCTTCTCTTCGTTTAATGGTGGAATTCTTCTAGCACTATAATTGTTGATGCCATCGCTCTTAATTTCACCGAAGGTTGTCCGACTTCTCTGTATGCAGAGTCAGTCCAACAGACGACCATTTCTTTTTCATTATCAGACCTTGTGAAACAAAGTTTATTCTTCAGGCGAAATACAGGGTTATTACAAATGATTGAAGCGATTTCACAACTCTTCAATAACTTTATTATTTGAGATATTTTCACAATGCTTTGCACACACATACAAAAACTCAAAAAGTTTTTTAGGCATTCACAAATTTTCGATATGTGCCCCTTTAGTGATTCGGCAGACATCAAGCCGATAATCAAGTTCCTCCCACACTCGGCGCAGCATGTCCCCATCAATGAGTTCGAAAGCATCGTTGATGCGAGCTCGCAGTTCTGGCACGTTTCTTGGTAGAGGAGGTTTAAACACTGAATCTTTCACATAACCCCACAGAAAGAAATCGCATGGGGTTAAGTCGGGAGAGCGTGGAGGCCATGACATGAATTGTTGATCATGATCTCCAACACGACCGATCCATCGGTTTTACAATCTCCTGTTTAAGAAATGCATCTGCTTTAGCCTTTTCCGTAAGATTTTCCAAACCGTCGGCTGTGGTACGTTTAGCTCCCTGCTTGCTTTATCCGTCGACTTCCGCGGGCTACGCATGAAACTTGCGCGCACGCGTTCAACGGTTTCTTCGCTCACTGCAGGCCGACCCGTTGATTTCCCCTTACAGAGGCATCCAGAAGCTTTAAACTGCGCATACCATCGCCGAATGGAGTTAGCAGTTGGGGGATCTTTGTTGAACTTCGTCCTGAAGTGTCGTTGCACTGTTATGACTCACTGATGTGAGTGCATTTCAAGCACGACATACGCTTTCTCGGCTCCTGTCGCCATTTTGTCTCACTGCGCTCTCGAGCGCTCTGGCGGCAGAAACCTGAAGTGCGGCTTCAGCCGAACAAAACTTCATGAGTTTTTCTACGTATCTGTAGTGTGTCGTGACCATATGTCAATGAATGGAGCTATAGTGAATTTATGAAATCGCTTCAATCATTTGTAATAATATTGTATTATCTGGCATGCTATTGACACAAATTTTCAGTAGTTACGACGAAGAAGTATTCGAGCATTTACGTTAAATTATTTATTCCGGAAAATCCTAACATAGGTGCTAAAATAGTGTTTGGAACTTTGAGCTCTCAAATACGCATCTACAGCCGTTGCACATGTCGCTGCCAAGGCTCGGTGCAAACCTGCAGTAGCACTGACAGGTAGAACGGTTAACAAACGTTTCTTTCAGCAACAATTCACAGAAGAGATACGGCAGTGGCTTTACTGTGCGGGGGCCTACAGAACCGAATGCGAGGCATCAGATCGGGTGTTAGCAGCAAGCAACAGAGGGCTAACTAAGCCGTGTGACGTAGGCGGCTCAGCGGTTGCTCCAGGCATAACAGCTTCGAATACATAGAGGCCGCGCACAATGCATTCGCCGGCACGCGGACTGATAGCACAACAATCGCACCCTGCGGTGTTGGGGGGGGGGGGGGGGGATTGTAAGCACCGCCCACCCTCCACCCCACATTCAGAGCAGCGAACTAGCTAGCAGGAGGCCGCCAGGGTTTTGACAGCTACAATCGAAATGCTTGCGCATGTGTTGCCTGTTCGGAATAGGTGTTATGGAGCTTATGATCCTCTTTAATACGTCGTACTCCAAACTGTCGCATCCACGAAGTATTAACAAACGCGGCGTCTTCTACGTAGCCTTGTTTTATGTGCCATTTCCAGTTTTCCTAATTTTGGTGAGAAACAGTTCTCGATCAGTAAAACAGTGCAGTTGTTAGTTGTTTTTGATATCAGTATAGTTTTGATCTTTTTAAGGTGCAATAACAATGGTGAGGTTATTGATGACAGCGCCACTAAAGCAGAGTTACTCAACACGGATTTCCGAAATTCGTTCGCAAAAGAAGACGAAGTAAAAATTCCAGAATTTGAAACAAGAACAACTGACACCATGAGTAACTAAGAGCAGATATCCTAGGTGTAGCAAAGCAGATTAAAACAGTTAAGAAAGGCGAGGCTTCCGGTCCAGATTGTTCCAGTCGGGTTCCTTTCAAAGTATGATGGTGCAATAGCTCCATACTTAGCACTCATATACAACCGTTAGCTAGTAGAAAGATTCGTACCCAAAAATTGGAAAATTGCGCAAGTCACACCAATACTCAAGAAAGGAAATATCAGTTCAAATGGTTCAAATGGCTCTGAGCACTGTGGGGCTTAACTTCGGAGGTCATCAGTCACCTAGAACTTAGAACTACTTAAACCTAACTAACCTAAGGACATCACACACATCCATGCCCGAAGGCAAGATTCGAACCTGCGACCGTAGCGGTCGCGCGGTTCCAGACTGTAGCGCCTAGAACCGCTCGGCCACTGTGGCCGGCGAAATAGCAGTCATCCACTGAATTACAACGTCAGTTTGCAATAGAAGTTTGGAACATACCGTATACTTTGCTCGAACATTATGAATCACCTCGAAGAAAGCTCACACAGATTAAAAGAAAATATCGTTCTTATGAAACACAATTAGATCTTTTCTTCTCACGAAGTAATGCACGCTATCGATAGGAGAAGTCAAATTGATTCCATGTCACTAGATTTCTAGAAGGCTTTTGACACCCTTCCACACAAGCGACTTCTAATTAAATTGCGTGTCTTTGGAGTACTGTCCCGTTTGTATGACTGAATTCGTGATTTCCTGTCAGACAGCTCATAATTCGTAATAACTGGCGGAAAGTCATCGAGAAAAAGAGAAATTATATGTGGCGTTACCCAAAGAAGTGTTACAGGCCCTTCGCTGTTCCTGATCTACATAAAAGATTTAGGAGTCTAGCTGAGCTGTGGCTCTGAGTACTATAGGACCTAACATCTGAGGTCATCAGTCCCCTAGAACTTAGAAGTACTTAAACCCAACTAACCTAAGGACATCGCATACATCTATGCCCGAGGCAGGATTCGAACCTGCGACCGTAGCGGTGGCGCGGTTCCAGACTTTAGCGCCTAGAAACGCTCAGCCACTCCGGCCGGCCGCTGAGCAGTCGTCATAGAATTTTTGCAGATGATGCTGTCATTTACCGTCATGTAAAGCCGTTAGATGATCAAAAAGAACTGTAAAATAATTTGACACGATATCTATATGGCGCAAAAAGTGGAAATTGACTCTAAATCATGAAAAGTCGAAAGTCACCCACAAGAGCACTAAAAAGAATCCGCTAAATTCCTGTTACACTATAAATCACACAAATCTAAGAACTGTAAAGTCAACTAAATACTCATGGAATTACGAATGAATTAAAGTGAAACAATCACATAGTTGATGTTGTGGAGAAAACAAACCAAAGACTTCTAGTTATTGTCAGAACACTTTGAAAATGTGTTTACTAAAGAGACCGCTCACTCTACGCTTTTCCGCCCTCTTCTGCAGTACTGCTCTGCGGTGCGGGATCCGCATCAGATAAGACTGACAGAGAACACCGAAAATGTTTTAAGAAGGGTAGCTCGTTTTCTATTATCGCGAAACAGGGGAGAGAGTGCCACGTATATGATGCACGAATTGGGTTGGCAGTGATTGAAACAAGGCGTTTCTCGTGAAATTTCAATCACAAACTTTGTCCTCGAAGTGTGAAAATATTTTGTTGGCGCCATCCTACACAGGGACCAAGGAAAGATTTAAGTGTTCTTTTTTTCCGAGCGCTGTTCGAGAGTGGAACGGTGGAGAAATGGCTTACAAGTGGTTCGGTGAACTCTCTGCCAGGCACTTAAGTGTAAATTGCAGAGTAATCATGTAGATGTAGGCATGATGTTATGCTTTTACTTACATCTCGATCACATCCATTTCACAAATAGAAACAAGTAGTAAATGTTCGTATTTATTTGTTAGCAATAAAAAACGAAAGGCGTAAGTTCGGGAGAACAATGAGTGCGTGGAACCAGTTCAAACTTGAGGTTCCGCAGAGCCTCTTCAGTTGTGCGCGAGACGTATGCACGAGCGTTGTCATGTTGGAAGCTTACGGGGCCAGGCTGCCTCTAACACGACAAACGCAACGTCGGAGATGTTTTAGAGTCAGCTATGTACTGACAAGAAATTACATTGCCTCTCGTACCAGATAATGGGTCACGTAAACTCTGTGAGCATGCCAAAACACAATAAAAACAAGTTTTTGCGGATTCTTATGTTTTGAACTTCTTCGCCTGAGGAAAAGACGGATTCGATATTCTCCGCTCTGTGTTTTTTCATCCGGGTCGTAATGACGGACCCACGACTCGCCCCAGTCGCAACATTCAAAAGAAAGCCGTTCCTTTTTCATGGCAGCGCTGCAAAATATTCTCACGGCGTTCCTGTCTGCACTGTTTGTTCTCGTCTGTGAGACGGTGTGGTACCCATCCCGCACAGATTCTACGGTATCCTAATTGTTCAGTAATGAAGCCGACACGGTCCTTAAATACGAGGGCGGTTCAGAAAGTAACCTCCGATTGGTCACAGTGCGGGTTGTGGGGGGAGTAGCGACGCCATCTGTGCGTTCACGCACTCAACAGGTCAGTCGGCATCAAGCCGTGGTCGAGTGAACGTCGTACCTGCGCTAGTTTAGTTTTTGTGGCAGTTTGAAATGTGTGCTGCAATAGAAAACCCCGCCAAATGTGAAGTGCGTGCTGTCATAAGGTTTTTTACAGCCAAAGGATATTCTGCAGCAGCTATTCATCGTGAGCTTTGTGCCGTGTACGGACCAAGAGTTATGAGTGAAGGAGTTGTCCGTGAATGGGTACGTTTATTTAAAAGTGGACGAGAAAACGTTCATGATGAAGAGAGGAGTGGTAGACCATCATTGGTGACTGACGAACTCGTTCAGACAGTTGATGCAAAAGTTCGTGAAAATCGACGTTTCTCAATGTCGGAGTTGTCTACTGGTTTTCCACAGATTTCTAAGACTCTCTTGTACGAGATAGTGACAGCAAGATTGGGTTACCGTAAGTTCTGTGCACGATGGGTGCCCAAAATTTTTACCGACCACCACAAAACTCAAAGAATGGCCTCTGCATTAGACTTTTTGTCACGTTATGAGGACGAAGGAGAACCAATGTTAAACAGAATCGTGACCGGTGACGAAACCTGGATTAAGTACGTAAACCCTGAGACAAAAGAACAATCAAAGATGTGGGCACATTCAAGTTCGCCTACCAAACCAAGAAAAGCCTCGCAAGATTTTTCTGCCAGAAAACTGATGGCAACGGTGTTTTGGGATGCCAAAGGAGTGTTGTTGGTTGAATTCATGGAACGTGGTACGACCATTAATCAAGACGTGTACTGTGAAACAATAAAAAAGTTATGACGGCCTATACAGAACAAACGCCGTGATATGCTGACTTCCGGTATCGTTTTTTTGCACGATAACGCCCGTCCTCACTCTGCTCGCAGAACAACGGCCCTTCTTGAGTCCTTCAAGTGGGACGTTATCAACCATCCACCTTACAGCCCAGACCTGGCGCCAAGTGATTATCACCTCTTCATGCATTTGAAGAAATGGCTCGGGTCACAGCGGTTTGATGACGACGAAGAGCTCAAAGATGCGGTCACAGGCTGGCTCCAGGCACAAGCGGGTGATTTTTATGCAGAAGGTATTTCAAAGCTTGTGAAGAGATACGACAAGTGCCTCAATCGCTATGGAGACTATGTAGAAAAATAGTGCAAAGATGTAGTTGTAAGATGTATATATTAAAATATTTTTATTTAACTTGGTGTATTTTTTAAAATCAACCGGAGGTTACTTTCTCAACGGCCCTCGTATATCAATATGGTTTGCCATACGGCTTTGAGTGCTTCGCCTGTCATTTTGAATCAAATCGTCGACGAGTTCGCAAAGTTTATGGTCTATGGTAGTGATAGGACGCTCGCTACGTGTTTCATCAGCAATGACGGCTTTTCCAGGTTCGAAGTCACGAAAGCGCGCATAGATTTACAGTAGGCAGCATCTATCAACAGTATCGTCATCTCACGCAGATTTTAAACGGCGATGAATCTCACTAAGACTCACTTTTTCAGTAGTGAAAAATTCGATAAAAGGACTCTTTTTAACTCGGGTTGACATAGCAATAGAACACGCCTTCATAATTCTGCTGCTTAATTGACACTGGATGAACGCAACGCATTAAAATTGCGCTTGCATATACTGTTACCGTCCACATGCCACCTGAAGCGTTTAGGTCGCGTTCTAAAATATGTGACATTACCCTCTTATGTTGTTTTTTTTTTTTGTTATTATTCTTTTCACTTGCGATCTTTACGTAATCACAGTAAGGGGTTTCCTGTCCGCGGTACCAGCAAGTCTATATACCCGTGCTCTACGGAGAAGTTCACCAAGCTCCAGAGGCGGACACTACAACAGCCAACACGAGGAGATTTGCTGTCGAGACTTCAAGACCTTACGTTCCAAGTATGGTGAGCCAATACATTACGTAATACCATGAAGGGAAAACTAAAGAAATTAGAGCTCATACGGTGACAATAGTACTACATGTTTAGAACTCTGAGAAAAATAGGAATGAGCTATAGGAAAATAAGGGTAACATACGACAAGCAAGAGGGACTAATAAGAGTGGAAGAGCAAGAATAAACTGCTCGCACTAAAAATTCTGTAAGCAAGGGATGTTGTATTTTGCTCCCATTGTTCAGTTTGGACTCTACAGTATACGTCAAATAGCAGTGTCAAAAATAAAGGAAAGGTTCAAGAAAAGGTTTGAAACTCACGGTGAAAGCGTATTAGTAATAAGATTCGTTGATGACATTGCTATCCTCAGTAAAGATGAATGAAATGGACTGAAAGTACAGAGAAGAAAAACTAAAGTAATGAGACGTAGCACAAATGAGAGTAGCGACTGGTTCAAATGGCTCTGAACACTATGGGACTTAACATCTGAGGTCATCAGTCCCCTAGACTTAGAACTACTTAAACCTAACTAACCTAAGGACATCACACACATCCATGCCCGAGGCAGGATTCGAATCTGCGACCGTAGCAGTGGCGCGGTTCCGTACTGAAGCGCCTAGAACCGCCTGGCCACAGCGGCCGGCGACGTAGCGACTGGTGACCACGAAGCAAATGAACTCAAGGAATTCTCCTACCTTAGAAGCAAACAACACATGGCGAAGCACGGACGATATACAGTAGATCGCAGACTAGCGTAGGCAAAGATGGCATTCATGGCGACAGGATGTCTACTAATATCTAACATAGGCCTTAATCCTCAAATTGATGAAGAAATTTCTGAGAATGTACTTTTAGCGCGCAGTATTGTTCGGTAGCGAATCATGGACTGGAGGAAAACAGGTCAAGAAGAGACTCGAAGCGTTTGAACTGTGGAGCTGTAGAAAGATGTTGAACACTGGGTGCAGTGATAAGGAATGTGGGGGTTCTCTGCAGAACTGGAGGAGAAAGAAACATATTGAAAACACTGGCAAGAAGAAGAGATCGGATAACAGGATATGTGTTCAGCCATTAGAGAATAAGTTTCATGTTAGTAATCACTTTAGGGTAAACAAATAACTAAAATAATTGAAAGTGGAAGCGTTACTGTGAGATGAAGAACTTGGCGCCGACCGGAGTGGCCGAGCGGTTCTAGGAGCTACAGTCTGGAGCCACGCGACCGTTACGGTCGCAGGTTCGAATCCTGCCTCGGGCATGGATGTGTGTGATGTCCTTAGTGTAGTTAGGTTTAGGTAGTTCTAAGTTCTAGGGGACTGATGACCTCAGAAGTTAAGTCCCATAGTGCTCAGAGCCATTTGAACCATTTTTTGAAGAACTTGACACAAGAGTCAATTCGTGGGGATCCGCATCAAGTCAGAAAACTGAAGACAGTGAAATGCATGATCCTCTAGTGCGTTACACAGCAGTGATTCTGCATAGTACGGATTCGGCAAATACGTGATATGTTTGTGGAGGTATGTGGCACCAGATACCTAAAAATATTTCGCACAGTTCCCATAAATTACGAATTGATGGTTTGCGGGCACGAAGCGGCACCAGATGTGTCCGACAACAATATCAGGCGAATTTGGTGGCCAGGAGATCAACATCAGTTCACGACGAATTTCCTCAAAAAACTGTAGCACTGGCCTTGACACGGACAGTTATCCTGCTGAAAGATGCCTTCGCCGTCGGGAAAGAATACTTACATGAAAGGAGGCATTTAATACGACATACATCTAATCTATAGATGTCATGGTGTCATCGATTACTATCACATGTCCATATCCAGAAAGGATCATCGACATAGAGTAACAACAGATGTGATTTATACGAACAGGCAACACTTTCCCACTGATGGATGGCCAAATCTCGGTGCCCATATCCACTGCAGTTATAATTCACGATATCATTGTATCAGTGCGGGAGTACGTAAAGGTGTCTGCAGCGGAACCTTATGTTAAACAATATGTGATGAACAGTATACTCGTGAATCAGCATTGTATTCTTTCGTTATAGCTGCTACTAAACGCCACCTATTTTGCTGTACTAAGCAGGCAAGGCTCCCCTCTTTACGTTCTGCGGTAGCCTGATGATTTCACTGCCCTTCAACAACATTCCTTAGATGTGTTATGACTTCTGCACCACTTGTTAGCAGCAGACACAGTGGCTGCGCCAAAGACTGAGACGGCGTGGAGTAATTATTTATTGAACTTTATTTACAATTTCTCCCTCATCGTCGCTGCCCAGCCCTGTGGATCTCTCCGCCTGGCTGCTGCTGTGTAGATTCTTCGACAATGCGCGCAACGCGCGCCGCTGATCGCACTCGGAGCCTCAGGCCACCAGTGGTCCGCTGAAGCCAGGATGCCCAGTGGTTGAGATGAACTCGTCGCCGCTCGGCGCCCCAGTACGGGCACGCCCATGGAGCCACGTCGCCGTGAGGTCAGCTGCTGACGCCTGCTGCACCGGCGGCAGGGAAGCCGTTAGTCGCGATGTCCGCGAGGTCCCGTCATGGACGGACCACGCGCCGTGGGGCCGGGTTGCCGTGAAGTCCGGGCATCAGTCCCCGGCGGCGCCTGTGATCAAGACCGCGCTGCGGCCGGTCCTGCTGGAAGTTCTCGCTGTAGTTAGCCAGCCATAGTGCCGACCGAACTCGGGCCGACCTCCAGAGCTGAAGTTGACATCTGGCGGCGAACGGATGACTCCTGCGATCTGGAAAAGACTTTCGGAATCGTCACCTACGAAGATTGAACATTCGGACACGGACCACGTCCGTCCTCAGATCCGAACTGCTTCCTAATGGCTTCTGTCTGTTGCTGCCTGCACTCCACTATTTATATCCGGCAGGAGGATGTTTTTTACCCTCGGTGGTAGCTTCTTGTTATTACTCCCGCAGTATATTGCAGCGTAACTTAGCGGCTGGCCTCACTTCCCCTTAAGGCCGGTTCCCTAGAGCGCGGCAGCGCGGCGTGCGGCAGCGGCAGCGGCAAGCGTTTTCCGCTTTGACGCGGCGGCTCGCGGAATTGGCGTTCCCACCTGGAAGCGGCAGACGCTAGCGGTAGCCAATGACGGACAGCTACTGAGGTACGGGTCGGGACCCACTGAAACTTCCGGTGCGTTTGAAAAACTATATCTTACACCTAAATGGAGGAAAGACGAAGTTGGGTGAAGACATACCAATTTTTCATTTTCTGTACAATGTACTCTTTCACATATTCCATTATGCATGTTTTCTCAATTCACCATAAACAGATTTCATGACTACCGTTCATCATTATTCACTATCTAGCACATTGCTTAAGAATCATGAAAGAATAATACATATTTGGAACAAAGTTTTCGAAACCAGATTTTAAATTATAAGACATTTCCCGGTGCAGACGCAAACCTACAATACTTTATTAGTTACGAGCTGCAGTTTACAACTAAAGAGACAGTAAACGATAGCAAATTAAGGAAATGGAACTTGAATAAGTCAAGACCCACAGTTTTTCGATAATCTTAAAGTTAGCGTAATCCAACGACTTACTGAAACAGAGGAAGGAATCCGCTAGAATACGAATGGATATCTTTGAGAGAAGAAGTGGTGAATGCAGCAGAGTATGAGAACGGGAAGAAGGTACAGTAGAAATCGTTAGATAAAACGTGAAATATTAAATCTGACAAGAGGGAAAAATATAAAAATGCAGCAAATAAAGTAGGCCATTGGAAATAGAAATGTCTAAACATGACGTTGACAGAAAGTCCAAAATTGCAACGTGATTTTGCACTTGGAAAACATAAGGGAATGAAAATGAGAAAGAACAAAGAAAACTTTGCCCAAAGGAGAAGCAACTGTCAAGAACTAAGCAAATAAGAGAAGGCTAGATAGTAGAAGGAATATGTAGACAGGAGAGGGGGAGGGGTTGTACAAACTAACATAAGTACAATGTTAGATTCCTGTGAGATGTCTGAACACGCAAGGCAATACTGATCCTACCACTTAACTAAGTAGACACACTGAAGAACAGCGAAACTGTGTTTATAGCATTTGCATGTTTAGAGAAAGGTTTTGACAATCGGAATTAAAACATTCTTTGAAGCTCTGGAAATGTCATCGATAAAACACAGGGACACAAGATTATCTACAACTTGTACAGAAACCAAACTGCATTTCTAAGACTTCAATGACTTGAAAGGGAAGCAGTAATTGAGAAGGCAGAAGCAGAGAGGATATAAAATGAAGACTGTGAATAGCAAGAAAAGCGTTCTGAAAAAGAAAATTTGTTCACATGGAATACAAATTGTAATGATTGGGTACTATTTTACGAAGGTATTTATGTGGAGTGCAGCCTTGTAAGTGAAACTTGGGCGATAAACAGTTCTGTCGAGAAGACAATGGACGCTTTCAAAACGTGGTGATCAATAAGAATGCTGAAGATTAGATATGAGGATCGTGTAACTAAAGAAGAGGTACGGAATTAAATAGAGTAGGAAGAGGAAATTACGGCACAACTTTGACTACAAGAGGGGTAAGTTGACAGGACATATTATAAGGCGTCAAAGAGTGAGGACAAAGGGGTTGGGTGATAGTATTCTGATAATAATCATTTGTTCAAATGCTATTCTACTATTTTATCTGTTAATGTAAGCAGTGAATTTAGTCTTCCATGCACTCCTCCACAAAACATTTAAACCAAAACTGAAATCAGCTGAACACCAAACCTTTCAACCACTGTCTGACACCGAGCGAGGTGGTGCAGTGGTTAGCACACTGGACTCGCATTCGGGAGGACGACGGTTCAATCCCGCGTCCGGCCATCCTGATTTAGGTTTTCCGTGATTTCCCTAAATCGCTCCAGGCAAATGCCGGGATGGTTCCTCTGAAAGGGCACGGCCGACTTCCTTCCCTGTCCTTCCCTAATCCGATGAGACCGATGACCTCGCTGTTTGGTCTCTTTCCCAAAACCAACCAACCAACCACTGTCTGACAACTACTGCATTCACTTTCAACTTTCTATAACTATCACTGGCTAGCCCCACACATATACAGATATAAGGAGAACAGAAATAAACAAACAATTTCAGCATATAATTCTATAGGTTGGCAACATGTACATAAACAAACCATACAGGAAGGGGCATGAGGTGAACACACTGTAGTTACGACTTCAAATCAGTGTTTTCGGGAAAATGTTTACAGCTAGTGACAGAAGAAAAAAGAGCAAACATGAAAATGTGCTTATGTTCCATAATCTAAGTTTTAGTTCAACCTCCAGCATGTGACCAGGTGAGGGGAAACGTATATGTCCGCCAAAAATTCGATTCACTGTAAGTAATCAGTTATGCATTTAAAACAAAACTGAATCATTCTAGATTCCACCGAAAATGCCTTAAAGTAAAAGGCGAAACGTGTCTTGAACCAATAAAGTACACTCGATAAAGAAAAAAAAAGTTTGTTACTTACCAAAGGAAATAATCAATAGCTGTAGATACTTAGCAAATTACATCTTAAGACATACCAGCAAATTAGTTTCTGTTTAACTTCTCATTCCACACGCTATTAAATGCTGTTTAAAAAAAAATCATCTATCCCTTCTGAAAAACTGTTGTTTCTTTCATATCTCGGTAGATAAACAGATTTTGGATATCTATCATGCGACGAAATACATGACTTTTTACAAGTTATTGTTTGCAAAAAAACGCTTTTAGATTTCTTCAACCGTTTACGATTTTTGCAGTTGATACAACCACATGGTTTACAATGAGCAGGACGAAGTATCGGTCGCGTCGCGAGCGACCCGCGCGCGTCAACTGCACAGCCCGTCCGCCGACATATCATTCAATATCTCGAGATCGGTGATAGCTATCGTTCTGCTCTCAGCTTTAAAAGCAATTTCGATATGTTGACTAAATTTCATACGCAATAATGTATTACCTAAAATGAACTGTACGCAAAGTCCACGCAATGCGTTTTTACCTCTGCACACTCATTAAAATTTCGTGTAAAGGTTTACGTAAATGCGATACAGCAAGTAACCACGACGAATATCGAAAATAAATTCGGCCCTTCATCGAGAGAAGATATCAGGCTGTAACATGCCCAAGAATCAAATTTTTCTACCGAATAGTTTCCTTGGAATCGGATGATAAGTATTTCATAGCTGCCGCCGCGTCCGCGCCAGCGGTTCGGCGAAAGTTCTTGTGGCCCGGGGTTGCGTACCTGACGTCACGCTCAGCGCGTTCTGTGATTGGCGGCGCGCACCTGTGGCGCGTCACGCGGCAGCGGAAGCGGTTCGACATGGTCAAACCGCGACGCAGAGCCCGCCGCGCCGTGCCGCTGACGCCGTTTCCATGGCAACAACGCCGCTGACGCGCGGTTTTGACGCGCGGCAGCCCTAGTGGGAACCGGCCTTTACTCAGCACTCTCCAGGCTTCGCTTGGCGCTCGGTCGGTGTGCGTCCTTGCGTCAGTCTGTTGGTAGACTACTGCTGTCAGCAAGTCTATCTGTGCGTGCTTACTTCGTAATGCCTCGGTCGCCGCCATGCCTCTGTTTTGCCATTCTCCACTGCGTGAAGCAACGCTTACTACATGTGGCCATAACAGATGCTCTTCACAGAAGCACACGAACAGACGACCAGCTTCTCTGCTCCAGAGATGCCCATTCCCTTGCGCCGGTCCGTAGAAATCTGAACTTTGTCAAAGTTTGTTGTATCAGTGGATTTCCCTATCTGCGACGCCTTTCGTCTCTGCTCCGTTATACACAGTACAAGAAAAAAAAAGCGACGCACCACGAAGGAATTACCCAGATGGGTTGGAAATCAGGAGTTCTGATGTACGTGTACAGACAAACGAATGATTACAACGTCTGGAAAATCGGATGATTTATTCAAAAGAAAGAGATTCAGAAATTGAGCAAGTCGGTAACGATCTTGTCAGCTCTGGCTCTTATGAAAGCACTTTTCATTGATTCACCGAGTTATTGGATATCCTCTTGAGGGATATCATGCCAAATTCTGTCCAATGGTGTGTTAGATAGTAAAATCTAAAGATTCCAGGCCAATCGAGAATGTTTAGTTCGGGATTTTAACGGTGTAAGGCGCCAGGTTGACAAAATTTAGCACTGTTACCCTCAGGAGGAAATACAACAACTCTATCAATCAATGCTAAGCCGAATAAATACTTGCATATGGGCCACAGGTGGATGAACGCGTTATTGGATTGTTCAGTTTGTGAAGCTCTTTCTCCTAAGTAAATCATCAAGTTTTTATGGAATTGTAATCATTTGCTTGTAGATTGTATTTTCCTTTCCGCATGCCCCACCAGAGGATGTTCAATTTTGCTGTGTGTAGTGGTCATAAAAATTGTATATCATTTAAGTTCTGGCTTGATAACAAAGAAGAACTCGTTGGCTTTTCTGTAGAGACGCCATTACAGTCAATAAAGATTTTTAGTTATTCTTCTGTCTACTTCCAGTTACGTGTAACAGGTGTAACTTAGCCGTTTGTCTGCTTCTCTCTGTGTGAGCGAATCTTCCTGAAACTGTCTACCAAAACTTCTCAGAAATAAATATCAGACAAACTAATTCGTATGTTAAACTCGTGTACTGTGTAAAACTCTGATTATACTGAATTATAAAAACACTTAATATGATTTGCTCAACACTGTCTACAAACTGACGCTAACTGTTTACGTAATTATGTAATCCTACCCCGAATGTTAACGTGACCAATGAAATATATGCGCAACTGAACTTATAAAGAAATTCCTGGTCCTAAACTGTATTTTTACTTACCTCGTGTCCTAAAAACTTTTTTTTGCAGATTTCTCGAACGCAGTGCAAAGCATACTACAGTAAAGCAATATTGAAAAGCTACAACTGAAAATTCCGTACCACTAAGTACAATGTGCGGACGTACATAATAAACTGAATGAAGGGTGGGAATTTTAACTGGTAAGAAATGACTTCTGACAAAACTCAACTGAAACTCTCTATTCAAAAGTAAGCTTTAAAAATCAACTGAATATTCACAACAGTATTTAGATGACATGAGTTTAAGAAGTAATTTTAAGTGAGGGAAATGTCATCTTCCTATCAGAGCAATCCATGTAACAACCTCACTACCTCAGCTTCGTTACTACAGTTTCAATAATAGAAAACAACGCTATGCGCTTGCGTGATTACTTAAATCTTTCAACATTCCAGAAAAACTCACAAATAATCTCATTAGTTTCTCTCTCCACAGTTATATCAGAAATATTCATACTCCAAATCCATCAATCCTATATCACAACTATAAAGAAAATACGTATGTTACTCAACACCGCTTGATTAAGAATGCTCTCAGGCCGAAGCAGTGAGGCAACACAAAGATATTGTAGGAATATGCGTACCTCACACAGTTTGATGAGTTCATAATGTTGTGGTGGAATGCCATTCGTTAAAAAATGAAATGGAGGTAGACACAATTCAATCAATCTCGTAATTCATTTTAAAATGTTATTGAAATGAAAAAGGAGACAACCTCGGAGCTAATTTATTTTTAACGTTTAATGTGTGCTTTGAAGAAGAAAGTCATGAAGTGGCACAGCAGTCTGACGGAATCATATTTGTTATAGTTTAGTGAAAAAGCATGTAAATATTCCTCGCTGCTCCTAGCAAGAGGCGGCGTGTTAAGTAGGCACGACAGAATGTACACTGGTCTGCAGATCTCTTCAAGGATGGGAACTGATTTTACACGAACAGTGGCACGCTTCAATGAGTAGCCGCAAGTGGTTAATACCACAAAAATATCAACCGATAAGTGGAGGTCGCGGTTTCATGTGGAGTAGGGCTTGGTAAATACTTTGGTGAGCATCTAGATCTCATACCTAGCGGGACTGCACAAGCCTAAGGAACCAACATAATTAATGAGTATGCGTAGTATTGAAATTGTGGTGTACAGCATTGATCCACTAATTCTTTATAACGTCCTTTACTGCAGCGCACACCCGGCCATCGCTTATTGTATAAGCCATGAAAGGCTTTGTGATGGTCGCTATTTAACGGCAGCGCAACACTTGATGGATTTGTACTACAAGATAAAAGCGTCCTATCATAGGAAGACCTTCAACAGCAAAGAGTCACTGGCTTAGAATGGACAGCATTAATTCATCTGTCCTATCGTTTAACACATTTATTCTACTAGATAAGTACTCATATCTCTAAAGATACACATTTTAGAGGCCTTTTTCACTAGATAATTTTTGCTCGTGTTAGTACATACTACTTCTTGCCACAATATGGAAAGCAGAGAACTTGAAGCAGAAGAGGTCCACTGTCAGTGAGATCAGAACGATTTTCGCTTATAACTTTCGACTCGGTGGCTTACGGGTCAGGGTCTCTTAGCTCAAATTGACACATTTACCCTCCTCCATCATCCATGAAAGTTTCTACCATCACGGGATCACCCGGTATCATTAAATCAGATCAGACTCTCCTTACAATAAGGGTTGACTGTGAACAATGTAGGGAAAGAGGAAGACCAAAGAAAATAAAAGCCGACTGTGGTCCAGAATACTGGAGAGCGAAGCAAGTGGACAGTGTGTCACGTCTGTCTTAAATGAAAGAAAATTATCAAAAATGTCGGCCCTACAAAAAGCGGAAGACATGGAAGAGAAGGAAAGAAGAAGAAGTGACAGTAAATGAATCATACACTAAGATTAAATAATGGCACTTAACACACCGTCGAAGTTTCTTTATCAATATATCTCACGCCTTGTAGTAAAACACTAACATCCCTTCTCTCACTATCCTACTTATGCGTTACAGCCTTCGAATAAATAGTAGGTACTTTGCGGCGAAAGATATACGTAGAATGGGAGCCTATATTTCGTTGCCTTAAGGGTTAATTATCGGAAGGTTAGCAATATAAAAAAAAAATGGCTCTGAGCACTATGGGACTCAACTGCTGAGGTCATTAGTCCCCTAGAACTTAGAACTAGTTAAACCTAACTAACCTAAGGACATCACAAACATCCATGCCCGAGGCAGTATTCGAACCTGCGACCATAGCGGTCTTGCGGTTCCAGACTGCAGCGCCTGTAACCGCACGGCCACTTCGGCCGGCGTTAGCAATATAGTCCAGCGGCAAGTACCAAGTACTTTAAGCGAAAAAAGAGAGAGGGGTTGGGGAAATGAGTGGCCAAAATCGATGTAGTTAATGGTCACGTATCGATTACTGAGGATTACGTTATGAGACTGTAAATATATCTTGCAACAAAGAGGAAGAAGGCATTAAAATTACAAGGTGAGATAAGGAGTACTGGGATCTTGGATCCTCCAATGCGCTTGTTGAAGATTGCGGAACTTAAGACGCAAAATAATACAACAACTAGAGACAGTGTAATGTTTCGTTCCTACTAGGTGTGGTTTAACCTTATAACAATAAAGGGGGGAAACGTTATATTGTTACTAAACCATTATACATTTTATAACTCTATATTTTATTCAATGGAAATCATAACTTACAGTTTATGCACTAGTTAATTACAAATATAAGGTCTGCAACGGTGTGTTAGTGCACAAAGTACAAATTATCTGCTTTACACCTCATACTAATAATACCACATTGACGGGAGCCGCTAACTTATACCCACTGTAATCATAAATGTCACGAGGGTTTAGTAATCTAGGGTTAAGGGCCAAGGTGGACCTCTTTGGACCAGGGAAGTAAACCATATACGAGATATTTTAACGTTCCAGAAACACATCTGTTCCATATAAGCAATAATAAATTTGACTGAAGTAGTATCACTTCAAGAAACGATGCTGGAGGTCCACGAGAAAAATGACTGATAAAACAGAGCAGAATGTTTACACATGTCCAGTGTCGCGTCACTCATTAGTGGATTCGGTTAGTGGACTACCTGTTGCTTCACTGGATCGAATGCCGTTTGTTTTGTTTTGTTTTAGGGCGCAAAAACAACTAGGGTCACACACGCCCATGACAAATTAGTGGAACACGAAAACAACGAGAAGAGTTAAAAACGAGTACGCGTTAAGCCCAATCGACGGAAGAAAAGACAGCTAAAAAGAGGAACGTGGAGAAAAGTCTATAAAATACGCCATAGCGAAACGCAGGGCCGGAACTAAAGATTAAATGTCCTTCGCCACATTGCTACGGTGGTAAACCAAATTACTCGACTTAATGATCTTATGTAAACGTGTTTAGTGACTACATTACCCGACACTCGACTAAATTACTGACCCGGTGTGCACTAGCCCTTAAACCCCGTTTACACGGTTCCACTTGGCTGACAATGGACAATTACGAGCCAGTGAGCCTGTACACCGCTCGCACGCCGACGCTGTTTACACAACCTGCCTGTCCTATTCCAGTGCTGTGTGAAACACGGACAACACGGTTCGTGTCGGAATATTCGTTTTAACCGAATTACTGAAACAAAGACTGGAAAGATGAACAGGGAAAGAGGCGGAAGTATCCTTCCAGTAAGGACAAGATACTACACAATGAAAAGAGACGTACAGCGTGTTTCGCAATTCATGTTACCAATATTTTTAGGTTGTAGAGGGGACTTAGTAGATCTTGCTTTACGTAGGAACTCGTGTCCGGAAATGTCATCCAACGAAGCTACAGAGTGTCGAAGTTATAGCAACGGCGGCTGTAAATGTATGTAACATACAGGGTGATTCCGTGATGATGTAACAAACTTTCAAGGATGATGGGAAGTACAAATGGGTCGGTCTGAGGTAAGGGTCCCTGGTTCTGAAACTGACCAGTCGAGTGTTGTAAGTGGAAACTGTTCTGATACCCGTCAGTGAAATATGTATCCTGCAGGGTAGACAGCAAGAAAGAGAAGTCTAGTAAACTTGGGCTCTAAAATGCATACCTTAAGAGCAATATGCACTTGTTCAATAGAGGTGTTTTACGCTAGCGAAAATGAACAAGTAGTTCCTCTGGCATGATTTTAGAGCCCATGTTTAATGGCTATTTTTTCGTTTTGGTCCATACTACGATCCCCGACTACCCTACAATCTTAACAACAGCTGTACCAGTAAATTTATTCCACTGCCAGAGGAATCAGAACGGTTTTCGCTTACAACTCTCGACTCGTTCGTTTCCGGTACAGGGATCCTTAACAAACTGATACATTTATCCGTCTGCATCATCCCTAAAAGTTCGTAACATCATCCCGGAATCGTTATGTACATTACACACATTTACAGGCGTCGTCGCCTATAACTTTGACACTCTGTAGAATCGTTGGATGAAGTTTCCGGGCATGAGTTTCTACATAAAACTTGATATACTAAGTCCCCTCTAAAACCTCTAGAAGTATGTACCATGAATTTGGAATACCCTCTTTACAGTGACTTTCTGTCAAATATCGACAGTCAGGATCAGGAAACTTAACAAAAATCGTTTAAGAGAAGACAACAGATTGCAAAATCTGACCATCAGTTTCTCTAAATGTGAGAAGACAGATAGGAAAAAGGTCACGGATAGCATTGCACGCTACGAGGACGTACCACTGCAGCAGATTAACGTGGAATGAACCTGCATGCGTCCCTGATGTTAAAATATACTGTACTAGCTGATCTATTTTACATGTACTGAGATACTAAACACCTTTTTCCAAAGCTGTTTCACAGAGGAAGACCGCACTGCAGTTCCTTCTCTAAATCCTCGCACAACCGAAAAAATGGCTGACATCGAAATAAGTGTCCAAGGAATAGAAAAGCAACTGGAATCACTCAATAGAGGAAAGTCCACTGGACCTGACGGGATACCAATTCGATTCTACACAGAGTACGCGAAAGTACTTGCCCCCCTTCTAACAGGCGTGTACCGCAAGTCTCTAGAGGAACGGAGGGTTCCAAATGATTGGAAAAGAGCACAGATAGTCCCAGTCTTCAAGAAGGGTCGTCGAGCAGATGCGCAAAACTATAGACCTATATCTCTGACGTCGATCTGTTGTAGAATTTTAGAACATGTTTTTTGCTCGAGTATCATTTCGTTTTTGGAAACCCAGAATCTACTATGTAGGAATCAACATGGATTCCGGAAACAGCGATCGTATGAGACCCAACTCGCTTTATTTGTTCATGAGACCCAGAAAATATTAGATACAGGCTCCCAGGTAGATGCTATTTTTCTTGACTTCCGGAAGGCGTTCGATACAGTTCCGCACTGTCGCCTGATAAACAAAGTAAGAGCCTACGGAATATCAGACCAGCTGTGTGGCTGGATTGAAGAGTTTTTAGCAAACAGAACACAGCATGTTGTTATCAATGGAGAGACGTCTACAGACGTTAAAGTAACCTCTGGCGTGCCACAGGGGAGTGTTATGGGACCATTGCTTTTCACAATATATATAAATGACCTAGTAGATAGTGTCGGAAGTTCCATGCGGCTTTTCGCGGATGATGCTGTTTTATACAGAGAAGTTGCAGCGTTAGAAAATTGTAGCGAAATGCAGGAAGATCTGCAGCGGATAGGCACTTGGTGCAGGGAGTGGCAACTGACCCTTAACATAGACAAATGTAATGTATTGCGAATACATAGAAAGAAGGATCCTTTATTGTATGATTATATGATAGCGGAACAAACAGTGGTAGCAGTTACTTCTGTAAAATATCTGGGAGTATGCGTGCGGAACGATTTGAAGTGGAATGATCATATAAAATTAATTGTTGGTAAGGCGGGTACCAGGTTGAGATTCATTGGGAGAGTGCTTAGAAAATGTAGTCCATCAACAAAGGAGGTGGCTTACAAAACACTCGTTCGACCTATACTTGAGTATTGCTCATCAGTGTGGGATCCGTACCAGATCGGTTTGACGGAGGAGATAGAGAAGATCCAAAGAAGAGCGGCGCGTTTCGTCACAGGGTTATTTGGTAACCGTGATAGCGTTACGGAGATGTTTAATAAACTCAAGTGGCAGACTCTGCAAGAGAGGCGCTCTGCATCGCGGTGTAGCTTGCTCGCCAGGTTTCGAGAGGGTGCGTTTCTGGATGAGGTATCGAATATATTACTTCCCCCTACTTATACCTCCCGAGGAGATCACGAATGTAAAATTAGAGAGATTAGAGCGCGCACGGAGGCTTTCAGATAGTCGTTCTTCCCGCGAACCATACGCGACTGGAACAGGAAAGGGAGGTAATGACAGTGGCACGTAATGTGCCCTCCGCCACACACCGTTGGGTGGCTTGCGGAGTATAAATGTAGATGTAGATGTACCTATTTTCTGCTTGAAAGTAGGTACGGATGCATTCGTCCAAGGCACAGAACTGTATTAACCAAGTTACATGGATTGTTGTTGAATGTAGTCAATTGCTTCAGAAACCTGAGCGTGATGCGCAGCGAGTTAAAATTTTTACTGTGGTTTTACTTGCTTCTTCAGAAGACATTTCTGATCTGGATGAAGCTTACTTTTTGGATTTCCTGGGGATACGTAGCTTCGATTTGGTTGGTTCGTCATCTTAATCTTGTTTCGAGAAAAAAATCAAGATCTGCAATCCCAACAAATTGCTCACTGCTCTTTATCGCACAAATCATTCCTTCAGAATCACTGGAGTTCTTCATAAAGTTCGATGAATTTGACTCTATCGCCTTTGCTCCTTAGTTTGGTTTTGAAATTAATTCAAGCGCTGCTCTTGGGCCAGCAGATTTGGTATTAGACCAGGCTCCTAGCACGGTGGAGTTTGTGTCGCACGAGACTGCCTCCTGCCCGTCCGGACAATTCAGATAGCTTGAAAGGGCTCCTATCGAAACCACTGGTCCCAGTCCAATGGAATAGTGTACGCGGGGCTTAAGCAGAAACCTATGGAGACAGTCTCGGACCAAGAACCTATTATAAGCCAGAGAGCTCATACACTGAATTGCGTAGTTTCAATGATTGGGATTTGCTTTGTGCAGTGGTCATGACGGCCAGAAAGGAAACACTTTGTGAGAAAGCAGTCTTTCGTGAACAGATCTACTCATGAAATCTTATTTTGAATTGACGGTTCAACGGGTTTCCTATTCATCTTCGTCTGAAACTCAATGAAATACTACCGCTCAACTGATAATCCTAGAAAATTTCGCCGCGCCGTCTCAGGCGTCTTGTCACGGTCCGTGCGGCTCCATCCGTCGGAGGTTCGAGTCCTCCCTCGGGCATGGGCGTGTGTGTGTGTGTGTGTGTGTGTGTGTGTGTGTGTGTGTGTGTGTGTGTGTGAGTGAGTGAGTGTGTTGTCCACAGCGTAAGTTAGTTTAAGTTAGATTAAGTAGTGTGTAGCTTAGGGACCGATAACCTCAGTAGTTTGATCCCATAAGCGCTTACCACAAATTTCTGAACTTCATAGAAAATTTCGTCGAGGAAGTACTTATTGACAACAAAAGAGTTATGCAATGTCATAGTAGAGTAAACTTTGTTGCAATGCGAGAGATACAATCTGGAAAAAATGGTCGTGCTGTGGATGGCTCGTTTCCCACCACATCCTTTCTCCCAAGGCTACTACCGTAACAATGTAAACAACAGAGCTTCTGTACGCTGCTAAGCAGAAACGTCAATCAGAACAAACTATTAAAGCTACATTTGACACGATGATTTTTAATGACGTAATTTTTAAAAAAGTTCAGTCTAGGGGACTGATGACCTCAGATGTTAAGTCCCATAGTGCTTAGAGACATTTGAACCATTTTTTTGCAAGTTGCTTCACAGGCATATACACTTCTCACTGCCAAGGAGATCTGTGTACATCGGCATGTCAAATGTAAACATAAACATAGCTATATTGCGCCTATTGCAATTATTCATCTTCCCTGTAATGCGGCAACTGACAGAAGTGGTGTAAACTCAACGACCACTATGTACGTTCACCATGTAGCACTGTGGCGGGTGACATAAGCGTCTTTTATGTAGCCTAAAACATAGATACGTAATTCCATATAAGTGGCAATATATTATTAAGGTCTTTTGTATTTGCGTTATTATCCATTCAAAACCAGAGAAGAATAGAAATTTAACATATAATTAATTTATGTAACTTTGATAATTCTGTAGGATGAAATATGTGAAATATACGTTAGAGAAGAATAATTAGGCTCACAATATGTCGAGTGTAGAAGGAATTTAAAAAGAAGTGCTTCAGGCGGGATGCTGGTATTCTGATGAATTGGTGTATTCTGTGTCATGTTTATAATTTATATCTGATCGTAACTACGAATTTATTATTATAATGGCTACACAATGTATTTTTTATTTTTTAGAGAACAGTGCTACACACACAATATTATAAATATACCGGGTGATCAAAAGGTCAGCATAAATTTGAAAACTGAATAAATCACGGAATAATGTATATAGAGAGGTACAAATTGGCACACATGCTTGGAATGACATGGGGTTTTATTAGAAACAAAAAAATACAAAAGTTCAAAACATGTCCGACAGATGGCGCTTCATTTGATCAGAATAGCAATAATTAGCATAACAAAGTAAGACAAAGCAAAGATGATGTTCTTTACAGGAAATGCTCAATATGTCCACCATGATTCCTCAACAAGAACTGTAGTCGAGGAATAATGTTGTGAACAGCACTATAAAGCATGTCCGGAGTTATGGTGAGGCATTGGCGTTGGATGTTGTCTTTCAGCGTCCCTAAAGATGTCGGTCGATCAAGATACACTTGCGACTTACAGGTAACCCCAAAGCCAATGAGGTCTGGGGACCTGGGAGGCCAAGCTTGACGAAAGTGGCGGCTGAGCACAAGATCATCACCAAACGACGCGTACAAGAGATCTTTGACGCGTCTAGCAATATGGGGTGGTTCTAATAAACCCCCATGTCATTGCAAGCATGTGTGTCAATTTTTACCTCTCTATCTACATTATTCCGTGGTTTAATAAGTTTTCAAATTCATACTGACTTTTTGATGACCCGGTATCGCCGTTAAAAATAAGAAACTAATATATTTTTAATCATGGAATTACGGAGTTCCTGTATATTGCACAGGACGCCCGAAGTACAGGCATTCAGTGAGGCATGAGTTGATCAATGTTCATAATTTTGTATCAAAAGGAATTAAAATAATGAGGAGTTATACAGGAAACGATATAAATGAAAACAATATATCGAAATGTAGAAGTCCGCAGCTCGTGGTCGTGCGGTAGCGTTCTCGCTTCCCACGCCGGGGTTCCCGGGTTCGATTCCCGGCGGGGTCAGGGATTTTCTCTGCCTCGTGATGACTGGGTGTTGTGTAATGTCCTTAAGTTAGTTAGGTTTAAGTAGTTCTAAGATCTAGGGGACTGATGACCATAGATGTTAAGTCCCACAGTGCTCAGAGCCATTTGAATTTTTGAAATGTAGAACAATTTTTGCTAACAGTCACGCTGAAAACTGAGTACATGTCCTTTCTTACAGGATCTCAAAAGCCGTTTAATACATTTTATTTGTCTAAATCAATCTTCCGGAATTCCTACCCTATATTTTTTTCAAAAAGTGTTAATTGTCGTCTAATGACATGGTTTATTTCAAGAGTAACATGCGTTTGCTGTCTTCACTTACATCTTATGTACAAATAATTTTACGAAGAAGGGTGTTATTGATCTATTTAGAACAACTGTGTTTATCAAATTACAATAATAAGCTTCTCATTATATGAATGTGTCAAAAATGGCTCTGAGCACTATGGGACTCAACTGCTGTGGTCATAAGTCCCCTAGAACTTAGAACTACTTAAACCTAAGTAACCTAAGGACATCACACACATCCATGCCCGAGGCAGAATTCGAACCTACGACCGTAGCGGTCGTGCGGTTCCAGACTGTAGCGCCTTTAACCGCTCGGCCACTCCGTATGAATGTGTCGCTCGATGTCTAAACAGATTTAACAGATGGCAAGTATTAAAAAGCATAGGAGTGTATCATGCGTAGAAGATCGATTTGATTGAGCTATCAGATATATCCTCCGCCACACACTGTAAGATATCTTCCGGAGTATATATGTCCAAATACACTCCTGGAAATTGAAATAAGAACACCGTGAATTCATTGTCCCAGGAAGGGGAAACTTTATTGACACATTCCTGGGGTCAGATACATCACATGATCACACTGACAGAACCACAGGCACATAGACACAGGCAACAGAGCATGCACAATGTCGGCACTAGTACAGTGTATATCCACCTTTCGCAGCAATGCAGGCTGCTATTCTCCCATGGAGACGATCGTAGAGATGCTGGATGTAGTCCTGTGGAACGGCTTGCCATGCCATTTCCACCTGGCGCCTCAGTTGGACCAGCGTTCGTGCTGGACGTGCAGACCGCGTGAGACGACGCTTCATCCAGTCCCAAACATGCTCAATGGGGGACAGATCCGGAGATCTTGCTGGCCAGGGTAGTTGACTTACACCTTCTAGAGCACGTTGGGTGGTACGGGATACATGCGGACGTGCATTGTCCTGTTGGAACAGCAAGTTCCCTTGCCGGTCTAGGAATGGTAGAACGATGGGTTCGATGACGGTTTGGATGTACCGTGCACTATTCAGTGTCCCCTCGACGATCACCAGTGGTGTACGGCCAGTGTAGGAGATCGCTCCCCACACCATGATGCCGGGTGTTGGCCCTGTGTGCCTCGGTCGTATGCAGTCCTGATTGTGACGCTCACCTGCACGGCGCCAAACACGCATACGACCATCATTGGCACCAAGGCAGAAGCGACTCTCATCGCTGAAGACGACACGTCTCTATTCGTCCCTCCATTCACGCCTGTCGCGACACCACTGGAGGCGGGCTGCACGATGTTGGGACGTGAGCGGAAGACGGCCTAACGGTGTGCGGGACCGTAGCCCAGCTTCATGGAGACGGTTGCGAATGGTCCTCCCCGATACCCCAGGAGCAACAGTGTCCCTAATTTGCTGGGAAGTGGCGGTGCGGTCCCCTACGGCACTGCGTAGGATCCTACGGTCTTGGCGTGCATCCGTGCGTCGCTGCGGTCCGGTCCCAGGTCGACGGGCACGTGCACCTTCCGCCGACCACTGGCGACAACATCGATGCACTGTGGAGACCTCACGCCCCACGTGTTGAGCAATTCGGCGGTACGTCCACCCGGCCTCCCGCATGCCCACTATACGCCCTCGCTCGAAGTCCGTCAACTGCACATACGGTTCACGTCCACGCTGTCGCGGCATGCTACCAGTGTTAAAGACTGCAATGGAGCTCCGTATGCCACGGCAAACTGGCTGACACTGACGGCGGCGGTGCACACAATGCTGCGCAGCTAGCGCCATTCGACGGCCAACACAGCGGTTCCTGGTGTGTCCGCTGTGCCGTGCGTGTGATCATTGCTTGTACAGCCCTCTCGCAGTGTCCGGAGCAAGTATGGTGGGTCTGACACACCGGTGTCAATGTGTTCTTTTTTCCATTTCCAGGAGTGTAGTAGTGTGGTAGGTGAGCAGGATCCCCTCGGATGTAAGCAGACAGCTTCACTCGGCCACCTAGTAGCTGCGACATCTGTACGGAGGGCGAGAGAGAGAGAGAGAGAGAGAGAGAGAGAGAGTTTACCTGGGAACGCAGCCAGCGGCCGGCCTTGTCAGGCAGTGCTGATAAGTCGCGCCAGTCAGGTTTGCGCGAGAGGCGCACCTGCCGCGCTCAGCTGCCTCTTACAACTAGGCTCAGCACGGGGCTAACGCACCATCCCCACACCACAGGCAGGCTCTTCTCCCACTTTCGGTACGAATGCCTTTTCATCAGTCATGTGACAGCCGTTCACTGACAAAGGCACCATCCACGTGATCACAATGTGTTGCAAGAACTCAACCTGCTCGTCTAGTGCAACGCTTTTCTTGCAAGACAAAGCGACTAAGCACTAACCGTCAAACCACACTTGGTGTAGCGTACCGACCAGTGAGTGCGTATTATTTACGCAGTTTGACGTATCTGTTTACCCAAATCTATGAGCATTTTTCCATCTATACAGGGTGTTACATAAAGGTACGGCCAAACTTTCAGGAAACATTCCTCACACACAAATAAAGAAAAGATGTTATGTGGAGATGTGTCCGGAAACGCTTAATTTCCATGTTAGAGCTCATTTTAGTTTCGTCAGTATGTACTGTACTTCCTCGATTCACCGCCAGTTGGCCCAATTGAAGGAAGGTAATGTTGACTTCGGTGCTTGTGTTGACATGCGACTCATTGCTCTACAGTACTAGCATCAAGCACATCAGTACGTTAGCATCAACAGGTTAGTGTTCATCACGAACGTGGTTTTGCAGTCAGTGCAATGTTTATAAATGCGGAGTTGGCAGATGCCCATTTGATGTATGGATTAGCAAGGGGCAATAGCCGTGGCGCGGTACGTTTGTATCGAGACAGATTTCCAGAACGAAGGTGTTCCGACAGGAAGACGTTCGAAGCAATTGATCGGCGTCTTAGGGGGCGCGGAACATTCCAGCCTATGACTCGCGACTGGGGAAGACCTAGAACGACGAGGACACCTGAAATGGACGAGGCAATTCTTCGTGCAGTTGACGATAACCCTAATGTCAGTGTCAGAGAAGTTGCTGCTGTACAAGGTAACGTTGACCACGTCACTGTAAGGAGAGTGCTACGGGAGAACCAGTTGTTTCCATACCATGTACAGCGTGTGCAGGCACTATCAGCAGCTCATTGGCCTCCACGCGAACACTTCTGCGAATGGTTCATCCAACAATGTGTCAATCCTCATTTCAGTGCAAATGTTCTCTTTACGGATGAGGCTTCGTTCCAACGTGATCAAATTGTAAACTTTTACAGTCAACATGTGTGGGCTGAAGAGAATCCGCAAGCAATTGTGCAATAACGTCATCAACACAGATTTTGTGTGAACGTTTGGGCAGGCATTGTTGGTGATGTCTTGATTGGGCCCCATGTTCTTCCACCTACGCTCGATGGAGCACGTTATCCTGATTTCATACGGGATACTCTACCGCTGCTGCTAGAACATGTGCCTTTACAAGTACGACACAACATGTGGCTCATGCACGATGGAGCTCTTGCACATTTCAGTCCAAGTGTTCGTACGCTTCTTTGAACTGATACGGTGACCGATGGATTGGTAGAGGCGGACCAATTCCATGGCCTCCACGATCTCCTAACCTCAACCCTCTTGACTTTCATTTATGGGGGCATTTGAAAGCTCTTGTCTACGCAACCCCGTTACCAAATGTAGACACTCTTCGTGCTCGTATTGTGGACGGCTGTGATACAATACGCCATTCTCCAGGGCTGCATTAGGGCATCAGGGATTCCATACGACGGAGGGTGGATGCATGTATCTTCGCTAAAGGAGGACATGTTGAACATTTCCTGTAACAAAGTGTTTGAAGTCACGCTGTACCGTACGTCTCTGTATAACACCGAGTAATGAATACGTCTGTCGTCGATTCATAGCACGTTCTGTCATGGGACACTGTAATGCCGGCCGAAGTGGCCGTGCGGTTAAAGGCGCTGCAGTCTGGAACCGCAAGTCCGCTACGGTCGCAGGTTCGAATCCTGCCTCGGGCATGGATGTTTGTGATGTCCTTAGGTTAGTTAGATTTAACTAGTTCTAAGTTCTAGGGGACTAATGACCTCAGCAGTTGAGTCCCATAGTGCTCAGAGCCATTTGAACCATTTTTTTTGGGGTACTGTAAATACGATACAACAGAGCCACCTTATGGACAAGTAAAGTAAACAAAACCTGCACCATGACTTCCTGGTAATCAGGCTTGTTCTCCTCTTTTCCTTGAAGGAAATAAATGGTGCACACGTAAATAAACAGCACAGAACGTGCAAACATGTAAGCATGATAGTAGTAAATACGCTGGAAAACAGTAATGCTAGTCGAAGCGGTACACAAGTTTAATTCCCTGTCTCCCTAAGCTGGCTTCTCCGGCACCAGGTTACGGAGCATTCACTTCAGCATTGTTCAGTGGAGCATCCTCTATGTCCTGTTACATTTTTCCACACTCTTACGAAAACACTCCGTATATAAAGTCTACTAACAACATTTCAAGAACCAGCTGCAGATAAAGGCTCTAGGAATGTACTACAGTCTCCTACGTACTGCTCCAATAGGGAAGGTGAGGTTAAGGTTAATTACTGTAAGCATTCTTCCCACGGTCCATACGTGAACGGGAAGAAACCTTAGCAAGTGGTACAACGGGACGTACCATCCATGCAACTCAAGGTGGTTGGCAGAGAATACATGTAGATGTAGATCCAAATGTAGATCCACATCTCTGACGAACAAAACTATACAGAAGACACATTACACAACTCTCACACGATGTACACAAGTGGCCTTCAAACTGCTGTCGGAATGCTGCAAGCGGCCCGTAGATCTCAGATCTCAGCCGTATTTTGTAATAATATGCATCTAGTAACGAAAAGCCGAATCCAAAAATGTTAACTAACGATAATAGCTTCTGACGATTGTAATGGTCCTGCTCGGCTTTTTCAGTCATCAATCAGTCTTCTAATTGGTTTGATGCTGCCCCCCACGAATTCCTCTATCATCAATCCAGATGGTACGTTTCATCTCAGAGTAGCACTTGCAACTTACGTCCTTAGTTATTTGCTGTTCAACTTCTGTCTTTCTCTACAGTTTTCGCTCTCTACAGCTCCCTCTGCTAGAATGGAAGTCAGCCCTTGATGTCTTAACAGATGTCCCATCGTCCTGTCTCTTCTCCTTGTCAGTGTTTTCTACATATTCCGTTGCTCTTCGATTCTGCGCAGAATCTCCCCATTCCTTACCTCATCACTAAATGTCAACATTCGTCTGTAACATAACGTCTCACATGATTCGTTTCTCCTCTGCTCCAGTTTTCCCACAGTCCATGTTTCACTACCATAAATGCTGTACTCCAAACGTACATTCTCAGAAATTTCATCCTCAAATTAAGACAAGTTTGATACTAGTAGATTCTCTTGGCCAGGAATGTCCTCTTTGCCAGTGGTAGTCTGCTTTTGATGTCTTCCTTGCTCCGTCCGTCAATGGTTATTTTCTGCCTAGGTAGCAGAATTCCTTAACTTCAACTACTTCGTGACCATCAATGCTAATGGTAAGTTTCTCGTTGTTCTCATTTCTGCTACTTCTCATTACTTTCGTCTTTCTTCGATTTACTCTCAGTCATTACATTTAGAAGATCATGTAATTCTTTTTCACTTTCACTGAGGATAACAACGTCATCACCGAATCGTATCATTGATATCCTGTCACTTTGAATTTTAATTTCATTCCAGACACTTTCTTTTATTTCCATCATTGCATCTTCGATGTACGGATTGAACAGTAGTGGCGATGGACTACATCTTTGTCTTACACCCTTTTTAATTCGAGCACTTCGTTGTTTGTCGTCCACTCTTATTATTCCTTTTGATTCTTGGACAAATTGTATACTACCAGTCTCTCCCGATAGCTTAGCTCTATTTCCCTTAGAATTTCGGACATCTTGCACCATTTTACACTGTCGAACACTTTTCCTGGTCGAAAAATACGTGTCTTGATTTTTCTTTAGTCTTGCTTCCATTATCAACCGCAACATCAGCTTTGCCTCTCTGATGTCTTTACCTTTCCTAAAGGCAAACTGACTGCCATCTAACACATCCCCAATTTTCTTTTCCTTTCTTCTGTATATTATTCTTGTAAGTAACTTTGATTCATGAGCTGTTAAGCTGATTGTGCGATAATTCTCACACTTGTCAGCTCTTGCAGTCTTCGGAATTGTGCGGATGATATTTTTCCGGAAGTCAGATGACATGTCACCAGACCCATACATTCTACACACCATCATGAATAGTCGTTTTGTTGCCACTTCCCCTAATGATTTTAGAAATTCTGATGGAATGTTATTTATCTCTTCTGCCTTATTTGATCTTAAGTCCTCCAAAGCTCTTTTAAATTCTGATTATAATACTGGATCCCCTACCTCTTCTAAATCGAACTCTGTTTCTTCTTCTGTTATGAAAGGAGTATACTGGAGCACACTTGCATGTGGCACCAGAATAAGATAAGAATATTAATAAATTAAAATGAAACTAGTAGACTAGAAACGATGAATGTGTCTGATAGGCTCCATAATGCGGATTGCTGACTGCGCGACCACAGAGCTAAAGATACTGTACTGCTTTGTTGGAGTAAGAGAGTGCTGTGCGCACCGTTGTAGGTATCTGTCTGGGAGGAAAAGACGATGGAGTAGGCAGTCTTTGGGGTGTGCTGCGTGAAGCCACCAAGAGTTTCATTAATGTAGGTATGTCTATATTGTTGAACATGGAAGCAGAAGTCTTCATGCAAATAAGGTAAAGATGTTCAATAATTATGATTTCTGTTTTTTGACAGCGCGTTAATATAGATGAGTTGGCTGATAATTTGTAAGTGTTGAGTAACCCAGAATGTACGTAAACCGTTTTGATAAAAAGGCTAAGTAGATGTTTCACTTTGTATTGTTTCTAAGATTTATTAACAGAGCTATGTGTAATTTGATGATTTGCATTTACGTTGGATTAAGGAAGTTAGATAATACTTGGTGTTTAAATCTCATTGTTTGAGAATCAATTGAGACTAATGTAACTTCAATTGTCAGATGTTTTCGAAAAGCCAAACTTAATTTGCAATATAATTTTGCTAAAATAAACTGAGTGTTAGTAATTCACCATAATCAGTACCGCCTCCCAGTCCAGGTCATATATTTTTCAAAAAAGTTGGATTTTCTTAAATGTTCTCTTTTATCAATCAAATGAATTTCATGTGCATATCAAGTATTATGGTCAGCATTGCACACTGCTGAGCCTGTAGTTAGCATATTTATTTCTTTTTGTGAGAGATCTGAATATATCGCGTTCCACCGTTGCTGCTTCAGAGGTAAGACAATTTAATTTATTTGTTATGTGCACAGAGACCAAAGTGCTCAGTTTTTGAAAAGGGCCACATGATTCAGTGCCTAAGGGGACGAATGTATTTTGCAGTGACTGTATTTCTTTACTGGTATTGGGAGTTGCATTACCCAATCGATTCGTAAAGTTTGCTACAATAACACAGAGTAAGTTCACCACTTGCAATTACAACACGCAGCACGACAATTCGAGTTCTGTATTCATTCCACAGTTCAGATATTCATTCAAAGTAATCGTAAAGTTTATTATTTCATTTTTTTAAAGAACGTTACATTTGGAATGTTACAACCACACCAGGCAACTCTTCCCCCTCATAGAGACCTTCAGTGTATTCTTTCCACCTATCTGCTCTCTCCTCTGCATTTAACAAAGAAATTTCCGTTACATTCTTAATGCTACCACCCTTGTTTTTAGTTTCATCGAAGGTTATTTTGACTTTCCTACATGCTGAGTCAGTCTTTCCGACAATAATTTCTTTTTCGATTTTTTTTTTTTTTTTTTTTGGATGGAGTCATTTAGTATCAGCTTCCCTGCACTTCCTATTTATTTCACTCCTCAGTGACTTGTATTTTTGTGTTGCTAAATTTCCCTGAACTTTTCTGTACTTCCTTCTTTCATCGACCAAGTCAAGTATATCTTCTGTATCCCATGGTTTCTCCGCAGTTACCTACTTTATACCTGTTTTCCTTTCCAACTGCTGTGGCTGCCCATTTAAGAGTTTATATAATCTCTATACGTCGAATGTTAGAAGATATGCTTCCTTATTCTGCATTACATCATCCGCTTCTAGCACAACGTTCAACTGATAGCTTCTTTTCCTTTAGCCTTTGTGTACTTCTTTCTTCTATTTTCTTATAAGATCTTCAGCATAGCTATTGAAGAATGTTGGCGAATAGCTGCATCCGTGCTTAACGCCTTGGTTTATTATTACTTCTGCTTTTATATGACGTACTTTGGACACGAGGTGACGGTTGTTACGTTTTTACGGTAACAATTTATAGCGTTCAACCGTAATTTTTGCCCTACACACAACAACACGTTTCCAGAGACAGTGTTATCTTCATGAGGTTGTAAACCTTAGCTCATGAGGTTAAAACGCTAAAAAGTCTAGCAACACAATTGCAGCATTCACAAAATAAAACGAAATAGCCCAGTCTGTTTTTCTTGTATTTCATTTTGCGAACGCTGCAAGTGTGTTGCAGTCTTTTTAGCGTTTCGGCCGCTTGAATTAAGTTTACAAACTAATGATGAGAGCACTGTGTCTCGAAACGCGTTGAGTATGGTGTAGGACAAAAGTTACAGTTGAATGCTACTGATTATCACTGTGTTAGCTCTTCTGTTTTTGAAGTGCTTGTAATTATAATTACTCTTGAACCTTTATACAAGTTTTCGATTATCCGTGCAAGAGCCTGATATATTTTCTTTCTTCGATTACTGCCACCGTCTGTTTCTAATCACCGAGTCGAAAACTTTCTCGAAGCCAGTAAAACCATCATGTGTTTGTAGATTTACTTTGCGTTGTTTTGCTAAATGGTTTTTATACTGAAAGTGTTAGATTGCTGCATAAGTTCGTAGCGTTTATCCGTAAGTTTAATAAGCACGAAAGACACACATAACAGAGACTTTAGTCATCAATAATCTGTTCTGCTTCACTATTTACAACAATCTGCCAATACTGGGGTAGATTTTCGATTCCGCGATTGTAGGAATCACATGCTTTGAGGCGGAGAACTCGTCGAACCACGTTCGGAGCGCATTTTCATCCGGAAAGGAAGTTCCTTGAAGATTGTCCGGCAGAGAGCGCACAAAGTGAAAATCTGAAGGCGCAAGATCAAATGAATGAGTTGGGTGTGGAATGACTTTCCAGCCCGGCTCCTGTACAGTGTTGTTGGTCACTCTAGCAGAATGCGAGCGGGAGTTATCGTGAAGTAGGATCAATTTACACGGTCGTCTTGGTCGTTGTTGTTGGATTGCGACTGTAGGACTTCTCAGTTGTTGACAACAAATGTTAGCAGTGATGGTTACACCTTGGGGAAGCAATTCGTAGTAGACCACACCGTCGCTGCTCCACCAGGTGCAAAAGATTATCCTTTGTGGATGTGTGCGGGTCTTTCTACGTGGAGTTTGTAACACCATAGCTCTATTGCTGTACTGATTTCTTTTGCCTTTGGTTTTGTTTAGTGTTATATCATTGAGTTTCCGTAAATGTTGTTGGATTGAATCGATACCATGAGAGTGTTTATTCTTTTCTGTTAAAAACTTTGATGTCTTTTAGAGGCTAGGAAGTGTAA
Organism: Schistocerca serialis cubense; assembly: GCF_023864345.2. Classification (NCBI taxonomy): domain Eukaryota; kingdom Metazoa; phylum Arthropoda; class Insecta; order Orthoptera; family Acrididae; genus Schistocerca; species Schistocerca serialis. Next base: position 284,531,493 of record NC_064643.1, on the reverse strand, counting down.
TCCTTGTAATATGTACAATATGAATAAATTATATGTTTTGTCTTCCTCATACAATCTCTTTGGTTATCTTTAAAATTAAATAATTTTATTTAAATAATTTTGAGTAGAACTACCAATATATGGAAATGTTCTGTTTTATTTTAAATGTTTGTTTGCTGTTATGTAAACTGCTGACCTTGTTATTTTGGTTATTTTGTATGTAAAAGGTGTTGTGGTTCCCCTCGGGAACGGAACTATGCAGCGCGCGCAAATTATGGTTGGCCTAGGTAGAAAAGTTGGAACCAAGAGTCAGTCGGGGACGAGCTACCAAACTATCAACTACTCATGTTAAAGTTGTGTATTTTGATGGTTCCGAGAGAGGCTGTTCCTGACGCTTTCCAATGCCTCGGATGGATGGATAAAGAGCTGGAACTATTCTGGAATTGGTATCTATCATCGCCACTAAGAAATGACAGAGTCCAGCAATTCTACCTGCAAATCCACCTACCAACATGCAATCGCCACTACATTGCACAATCACTGTAATGGAACACTATAGTATTGTACAGTGAAGGATCAGCTCATAGGATGTTATAGTGAAAAATATATGATAAAATTTGACTGAACTCTTGTATCTACGGTGATTTATCCTCAGTCACATATCCACTTAGGGTCCCTCCCACGCTAAAGTATTTACCGAGTGTCCTTTAGTGAAGGCATATTAAAATTAATATGGCATTACAGTGTGCTAAAATTAATATTGTTTGTTGAATGGGTCTTACAAATATCTCAAATTTGTCTTTCAGTGAAGTAAAAGTTCAGAACTGCAACTGTTGAGAGCTATATGTTCATGGTTGTTAAGTACTTGTTTCTCTAGTGTATTGAAAGTGTGTTTAGTATGCTCTGCTACAGTGGTCAAGATTAAGGGCCCCCCTCCTCTGAAAGCAGTTCAAATGCACAAAGTTACTTAATTGTTGCAAGTTTCAATTAGTCTTGCTGTTCAAGTGAAATTCTATACAATATTGGGCTCCCCTTGGGTATTGAAAGTGCATATTAATGGTGTAAGAGGATCAACAGTTTGTCTACTGTGCTAGTGCTAGATAACGATTAATAGAAAGACCACTATCTATGAAAACAATAATTTCTTTATTCAAACGACAGTGAGAAGTAATGTTAGTGACTTCCATTTAATTTGCATTATAAGTAGAAAGGTGTACAAAGTAACTAAATTTTCTGTGGACCATATCCATATTTCAAGTCAGATAGGAATTTGTTTGAAAAGCAATATTAAACCTATGTCCAATTTACGATTCCACAGTGAATATTAATAGTAACGTTATTGAGACCATTCTGTTTGACTAAGTCCTCAAGGTAATAGTGCGTTTTGTTATCTGTTATATTTATGCAAATAGTTTGTTCCGATCTGGTAGCTCCAACCTTAGCGTGAACATAACTGTATTCAGGTGCCAGAGTTCATTGGACTCGCGTGTGCCAAAGTATAGGTTGTGTTTGCCCGTTAAAGTTACTCACACCTATTTTCTTGAACAAGAATGTCAGTCATTCTCATGCCTAATTAGGCTGGCGACCGTTTTCTTTATTATTTGAACAGTGTAGATAGGTTAAATATTGTTTGTTACTGTTTAAATATTTACGTAATTCTGACTTTCCCTTCCGATAAGCTACCTCTGTTAGGTATTTCACGGTCAACACAAACAAAATTCCTCCAGAGGGTAACACTGCTCTGTTGCTTTATACTATAATTACTCTAACAACATAGTTCCATTTCTCGATCTGCTTCCCACTTTAAGGTTATGGTATAACAGTAGCAGACGGTAGTGTTATAAGTTGCTGCTTTGTTTGGGCTGAATCAATCTTTCCTTCTGCTTATGTTAACATAAAGACACCATTTATCGTCACCAGTAATAATTACAGGATAGGAATGGTCAGTGTTCTTCACGAGCCAATTGATGACAAACACGGCCACCCGCTGATTTATGTGGCTTTGGGTTAAGGCATGCGGTACCCATACAACCACATTTTTAACCTTCCCCGTGGCATGCAAATGTGGCACGATGGTGGAATGATAACAGTTCATCACATTTGCTAGTTTTCGAGTACACGGAAGTGTATCATTGTGGATTAATGCGTTTAAACGATCTTCATCAAAACCCGGACTTCCTGAACGTGGAGAGTCATTGATGTCAAAACGATCCTCCTTAAAACAAGAAAACCATTTTCTTGTTCTGCTCTGTCCAATGGCATTACCCTTTGACACGACGCAACTGTTTCTGGCGGCCTTCGCTGTTGTCACCCCCCTACTGAATTCAAACATAAGAATATGTCGGAAATGTTCCAATTTCTCCACTAGGCACCACATTTTCTAGCTTCACAGCTCTCTCATTATCTCCATATGACAAAATGTCAATATGTAAACTCAAATAGCAACAGTGAATTACAAATTAAAAAGATAATCAAAAATAAACCTATGGCAACCGGAATAATAGCATGCAAAACATAAACACTACGAACTTATGCACCAACCTAATACTATCGCTCGGGCAGTGTCCCTTCCTATACCCACTTGGTTTTTTTCGCAGGAACGCATCTGATATTGCTCTTAAGCGACCCTTTTATATTATTGAATAACTTTTACAAACTGCATTGAAGAGATTCATACCTCTGGTAACTGTCAGTTCATTTCTTCATCCTTTTCTTTTTAATTAGGCGCTTCAGTCTGGAACCGGGGAACCGCTAGGGTCGCAGGTTTGAATCCTGCCTCCGGCATGGATGTGTATGATTTCCTTAGGTTATTTAAGTTTAAGTAGTTCTAAGTTCTAGGGGACTAATGACCTCAGATGTTAAGTCCCATAGTGCTCAGAGCCATTTGAACCATCTTTTTAATTACAAATTACCACTGCGGTCTTCCCTTGAGCAGGGAATTCCTGATTTCGCCAACATTAAGTACATTCTATTCTACGTATTTTAGTGACTGCGTTGATAAAATTATCATTAAGCATCCATAAACCACACCAAATTGTAATCTTTAGCCGAGCACTCCGCACTATTCTGCTTCTTAACGCTTCGTTTATACTTCCACGTAAGTGGTGAGTTTCATTTTAATTCTGTAGGTCATCACCTTTGTGTAAGTTCACATCGCATCCTAAAAATCTAAAATTTGATAACTGTCCGAGTTTCTTGTTTTCCATTACTTTAGTTTTGATGGCGAATATTTCAGAGTTTTCCTAATTTATAAAGCTGTACTTCGAACATTCTAAGTTTGCCTCCTCATTTTGCATTTCGAGTACTTCTTCTGCCTATTGAATTGTGTACAGACGATAGCCTCATTTTCAGCTTTATACCTTCATGTACTTCATTCTTCCATTTTCGTATGAGATCCTCAATACAGACGGTGCTATTTAGCTGTTCGTGTTTACAATTATTTATAGCCCTCAGACGAGTTTTTCAATGTCTGTGTGAGTTGTACGGGATATTTTCTTTCTTCAGTTATCATCAACAGCCTGTTTCTAATGATAGAGTCGAAAACTTTCTCGAAGTCAATAAAAAAATATGTGTTTATAGGTTGACTTCACGTAGGTTTTCTAGAATTCTTCTTATGGCTAAAAACTTTATCGTTTTGGATGCGTCCATTTCTATATCCACTTTCCACTTTCCTCAGGAATATATTTAATATTGCCCTCAGGCGATTAAGCCGGCCACTGTGGCTGAGCGGTTCTAGGCGCTTCAGTCCGGAACCACGCTGCTGCTACGGTCGCAGGTTCGAATCCTGCCTCGGGCATGGATGCGTGTGATGTCCTTAGGTTACTTAGGTTTAAGTAGTTCAAAGTCTAGGGGCCTGATGACTTCAGATGTTAAAGCCATAGTGCATAGAGCCATTTGAACTGCAGGCGATTATGTGTTATTTTTGAGTAAATTTTATAAACTGCATTCATAAGACTTACACCTCTGTAACTGTCACGTATATTTCTTGACATTTTCTTTTTTAATAGGATTTACAATCAGCAGGGACTTTATGATTTCGCCAGTGTTATTTGCGTTCTTTCCTACTTACACTCCTGGAAATGGAAAAAAGAACACATTGACACCGGTGTGTCAGACCCACCATACTTGCTCCGGACACTGCGAGAGGGCTGTACAAGCAATGATAACACGCACGGCACAGCGGACACACCAGGAACCGCGGTGTTGGCCGTCGAATGGCGCTAGCTGCGCAGCATTTGTGCACCGCCGCCGTCAGTGTCAGCCAGTTTGCCGTGGCATACGGAGCTCCATCGCAGTCTTTAACACTGGTAGCATGCCGCGACAGCGTGGACGTGAACCGTATGTGCAGTTGACGGACTTTGAGCGAGGGCGTATAGTGGGCATGCGGGAGGCCGGGTGGACGTACCGCCGAATTGCTCAACACGTGGAGCGTGAGGTCTCCACAGTACATCGATGTTGTCGCCAGTGGTCGGCGGAAGGTGCACGTGCCCTTCGACCTGGGACCGGACCGCAGCGACGCACGGATGCACGCCAAGACCGTAGGATCCTACGCAGTGCCGTAGGGGACCGCACCGCCACTTCCCAGCAAATTAGGGACACTGTTGCTCCTGGGGTATCGGCGAGGACCATTTGCAACCGTCTCCATGAAGCTGGGCTACGGTCCCGCACACCGTTATGCCGTCTTCCGCTCACGCCCCAACATCGTGCAGCCCGCCTCCAGTGGTGTCGCGACAGGCGTGAATGGAGGGACGAATGGAGACGTGTCGTCTTCAGCGATGAGAGTCGCTTCTGCCTTGGTGCCAATGATGGTCGTATGCGTGTTTGGCGCCGTGCAGGTGAGCGCCACAATCAGGACTGCATACGACCGAGGCACACAGGGCATCATGGTGTGGGGAGCGATCTCCTACACTGGCCGTACACCACTGGTGATCGTCGAGGGGACACTGAATAGTGCACGGTACATCCAAACCGTCATCGAACCCATCGTTCTACCATTCCTAGACCGGCAAGGGAACTTGCTGTTCCAACAGGACAATGCACGTCCGCATGTATCCCGTGCCACCCAACGTGCTCTAGAAGGTGTAAGTCAACTACCCTGGCCAGCAAGATCTCCGGATCTGTCCCCCATTGAGCATGTTTGGGACTGGATGAAGCGTCGTCTCACGCGGTCTGCACGTCCAGCACGAACGCTGGTCCAACTGAGGCGCTAGGTGGAAATGGCGTGGCAAGCCGTTCCACAGGACTACATCCAGCATCTCTACGGTCGTCTCCATGCGAGAATAGCAGCCTGCATTGCTGCGAAAGGTGGATATACACTGTACTAGTGCCGACATTGTGCATGCTCTGTTGCCTGTGTCTATGTGCTTGTGGTTCTGTCAGTGTGATCATGTGATGTATCTGACCCCAGGAATGTCTCAATAAAGTTTCCCCTTCCTGGGACAATGAATTCACGGTGTTCTTATTTCAATTTCCAGGAGTGTATTTTGGTAACGGCCTAGCACCGTAAACCGCATTTGTTGTCTTTCGTTGATCATTCCGCACTTTTCTGGTACTAAGCTCCTAACATTCCTTATATTAATGAAATATTGGTGCGTGCATAAATTTTATCCGTTGAGGAATCTAGCAGTTGACAGCAAATGGTAAGTTACGCGCTGCAACTTTGTGGCTGCCGCAGCGGGCAGTTTCATCGCGACGAGCGCTGAAAGCCAGAGCGGCCGGTTTGCACGGCGGCGCGGCGCTGGCAAGCCGGCTGTTAACTTTTTACACAGGTTGCCCGGCTGCGGCCAGCGCCTGCCTGATTGGAGCCGGAACTCACGAGTCCTGTCCGTATTTCGCAGGCGGCGCGGCGCGGCGCGGCGCTCCGAAACCGCAACAGGTTTCCGCTGCCACCTGTTAGACCTCTCTATACAGCTGGCAGGGCGGGTCGTGATGCCATAATGAATGTATGACCACCAAGAGGCAGGTGGCTTCCCTCGGAGCACAGTATTCAACATCCGGAAGCTCTACACTAATTATAACCTAAGAGGTTGCACCGAGCGCAAAGGCTACCAGGACGCATTACATCCACCTGTTGTCGGGATGTTTTAATACTCGTTTACACGTTTCCTTTTTTACTCGAGAAATTATCATCTTGTTTTACATGCACATCAACATCCGTACTCCGTGCGCCACCTGGCGGTGTTGTGACGGTAGGTATTCATTGTGCCACTGATTCCTCCTTCTCAGTTCCATTCGCGAATGGCGCCTGGGAAGCAGGATTGTCGAGTAGACCTCCGCACTAGGTCAAACTTAAAAAAAATTTTTCGTTGCGTTCATTTCGCGAGACGTATGCCGAAGAGAGTACTCTTTTAGAGTTTCAATAGTAAATCTCTCCGTTATGCACAACTCCTGTCTTGCAGCGATTATCACTGGATTCGGTTGAGTTTCTCACTAACGCTCTCGCATCGACTAAACGATCCGGTGACCGAAAGCATCGCTCTTCGTTGGCTCTTGTCTATTGCTTCTATTAATCCAACCTGGTAAAGGTCCCAGACTTTTGACCAATACTCAAGAATCGGTAGAACAAGTGGTTTGTAAGCCACTTCTTTTGTAGGTGAATTCCATTTGCTTAAGATTCTCACTACAAACTTCAGTCAGACATCTGCTATTCATACTATTTGTTTTACGTGATCATTCAATTTAAGGTCGCTCCGGATGGTTAGTCCAAGTTATTTTAAGTTAGTTAGTGTTTGCAGCAATTTATCACCAATAATGTAATTACACTACTGACCATTCAAATTGCTACACCACGAAGATGTGCTACAGACGCGAAATGTAACCGACAGGAAGAAGATGCTGTGATATGCAAATTATTCGCTTTTCAGAGCATCCACACAATGTTGGGCCGGTGGCGACACCTACAACGTGCTGACAGGAGGAAAGTATCCAACCGATTTCTCGTACACAAACAGCAGTTCACCGGCGTTGCCTGGTGAAACATTGTTGTGATGCTTCGTGTAAGGCTGGTCGGTGTGGCCGTGCGGTGCTAGGCGCTTCAGTCTGGAACCGCGTGACCGCTACGGGCGCAGGATCGAATCCTGCTTGGGGCATGGATGTGTGTGATGTCCTTAGGTTAGTTAGGTTTAAGTAGTTCTAAGTTCTAGGGGACAGCCCTCTGTCTGAATGTGGGCTTGTGTCGCTAAAAACAAATGTCAGATTATGAACAAACTCTCTTACAGAAATCACCGGGTCCCAAGCCTTGTTCTCGGGTTCGATTCCCGGCGGGGTCAGGGATTTTCTCTGCCTCGTGATGACTGGGTGTTGTGTGATGTCCCTAGGTTAGTTAGGTGTAAGTAGTTCTAAGTTCTAGGGGACTGGTGACCATATATGTTAAGTTCCATAGTGCTCAGAGCCATTTGAACCCAAGCCTTGTCCAGTTGATCTCCACAGATTCTTCAATTACTGAATCCCAAAAAGACCTCAGATGTTAAGTCCCATAGTGCTCAGAGCCATTTTTGAACACCGTGTAAGGAGGAGAAATGCGTACCATCACGTTTCCGACTTTGATAAAGGTCGGATTGTAGGCTATCGCGATTGCGGTTTATCGTATCGCGACATTGCTGCTCGCGTTGGTCGAGATCCAATGACTGGAATCGGTGGGTTCAGGAGGGTAATACGGAACGCCGTGCTGGATCCCAACGATCTCGTATCACTAGTAGTCGAGATGACAGGCATCTTATCCGCATGGCTGTAACAGATCATGCAGCCACGTCTCCATCCCTGAATCAACAGATGGGGGACGTTTGCAAGGCAACAACCATCTGCACGAACAGTTCGACGACGTTTGCAGCAGCATGGGCTATCAGCTCGGAGACCATGGCTGCGGTTACCCTTGACGCTGGATCACAGACAAATGGTTCAAATTGCTTTGAGCACTATGGGACTTAACTTTTGAGGTCATCAGTCCCCTAGAACTTAGAACTACTTAAACCTAACTAACCTAAGGACATTACACACATCCATGCGCGAAGCAGGACTCGAAACTGCGATCTTAGCGGTCGCGCGGTTCCAGACTGTAGCGCCTAGAACCGCACGGCCACCATGGCGGCCATCACAGACAGGAGCGCCTGCGATGGTGTACTCAACGACAAATCTTGGTGCACGAATGGCAAAACGTCATTTTTTCGGATGAATCCATGTTCTGTTTACAACATCATGATGGTCGCATCTGTGTTTGGCGACATCGCGGTGAACGCACATTGGAAGCGTGTATTCGTCATCGCCGTTGTGACGTATCACCCGGTGTGATGGTATGGGGTGCCATTGGTTACACGTCTCGGTTACCTCTTGTTCGCATTGACGGCACTTTGAACAGTGGACGTTACATTTCAGATGTTTTACGACCCGTGGCTCTACCCTTCATTCGATCCCCGCGAAACCGTACATTTCAGCAGGACAATGGACGACCGCGTGTTGCAGGTCCTGTACGGGCCTTTCTGGATACAGAAAATGTTTGACTGCTGCCCTGGCCAGCACATTCTGCAGATCTCTCACCAACTGAAAACCTCTCTGTCAATGGTGGCCGAGCAACTGGTTCGTCACAATACGCCAGTCACTACTCTTGATGAACTGTGGTATCATGTTGGAGCTGCCTGGGCAGATGTACCTGTACATGCCATGCAATCTCTGTTTGATTCAATGCCCAGGCGTATCAAGGCCGTTATTGCGGCCATAGGTAGTTGTTCTGGGTTGTAATTTCTCAGGATCTATGCACCCAAATTGCGTGAAAATGTAATCACATGTCAGTTTGTCCAATTTATACCCGTTTATCATCTGCATTTATTCTTGGTGTAGCAGTTTTAATGACAAGTAGTGTATATACGTACAGTGTCTATTCTTTCGGTCCTAACCGAAAGAACAGACACCATTTAGATCATGTAACCACTAAGAATCAAGACAGAAAGCAATTAGGTATTGACTACCAATGGATATTGTTTAAATCGACGGGACAAGTTGAAAATTTGAGCCGGCCTCTGATTCCAACCCGGGTCTCGTGCTTACTAGGCAGATGCGCTGACAGCTACGCCACCTGGACACAGTAGTCACCATACCTGCACGGACTACCCTAGCACGCCTCCCGTCGGATCCAAATTCTCACCTTACATCGCAAACTACTGATGCAGTGTCTCTGTTTATTAGCATCATTACTCTACTAAGAGTTCGAGCTTAATGTGCATCTGCATTGAATGGATCATTGACTGCCATCGCCTTAATTATACATGTGGTGTCTTCTTTAGGACACGTCCCATTGGTGATGATGGCCAACGATCCAATGAGTGCACATTCACACCAAGCTCGAGCTCTTACGGGAATCGGCGAAATACTACGAGCAATATGGGTAATGGGCAAGGGGCACTGCATCAGTAATGTGTGGTGTCCGTTACTTTCTCAGTTTACTCATTAAATTGCATATGCCGACTTTGTTCCATTAAGACGGCGTTGAATTCCTTACGCAAGGAAGTCATGAATTCAGTCACGAAGTTGGTCCGACAGTCGACAAACTTTTCTTTTCTGGTTGGGGAGGGACTACATCAGATGCCTTTCTGAAGTAAATGAACATGGCACCAGCCTGAGCGCAGATGTCTACAGCGCTGTGGATCTCTTGGAGGAACGGAGAGAGCTGACTTTCGCAAGAGCTCCCTAAATGTATCCGTACTGGCCTTAGGTCATCAGGCTTAGTTTCTTAACAGTTATCGCCATTTTATTAACTTTTAATAAAGCTCAGCGATATGAAACCACGACTTCCTTTTTGGTAAGCAGTCGCTGCATTAACTCTATAGTTGAAAGTTATTGAAGGATTGTGTAACCAGGAGTGGCCGACAAGATGTTGGACGTCCACGCCTCACCACAGAACGAGCAGTTAGGAGTCCTGCCCACTCTGTAAACTAGAATAGCTGACGATCTTGCAGATCTGTCGCCAGAGCACAGTACTGGTTCAGACACAAGTGTTCCACAACATACCGTCATGCGCACATTGTTGAAGATGGGTTCCGCAGCAGATGACTGCTACGTGAACAGTTGACCCAACGACATCATTAACTGCAATTGCAGAAGGCAGAGGATCATCGAGACTGGCCATTTGAGAAATGGAAACATGTCACTTGTTCATACACAGGCCGGTGGGAGCAAGTACCGTATAATGGTATGAGAGACATTCACTTGGGCTTCCATGTGAACCGTGCTAGTAATCGAAGGCAGCTGTGGATTGTTTGCATATTACTGTGGACCACCTGCATCCCTTCATGCTTGATGGTTTCCTCGAAGGCGATGGCAACATTCAGCACGACAAGTATCCATCTCATAAGGCCAAATTCGTGGTACATAGCAGGAATGATCTCACTTGTGGTTTGGTCCCTGTACTTACCTGATCTGGACCCGGTGGCTTACAACTAGTATGCTGTTGGGCATCAGCTCTGCTTCCACAAACCACCGGCCGGTTATTTACAGGAACTGCCTGTACATCTGGTTTCACATACCACCGGAATTGTAGAAAGTACTTATCGAATCTATGCCGCCCAGGATCACTGCTGTATTGCGTTCCGGAGGCGGACAACCACGCTATTACGCCGGTGGTCTTCATGTTTTCATTCATCAGTGTCTGATCTAAGAGCCGACACATGGCGTAAACATAAAAACGCCGCAGAGTAGCTGTGTCCTTACCGCAGGATCGCTCAAGTGTCTCTTTTATTGGAACGTGTTCTCCCCAGCCGTTCATTTCGTGGCTGTGACGTAGGGGAGAACATTTCTCTGATGCTCATCCAACCACGACAGAGAAACAGTTGGTCTCATTGTATCAGTAATTTTATGTAAAATAACTGTATGTTGTGCTTGGGCGTTCCAAAAGAGAAATCCTTGTTACATAGACAACCGTTCCGTGTGTAAGTTACCATTAATACGTGAGTGATGTTGTGTTATGTTACAGTGTAACTGAATCATCTGAAGTTACATGTAGAAATGTTTTATTACATTGTTAGATCTGAGAAACGTACACTCGAAGAAAAAAAACATCGACGCACCACGAAGGAATTATCCGAATAGTACGGAAATCTGTAGATGTTGTGTACAGGTACAGACAAACAAGGAAATGAAATTTGAGAAAACTTGAGTGATTTATTCAAGAGAAAGATCCTTACAAGTTGGGCAAGTAATTGCAATGGTTCACCTGTGCCCTTTATACAAACAATTATTTGGTGCGGCACTGATTAACAGAGTCTTGTGAGTCCTCCTGAAAGACATCATACCAAATTATGTTCAATTGGTGGTTTAAATCATCAAAATTCCGAAATGGTTGGAGGGCCTTGCCCACAATGCTCCAAAAATTCTCTATTGGGGCTTGCTGGCCAAGGTAGGGTGAGGCAACCACAAAGACAAACAGTAGAAATCCTCGCAGTGCCCGGACGGGCATTATCTTGCTGAAGTGTAAACCCAGGATGGCTTGCCATGAGGGCAACAAAACTGGGGGTAGAATATCGTCGACGTGTAGCTGAACTGTAAGGATGCCGGGGATGACAACCAAAGGGGTCCTGCTATAAAACAGAAGAAGAATCCGAGACCATCACTCGTGCGTGTCGGGGCCCTAAAGCGCACGACAATTAGGTTGGTATCCCATCGGTCTCCAGGATGTCCGGGGTGCCTCCAGCAGGTCATCGGCTCTCTGTTCGAAGCGGAATTCTTCACTGAAGACATTTCCGTTCCTGTCAATGAGGTTCCTGGCCGAATGTGGCCGACACCATTGCAGACGGGCTTGTTGGTGTACAGAGGTCAATGGTAGAGGGCGCAAGGGGTGTCGTGAGCTCAGCCCACTTTCTGTGAGCTGTGGTCGCTGAAGCACCAGATGCACATCCGACTGATGATAATGATGAATCTGGGGGTCTGTGTGCGGTTCTGATGATTGCTTGGTCTTTTGATTCTGTCGTCTCCCTAGGTCGACAGTTTCCTTCCTGGCGCTGTGTTCCTGCCAATATCATCGAATAGTGGCATCACTCCTGTTCAAGTATCGAGCGATTCGCCGATTACTACAACCGGCTTCTTTGAGCAAAACTTCAGGTTTGCTCTCAGATGCTGACATCTGCGTATATTGTTCACGCTCCTGTCTGCGAGGCATAATTACTGCCCAACCAAGTACACAGAATGAAATTCGCAAAGACTTTATGCCTGGTATCGACATTTCCCCTCTTTAATATCTTTGTCAGGTGCACGTCGAAACTGAGCTGCAGCGTCAAATAATCATCGATTGGCTGCAAAAGGCCACCATTTCCCGACCAGGTAGGAGATTTTCTCTGCTCGGGGACTGGATGGTGTCCTCATGTTCATATAGCCATGACTGACACTCCACACACAAATAAGATGGCTGTGTGAGCACCTCCTGAAGAACAGGAAATAAAAAAAAAGTTTACAATTTTTTATTTTCCGTCTATACCTTTATGAATATCATTTTGTGACAGGTTTGCTTATCTCCTCTGTGTTGAGCCGCAGAGGCTGGCGAAGGATTATTTAATCCCAGTACTGCCAGGAATTGTTCCCAAGAAATTACTGGAACGTTTAAGGAAAAATGTATAAGCGGAAAAGATAGAGAGACTGTTGATTTCCGTATAACTAACAAGCGAACGTTGTCTCCGTTTTGTGAGATGGATGTAGGATACCAGGCGAATGTTTAAGAAGAAATTCAACCTTCCTGGGAAAGATCCTGCAACTGCGACTTATCTTTGTTGACCCAGTGTGGTGAAATGGTGGAAGCAAGTGCAAGTAAACCGGCCAACAAAAATACATCCCAAGCAACCACAGCCTGCAGTCAGCGGACAGCATCTGTCAGCAGCTCACAATCTCTGTACTCAGCATCTGTGGCGAAACCCTTAGGCTTGAGCTGTGGACTTGTTATTCACCTCACTACTGGTGATGCAGCTCTGGGTATTGTACTTTCAATTTCCATGAATCTATTGGCTGTCTTTGTCGCTATATTGTATCCAGACTACATACCGTCTTCTATTTTGTATTTCAGCCAACCATCAAGCCTAAATTCAATCTTAACGCTTTTATTTTCTGTCTTCGTTCATTTTTAGTTTCTAGAAAACGCCTGGGTTATCTAGCATTTTGAATAAAATGTTGTACTGAAATGATGTCTGTTAGTATCGTTAGGTTACAACACTTACGTTATAGTACAAGAGACGAAAACAGAGGTTGTATGACTTGAGCCTCATAGCATCCAAAGGAGCTGAATATCTGTTTACTGTCCATTTTATGAATGTGTCGAACATATTTTACGTCAGTAGAACTGTACGTGAGTTACAACTACGAGTTTGCGGCTAGGTAATTCATTTCTTTATCAAACAAGTTTAGCGGGCGCATTTATCTTCCGTCACGACATTTAGAACGATGACTAATAGACCCAGTTCTTCGAACAAAACTTGCACCTGCCGAATAATTATTGCAGAACGCTGTCTTCTTATTAATGTAATGTGACAAATTTCGGGGAGTGTGAGTTTGAAAGTTGCAGTTTTTCATCGATACAGATGACACACAGTATGAGAGTAAACGGAGGGACAAAGTCAAGCAAATGTAAAAGCATCCCCCAGTCCTTGAAATGCAGTTATACCCACAGATCACGTCGTAAGAAAATAGAAAAGTAAAACGTTGCGACTGGGGACAACTAATAACATACTCATAACCAAAAACTTCAGAAATGAAATGAGAGTCACGCTTTGCGTATGCAAGTCTGAGTCCGGATAGAAAACCGTACTTCCATTAATTCAGAATTCTATTGCTAGGCAAGGGGAGTAGTAACAGATATTTAAAGATTGTTTCGTCACACGGACCTGAAATACGCCTGTCACCTGTATACTGTTAAATCGTTGAAAGTAACAACTTTTCAAGACGTATAAAAACAATTAGCAACAAGAAAGCAGAAAATATTCACAAAATATTCCCAAAATAAATAATTACGATATTGATTTAATTGTTTAAAACAAATCTTTTGAGCAACGGCTGCATACCGTAAAAGAGAATTCTTCACATCGCTTACTAGCATAACAACGAAACAGTATTAAACGTATTTTCAAGAAGAATGTCAAATTTCTCGAGAGAAGTCATTTCCATACATTTTTATTGCCGGCCGGTGTGGCCAAGCGGTTAAAGACGCTACACTGTGGAACCGCGTGGCCGCTACGGTCGCAGGTTCTAATCCTGCCTCGGGCATGGATGTTTGTGATGTCCTTAGGTTAGTTAGGTTTAAGTAGTTCTAAGTTCTAGGGGACTGATGACCTTAGAAGTTAAGTCCCATAGTGCTCAGAGCCATTTGAACCTTTTTTTTCATTTTTATTTTTGAAATAAACAGTTTATTTTATAATTTTTTTATATGTCGTTCACGGAAACAGCAGCGGTCGAGAGGCACTATTAATTGAAGAAACAGTCTTGACCACTTAGCCTACAATTGTTGGGAAGGCGGGTACCAGGATGAGATTCATTGGGAGAGTGCTTAGAAAATGTAGTCCATCAACAAAGGAGGTGGCTTACAGAACACTCGTTCGACCTATACTTGAGTATTGCTCATCAGTGTGGGATCCGTACCAGGTCGGGTTGACGGAGGAGATAGAGAAGATCCAAAGAAGAGCGGCGCGTTTCGTCACTGGGTTATTTGGTAACCGTGATAGCGTTACGGAGATGTTTAATAAACTCAAGTGGCAGACTCTGCAAGAGAGGCGCTCTGCATCGCGGTGTAGCTTGCTCGCCAGGTTTCGAGAGGGTGCGTTTCTGGATGAGGTATCGAATATATTGCTTCCCCCTACTTATACTTCCCGAGGAGATCACGAATGTAAAATTAGAGAGATTAGAGCGCGCACGGAGGCTTTCAGACAGTCGTTCTTCCCGCGAACCATACGCGACTGGAACAGGAAAGGGAGGTAATGACAGTGGCACGTAAAGTGCCCTCCGCCACACACCGTTGGGTGGCTTGCGGAGTATCAATGTAGATGTAGATGTAGATGTACAATAACTTATTTTTATTTTAACAGGTGACTCAAATGGCTCTGAGCACTATGGGACTTAACATCTGTGGTCATCAGTCCCCTAGAACTTAGAACTACTGAAACCTAACTAACCTAAGGACATCACACATCCATGCCCGAGGCAGCATTCGAACCTGCGACCGTAGCCGTCACGCGGTTCCAGACTGAAGCGCCTAGAACCATACGGCCACACCGGCCAGATTAAAAGGTGTATGATTTCGATCTGTGTAAGATCATCTTCAGACCAGTTACTCCTTATTACTGTTGGAGGCGGTGGCACGGTGCAGGAACGGCTCTGGGAACTGCTCAGAAAGTTCATCTTCGCTCATTCCCAATACTTTCCCCACTCCATGCCACTGTCTCTAACAGTCACAATGGCGTAACTGGTCTGAAGACGATTTCACTCAGATCGAACCCAGTCACTTTTTAAAATAAAAATAAATTACTGTGCGCTGTCTAGAATTTTATTCTAATTAAAAATTTTAATACGACTTTATTTTATGACTTTGTTATTTGCTAATTTTGCCCTTTGGTAATTTTCAAGCTACGTCTGTCACAGTGAAAAACTGTGAAATAATCCATCTCATAAATAATGAAGGTCTCTTACGACTATGATGATAACGGACACAACTCTCACCGATGTGAACTCCGCATGCAAAACGAAAGAAATCCAAGTTTTGCCATTGTCTCGGCGTACACTACATTAAAGTTCATTAATTTCACATCTCAAATAAAACTACACATGTTATGGTCAACATTTTAAAATCAAAACTACACATGACGTGCTCAACGTCTTACAGTCAAAATATTTATTTTAAGACTTTGACCGCGTCACAGGCCGTATTCAGGCACAGTTACAAAATCTACTGAAAGGTTGCATTCCTCTCATTTTTCACGCGGGATCCAAAACTGTCATAGTCGCATCCGCTACCACTATGATCATAAGATAGATTTATGAAGGACAAAATTAGATGGAAATTCCGCCACACAAGTGTGAGGATAGAAATTGTATGTGACTACAGTTTCCATGACAGAGGTAGCTTGAAGGTGCCCAAGGGGCCGAAATCAGCTAATAGCAGAAGCACAAAACCAAGTGCTCGCAGGAACATTTCCGTCAGCGACTATGGAGACATATACACGAAAGACTGTTATGAGCCCGGGGTCAGGGATTTTCTCTGTCTCGTGATGACTGGGTGTTGTGTGATGTCCTTAGGCTAGTTAGGTTTAAGTAGTTCTAAGTTCTGGGGGACTGATGACCATAGATGTTAAGTCCGATAGTGCTCAGAGCCATTTGACTGTTATGAAATTTGTTTACTTCTACTGAAATATCATAGTTTTTCTGAGAGCATTGAAATTACATTTACGTCGAATCAGGGCAGCAGCTGCAGTCCGTTTGAAGTACACACGTAGGTCTGTACCGAGAAGGACATGACAGAGAGCGTTGTTGCTCAGTGTGAGACAGTGAGTCGTGTTCACAAGGATCCAGACCGACCGTCCAGGTTTAGATTTTCGGCGGCTTTCTTGACTCACTTAAGGTCAAATCTGGACTGGTTCCGTTGGAAAGTGTATAAAATCTGTGTTAAAATGGATATTAGGTATTCATAACATGGTGTAATATGTCCCAAGACCTACAGTCTGGATGGGATGACATTTGGAGGCTCCAGCGTGGCACTCTGTTGATGCGGCACGTCATCCATGTGGGAACAGTGCCTTCTCTTGCTGTTGGCCAAGCAAGGCTCCACTATGTATAGTAGCACGAAATTCCCTTTGCTGTGATTATCTAAAACGCTTAAGACATACTCTCCCCTGTCTCGCCAGGAACTCAGGTTTATTTGCTGGTGGCGTCAGTCTGGGAGAGGTGGGCACAGTGGATGGTCGGACCTATGGTGGCTATCGGCAATTGTTTGTTAAAATCTTTAATCATTGCATTAAAAAGACTGAACCACCCACTGGTAATTATTTTGCAGTCGCGTACAAGAGTTAGAAATAATTAAAGATTTAGTCTGAGAGTCATTTCAGAATTTTAAAAGTAAATGATATGTTACGCAACACATCGTCTATACAGTAGTGCCATTGTGTTGTGATCATAAACCACAGAAATAAATAAAAAAGAAAAACTGTGTGCTCTTAGTCAAAGATTTCCTACAGTTATCGTGAAAGAAGCACTCCGTCTTCAGCCCACAAGTGGACCATCGGGATCATCCGACCGCCGTGTAATCCTCAGCTGAAGATGCGGGTAGCAGGGGCGTGTGGTCAGCATACCGCTCTCCCGATCGTTACGATGGTTTCCTGTGACCGGGGCCGCTACTATTCGGTCGAGTAGCTCCTCAATTGGCATCACGAGGCTGAGTGCACCCAGAAAAACGGCAACAGCTCATGGCGGCCCGGATGATCATCCATCCAAGTGCCGGCCACACCCGACAGCGCTTAACTTCGGTGATCTGATGGGAACCGGTGTATTCACTGCGGCAAGGCCGTTGCCCACAGTTGTCATAATTACGGTCAAAATTCTGTACGAGGCCACTGCAGCGGACAGACATCTTTGGAAGAAACAAGGTGAGTGGATTCAGAGAACAGTCGCGAGTTGTCACGGACTTGCACGTTTCTGACGGCAGCCCTCACGGGTGCGGATACTCTGCTACCAAAAAAGACTGAAGCACGTCTTGTTAACACAACAGGAGTGTTGTGAGAACACAGTGGTTGGCCAGTTCGAGATTCCAACACTCGTTCTGTACATCCACTGGCTTCCTCTTGTTCGCCATGACCAAGAAAAAGACGTCAGTAGCATATCCTGGACTTCAGAACAAGTGGAGAAATTTATTGGGAAGTCCAGAGTATGCTACTGAGCGCAGGACTAAATGGTGTACGTCGCCGGACGGATTCAGCAGGAATTACAAAGCAACGGGACGTCCAAATGCTATTTCCTACTTCTACATATGCTCCCTAAGGAAAGTTCCCCGTAACGCTCGGCATCGTACTTTTAATGCAAGAACACTGAGTTCGGCGTTTCTCTGCGTATCGTAGTCTAAAATGAGTCGTTAACCGGAAACAAACGTGTAAGACGGAACTAAATCTTAAGACTAGTGAGACAAATTAAAAATCTATCTAGGCAACTGTTAGGACAAAGCTGTATTCTCAGTAACAATTCGAAATCATAGCTCTAACCGAAAGAGGAACAAGACGTTCGTATTAAATGGATGTTAAAATGATTTACGTGTTAACCGTTAACCATGACATCTGAATACGCTACCTGAAAAGCATTTGGGCTACACACAGTTTTACATACGTAAATTAGTTTGCGAATGTCAAAGCTGCTTCTCGTTGTGGTCCTGTTTGATAGCATCACAGCCGCTTCTTGTTGTGAACCTATTTGATAGCATCAAACATCAAGCGAAGCTATACAGCTTGAAATATAACACGATGTGGACAGCAAACAGACATAAGAAAGTTCTCTTAGCATGTGTAGAGGATATTCTTCTGACATATGAACGCAGAACCTGTCAGTTAAACCAGTTGCATGGAGAATTCGTCATCCGTAAATAGTACAAAAACGGACGTATGTGCAGAGGGTGGTCAAAAACAGCGTGAAAAACTTGTAAGGGTGTTGCAGGGGAGGTTGTGCTGAGAAGTAATTGTCAAGAAAAAAATTCGATACATTGCGCCGTTTCCGAGTTAATTAGCATTGAAGGTAGCCAATAAGGCGCACACTGAAGCGATCCGTAAGACTCATTTAGTGTCCGTTGTTCTATTAGCGTAGATGATAGTGCACGAGACTGGTCAGCCTTTGACCCTTATTACCGTCCCCAGTCCAGTTTTTCTATCGCTCTTTTGTTCGGTCTTAGGAAACCGAGCGAAAAACATGTTTTACTACACCGCCTCTCGCGGGCCGCGTGAATTTGCGCGCGGAGTTGTGTGATTTACAAACTTCGATGCTAATTAACACGGAAACTGCGCAATGTACCGAATTATTTTCTTAACAATTATTTCTCAGGAAACCGACGCTGTAATACCATTACAAGATTTTCTTACTGTTTCTGATCACCGTGTATTTGTATATATGTGTTGATGTATAAATGTTCCACAGCTCCTCATTACCAGCGGACCGATTTCAACAAGTGTGGTAGACATAACGCTTACTGTCTCGAAAGAATTTCTGTGGGGGTATTGCAAATGATCATAAGGCGTCAGTGGTCGGGAGTTCCCAGTCAGGAAGTTCGGCCGCCACGTGTAAGTCTTATTGAGTGCGACGCCACATTGGGCGACTTGTGCGTCGACAATGGGGATGAAATGATGATGATGTCAGCACAACACCCAGTCCTGAGAAAATCTCCCGCCCCAGCCGGGAATCGAACCCGGGCCCCGTGCATGGCATTCCAACGCGCTGGCCTTTCAGCTAATGGGGCGGTCTCTGTGGGGGTGAGAACAATCTACGACGCGCGAATAGCCATACTTTAGTCATCCAGTATTTGAGAATTAGAGCGCTTAGTGACTTGCAACAAACCTATAATTTCGAATCTCTGCGAATCTTCTTCTCGCTGACGACCTCTTACACAAAGATGATTTACTGCTAACTCTATTCACAATACATCACGCAGATAGCACCGACGAATACCGCAGAATGTACCTAGAAAAATACAGGGTGTTACAAAAAGGTACGGCCAAACTTTCAGGAAACACTCCTCACACACAAAGAAAGAAAATATGTTATGTGGACATGTGTCCGTAAACGCTTACTTTCCATGTTAGAGCTCCTTTTATTACTTCTCTTCAAATCACATTAATCATGGAATGGAAACACACAGCAACAGAACGTACTAGCGTGACTTCAAACACTTTGTTACGGGAAATGTTCAAAATGTCCTCCGTTAACGAGGATACATGCATCCACCCTCCGTCGCATGGAGTACCTGATGCGCTGATGCAGCCCTGGAGAATGGCGTATTGTATCACAGCCGTCCACAATACGAGCACGAAGAGTCTCTACATTTGGTACCGGGGTTGCGTAGACAAGAGCTTTCAAATGCCCCCATCAATGAAATTCAAGAGGGTTGAGGTCAGGAGGGCGTGGAGGCCATGGAATTGGTCCGCCTCTACCAATCCATCGGTCACCGAATCTGTTGTTGAGAAGCGTACGAACACTTCGTCTGAAATGTGCGGGAGCTCCATCGTGCATGAACCACATGTTGTGTCGTAGTTGTAAAGGCACATGTTCCAGCAGCATAGGTAGAGTATCCCGTATGAAATCATGATAACATGCTCCATTGAGCGTAGGTGGAAGAACAAACTAAAATGAGCTCTAACATGGAAATTAAGCGTTTCCGGACACATGTCCACGTAACATCTTTTCTTTATTTTTGTGTGAGGAATGTTTCCTGAAAGTTTGGCCGTACCTTTTTGTAACACCCTGTATATCGTTGTTCGACACATAGCTCAGGAGATATGACATCTTAAACATTAAGATACTTGAGAAACTACCACATCATCCATTACGTTTTAATTAATTAGCTTTTTACTACTATCTCTAATTGCAACACAGTTTGCAGACAATAGTGACATACCTGTATACTACCGGATGTACAGCACATAGTTCACGAGGTACGACGTTATCAAACATTAGGCTGCGTAAAAACGAAATTGCAGGGCGGAATTCTCCAGAGATACAGGTGAAATATGTGTATAAATCCGTGTGAAATATCTTAAACATATGTAAAACATACATTGAATAGCCAAGAAATTGGTACACCTACCTAATATCGTGTAGGGCCCCCGCGAGAATGCAGAAGTGTCGCAACGCGACGAGGGGTGGATTCGACTAATGTCTGAAGTACTGCTGGAGGGAACTGACACCATGAATCCTGCAGAGCTGTCCATATATCTGTAGAGTAGGAGGGGTTGAGTTCTGAATAGCACGTTGCAAGGCATCCCAGATATGATCAATAATGTTCATGTCTGGGGAATTTCGTGGCCAGCGGAAATGTTTAAACTGAGAAGTGTGTTCCTGGAGCCACTCTGTAGCAATTTTGGACGTGTGGGGTGTCTCATTGTCCTACTGGAATTGCCCAAGTCCATCGCAATGCACAATGGACACGAATACACGAATGGATGCAGGTCATCAGAAAGGATGCTTACGTACGTGTCACCTGTCAGAGTCATATCTAGACGTATCAGGGGTCCCATATCACTCCAACTGCACACGCCCCACACCATTACAGAACCTCCACTAGCTTGAACAGCCCCCTTCTGACATGCAGGTTCCATGGCTTCATGAGGTTGTCTCCTACCCGTACACGTCCAACTGCTCGATACAATTTGAAACGAGGCTCGTTCGACCAGGCAACATATTTCCAGTCATCAACAGTCCAATGTCGGTGTTGAAGGACCCAGGCGAGGCGTAAAGCTTTGTGTCGTGCAGTGATCAAGGGTACACGAGTGGGTCTTCGGCTCCGAAAGCCCATATGGATAATGTTTCATGGAATGGTTCGCAAGCTGACACTTGTTGATGGCTCAGGACTGAAATCTGCTGAAATTTGCGGAAGGTTTGCGCTTCTGTCACGTTGAACGATTGTCTTAATTCGTCGTTGGTCTCGTTCTTGCAGTATCTTTTTCCGGCCGCAGCGATGTCGGATAATTGATGCTTTATCGAATTCCTGACACGGTACACTCGTAAAACGGTCGTATGGGAGAATCCCCATTTCATCACTACGTTGGAGATGCTGTGTCACATCGCTCCTCCGCCGACTATAACACCACGTTCAATCTCACTTAAATCTTGGTAATGTGCCAATTTAGCAGCAGTAACCGATCTAACAATTGCGTGTTTACATATCTCTGTGTTTGAATACGCATGCTTATACCAGTTTCTTTGGCGCTTCATTGTAGTTTACTTGTGCTTAGTGCAGCTGTAGTAGATTAGTAGTAGGCCTATGGACTTCCGTTAGTTGTAGTACAGGTAATCAGTAAGACCCCATAACAGCGGACTCCAGTAGAAGGTGCAATTCTCGTTTGTACGTAAATACCCAGTTACGAGTTCAGTTAGTCTGCCTAGCTGAGCGAGCGAGGTCTGTCCTACACTTGCAACGTACGCGCAGCAGCCTGTCTCGGAAACGCTGACACAGCCGAGGGCAGTGAGGCTTCGTCGTTCCAGGCTGCCCCAGACGCTGCCAACAGCGGCAACGTGCCGACACTCCTTGCCTCGCTGTCTGTAGTGCTCAGCCAGGCCTCACGCCTTGAAGAGACACCGCAGCAGGCTGGCCGGTGTGGCCGAGCGGTTCTAGGCGCTACAGTCTGGAACCGCGCGACCGCTACGGTCGCAGGTTCGAATCTTGCCTCGGGTATGGATGTGTGTGATGTCCTTAGGTTAGTTAGGTTTAAGTAGTTCTAAGGTCTAGGGGACTGATGACCTCAGAAGTTAAGTCCCGTAGTGCTTAGAGCCATTTGAACCATTTTTTGAACACCGCAGCAGCTGACCAAAGCAGTGAGTGTTCAGGGCTGCCCAAGCAGCCGCGCCCAGTGACGGAGCCTCTAACGTATTCCCAAAGCGTCCGTGACGGAAGCAGCGAGAACTGGTCAGTCCAGTGGCCTACATGCCCTGTCATTCTTGTTACAGTACAGTAATGAGTATTGTTTGATCCCGAGGGGCAAGTTCAGCCGCCTAATTGGAAAGGTTTTTCGTAACCTTAGCTAAGTGGGAGAGCTGTGTACGTAAGTGTATCTGAGGTGACTGATGGGTGTCTGTGTGCAGCGTAGTGTCATGTTCATGTTGAAGATGATGAGAGAAGGGAGAAGGTGAAATGCGGCCCCAGCCACATAGCCTACTCCCGTAGAATAGCACTGAAGTGCCCTATGAGCTTAGCATCCCCATCAGACGGACGGTTCACAGTGTCGCATGCCCTCAATTCACGAGACTCTTCGGAGAACTTTGGAATTGAATCTAGGACATTTGTCTCTAAAACTGGTGATCAGGGATTTCACGCCACCTGAGCCATGCTGCGGCTCGAATTGGTGCTTTTGCAGGTTTCCGTCCTTCCTCTGTTGGAGGCCAGACTGTATCGTTTAGTTGACATGGTTGCGGTTGTTTGTATACTTTTTGTGTTGACTGGCGCCACTTGGTTTCGCAAGTGTTTCCTGTCCACTAGTGGCAGCTGCGGCGTTATCGACACGTAGTAACTGTGGCCCCATCTTTGGGGTGGCGTCGATGTTCTTCCGGGTCGTGTGAGTGAGCAGATCGGTTGGGGACTCTGGAGGAGCCAAGAGGGCAGTGCGACAACACGCCGGGACCACTGGCGGCACGCATGCACTGTCGAATGGAAGGGCTGTGGTCGCGGGGTATATGACCTACTCGTCAACCAGACCGAACAAGCTTTAAGTTGAGTGGATTTTAATCCTAGCAGTGAAACCTCCACTATTGTGATATCTCGCGATTCTCCAGTGACTTGGGTTCATGTTGCTACTCGCAGTGTCGCTGAGACGAAGAGCAGCGAGAGGAGTGCTTGGGGAGGCGGATCTGATTAGCTTTCCTTGACCTCTTGTCACTAATTGCTGCGTTCTATGTGTTACTATTAGTTAATTTCAACTAGCGGTATTATTCCTGCCTGGTGACCTGGCTTGGACATTAGTTTTATGTAACAGCAGTGTACGTTTTCTCGCCCTGCCGCTGCTTTCCGGTAAGGTGTGTAGTTTTGACAGTTTCCTTGATTTTCAGGTCGGTTGGTTTTCTCCTACTCTGATAATAGTGGTTCCTTTCTCCTTTCGGACGCTGTAAACACAGCATTCTGAGGACGTAGTGCTGACCGCCAGTTCCGACTTGGGAGTGGTGTCCCATCGTTGCATCGGTTATCGGACGTTAGGTAGCTTCAGCAGATTATCATTAGTCATCTGCTAGACTGCCACTAGTCTGAGTTACAATCTTGTGAAGTGAATGCCTTGGCTGCCTTTCCCATCGCTCGCGAAAGTGTTTTTGGTCTGACCTATTCAGAGGTCGATACCTGGAGCACCGTCTGTGACTAGCCCTTGTGTTTTATTATCGTGTTATTATTTTTTTATTGTATTGCCAAGTTACCATCATTTGTCTCACCTGTTTGGTGATCAGTTGCCTGTCTTTTAAATTAACTTTTGCTATTGCCTTCCTGTTTGACAGTATGTTTGTTAAATTTTTTTAATAATTGTCATTATTGGCGTTAAAGGCCTTCAGCCGTGACTGTTACTACTTGTCTTAAAATTCTAATGTGGCAATTGTATTTTGGCAGTTAACGTTTAAGACCTTGGTGATTTGTTTTCAATATTTTAACGGCTGTAGTTTGTAAGTTGGAACAAGTTAAACAATTCTTAATTTATTGCCATTAAGGCCTTCAGCCGTGAAACAATTCTTAATTTATTGTCATTAAGGGCTTCAGGCGAGAGTGTCGTTCCTTGTCTTAAAATTTTGATTTGGGAATTGTATTTTTTTACAGGAAGCGTTAAGACCTCGGCCAGTTGCCTTTTATGTTTTAATAGCTGTAATTGTAAGTTACAGCAAGTTAAATCAGTTCTTAATTTATTGCCATTAAGGCCTTCAGCCGTGAGACAATTCTTAAACTATTGCCAATATTTTAATTTGTTGTTGATTTTAAATAAATTGTGTGTGATTAAAAGAAAAGCCAACCAATAGTCCTCATTACGGCCACGTCCACAATCGTAACCGAATCCTGCCTTCCTTGACCACCAGGTCTTACCACAGTCCCTCCTGCCCCATCTACCGCAAAGGCGAAGGGGAGAATGTCACCAACGCTTGGGGTACCTTGACTATCGATCACCCAGCGAAGTACTGGCCACGCCCGACGGTGCTTAACTTCGGTGATCAGACGGGAACCCATGTACCCACCTCGCCACGGCTCCTCACTCTTGCTGACGAGAGAAGCCTGAGAAGGACGGACAAAAAGAAAACTACATCAACCAAAAAGCTTTTCTGTTTTTGCAGTGTTTCAAAATTAATTTTTGCAGGAATAACAGGTGTTTATTTTTCGGCTGTACAGCGGTTGAGGATGCATATCCTGTGAAATCCCGTCTGGTCTGGTCCGATCCAGCGCGAAAATTGTGTTCATGCAGGATACAAACAAAATATCACAAACACCATATTTTGGTGACGCGTCGTGCGAAAAACCTTACAGCGACGCAAGGACAGCAGACATAGATGAATGTAGATGAGAGCGGCGTTTTTGTTAACTCTACGCTTCCGTGGTTGGCGGTGGCAACTGTTTTCCGTGCGGGTGGCTATCTAGCCCCGAGCAAACACGCTTCGGCAGTCTACTCGCGGTTCTGATCCCACGTGCGCCCACTACAGCTGGCAGCTCAGGTGACAGGCAGAGAGTACGGGGATCGATAGCGTGCTTCACCGACAACACGCTATCACCTTGCCGCTTCTCCATCGCGGAAGTCAGCCCCCGCGCACACTCCTGCACTAGCGGCTTTCACCGTAAGTCAACGGATCGGAAGCACTCTACAGCTGCTGGCACTCGACAAATGGGAGAGAGGTTAACTCCTAAACCCCGTCGACAAGAGGCCGTTAGAGGTTAAGCTGTAGCTGTCGTGGAACATTACAACGCAGTAAATCTGCTACTGCCATATTGCCATATCTACAGGAACCCCACTTCCATTCACCTAGAATAGTTCAGACAATCCACGAAAACTGCAACCAGTTCTTCATCTTTAGATGATATTTTCTTTATTAAAGCTCGTTATTTGTGCCCGTATGTTAACGAAGTCCAAAATAACCAAGCAACAGAAGTTTTAAATTGTGGGTACCTTTTTTTGTCCCACACAAACCACAGTGCTTCAGACATATCCTTTTAGGCTGCAGATGACAAACTCTATTGAAATATCAGCTCTAGGACGGGAGAAAGAGACATTAATTCGAAACAAACTATGATATACGCACATCAAAAAAAGTTTTGCGTCACCACAGTTCCGAGAGTTCCGGAACCTGTACAGAAAACTGGAATAGAGATCAACATAAACATCATTTCCGCACTTTTTATTGATCATGGAAGCCATACATTACATGTTGTACCACCTTCAGAGGTGGTGGTCCAGATTACTGTACACACCGGTACCTCTAACACCCAGTAAGTAGCATGTCTTCTTGCATTGATGCATGCCTTTATTCGTAGTGGCACATTATCCACAAGTTCATCAAGGCACTGTTGGTCGAGATTTTTCCACCCTTCAACGCCGATTCGGCGTAGATCCTAAGCGTGGTTGGTGGGTCACGTGCGTCCATAAACGGCCGTTTTCGATCCATCCCAGGTATGTTCAATAGGGTTCATGCCTGGAGAACATGCTGGCCACCATAGTCGAGCGATTTCGTTATTCTGAGAGAAGTCGTTCAAAAGATGTGCACGATGGGGGAGCGAATTGTTGTCCGTGAAGATCAATGCCTCGCCAATATAATGCCGATATGGTTGCACTATCGGTCCGAGGGTGGCATTCACGTATCGTACAGCCGTTACGGCGCCTTTCATGACCACCAGCGGCGTACGTCGGCCCCACATAATGCCACCCCAAAACAGCAGGGAACCTTCACCTTTCTGCACTCGCTGGACAGTGTGTCTAAGGCGTTCAGCCTGACCGGGTTGCTTCCAAACACGTCTCCGACGATTGTCTACTTGAAGGCATATGCGACACTCATCAATGAAGAGAACATGATGCCATCCGCCAAGTTGTTGGGCCCATATGTACCACGCTGCATGGTATCTTGGTTGCAAAGATGGAACTAGCCATGGACGTCGGGAGAGAAGTTGGGCATCATGTAGCCTATTGCTCACAGTTTGAGTCGTAACACGACGTCCTGTGGCTGCACTAAAAACATTATTCAACATGGTGGCGTTGCCGTCAGTGTTCCTCCGAGCCACAGTCCGTAGGTACCGGTCATCCACTGCAGAAGTGGCCCCTGGACGGCCTGAGCGAGGCATGTCATCGACAGTTCCTGTCTCTCTGTATCTCCTCCATGTCCGAACAACATCGTTTTGGTTCACTCCGAGACGCCTGGACACTTCCCTTGTTGAGAGCCCTTCCTGGCACAAAGTAACAATGCGGACGCGATCGAACCCCGGTATTGACCGTCTAGGCATGGTTGAACTACAGAGAACACGAACCATGTACCTCCTTTCTAATGGAATGTTTGGAACTGATCAGTTGTCGAGCTCCCTCCGTCTAATAGACGCTGCTCGTGCATTGTTGTTTATATCTTTGGGCAGATGTAGTGACATCTCTGAACAGCAGAGGGACTGTGTCTGCGATACAATATCATCAGTCAACGTCTATCTTCAGGAGTTCTGGGAACCAGGGTGATGTAAAACTTTTTTTGATGTGTGTGTCGTGACAAAGAAACTTTGCCAGTATGCAGCATGTGCTATACAACTGCTGCTTGTAGAAAAGATCTAGACAAAAAGATACGCCATTGGCCTACTTTGCTCAGAGAAGTAATTTGTTCTTGTTTACATGTATTAAAGTCGATACAAGGGCAAATATTTTAGTAAGACTGGGCATAACATGAGAGCATAAAATAAATAAATTAATTAATTACTACCAGAACAAACTTCAAGTGATCTGACGTCCTACTTCCATTCGTACATTAACGTATAATACAGTCATCTTATGATGTAATATTTTAACCAAGATTGACCTTAACACGAATACCCAGCAATAAAATAACACAGAGATATAATATATTCAATGAGATACAGCTGTCTGTATGACCATGAACTTTATACGTAAATTTAAAACAATAACAAACCTTCAAATGAACTGTTGACTTATTTCTGTTCTTACGTTAACATGATCTGGAATATCAGTAAGAGTAGATTCTTTTTATTTTAGCTAAAGGTAATTTGTATAAAAGTTATAGTTTTTGTAATGGACTAAAGTTGTTTGTGTGCGTACACTTTATATTTAAAGACCAAGAACAAAAGTTCAAGTGAACTGTTGACTTATTTCTGAACTTATGTTCTTGGTTTTCAAACATAAAAATTTCTAACATTATGCTAGAAATAATGATTTAACTTCCAGAAACGATCTGAAGTTAAACCTGATAGGTTCGTTCATGGAATAACAAACAATCTTTCGAAACATTGACTCGTTGCAAATTTATGTATTTACAATAAGGCCAGCGCTTACAGATGTGTCGGAAACTTGGTCATTAATATCAAAACATAAACATCTGGAATACTGGAATGATAGACGGCTAGTGGTAAATGCGTTCCGAACGATCATTTGACCAACTTGTGGAAGAAGGGGACGGAGGTACAGTCACTAACTGTACACTGTACATATAGAGATCCAGCTATTAGAATACTAAAATCAGCCAGCCCGAGATGGGCGGACACGTGGCAGGGATGAGTGATGCGGAAGTAGTATAAGGATGTTAAATCAATTTGAGGAAGGCAAAAAGGTCGGGGTCGACCGAAAACCCGATAGACGGATGTTGTCACGGAAGACCTGCAGAAAGTGGGCTGTAGGGGACTGAAAGCTTCAGCGCTGGATCGAGGTAACTGGCCGAGAATTGTTGAATAGGCCAAGCTTCCGAACAGAACTATGGAGCCACAGAATAAGAAGACGGCACGAAACACAGAGCGACAAGAATAACAACACGTGTTGCCAAAGAATATGTTTTTCTTGTAAACTGTATTTCTAAAATGATACGCTTCTAAGGCTCTTCCTCGAGCAAATATACAATTTCTTGTTTTCTCTCTTCACACATTTATGTTTCAGGGAGTTTTCCTTTATTTTGCTGTCGAACGATTAGTAAATATTGAATAAGATTACGTACCACTTGTAATTGTGCTGATCGTACTTCTAAAAGTTTTTAAGAGAAATATGTACCTTTAGAGCACATGGTATCGTCCACAACGTTTCCGCTTCTGCAATAAAGCTGATTTTCCATAACAGATTGTTATTTGAAAACAACGAAGTACAGTGCTCTTTTGCAAGGAACGAAAAACGAAAATTTTGAGAAAACACATTTCTCGTTATGGATTTTGTAAAATTCTTGAGTGTGATGGTTGGTTAAAATTTCTCTGAAATATGCTTTGGTTGAATGGAGTTATGGTTTCTACTGTGCCAAAACTTTATGAACTGTATTCGCCGCAGGCATTGTTTCGTTTGATTAATCGCGCTGCTATGACAGTTTCTAGTAATTGAGCACTTGTGCTGCAATCCATCAATTACATCGCTTTCCACGAGTCTGCACAAAGTGAACTGCTTTGCCGGCCGGTGTGGCCAAGCGGCTCTAGGCCCTTCAGTCTGGAACCGCGCGACCGCTACGGTCGCAGGTTCGAATCCTGCCTTGGACATGGATGTGTGTGATGCCATTAGGTTAGTTAGGTTTAAGCAGTTCTAAGTTCTAGGGGACAGATGACCTCAGACGTTAAGTCCCATAGTGCACAGAGCCATTTTTTGAATTGATTTTGTTCACAAACAAGTCCTCATGACTTGCATAGTCTCAGTTGTGCGACTGGTTTCGAGATTTTCTCTCAGAAAGGACACAGTTCATAACAATTCACGGGAACTCATCCAGTAAAACAGAAGTGCACCACAAGGAAGTGTTATAGGCCCTCTGCTGTTTCTAATCTATACAAACGATTTAGGAGACCATCTGGACAGCGCCTTAGATTGTTGCAGATGATGCTGCCATTTATCGCGTAGTAGAGTCATTAAAAGGTCAAAACCAAATGAGAAATGATTTAGATAAAATATCTGCAAGTGCGAAAGATGGCAATTGACTCTCAGCAATAAAAATTGAGAGGCCATCCACATGAATACCAAAAGGAATCCACTAAATTTTGGTTACACGATACATCACACAAATATGAAAGTCTGTCAGTTCAGCTAAATACCTGGGGATTACGCTTACGAACAAATTAATGTGGGACAACCAGACAGAAAAAGTTGTGGGGAAGGCGAACGAAAGACTGCGTTTTATTGGTAGAACGCTTAAAGGATGCAACGGGTCTACTATAGAGACTGCCCACAGTACGCTCTTCCGGAGTATAGTTCTGCGCCACGGGATAGTTACCAGATTGGATTGATGGAGGACATCTACAAAGTTCATAGAAGGGCAGCTCGTTTGGCATCGTCGTGAAATAGCAGAGAGAGCGTCGTGAATATGATACGCGAATTGGGATAGCAGTCATTAAAAGATAGGCGCCGGCCGAAGTGGCCGTGCGGTTAAAGGCGCTGCAGTCTGGAACCGCAAGACCGCTACGGTCGCAGGTTCGAATCCTGCCTCGGGCATGGATGTTTGTGATGTCCTTAGGTTAGTTAGGTTTAACTAGTTCTAAGTTCTAGGGGACTAATGACCTCAGCAGTTAAGTCCCATAATGCTCAGAGCCATTAAAAGATAGGCGTTTTCCGTTGCGCCGTTACCTTTTCACGAAAGTTCGATCACCATCTTCTCCTTAAAAGGCGAAAGTGGTTTTTTTGGTGGCCGCGTACACAGGGAAGACTATCATTCTAATAATATAAAAGAAACCATAGCTTGTACGGGAAGTGTTCGTTTTTCCATCGCACTGATTGGGAATGGATCGGTAGAGAAACAGTCGGAAGATGTTTCAATCAATCCTCGGTCTGCCGGCAGGTGTGGCCGTGCGGTTCTAAGCGCGTCAGTTTGGAACCGCGTGACCGCTCCGGTCGCAGGTTCGAATCCTGCCTCGGGCATGGATGTGTGTGATGTCCTTAGGTTAGTTAGGTTTAAGTAGTTCTAAGTTCTAGGGGACTGATGACCTCAGTAGTTAAGTCCCATAGTGCTCAGAGCCATTTGAACCATTTGAATCCTCGGTCAAGCACTCAATTGAGAAATGCTAAGTAGTCATGTGAATGCAGATTATAGCTTTTTTATCGAGAAATTCAAACATTCATTTGCCCATGGAAAATCACTACGTGTAACGATATGTGTAATTGTGATAACAGTAAACCTGGAGTCCAGTACATTACATTAGGACGTACTCTGTCTGCAATCGCAAACGCAGCATTATGGTTTCTGTACGCTGTTCGGTCTGTCAACAAGAGTCGAAGTAAATGGGCAAGCATTGTCACTTTTAGGCAGGAAGGATTATCGGCAAGGGAATTTGTCGGACGAACTGGCACACGTCACAGCGATGTAGCTCGTGGTATTTTGGTTGCATCTGACCATTCAAGACAGCCTGGTATCGGTATTCTGTTTTTCATCCATCGTACATTATGACAAGGAAGTTTGTCTCCCAGAGTTAGTTCTGTTCGCCAGCAGAAGGTAGTGTCAATCACTTTAATGTGATGCATCAAAAGGTAATCCAAATTCGCAGTGAAGAGAAATGAACAAAACTGCAGACAGTTTTTCTAAGACAAGCTGTGGGGCGCATGGCACGATACAGCAAAAGTAATACGTAAATATTAACAAAATTACAATAAGCTTAGAAACAACATGCAGATTTCTGTAATAGTCACCGGACAATGAGGTTCTGTATTCTGTATTGAACTGGGGACCTAGAAACGACAAAGAGACTTCGTCCCACTGTAGCCCTAAGTGGTTCACAGCCCCAAAACAGGCCCACCCCACCGCCCCCCCCCCCACCCCCCGTCGCCCACACTGAACCCAAGGTTATTGTGCTGTTCGGTCCCCAGTGGACCCCCCGGGAGCATCTCATACCAGACGAGTGTAATCCCAAATGTTTGCGTGGTAGAGTAATTACGGTGTACGCATGGTGGAGACAGTGTTTGCGCAGCAGTTGCCGACATAGTGTAACTGAGGCTGAATACGGCTCTGAGCACTATGGGACTTAACTTCTAAGGTCATCAGTCCCCTAGAACTTAGAAATACTTAAACCTAACTAACCTAAAGACATCACACACATCCATGTCCGAGGCAGGATTCGAACCTGTGACCGTAGCGCGCCGCGCGGTTCCAGACTGTAGCGCCTAGAACCGCTCGGCCACTTCGGCCGGCTGTGGAACCAGCCCGCATTCGCCGAGGCAGATGGAAAACCGCCTCAAAAACCATCCATAGGCTGGCCGCCACACCGGACCTCGACCCTCATCCGCCAGGCGAATTCGTGCCACGAACCAGCACGCCTTCCCACTCGGGAAACAGCGCGTTAGACCGCGAAGCTAGCCGGGTGGACTGGACAATGAGATACTAACAGCGATACTAGCACCACAAGCTTTTGTGTCAACTGAGTGGCTTAGATGTTCCTGAAGTCCGCTATAAAGAGGCTTTCGATGATAAACGTAAATAAAAAATTTCTACGTCACACTTGAGATGGGATGAATGTTTTGATAACGGGTGGTAAACGCAATAAGAATAGTATTCACAATAAAAGGAAAGCAGTTTTGTCACTCATGGCCTGCTTTAAGGGACTGCATATAAATTAGAGCGGCAATAGAAGAATGGATTCTAATATAGGCCCATATCTCTACTGATATGCAGCCTTGCTTGCATCTTTCAGCGTTTGGGAGAAATCAAAATAATCAGAAGTTCGATAATGCCAACACTTCAGTCTCGTGACTTTTGCTAAGAAGTTTCAGTCGGCCTGGAAAAGTAGAAAGTTGTTAACAGCGTGTTCCATCTCCTTTTTCGGTCCCAGTCGATACACACTCCATTAAAACTTAGAAGTCACGCTGAATCGCAGAGCCGTGCCATGCCGTAGTCCACTCTACATCTACATCTACATACATACTCCGCATTCCACCATACGGTGCGTGGCGGAGGGTACCTCGTACCGCAACTAGCATCTTCTCTCCCTGTTCCACTCCCAAACAGAACGAAGACAAATGACTTCCTATATGCCTCTGTACGAGCCCTAATCTCTCTTATCTTATCTTTGTGGTGTTTCCGCGAAGTGTAAGTTGGCGGAAGTAAAATTGTACTGCAGTCAGCCTCAAATGCTGGTTCTCTAAATTTCCTCAGTAGCGATTCATGAAAAGAACGCCTCCTTTCCTCTAGGGACTCCCACCCGTGTTCCTGAAGCATTTCCGTAACACTCGTGTGATGATCAAACCTAACAGTAACAAATCTAACAGCCCGCCTTTGAATTGCTTCTATGTCCTCCCTCAATCCGACCTGATAGGGATCCCAAACGCTCAAGCGCTACTCAAGAATAGGTCGTATTAGTGTTTTATAAGCGGTCTCCTTTACAGATGAACCACATCTTCCCAATATTCTACCAATGAACCGAAGACGACTATCTGCCTTCCCCACAACTGCCATTACATGCTTGTCCCACTTCATATCGCTCTGCAATGTTACGCCCAAATATTTAATCGACGTGACTGTGTCAAGCGCTACACTACCAATGGAGTATTCAAACATTACAGGATTCTTTTTCCTATTCATCTGCATTAATTTACATTTATCGATATTTAGAGTTAGCTGCCATTCTTTACACCAATCACAAATCCTGTCCAAGTCATCTTGTATCCTCCTACAGTCACTCAACGACGGCACCTACCCGTACACCACAGCATCATCAGCAAACAGCCGCACATTGCTACCCACCATATCCAAAAGATCATTTATGTAGATAGAAAACAACAGCGGACATACCACACTTCCCTGGGGCACTCCAGATGATACCCTCACCTCCGATGAACACTCACCATCGAGGACAACGTACTGGGTTCTATTACTTAAGAAGTCGTCGAACAAAGAGTACTGGAAGGCGCAGATAAGTATGTAGATACATGGTACGATCTACGTTTAGTAACAGGGCGTATAAGAATGAAGAAAAAAAATTTCTGCTTTTTTTAACAGTGAGTTAATCCCTTTACTAGTTCCATCACTACGTCACATAACAGTAACTGTCATTGCGTTACCCGTAATAGGGAATTATAATATCTTACAGAAATATTAAACAGGACTAACAACCAAGATTCAGTTTCTTGTACCGAACAGTAATATTGCCATACGATATCTGATCATGCTTAACATTGAGGAGCGTAATTACGAAATTCCTGTGCTTTTAGCTCTTTTTGCCACAGGGAAAAGAATGTCCCTGAAATGAACTACTCACTGGCACTGGTAATCCCCTACAGTAAATCTCGAAACAAGACAAAACCAAAAGCGTAACTCTGTATCTGGCGCTAAGGGCTTGAAGCGAGGAGAAACAAAGAACGAAGATAAAAATGAGGGAAAGTTCATCTATCGCAGCAAAAAGCAAACTGCTTCTAAGCACAAAGTGCTGTGGAAGAACGTGTTTTGCCTTTGAAGTGTTTTACTGCCCCGTGGGTTGTAACTGACAGAAGTGCGGCTGTATCGCTCAACAAAAGATAAACGATTGTTTTGTCGTTTGCTGTGAGGAGCTGTTTTAACGTGTGCCAACAGGCTACAAGTTTGTTTTTTCGCGCCGTTCTCTTTCAAACACAGACAGTTCGATCAGCAGGCTACACGACGAAAATACTTCACACAGAATGACACTGAACTATATGTCAAACGACTGTATTTCGTAGCTAAGTTTCAGAGCTTTTCGAAAAATCTCCGTCTGTGCACACGACTTTAGCCTGCGCGTACGTGGGAAACACACAGATTTCTATTGTCCACCAGCCAGTTAAGTGAAAATTATACCCAATGTATATATTTTTTCTGAACTACGTAGAAATAAATTGAAATGATACAGTGAAAAATCATCTCATTTTGCATCATGTTCCCTTTGTCTGCTGCATCGAAGAGAAGGAACAAACCAAAGAGTCCACATGTACATATTACACTACTGGCCATTAAAATTGCTACACCAAGAAGAAATGCAGATGATAAACGGGTATTCATTGGACAAATATATTATAGTAGAACTGACATGTGATTATATTTTCACGCAATTTGCGTGCATAGATCCTGAGAAATCAGCACCCAGAGCAACCACCTCTGGCCGTAATAACGGACTTGATACGCCTGGGCACTGAGTCAAACAGAGCTTCGATAGCGTGTACAGGTACAGCTGCCCATGCAGCTTCAATGCGATACCACAGTTCATAAAGAGCAGTGACTGGCGTATTGTGACGAGCCAGTTACTCGGCAACCATTGACCAGACGTTTTCAGTTGGTGAGAGATCTGGAGAATGTACTGGCCAGGGCAACAGCCGAACATTTTCTGTATCCAGAAAGGCCCATACACGACCTGCAATATGCGGTCGCGCATTATGCTGTTGAAATGTAGGGTTTCGCAGGGATCGAATGAAGGGTAGAGCCACGGGTCGTAACACATCTGAAATGTAACGTCCACTGTTCAAAGTGCAGTCAGTGCGAACAAGAGGTGACCGACACGTGTAACCAATGGCACCCCATACCAGCACGCCAGGTGATACGCCAGTATGGCGATGACGAATACACGCTTCCAATGTGCGTTCACCCCGATGTCGCCAAACACGGATGCGACCATCATGATGCTGTAAACAGAATCTGGATTAATCCGAAAAAATGACGTTTTGCCGTTCGTGCACCCAGGTTCGTCGTTGAGTATACCATCGCAGGCGCTGCTGTCTGTGATACAGCGTCAAGGGCAACCGCAGCCATAGTCTCCGAGCTGATAGTCCATGCTGCTGCAAACGTCGTCGAACTGTTCGTGTAGATGGTTGTTGTCTTGCAAACGTCCCCATCTGTTGACTCAGGGGCCGAGACGTGGCTGCACGATCCGTTACAGCCATGCGGATAAGATGCCTGTCATCTCGACTGCTAGTGATACGAGGCCCTTGGGATCGAGCACGGCGTTCTGTATTACCCTCCTGAACCCACCGATTCCATATTCTGCTAACAGTCATTGGATCTCGACCAACGCGAGCAGCAATGTCACGATACGATAAACCGCAATCGCGATAGTCTACAATCCGACCTTTATCAATGTCGGAAACGTGATGGTACGCATTTCTCCTCCTTACACGAAGCATCACAACAACGTTTTACCAGGCAACGCCGGTCAACTGCTGTTTGTGTATGAGAAATCGGATGGAAACTTTCCTCATGTCAGCACGTTGTAGGTGTCACCACCGGCGACAACGTTGTGTGAATGCTCTGAAAAGCTAATCATTTGCATATCACAGTATCTTCCTCCTGTCGGTTTAATTTCGCCTCTGTAACACATCATCTTCGTGGTGTAGCAATTATAATGGCCAGTAGTGTACTTAGCCTTTCCGATTCACAGTCGTATCACCAGTAGTAGCTTTGGGCAGCCTTAGAATGGTTGAAATGCGTCTGATAGATATGTTACTCAGGTGACATACAATGACTGATGCACGTTTGAAGTCACTGAGCTATCTTGATCGACCTATTCTGCTGTTAACTACCTCACTGCTGTCGACGCAATACATTACATATGGGGGGGGGGGGGGGGGGGGAGCGTCCGGATACTTTTGATCTCATTATGTTTGTATGGTAGTATGCGACATCCTACCACAAAACTTGCTCGAACTCTTGTAAAAGAGCTTTTTTACTGCCAACAGGCTACTGTCTTTGGTGTCCCATGGTCAGCAAATTCGTTCCCGCTTGGTTCTCAGAAGTGAAAACAAAGAAACCAGATGGGTCTTGAATATATCACCGAGCGAAATAGTGTACTGGTTAGCCACTGGACTCGTCCTCAGAAGGACCGCGGTTCAAATCCCCGTCCGGTCAATAAGATTTACGTTTTCAATGGATTCCAAAAATCACTTAAGGCAAATGCTGTCTCAGTTTCTTTGACATAGCCAATTTTCTTCCTTATCCAGCCCAAAAACCAAGTGTTGAACTGGAAGTGAACGTTGCTATGACCTCCACGCTGCCTTCATTTCGGCTCAGGCGGATCTAGACTCTTCTCGAACTTCTGTCAAGTCAATTATATTGGGAGGCTCTGCACTGTTTTCGCATCTTGTGCACAAGGGAAAAGGAAAGAAAATGAATTATTTCTTCGTGAGTATGATGGAAATTTTCGTAAAAGACTATATCGAGACAGAGAGAGAATAGGTATCGCCAAGACGTGTAATATTAGCAATATATGTAGTGTCTAGGACGAGAACCCTTATTATAAATCCATAATTAGTAAGTGTCAAACTAAGATAGCTTTCATTAAGAAGATGAAACGGCTTCTGGAACAGTAAATATCAACACTGATACATGAAAAGACATTTGTTTGTAAACGATTAATTATAATTTTAAAAAGCAGACACCGTCCAAACAGGCCATGCTGGTCCAACAGTACCGACCGGCCGCTGTGTCATCCTCAGACCTTAGGCGACACCGGATGCTGATACGGAGGGGCATGTGGTCAGCACACGGCTCTCCCGGTCGCTGCCAGCTTTCACGATCGGTGTCGCTACTTCTCAGTGAAGAGGCTCCTCAGTTTGCCTCACGATGGCTAAGTACAGCCCGCCTGGCAACAGCACTCAGCAAACCCGGAAGGTGACCCACCCAAGTGCTAGCCAAGCCCGACAGTGCTTGGCTTGGAACCAGTGTTACCACAGCGTCATGGTCGTTGGTTGATCAATTATACATCGACTGCGGAAATTTCCACTCCTTCCAATTCACTTTTGTGTTGGTTATAAACAAAGCTAGGCTAATAAGAAACTAAATGTGCATATATTTCAGTTTTTATCTACATTCGCATTTGCACATCAGTCACAACAGACGTTGGTATATAATTCAGGAAAGAAAGGAAATGTTTTTACTTACAGTATAAATGTGAACAGAAGATTCAGTTCTACAGAAGTACGGTACCTGAAACAACGAAACATGTCTTTTAAGTTGTGCACAATCTTCCACTAATTAAGATTCAAAACTGTATTTGGTTTATTATCAGCCTAAATAAATAAATATTAACCAGCTCATTTTGTTCAGTCTCTCAAGATGAACAGACGGTGCAATATCGAACAGGCTAAAATATGTGCTGAATTTAATTTTTCCACGTCAAGAGAAGTATTGTGAGAGTGGACGTCTGCAGTGATGTTATTCTGGGTCTTTCACCGCCAGTCAGCCAATAGACAAGGCCTATTAATAACTTTTTGCCGCTGTCTAAAGATACAAATAGCGACGCTCTCAGTTACCCACGCATCGCAGTTTAGAGGCCCCACTGAAAACACGGTAAGATATTACTGACACAAACCCAAGTGTTGCAGCTGAAGATGAAGTATTAATCTTCGAAATGTGTCATTTATTACAATAAACTACAGTTTACTTTTCTTTCTTTTCGAACATTTCTTTACACAGCGGAGGATTTCCTAATGTTAAATACATGTACTCAGTATTTGGATGGCTGTTGCAGAGAAAAGTTAATGAATTCTTTTCCGAAGTTTTATCCAAGACAAAAATCTTACATATTTATTAGAAATAATAAACTACAAATCAATGATTCTCTTTCATTTGTTGGAACCTTTCTCAGTATCCATGCTCCATTATCAAGTGGGAAATTTTGTATTTGACTTTGCTGTAAGAGCCTCTAATTAAAAACCATAAAACTTTTTTCTTTCGCAGTGGATACGTGGAGAGAACTTATTGGGTTAGTACCTACCTTGAGAGACCCATGCTAGGCCACTATGTTATAAACTTTTCGTCGAAGGCTATATTGTCCTTCACGTTATTAAGAAGTAGAAATGGCGGTGATGTAAACCAAGCTGTTAATTAATTGCTAGACACTGAGGAACTCAACAGCGTAATTTATAAAGTACCTTTGTCAACTGTTGCAGAGGACTAATCTCGGCAGCTCCAGTACATGGGTCAGTGACACAGTGATCCGTCGACAGGTCGTTATGAGGTCCACAGTACCACACCAACAGCCGTCAGTGGTCCCTGGAGTACACGAAGCGAATGTGGAGTGTTGAAGGGCGGTGCGTGATGATGAATTGAGTTGGTAGATCAGTTGCAGTATTTTACTGAAAATCTTCGCGTAAAGAGTGTGAGCGTTTACAGGCGGATTCTGCTCAATACGAACAAACTGAAGAAAACGATGCATGAGAGGATAAGGAACAAATCATTACGACATAAGGCTGAAAGTGCGTGTTCCAAGGGAAAAACATCCACTTGAAGCTGGAAATGTGGTTTCGTTGGCAGTGCTGTGAACTAGTGTTTCCGCTCCACACACAACTCGGTACGTAATATATAAAAAAATACCACCATAGCTTTATCTTGAGAATGTCTTTATTCTGTAACACGACTAGTTTCGGAGGCACATTACCGCCATCACTGCCAAAAGGATATTTGATTTCGTTGGCACATTTACCGTGAGATGTTTGTCACTACACTACTGGCCAATAAAATTGCTACACCTTGAAGATGATGTGCTACAGACGCGAAACTTAACCGACAGGAAGAAGCTGCTGTGATATGCAAATGATTAGCTTTTCAGAGCATTCACACAAGTTTGGCGCCGGTGGCGACACCTTGTAAGTAGGCTGTTTAGGTTTTCTTATTGGTAACGCCACGTAGCGCTCTGTGTGAGAATCACTGGCTGTGCTGTGTGCAATCTGTGGCTGGTTTGCATTGTTGTCTGCCATTGTAGTGTTGGGAAGCTGGGCTGTTAACAGCGCGTAGCGTTGCGCAGTTGGAGGTGAGCCGCCAGCAGTGATGGATGTGGGGAGAGAGATGGCGGAGTTTTGAAATTTGTAAGACTGTCATGAACTGCTATATATAATATGACTATTAAGGTAGATACAGTGTTTGTTCTCTATTAAAATCTTTCATTTGCTAACTATGCCTATCAGTAGTTAGTGCCTTCCTTAGTTTGAATCTTTTATTTAGCTGGCAGTAGTGGCGCTCGCTGTATTGCAGTAGTTCGGGTAACGAAGATTTTTGTGAGGTAAGTGATTTGTGAAACGTATAGGTTAATATTAGACAGGGCCATTCTTTTGTAGGGATTATTGAAAGTCAGATGCGTTGCGGTAAAAAATATTGTGTGTCAGTTAAAGCACAGTCTTGTATAATTCTTCAAAAAGGGGACGTTTCAACCTACAACGTGCTGACATGAGGAAAGTTTTCAACCGATATCTCATACACAAACAGCAGTTGACCGCCGTTGCCTGGTGAAACGTTTTTTGTCATGCCTCGTGTAAGGAGGAGAAATGCGTAGCATCACGTTTCCGACTTTGATAAAGGTCGGATTGTGGCCTATCGCGATTGCGGTTTATCGTATCGCTACATTGCTGCTCGCGTTGGTCGAGATCCAATGACTGTTAGCAGAATACGGAATCGGTGGGCTCAGAGGGTAATACGGAACGCCGTGCTGGATCCCAACGACCTCGTATCATTAGCAATCAAAATGACAGGCATCTTATCCGCATGGCTGTAACGGATCGTGCAGCCACGTCTCGATCCCTGAATCAACAGATCAGGACGTTTGCAAGACAATAACCATCCGTACGAACAGTTCGACGACATTTGCAGCAGCATGGACTATCAGCTAGGAGACCATGGCTGCGGTTACCCTTGACGCTACATCACAGACAGCAGCGCCTGCGATGGTGTACTCAACGACGAACCTGTGTGCACGAATAGCAAACAGTCAGTTTTTCGGATGAATCCAGGCTCTTTTACCGCATCATGATGTGTCGCATCCGTGTTTGGCGACAACGAGGTGAACGCACATTAGAAGCGTGTATTCGTCATCGCCATACTGGCGTATCACCTGGCGTGATGGTATGAGGTGCCGTTGGTTACACGTCTCGGTCACCTCTTGTTCGCAAAGACGGCACTTTGGACAGTGGACGTTACATTTCAGATGTGTTACGACCCGTGACTCTATCCTTCATTCGATCCCTGCGAAACCCTACATTTCAGCAGGATAATGCACGACCGCATGTTGCATGTCCTGTATGGGCCTTTCTGGCCAGCACATTCTCCAGATCTCTCACCAGTTGAAAACGTCTGGTCAATGGTTGCCGACCAATTGACTCGTCACAATACGCCAGTCACTACTCTTGATGAACTGTGGTATCGTGTTGAAGCTGCATGGGCAGCTGTAACTGTACACGCCATCCAAGCTCTATTTGACTCAATGCCCAGGCGTATTAAGGCCGTTATTACGGCCTTAGATGGGTGTTCTGGGTACTGATTTCTCAGGATGTATGCACCCAAATTGCGTGAAAAAGTAATCACATGTCAGTTCTAGAATGTTTGTCCTATGAATACCCGTTAATCATCTGCATTTCTTCTTGATGTAGCAATTTTAATTGCCAGTAGCGTACCACACGTGGGCTACATTTAATCACAAGTACGTACTCGACACCGTGTTGTCTCCAATGCAGTCCTGGATTGCTGAAGTGCTCGGATTGAACAGAGTGTTTTTACATTATTTTTAATGCGAGTCCTTGGTTCTTGTTCGTCCACTCTTATCACTCCGTCTTGGCTCTTGTACAAATTTTATATTACCCGTCTCTCCCTACAGCTTACAATGATTTTTCTCAGAAATCCGAACATTTTGCGCCATTGTATACTGTCGAACGCTTCTTCCGGTCGACAAATCCTGTGAACTTGTCTTAATTTTACTTTAGTCTTGCTTTCAATATCAACCGCAACGTCCGATTCGCCTCTCTGGTGCCTTTACCGATCCTATAGCCAAACTGATGGTCGTCTAACACGTTCTCAATTTCCTTTCCATTCTTCTGTATATTATTCTTGACAGCAACTTCGATGCATGAGCTGTTAAGCTGATTGTGCGATAATTCACGCACTTGTCAGCTCTAGCACTTTTCGGAATTGTGTGGATTATATCTTTTCGAAAGTCATATGGTATGCCGCCAGA
Source organism: Schistocerca serialis cubense (assembly GCF_023864345.2). Taxonomy (NCBI): domain Eukaryota; kingdom Metazoa; phylum Arthropoda; class Insecta; order Orthoptera; family Acrididae; genus Schistocerca; species Schistocerca serialis. The sequence continues at coordinate 284,489,783 of NC_064643.1, read as the reverse complement.
CTCATACATTCTACACACCAACGTGAATGGTTGTTTTGTTGCCACTTCCCCCAATGATTTTAGAAATTCAGATGGAATGTTATCTATCCCTTCTGCCTTGTTTGATCTTCATTCCTCCAAAGCTCTCTTAAATTCGGATTCTAGTACTGGAACACGTATATCTTCTAAATAGACTCGTGTTTCAGCTTCTATCGTATCAGCCAAATCTTACCCCTCTTAGAGGCCTTCAACGTTCTCTTTCCACCTATCCGCTGTCTCCTCTGCATTTAACAGTGGAATTCCCGTGGACAATGTTACGAACCTGGCTTTTAATTCCACCCAAAATCGTTATGAATTTCCTATACGCTGAATCAGTCCTTCCGACAATCATTTCTTTCTCGATATCTTCACGTTTTTCATGCAGCCATTTCGTCTTACCTTCCCCGCACTTCCTATTTATATCATTCCTGAGCGACTTGCATTTCTGTATTTCTAAATTTCCCTGAACATTTTTGTACTTCCTTCAGTCATCGATCAACTGAAGTGTTTCTTCTCTTATCCATAGTTCCTTCGTAGTTACCTTCTTTGTACCTACGGTTTTCTTTCCAACTTCTGTGAATACCCTTTTCAGAGATATAAATTTCTCTTAAACTGTACTGCCTACTGAGCTATTCCTTATTGCTGTATCAACAGCCTTGGAGAACTTCAAGAGTACGTCGTCATTCGTTAATTACTTTCGTATCCCACTTCATTACCTGTTGATACTTGCTGACTAATCTCTTAAACTTAAGCCTACTCTTCATCACTATTACATTGTGATCTGAGTCTACATCTGCTCCTGGATACGCCTTACAATACAGTATCTTCGGGATCTCTACCTCACCATGATGTAACCTAACTGAAATTTTTTCGAATCATCCGGCCGTTTCCAAGAATACCTTCTCTCGTCGTTTTTGAACAGAGTATTTGCTGTTACTAGTGAAATATATCACAGAACTCAATTAGGTTTTCTCCTCTCTCATTTCTTGTCCCAAGCCCATTTTCTCCTGTTACCATTTCTTCTACTCCTTCCCCTACAACTGCTTTCCAGTCCCCCATAACTATCAGATTTTCATCTACCTTACGTGCTGTATTACCCTTTCAGTATGCTCATATACTTCCTCTGTCTCTTCATCTACAGACTGCGACGTCAGCGTGCATAAATAAACTATTGTTGTCGGTGTTGATTTGCTGTCGATACTGATAAAAACAACCTTATCACTGCCAAGTGTTCACAGTAACATACCCCCTGACCTACCTTCCTATTCATAACGAATCCTATTCCTGTTATACCATTTTCTGCTGCTGCTGATAGTACTCTATACTCATTTGACCAGAAATCCTTGTCTCCTTTCCATTTCACTTCACTGAACCCTACTACATCTAGACTGAGTCTCTGCGTTTCCCTTTCCAGGTTTTCTAGCTTCCCCGCCACTTTCAAGCTTCGAGGACGTTTTGATTACTACCCCTAGACAACGGGTGTTTTCATCAATAGTGAGTTTTAAATCGAAAAATCGTTCCAGGCTTGCTGCTTGACTTAACCAACGTACTTTGCAGTAATATAGGAAGGCTCCATACTCCTGGTTCAGCTGCAACTCACAGTGGAATAATGCGTCCGACATGAGAAATTTTACTGTTTGTACCACTAATAACTTCACGTGCTGCATACCTGTATATTTAGCGCTAAGTGCTTCTTGATGTACTGGATAATGAAACCTATCGGTCGATCGTTGTAACTCTTTACTCTTCCATTGTCAACTAAATATGTAAATTCTTTCTGGGTTGTATTACAATATCGTTTCCTAGCAAATTTGCAGTATCCGTCGCTTATGCGACTGCATAAGATATATTGAGAGTTCCCATCGTTCTCTTCTGTCGTTGAAGGCTTGTGATGATAGATCACTAGACGTCTCTTTTTCTCCAAACATCTGCTGGATCTGCACTGGCCTCGTACCCACGGCGATGGACATCAGACGACTGAACGGCTCGCGGCACAGCACCGAAATAACGGGAACCTCGGGGGCAGACTATGGAGGAAAACAAGTCTACACCAGCGTCATGAATATAGAAATCGCCCTTTGTTTTAGATCGTACAAAAATGATAATTATATTGTGTATTTTAATTTTGACAAGTACAGATATTTAACCTTGACATCTACAGATTTTAATTAAGTATTTTTAGAGATAAAAGTAAATTACAAAAATCTACTTAATACAGTATGCGCATATGTAATGTAACAAATGAACCAGACGCCACCTGTCGGTGATAGTTTTATAATTAATATAAATGATGTGCATTATGCCAACCAATTTTATGTGACGCAGCATGTGAAGGTTGCTGTGTGTGGACGGGTTACTCCTGTACGTTCTGGTACATTTGATGTTGATCGGATAGGATGAAAAAAGTTCTGCATTTGTGAAATAGTAAATTAGTATCATTATCTTTTCAGATCTGAAGATGGTTCTAAAGGAACCGAAACCTGTTATGTGAATAAACATTTTTGCAACCAAGACGGATTATAAGTAACATTGTATAACCAGTGATATCGGTATCCCATGAGACATTATGTCTGTTTTTGCAAACTCCTTCATTGCTCCATAATTCTGATTTTTATAATTTCGGCTCCACGTTTTTCTATTACGGCCATTTTCATCACTGATGAGTTGTTTTGGAATTCCGGTCAGCCTGTAATTCCCCGCTTACGAGCTCCCTTCGTGTGGTTTTGGTGCTGAGATGACAGGATGAGTGCGCCATTCAGTCCTGCAGTGCCCCTCCTCCTTATCTTTCGCCACAATCCTCTTCAATGGCCGTCCGCGACGATCACTCAGTACACACTTTCGTCAGCGACGGGATTTAGCCGATGGTATTTTTCCACTTTCCCTGTTTGCAGTACAAAGCTTCGATACCGTACCTCTTGAAACATCGAACACTTCGGTTACTTTGGTTACGGTAGCGCCCATCTTACGAGCACCTGTAATTTCTTCCCGTTCTAATTCACGAAACTCCAACATAATACACCCACAAAACTACAAATTACACCGTTCTGACCACGAATGACACTCGCAAAGTACTGAGGCCATTACACACGCGCTGTTCGTGGTCAAATACAGCAGCGCAACCCGCAGGCTTGGCCAGCATCTGCATTTATGTTAAAGCATGCATTTCCCGTGGTGTGCCATATTTTTGTCCAACCTCTGTACCTCTGCTTCGGAAGTGCGATACGCTAAAACTGCACCACGCAGCGCACAGGTGGAGAAGTTTTTATTCCCAGAGCGCTACTCAACAGTCGAAACACCATACGTAAAAGTAGCTGATTCCTCCTGGCGGGAGTTGCAACACTCTACTTCCTTTCCTGATGCCGCCCTCTTACGGCGGTGGCGGTCTTCCATTAAGAGGCATCGCTTTGTCGCCGACCGTTGCCGCCGCGTTCCAAAGAGCAGTCGCTTAAGCTGCCTCGTGGACAATGCACACTAGCCTGAGCGAACAGAAATTCCGTTTAGGCGAAACGTACGTCACCTCTTCTGATGCTGAGGTATGCGACTTCCATTAACCTTTAGTTCTCGAGGGCGCTTGAATGTCTGCTCGGAACATAGGTTGTTTTTATCAGTCAGCTTGGGTGACCCTGGTCAAAACAGAACATCGCCATTAGATGCTCATCCGATAGTGTGTACACGTAGGGAACGACATTTCATTTTCATTAGTGGTTCAGTGTTGCAGCGTGAAGAGACATCTGTTACATTTTTGTCTTTTAGAAACCGTAACACATCAGGTATGAAACCAATCGTTCTACATTCTACATACATATTTCGCAAGCCACCATACGATGCTTGGCGGAGGATCCCATGTACCACTCTAAGTTACACCCGATACTGTTTCACTTGCAAATGGTGGTGGGGGGGGGGGTCTACATGCTTACTTAACAGGGCTGGTTTCTCATTTTTCGCCGTTCTTAAGCGAGATGAACGTTAGCGGCAGTAGGACCGTTCTGCAGTCTGTCGCAAATGCCGCTTCTTTAAAGTAACTCAATAGCGTATCGCTAAAGGAACGTCTTGTTCCCTCCAGTGATTTCAATTTAAGTGCATTTCTGTAATACTGGCGTGATGATCGGTAACAAATCTAAAGACATGCCACTGAACTGCCTCGGTCTTCCTTTAACGGGGTAGACCAGGACGACACGCAATTTTGGAAGCGATAATCACGATTTTTCTCAATAAAATAACAAATAGCAAAATTCATATTAGATTTTTACCGTAATCCATTAGATTATGTTATGTATTTTTTTTTTAAGGAAAAAACTTGGACGCAGAGGACACTATATGACATAGACGAAAGGCCTTCCCAGAGTGCGCTAGCGGTTGGTGGGCGCTCTGAACACCACAATTTTCAATTTGAAACAAAATTTCAAAAAGTGCTTTGAAGCTGATGTTATGGTCTAACGTAGTACGTAGGGATATTTAAAGAAAATGGATTTTAACAAAATGGGGGCACTCTCACAAAAAAGTCAATTTTTTCAACAAAAACGTCTTTATAGAAACGTGTGCCAAAAACCGAAATTAAAATACATCACAAAAATCCTAAGCCTTACACTAGAAAAAACGGCGACCCACAAGTTATAAGCAAGTATAACGTAATTGCGTGTGTATTTCGTGAGTTCTAGCTCCCGCCGACTTCAAAAATTTTCTTTTCAAGTTTCAACTTGTGTTTCTAATACTGAAACTGGACAAACATTTAATTATTAGTGCCAGTACCGTACAGTTGTCCTTTTCTTCGCCGATGTCAAAGCATTCTCATTTCGTCGAAATTATATCGATTAATTAGCTTCCACTTAGCAATCGAAGCGTTTCTTGCACGATTGGGATTCCTTTTCTATCCATATCAATACGTTTGTTTTTCATTTTCAAACACGCGAGTTTTACTACGTATAAAAAACAAGCGAAATGGCAACTCAAGCAGTCAAGAGACGAGCACGTGCTTTCAGACTGTTTACCATAAACGAATCATGTTACGGAGAGAAATCTTCTTGAGAATAGTATTTTAGTTGATACTAATCCCCTCTGTGATACTATCCGAAATTAATAGGTCGACTATTCCGTCGGTTAACTGTTATATTATTACATCAGTTGCATTCAAGCGCTCGGATGCATCAGACCCCTATACAGTAAACCGCGGTTTTAACATAGTTTAACATTTATGGCTCACTTTATATGAACGCATCTTAAATATAGACTCTGTAAGGAAAATTTTAAGCCAATAAAAATTATCTTCCCTTGTCTACCCCCTTAATCCATCTGGTTGAGATGTTAAATGAGCAGTGCTCAAGAATGGGTTGCACGTGTTTCGTACGCGGTCTCCTTTGCAGATGATCCGCACTTTCCTAAATTTCACCCAATAAACCGTTGTCGACCGTTCGCATTCTCTACAACGGACCCTAAGTTCGCTTTCCGTCACATGAAGCTTTGCTTCGTTGTTACTGGATATTTAATGTAAGTGACTTTGTCAAGGAACATAACAACATACCAAATCGCCGATACCAATATTCAACTGAGTGATTAGATCACGTCAGCGTATTACGCACAGAGTTAAGAATGGGGAAAACATAGACACTAGCACAGCAACCTGGGAATACGAATTTCCTTGCACAGTAAGCTGGAAGATGCCGAAAAATACAACATCAGATACAATTATTTTCTTCAGCTGCGACCATGGCTCTAGGCACCGCTACTCAGTTACTTTCAACTTACTCTCTTCGTCCGTTGTGGTAGCTCCAGGACCGTGGAGAAATACAACGCTACATCATTTTGACACCTTTCTCTTCCAAAAGCACGAATGCAGTGTGCCGGATTGATAAAGGAATTGTCTTTCAATATATTTGTGGCAGTAGCACGCGAAATAAAGAAACAAAAATACCAAACAAGAAGGCTGTCTTGCTAGTTGCTTCTAGTTATTGTCGAGATGATATCGAGTGAGGATGATCATTGGTAAACATATTGGATTCACATTCAATAGGATCAGCGCTCGAAATCCTATCTTGCTATCGAGGTTTGTGTTTCCCGTGCCATCCTTAAATCTATTAAAGCAAAACCTAGGATGCTTCCTTGGAAAGGACTATGCAGGTTTTCTTATTCACTTTTGTGCTCCGTCTCTAATGACCTCGTTATTGACGGGACGTTAAACCCTACTCTCCCTGTGGATATTTTGTGACTGAAACAGTCTTGATCGGATAATATAGGTTTTTATCTTCATTAAGCACGCAGAGATGAACAACCAACCGATGCTAAAACATCAAAAGTTTGAAGTGCAGTCACCAATCAGTTTTTGCATTTTTTTTGGTTCATCAGTCTTGTGACTGGTTTGATGAAGCCCGCCACGAATTCTTCTTCTGTGCCAACCTCTTCATCTCGGAGTACCTCTTGCAACCTACGTCCTCAATTATTTGCTAAATGTGTTCCAATCTCTGCTTACAGTTTTTGCCCTCTACAGCTCCCTCTAATATCATGGAGATCAGTTCCTGATGTCTTAACAGATGTCCTATCATTCTGTCCCTTCTTCCTGTCAGTGCTTTTCGCATACTCCATTCCTCTCTGATTCTGCTATCCTCCTCATTCCCTACCTTATGAATCCACCTAATTTTCAACATTCGTTTGTCGCACCACATCTCAAATGCTTCGATTCTCCTGTGTTTACGGTTTTCCCACAGTCCATGTTTCACTACCATACATTATGTATACCAGACGTACATTCTCAGAAATTTCTTCCTCAAATTAAGGCCTATGTTTGATACTAGTAGACTTCAGTTTGCCATTGTTAGTCTCCTTTTGATGACTTCCGTGCTCCGTCTGTCGTTGGCTATTTTACTACCTAGGTAGCATAATTCCTTAATTTCATCTACTTCGTGACCATCAATGATGAAGTTAAGTTTCTCTCTGTTCTTATTTCTGCTACTTCTCATTACTTTCGTCTTTGTTTGATTTACTTCCAGTCCATATACTTTTATCATTACATTGTTCATTCCATTCAGCACTTCACGAAATTCTTTTTCACTTTCACTCAGGATAACAGTGTCATCAGCGAATCCTGTAATATCACTTCCCCTTGAATTTTAATTCCACTTCTGAAACTTTCTTCTATTTCCATCATTGCTTCTTCGATATACAGATTGAAAAGTAGGGGCGAAAGACTACATCCCTGTCTTATATCCTTTTTAATCCGAGCACATCGTTCTTGGTCGTCCACTCTTATTATTCCCTATTGGCTCTTGTACATACTGTACATTACCCATCTCTCCCTAAAGCTTACCCCTATTTATCTCAGAATTTCGACAAATTCAATGAACGTGTCTTTATTTTCCTTTAGTCTTGGTTCCATTATCAACCGCAGCGTCAGAATTGCCACTCTCGTTCCTTTACCTTTCCTAAAGCCAAACTGCTCGTCATCTAGCACTTCCTCAATTTTCTTTTCTATTCTTCTGTATATTATTATTATCAGCAACTTGGATACAAGGGCTGTTAAGCTGATTGCGCGATAATTCACACACTTGTTAGCTCTTGCATTCTTCGGAATTGTGTGGATTAAATTTTTTCGAAAGTCAGACGGTCTGTCGTCAGACTCATACATTCTACACACCAACGTAAATAGTTGTTTTGTTGCCACTTCCCGCAATGATTTTAGAAATTCTGATGGAATGTTACCTATCCCTTCTGCCTTATTTGATCTGAAGTCCTCCAAAGCTCTTTTAAATTGTGATTCTAATACTGGATCCCCTGTCTCTTCTAAGTAGACTCCTGTTTCTTCTTCCATCACATCAGACAAATCTTCCTCGTCATAGAGGTTTTCGATGTATTATTCCTACCTACCCGCTCTCTCCCCTGTATTTAAGAATGGAATTCCCATCGCACTCTTAATGTCACTACCCTCGCTTTTAATGACACCGAATGTTGCTTTGACTTTCCTGTATGCAGGGCATGTCCTTCCGACAGTCATTTCTTTTTCGATTTCTTCACATTTTTCATGCAGCCGCTTCATCTTACCTTCAATGCACTTCCTATTTATTTCATTCCTCAGCGACTTGTATTTCTATATTTCTGAGTTTCCCAGAACATTTTTGCTCTTCCTCGTTTCATTGGTTAACTAAGCACTTCTACTGTCACCTACGGTTTCTTCGCAGTTACCTTCTTCGTACGTTTTTTTCTTTCCTACATCTGTGATGGCCTTTTTTAGAGTCGTCCTTTCCTCTTCAAGTGTACTGCCTACTAAGCTATTCCTTATTGCTGTATCTATAGCCTTAGAGAACTTCAAGCGTATCTCATCATTCCTTAGTACTTCCGTATCCCACATATTTGCGTATGGATTCTTTTTGGCTAAAGTCTTTAGCCTACTGGTCATCACTACTATATTGTAATGTGAGTCTATACCTGCTCCTGGGTACGACTTGCAATCCAGTATCTGATTTCGGAATCTCTGTCTGACCATGACGTAATATAACTGAAAACTTCTCGTATCACCCGGCCTTTTCCAAGTATACTACCTCCTCTTGCGATTCTTGAACAGAGTATTCGCTATTTCTAGCTGAATTTTATTACAGAACTCAATTAATCTTTCTCCTCTCTCATTTCCTGTCCCAAGCCCGTACTCTATTGTAACCTGTTCTTCTACTCCTGCCCCCACAACTGCATTCCAGTCCCCCATGACTATTAGATTTTCATTTCCATTTATGTAATTTATTAACCTTTCAATATCCACATATACTTTCTTTATTTCTTCAGCTTCGGCTTGCGAAGTCGGCATGTAGGCCTATACCTGAACTATCGTTGTCGGTGTAGGTTTCCTGCCGGTTCTAATAAGAACAACTCTATCACTGAACTGTTCTCAGCAACACACTCTCTGCCATAGCTTGCTATTCATACCGAATCCTACTCCCGTTATATTATTTTTTACTGCTATTGATGTCACCCTATACTCATCTGGCCAGAAATCCTTGTCTTCTTCCCATTTTACTTCACTGACCTCTACTATATCTAAACTGAGCCTTTGCATTTCCCATTTCAAATTTTCTAGTTTCCCTACCACGTTCAAGCTTCTGGCATTCCATTCCCCAACTCGTAGAACGTTATCCTTTCGTTGATTATTAGTTTTTTTTTCTGAAGGTCACCTCTGCCCTTGGCAGTTCCCTCACAGACATCCGAATGCGGAACTATTCCCGAATATTTTGCCAATAGCCTTCTGCATCCTCATGCCGTTGATCATTGCTGATTCTTCCTCCTTTAGGGGTATTTTCCCGCCCCTAGGACAAGTGAATGCCCTGAACTCCTGTCCGCTCCTCCGCCCACTTTGACAGGGCCGTTGGCAGAATGAGGGTGACTTCTTATCCCGGAAGTCTTCGGCCGCCAATGCTGATTATTAATCAATATTTAAGCAGTGGCGGGATTCGAACCCGAGACCGAAAACGTTTTGATTATGAATCAAATTCACACACATTTGAACATGGAACATGTTGCCGAGCCGGCAAAGCGCGTTGCGTGCAGGTAGCACGCAGCGGTGCCGATGCGATGCGGTCTCTTTAGGCCTTCTTCTCGGTCTTCTTTGGCAGCAGGGCGGCCTGGATGTTGGGCAGGACACCACCCTGTGCGATGGTGACGCCCGACAGGAGTTTGTTGAGCTGTGATCTCAGCAGTTTGGTCCCTTAGGAACGATAATCTTTTGTAAATGAGATGACTGAGGCCCCTAGAAATGTAACAGTCGTTAATGGCCAAATTTAGTGACGCACACTTCCATCTCCATGCGAAAGTCAACACACAGAACTGGCTCCACTGGGGTGCTGTGAATCCATGCGTTCAGGCTGCCGGAAGTGGTCTGAAATGACCTCTCACGGTCCCAATCTCGATCCATATAATTATATCCTTTGTGGTTATTTAACTGCATAATTTTTAATGAGTCTTCATTCGCTTGGAGAAATACATATTAAGTAAATTTTATGTTTACTGTATAACTTGTTCGCTAATCTTTTCTACTCGTGTCCAGTTTTCCTACATGATAGTTGCTGCACCACTCTATAGCCCACCTCCACTTACCATTGTGTATGAAATCGTTGACAACAATCACAACTGGACTTGTTTCAGTGCTGTAATCTCGTGGAGAAATGCTCATATCAGATGGTGCTGTTCTTCCATCAAATGTGCTGCTGAATGCGTGTCTCCCCATAAAGTATGTCCATATTAGACTACATTAGATGTAATTTTCATTCCAACTGATCCACAGCGAGAACAAAATTACGCAATAAATATTTACAATGAAAACAAATATGCTACTACTGTAATTTCCATAGATCAAAAGTGGAATCGTCGTCATTGGTGTGGAATGAATCAAAATTTTTCAAACATATTTTCGTTTATGACTCTGAATAGAAGAATCATTTTATAACATTTATCTACAATGATCTCATTACTACACTGAATTTGTACAGAAGTCAGAGTGTACAAATATTCGCCTTATTTTGTATTATCAGTAACACACTGATGCATCAGTTGTTTCTAATAAGAAAATCATCAGTGGAGTAGAAGGAGTTGGTCGCCAACGCATCCTTTAGGCTCCTCTTAAACGAAATTTTTTGGGAGTTAAACTTTTTATGGCTGCTGGCATGTTAATGAAAATGTGTATTCCTGAATAATGGACAAAGTACGTGACTTTAAATCTTTCTGAAGGTTATTCTTATTTCTAGTACTGATTTCATGAACTGAGTTGTTGGTTTGAAAAATAGATATATTTTTAATGACAAAATTAATTAAGGAATAAATATATTGTGGAACAGTAGTTAAGGAACTAGGGAGTTCCCTAACAGGCTTCTGAGTTCACACAACAAATAATTCATATTATGCGTTTTTGTTCCTGGAAGGATTTAACTAGACTTGATAACTTATCCCAAAAAATAATCCAATATGAACTTGTGGAATGAAAGTAAGCGTATTACGTCAGGTTTTTCATTTTTATATCCCTTATGTCTGACAACACCCACATTGCAAATAGAGAAGCTGAATTTATTGTTAAGCTGTAATCCCAAGAATTTAACACTGTCTTCTTCTGTTTGTCATAATATTTTAGGCATATACTGGTGGGAAACCCCTTACAAGCTTTGAATGGCATGTAGTGAGTTTTTCGAATTTTAGTGGCAAAAAATTGGCTAGGAGCCATTTATTAATATCCACGAAAATGTCATTAACTGATATTTGTAGGACTACGCTCGGTTTGCTATTTATTGCAAACTAGACAAACTTGGCATATAGTCATGTTATTGATGAAAGGTCATTAATGTAGACCAAAAAATGCAAGGGCCCTAAGGTGGAGATCAGTCGAACGACACAAGTAATTAGCTCCCACTTGGACGATACTGATAGCTTAATTCATTCTTTCTCCTAATGATCCTTTTATTGCTATAGGAATTCAATTCCTATAGCAAATTCATTGGTATAGGAATGGAACCATTTTGCAGAATTGCCTGTTGTTGTTGTTGTTGTTGTGGTCTTCAGTCCAAAGACTGCTTTGATGCAGCTCCCTACGCTACTCTATCCTGTGCAAGCCTTTTCATCTCCGAGTAATTACTGCAACCTACAGCCTTCTGAATATTCCAATTTAAGCAAAAGGATATTGTGACTTACGGAGACAAATGCATTTTACAGATCACAAAGTATACCAGTGGCCTTTAGTTAACTGTGTCATGAATTAAGTTCATTCTCACTGTACGTGTTGATAGCCGTCTCAATATCAGAACCTTTTAGAGATCCGAAGTGAGGCATGGACAATATATAACATGTTGTCAGATGGTTAAGAACTTCTAAATTGGTTTAGAGTGCTGGCTAAAATGAAATTGGACAGAAATTTGACAGTATTTCTTTATCTCCTTTCTTAAACTAAGGCTTAACTACAGTATACTTATATACTGTACAGTATACTATATACTATAACTACAGTATACTATATACTGTGTAAAATGTCTTTGCGATAGCAAACTGTTCCGTTGTTCGTGCAAGCATTTTGAGAAGTGAACTGAGACACCGTCGAGTAAACTACAGAAACCGGCCAGAGTGGCCGAGCGGTTCTAGGCGCTACAGTCTGGAACCGCGCGACCGTTACGGTCGCAGGTTCGAATCCTGCCTCGGACAGGGATGCGTGTGATGTCCTTAGGTTATTTAGGTTTAAGTAGTTCTAAGTTCTAGGGGCTGATGACCTCAGAAGTTAAGTCCCATAGTGCTCAGAGCCATTTGAACCATTTTGAACTACGGAATTTTCAGAGCTACAAAAGAACAATACGATAAGGAGACTTATTTACGATATACGATTAAACGGCAGTAGACGAACAGTTCATAACACCTGTTTTGCGTCATCCTTCATCTGGTGGAAGGTTCATGGACAGCGTCAGCAGCTGTCATCAGAAGCGACATCAACGCCAGCGAGGTGCTCACGCACGAAAGTGCTCCCGATTGCCAGTCACCAGCGAGTGCTGAACGGGCGTGGCCAAACACTCGAGGCATAATCGCGCACGGTTCGAGCTCGATGGCTTTCTGGAGTGGATGAGGAACAAGCGGTGCGCCGTCCGACGGGGCGTGGACGCCAGCGGCAGTACGAGTGTGGGGTGGGGGTGGGTGAGGGGGCAGGGAGGGAGGGAGTCGCCGGGAACTGGGGCACGGGCCGGCCGCTCCCCGTGTGCCTCTGACGTCGTTCAGCACGCCGCGCAGGCCAGGCCGTTCCTTTCCGGGTCAAGGCTGAAGCCTGCACGCAGCCGCACGCACCACGCACTGACGCACCAGCTGCCTGCGAACTAGTGTTGTCTAAATTTTCAGCCACGAGTATAACGCTATAATACCGGGTGCCGCAGGAGGAATTGTCAATATTCAGGGATATGACGGGAACGGTCATTCGAAGCTAAGAAGGTGGGCAAACATGGGCTGTAAAATAGATACTTAAAGAGGTACGAGCATTTGTTCAGTAGAAGAGACGTACTTCAAGGCACCGAAGCTGAACAAGTGCTCATAGCTCCTAGGACCGATGCACACGAGCGGGTAACAGCCGCGCGTGCTCGCAGGGAGACACCGGCGTCAGAAATCGTTTCGATGGTGCACACACTGGGCCATCGCAGCGGTAATCGCGCGGCGGTAGATTGGTAGCCAACCATTACACGCACACGTAGGCACAAGAAAACAGGTATATTTCCGTATTTCGCTTAAGAATACATTAATATACGTAACAGGAGGTTTTGGACTCACCCAGTCATCAGTTCACAGCTGCTGAAAGGAGAGTTCGTGAGACTGTTTATAGAGCGATACTGTCTATGGAGCAGATGAACGTAAATTATTTTTGAATGAATGTACAGTCGTTTCATGAATCAACGGTAAAACAAAAGCTGTAGCGCTGTTCATCTTATCCACATACCTAGGTGGCTGCACTCTAACTGATCTACGTCATCAACACAGAATCAGTCACACAACATTGAGTGATACAGTTTGGGAAGTTTGTAAACCTGTGTGGGAAATGCTGCACAAAGAATGCGGGCGAAATTCGTAGAAGAAAGGTGATTGAAAAATACCAGCGGATTTGAAAAGCATGCTTTGTGGTCTGGACAATGAAATCCCATTAATCCAGTGAGTAAGTTAACAGTAGAATAAATATTTTCGCTGATTTCTTCAACAACGATAGCAAAGCACAAAGGCAAAACAAATACACTGGTCTCCAAAATTAAAGCAACAAACCACTATTTCCCCGTTCTGTGTCTAATTCACGATATAATCATTCAGACTGTCAACAGACGTCAGTGCGATCGTGTTCTGCACGGAAGATGGCATTCCGGTCAACGGGCAACCACGTCAACGATGACGTCAGGGCACCTATGAAACAGGATAATGAAAAAATTAAATGAGCGTATGGCATCGTTGGCCGGAAGGCCCCTATTCGGGGAAGTTCGGCGGCCAAGTGCAAGTCTTATTTCATTTGACGTTACATTGGGCGACTTGCGCGCCGGTGAGGAGGATGAAATGATGATGATGAGGACAACACAATACACAGTTTCCGAGCGGAGAAATTCTCCAATCCGGCCGGGAGTCTAACCCGGGCCCGCTTCCATGGAAGGTGAGCACGTTACTACCCAGCTAAACAGGCGGACAACATCGTAGTGTTTGCCTTGTAGTCTCACTTTCAGAAACGCTGTGTTTACATTCACAGACGGTACAGTATGGCACAGAGAAGATGCCTATTATACTCTCTGCAACGGAAGGCCATAGGAAGAATGGAAGCAGGACAGTCGCAAACTGATGTGGCCCAATGGCTTAACGTGAATCGCTCTGTTGGTTTTCGGATGTGGCTACACTTTATAGAGACCGAAGTTGTATCCTGAAGACCATGGCAGGACCGACCACGTGTAACACCAGAAAGAGAGAACCGTTTTCTGGCCAGAAGAGCAAGACTATACTGCCCTAGAACTGCAAGGCAACTGGCACCTGACCCCAACATCCACTGGAAGTGCTGTATCGAGGCAAATGGTGTACAGAAGACTTCGGCAGAGTCGCCTTTATTGTCAGAGACCTGCTCTGTGTGTACCTCTGACGCATCATCAGAGAAGGTTGGTTGGTTGCTTTAAAGAGAGGGGGGTGGGGGGGGGGGGGGGGAGGGACCAACCTGCTAGGTCATCGGCCCCTCACAGAAGGGAATGTCTAGAGTGGAGTCCTCAATACGCCACTTGGATGGTCGAACAGTGGGCCAACGTTATTTTCACAGAGGAGTCCCGATTTCGACTAGAGAGTGATTCTCGACGGATTCACATTTGAAGGAACACGATTTCAGGCCTCAAACATTGTGGAAAGACACCGATATTGAGAAGTATCGCTAATAGTGTGGGCAGGTATTATGCTCACAGGTCGAACACATCTTCATGAAATTATTTGGGTGAATCGGCTAGGTTTAAATGCTGTCAGGTATTGTGACGAGATCTTCGGACCTCATGCGCGGCTGTCACGAGGTGCTGTTGGCCCAGACTTTGTACTGGTGAACTATAATGCTCTACCTCACAGAGCACGAGTGCTATTTTTCTTCTTCAAAACGGAAGATGCTGCAAGCTTGACGTGGTATGCTCGCTCTCCCAATCTGAATCTCAAACAGCATTTCTGGGATGCACTAGGAAGGCGGGCTCCATCACGTCATCATCCACCAATCATTCTCTAAGATTTGGGAGCAGTTGTGCAGGAAGAATGGTCGTTATTGCCTTAACGCGAGATTGACGACATCATTCATAGTATGCCCCGCCGTTGTCAAGCCTCTATTGCTGCCAGAGGTGGTCACGAGCCATATTGAGCACATTCACCAGTTGTCAGAATATGTGTACAAATCCGTTAAGTTGGAGAAAAATGAAGAAAGTTTTTGTCTATTGTTATGCATGTTGCAGTTGCTTACTTGTACTCGGTACATTGTTTCTACTTTACTATCATATGTTTCTACAGTTTTGTGGCAAAATAAACGCAACTTTGCAAAATTTCCGATTATTGCTTTAATTTTGGACACCAAACTGTATGTAAGTCTGTTAGGAGACGAACATACTGAACACTCGATTTATTCCCGAAAGTGAAAGACTAACCACTTTATATCACCCCTGAAATGTGTACAATTATGTATTTTGTCGTTCCAATACACCGAGGTGGCAAAAGTCATGGGATACCTCCCAATATCGTGTCAAACCTCCTTCTGCCAGCCATAGAGCAACAACTCGACGTCGCGTGGACTCAACAAGTATTAGGAGGACCCCTGCAGAAAGAATTAGCCATGCTGCCTGCATAGCTGACCATAATTCCGAAAGTGTTGTCGGTACTAAATTTTGTGCACCAATTGATCTCCAGACTACGCCCCATAAATGTTCTGTGGGATTCATGTCAGGTGATCTGGGTGGCCAAATCATTCGCACAAATTGTCCGGAATGTTCTTCAAACCAATCGCAAACAATTTTGGCCCAGTGACATTGCGCATTGCTAACATGAAGTCCATGAATAGGTGCAAATGGTCCCCAAGTAGCCGAACATAACCATTTCTAACCAATGAAAGGTTCAGTTGGATTAGATAGCCCAATTCACTCCATACAACACAGTACACACCATTAATAGAGCCACCAACAGCTTGCACAGTGCATTGTTGACAACTTGGGTTCATGGCTTCGTGGGATTTGTGCCACATTCGAACCTTACCATCAGCTGTTACCAACTGAAATCGTGAATCATCTGAACAGTCCATGGTTTCCCAGTTGTCTAGGATCCAAACGATATAGCCATGAGTCCAGGAGAGGCGATGTCGTGTAGTTAGCAAAGATACTCCAGTTAGTCGTCTGCTGCCATAGCCTGTTAACGCAAAAATTCTGCACACTGTCGTAATAGATACATTCATCGTATGTTCCACACTGATTTCTATGGTTATTTCACGCAATGTTGCTTCTATGTTAGCAGCGACAATTCTACGCAAACGCCGCTGCTCTCGACCGTTAAGAGAAGACTGTCGGCCACTGAGCAGTCCGTGGTGAGAGGTGATGCCCGAAATTTAGTGTTCTTGGCTTCTTGGCATGTTCTTGACACGATGGATCTTGGAATATTGAATACCCCTAACGATTTCCAAACTAGAATGTCCCATGCGTCTAGCTCCAACTACTATTCCGAGTTGGGAGTCTGTTAATACCCGTTGTGCGGCCATAATCACATCGGAAACCTTTTTACGTGAATCTCCTGAGTACAACTGACAGCTCTGCCGATGTGTCGTCCTCTTGAATCGAGTATGCAATACTGCCAGCATCAGTGTTTGCGCATTTCGCTATCATATGACTATACTGATGTCAGCGTACAATAAAGCATTGATTACGCTGAACTGGCTGAGGTAATATGATTTATTTTAAACGGTTATTGTTACCTGAAGATTAGTTCATTCAGATGAAAGGACTCTCGCCAAGGAGTAAAGCATTTGCGTCTAGGCACTGTTCCAAGTTTTAAATGGCCAAAACGCAGCCTCTAGAAAACAAACACAAAATAATTTAATAGAGATGTTTAAGTGTATCATTTCCTTCTGATTCGGTTCCACAGCAAAACCTTCAGAAGACATAACACGTGCATGAAACAATGCAGGTCTCTTCTTAATCTTATCATGATACTCCTTGTGAGTTGTGTCTCACATTTCAAGGAATTTTTCAGCTCTTCACTGAACAGTTCCTCGCCCAAACTGGCTGTCAGGTTGACGGCAGCTGGACATTGGGTTTCCAACGCTTGTGCGCTGCCCCACTCACCTGCAACGACTGCATGACAGCTGAAGTCCATCACTGCTTGGCATGTGAACAAAAATTGCAGCAATAGACAACCTCATCACAATTACAATATCTGCAGAAAACCTATAACCTTGACAGAGAAATTCAATACCTCCATGGCTCTTCACCTCCAAACATTTTCCAATAGTCGCCCCCCTTCACCTGACTCCACCGTAAGAGAATAACAGGCCATGAATCTACACCTTCACACCATTGAAATGCTGTCTGACTCAGCCAGACAGCTGGCTACCCACATACAGAATACAAGACAAAATAATTCTGTTCAGATTTATTTGGAGCGCTGGAATCACCAAAGAACTAACACTTCCCTGTCTCTCACTTAGTAAATGCCCCCTTATATCTTTAAACTTCAACACATTCCATTGCGTTTGTCATATCTGCAGCACGCTGCTTCGCGGGGATAGACGAGATCGTTGCGATGCAGCAGTGGCTGGCAAGCACAACTCTCTACGCGACGTCCGCCGTAGTTGCGCGGCTCCATAGTTTCGCATGCACTGCTGAACTGCGCGAGAAAATGACGCTGCGAGCTCGCGATAATAAATCGACCGTGTGCATCGAGCTTTAAGGTTTGCGTTTCAGAGCCTGTTTATTGGATATTTTTTCCTTGTTCAGGTCCACTGTTCCCAAAATATGGAAAGCAAAGAGCTTGCAGTAGCAGAGATTTGTTTCACAGTATCGAAGACGAAGAGCTGCTCATACCTCTTAAGTTATGCATTTTACAGCCCATGGTTATTACCCTTTTTGATTCGAAAGATCATTCCTAAAATATTGACTATTCTTTCTGGGACACCCTGTGAATGTGAAGCAAATAGGTAAAATCTGACTATGTAAGTACTAACGTAAGCCTAATAACAAACAAATTTCGACACACTTCAGTACAAGCTCTTATCTTCGGGTGTAAGCTATTATCCTTGAGTCAGTACAACCCCGAAAGGGATTTCTCCTGACGTAAAGTTTCTATACACTTTAAGATAAAAAATAATGCACGGTGATGGAATTATCCAAATAGAACGGAAATCAGTAGATATGATACCCATATACAGACAACTGAGTGATTATAATTTTAGGAAAATTGCACTATTCATCCAAGAGAAAGAGCTTCACAAGATGAGCAAGTCGGGAAATCGTCGGTCCACCTCTGGCTCTTATCAAAGCAATTATGCTGCTTGGCACTGATTGAAGTGTTGCTGGATGTCCTGCCGACGGATATCGTGCCAAATTCTGTACAACTGGTGCTTTAGATCATTAAAATCCCAAGCTGTCTCGAGAGCCCCACCCATTTTGCTCCAAAATTTTCTCAATTGGGGAGGGATCCGAAGACCTTTCTGGCCAAGGTAGGGTTTGGAAGGCACGAAGACAAGGAACAGAACCTCTAGCGGTGTGCGGGTGGGCATTACCTTGCTCAAAAATAAACGCAGGACGGCCTGCCCTGAAGGCAACAAAACGGGGCGCAGCATTTCGTCCATACACTGCAGTGCTGTAGGAGCGGCGTGGATGACAGCCGAAGAATCTTGCTATGAAAATAAATGGCATCCCAAACCACCACTTCAAGCTGTCAGACGTTGTGGCGGGCAATAGTCAGGTTGGTATCCCATCATTGTCCAGGGCAACTTCTGACATGCCTTCAGCCAGGAATCTCATTGACTGGAGTAGAATTGCCCTCAGTGGAAAGTCCAGCTTCGAAGTGAGCCCCGATGACCAGCGAAGAGAAGTTTGGGGACACCCCAGGCAGCGGTGGGTTACCTAGCTGAATGTCGCCCATCATAAGGCCTGATAGACGGGAGTGATGGTCTGGGGTGCCATTTCTTTTCATGGCAGGACCCCTTTGGTTGTCATCCGTGGTACCCTTCAGGACAGCGATATATAGCTACGAAATTCTACGCCCTATTTTGTTGCCCTTCGTGCAAGCCATCCTGGGGCTACACTTCAGCAAGATAATGCCCACCCATACACGGAGAGCGTTTATATTGCTTGTCTTCGTGCTTGCTAAACACAACCTTGGCCCAATAAAAAACTTTGGAACATTACAGGCAGCGCCCTCTAACTAGCGCACCAACTAGACAAACTTGGCACGATATCCCTCAGGAGGATATCTATAGCCGGCCGGTGTGGCCGAGCGGTTCTAGGCGCTTCAGTCTGGAACTGCGCGACCGCTACGGTCGCAGGTTCCAATCCTGCCTCGGGCATGGATGTGTGTGATGTCCTTAGGTTAGTTAGGTTTAGGTAGTTCTAAGTTCTGGGTGACTGATGACCTCAGATGTTAAGGCCCATAGTGCTCAGAGCCATTTGAACAATTTGGTATCTATAAACTTTGACAACTGAAGCCAGGTCAAGCCGAATAACTGCCTGCGGAGGGGCCAAAGGTAGACCATCGTGTTTTTGACATGCTTAATTTGTGAAGCTCTTTCGCTGGAAGAAATCATCCAATTTTTCTGAAATTATAATCATTTGTTCGCATGTATATGTACATTTGCGTCCAGTTCGACTAATTCCCTTGTGGTCGTCCTGGAAGCCGTTAGGTAGACAACCTCAAACTACTGAGCTCCGGGTTTCACGATAATCTTTTAGAATCTACACTGCACAATAAAATTTGAATGTGCTCCGAAACAGTAACACGTTTTTATGCTGTTTCATCCCTCCGTTTTCGCACCATCCTGTAGTGTGATGACGGGAAGGTTTGACATTGACACTTACGTGAATAAAATGACCAAGTTTCCCACTAAGATCACCCAGTTCCGCAACTTCCTCGGTACTACCGTTGCACCATTGTTGGCCACGTTAAAAAGTTATTTGTAGGAAACACCACTTCAGCCTAGCGGCAGCTATAGCGCCTGGAGGCTTAGCCAACCCCTTTGACAACCTTGGGTCAGATATGACGTCTTCAGGCGCTAGAGAAGCTGCGAGTTTGAACTGATGTCGAAGTTCCTGACAGGTAGATTTTCAACCTCCTCGACAAAGCTGCAAGAATGGCGTCGAGGTTGTTGCCGAACTGGATGGTCCTAGAAAAACACTGTCATTTTATTTACGTTTGTGTCACTGCCGAACCTTCCAGCGCCATCTATTGGTTAAATTTTCCTTGAAGTTTTTTGTTCCATGACTTTTCCCCCTGCGTCAATAACATGCTGTTCGAATTTGACGTCATTCGAAGCGGTGGTTCTCTTTCTACAGCGTGTTTTGAAACTGGAACTTAAGTGTGGACACTCTGCATTGAAGCTAACACAGGCGTATTGGGCATTCTACTTTGACGGAGGGCAGAATTTTACGACTAAGCGCCTGAGAACAAGCACTTCTGAAACGGAAAAGCTCATGAGCTCTTTGCGTGGTACTGTCTTGGACAAGTGTGAGAAGCAGCTGAAGTGAATCCACGAGAGGGCGACAAGGAGTTGGACATCCACACTACATGAGAAACCGTGCAGATCGGAGGTTAACTCGCTCTGCAACGTCAGGACGGGTGACGTTATGGCAATCTGACGACAGAGCACAGCGCTGGGGAAGGTACACGTGCTGGGGAACACACCATTTACCACACATTCCGGGGCTCTCCATCAGAAAACCACTACGTGTTCTCATCTCGCAAATTGTGGTTGCAAAGTGCCCAGGAGAATCGAGTTTCGGTTTTGGTTCAATCCAGTTACCTGTTCGCATGAATCAAGTTTCTTGTTACACCAGTTGTACTGTCTTGTCTGAATAAGCCGTCTGCAGACGAACAGCCGCTGGAGAAATGCACCGCACCAGAGATATAGGCCAGTGAGTGCAGTATTGCGCTACAGGGTCATACACCTGGGCTTCTATGAGACCCGTTGCAGTAACTGAATGCATCACGATAGCCGCGGGTTGCGTGAACATTACTGCGAACTTCTTGCATCCCTTCATCGTTGATGTCTTTCCGGCGATAGGGTAACTGCCCACGTCACAAGGCCAGTATTGTTCTACGGTGGTTTGAGCAGCATAATAGTGACCTCAGGATCTCGGCCACCGATTTCGCCTGATCTGAATGGAATGGAAGCAATGGGGCGTCAGCTCTCACCCTCAAACCAACCGCCCGTAATTTAGGGGAATTGTGTGACCTGTGAATTGACATTTGGGCCAACAAGGAAACTACTAAAGACTTGTCTACTGGATGCCACGCAGAATCACTGCTGTATTGCGTTCCAAAAATGGCCCAACAAGCTATTTAGCAGCTAGTCATGTCATTTTAGCTCACCGGTGTACTTCGCAGCATGACATGTTTTCACAAATGGTAGCTTCTCTGTTGGCCTATTGTTTTCGGATTCAGTGAAATGAACTTTTTAGTTGCCCAGCGGACGCTTTAAGACTATGTCTTAATGGACGATCTCTGTCATCAGCAGTAGATCTCCAACTAGTCCAAATACAGATTCGAACGTAAATTATTCTTGCTGTAAGGATAGGACAAAACGAGGATTGTTCTCTACGCATGTTGCGCAGTAACACCCGACAATTGTTGATGTTATCTGCCAGCCAACAAGTCCGACAAAGATGGACAGCATCCAAGAGATGTTATCTAGGAGAGAGAGGGCCCCTGTTATTGCGTTAGGTACGTCAGCAGCGGAGCAGGTAGCGAGCACAGGTCTGGCGTTGTCAAGGCAGATGTATGGCCGCGCGCTGCCCGGCGCCCCGTCTTGTTAACAGCGGGCTTATCGTGATGGGTGGTCGCAGCTCCTCCGGGCTTGCGTCACGGACGTGGGAGCGGCCAGTGACAGCAGACGGAGGGCTGTCAGTCCCGCTCCGCCGCGGAGACCTATCGACCCGACCTTTCCACCGCCGGCGTCGTCTCGGGGAAGACAGGAAGCGACCCACTACCCGGACAGCTTACGGATGTCACGAAGTTCTCGCTCTACCAAGTTGCATATGTTACTACGTTTTCGTTCTTTTTCTTGCGAGGTCTTCTGTCTCTTGAGTTGGCAGCGGCCAGATACGAATTCATTCCCTCTTACAACCTTTTAATTTCATAGTAACAACGCTCAACGACCTCAGTTGTTAGTTGGTTAGGGGAGAGTTTCCTAAATTGTACCACTTTTGATATTTTATTTATTACAGCCCAACAGTAAGTTACATTATTTTTCAAACAATGCAATCACCATCTGCAGTATCTTGTTCTTGTTATCTGATTTACAGAATGGGAAATCTGAGAAAAATAAACACAATACTCTCAAGTTTTTAAACAGTTGCAAGTCGTACAAATTAAGAATTTCGTTTCCGAGTTTGTATCAGTGGGTTGCGTAAATTGTAACACCCTTACGAACTACGTCCCTGAGCTTAAGGGCGTGTACTACTCTGAGGTTAATGAAATGTTCCACATTATAGTTCTTACATCGCTATTTGCAGGCATGCAATATAAATTTTTTTATCCTTCTCAAACTTCTGCACACACTGCATGAATCCACGTTTTGTTTCATGTATCTCATCATTTCTTCCATTCCATCTTCCTGGCACAGTTCACTATACCATTCCTCTGAGGTACAAATGAGTTAAATGAGTTTCTGTAGAGACTCCCCCGCTGAGTCTCCAAAATATTACCTTTCCACAGGAGGAACTGTGGTAATACTTTTTATTTTTTGCATGGACTGCAAGGGTTTTTTTTTTTTTTTTTTTTTTTTTTTTTTTTTTTTTTTTTTTTTGCTTGGACTGCTAGGTTAGGCGTCAAAGATTTGCTTGGAGCTTTCGTCTATTCCCTCGGATTCAGCAATATTTCTTGGCTGGGAGCCTCGATCCCACATTTTGAGTATCACAGCTCCTTCATTGAAATTATGGGGCAATACGCTTCGTTAATCAACGTCAAACTTAAGTTTTCTTAAGATCGATATGCTTAAATCGAGTGTAAGTATTCACTCTTCCAATTCGTTTTCTATCTCGTTGGAAAATATTTTACTGCATCCAAATAATAATAATAATAATAATATCGACATAAGAAACCTACATTATGGACAGGTAGACAATTTAAGAAAATTTTTTATAGAGAGAGGAGAAACTAGCAAAATACACAAAGCAATCACTCATATAAATACATCGGCTACACCATTGTAATTTCATAACCACTTCTACAACCCTTTAGGTCATATAACATCAACAGAAACGAAGAAAGTAAATTGGAAGAAGAAAACACTACATGGCAAGCACCCGTAACATAGCCACACATCGATCAAGACGCATCCAATACATGGCTAAGAAAAGGCAATATATACAGTGAGACGGAAGGATTCATGATTGCAATATAGGATCAAACAATAAACACCAGATATTACAGCAAGCATATTATTAAAGATTCCAATACCACAACAGATAAATGCAGAATTTGCAAACAACAAATAAAAGCAGTAGAACACATCACAAGCGGATGTACAATACTAGTAAATACAGAATACACCAGAAGACATGACAATGTAGCAAAAAATAATACATCAACAACTTGCCATACAACATAAACTAATAAAACAACACGTTCCCACATACAAGTATGCACCACAAAATGTACTGGAGAATGATGAATACAAATTATACTGGAACAGAACCATTATAACAGATAAAACACCACCACATAGCAAACCTGACATCATACTCACCAATAAAAAGAAGAAATTAACACAACTAATCGAAATATCCATACCCAATACAATAAATGTACAGAAGAAAACAGGAGAAAAAAATGAAAAATACATCCAACTGACTGAGGAAGTCAGGGACATGTGGCATCAGGATAAAGTTGACATTATACCAATAACACTATCAACTACAGGAGTCATACCACACAATATCCACCAGTACATCAACGCAATACAGCTACATCCGAACGTGTATATACAACCACAGAAATCTGTAATTATTGATACATGTTCAATTACCCGAAAGTTCTTAAATGCAGTGTAACATACACCGTACAGTTAAAAGGAAGTCACGCTTCATCAAGATCCACGTCACTATCCTTTCTTAACCAGACGTAACGTCTGAGAAAGGAAAGAAATTAAAATAATAATCTGTAATGAACGGGCTATGAAAAAGGACATTACTACCCAGACGTCCTGTTCGGGTTTCCCGTTTGACACGAGAACATCCTGTAGCTCGCGTAAAGTTCTGCCGTTCCCTCGTCAACCGGCAACTTCGTCACTTGCGAAACACTTCATTCATAGACGAGTCCACATATCCTTTGACGCAAGGTGGAGGCCATGTGCGGATGCCCGTGGTGAGCGATACTTGCCAAATTATGTCCAGGACATCGACAGATTTCCAAGGTTCTATAATGCTGTGGGGATGCATCGGTGTTGATAGACATATGGATTTGTCGTTGCCCGTGGTCACCTTACCGCCAGGCAGTACATTGAAAAGATCCTGATGGACCATGTGGTGGCTGCCGCATACGGCGGTGGTCCTGAATTCCTTCAAACGCCAGGGCTCATGAGGCGGGGGGGGGGGGGGGGGGGGCAGCAGGGGTGCCTTAAGAAGCCTGGACATGGCAATAATGGAACGGCCGGCGGTCAATCCCGGCCTAAACCCCTACATGTGTGAGACAGGCTTGACAGACATGTTCGTGGTCGCACTGGTCCACCGCAGTCTCTCATTAATGAATGAGAACGGATACCTCAGAGTGTTCTCCGTGGGCTTACAGGGAGTGCGCCAGGTGGTGATAGCGCTCAGGCATACTCGATGTTGAAGCTCTCAAAGTTCAATGAAAAGCGCCCAGGACGACGGGATGAACGATTGTTTCCACTTTGTTTTCAACACTTGTCGGGCATTTCGTTTCGTTTTATGTAATCTATAAAGGATGTAACAATGTTTTGTTGTGTGCTTAATTTCTGACAGATAACAGTGTGATATGGTAACATATCCAGTCGTCATTTATTGCTCAGTGGATCATGGTAGACGCCCAATGTAATATACCCCTAATTCTTCTGAGCAATGTATTATTTTATTAGACAAAGCGTCTTCTTAACACTCTAGTATTTGCTTGTGAAACAACTGATCACGAAGAGACATACCTCTTCACAAATGCAGAGAAGTGATTTTTTTAAAGAATCAGCCAGTACAAAAGAGGCAGATGAAGATAAAATCACGATATTTTTAACGTGACGAGGCGATTGTTGATAAAATAAGTTTTATTTCCAGGTTTAATCATATTTATATTTTTCTATTGCCATTCATCTGTGACAATGCATGGCCTCCAATGCGGTTAAGTCTTCTGTGGTGCACCCTATTCTACAGATGATGGTTGGACATGATTCAGTATACTATTTCGATACCTTGGAAAGGTGACATTTTGGTTCAAAGGCTACTGCAGATGAACGAAACAAATATTTATTCACAATATTGCCGAGTACGTTCCGGGAGTAATTCCCGTCATCTGCAGCATCAGATGAGATTCTGTCTTCCAGAAAGGGAAAGAATGTAACTTTTTTCCTGGAATAAGATTACTGAGACGAATAGAGCTACAGGATAGTAATCAAGGATGTCTGCAAATAAAATGGTAGCAGATACGAATGCTAGGATTAAGAGATGCTGTTTGTAGTTTATAATAAGACGGTCTTGGAAGAGTGGTACAGAGTATGGACTGAAAATAAACAAAGCTAAGACATAAGTGATGACTAACAGTAGGAAACAGAATGTTGTCATACATAACACAAAAATTGGGAGAGGCGCACTGATAGAAGAAATAATACTAGTCTTCACTCTATGAAGCAAGGTATCGTATGAAAATCTGAGATGCGAAGGTATGAGAATAAAATGAGACTAGTTAAGTAAGTTTCCATGAGCAAAAGAGCGCTACTGATATCAAATTTTGATGTGAAATCAGGGAGAAATACCTTAAAAAACATGTATGGAGCAAAGAGCACACCATAGAACGGAAGTCGAACGTTTGAAATCTGAAAACGAGAGATAAGGGAAATAGGTGTTACAGAAGTCTGTACAAATTAACTGGACAGTAAAGTACAACATGAAAAAAGAACAGAGGAAAGAAGACTACAGAAAAACAAAATAATGCCGCATCCAGTCGGCCATGAAAGGAGATGTGCGGATGGGGATGGAGGGGTGGGGAACTGAAATGGCAGACAAAGATTATCTAAAATTGTAGGATGTGAGGTCCCCCAGTTATGCAAAACACCGTTTTTTCTCAGTACCCAAACATGTATCAGCACCACTGTGCCATCATCTGTGGGTTTCCGTTTTATTTATTCTGTAATGTGAACATTTTTGTTAAATGATTACAAAATTATGTGGATGTTTAGTTCAAACAATAGATGGTTTTTTTTAATACCTTTCACTTGGTGTGCGTGAATTTTCCGAATCACTTGTGTATTATTTATCGCGGAAAACTAAATTACATTCTAGATGATAGGTTAAACCCCAAAAAAATTTTCTCATCAACATCGTTTGGTTGCAAATCACAAGCTACCTGTAGTAAATAATACACAAGTGACCCGTAAAATTAATGCCCACTAAGTGTACAGGTATTAACAAAAAGAAACGAAGTATTGTTTAAACTAAAAATTCACATAATTTTGTAATCATTTAACAAAAATGTTCACATTACAGAATAAATAAAACGGAAACCCACTGATGATGGCACAGTGGTGCTGAAACATGTTTGGGTACTGAGAAAAAACGGTGTTTTGCATAACTGGGGGACCTCACATCCTACAATTTTAACTGCAAACACAAGGAGCTGCAAATCCAAATGATGAAAGATTATCTAGTATAGTTGAAGTAGAAGATAACTTCGAAACGACTATAAAAATAAGAAAACCGGTTGTGAACCCATCAGACAAAATCTGACTACTTTAGAAAAGATAGAAAAACGGAAATACGAATAGCTGCGGCAGATGAGTTATACTTGAATTCCCTTAACATGTTAAATCGATAAAATAACTGAGGCACACTGTAAGATCTACGATAAACCGCTTCCCAATTCACAAAATTTGCCGAACCAATATCAATGTCATTTTAAAGATAGCAGTCCTAGCTGTAGTTCGTCATCATGGGTCTCATGTCTTATTTACACTAACTATCCTGAAACACTCTGCGCCTTAACCTTATACTGATAAGGATTAGGACCAGATGTGGCTAAACGCTCAAAACTTCATCTGATTAGTGAATCTGAAATTTACTAGCAAGAACAGAATGAGTGCTAAGTTGTACCAAGTTTTCGACTTACGTATGTAAACGCGGTTACTTGCCACACAAATACGATTGTGATTAAAGTTCTTAATACGAGAAATGAGAACGTGGTGCCAAATAGTATAAAAGAAGAGAAATCACTTACCTCTCTTTGGTCTCTTCTAACTTAACATAGAGCACGTTCAGTAGAAACGGAATACCAATTGATTTATTGGTCGACAGCGATTATTTACTTTACAAACTAAACATTGGAAACGTTATTGGACATCAAAATTTGGTCAAATATTGAATTGTGTTGAATCAGCCGCATGTTAAGTGATGCCCGATTAACTTACACGGTACGAACGCAGTGCACGAACATACGCGAGAGCTATCTTTTGTCTTTGATTCAGACTCGTGAAGTCAACTGCCGGGATTATACCGATTATTTCGTCACTCTTGAATTAAAAGTGTGGAAGTGCGATGTAAGATTAATAGTCTCAACTCCATGCTTTGACCATGTATTGTATTTCGCAATGTCGAAATACAAGATTAAATCGTAGTTGAATTACCATAACCAGACACACATTGTCCTGTCACAGGCAGAGACCTGAGCTAATCTAGTTATTTTATCAGATAATTACTTTCGTCAAATGTTACAATTATTTTTTGTTAAAGATATATGAGCCTTGGGCCTCACCAACAATATAAAGCAAGGCCTCTTGATTTCCTACTGTCATGGTGACAACTTGAGTACGGTGTTCTTTGTTGATACCGACAGAATTCATTAACTAAGTTTTGCTAATACACTCCTGGAAATTGAAATAAGAACACCGTGAATTCATTGTCCCAGGAAGGGGAAACTTTATTGACACATTCCTGGGGTCAGATACATCACATGATCACACTGACAGAACCACAGGCACATAGACACAGGCAACAGAGCATGCACAATGTCGGCACTAGTACAGTGTATATCCACCTTTCGCAGCAATGCAGGCTGCTATTCTCCCATGGAGACGATCGTAGAGATGCTGGATGTAGTCCTGTGGAACGGCTTGCCATGCCATTTCCACCTGGCGCCTCAGTTGGACCAGCGTTCGTGCTGGACGTGCAGACCGCGTGAGACGACGCTTCATCCAGTCCCAAACATGCTCAATGGGGGACAGATCCGGAGATCTTGCTGGCCAGGGTAGTTGACTTACACCTTCTAGAGCACGTTGGGTGGCACGGGATACATGCGGACGTGCATTGTCCTGTTGGAACAGCAAGTTCCCTTGCCGGTCTAGGAATGGTAGAACGATGGGTTCGATGACGGTTTGGATGTACCGTGCACTATTCAGTGTCCCCTCGACGATCACCAGTGGTGTACGGCCAGTGTAGGAGATCGCTCCCCACACCATGATGCCGGGTGTTGGCCCTGTGTGCCTCGGTCGTATGCAGTCCTGATTGTGGCGCTCACCTGCACGGCGCCAAACACACATACGACCATCATTGGCACCAAGGCAGAAGCGACTCTCATCGCTGAAGACGACACGTCTCCATTCGTCCCTCCATTCACGCCTGTCACGACACCACTGGAGGCGGGCTGCACGATGTTGGGGCGTGAGCGGAAGACGGCCTAACGGTGTGCAGGACCGTAGCCCAGCTTCATGGAGACGGTTGCGAATGGTCCTCGCCGATACCCCAGGAGCAACAGTGTCCCTAATTTGCTGGGAAGTGGCGGTGCGGTCCCCTACGGCACTGCGTAGGATCCTACGGTCTTGGCGTGCATCCGTGCGTCGCTGCGGTCCGGTCCCAGGTCGACGGGCACGTGCACCTTCCGCCGACCACTGGCGACAACATCGATGTACTGTGGAGACCTCACGCCCCACGTGTTGAGCAATTCGGCGGTACGTCCTCCCG
Organism: Schistocerca serialis cubense; assembly: GCF_023864345.2. Taxonomy (NCBI): domain Eukaryota; kingdom Metazoa; phylum Arthropoda; class Insecta; order Orthoptera; family Acrididae; genus Schistocerca; species Schistocerca serialis. The sequence goes on along the minus strand of NC_064643.1, from coordinate 284,460,426 downwards.
GCCTCCCGCATGCCCACTATACGCCCTCGCTCAAAGTCCGTCAGCTGCACATACGGTTCACGTCCACGCTGTCTCGGCATGCTACCAGTGTTAAAGACTGCGATGGAGCTCCGTATGCCACGGCAAACTGGCTGACACTGACGGCGGCGGTGCACAAATGCTGCGCAGCTAGCGCCATTCGACGGCCAACACCGCGGTTCCTGGTGTGTCCGCTGTGCCGTGCGTGTGATCATTGCTTGTACAGCCCTCTCGCAGTGTCCGGAGCAAGTATGGTGGGTCTGACACACCGGTGTCAATGTGTTCTTTTTTCCATTTCCAGGAGTGTAATATAAAATCTCTTTAATTTAGTTTGTATTGGAATTCGAGTCCATAAAATTATATTATTTCTCAACAGCACGAGACGAGTGCAAACACACACACACACACACACAGAAACACAAACACACACACACGACACACTGACGTCACAGTCATCTGCGCAATCTAAGGGAGGGAAGTTGTGTGCGCCACCTGTCCGTGAATCTCGTAAACTTCCTTCTTTGTGTGATCGCATTTGTAAGTGATCAACGGCAATAGGAAACAGAGTGATGCCCTGGTTAACACCAAATTGGGAAGGCACGCTGATAAAAAGAAATATCAAATAAACATCGACAATCATTAGAATGGAAACTTACATTTACTGCTATGCTGTGAATGATCGCGCTAACAATAAATAAATGGATAAGAAAATCTTTATAAACGAAGAAGAAGTATTGCAGCAGAGGCAAAATGAAAAGTGCCGGCATTACCTTCGATGCACACATGATTGCAGGGGCGGCGGTTCAGAGATAGAATCACACTTACAGAATTACAGACTTGTGGCTTCAGTTAAACACACTGTCGATTGGTCAAGTTTTCAAACAGTTACGCATTGGCCTAGGCGTCTCGTGGAGTTTAGTGGCAAAATGCACATGGAAGAAATTAAAAATTGTGGAAGAGCAAGTCATGGCTTCTTAAAGCGCATTCTCTGTTGAGAGGTTTCTGGCGAAGTGTAGCATCCGGAATTCCATATTCCATTGTTAGACCACCCATTTTATTCGCTTGACCTAGCACCATATGACTTTTATCTATTCCCCAAGGTCAGATCTGCATTAAAAGGAACAAGACTTCGGACCGGTGAAACCGTGTAAGAAAAAGTGGCACCCATTTCTAGGAACTCGCTGAGGAAGACCTGCAAGCACTGTTTCCAAGAATAGTAAATTCGCCAGGGGAGTTTTCGGAACAGAGGAGGGGAGTATACTAAAGCTGATAGTAACGAAATTTGTATGTTTCTGAAATACAATGTTGCACAGCAATACTCTCGTTATTTTATAGCGACACCTCGTATGCGTAAGCGTGGAAATACTGGGATATGAGCTTAGTAGCGTTATTCATGGTGGTCGTAATGGATCATTTCCTATTTTCGTAAGTGTAAAGGGCAAACTTAGTGAGTAACTTTTCTGAAAAAGATGAATATGTTAACATCGGAGATGAATTTGAGTGGTATGAAGTGTTTTCTGAAAATATTTTTCTGAAGTGTAGCCTTATGAGGAATTGATGTGTGAGTGAAACGTGGACACTAAACAGGACAGAAAAGAAGAGAATACAAGCTTTTTAAATGTGGTGCTATAGAAGAATGCTGAAGATTATATAGGTAGATCGGATAGCTACTGCAGCGGTACTGACACTTACTGGGCGAAGAGGAGAGTTCGGTTAACAGGACAAACCTTGAGGCTAACATGGAACGTTTGGTAAGTGAGGGAAATATGGTTAGGTAAGAACGTAGAGGGATAATAGGTCTTGAGTATCGTTTAGAGGTTCAAACTGATGTGGGCTGCAGCTGTGCAAACACACTACTGGCCATTACAATTGCTACACTGCGAAGATGACGTGCTACAGACGCGAAATTTAACCGACAGGAAGAAGATGCTGTGATATGTAAATGATTAGCTTTTCAGAGCATTCACACAAGGTCGGCGCCGATGGCGACATCTACAACGTGCTGACATTAGGAAAGTTTCCAACCGATTTCTCATACACAAAAGCAGCAGTTGACCGGCGTTGCCTGGTGAAACTTTGTTGTGATGCCTCGCGTAACGAGGAGAAATGGTTACCATCACGTTTCCGAATTTGATAAAGGTCAAATTCTAGCCTATCGCGTTTGCGGTTTATCGTATCGCGACATTGCTGCTCGCGTTGGTCGAGATCCAAAGACTGTTAGCAGAATATGGTATCGGTGGGTTCAGGAGGGTAATACGGAACGCCGTGCTGGATCCCAAGGGCCTCGTATCACTAGCAGTCGAGATAACAGGCATCTTATCCGCATGGCTGTAACGGATCGTGCAGCCACGTCTCGATCCCTGAGTCAACAGATGGGGACGTTTGCAAGACAACAACCATCTGCGCCAACAGTTCGACGACGTTTGCAGCAGCATGGACTATCAGCTCGGAGACCATGGCTGCGGTTACCCTTGACAGGAGCGCCTGCGATGGTGTACTCAACGACGAACCTGGGGCGCGAATGGCAAACGCAATTTTTTCGGATGAATCCAGGTTCTGTTTACAGCATCATGATGGTCGCATCCGTGTTTGGCGGTATTACGGTGAACGCACATTGGAAGCGTGTATTCGTCATCGTCATACTGGCACATCACCCGGCGTGATGGTATGGGGTGCCATTGGTTACACGTCTCGGTCACCTCTTGTTCGCATTGACGGCACTTTCAATAATGGACGTTACATTTCAGATGCGTTACGACCCGTGGCTCTATCCTTCATTCGATCCCTGCGAAACCCTACATTTCAGCAGGATAATCGACGATCGCATGTTGCAGGTTCTGTACGGGCATTTCTGGATACAGAAAATCTTCAACTGCTGCCCTGGGCAGCACATTCTCCAGATCTCTCACCAACTGAAAACGTCTGGTCAATGGTGACCGAGCAACTGGATCGTCACAATACGCCGCCAGTCAGTACTCTTGATGAACTGTGGTATCGTGTTGGAGCTGCATGGGCAGCTGTACCTGTACAAACCATCCAAGCTCTGTTTGACTCAGGCATATCAAGGCCGTTATTACGGCCAGAGGTGGTTGTTCTGGGTACTTATTTCTCAGGATCTATGCACTAAAATTGCATTGAAAATGTAAGCACATGTCAGTTCTAGTATATTTGTCCAATAAATACCCGTTTATCATCTGCATTTCTTCTTGGTGCAGCAATTTTAATGGCCGGTCGTGTATCTACATCTACATTTATACTCCGTAAGCCACCCAAAGGTGTGTGGCGGAGGGCATTTTACGTGCCACAGTCATTACCTCCCTTTCCTGTTCCAGTCGCGTATGGTTCGCGGATGAACGACTGTCTGAAAGCCTCCGTGCGCGCTCTAATCTCTCTAATTTTACATTCGTGATCTCCTCGAGAGGTATAAGTAGGGGGAAGCAATATATTCGATACCTCATCCAGAAACGCACCCTCTCGAAACCTGGCGAGCAATCTACACCGCGATGCAGAGCGCCTCTCTTGCACAGTCTGCCACTTGAGTTTATTAAACATCTCCGTAACGCTATCACGGTTACCAAATAACCCTGTGACGAAACGCGCCGCTCTTCTTTGGATCTTCTCTATCTCCTCCGTCAAACCGATCTGGTACGGATCCCACACTGATGAGCAATACTCAAGTATAGGTCGAACGAGAGTTTTGTAAGCCACCTCCTTTGTTGATGGACTACATTTTCTAAGCACTCTCCCAATGAATCTCAACCTGGTACCCGCCTTACCAACAATTAATTTTATATGATCATTCCACTTCAAATCGTTCCGCACGCATACTCCCAGATATTTTACAGAAGTAACTGCTACCAGTGTTTGTTCCGCTATCATATAATCATACAATAAAGGATCCTTCTTTCTATGTATTCGCAATACATTACATTTGTCTATGTTAAGGGTCAGTTGCCACTCCCTGCACCAAGTGCCTATCCGCTGCAGATCTTCCTGCATTTCGCTACAATTTTCTAATGCTGAAACTTTTCTGTATACTACAGCATCATCCGCGAAAAGCCCCATGGAACTTCCGACACTATCTACTAGGCCATTTATATATATTGTGAAAAGCAATGGTCCCATAACACTCCCCTGTGGCACGCCAGAGGTTACTTTAAGAGAGGTGCACAAGGGAGACTAGCGCATTGAGCTACAATATACCATTCCTCGAAATGAAGACCATAGGAACAACACATTTTAATTGGAGACAGAAATTTGAAACCATTAATGGTACTGTATTTGGCATTAGTGTGAATGACGGTGCGATCCAATTTGAGACGTTGTATTGACTGTAGAAGGGTCCTTGTCGCTGCCGTCTTCCAGTTAGTTTGCTCGCCCGTGGAGCAGACCTCCTGCAGCCCGGCACAGACTTGGGTGTGTGCTGCACGTAGCGTCCCGGAAGGAAGCGGGCAGATAGCGCCAGACACGGCCGGGACGTTAATTGCTGCCGTCGCAGCAGACGCCGCCGTGCGTGCCACAATTAGCGACACAATGGCAGCAGATCCGTGTCCCGCATAAATCGGCGCCTCCTCTCGCGTGCGGACTGCACACTACAGGTGGGCGGGTTAGGCCCTCCAGCAGACACGTTTTACCACGGTTTTCGTACCACAAGTGTACGAGTGAACAGCTAAAAGAGTTAAGTTCTGCTCTCCACAGGCCAACTGTCAAACAAGTATGTGTATGGCAACGATTCAAAAATAAATGTGAGTCTAATACAAAAAAACGCCAACCTTCAGAAGAGAGGTAAATTACACTACTGGCCATTAAAATTGCTACACCAAGAAGAAATGCAGATGATAAACGGGTATTCATTGGACAAATATATTATACTAGAACTGGCATGTGATTAAATTTTCACGCAATTTGGGTGCATACATCCTGAGAAATCAGTACCCAGAACAACCACCTCTGGCCTTAATAATATGCTTGATACGCCTGGACATTGAGTCAAACAGAGCTTGAATGGCGTGTACAGGTACAGCTGCCCATGCAGCTTCAACACGATACCACAGTTCATCAAGTGTAGTGACTGGCGTATTGTGCCGAGCAAGATGGTCGGCCGCCACTGACCAGACGTTTTCAATTGGTGAGAGATCCGGAGAATGTGCTGCCCAGGGCAGCAGTCGAACGTTTTCTGTCTCCAGAAACGCCCATACAGGACCTGCAACATGGGGTCGTGCATTATCCTGCTGAAATGTAGGGTTTCGCAGGGATCGAATGATGGGTAGAGCCACGGGTCGTAACACATCTGAAATGTAACGTCCACTGTTCAAAGTGCCGTCAATGCGAACAAGAGGTGACCGAGACGTGTAAACAATCGCACCCCAAACCATCACGCCGGGTGATACGCCAGTATGGCGATGACGAATACACGCTTCCAATGTGCGTTAACCGTAATACCGCCAAGCACGGATGCGACCATCATGATGCTGCAAACAGAACTTGGATTCATCCGAAAAAATTACGTTTGCCATTCGCGTCCCAGGTTCGTCGTTGAGTACACCATCGCAGGCGCTCCTGTCAAGGGTAACCGCAGCCATGGTCTCCGAGCTGATAGTCCATGCTGCTGCAAACGTCGTCGAACTGTTGGTGCAGATGGTTGTTGTCTTGCAAACGTCCCCATCTGTTGATTCAGGGATCGAGACGTGGCTGCACGATCCGTTACAGCCATGCGGATAAGATGCCTGTTATCTCGACTGCTAGTGATACGAGGCCCTTGGGATCCAGCACGGCGTTCCGTATTACCCTCCTGAACCCACCGATACCATATTCTGCTAACAGTCATTGGATCTCGACCAACGCGAGCAGCAATGTCGCGATACGATAAACCGCAATCGCGAAAGGCTAGAATTTGACCTTTATCAAATTCGGAAACGTGATGGTACGCGTTTTTCCTCCTTACACGAGGCATCACAACAACGTTTCAGCAGGCAAAACGCCGGTCAACTGCTGTTTGTGTATGAGAAATCGCTTGGAAACTTTCCTCATGTCAGTACGTTGTAGGTGTCGCCACCGGCTCCAGCCTTGTGTGAATGCTCTGAGAAGCTAATCATTTGCATCATCACAGCATCTTCTTCCTGTCGGTTAAATTTCGCGTCTGTAGCACGTCTTCTTCGTGGTGTAGCAATTTTAGTGGCCAGCAGTGTATAAAAACGCTTCTCTTTGTAATACGCTGTAAATGTTTTTTTTTTGTTTTGTTTTGTATACTGCTCTCCTGTTCATATGTTCCGTGTATGTATTGTAATGTGAACACAGTGTAGTTTGAGCAATGCAAGTGGTGGCTTACGTAAATGCTAAATGAAGAAAAGTGTCACCAAATCCATCTAAATTGTATAATCGTATTCCAGTCAACTTTTTCTAAAAACAATTAGAACATCTAAAACTGTATACCTCAGAAGCTTTCCCGCTAAATTGGACAATTATTCAGATTGATGGATGTTGTATTACACTCTGAAGGTACTGTTTCAGAGTATACATTATTCATACAGAATTTAAATAATTCATTAGGTTTCCTTTAAAATGTGGCTTTCAGTACTGTGTACTGCAATGGATAGCGTTGCAATGCGTGACGTCATAGTACGTGTCCTGGAATACTAACACACAGAAGTGACAGAGTAGAAATTCAGCATAAAATTACAAACTGAACTTTGAAAGAATAAATGCCCAAAATCCTTCTGATAAAGTGCCCTGCAAATTTACGTAACCAAAACCGACCATATAAAATTCCGAACATTAAGTCACACAGACGCTAACATGTAACACAACACCGCAAGAGTAAAAATGTGTGTCGAAAAAATTGATATCTGAGCGAAAATTTAAGTGAACTTATCCTGACGGTAATTTTGAAATGCAGTGCTTGGCTGTAAACGCTCTTAATCTGTCCTAACGTTTATGTTGAACTGGCCCTTACTTTCATGACTTGTTTTGTGTCAATGGAAAAATGTTCAAATTTGTGTGAAATCTTAAGGGACTTAACTGCCAAGGTCATCAGTCCCTAAGCTTACACACTACTTAAGCTAAATTATCCTAAGGACAAACACACACACCATGGCCCGAGGGAGGACTCGAACCTCCGCCGGGACCAGCCGCACAGTCCATGATTGGAGCGCCTCTGACCGCTCGGCTAATCCCGCGCGGCTGTGGCAATGGAAACTCGGTACTGCTCGCAAATAGTGAATATTAAATGCAGCGCAGCAGCAAACCAGCTGAAGGAAGGCCTCGCTCAAGTGCAAAGGAAGGGAAGGCAAATATGATAAACACATCATACATTAAACTTTAAGTAACTATTTTCCGACACACGATTATAAAAATAAAACTTCAGTGAGGGGACGCTGAAAGAAAATGAACTTACTGAATGATATAGAGGAGACTAGCATTTCAAAACTGCGTTGTGAAACTCACTTTTATTGTTTTTTAAAGGACATCATATTCGCCGTTGAGTGCATAAATTATTTATTTCACACAGTCGTAGTTTCGGCGTTTGGTTTATTTTCAATTGGTACGACAGAAGACCTTACTTCAGTACTTTAAATCCTGCAGAATGTACACATGTCGGAGGATTTTGAAGTCTGACGTATGCTGAAGCAAAATCTTCTGCAACACTACGTGAAACGGCCCAAAGCCCGAAACTTCAATTGTGAAATAAATAATTTGTACAATTAACGACGAACATGATATCCTTTAAAAAATTCTACATAACTATGAACCCGACCATGATAAGTTAATCACTTTTATCTATTAGAACAATCTTTACAAAAATCAAAAAAACATAGCTCAGCCAGATAATTCTTTAATGAAGTGGTGAATGTATAACTCTGAGTCCATTACCATGTAAGCAGATGATTTTGTCTTCTTGACAATAAAATTAACAGAGCAGATACAATAAAGAAAGACCATACTGAAAATTTGGCTTTGAGAATCTTATAAAATACGAGCGATCAAGCAATGCTGCGGCAACGTTAGTAAAATATCTTCACACTTCCAAAATCAATGTTTACAAAACCGTATTTCCAAAAATCAACATCCTCTGCGTATGTATATCTGTGTCCTGCAAGTTATTCCCAGACTGCTCAAGTAGCGTGACCAACACCAGACTCTGTGACTTAATACACGCGAAAGCTATACAGGCAACGACAATACACTGACAATTAACGATCACATTGCTTGTACTCAAAACCCACGAAATCGACTGCTGAACATTTCTGCTTAAAAAAAAAAATCCAGTGTACAAGTATGAAGTAAGACTCATCGAATAGGAAGAGAACCTGTATCACCCCCATGGAATACCAAAAATAAGCTAGAAAGTTATGAAGAAAAGCCAACAAGCTTTCTCATTATAATGACACAGCTCAATGAAACTCGTCAATTCAAATTCATGAAGACATTAAATTCACTTCCACACTCATGTCAAATAACATACACTCCTGGAAATGGAAAAAAGAACACATTGACACCGGTGTGTCAGACCCACCATACTTGCTCCGGACACTGCGAGAGGGCTGTACAAGCAATGATCACACGCACGGCACAGCGGACACACCAGGAACCGCGGTGTTGGCCGTCGAATGGCGCTAGCTGCGCAGCATTTGTGCACCGCCGCCGTCAGTGTCAGCCAGTTTGCCGTGGCATATGGAGCTCCATCGCAGTCTTTAACACTGGTAGCATGCCGCGACAGCGTGGACGTGAACCGTATGTGCAGTTGACGGACTTTGAGCGAGGGCGTATAGTGGGCATGCGGGAGGCCGGGTGGACGTACCGCCGAATTGCTCAACACGTGGGGCGTGAGGTCTCCACAGTACATCGATGTTGTCGCCAGTGGTCGGCGGAAGGTGCACATGCCCGTCGACCTGGGACCGGACCGCAGCGACCCACGGATGCACGCCAAGACCGTAGGATCCTACGCAGTGCCGTAGGGGACCGCACCGCCACTTCCCAGCAAATTAGGGACACTGTTGCTCCTGGGATATCGGCGAGGACCATTTGCAACCGTCTCTATGAAGCTGGGCTACGGTCACGCACACCGTTAGGCCGTCTTCCGCTCACGCCCCAACATCGTTCAGCCCGCCTCCAGTGGTGTCGCGACAGGCGTGAATGGAGGGACGAATGGAGACGTGTCGTCTTCAGCGATGAGAGTCGCTTCTGCCTTGGTGCCAATGATGGTCGTATGCGTGTTTGGCGCCGTGCAGGTGAGCGCCACAATCAGGACTGCATACGACCGAGGCACACAGGGCCAACACCCGGCATCATGGTGTGGGGATCGATCTCCTACATTGGCCGTACACCACTGGTGATCGTCGAGGGGACACTGAATAGTGCACGGTACATCCAAACCGTCATCGAACCCATCGTTCTACCATTCCTAGACCGGCAAGGGAACTTGCTATTCCAACAGGACAATGCACGTCCGCATGTATCCCGTGCCACCCAACGTGCTCTAGAAGGTGTAAGTCAACTACCCTGGCCAGCAAGATCTCCGGATCTGTCCCCCATTGAGCATGTTTGGGACTGGATGAAGCGTCGTCTCACGCGGTCTGCACGTCCAGCACGAACGCTGGTCCAACTGAGGCGCCAGGTGGAAATGGCATGGCAAGCCGTTCCACAGGACTACATCCAGCATCTCTACGATCGTCTCCATGGGAGAATAGCAGCCTGCATTGCTGCGAAAGGTGGATATACACTGTACTAGTGCCGACATTGTGCATGCTCTGTTGCCTGTGTCTATGTGCCTGTGGTTCTGTCAGTGTGATCATGTGATGTATCTGACCCCAGGAATGTGTCAATCAAGTTTCCCCTTCCTGGGACAATGAATTCACGGTGTTCTTATTTCAATTTCCAGGAGTGTAAATATACTTCAGGTGCATTTACAAATGGCTGTTAGTTCTGCTAATTTTTGTACCTTTCCCGCTAAATTGGACAACTATTCAGATTGATGGATGTTGTATTACACTCTGAAGGTACTGTTTCAGAGTATACATTATTCATACAGTATTTAAATAATTCATTAGGTTTCCTTTAAAATGTGACTTTCAGATGTACAGCATTAATTGATGTGACCTCTGACTTTTAGAAGCCTAAAACGACGCCGAATCTCCGGAATGAAACTCTTTCTGCACCGCAGTGTGCGCTGTTTTAAATTTCCGACAGGTAAAAACAGTGTACTGGACCGAGACCCGAACCTGGAACTTTGTCTCTGGTAGCCAGGCTCTGAAGAATAGGAGTGAGGTACTGGCAGAAGTGAACTTCCTGTGTTAGTGAACGGATCGAAGCCATCTGTCTAGACACTCTGTGACAGTAATGGCATCGGAGCGAAAGAGGACATAAAGAAGGCCGACATATTAAATAGTTTTTATCAAAACTGTCTCACAGAGCTAGAGAGCGCTGTAGTACTTCCAAAATCGTTGCTCGTACGACAAAACGGCTGATATCGAAATAAGTGACCACAGGATTGCAACTGAAATCGTACAATAGGGGGAAGACCACTTGACCTGACGTGGTACCAATACGATCCTACATCGAGTATGCGAAAGAACCTGCCCCCTCTTATCAGCAGCGTACCGTAGATCTGTGGAGGAGCGATGTGTTCCTGACGATTGGAAGAAATTGCCAAGAACTCCCATTTTCAAGAAGGGTCATCGAACGGACGCGCAAGACTACAGGCCCCTTTATCTGACGTCGGCGTGTTGTAGAATTCTGGAACATGTTTTATGCCCTCGTGTTTTAACGTTTCAGGAGATTTATAATCTCATCTGTATGAATGAAGCCGCGCGGGATTAGCCGAGCGGTCTAGGGCGCTGCAGTCATAGACTGTGCGACTGGTCCCGGCGGAGGTTCGAGTCCTCCCTCTGGCATGGGTGTGTGTGTGTGTGAGTTTGTCCTTAGGATAATCTAGGTTAAGTAGTGTGTAAGCTTAGGGACTGACGACCTTAGCAGTTGAGTTCCATAAGATTTCATACACATTTGAACATTTCTTTGTATGAATGAACATGGGGCTGGAAACAGTAGTTGATACCGGCGCACAGATAGATGCCGTGTTCCTTAACTTGCGTAAGACGTATGATACACTTCCGCGCTGCGACCTAGTCAACAAAATATGAGCGTACAGAATAACAGGACAATTGTGTGACGACTGAGGAGCTTCTAGCAAACGGAACACAGCATGTCGTCCTCAATGGAGAGAGATCTCCAGATGTGTAAGTATTCGCAACACACAGTGATTTTTTGCTGGATGAGTTTTGAACTTTACGTTTACGAAGAATGATACTGCCCAATATGGATGTGGGTGGATAAGAGCCACAATTGTATGTTGTGATAAACTTGGGCTAGAATCTTTCAGCGCCCGTGACGTGATTTCTGATGGCACATTTCAGATATTAGATGTGAAAAGGGACAATGGAACATCATATTTTAGCACTAGCACGCCCAAGAAGCGATTCTTTGCTTAGGGCAACCTGGGATGCCATCTGTATGAGGCATCTCTGGGCACATTTGTGAGTCATGGCTCATGATTTGTTGCGACACTGAGTGCTACCCTAACACGGTGTCGCACGTCGAATACTTTTCAGAATATATATGAATGACAAAGTAGACCACGTTGTAAGTATCATGAGGCTTTTCGCGGATGATGCTGCTGTATAGAGATAACTCGCAACGTCGGAAAATTGTAGCGAAATGTAAGAAGAGCTGCAGGGGGACGACTCTTTGTGCAGAGAGTGGCAGCTGGCCCTTAACATTAACAAATGTAACGTACTGCATATCCATTACTCTACGATTAGAACTTTGTAGGACGAAACAGTTGCATCCATAACGCACGTAGGAGCATGCGTACGGAGTAATTTAAAGTGAAACGATCACAGAAAACTAATTATACGAAAGGCAGAAGCCAGACAGATTCACTGGAAAAATTCTCAGGAAATGTAGTTCGTCAAAAAAGGAAGCGGCTTACAAATCCCTCGTTCGATCAATACTTGAATATTGCTCGCCAGTATGGGATTCGAACCGGATAGGAATTAGTGAGGAAATTCAGAGGAGAACAGCGCTTTTCTTTACAAAAAATGATTCAAATGGCTCTGAGCACTATGGGACTTAACATCTGAGGTCATCAGTCCCCTATAACTTAGAACTACTTAAACCTAACTAATCTAAGGACATCTCACACATCCATGCCGGAGGCAGGATCCGAACCTGCGACCGTAGCAGTCGCGTGGTTCCGGACTGAAGCGCCTAGAACCGCTCGGCCAGTTTCTTTACAGGTTCATTTAATAAGCACGAAAGCGCCTCGGAGATGATCAACCAACTCCATCGGCAGGCTCTGCGTAAGAGACATTCTACATCAGGCTGTGGTTTACTGTTAAAGTTCCGTGATCGTAGGTTCCTACAAGAGTCAACAAATTTATTGCTTCTTTCTATGTATATCTCGCGAAAAGACCACGAAGATAAAATTAGGGAGATTCGAGCCAACGAGGAGCCCCTACCTGCAGTCGTTCCTCCGCGAACAATTCGCGACCGGAACAAGAAAAGAGCGGGAGAAGGGGAGTGACAGTGGTTCCCGTACATTCCACCCCACTCCGCCATATAGTTTTCGGGGTGCATAGTAGTAGAAGTAGCTGTAGATGCAGAGAGGAGAGTTATCCAGAACACCGAGTCACGTGGCGTACTGGATATGGCAGTGGGATCCAGCCATTCAGAAATGCATTCCCACTAGTTTCCTAAAATCAATCCACTTCCTCCATATTCTTTTGCAGTCCAAAATTGACTCAGATAACCTAGTTATCGAAGACAAGTTAAAATCTGTAAGAGGTACTACTATCGATAGTGTCATTGCGTACACAGTCGTAAACCTTGCGCATCGCTGGTAGGATAAAACATTCAGATCTGACTGCGCGTTTTGCGGCTGGAGCCTTTGTCTTCCTATTTCGTTGGGAAATGACCTAGGCAGTGATCGTTTAGCTCTCGTGTGAAGCAGTTGTTTGCAGTCGAGTTGCCACATAAATGTGGACAGTTTGCGGATGTTGACAAAATGTGAGTACAGAAGTTTTCCAACGAATGGTAGGTAACAGTGGGTGATTAATCGGATTATTCGCGGAGAGTGCGCGTAATTACAAACAGACTGATTGGGCAAATCGGTATAGTCATTCTTATCCAGCATCATCAATTGGCAGGCTATTCTTTTACTTTAACGGTTATTAAGGCTACTGTCGACTTCTATAACGTGATATTTCTTGTGAAAGCGGAGCTAGATTTAACTACTAAAATGAGCATCGTTGGGTCTAGGCATTGTCGTTTACTTACGAACTCAATATACGAAGTGAATGGTATGAACAGGCATCCTTTCAAAGTAACTTTGTCAGTTAAATCCAGGAACTGATGATTTCAATATTCGTCATATGATATCATGGTAAAAATGAGTCTTTTTACCAAGTAACGACGTGTTGTACATTCACTGAAATACTGTAGTTGACTTCGACGCAGGTATATACAGTACATCTGTACGAAGCTTTGTAGTGGATTTCACCACATACGAAGATGGCATCTGTTTGCTGAAACCGGAAACGTGAATATATAATACATATTTAAGATCAGGACCTAACAATTACACAGACTCTTGTTAACATAAACAAAACGATTCAATTTTCTCAAGAACAGCGTTTTGTAACAACAGGCCCGAAAGCCGGATGCGATGCTTCCAGTGAAGATTTCGCGAGCGTCATTTCGTAGCCTTTCCCATACAGCGCCGATTCGGGTCATTAAATTCTTTTGTGTTCGGTCATTCAGGACATCACAACATAGTCTGGAGTTTCATAATAATAACCAACATGAAACAAGTAGAGAAAAAACAATTCGTAAGACTCGTACATCGATTACAGAGGGGCTGGGGCTGTACGAGGGCTGATCAAAAAGTAAGGTGACTTTTCAAATTGCGCGGACAACGTACATTGGATTATCGATCTTTTTTTGTTATGTTTGTACGCATGTTCCGAACATATGTTCACAGTTTCAAGTGTACAGCAGACGCCGTTTGTTTTTGACATATAGAAAGGTTAGATATGTTTTAGTAGACTCGGCGATTTTCTATTATTATAAGAAATGGAGCAAATAATTTGCACAAATTTTTTTGTGATAAATGGAATCAAGTGCTCTAAAACACTTGAAATGTTGTCAGTGGCATACGGTGAGTCTGCTCTAAGTAAAAAAAATGTGCACAAGTGGCACAAGCTCGTCGAAAATGGCTGAGAAGATGACAATGACGAACCTCGCTCTGGGCGCCCCAGCACGTCAACAACAGATGATAACGTCGAAGATGTGAAGAAAATTGTTTTGAAAAATCGACGAATTACCTAAGAGAAGTTGCTGAGAATGTTAGCATATCGGTCGACTCGTGTCATGCAATTTTTTCGGGTGTTTTTGGCGTGACACATGTGTCAGTGAAGTTTCTTCCAAAACTTCTCAATTTTGGTCAGAAGAACCGTCGCATGAGCATCGCTCAGGAGCTCTTGAATGACGGCAATGATGTTCCTGATGTTCTCTTTAGGGGATTAGGTTATGATATCAAAATCAAAGCCCAATGGGCCCAATGGAAGCATCCCAGAGAGCCAACGCGGAAAAAAGGACGCCAAGTTCGATCAAATGTCAAAGTTTTGCTCACTATTTTTTTCCATTACCGTGTCGTAGTGCATCATGAATTTTTGCCTCAAGGTCGTACGGCCAATAAAGAGTATTACCCTGACGTTATGCGCCGTTTGCGAGAAGCAATATGCAAAAAACGTCCGGAATTACCAGTTGATGGCTTTTGCACCACGAGAATGCACCTGCTCATACATCGTTGCTTGTGACAGATTTTTTGGCCAAAATCAACATGACAGTCACGCCTCACACACCATATTCACCGGACTTGGCCCCCTGTAATTTTTTCCTGTCCTCAAAACTGAAGAGACCTATAAAAGGACGAAGGTTTTCAACGATTGAGGAAATAAAAACTGCATCGCTGGAAGTACTCAAGGTTGTGCCAAAAAGTGCTTATGAGAAGTGTTTCGAGGATTGGAAGAAGCGTTGACACAAGTGTACTTTATCTGACGACGATGTCTTTGAAGGGAACAACATGAATATTGATAAATAAATAAATATTTTTTCATAAAAATATAAAGCCACCTCACTTTTTGAACACACATCGTACATGAGAGCATTGTGTCGCGAAAAGAACAGTACACTGGTGTGCAAAACTTAAGGACGGAAGCAACTTTTGTATGATGTGTCACTACTAAGTAACATAACTCGATGAAACACTTGTACCATATGTAGTAAGAACAGCTACAATAGAGTACGGAATATAATCGAAAGAAATGCTCCATGAGACGAACAGAAATAACACTTTTATTCAATGACATTAACTACACTGAAATAGCCGCGATTCATGATGGTCCCCTGGACATCAGAAAAGGCGGGACATGGTTCGTAGTAGGATATGTGATCACCACAGACGGTCTGTACTACATCAGAAGTTCTGCTTGTGTATGGTCAAGTTTCATCGAGCTATGTTAATTGGCAGTGACACATCATGCGAATGTTACTTTCACCCTTTTGCGCAACAGCGTATTGAACTTTCCATGTAGCCACGCGCACCACAAAATTTAAATTTGCTTTATGACTTTCACATATTTTTGGCCATAATGGCTACATACTCTGCAGTGACTACCGCAAAATAGTGCAACATTTTTCTTAGCTATTCATTCTTGTGCTATCAGTCTTGCTAACCTTAAACGTATGCCAATGGTTTCGGCGTTTTACCAGCGTGAACTTATGTTTCACAAGCAAGCCATATATATTGCTACGGGGCAAGCACAATGAAAAATATGTTTTTAAATATATTTTAATGTATAAATCGACGTCCGCAGAACGACATTCCGGGGTATTCCCGTTAATGCTAGACGTCTCACGAGAGCAGAAATGTGGATGTAGCAAGAATCTGAGCGCACCGCTGTTCCTTTCGAAATTTAATGTGCTGCTACTGGCTGTGGGCCAAACGGGCCAGGACAGACGGGCCTCGAATTGAAACATGTGACATTTGCAAGCGTCTTGTATCTTGTAAAGCTGCAGAACACGAATATAATGTCCTCACCAGAGCAAAGAAGTTACGACTGTTGAGAAACCCCAACGCGTCATGTAGAAACCAGTATTAGGTTCTCCTGATCGGCAAAAGTGTTACGTAGGCGAAACGAAAGTGTAAATGAAAGGAAAGTAGAATATGAAACCAGTGGAAATGTGATAAGTGAAAGTATTTTTTTTTTTTCAATGATATTTTTACAGGAGGTAATAGGTCTATTGATCAAGACAAGAAATTTGGGCCTCCAAACATATGCTACGTAGCAAGTATTAGTTGAGATATAGGCTGTTTCATCCTATGGTCGCTACATATTAACACTAAAGCATTATTCAATTAGGTTGCCACTCGAAAGTCTTGCACGTCCTTCAGCCATTCTCTCAAAGAATCGCTAACTTGTGCCAACACACTTGGCTGCACTTGGATTTGGTCGCGTGTTCGGGATCAGAAAATATGGTGTACGAATTTTTTTAGCTGCAACTGTTGACGCTACCACCATTTGGTGTAATTTTTCCGATAGCTTGATCCGTTGAGACATGCACCGTCAAGTTTGAACACATTCTGACTTATCAGACTGCACCCAGAGACGCCGAGTCGGGCGTCATGGATTTCGAACAACGCGTGAACATATTAAATTCTGTCAAAAGTTTCAAGAAATTGCCAAATAAATTTATGACATTTTGAAAATGGTGTATGACGGCAACGATGTAACTCTGACCACCGTTTACAAGTGGTGTGAGCGATTTAGAAGCGGAAATGAGTCGGTAGAAGACAAACAAATTTCGGGACGTCCATCAACATCAAAAACAGAAGGAAACGTGCAAGTGGTGGCAAACATTGTTCGTTCATAGAGGCGAATAACTAGCATTTTGTGCAGATTCATACAAAGCATTTTAACCGATAATTTGCGAAAGAGACGAGTCAGTTCAAAATTTGTCCTCACACTTTTGAATGATAAACAGAAGGAAAATCGTGTGTCACTTTGCACGGAGTTGAAGGATTGTCTTCATTCAGATCCGGACTTCATGTACAAACGGCATCTGGAGATGAAAATTGGGTCTGTGGGTATGATACTGAGTCGAAGATTTAGAGTTCCCGATGGAAAGCCAGTGAATCTCTTCGCCTTAAACAGGTACATCAGTCAAAATCAAGTAACAAAGTCATGCTCATTGTTTTTTTGTTCCGATTTTGAGAGCAAAGTGCGATCAGAGTGCATCCCAAATGGAACAAATGTAAACGCCGTATTTTACAAGAGCGCACTGTAACGTTTTCGAAACGGTGTACAAAGAAAGAGGCCAGAAAAATTGGCCAATGGCTTTCTTCTTCAACAGAACAACCCGCTGTGTCACAACTCGCTTTTGATTCGCGAATTTTTGGGTGGAAAAAAAGTCCACTTTACTCACTAGATGCGACTTCTGGCTATTTCCAAAAATTAAAACCGTGGTTAAAGAAAAACATTATGACACAATTCCTGATATTGAGTGGGCCACGACAGAGCAGTTGAACGCCCTTCAAAAAAAAGCCTTCCAGTAATACTTCCAGTCATTGACTGAGCGTTGGGGTAAGTGTATTGCTAGCCAAGGGCAGTACTTTGAAGAAGATTAAATCAAATTTAAAATGGTTCAAATGGCTCTGAGCACTATGGGACTTAACTTATGAGGTCATCAGTCCCCAAGAACTTATAACTACTTAAACCTAACTAACCTAAGGACGTCACACACATCCATGCCCGAGGCAGGATTCGAACCTGCGATCGTAGCGGTAGGGCGGTTCCAGACTGTAGCGCCTAGAACCGCTCGGCCAGCCCGGCCGGCAAATCAAATTCCATGGAGGCTTAATAATTTGTTTCGAATAAAATTATTCACCGTATTTTTTGATCACAGCTCGTAAACTGTGGTTGTGGTTGTGGAATGCACCAGCGACTTTAAAATGCAGCCATAGTCAGAAATGTAACGATAATTCAGGTAAACAGGGATGCCATGCGGCCGGATTTCCTCGACCAACCCATCACTAATTAAACGTTTGTGTCAGATACTGACGCGTCCACCTCCGGAGCTGTGTAGTCAGCGCGGCTGGCTGTGACGCGGAGAAACTGGGTTCCATTGCCGGTATTACCAGCGATTTTTCCTTCGTGGACTCAATCTCGTGAGGCCAACTGAAGAGCTACTTGAACGAGTAGTATCGGCGCCACGTCACGAAAACTGAAACAACCAGGAAAGTGGTGTAAAGACACCCCCCCCCCCCTCCGATATCGCATCCAATGACGGCGATCGGTCGGTAACGATGGGCCCGCCAGGGGATGAGGACGGAGTTTACGTTAGGTACCGACATACGAGGAATAGAAAATACGGTGGAACACCGTCGTGCATAGTGGAACACCGTCGTGCATATATCACATCCGCTGTCTTTGTTAAAGGTTACATTCCCAATAGCATGTCCGTAAGTTTCCCGACTCCCAGGCACGTAAAGGCATTATTATATTCCCCATCTACACTCCTGGAAATTGAAATAAGAACACCGTGAATTCATTGTCCCAGGAAGGGGAAACTTTATTGACACATTCCTGGGGTCAGATACATCACATGATCACACTGACAGAACCACAGGCACATAGACACAGGTAACAGAGCATGCACAATGTCGGCACTAGTACAGTGTGTATCCACCTTTCGCAGCAATGCAGGCTGCTATTCTCCCATGGAGACGATCGTAGAGATGCTGGATGTAGTCCTGTGGAACGGCTTGCCATGCCATTTCCACCTGGCGCCTCAGTTGGACCAGCGTTCGTGCTGGACGTGCAGACCGCGTGAGACGACGCTTCATCCAGTCCCAAACATGCTCAATGGGGGACAGATCCGGAGATCTTGCTGGCCAGGGTAGTTGACTTACACCTTCTAGAGCACGTTGGGTGGCACGGGATACAAGCGGACGCGCATTGTCCTGTTGGAACAGCAAGTTCCCTTGCCGGTCTAGGAATGGTAGAACGATGTGTTCGATGACGGTTTGGATGTACCGTTCACTATTCAGTGTCCCCTCGACGATCACCAGTGGTGTACGGCCAGTGTAGGAGATCGCTCCCCACACCATGATGCCGGGTGTTGGCCCTGTGTGCCTCGGTCGTATGCAGTCCTGATTGTGGCGCTCACCTGCACGGCGCCAAACACGCATACGACCATCATTGGCACCAAGGCAGAAGCGACTCTCATCGCTGAAGACGACACGTCTCCATTCGTCCCTCCATTCACGCCTGTCGCGACACCACTGGAGGCGGGCTGCACGATGTTGGGGCGTGAGCGGAAGACGGCCTAACGGTGTGCGGGACCGTAGCCCAGCTTCATGGAGACGGTTGCGAATGGTCCTCGCCGATACCCCAGGAGCAACAGTGTCCCTAATTTGCTGGGAAGTGGCGGTGCAGTCCCCTACGGCACTGCGTAGGATCCTACGGTCTTGGCGTGCATCAGTGCGTCGCTGCGGTCCGGTCCCAGGTCGACGGGCACGTGCACCTTCCGCCGACCACTGGCGACAACATCGATGTACTGTGGAGACCTCACGCCCCACGTGTTGAGCAATTCGGCGGTACGTCCACCCGGCCTCCCGCATCCCCACTATACGCCCTCGCTCAAAGTCCGTCAACTGCACATACGGTTCACGTCCACGCTGTCGCGGCGTGCTACCAGTGTTAAAGACTGCGATGGAGCTCCGTATGCCACGGCAAACTGGCTGACACTGACGGCGGCGGTGCACAAATGCTGCGCAGCTAGCGCCATTCGACGGCCAACACCGCGGTTCCTGGTGTGTCCGCTGTGCCGTGCGTGTGATCATTGCTTGTACAGCCCTCTCGCAGTGTCCGGAGCAAGTATGGTGGGTCTGACACACCGGTGTCAATGTGTTCTTTTTTCCATTTCCAGGAGTGTATTTACTACGTGTTCCCACGAGTTCACGATTCTTTGACAAGAATGGATGAAGGACGTGCAAGAATGAGCACCTCCTGTAGTCTCAACAGACAAAGGGGTATCACAAATGAGAATGGCCCGTGGTTGATCTAGTATTTGCTTCCGGACTTACAGTTATGGGGCTTCTTTTCTATTACTGACCTTTACTGTCTTCCGTGAGAATACAGTACACATTTTTAAACACCATTTAAAAATACATTAGGATTAGCATGGTGATTTATAACTTCCATGGTTTCTCTAAATTAATCCTTGTATTGTTGATGCGTTTCCCACAATTTCATTAGAAGTATCTGCTCATCCAGAACCAGTCACACTGGGATCCTGCTCCCTCCAACAACTTTACAGGTTAAGAGAACACAGCAAGATGCAGCTTTACCAAATATAATTAGTATAATGCGATTATTATACTTATCATCGCAACTATGATTGCGAATTCGAACCATGTCATTGTCACTTGTTGATACAGAGAATCTGATGCAATAGACCACGATTTAGAGCTGCGAGTAGCTTCTCAACAAATTCAGTGCTTAAGATGCCGGATGACTAAAATTTGAACCCTCGTTAGGAGCTACGAACCAAAACTGGCACTGCAAGGATAACAGTTCAAAAGCTGCAACACCTCACACGGACCCGTTGCCTTCCGTTCGACACGCGCCGCTGAGTTGTGAAGCGCTGTTTGTTGTTGACAATGCTGTACGGCATTGACGCCAGGTCGCTCGAGACTTTATCCGTAGAAAAATCAAATGCTTTTGATACCTAGATCACAGCGGAGTGGTTACGTCCGTAGTCAAGAAGAAGTACATCTTGGTTCCGTAAATGTGCTGAACAGCTACGCTCGCAGAAAATCAGCATATTTTACCATTTTTAAACGAGAAACATAATACTAAGGAACTGTCCACCAAAGAAAAGGCACAAGATAAACGTGGATTTTGGCAGAAGAATTTCAAAGCCACAAAATGTCAACATGACAACAGAGAAAGACATTCTGTTGGTCGCCAAATTTGTGTCGTTAGAAGCCGTGGGGGCGACTCTTTCCTGCGAACACTAGTTGTTACTTTTCATCCCTTCACAATATTCTCAAGACAATATCCATGATGGTCTGAGAGTGCACGCTGCCGTGTGTCCCCCACGCATACCTGTGCAGTAAACGGCTTTTTTATTTATTTCCAAAATTGATGTTCATATTGTTGTTATGGAAATAAGTTCGGAGCGGATAAATATAGATTTCATAGCTATCCTTCTTCACTGTAAAGGTGCCTAGGTAGCCGTCTACTTGGAGCTCAGCCTGGTTAGTAGACGGATAATAAAAACTCTCTCTCCAATGAGCACTGGAAAGATTTGCAGTTTTATCTAATAAACAAAGTAGCTGTTGAGTATAATGGAATGTAAAATTCATTTTTACTATCACAGAAATATAAACGACAGAAATGTCGTTCTCTCAACACTTAACGGTATAGTTAACTTGTTACAACGAATTCCATACGTCCTGTACAAAAGAGACCATTCCTTATTCTAATCAGTAGTCCCAGTGTTGCCTGGCCCTGGAATTCTTCCTGCTTGTGCGAGAACGAAGTGGCTTCTCCTGTCTTCTGATACCAGTCACTCTGCCTTTGTCCGAAAGCATCCGTGTAGCTTCGAGAATTCTAATGATGTCTCCGTATTCTCCATGGCCGAGCGAGGTAGTCAGGTTTTTCATTTGTAAATTCCGCAATAAACAAGACTGAGTCGTCCCAATTGAAAAAAAGATTTTGAGTACCACTCCGACTAACAACAGCGATTATATCCAGTGATTTCTAGAAGACGACAAGGTATCGTATGATTTAAAAATAGTTCTTTACTTAATAATGCAGTTGTGAATATATACGCTATGAACAGTGTTCTAAAACTAGTAGCAATTCACAGTAAAGCCTTTCAGCGCAGTTGATATACAGAGTTTTTCACAAATCCTATTACAGATTTCTAGAGGCTGCAGGGGAGGGGGCCTTAGTAGAAGAAGTTTTTATGAAGAATCCATGACTGAAAATGCATCGTTTGGATACAAAACAAGTTTGCAGAATCTCCCGATTCACGGTATGCACACAAACTGACAAGGAACCCCTTGAGTGCGAGGTCGCAAAGGCCAATAACTTTTACGCCATTCCACGTCCCACTTATTGTCTACCATGTAATCACAAGATTGGCTGCTAATGGAAACAGCGAGCGGGACTGAAGGTATCCAATGGTGAGCACAGCATGAGGCTATGGAGCGTTAGTCGACGAGTAACTCACATCAATGCACACAAAGCAGAACAGTGGCAACGGTAAACAAAGCAAACACTGCATTATATCTTCAACAACACTTGCCGGAGTTTACATTTTGTCAGTAACACAACCAATTTCGCAGAGTGAGAAAGAAGTGAAAGAAAACTCAATGGAATGTGTGCTCGACTGTGCGGACAATGTACGTGAGGAGTTCAGTAATAAAGATACATAGCTCATCATCCTTGTCAGATACGGTGCAACGAATCCCGTCTCCAGTGAAACGTAGTGGGAAACCATCGTTGTCCAGCGAGAGCAGTGAACATAATTAAGTACATGGAAGATCACTCGCAATAAAATAAAAGAACAATTAGGAACAGATTTCAAATTATTCTGCAGCAATATGAACGGGTAGTGCGTAAAAATACTACGGATATTCAAATGCCGGCCGGAGTGGCCGAGCGGGTCTAGGCTCTGCAGTCTGGAACCGCGCTGCCGCTACGGTCGCAGGTTCGAATCCTGTCTCGGGCATGGATGTGTGTGATGTCCTTAGGTTAGTTAGGTTTAAGTAGTTCTAAGTTCTAGGGGACTGATGACCTCAGATGTTAAGTCCCATAGTGCTTAGAGCCATTTGAACCATTTTTGATATTCAAATATTGAAGGGAGAACAAGGCGCACTTGCTACAAAAACAGGTGTTGGCGCGTTTCAAGAATGCCCGGCACAATTTACAGTATGTGCTTGTTGTGACCTACTGTGTTATGTACATCAAACTGCGCGCGACATACACTCCTGGAAACTGAAATAAGAACACCGTGAATTCATTGTCCCAGGAAGGGGAAACTTTATTGACACATTCCTGGGGTCAGATACATCACATGATCACACTGACAGAACCACAGGCACATAGACACAGGCAACAGAGCATGCACAATGTCGGCACTAGTACAGTGTATATCCACCTTTCGCAGCAATGCAGGCTGCTATTCTCCCATGGAGACGATCGTAGAGATGCTGGATGTAGTCCTGTGGAACGGCTTGCCATGCCATTTCCACCTGGCGCCTCAGTTGGACCAGCGTTCGTGCTGGACGTGCAGACCGCGTGAGACGACGCTTCATCCAGTCCCAAACATGCTCAATGGGGGACAGATCCGGAGATCTTGCTGGCCAGGGTAGTTGACTTACACCTTCTAGAGCACGTTGGGTGGCACGGGATACATGCGGACGTGCATTGTCCTGTTGGAACAGCAAGTTCCCTTGCCGGTCTAGGAATGGTAGAACGATGGGTTCGATGACGGTTTGGATGTACCGTGCACTATTCAGTGTCCCCTCGACGATCACCAGTGGTGTAGGGCCAGTGTAGGAGATCGCTCCCCACACCATGATGCCGGGTGTTGGCCCTGTGTGCCTCGGTCGTATGCAGTCCTGATTGTGGCGCTCACCTGCACGGCGCCAAACACGCATACGACCATCATTGGCAGCAAGGCAGAAGCGACTCTCATCGCTGAAGACGACACGTCTCCATTCGTCCCTCTATTCACGCCTGTCGCGACACCACTGGAGGCGGGCTGCACGATGTTGGGGTGTGAGCGGAAGACGGCCTAACGGTGTGCGGGACCGTAGCCCAGCTTCATGGAGACGGTTGCGAATGGTCCTCGCCGATACCCCAGGAGCAACAGTGTCCCTAATTTGCTGGGAAGTGGCGGTGCGGTCCCCTACGGCACTGCGTAGGATCCTACGGTCTTGGCGTGCATCCGTGCGTCGCTGCGGTCCGGTCCCAGGTCGACGGGCACGTGCACCTTCCGCCGACCACTGGCGACAACATCGATGTACTGTGGAGACCTCACGCCCCACGTGTTGAGCAATTCGGCGGTACGTCCACCCGGCCTCCCGCATGCCCACTATACGCCCTCGCTCAAAGTCCGTCAACTGCACATACGGTTCACGTCCACGCTGTCGCGGCATGCTACCAGTGTTAAAGACTGCGATGGAGCTCCGTATGCCACGGCAAACTGGCTGACACTGACGGCGGCGGTGCACAAATGCTGCGCAGCTAGCGCCATTCGACGGCCAACACCGCGGTTCCTGGTGTGTCCGCTGTGCCGTGCGTGTGATCATTGCTTATACAGCCCTCTCGCAGTGTCCGGAGCAAGTATGGTGGGTCTGACACACCGGTGTCAATGTGTTCTTTTTTCCATTTCCAGGAGTGTAGATTACAGTGATTTCAAGGGAAGTAGTGGATGGTTGCACAACTTCAAACTCTGCTACAGAATTGGAAGACGTTAAATAAATTTCAAACTATTCATCAACTTGACGATGTGCAGCAAACTACGGAGTCAGTTCGAAAATTTGTAGATGAATAAACAAACTTATCCCATTGTTCAGGGTGGAATTTGTTTTCAACTCGGA
Source organism: Schistocerca serialis cubense (assembly GCF_023864345.2). Lineage (NCBI taxonomy): Eukaryota > Metazoa > Arthropoda > Insecta > Orthoptera > Acrididae > Schistocerca > Schistocerca serialis. The sequence goes on along the minus strand of NC_064643.1, from coordinate 284,435,675 downwards.
CCAGTCGGGATTTGAAGAGGAACTACATATGAAAGGAACACTGGAAATTAGAGTTAACAAGAGAGTTTTATCAAGGTCAACTAACAGAAATGCCTCAAGGCAGTTGTATATAATTATGTTTGTTAATCTAAATGGTTGGCTGAAAAGTTATTTACTGTGCTGCGAGAAGATGGAGGTACTCTACCCCCTGCGATTCTTTCCCGTGTGCTTGATCTTGGAAGGGCAGTAGGGAATAAAGCGACAGTGGGAAAATGGGCCAACAGCTAGTCAAAATAACTCGCTTTTGCTTGATTCCTGGTCTGCGCATAAAAATCATATTCCTTTAGAGCAACCTATCCCTCCTGATTATCGCACTCTCTGCAGTTACACTTTAAGGGATAGCCAGTTTCACAATAACCTCCATGATAGATTGTTTCGCAATCTGTTGCATGCCATTACATAACGTTCTCGTCACACCATTGTGACTCTTTACGCTTCTTTAACCCTTAACTGCTCTAGTGGGGTCCCGAAGAATCACAGACGATAGAATACAATTCATAGTACGTGAACGGAACAACAGATGGCACTTGTGTTCTTGGTAATCCTCAGTGAAGTGCTGCCTTTTAACGCGGAGTGTTGAATGCGGTGTTTCCAGTATTATTGTGTGAGATAAAGAAAAAGAGGTCTCAGAATACCCCACCAGAGTATTAACGTAAGTTGTTTTTGACTATCTCAATTAGTGTTTTACGTGACTGAAATCTTAGAGTACTTCGAAAACAGCACACTTTCCATGATAACGTTAATTGTTAAGGTTATGTGAGTATGAATGCATTATTTTTCAGAATGGCATCATCGAAGTCATTAACAGATGACAAGACGGAAAGAATAGTGAATGATCCTGCGTTTTTGCTATTTGATGAGCAAACCACAGCAGATGAGGATGAATTTATACAAAGTGATCATGATCCCACCTCTGAAGCTACATCAGAAAGTAGTTGTGAAGAATCAGATGAAGAGAACTGCTACAAAAGCTTGGAATGGATTTAGTAAAGCCCCATATACAACGACGAGATGTCCGACCCCTTTCTCGTGAACTGAGAGACGTTATATTGATAATTTTTACTTATTGTTGTTAAACTTGGTGGTACTCCTCTTACCTCAACATCTTCAGAGCCAGAACCCATGAGGAAAGCAAGATACTACATGTGCGCAAGAAATGTGGACAAGAAAACCAAAATAGTGTGTAAAAAATGCTCAAAACATGTTTGCCCCAACCACAGATTTTCAGCGTGCCAAAATTGTTTGTAGTCATATCTCAAATATGTAAAAATGTTTATAATATTCAGTGATAAAAGCGCAATTCAAAATAAAATTTCCTTAAATTACAGTTTCGTTTTTCTTATTGAGGTACTCCGAGACACCACTAGAGTATTAGTGTATGAGCATTTCACTAGAGTAGTTAAGGGTTAAGAGTGGATACCTAGCTGAACGTTACGCACGGTTTGTAACTCCCAAGAAGTTTGCCTTAGATCTTGATGGTGTGAATTTTTGTTGACACTGTGGCGCGCCGGTTTTCATTCCATTTTCATGATGCAATTCTTGAATGTCGACGGTGTTCATGTTGTGAAGTTGTAATACATACATTCCATAGATGACTGATTTCTGCACCTCACGGAGACTTATTTTCTGTCGAATTCCTGATATAAACTGTTAACATGACAGAAACTTGTAAAGGGAATAGTCACAAACACGCGACCGTGGACGCACAGGTGGCGGCTAAGATCGGGACATATTTGTGTTGACAGCTGAAACCAGCTTTGCAGGAGCATGTGGAGAGCCAGTTTCACACTATCCGCCACAGGTAAGGATTACCTCTGGCTTCACCGGCCGCTAAGACTACCGCGTGACCGGGAAATCCCTTCCGTTGGACAGCACAATGGCTGCTCGTTTCTCTTGTTTGTTTTTCGCGTTCACTGCAAAATTAAAGCTTACCCCAAAATTAATAAATTTTGAACCATATGTGTCACTGAAGAGTCAGTAGGCTCATTTGAAGCGGAAAAGATGGACGAGTACAGTGCGAAGACATGCCATCGATATCCAAATTAGTTTATAAGTTGCTGTAAGTTAAATGTTACAGATAATTCCTTAACTGTAAAAGCGAGTATCTAGGCAACTCGTTATCCGATTGCAATGAACCACATGGTTCATTGCTATCGGATAACTGACATACGAGGAATAGATACAACTGTATCCGACTGTGATTACTGAAATTATTCGCATATTCAAATGAGAGGCCGAAAAGTGGACTTCACAATTTAAAAACAGCTATTCTTACAAAATAAATAGAGAAACATTAAAAGTAGCGGCAGTACTGTATATAAGAAATTATTTAATGTATAATTCAAATGGTTTGTTAATATTTACTCTTGTAAATCAGAACGTGGAGGAAAACCATAGACGTTATTGTTTATAAATAAAGTATGGTAGATAAAAGAAAACTGATAACAGCATAAGATTTTTCGGAAAATTTCTGGGTGATTTGATGTATCATTTGTGGTTAAAAGGTTGCAATTCAGAATTTCAGCAATTTTTGTGTTCAGTAGCTTAACTGGTTTCAGTGGTGCTTGACCGAGGTTTCGTAGGTGGACAGCGGCAATTTGGAGGGGAATCTAGGTTCGGACGCCACTGGAGGCGGTCAGGCTGTTTAGAAGAAAGTTCTATCTGATGAGCTGTGAAGTAGCTGCTAGTTCATGTGTTTGAATTATTCACAGTTCCTGCTTTCGGACATAGGTATTTTCCGGCATCTGATGAACTTGTTGCCTTTCGTGTTGCGTATGTCACAATCCGCAAAAGGTTTCAGTGTGACGCAATTGTGGGAATTTTAGTTTGAGATACTGTGGAACTTTAACGGTTTTCTAAAGATAACTCACGTAATTAATCATGGTTTATTCAGTCCAAGTCACTCGCTGAGGCTCTGAAATTAGTGTATTGTGAACGGCGACTTTTGATTTTATATGTTATTATTGGAAATATGCCTGAATTTTTGGAACTTTAAAAAATACGTTAGTGCGTCCATGATTTTTGCATAGCAATTCCTTACTGCATTTATATTACTTTTGAGGATCATTGGGTACATTGTGACGAAGTGAGTTGGCGTCCCATGGACGAACTTGTACGTTCAACCACATTTACGGGGACCCATTGAAGTGTTTGTGCTGTGTAATGTGTGGGCAAATGTAGTATCACGTGGGGGCTCCGCACTGACATAGAACTTCTGAACAATTTAGAACTCTGATTTGCGGAGAGTGATGAGAGAGACTGTATTTCATTTCGTCATCCACACTTTCCCATACACGCCGTACAGTCGTAACACGTTGAGTCATTAGCAGCTAATATTTCTTCCTGTGATAATTGTTAACACACCACTTTCAAATGAGCCTTACTGAAGATTGAACTTGCGACCTCGTACTCAATGGGTTCCTCGCGAGGAGAGTTCACCGTCAGCAGTCCCTGTTGGAAGTGCGACAGCATATACCACTTAGGTCCAAATACAACAGCGGCCGCGAGAAACTGATACTAGGAGAGGAGACCGTGCTGCTCCACGGACTCTTGACTAGGACGTTCTTCGTCACGTATAAGAGAACGCGACGAGTACGTGTCACATTGCCCATGCCATGGGCTGCTCTAGAGCACACAGGTCGGGGACCATTGTCACCACTGTGTCTCTAGAAATAACATCAGAAGCTCCCTAAACAAATTAAAAGCGCCCTGACTGCGATGCCTTGGTTGAAATGTGTTGTCGGTGTAGGCCTCACAAATCCGAGACATAGACACATGCTGTATTCGGCGTCTCGGTGCTAACCTTTGTGGTGAATTCCACGCACAGAACTTATTCTTAATCATCAATAAGAGAAAAAGATGGCCGCCTGAATTTCTGCAGTGAAAGTCACGGGAGTTTTGGTATTTTAATTCTTTAGAGATCCGCTCGTACTTGGCAACGAAGCAATGCTCCATCTGTCTGGAAAGGAGAATCTAGACAATTCGCTCCAGCAGAATACCGAAAATGCGCTAGGAGTCCTGGAACATTGCAAGACTTATCTAAGATACAAGTAATCTAGCAAATCGCAAATACTTGAATACGTCGGAGAACTAGCTAATGCCACACTTTAATGAGGACAGTAATGCCCACACATTCTCACCACCAAAGAGATTTACAAGGGTACCTCAATCATAGTGTGATAGATGAGTAGTACAAAGGACAGAGAAACGACGCTCTCATGTCGTGGCCCCTTTGGTACCTCGATATTGTCTGATGCGATTTTTTCCTGGGGGCTTTCCAAAGCACGCCGTTTCACACCACTTCTGTTCGCAAATCCTCAGGATTTTTTAAGTGTTATCACCACTGCAGTAACATGTATTGAGTGTGATACGATACGCTGCCTTCTGGAACTCTACTAGTAGCACGGTTATGACGAGAGCTGTTCTTACTCCAGCACAAAAGCAATTGCCAACACTTTCTGAATGTCAAGTTTACTACAACTGTTTGCTACTCGCAGAACGCACTGGGTGAGTTGGCGCTGTGATAAAAGACTTGACTCGTGTTCGTGAGGGACTTCAAATACTTATCCGCCAATCCGGATTCTGGTTTTTCGCCATTTTCCAAAATCACTTAGCGTAAATGCCGGGATAGTTGCTTTGAAGGACACGACCTATTGTCTTCAACAATCCGAACATGTGTTCTGAGTCTCATAACATCATCGTCGACGGGATGCCTTTATCTTCATTTACTGTCTAGTTGCAACTCATAACATCCCTGCGCGGCTCCACAGACTTCTTGAGTACAACGAGATTTGTTCCCTCCATGACGTGAGGCGTAATTTGATAGTTAGTTACACAGTTAATTGGTAGTGTTTTATGTTTTGTAAATAGCGATATATATACTATGGGGTGGGAATCGACCCTGCAAAGGTGTCCGTTTTTGTGTCACGACACATAGAGAGTGTAATGAATCCACGAGGAGATCCAAGAGATAGAGAAGATCTCAAAAAACAAACTTGATCGGGAGAAGGTACTGACTACACAGTCATCGATATAATCTGTCGGTCTGCTGGATTAATTTGAGTAATGGATATACTTACTCTAGTACGAGGATTTGGACCCTAGTGCTCTTAGTGTCAGTCCAGTGTTTTAAACACAGCGTCACAGCTCTTAACGAACGTTAAGGACTTCTGACGGTAAAAGTTGATACTCTCACAAACGATGGCATTTCCTATCGAGGTCACTCTGCAAGGAAAAAAATACGAAAAAGTTCAGAAATAATGCTCATTTTTTTACATGGTTGCGCTGTTTAAGAAATTCCTGGATTAATAATTGTGTCGTTGCATAGATCGGGTAACTGAGTGTGCAAAATTTCGACGGAATATTTGATCATTACGCTTAGAGGATAATGCTACTGTCATTTACAAGTTGAGTACTTTAGGACTAAAATTTGGAAAAGTAGGTATGGGGACCAACAACGGAATTCAATGACGTAAGGAGAGTGAAAAGAAGTACGGCAACAAAATGGAAAAGTGAGAGGACCTGTCTAATTGTACAGACTAGTTCCCGCAATGGTCTGTACATTCCAATTTTTATAACATTGAAAATGACACTTGGTTACAATCTCGAGGGCTGCAATTTTGCATCAAGTGACGTCCATTCACCCAGTGAAAGCAGATACGAAATTTGAAGAATCTTAGGTGATTTCAGCTGCGAAGTGATAAGATCTAATAGTAGGAGAGAGCTAGAAAACGAAATTCGTACCTGCCTGTATGGTTAGGAAAGAGAAAAATTTAATTCCTCACCACATAGCTGACGCTTAACGATGGCAAGCATTTAAGAACCATACAGGCTCGTTTATCAGTTCCAAAGCTGCTTGAAACTAATTACATTTTCTTCTGGGTTCAATGAAGCGTCGCAATATGATTAGCACCGTCAGGCTTACGTAAAATTTAAAATTACCTAACTGCTACAAGCGATGCACGGTCAATTGCTCGCGTAACAAGAACATCACAGTTAATTTACAGAGATTCAGTCATGTGAAGGCTGCAAAAGCAGTTGCAATGTGCTGCACGCCGAGTGAGGATTGTAACTCTAATATAACCGCTTAATTGAATCACGCACTCGGCATCTGTATATGCAACGCCAAAGACGATCCATATGTGAATCTACAACTAACGGTTGCGAATGTCACTGTGCTGGATTCACAGAATTAGAAACTTTGTCCCACTGCCGCCGGCCGAAGTGGCCGTGCGGTTAAAGGCGCTGCAGTCTGGAACCGCAAGACCGCTACGGTCGCAGGTTCGAATCCTGCCTCGGACATGGATGTTTGTGATGTCCTTAGGTTAGTTAGGTTTAACTAGTTCTAAGTTCTAGGGGACTAATGACCTCAGCAGTTGAGTCCCATAGTGCTCAGAGCCATTTGAACCATTTTTTTTTTTTTGTCCCACTGCCACCTCGTATGCCCCATTTGGAATCATGATACACAATTCTCGTTCATTAAACTTAAGACAATAATGTATTAGGGATTAATAAAATATCAAAAGCATATCAAGGAACAATGACTAAACAGTGAAAGTAGTTGACAGTAGTTACATCAGAGCGCAGAAAAACACCAACATTAAAGATGGAGGTGTGTTAACACCCCATACCTACGTCACCAGCTGCTGTTAACTCCTCTTAGTTTGAAATTCTCACTTGCAGATAACAATAAGCTGGGAACTCTATTACATCATGACGCAAAAATACTTAAGAAAAAAGTCGGGAACGTAAAAGATACGTTTCTGTTAATCCATTGTGGACGTGGGACAGTGGCTGGTCAAATATTTAACAAGGAAATTCGCCAAACAGCCGCGCAGTTCGAGAAGTTATTTTATTTTGTTTCCACAGACGGCAGTCAAGTCTTCGAAGGAAGCACTTGAGAATTTACGACATCCAGAAACAGATGATCTCAGTATGTTAACATCGATAATATTTAAGAGCTGCATATGGGGTCTGAAAATGGCATATTGAATTGCCGAAACTGGTAGAGAAAACAAAATAAAACAACTTCTCAATTTGCCCTGGTGTTTGGCGAATTTATTTGTTAAATAGAAGATACCTTGCCAAAGAAACTCGCGAACTGTAAAAATCATATACTTGATCCTCGGCAGCTTTAAGGTATTTGCATTTATGTGACAGTTATATGTGGTACATAGTGTAAGCAGACTTACCTTTTTGTTATTATACATACAGTTGTCAAGTGATAACAAACGATGTACATACAGTTGTTTGTACCTCTGTATTAGATACCGCTGACGATGGGTTATACATCCAGATACCGGTTTGACAAATGAACATTTCAATTGCAGCTCATGGTGTGTAGAAGATGTTCTTTAATAAGCCGGTGAACTGTTTTGGAAACAGGCAAAAGAAGAAAAAAGTTTCTTACATAGACAATCAATTTACAAAAGTTTATTCAGCCAGGTTATTGTATGACCTTGACTGAATTACCATTTCTTCTCTTTGTTCCTCTTCTTCTGCGTCTTTTCTTGGCTTAGTTTTACTGACCCTGTATTTCGTTCTCTGTCAGCTCTTACCCTCTAGTCCTCTCGAACGCAGTCCGCCCACCTCCTTTTAGACCTTCCTATTTCTACTCCCATCTCCATTACTCTCCTTGCAACATGACTTTACACTCATACCACTGGAATCTTATCCCCCCACTTTCTTGGACACGTAAACATCTCTTACGGTACCTCGTATTTACTCATTTGCGATCCGGTCCTGATGATTCCATATAACCACCTCAACTTCATCTCAGCTACATCTCAATTGTACTGATTTTTGGTTTCGCCCATTCTCTGCTCCATACAGTAACTCTGCTCCACGACTTTATAGAGCTCTTCGTGGGTGACTGTCTACAGCTGTTAGATAGTTTGAAAAAAAAGTGCATTTGCGCCTTCAGCTGTACAACAGTATCTTTATCCTCTAAAAGTTTCGACTATTACAATCATCTTCACAGGAGAAGGAAAAAGTTCATCAATGGATAAAGCATACAATTTCGTCATAAATGAACCAACCAAATTTAGAACACATATAATTGTCATAACAGTCTGTATTGACACTGTCCATAAAGGCGCTGGGCGTTGGCACAATTACGGTAGTACAAACTTGGTGGTAACTTCATACTTAAAAACTAACACTTAACTTATTAAGTGCGGAGCTATCACAAAGAGTGCGCTACTGTAATTACACCGAGGCACAGCGCATTTATATGAACTGTGGTGAGAGAGAGTATTATGACAGTGATATACGTTCTACATTTGGTTGGTTCATTTGTGACGAAAATTTATCCTTTGATGCACACTGTTTTTATCCTTTGATGTACACTGCTTTTGTCCTGTGAAGATGATAGTAAAAATCTAAACTGGTAGGGAGTAAACGTAAAATTGTACAGCTGATGCCATAAATATGTTTTTTTTCCATATGTATTTTGTCATAGGTGATTACAGATTTAATTGAATAAACATTTGTAAATTAAAATATTAAGGTTATTGATTTCTACATCAGACGATATGTGAGAGAATCCTACATGTCCACTCGACAGCTACAACCTTCGCCACAAATACTCGCATAAAATTGAAAGGACTTCAAGTTAAATTAGCAAGTACTTTTTGCTAGTCACATATTCGATAGAAGTTTTAAAAACCTGCTTTTATTTCAGTCATTTAATTAACACAAATCAATAATAATACGAAGGCAGTACCTTGCTGTACGTCGTCTATATTGTTTTGTTTCTAAAACGTGTATGACTTAGGTGGTTCATATCTCTAGCCGGCCTCCCAAATTTCAGTTTTCCACGATTTCGCTAAATCTTTCCAGGTGAATGCCACGACGCTTCAAGGGAGCAGCCGATTTCCGTCACCTTCCTTTCCCAATCCGAGACTTTTCTCCAACGCTAACGTACTCGTCGTTGACGAAACGTTGAGCTCTAATATTCCGTCCACTACTACGAAGAAAAGGTCGTGCCATTTTTCCAGTATATTGTTCTCACACGATGCTTATTTCCTCGCCTTTTCTTACGTGTTCAGTGATTCGCATTTTCCAGGGTCTAAAATAATCTGTTGACTTCATAAATTTACCTTTCCGCCTGTTCGTGAGCAAAATAAATGGTGCAAGAAGACCAAATTAACCTGAACTTGGGCGAAATGCACTGTGCAATGTAGTAACAAAAGAATATTTGTGATTAAACAATGTTTTCTTCCATCCTCTGCGTTTCCTTTCATTCGTTACTTACATTATAGAAGAAAAAGAAATACTTAAATTATGATTATTGATCATGACTCTTGTTGTTAAAGTTTTGGAAGAAGATGGAAGTAAGACATCTAACGTGCATAGGCGTCTGCAAGGGGTAGAGCTGGGGAAGGGGGCAAGAGGGGTTGCGAATTTGAGGTACAGACTTTTTTCGATTACAGGATTTCCTGTTATTTTACTACACGGTAGATATAGGATTGCCGAATGCGAAGGGAAATAGTGTGGCTTTAGCAATGACTGTGTAACTTATGTTTGCTTAGGTATTAGGCTGGTCAAGGGGAATTAAGCCCTTTGTGCGGCAATGGTTTTGTCGCAGTCCTACATTCGTAGTGAATGTGGGGATTTACAAAACACTGCGAAAATAGTCCCCAATACATTCCCTACCACTTCCTGGTACAACCCTTATGGAGCAGAAGAAAACGATCAATCCAACGCGCTGGCACGCGGATTCTAACGCCTCTTCTCAGCGCAAAATAAGCATGGCTGAAATCTACCTGCCAAGCATACGTCCCTAAATCCAACAACGTCTTGCTGCAGCACAACTTAATCATCGCAGTCATTTAAGGTTTGTTTGTGGTAAAAGAAGACCCGCCACGGCTAGCTAACACCACATTCTATTATACAGTCGCCTACTGACCGTAGTAGACTCCGTAACGCGTGATTTTCCTGAACAGTTGGTGTGTTCATCTTTATTTCAGCTAAGGAACCAAATGCATCAATGGAACAGAAAAAATACAATTCTCTGCGCTGGAAGAGAGGGGGGGAATGAAAGATTTCAGGGTAGGAAACTTCTCCACTCCAGGAATCTGGACCTCAAATTGCACGGAATGCAACACATCTCATTATTCAGGTACAAAGGTATCACTTCAACCGTACAGCAGTCAAGTGAAAGTAGTGAAATACGACTATCATCTAAGTTCACCAACCCCAGACTGTTACGATTTGGCTGTTCTGGCCAATCAGAGGTTGTTTTAGGTTTCCCACACTGGTTCAGACAACTCAAAAAATGTAGCTTTGAAAAGAGATTTTTTTTAACTTTAAGTACACTCTACGGCAAAAGAAATCGACTCGCCACGAAGGAATTATCCGAATGGGACAGAAATCGGTAGATGCGATGTACATATACAGACAAGATGAGCAAGTCAATAACGCATTAGTCCATCTCTGGCCCTTATTAAAGCAGCTATTCCCGGCTTGGCATTGATTGACAGAATCGTTGGATGTCCTCCTGATGGATATTGGGACAAAATCAGTCAGATTGGCGCTTTGTATTTTCGAGTCCGCAAATGGTTGGAGGGCGCTGATCATAATGCTCCAAAAGTTGTCAGTTGGGGAGAGATCTGGCGACCTTTCTGGCCAAGGTAGGGTATGGCAAGCACGAATAGAAGCAGTAAAAACTCCCGCTGTGCACGGGAGGGCATTATCTTGCTTAAACGTAATCCCAGGATGGCTTAACATGGAGGGTGAAGAACAGGCCTTAGAATGTCGTCAACGTACCGCTGTGCTGTAAGAGTGCCGCAGATGATAACCAAAGCGATATTGCTATGAAAAGAAATGGCGTCCCAGATCATCTCTCCTGGTTGTCGGGATGTATGGCGGGCGACACTCAGGTTGTTATCTGACCACTGTCTGGGGCTTCTACAAAAACGTCTTCGCTGGGCATTGTGGCTCAGCTCGAAGCGGGACTCATCAATGAAGACAATTCTACTTCAGTCAATGATATTCCAGACTGAAGAAGTGTCTGGAGATGCCTCGGACTGCGGTGGGATAACAAACTGAGTGTCGTCCGCCATACATCCCAATCTGGGATGCCATTTCTTTTCATAGCAGTATCTCTTCGGTTATCATCTGCGGTTCTCTTACAGTATAGCGGTACGTCGACGACATTCTACGGCCTGTTCTTCACCCTTCATGTTAAGCCATCCTGGGATTACGTTTAAGCAAGATAATGCCCGCCCACACTTGGCGACAGTTTCTACTGCCTGTCTTCGTGTTTGCCAAACCCTGACGTGGGCAGCAATTTCGGCCGATTTCTCTCTACTTGAGTATTGTGGGCAGGGCCCTCCAACCAACTAGGGATTTTGACGATCTAATGCGTCAATCGAAATTTGGCACGATATCCCTCAAGAGGACATCCAACAACTTTATCAATCAAGGCCATACCCAATAACTGCTTGCATAAGAGCCATAGATGGACCAACGCGTTACTATCTTTCTCAGTTTGTGAAGCTCTTTGTCTATAATAAATTCCACTTTTTCTGAAACTGTAATCATTTGGCCGGCCGGTGTGGCCGAGTGGTTCTAGGCGCTTCAGTCCGGAACCGCACTGTTGTTACGGTCGCAGGTTCGAATCCTGCGGCCGGCCGGAGTGGCCGAGCGGTTCTAGGCGCTACAGTCTGGAACCGCGCGACCGCTACGGTCGCAGGTTCGAGTCCTGCCTCGGGCATGGATGTGTGTGATGTCCTTAGGTTAGTTGGGTTTAAGTAGTTCTAAGTTCTAGGGGACTGATGACCTCAGAAGTTAAGTCCTATAGTGCTCAGAGCCATTTGAACCATTTTGAATTTGAACCATTTCGAATCCTGCCTCGGGCATGGATGTGTGTGATGTCCTTAGGTTAGTTAGGTTTCAGTAGTTCTAAGTTCTAGGGGACTGATGACCTCAGATGTTAAGTCCCATAGTGCTCAGAGCTATCTGAACCATTTTTTTTGTAATCATTTGTTTTCTGTACGTTTACATGACATCTACCTGCTCTCGTCCTTTTTGGATAGTTCCTTCGTGGTGGTTCTTTTTGTGCTAGTCACCTGTGGAAACAGAATACATGAAAAGTATTAAGCGACTAATATAGTCTGATGAGAGGTTTTGTAAACAACCGAAGCGATACAGATAGCATCAAAATTGAACAGCCGTTTTTAAAGTTTATATCCTATCTTTGTACTTCGAGAAACATTAATTATATTGCTGGAGGTTGTTTTTATTAGTAACGAACAGAATTGTCTCAAGTTTTCAGAGATTTTTGCCTTTTATAGTTTTAATTCTCGGAGTCAAAGAAACATTTTTGCCATGTGGCCAGAAATAGGTTGTCTCAGTATTTCTTGCTTTACATTCCAACTTGTTGAATGCTCTGAATTAAATTACACGAGGGATGTAATTTGATATTGTTGAATTGGAAAAGTGCAGTACATATTCATACTGATAACACAAAAAGATGTGAGGGGGGTGTTGTACCTAGGCGCACTTTCAGTCTCTAGCCAGTCTTTTAATAGAAGTTTACTATGTTTTCTTATTCCATTCTTAAATGATAACATTCACTTTTTATGTGCTGCAGTCTGCTTCTCTAATTACAAAAATTAGTCCGGAAAATTAGGAGTTTTAAAAATATGAAAACATGTTTCAAAATATAACATGGTTTTATACCTGTGAATAAATATTCGATTTGAGTGTAAAAGCTCTTGAATCGACAAAATCTTGTCGCTATTGTATTTAATATTCTATCTGTTAGAGTATTACTCTTATACACTGCAATAATCAGTAAGTGTTATCAAATTAAGCAGGAGTATTATCAAATACCAGTTACAAGTTAACTATATTTCAATTAGAAGCTATTCTAAGCTAAAACAAATTTCCAAGGTAAGTAAATTTTTAAGACAGTGAAGAAACTCAGTAATCTGCAAACATCACTGGTTCCATGGGGAATACATTATTCCGTTTCAAGGTCAAAGCTGGTATAAGAACGACGAAGTGTGGCTTAGCCGTCCGCGCCTTACATAACTAGTTTAAAAAAATGTTTACTTGCCATAAAACTCTGTTCTCAAAATCGTGGAATCAATTATAACAAAAATGGCAATTTTGGAATTTTGTCCCTCTTTACAAAAGTTTCCGTGGGCGTTTATGCCAATGCGCAGACAAAACAGAAATGTGATGACTTTCTGGTCTGTGCGTATAAGCTGAAGCAGTAACTACGAGCGACATTTTCTAGTATTAAAGAGTTAGACAACCATCACCGCTAGTCCAATCGTGCGTTAATGCTGCAGAGTGCGGACCCGGCCTGGGAGCGAAATCAATCAGCACAGTCACGCCAACTAAAACACCAAGGCCGCCGGCTTCTTTGCTCGCAACAAAGCACATCCGGCAGCGCGCCCCGACTACGTGTCCGGGAAGTACACGGCCCATTATGACGGGCGGCTCCACTGTCCAGCCAACTAGCCGGACGGTCACCTGCTGCGCGGCAATGGGTGCGTCGCGAATCCCGCGAGAAAAAAGGCCGGGCACTACTTCTTTGTAAGGGCATTGCGTTCTTTCTGCAGGGCTTTGTCGGTGAGGTCAGCAAATACTCGCACAAACGGTTCGGAAGATCAGCAAAAACGCTTCGTTAATGGAACTTGAGGATCTGCTGGCGTATCGACTGTTTAGATAACTCAAATTAATACAGCTGGGCAATATCGTCGGGTACAACCGATATTATGACAGGTGAACACTCCATAATTCTCAAGGCTCAAATGAAACTAAGGATCGGAGATACACAGGGTATTCCTCCTAAGTGTGGTCAGTCGCATTTTCTTCGGTGTTTCGGCAGATATTTGCAATTTAGTTTCTGCAATGTGTGGCTGGAATCATCTCAAGCAAATACCACCCATCACGTCTTTCATGCGATGCCCAGTGTCGACGGAAAACATTGTTTTTTTTTCTCGTTACAGCCAAAATTATTTTAAAGCGTAATTTTACGTGCCCATTAATGCGGTCCCAAAGTTGTCTAGTGCGATATTCGTTTTATCGATAAGTATGAACAGGGATAGGATAGCACGAAGAACAATTAGTATTCCAGTGGCGACAGCATTGCCCTGGCCCACCCTGACTGTTCTCCAGCACTGTCGTTGTCACTGCTGTTATTTTTCGTGTTTTACTATAAATAGCAACGAAGCAGATGTCGTACTAGACTAATGTGGGACCGCTCTATCGAAAACACATGTAAAATTGTACTGTAAAAATCATTTAATTTGTAAAGCGAAACAGCCGATGCTTGCCGTCGACAATGGGCGCCATAATATTTTTTTTAGGGTTAACTCCATCTGAACAGGGCAAAAATGAAATTGCACACATCCGACGAAACATCAGAGAAAATGAACCTGACTACTGTTAGCAGGAGCAGTCGGTATATGCGAAAGTGATAGGGTGTTCATATACTTTAATTTGTCTTATATACTGGTTTTGCAGCGCATATAACACATGGATGCTAGTGACAGTCATATAATTATAAACAGTTTTAATCAGCATATTAATTTTGGATATTGTGACCATGTCATTGGTGATCTGCTTAACAGCCAAAGATTCCATTGTTTATTCTATAGATTATATACATTCAATTCTAAATTGTGTTACCTGTGGTAACGAAATTTCTAAACAAAGAGATGTATTATTGTTCAGTAATATCAATTTATGAGTACACTGGTGAAACTTTCGATGAATTTTCGTTTGTTTTTTACATCGATGTGTCCGTCCAAAATAATATCAGAATGTTTCGTCAAAAACCCGAAATTTCTATTTCTTCCAAAATATTTAGCAAGCCACTTTCTTCAGTTGTATGTAGGATGTTTCAGGGTAGGTTGTCCTACTAAACAACTGTTAAAAAAGAAAATTCGATACGTTCCGCCTTTCCCGAGTTAATTAGCATTGAAGTTGATACAGAGGCCGTTACGTACCAAATTCGGGCGGCCTGCCAGAGACACTGTCCCCAAATATGTTCTTCGTTTTGCTTCCTAAAACCGAACAAAATGATCGAACCCGCGGCAAAGGCTGACCAGCCTCGTGCCCTGAGTCTATGCTAATTAGAGCAACTCACACTGATTGTATGCGGTGGGCAACTTGAATTTGCGCGCATAACGGGCTGACTGGCTAAATTCAAAGCTAATTAACTCGGAAAAGGCGCAACGTATCGAATTTTTCTTAACAATATATTTTTTCTGAGCACAATGTATCGAAATTGTTCAAATGGCTCTGAGCAGTATGGGACTTAACTTCTGTCATCAGTCCCCTAGAACTGAGAACTACTTAAACCTAACTAGCCTAAGGACATCACACAAATCCATGCCCGAGGCGGGATTCGAACCTGCGACCGTAGCGGTCGCGTGGTTCCAGACTGAAGCGCCTAGAATCGCTCGGCCACTCCGGCCGGTCCATTGTATCGAATTTTTCTCAATACTATAGTATTTCTCAGCACACTCTGCCCTACAACATCCTTACAAGCTTTTCTGACTTATTCTATCTTGCATATAGGAATATGAAGTTGGTGTCTGTTCTTTCGTACATGTGATCTTGAGCTCTCGGAGAATGGAATTACATTGAATCCAGACATTTAGCTGCTGACAGGCGTTGATAAACATCAACGGGAATAGCTGAAAATGTGTGCCCCGAAATGTGTGTCCCGACCGGGACAGCCACCGAGGACACAGAGGATAGTGAGACCCACATTCCCAGCTTACTGTCCACACACTACATTTGTATAGCCCCTGCCCACTATACTCATTGCTCGCTGCAGTCAGTCTACCGATTCCCGTAATAGTTCGGGGAATTTGAGTGCATCCGCACTGATCATTGGCCGGTTAGCCTTATCTATACGAACATAAACCGATGGTTTAAGCTGTCATGCACAGCGATCTCTCGTTTCATTTGTGCCTTGAAAATTCGGGATGTTCGTCTCTCGATTGTCGAGGACATTACCCGGCTGCTTTCCCGTCAGTTGACTCAACATTGGCTCATATATACAGAAATAAACCTGTATTACGTCTTTCCTCGCTTTCGTCGATGAATCTTACATTATCTCTGAAGTTCTCTCCAACGACGGGCGCATTAGTCAACCCAGCCTGTTCACATCGTAAGGCATAGTGCACAGTGTCGCTGCGGAATATGTTTAATATAATTTTGTCGAAAACTAACGTGGTGATCCCGCGACTGTGTGCAGCTACGAGTCGGTTCTTCCAAGAATATAATATTCGTAAGCAACTTTGCAGGGTAAGAACTGAGTTGTTTTGAGACTGCAAGAAACACAAAGATAACCGTTCTTTCTTAGAAAGATATTTGCGTTGTTTTAGTGTCTTTTCTTAGGCTGTTTCTTTTACAATCGGGCACCGCCACCGAAAGCACTTTTAGCATTATAAGAAACTGGAAAAAAAAACGAGTAGGACTTGCGCTCTGAGGGTTCCACGCAAAGTTAATTATGTATGTAATAATAATAGTAATAATAATAAGTTGATGCAGCTCCGTGGCCTGGTGCAAGTCTTTCTGTTGGACACCACTTCGGCGACTTGTTTGTCTCTGACACACCCGGGTTATCCACCGGGGAAAGGGGGCCCCACAGATTAACTTCAATCCGTGTTGTTTCTGGCGACTCCTCACATCGTTGAGAGGCAAAGGCTAGGTGAAAATGAAAACAGTAAAATCCGTGGACCGACCAAGATTCGACCCCGTCCTCTCAGTTTCCAGGCATGCGCACTGTCGCTAGACCACCGATCCCGACGTGCATACAGATGCTTCATCTACAGGTTTTGATGAGGATTGCGACTATTATAATATGTGAGATATGTAGCCGTATCTTTTGATCGTTTAAGTTATTTACTCTACTCAGGGGCCTTAGACCTTAGTATATGGCATGAATTTCAACTTGATGCCTCTAGCCAGCAGTCAGACAGACAGAAGGACGGACAACAAAGAGATCCAATAAGGACTCCGTTTTTAGGGAGATACATAAGTCTAAAACACCCAGCATTGTATTTACATCGTGAACTAAACGTAATTTTAAACATGGATAGCCGTCTGGGGATGAACCTGTCTGAACGAATCCTCTATTCAATTTAATAAGTAACTTTATTGAAAGAGGCTGGTAGCTTTCACTTCTGTAAGAATCAAACTGGAATATGCTTAGTTATTCCTGTTGTCTGCATGCATTATACAGATCAGTTCGTCTTACTTACGTATGTTCTGTTTGGAAACTTGTGTTCCTCTAATTTGTTTTCTACCACATACGCCTGACCTGTTACATACAAGCTAACATTGGGTGTTATTTCACAATAGTACTGAAAAAATCGTACAAGTTCACTGAAACGTTACTGTAGAGTCGCTTCCTTAGAGCTAGCCGAGGTGGCCGAGCGGTTCTAGGCGCTTCAGTCTGGAACCGTACGACAGCTACGGTCGCAGGTTCGAATCCTGTCTCGGGCATGGACGTGTGTGATGTCCTTAGGCTAGTTAGGTTTAAGTAGTTCTTAGTTCTAGGGGACTGCTGGCCTCAGATGTTAAGTCCCATAGTGCTCAGAGCCATTTGAACCATTTTTTCGCTTCCTACGACTTCTTGTCCCATTTGATTCTGTTTTCGTCATTCTTTGCACCGTTTGTGTCCAGTATAGTTCCATTAACTCTCGCAGAAGGGCTGACAGTGGAGTGATGAATCTTCAATGTTTATCTGACTTTAAATGCAAGCAACTTGTGCTTTGCATCAGTATGTGAATACTTTATGTCATTCAAGTGTAATCCAGATCCACATTTATCATGTCCTTCCTTTTTTTACCCCACCTTGTTTGTTCTATAATGTGAGTGAATGGGTGTTTTCGTGTTTCTTTTCGGGTTTGCTTTGCGTTTAGGAGTTGCTATTCGTCTTCTGAAACCACAAGTTAACCAACCTTGAATCTCTTACCTGGGAGAAGGGGTCTATCTCATTTGTTTGAGAGTTGTTTGTCTGTTAGCTGGGTAGCGGAAAAGACTTCTCTGGTCACTTTCGTTTCGCGCAAGGGTTTTCTGGCTGCTCCGAGCGGAGCTTCACTCTACTGTTAGCTGTTGATGAGTGTGGTTCACAGCTCTTAAGTAACCCTTAAACTACCAATAAAGAAAGAGATCGTAGCTTTAACCGTGGTCTTCATGTGTTAAGTCGTTGAGAATACTTAAATCTAACTGAAGTGTTCCGACTAATTCTTCGGGAAGCCCTATGCATTACTGATGGTAGGCAATGCATGATTTTATCGTTTATCCTGGTCGAAGTTTTCTCTGTTCTTTTGGAACATTGTGATGTGGAGTGCGCTCCACGGAATATGGTTAGGCTCAGCTAGGGTGCTTTTAATCTTGTCTGAATGTGAGCGAAATTGTTTCTTTGTGTGTCTGCTACATTTTTTTCCATTTGCTATACTTTTCTGTCACCTGTTACAGTTTCTGTCTTATTTTGCCGTTGTACTAAGTATTCTTTATTCTGTGAGCCTACAACTCCGTTATTCCATCTCTATACGGTGTCCTTTCTAGTTTAATTGATCAGTGCCGAGTGCATTAATTAAGCTATCGCATTTTCGTGTTTTGTGGGAACTTTTGGTAAGTGCCTTTGTTTAGTAGGAACCACGTGTTCCTTAAACCCTTGGGGTCTTCCATCTTGCTGGTTTTGATATCAATTGGCGGTGATTCATGATCTATTTGTTCTAGTATGCGTGTTTCCTTATTGATTTTCTTTTATTTCTGTTTGGAACTGTTAAATGTGTGAGTGAGTCCAACACATGGTCAATTCGGTTCATTGTACATTGTGAGTGCGAATTCTCACGTCGTATGTTTATGCTAACAAGTTAGTTAAATTGTGCAACGTAATGTCAATTTATCAAAACAGTTTAATTTATTTTATATTCAGGCACCAGTTAAGAATATTGATAGGATGTCCACCCACGATTTTTTGTCGCTATCTCTGGATAAACATGTTTAGTAAATTGTCATGTCGTGTGTCCTTTTACCTTCTTTACATCTCGCCAAATAACTACGTAATTTGCAAGTTAATGCTTTGAGTGTCCTTGGTCTGTAAAATATTAGACTGATTTCACATGCTGCACAAAGACAAGTTATTGATAAATTTTTTGAGTTTATTTAACAGTATTACCTACTATGACTTTTTATCTAGTTCACCGCAACTGAAATTTTATTACTTTTTCTTTTGAAGAAGCAGTCTAATTATTTCCAGTAGAGTCTTTTATCCTATATTAGGAAAGGCTTGGGCTGGTGAAGACAATAGGATTTAATTTGTCCCTTGTACGTGGGTTAACCACTGCTTGCGAACAAATTTTACGTGTGCATGCAAACCGGTACTTGACATGCGTCGATTCATTCAAATGCCAGCAGGGAGATAAAAGGTTGATAACATGTTTCCTTAGTATTTTAACAACGTGGCACAATTTGATAGTGCATACAGAATGAACAAACGTGAAATAGGATTGTATAGCTTACTATCGGGCAACACGCCTATAACTTGTTTCTTGAGCAGTACTTTAAATTTACTTTTACATGGAGGAAAGAATACTGAAATGGGAGAACTGGTTTCCCATGGTCTGGGCCGCCACCACAGAACTTTAAGCGTTTCAACTTGCAAATTCCCTACGACTTAATGTGTCCTCTACTGGTAAACTGTCCTATAGCTGTGTCTTTACATCATTAGAAACATTCTGTTACTGGTTTCTTAATGCTAAAATACGCTACAGTGGTGTTAATTTACTGATATTTAAATGACGCTATGCCGCAAGGCTGACAGGTGCTATTATCATCGGAAGCGTGGGGGGCGAGGGGTGACCTTTCCAGAGAAGTAGTTTCCTTGCAACTGTTTCCTCGTCTTTTAGCTGAGTTTCTACAGAACTTCGCAGAGAGTTTATCAGTGTCTGCAGGGCTTTTTCCTCTCTGCATAAGGAGGAAAGAATGTTACGGGGAACGGAGCGGCATTCTTCATGGCTGCATTGTGGCTAGGTGGCGGCCGGACGGAGTAAAAACGCTTTTGTCTCTTAACGTCTAAGGCTGTTCATTATGGCGCGTGCGCAGTTCTGAGCGTCTCTTGGAAAGGTTTGTCGTCTCCTTTTGCATGACGTACATAACGTGATCTAAAATCTCTAAATACCACGCTGAAAACACAGTGTGTGTCACCATCCGTTGCTTTTGAGGGTAGGGAAGTATGTACACAAGTCGTTCACAGCATCATGCTCGAAGAGCAGAATCATTTCGAATAGAGATGACCGCAACTGCTACACAAGAGAGATGTCTGCCCTGTTTCACTGGTACTTACGTTATTGTGAAGTGGAAATTATAAACAAACTGTAAACCCAATCATCGCTGTGATGCAGCCCAGCTCCTGAGGTCTATAATAAGACGATTTGTGGAAGTGCGAAGAGACGGCTTTCGTGGTCCTGCTGCTGCCCTTGTCGTAAAGGCGACCCTTACTCGCAGTCAAACCGTCAATTTATTGACCGTCTGAGTACAGATTCTAGAAATACTGTCGAGAAGTAATGATAGCTCTAAAAATATTCTCAGTATCGTTGATACATAGTGAGCGTTTGGGGTCAAGTGTTGACAGTTTGACAATATTTTCTAGTCAGGTGTTGACAGTTTTATGAAACAGCCACACAGCGTTAGTTGCCTTGGATTCAGTTTCTCGAGGACGCTTTTAACACTAATCAGTTTAACAGACCTATCCAAGGGTGATCATTGTATACACCACAATAGGATGGTCAACAGAGGATTCTCTATGAGATTGCTTACTTTAATTATTTGAAAATATAGTGTAGGTAGACGAATTACGTATGAGTTATGAAAAAGGCTTCCACTTCGAATAATACGTCTTATATCTGCAATGACTAGTAAGAGTTCCCCGAAATGTATATCGATTTCACCAAATTATCACAAAATGTAAAAAAGCATTAGATACGTCAATTATATGACACAACTTTGCCACACAAATAGAATTGGTTCACGGGTTTCGATACTATTTTAATATTTGCGTCTGCTGATATTACATAACTAAGCTTCAAGCATTCGAATGACCTGAGAAATCTCGTAGTTACTCCTACTCTCTCGTCCACAGCGACTGATCCTTTAACTTACTTCTTTCTCTACTTCATTACGTACCGTACCTACATTGTTGTACGGTGCAGGACTGATACGAAAACAGTTTATGGAATCTTTCGGGAGCTTGATTCTGATTTCAGTCAGTGAATTAACATACGACAAATCGCTCCACTTTTTCTGCCATTATCCTATCAGCTTCCTTTTATTCATTATTTTTTCTTTTGTTACATCTAATATAATTGCGGGACGTGCTTTCTTTCTCGCTTTACGACATCTTAACCGTACAAAATTTCGTTACAAACTCAGAATATTGATAATAATATTGATGGTATGTGGAATGATTCAGTATTTTGAAAGTTTAACAAATTAGTATTGTCAATAGATATTGAACATGTGCAGGCCCCTAAGAAAGCCTTGGAATCAAACAGAGCCGTCGTTACTCTCTGGAGCATTGGAATAAAGCGGTGGTTTACAGTACACATTATTGTCGCTTGATTATTGCCTTGATTGTCTATTTCTGGAATGCAATACAATTATCATGTGCTTCATTCGAAGGCTTGATTGCAGTCAAGTCTTCGAAGGAAGCACTTGGGAATTCACAAGGTTCAGAAACAGCTGACCACAGTATGCCAATATCGATAATTTTTGAAGGGTGCATATGGGACCTTAAGATGACATATTGAACTGCCGAAAATAAAGTGAAATAACTTCTCGATTTGCACAGCTGTTTGGCGAATTTATTTGTAAATATTTGACCAGGTGGTGTCCCACGTCCACAATGAATCAACAGAGACAAGTCAAGACTGCCACAAGCAACAACGGAATGGAGAAGAGGGCGTAGACCCTCCCCCCCCCCCCCCCCACCTCCACCCCCGAAAGTGTATCCTTACGCCTATGCTGCCAGAAAGTTATTTGTGCCAGAGCGCAGTGCCACTCAACTCGATTCTCTATGTAATCAGCGGTGAATTGTAATCATCGCTCACGACACCAGTATCGTAGTAGTACAGATCCGGTTGTTTGTGAATAGAACAGTTATTCTCAGCATATCAGTTAAAGGATTGTACTCCGATGTGAAACTATTATTCTTGATCAAAGCGCTAAATGTCTTAACTGTCAGCGACAGTATCTCTCTCCTGTCGTCTGTGTGGACCCAACTTGTTTCCAAATTGGTTTACAGTGTTCAAGTTTTAATAAATTACTAATAGTTTGTGTGTGTTGCTCGACCTCCTCCTGAATTAGACTTGCTACAGTCCGCCAGATATGTTTAATATTAGTTATCGTGTTTCGAAAAAGACTCTGTAAAATAACAAAGGCACTAAGTTCGAGAGGTTTTCTGCACAGCTTTGAAATCTACTTCGTTCTTACATCTCACCCCTGTCGATTAGCGTGGAGACACAGTGATTTCAGCCGGCCGAAGTGGCCGTGCGGTTAAAGGCGCTGCAGTCTGGAACCGCAAGACCGCTACGGTCACAGGTTCGAATCCTGCCTCGGGCATGGATGTTTGTGATGTCCTTAGGTTAGTTACGTTTAACTAGTTCTAAGTTCTAGGGGACTAATGACCTCAGCAGTTGAGTCCCATAGTGCTCAGAGCCATTTGAACCATTTGAACACAGTGATTTCCTGGGATAACTCATGAAATCACATCGTCAAAAACTCTATTTTCCCTTGATGATACCATTGCGACATACATAATGGAGTTCTGCGACATTCACCTAGGGCATGTGTATTGTCTAGTGAACCGGGGATCTGGAAACGACGGAGAGGCTTTGTCCTGCCGTAGCCCTCAGTGGTTCACAGTCCCACAACAGGTCACAGCAGTCCACCCAAATCACCGACGCCCCACACCAAATCCAGTGTTGTTGTGTGGTTCGGTCCTCAGGGCAGCCCCCCGTTCCCTCCTGGGGAACGTCTCATACCAGACGAGTGTAGCCCCCAATGTTTGCGTGGTAGAGTAATTATGGTACTTCGCGCAAGCGGAAAGCTGTTTATCTCCAAATGCTGAAGACTTTGTGTACGACGTAATAAATTCACTTCTCATCTATTTCCTACTAAACCGGCCTGTTTTGCAGTATCATCGGTTCACATCGGTTTTAGATTGACAAAATGTTCCAAATGTGTAATTATTTGTAATTTTCATAACAGAATTATCACTTTTTTAAATTTTTTTATTTAACCAGATAAGATTAGCGTCTGCAGGCCCTATCTCACATCGGACCAACGGTTTAGATACACAGTACTTCAACACCACAGATTCTGAAAAAATGACATTTTAATGTGATAAATATCAATAAAACTGTATATTAATGGAATTTAAAATTATTTGACTGTATCTATTATAAGGTTATTACTAGCAGTGCTGCTACTACTACTATTGATGCTGCAGCTGCTGCTATTATTATTATTATAGCAGTAATAGTGATAGTAGTAGACACGAAGTGAATCTATAAGTGAATTAAAGTCATATTTTACGACATAGCAAGTTCAAAAATGGTTCAAATGACTCTGAGCACTATGGGACTTAACATCTGCGGTCAACAGTCCCCCAAGACTTAGAACTACTTAAACATAACCAACCTAAGGACACCACACACATCAATGCCCGAGGCAGGATTCGAACCTGCGACCGTAGCAGTAGCGCGGTTCCGGACTGAAGCGCGTAGAACCGCTCGGCCACAACGGCCGACTAGCAAGTGCTGAGAAAGAAAATTTTGATAGACACCACCAGCTGAGGTCTTTGGTAACTGACGGAGGTATTGGTTGGAAAGATTGGTGCTTAGTTGTAATGGGGTTAGGGCTGCGCACAAGAATAAAGATAGACATTGTCTGAAGGACTTTTGTGACCTTTGTCACTGAAGATAAAATCTTCTACGCCAGTGTTCGTCAAATTGCCGCACGCGTCCCGAATCAGGTATTCTTCCTTCCTGCGGTTCTCAGCCACTTATTACAACAATATGCGTCTAGCAACTAACAGCCAAATCCAGATAAGTCAACTAAAGTTACGAGCTTCTGAAGAGCGTAGTTTTCCTACACACTAACTCACAAAATACGTACAGAGGTAGTAACACTTTAAGTTCTGCTTAATTTCAATTGACTTTGGTGAATTCGGCAGTGAGCTAATAAAGCTGGCCGACTATTGCAGGGGCAGGGGGGGTAAGTAGCTCGCCCACTGCTGGGTTAGAGGATGTGGCACGGGGAATATTTTATTATTTCTCTTCCACTGCTGTCAACTCATCGACGTATGTGCCTTGTACATCAGCTGGATTGGCATAAATTTCAAACCGAAGTAACACAGATTCGTAAAAGTGTAATACAAAGGTAATCTTTAATGTGATGCAGGTTTGTAGCAAGGAGTACGAAATTAAATTTAGACTGCTACAATACATTGCAATAAGTAGAAGAAAAATGACATTCAGCACAGTACGTAAACGTTTGTGATCTGGTCTCATACTGCATAATTCACTTAACATAAGTACAATTAGATGAGAAACTCAGCACTGGCCGAGTATTTACTTATTCGAATCTTCCTCTCTCCATTTGTCATCCCCTTCCCCCTGTCTCTGTCCTTCTCCTTTTGCCCCCGCTTTGTCCCTTCTTCCCCCCTCTCTGTCTCCTCCTCTCCCCACCCTCTGTGCATCTCTTCCTTGCCCTCAGTTCACCTCCTCCTGCTTCTCCTCATCCTCCATCTCTCTGCCTGTCTTTTCCTCCCCTGTGTGTCCATCTCTTCTCTTCCACTTATCCACCCATCTCAGGTCACCTTCTCTATCCGTTAAACCTCCCCCCCCCCCCCTACATCTGCCAATCTTTTCCTCCTCCTATCTGTGCCTATCTTCTCCTTCCCATTTTCTGTCTGTCAAATCTCCTTGTCCACCCTTCTCGCTTCGCGTTATCACTCTAGCTCCAATAGGAGGACGGTAGTTCTTACTCTTACAGTATTTTTTTCCAGATTATAACTAATATGTACATCGAAATTACTTGGAATCGTTCCAGGGGCTTAGGACGAGTTTTTTACCTATGGCTTTGCTCTCTTACTCACATGTCAACGATTTCACACGTATTTAACGCACGTCACCCGTATTTGTACACCTATTTTACCTGTATGACTGGCGAATCTCGCCCTGTAGTTAAATTTTCACGTAGCTTAACGTTTATGACGTCGTCTCTCCTGAACCGTTTTCTGACAATGACATAATTCTGCAGGGACATCCAGTAGTACACGTGCCTGTCTGCGACACGTATTGCGAATAGAGTTAGTAAAAGGAAGTAATAAATTAAAACGCCATGAATGACATGGCAGTTCTTCACGCATCCCGGTATTTGACGTAATATCTGCTGAGCTATGAGTCGTACAACGGTATATTGTTGTAGGTAAAGTCAACAGTATACGTGGATACTGTCTGTGAAATTTTGTTCTAAAGAGAGTTAATAGCAAAGATGTAATAAATTAAAACGTCATGCTTGATGTGGCAGTTTTACTACAGAAACAGCGAAAATGTAGAAACCGATCAACTTTTTTCGTTTCATCAATTTGAGGGAGTTGTCAGCAAGAAAATGTCTCTTAAAGGTTTGAAACTATGTGTAAAGTTTGTTGCAAAGTCTCTAAGTGGCCTCATAGTCAAATAATGAATAACTAAGGTGTGGGTATTCTCGCGTCGTCGGCTACACTGCTTTTTCACCCCAAGCAGCACCCCTTCGATAGATGGGTGGTTATAACCCCCACAGCGATTCTTCCCAGACAGTAAATGATATGTTTACCATGTTTGGTTGAAAGAGGTCCAGTGGTTTAGGAGGAGATTTAGAACATACAAACATACGTATTTCCATTTTTATAATTTGTGTATATGTATGGACTACAGTTATTAACCAGTCAATCATCCGCTCACACAAACAAGCCAAGGGCACTTTATTAGGCAACTACAAAGTCACAACTTTGGGCTTACTGAGAGAGACAGCAATTTGAAATAGACGACCGTCTCCGCGAAGTTTTCTGAACGCTACCGACTTTCAACGATCATACCTTGAAGCACCGGCGGCCACCTTATCGAGCCCTTACTAGTGCTTGTCTTTTAAAGATCATAGCATACTAATTTATGAAGATAACCAATTAATAATAAGGCAGATACATATGCGGTGGCAGGTGCGGCCCACAATGTCAGTATTGGCTCTTGAGCGAAGAAGTTTGACCACCATCGTTCTAGGTTATTAGATTGAATCCTTTTAAATTTTTTTTCTTCAGAAACTACTTTTACACTCCTCTGTTGCGATCTTATCCAGCGTCTTCTGGTGTGTCTGATAAGCTCAACACAGGGACTATTTTAGCTTCGGAAGTATTATTGTTGTTTTAGTAGACATACTGTGGTCTCCTGAAAATGAAAAGGACTTAGAGAAAGCTGCTGAATGATGGAGCGCAAAGGAAATGATTTTGTTCTGATGGGTACAAGTGTTTGTTCTGTGTTGTTGCAATGTTAAGTACGTTGTCACTAAACGAAATAAATGTGAGGTAGCTTTGATTTCAACAATTATCTCGTGTGGTAGCTGAACTATTCAGCAACTAGTGAACTTGTCAGTGATTTAACATTATCAAACAGTATGGTGAGCGATCTTAACTATACTGCTCAAAAGAAGTAGGACAACATGACTTTGGGCGTCTGCCATAGTTCACTGAGCAATAAGTGAGGACTGGGTACATTACGAAATTATACCTTTACCTTCCACAAATATAGAACACAAGAAAACATCATTACATTATCGATCATTTACATAATAAGAAATGCAATGTCTGAGAGTAGTCAAAAACAATTGCAAACGATCATTCATCCTGTCATCCTGGATCCATTTCATTGGACTTCAAGAGCTTCAATGACTTGTATGCTCTTCATCTGCATTTATCACTGCCTGACACCTGTGTGGCATGATCCATATGAGTGCCCATGGGTGGGCCCCAATGGGTGGCCCCCCACAGGTGGCTGCCCCATGGGTGGCTGCCCCATGGGTGCCCTCCCCCCATGGGTGCCCCCCCCCCATGGGTGCCCCCCCATGGGTGGCACCTCCCTATGGGTGGGTCCCCCTTTGGGTGCCCCCTCCTTTAGGTGCCCCCTCTTTGGGTGGCCCCCCATAGGTGCCCACCCCCTTGGGTGGCCACCCATGGCTGGGCTGCTCTTACGCTAATCCCTCCTTACACCTGCTGCATAGGCCCTGGTATTAGAAGGAAGTCAGAGCTACCACCGTATGCAGCAGTCACCCCATGTTCGAAAGGGATCTGTTTGATGTAAAGCCTGGTGGTAAGGCAACCACAGACAATGACACAATCTGTACGGCTGCCACCACAAGCCTCCTCACAACATCATAGAACCTTCAAAATCTATCGACTTTCCTCGACGTCATATGGCATGTACCGCTTACTATGGCCATAACCTTGAGTCAGATGATATGGTACTCATCTGGGAATAACACGTATGGCCAGTTACGAAATTGACAGTGGACATGGGAATGGCGAAACTGAAGGCGAGCTTACAAGACATTGTCTCGAACAGGACGTCCGGGTAGTCGTTTCTCGTAACCTCTTTATTACAGTCTGAACGGTCAAAGCGGCTCCAGTGGCCCTTCTGATATCGTCTTGCAGTGCTCTGGCGGTATCCATAGGAAGCCGCTACGCAGGGAGGCCAGATATCTGCCTTCGCGTGGGGTTGTACTGCGTCGGTAACCTTGTCCAGCTCGCCTTGCATACTGACCTGTTTCCCTCTAGCGTGACCAGAACCTACGAACGATACATAACGAGGCACTGGCATCTACAGCAAACAGACCGAACACCCATCCTTTTAGGATCAAAGAGACCGCCCTTGCAACTTGCACTGCATTAAAACGCATCGCACGCGTTTGGCTGAGCACAACGTCCACAAATGACAACTGCCAAAAGTGTAAGTCACTAAAAAATACCAGTACTAACTTCCTTCTGATGGGTCACCTGACACTGTAAAATACAACCCTGCCAATAGCTGGCGAATGACTTTAATTGTTGCCTACACTGAAAGCGAAGATATCAAGCCATGCAATAAGACCACATGTACCACGTGAATCGAAATGGATTCAACATACCGTAATTCTTTTGAACAATGTATATTGTGTCACACCCTTTTCTGTGGTATTGCGGCATAAAGGACTAGTGACGCAGTTCCTCTAACGGTGACAATGTACTCGTATTCCAGGAAATAGTACTGTACCAGTGTCGATCTGATACGGGCGAGCAGCACTGGAAAACTCTTACCAAATCGCAGTTCGAACTTTGGTGCGGAAAATCTGGGACGCCGACGCAAACTCGCCTAGCGACCGTCTGCGGTGACCCTGTTCTCAGTGGACTTCACGTCACAGGAAAGAGGGGAGTGCAGCAGGTACGGCAGGTTATGGCGTCCGTTGCGATGCAACTTCTGGAGTACTTCCGGTTGCGAATAATCACAAAATGTGATTAAGGCTCTTCAGTATCATTGTGAATTAATGCCTAAGTTCACTTGTCCTTTAGAGGGTACTTGAAACGAGCTGACAGTTGATCACGTAGGCTGAATGTAAGCACCGTGAGTGCATTATAGAAATTAAAATAATTACCTATTTATTATGCCACCGCTCACTACTGGCTAGAAAAACATTAAACTGGAACCCATTCCGACCAGGTTCATGTGATCATCTGACACAAAAGTAACACATCAATCCTGAAGTAAAACCCAAGGAACTTAGGCAGCAATGCACTGCGTGGACAGCGGTGGAGTGGTGTTAGGAGTTCCACACTTTTTTATGCTTGTTATGAGGTCTTCTTCAACTGCATTTTCAATGTCGAAATTAATAAGAAGGTGACACTGCCATGTGTTCTATCCATTCATATTATGAAAATGTATGTGTGTGTGTGTGTGTGTGTGTGTGTGTGTGTGTGTGTGTGTGTGTGTGTGTTTGTGTGTGTTGAACATTTCCTCCTAAACCAGTGGTCCGGGTTCAGCCAAACTTACCGAGCGAGGTGGCGCAGTGGTTAACACACTGGACTCGCATTCGGGAGGACGACGGTTCAATCCCGTCTCCAGCCATCCTGATTTAGGTTTTCCGTGATTTCCCTAAATCGTTTCAGGCAAATGCCGGGATGGTTCCTTTGAAAGGGCACGGCCGATTTCCTTCCCAATCCTTCCCTAACCCGAGCTTGCGCTCCGTCTCTAATGACCTCGCTGTCGACGGGACGTTAAACACTAACCACCACCACCACCATCAACCAAACTTGGTACATACATCCGTTACTGTCAGACAACAATCGTTATCGGGGTAAGTTTTCAGTTGTTTGTTAAAGTTGAGGAGATATGACGTGATAAACACTAAGATTCGCGAAAAACTGCCGCATTGTGCATGACATTTATATTTACTCCTTTACTACCAATTCTATTCGCAACACATTTTACAGATAGTATTCATATATTCCGCTGTATGTACTTACACAGTAACATCACTGTAAGACACCTAGTTCAACATATATGACGTCATAAACATTGAGATCGCGGAAAAATGCTGCGTTTTGCATGAAGTTTTAATACAGTTATTCTTTACTGCTAAGACACTCCTGACATAGAGTCACCTTGAAAATTCCTGTCAACTGGCAGCGTTTTTGACAGCTTTCAACTTCGAAGAGCAAACGGCTATAGGCGAATATAAAAGCGGTCTATAGAGCTATGAAGAGGCGTTGAAATAGTCACGTATACAAAATCTCATTGTAGTCACGCGAACCTGCTGAACCCAGCGTACAAAAACTGTGATACTGTACTTATACGTTTGTAAATTATGTATATTTCTTTGTACGATCATTCCATAATTTTAAAGGTGTTTTCACGAATATATGGAAATGAACTTTTTCCATATCAAACTACAAATGCAGTTGGTTTCCTGTTTTCTTTTCTAATAGAAAATAGGCAAAACGAACACCCGGGCAATGCCGCGTTTATTAGATAGCGTTCTGTAAAGTGCCCAACTACAGTAAATACCGCCTTTACCCTCTTAAATGGACACCGACAACGAATTACTAGCATCAGTTTCCTTTTATCCTACACTTTCGACTGCCTGTTTACTTCATTCTTTATAAAAATATCCTTCGTGAAAATATCAAGAAATTTGTTGATTACCCGCTATGGACACATTAGCGCACCTCGTAACGTAACTGTAGTGGTAGCACTCTGCTATTAGAGACTAGATCCTAACTATAAAATGTAAGTGTTAAAATTCAGTAA
The DNA here is from genome assembly GCF_023864345.2 of Schistocerca serialis cubense. Classification (NCBI taxonomy): domain Eukaryota; kingdom Metazoa; phylum Arthropoda; class Insecta; order Orthoptera; family Acrididae; genus Schistocerca; species Schistocerca serialis. Next base: position 284,405,280 of record NC_064643.1, on the reverse strand, counting down.
TTTGAAACGACAAGCGATCCATTAAACGCAAATGCACTGCGACCGTGCGTGCTCGTGCAGTAGTATCGTAATCTGGAGGACAACGCCTCAGTCCATGTCCGGCCCTACGAATTTATGTTTTCCCTAAATGACTTACCTTAAATCTCTTGAAGATGATGCTAGAAGGTAGATTTCCATTCCTATTCTTCCCCAGTGCAAGACTTCACTCCATCTCTAATGACCTCGTCAACCAGAGGACGTTAAGAACTAATTTCCCTTTAAAACGTTTTCTAAGTGCACTATATAAGCCATCTGGCGTGTTTAATGCCACGCCACAATCTCATGTCGAAAGCCCATGGTTCTTTAACTTTTCCATGACACGCGCAGCACATTCAGCTACATGTTCCGACAATCTCTTTTACTACACTGGTCTGCAAAACTTGAGAACGAAAGTAGCTTTTGCATGATGTTTCACTGCCAAGTAACATGGTTCGATAAGACTTGGACACACAGAGCTGCTACAGGTTACTACAGAAACTAACATAAGGAAATCCGCAATAAGACAAACAGAAACGACACCTTTTTCTTTCAAAGACAATACTTACCGGGACAATTAATTCACTGCGATCTACACTGAAGCGCCAAATAAACTGGCATAGGCATGCGTATTCATACACAGAGATATGTAAACAGGCAGCATACGGCAATGCAGTCGGCAACGCCTACATAAGACAACAAATGTCTAGCGCAGTTGTTAGATTGGTTACTGCTCCCACAACGGCAGGTTATCAAGATTTAAGCTAGTTTGAACATGGTGTTATAGTCGGCGCACGAGCGATGTGACACAGCGTCTCCAAGGTAGCGATGAAGCGTACCGTGAATATCAGGAATCTGGTGAAATATCTAATCTGCGACATCGTTGCGTCCGGAAAAAAAGATCCTGCAAGAAGGAGACCAACGACAACTGAAGAGAATCGTTCAACGTGACAGAATTGCAACCCCTCAGCAAATTTCTTCAGATTTCAATGCTGGACCATCAACAAGTGTCATTTAAAGATTCAACGAAACATCATCGATATGGACTTTCGGAGCCGAAGGCACACTGGTGTACCCTTGACGACTTCATGACACGAAGCATTACGCCTCACCGGAGCCGGCCGGGGTGGTCGAGCGGTTCTAGGCGCTACAGTCTGGAACCACGCGATCGCTACGGTCGCAGGTTCGAATCCTGCCTTGGCATGGACGTGTGTGATGTCCTTAGGTTAGTTAGGTTTAAGTAGTTCTAAGTTCTAGGCGACTGATGACCTCAGAAGTTAAGTCCCATAGTGCTCAGAGCCATTTGAGCCTCACCGGAGCCCTTCAACACCATCGGACCGTTGATGACTGGAAACATGTTGCCTGATTGGACGAGTCTCGTTTCAAATTGAATCGAGCGGATGGACGTGTTCGGGTATGGAGACAACCTCATGAATCCATGGATCCTGCTTGTTAGCAGGGGACAGTTCAAGTAGGTGAAGGCTCTGTAATGGTGTGGTATGTGTGCAATTGGAGAGATGTGGAAACCCTGATACTTCTAGATACGATTCTGACAAGTGACACGTACGTAAGCATCCTGTCTGATCACCTGCATCCATTCATGCCCATTTTGCATTCCGACGGACTTGGGCAATTCCAGCACGAAACTGCGACACCCCAGACGTCCAAAATTACTACAGAGTGGCTCCAGCAACATTCTCGCTGGCCACCAAACTCTCCACACATTGAGCACATCTGGGATGCCTTGCAATGTGCTATTCAGAAGGGATCTCACCCCGTCGTATTCTTACAGATTTATGGACAGCCCTGCAGGATTCATGGTGTCAGTTCCCTCCAACACCACTTCAGACATTAGTCGAGTCCATACTGTTGTGGCGTAGCGAGACAGCCACGCCACGGAAGTAGCCGAAAGGCACGCGTTTAGTTCACGCAGGCAAGAGATAGGTCTGTAACAGGATACGTAATGAATGCTATAAAGAAAAATACGTAGCTTCTGGAATACTTAACTTTAATCCATCCTTGGTACATCGCTATTGACGATACAAGTGAGACTCCATAGATACATGCAATGTTACTAATGGCGCCTGGCTAGGTCGTAGCCATTGACTTAGCTGAAGGCTATTCTAACTATCTGCTCTGCAAAGGAGCGAGGCTTCGTCAGTGTGCATCGCTAGCTACGTCGTCCGTACAACCGGGGCGAGTGCTAGTCAGTCTCTCGAGACCTGCCTTGTGGTGGCGCTCGGTCTGCGATCCCTGACAGTGGCGACACTCGGGTCCGACATGTACTAATGGACCGCGGCCGATTTAAAGCTACCACCTAACAAGTGTGGTGTCTGGCGGTGACACCACACATACCACGTAGTGTTGTGGCACTTTTCGAAGGGCTCTACGCGATATTAGGCAGGTGTACCAATTTTTTTGGCTCTTCAGTGTATGATAGTCTCTCGGACGTTATGAAAGGCGGGACATTGTTCTTAAACGGGTATGTGAGCAGCCACAGACGGCAATCCATGCTCGGCAGCGTGCTCTCATGCTGGCCACAAGGTGGTGGAACGGCGCTCCAGCGCGGCTGACAATTGCCAGACGGTCGCTGGTGCATGTAAACGTACTCCTCAGCGTATCCTACACGTGCTCGGTAGGATTTAAGTCGGAGGAACGGGCAGGCTAGTCCATTCACGTAATATCCACTCTTTCCAACAACTTCTTCACTTGCGCTGTTCGATGCCGTCGCGCTTTTTTATCCATAAAAAAGAATTCTGTGCCGAATGCACCCCTGAAAAGACGCACACTGGCAAGAGTACCGTGTCACAGTGATGATGGCTGATAAGTGTACGTAATTGAACACAGTGCCTCCTCTCACCATAATACCTGGACCACCATAACGATCATGTCCCAGTCTTGAAGAATGGTCGCCGAGCAGATGCGCAAAACTATAGACCTATATCTCTGACGTCGATCTGTTGTAGAATTTTAGAACATGTTTTTTGCTCGCGTATCATGTCGTTTCTGGAAACCCAGAATCTACTCTGTAGGAATCAACATGGATTCCGAAAACAGCGATCGTGTGAGACCCAACTCGCTTTATTTGTTCATGAGACCCAGAAAATATTAGATACAGTTTCCCAGGTAGATGGTATTTTCCTTGACTTCCGGAAGGCGTTCGATACAGTTCCGCACTGTCGCCTGATAAACAAAATAAGAGCCTACGGAATATCAGACCAGCTGTGTGTCTGGATTGAAGAGTTTTTAGCAAACAGAACACAGCATGTTGTTCTCAATGGAGAGACGTCTACAGACGTTAAACTAACCTCAGGAGTGCCACAAGGGAAGTGTTATGGGACCATTGCTTTTCACAATATATATAAATGACCTAGTAGATAGTGTCGGAAGTTCCATGCGGCTTTTCGCGGATGATGCTGTAGTATACAGAGAAGTTGCAGCATTGGAAAATTGTAGCGAAATGCAGCAAGATCTGTAGCGGATAGGCACTTGGTGCAGGGACCGGCAACTGACCCTTAACACAGACAAATGTAATTTATTGCGAATACATAGAAAGAAGGATCCTTTATTGTATGATTATATGATAGCGGAACAAACACTGGTAGCAGATACTTCTGCAAAATATCTGGGAGTGTGCGTGCGGTACGATTTGAAGTGGAATGATCATATAAAACTAATTGTTGGTAAGGCGGGTACCAGGTTGAGATTCATTGGGAGAGTCCTTAGAAAATGTAGTCCATCAGCAAAGGAGGTGGCTTACAAAACGCTCGTTCGACCTATACTTGAGTATTGCTCATCAGTGTGGGATCTGTACCAGATCGGGTTGACGGAGGAGACAGAGAAAATCCAAAGAAGAGCGGCGCGTTTCGTCACAGTGTTATTTGGTAAGCGTAATAGCGTTACGCAGATGTTTAGCAAACTCAAGTGGTAGACTGCAAGACAGGCGCTCTGCATCGCGGTGTAGCTTGCTGTCCAGGTTTCGAGAGGGTGCGTTTCTGGATGAGGTATCGAATATATTGCTTCCCCCTACTTATACCTCCCGAGGAGATCACGAATGTAAAATTAGAGAGATTCGAGCGCGCACGGAGGCTTTCCGGCAGTCGTTCTTCCCGCGAACCATACGTGACTGGAACAGAAAAGGGAGGTAATGACAGTAGCACGTAAAGTGCCCACCACCACACACCGTTGGGTGGCTTGAGGAGTATAAATTGGAATGTAGAATAATCCTGGGTGCATTACGTGTTCCCACATTTCACCATGAAAGGGTACGCCCAACTTTGTTGATCATGGTATTTATGGAGGTCCAGGGCATATGGAGTGCGGGATGCATTAAGTTGCTTGGCCGTATTGACCTACAAATCTCTGGCCACGCTACACTCACCAGGTAACGTTATTGTGACACTGTACTCCATCCCCAAGTGCGTCGTCTTAGGAGGGCAATCGGCCCTGTATTCATGGATAACAGTGCGCTACCATATCGAACTGCACACATGCACAAACGGAGGAACTCTTTGAACGAGAGGATATTCCACGAACGGGCGGGCCATCACGTTCCGCCGACTTAAACCTCATCGAGCACGTGTGGCATGCGATGGAGAAAAGTGCTGAAACACCTCCACATGCACCAGTGACCATCCAGCAGTTTTCAACCACGCTGGTAGGCGAATGGATCGCCATACCATAACATCTACATCTACATCTACATGGATACTCTGCAAATCACATTTAAGTGCCTGGCAGAGGTTTCATCGAACCACCTTCACAATTTTCTATTATTCCAATCTCGTATACCTCGCGGAAAGAATGTACACCTGTATCTTTCCGTACGAGCTCTGATTTCCCTCATTTTATCGTGGTAATCGTTGCTCCCTATGTAGGTCAGTGTCAACAAAATATTTTCGCATTCGGAGGAGAAAGTTGATGATTGGAATTTCGAGAGAAGATGCCGTCGTAACGAAAAACACCTTTCTTTTAATGATGTCCAGCCCAAATCTGGTATCATTTCTGTAACACTGTCTCCCATATTTCGTGATAATACAAAACGTGCTGCCTTTCTTTGAACATCTTCGATGTAGTCCGTCATTCCTATCTGGCAAGGATCCCACACCGCGCAGCAGTATTCTAATAGAGGACGGACATGTGTAGTGTAGGCAGTCTCCTTAGTAGGTCTGTTACATTTTTTAAGTCTCCTGCCAATAAAACGCAGTCTTTGGTTAGACTTCCCCACAACATTTTCTATGTGTTCCTTCCAATTTAAGTTGATCGTAATTGTAATATCTAGGATTTAGTCGAATTTACGGCTTTTAGATTAGACTGATTTATCGTGTAACCGAAGGTTAACGAGTTCCTTTTAGCACCTATGTGGATGACCTCACACTTTTCGTTATTTAGGGTCAACTGCTACTTTTCGCACCATTCAGGTATCTTTCTTTTCTAAATCATTTTGCAGTTTGTTTTGATCTTCTGATGACTTTATTAGTCGATAAACGACAGCGTTATCTGCAAACAACCGGAGACGGCTGCTCAGATTGTCTCCCAAATCGTTTATATAGAGAAGGAACAGCAAAGAGCCTATAATACTACCTTGCGGAACGCCAGAAATCACTTGTGTTTTACTCGATGACTTTCCGTCAATTACTACGAACAGTGACCTCTCTGACAGTAAAACATAAATCCTGTCGATAACTGAGACGATATTGCGTAAGCACACAATTTCACTACGAGCCGCTTGTGCGGTACTGTGTCAAAAGCTTTCCTTAGCTCCAGAAATACTGAATCGATCTGAAATCCCTTGGCAATAGCACTCAACACTTCATGTGAATAAAGAGCGTAGTTCTGTTTCACAGGAACGATGTTTTCTAAACCAATGTTGACTGTGTGTCAATAGACCGTTTTCTTCGAGGTAATACATAATGTTCGAATACAATACAAGTTCGAAAATCCTGTTGCATATCGGCGTGAACGATATGGGCCTGTAATTTAGTGGATTTCTCCTACTACCTTTCTTGAATATTGGTGTGATCTGTGCAACTTTCCAGTCTTTGCGTACGGATCTTTCGTCGAGCGAACGGTTTTATATGATTGTTAAGTATGGACCTAATGCATCAGCATACTCCGAAATTAACCTAACTGGTATACAGTCTGGACCAGAAGACTTGCTTTTATTAAGTGACCTAAGATGCTTCACTACTCCGAGGATATTTACTTCTACGTTACTGATGTTCGCGGATGTTCTCGATTCGAATTCTGGAATATTTACTTCGTCTTCTTTTGTGAAGGCATTTCGGAAGGCTGTGTTTAGTAACTCTGCTTTGGCGGTACTACTTTACAACTTTATAGGCAGTATGGTAACACGTAGCAGAGCATGCATGACCACCTGTGGCTGTTCACACACACGCTTTTAAAAACCATGTTCCACCTTTTCTAATGTCCTGAGGGCTGTGGCGGGTTACGGTGACTTCAGTGTAAGTATTGTTTTGAAAAAAAAAGTGCTATTTCTGTTTGTGAGGTCCTGTCCACTTGTCTCGTATAGGGTGCCTGAAGTATGCTGCGTTCTCGGAATGCTATACAACAATTCTACCAAATAAGAAGAGTGACAATACTTAACTTGTATTTACAACAAGTGTCCAAGTGTCGCAAGCGATGGGCGATATGCAAACAGCATTGTTCTTCGCTAGAGACTAATTTCCAAACAAGCAATGGATATGAATCACTAATAACTGTTCTGCGAGTGTCGATGTACAACTGTGCGAATACTGTCGTAATACTGAGCGAATACTGAGCGGCCGAGGCTGGCAGGAGCGGCTCTTATATTCTCTTCTCGCAAAGGTCGCTCCTGGAGCGACGCAGTCCTTGTCAGCGGGCTACTGGCTGACGCCGCCTCACCGCCTTCTCTGGTCCTGCGTTCTTCCTCTTCGCTCCGGCGCTTGTGGTTTCGCCAGAAGGCTGTTCGTCTAATTAAGTATTTATTTAAAAAAATGGCTCTAAGCACTATGGGACTTAACATCAGTACCCTAACTACTTAAACCTAACCAACCTAAGGACATCACACATATCCATTCTCAAGGCAGGATTCGAACCTGCGACTGTAGCAGCAGCGCGGTTCCGGACTGAAGCGCTTAGAACCGCTCGGCCGGCGTATTTATTTCAGTTACATTCTACAGTACCCTGCATCAGTTCTTTCTATACGTCCAAACGTCATCAAGATATGTCACTTGGCTGTGACAAAAGTTACTTTAGTCCTTAACGTTTTGCACACCAATTTCTGTACATATTCGCCGCCGTTATCATTGCTGAGGGAGAAATAACTTCGATAAAGCCAGTCTTTCTCGCATGTAAAAATGAATTTTTAAAATCGCCTAAGAACCCTGCAAATATTTATTTTTTGAGTTAAGAGATAATATGACAGATCCTAGAAAGAGTTAAAAGTGCATGAATGTCTCGCTAAGGAGAGTTGACGTTTCGAGTGAGAATAAAAAAGTCAATCGAAAAGCAAAGCGCTGTCCACTGTTGGTACGTAATGCGAAACACTAGACACACGATGTTTAGGCCTGAGGTGCTTTCTTCAAATTCGTTATACTATAGTCATATTTCTGTGCATGGTACACATTCATGTTTCTTGAACTCTCCAGTTTGATCATAACACTTCTCACATCGAAATGAAACATTTTTAATCTCGAAATAATTTCCCATAATGAGTCTTCAACACTCCAGGCAGAGTCCCAAGATGCTGGGTCTGGAAATCATGCATGTCACAACACAACTGACAATAAGAGATGGACATCCTTCAAAAGTTGTCGTGATGGTATATTATGATGCCCTTTTCGTGTGACACGAGAACGCAATTTTCTGACGTTCTGTTTTTTGACCTCGTAAGACTAAACGTTCAACGATTTCCCCTGTCGATAGGGACTGACAGCCATAATATTTATGGTTTAAAATCGGCAGACGTATTTCATTGTGTTGCAACGACCAAAGTATTAACAAATGCTATAAGAGATTGTATCCATTTTTGCGATATGGAGGCTGCTAAAAAAAAGCTTCGCCAATTTCGTTGGAAAATAAATAAGTCGACGTATTGCTTTGCAGCTCCTCTGCATCGGGTACTCACCTGGAACACCGCTGTAGATATAACCAACGTCACGAATGACACGCTTCATGCAACAACCAGTTTCAGTAGCTTCCTTGATGATAAAATTCTTGTGAATAGACGAGCGGAAAACAATAGTGTCTCGTGAAACAGAGTTTTCTAATTGCTTATGAGGACTGTGACAGGCAAAGTTCAGCTGTGCCACAATAATGTGCATTCGGTATTCTGCACTAAGTCTCACAGGTACTTAATTCCGGAAAAATAACTTTTCTCTACTATTGAGAGATTTAGTTAGTGATTAGCAAACACTTGGCACAACCGTAAGTTTGATCACGTGACACGAAGTACTGTAAAGACAGAAGAGGTAATTCAAATTGTCGTACGCGGCGACCGGTTCACACGAGGGATCGAGGAGGATAGGGAAAAGTTACGGTTAACAATCATTTCACAAGACTTCGTGCATATGTGACGCCATTTTGACGGCACACGTTCCATTGAAGACAGGAAGTGTTGTTTATAGACTTCCGTGATTGTACGGTTCACATCACGACAGGCATACGTAACGCCCAAAACAATAACATTCCTCTCAATTACACAGAACTGCAGGTAAGCTTTTTGTCGTTCCTGCACAATACGTTAACATCGAAGGTATGTTGTTTATTAATGTGCAAAGTAGTGAACTCGTGTGAACTGGGCTGTGGATAGGGGAGATATTAAAATTTTTGCAGGGATTAATTCTAAAATTTATCTTTCCTAAAGAGCTTTCATCAACCTCGACTGTGTGACTATTTTCTGATTTACAAGTAAAAAACAAGTCGAAGCCATCCAGCACTGAATCCATATAACGTACCGTATACACTGAAGAGCCAAAGAAACTGGTACATCTGTCAGATATCGTGTAGAGCCTCCGCAAGCACGCAGAAATGCCGCAACATGACGTGGCATGGACTCGACTAATGTCATAAGTAGTTCTGGAGGGAACAGACAACATGAATCCTACAGGGCTGTCCATAAATCCGTAAAAGTACGAGGGGGCGGAGATCTCTTCTGAACAGCAAGTTGCGTGGTATACCAGGTATGCTCAATAATGTTCTTGTGTGGGGAGTTTGGTGGCCAGCGGAAGTGTTTAAACACAGAAGACTGTTCTTGGAGCCGCTCTGCAGCAATTCTGGAAGTGTGGGTTGCTGCTGGAATTGCCCTAGTAAGCCGGAATGCACAATGGACATGAATGGATGCAGATTATTAGACAGTACGCTTAGGTACGCGTCACCTATCCGTCGTATTTAGATGTATCAGGGGTTACACATCACTCCAACTGCACACGCCCACACCAGTACAGAACCTCCACCAGCTTCAACAGTTCCCTGCTGGCATGCAGGGTCCATGGATTCATGAGGTTGTCTCCTTACCCGTAGACGTAAATCCGCTCGATACAATTTGAGACGGGACTCGTCCGAACAGGCAACATGTTTCCAGTCATCAACGATCCAATGTCGGTGATGAAGGCTCCGGTGAGGCGTAATGCTTCGTGTCGTGCAGTCATCAAGGGTACACCAGTGTGCCATCGGCTCCGAAAGTCCATATCGATGATGTTTCGTTGAATCTTGTTGATGGCCCAGCATTGAAATCTGCAGAAATTTGCGGAAGGGTTGCACTTCTGTCACGTTGAAAGATTCTCTTCAGTCGTCGCTGGTCCCGTTCTTGCAGGATCTTTTCCTGGCCGTAGAGATGTTGGCGATTTGATGTTTTACCGGATTCCTGATATTCACGGCACACTCGAGAAATGGTCGTACGGGAATATCCACACTTCATCACTGCCTCGGAGATGCGTGTCCCATCGCACCACGTTCAAACTCACTTAATTCTTGATAATCTGCCATTGTAGGAGCAGTAACCGATCTAACAACTGCGCCAGACACTTGTCTTGTATACGCGTTCCGACTGCAGCTCCGAATTCTGCCAGTTTAAATATCTCTTTATTTTAATATGGTAATTTTAATACTCATGCTTGTACCAGTTTCTTTGGCGCTTCAGTATATATTGACCATTTTACATTAATTGTAAACGTTGCTGACAGCGGCAACCGTAAATAGGGTGAATTTTTTCCACCGTGTACTAACTCTAGGGATTGATCGGTAAGAGGATAGGAAACAAAAGTTGTCTAATGAAGTTATGTCTGGGAAACCGTTATTCCCATGCTAGAGACCATTTATTCAGTCACACTTCTTTACAGGGACTGAGATGTAATAGAGGCTGTACCAAGCAGCCACAATTACGGTATGCGTGGTTTCCTCTTAGATGTTGGTACGGTTCCTCATACGTCATGCCCTAGCGTCTTCTCTTGCCATAGTAACTGGTAATGTGTCCGATTCGCTTCTCTTGATGACTCACATTGTAGTTAATGTGATACAGCGTTTTACACAGTGGTTCTGTTTTCGAATTGAGAACTTGCCGACATGGTTTTTACTTACGGAGAGGCAAATGGCAATGGCCGGCAGGCAGTAAGGTTCTATCAGGAGACCTATCCCAGCCGACAACAACCACAGCATCCAATGTTTGCAACAGTGTTTCGCCGTTTGTCTGCGATAGAGTCCTTTGAGGAAGCAGGAAATCACGAACGACGTATCATAAATGTTGGGTCATCAGGTTTGGAGGAAAATGTGGTTAACAGTGTAAGGTGACCGCCGTGGCAGTACCAGGCAGTTGGCCCGCCAGACGACCGTCTGGAACATTCTCCGTTCAAAATGGCTCTGAGCACTATGGGACTTAACATCTATGGTCATCAGTCCCCTAGAACTGAGAACTACTTAAACCTAATTAACCTAAGGACAGCACACAACAACCAGCCATCACCAGGCAGAGAAAATCCATGACCCCGCCGGGAATCGAACCCGCGAACCCGGGCGTGGGAAGCGAGAACGCTACCGCACGACCACGAGATGCGGGCAACATCCTCCGTGTCGGTTGTTAGTATCCTTATAACTTACAGCGTGCACAGAGCTTACTAGTGACAGGCTTTCCACTTTCTCACTGGCTTCCTCAACAGGCAATCATAACGCAGGATTCGTGACATCCATCCTATTCACAGATGAGGCCACCTTTGCGCGGAGTGGTATCTTCAACTTTCATAACAATCATCTGTTCGATAGTATGCAGAACCGCCATGGTATGATGACAGCGAATCATCAGCATCGTTGCAGCCTGAATGTGTGCGCCGGGATAATTGGGACCGTATTTTGGGAGCAGTCTCCCTTTCACGTCGGCTAACAGGCCGGAAGTACCGGCGTTTCTTGCGGATGACTTCGCCTTCCCTGCTCGAAGAAATGCCATTGACGATTCGAAGGGTTATGTGTGTTCCAGCCTACTTCGCTTTTAACGACTGAACGTATCTCATTCTTGTCTTCCCTGGTCGATGGATAGGACGAAGGGTGCAGTCGCATGGCCTGCTCGTTCACCGAATCTCAACCCGCGAGATTTATGGTTACGGGGCCATCTCAAAAGTATCGTGTATGCAGAGCCCATTCCAGATGTTGAGACACTGGAGCAGTGTATTCATGCTGCCTTTGACACTGTTCGGATGCAGTCTGGCCGATGTGAATGTGTGAGACAGATCATGCTACAGCGCACATACGCATGCGCTGAGGCACACGGAAACCATTATCAACACGTACTGTAACTGTGGCTGTATGGTACAGCGGTTATTAGACCACTATCTCTGTAACAATGTATGACTGAATAAATTGTCTCTAGCATGGAAACCACGCATTTCTGAACATAAGTTCATTAGACATTTTTTGTTCCATATCCTCTCATCAATAAGTCCCTAGAGTTTGTACACGGTGGAAAAAAATCACCCTGCATATATTATATATATTTATTGTAAAAACTTTGACCAGGTTTCAGTATCACTAAGGGTATCTTCTTCAGAAGGAAAGTCACCTATAATGTTTTAAACATATTGTAAAATACAACAAAACACTAAATACTTTTCAACATTGAAATGGAGTTCAAGGAATAGAGCTGGTACATAATTTTACCAACAACTGAGAAGTGACACTTATTTCACAGTTTACTGTTGATTTAAATGGATGTCAAACTCACCTAGACATTACTTGACAATGGCAGTGAAAGCCGAAATAGATCTGTCGTGAAATAAAGACTGATCATTACATTGCAGCTAGTTTTGACTTGCTTTGTAATAATGTCTTTAATTTCATTACGTTCGTAACTCCACACTCATAACATCTACATCGTGATGATCTGACAGAACATCAGGCCGGCCGGAGTGGCCGAGCGGTTCTAGGTGCATCAGTCTGGAACCGAGCGACCGCTTCGGTCGCAGGTTCGAATCCTGCCTCGGGCATGGATGTGTGTGATGTCCTTAGGTTAGTAAGGTTTAAGTAGTTCTAAGTTCTAGGGGACTGCTGACCTCAGATGTTAAGTCAATAGTGCTCAGAGCCATTTGAACCATTGAACAGAACATCAGACTTAAAGCTGTAACTTAGATTTCAAGAAAGCTATCACTGCCGATATGTCATTTGTATAGTTTGATTGTATAGAAACCGTACCAAGAACGATATGACTTTGAAACCCTTGTATGTGTCATTGCTCCGAAACGGCATACTTTCATTACACGTAAGTTACAATGTGAAACCCACAATGGGGGACCCACGAGCGTCCCACTCTGAGAACTAACGAAAGTCCTCTGCCTTCGATGTTGCCTGTGACGTGAAACTGACGTCAGATGTACATGAAGCCTTGTGAAATTAGTGTTACCCAACACCGACAAAGTGGTGGAAGACACAGTGGGCGCATGGGACGAGGCGCTGGGAGAATATGGACTTGCAAAAATTCGTGCTACTCCCAAATGTGACATTACGTTTGCCTGGCAGTGCTTAAAAAAAAGTGCATAGCGTTGTGAACATTGTACACATGCAGGCAAACTGTATTAATTACGGTGAAGAGTGGTACCATAGATCGATGTCAGCCCCACCAGCCTCTCACAATCTCCAACAGAATCGCACGTTTTCGATAGACACCCATAGTGGTCGCGTGGTGACCCAGTGGATCCAATGATACACGTCTGCTGAGCCACACATTCAGCGGTCCAGACTACAAGCGCACTCTACCGCCGCGATGCAGGATGGCAGCTGCACGGCACAGTCTCAGTCGAAGTCTGGCAGTCTTAGTCAGCCTTTGACAGCTTGCATGTGCATCAGTAGAGAGAGCTTCACACTAGTTCATGTAATATTTGGACTGTTATGCTGTTCGTTCTTTTTTTAAAGTTTCTTCACAGTGCTTGGAGGAAGCTATAGGTTGACTAAAACTTCTGCTTACTGTATATACTTGCTCGCTACTCATTTCTGCTCCTATCTAGTTTCTCTACAGCAACAGATGTTTTACCAGTCTATAGAACACCTGTCCTTATCACTGTGCACAAAGTAGTACATAACATGAAGAACGATGAGCCACCTTAAAGAGGGGAAAAAGACGTCTCAGCGGGTATGTAGATAGAGTACATAAGTGATACGTGCAATTAGTTGCAGGGCCGATGAGGTTTCTATAACGATTTTCCTGTAAATATTTAATGACACTTGCAATTCTGTTTCCACAAAAGTGATGGACACATCAGATTAAAGTGCTCATCGATATGCATGGAACGAGCTATTTATACGCTTGATTGTACATGTAATTAACCACTGAGAGGCAGTTTAATCACACACGTAATTAATGTCAATTCAGTGAATCAATGAAAACATTTGCACTATCAGCATTGCAGTTATTGGCAAACTTATAGACACAGTGTTTAGATCATAATTTTTCATATTTAATTTTCAATTTCATTTAACTGCTCAGAATTTTGTGTAGTCACACCTGTAGTTTAAATTAAGTTAACGAAACGTGAATTTAGATTGCAGCAGTGGAGAGAGAAGTCATTTCGTGTATGATAAACATGCCATACATGTATGTAAGATGATTATTCGAGGTACAGTGAGCGAAGACTGAAAACTGATCACAGCAATTAAAACATGTAATTATTCAACTTAGATTTGTGCGAATACTACTTATTTAGTTCAAAAATGGTTCAGATGGCTCTGAGCACTATGGGACATCAGTCCGCGAGAACTTAGAACTACTTAAACCTAACTAACCTAAGGACATCACACACATCCATGCCCGAGGCAGGATTCGAGCCTGTGGCCGTAGCGGTCGCGCGGTTCCAGACTGTAGCGCCTAGAACCGCTCGGTCACTCCGGCCGGCACTTATTTAGTGTAATATGTCAATTTAGTCAGGTTTTTAGCGTGTTTCTAATAACGCTTCTAGATTTAAGAAGGTATTTCTCTGTAAAATGATGTTAAAAAAGACTGGTGATTTCTCTATCACGTTTAATGACCTGGGTTCTTCGAATTTCCGGCACATGAGGGACAAACATATAAAAGGCGGTTTCCATGTTGCATCTTTTGCTGTTGCTTGGACGGAGATGAACATGCAGGAGCTATGCTGGTCTGGGCGGTGTCCTTGCTACACGTGTTTCCGAGACACCACTTACAACACTTTGAAATATTTTGCACAGGGTATAATTAATTTGTAGTGGTCAACGCCTGGAAGTATTAAGACTGATTTTCGGTGAAACATAATTTTCGTGTGTTTAGCTGATTCGGATTTAGAGTGATCTCGTCCTGAGCTAGAATTTAACTCAATCTGCTTAGTGGGGGTCTGATTATCACTGTTCGACATGGGTTCTATTTCTGATATTAAAGTATGTGCTCCTAGACCATTTTACCGTGGGAAATTCTAATATGTGAACAAAATATCGTTGTCAGGGATACTTTTTATGTAATATGTATATATATGTATATCAACAATTCATGGCAAACACAGAGACGTTATAGAGAAATACGGGTATGTTGCCGCATCCAGTAGTGATAGAACGTGATAATTTCTTGTGCAACAGCAGGTGGGAAGAATCAGACATCATTAGGTTATCCCCCGCCACACCTATGTCATTAAGACCACCTGAAACATCTCACTAACACGAACGGCGACAGCCGGTCGCTGATCTCGGCAGTAAAGCTTCACGCCTCCTAGGGGCAGGTGCATCGAGTTTACAACAGTGGTGTTAGCAGCAATTTGTGTCAGTCTTAACGAGTGGGTGTTTTGGCTGAAAAGTAACTGTCTGTCATATTTCCGAGCACGGTTGAATTTTTTAGTTCCTGTGTGTAAACTGATTGAGCCTGGTGCTGAAGGTAAAACGACTGCTTGTTTTTACACATCAGCGTTCCTCTAGTTCCCTACTATTAATTTAATACAGGTGTATTACCAAAGTGGTATTTTTAAATGTGCAGAAATGCCACGTCATCGTGGATGTCGATATAGACCGGACAACTTCTGCTACATCTGTGGGAAGTTCACTTTTGCCAGAAATAGGAAGAAAATTTCTTCAGTCATAAAGAAAGCATACAAACACTACTTTGGAGCAGAGGTAGGAGACCAAGATAAAGAATGGGCACCACATTTCTGTTGTGTTAAATGTTACTGCAAACTAATTCAGTGGTGGAAAGGTAAAGAGAATGTGGTGTTGTTTGCTGTTCCCATGGTGTGGAGGGAGCCTAAGGACCATGTTACTGACTGTTATTTCTGTCTGACAGAAATTCAGGGTTTTACAAACAAAAAGGCGAAGAGGCACATTGTTTACCCAGATCTGCCTTCAGGGAGAACGCCAGTGCAGCATTCCGACAACCTTCCAGTACCTTCAAGAGCTCGAGGTCAAATTCCAAGTGACAGTAAAAGTACTGAAGAAATCACAGATGATGATTCTTTATATCACTGCACAAGTGAATCATCGCCACATTTGTTAACACAGGCATATTTAAATGATTTAGTACTTGATCTAGGACTAAGTAAACAAAAGGGGCAGCTGCTTGGTTCAAGATTACAAGAGTATAATCTACTGCACCAAAGTACTAAAATCTGTGTGTTCAGGCACAAAGAACATGCCTTTATATCTTACTTTTCAACTGACGAAGCACTGACATTTTGCAATGACGTTGCTGGCGTGATGAAAGTGCTGAACTTCACTTATATTTCACAGGAGTGGAGACTTTTCATAGATGTATCGAAAACAAGTCTGAAGGGTGTTTTGCTCCATAACGGAAATAAAATCCTCTTTTCCAGTAGCTTACACTAGTTTGACAAAAGAGAATTACGAATTCGTACAAAAGATGCTAAATTCATTAAAATACAATGAACACAAATGGAAGATATGTGCAGATTTCAATTGCTATGGTACTGGGAATGCAACAAGGCTACACAAAGTATGCCTGTTTTCTTTGCGAGTGGGATAGTCGAGATCGAAATTCTCACTACGTGAAAAAGAAATGGCCTAGGCAAAGATGGAAAGTTGGCGACAAGAATGTACAACGTGAAAGTCTGGTAGCTCCTGAATATATACTACTTCCACCGCTTCACATCAAACTTGGCCTGATGAAACAATTCGTGAAGGCCATGGATCCAACAGGCTGTGGGTTTGCATATCTAGCTACCAAATTCCCCCATCTTTCAGCTGCAAAAATTAAGTAAGGTGTATTTGTGGGCCCACAAATCAGGGAACTGCAGAAAGATGCAAATTTTGAAGCATGTTTAACTGATAAAGAAAAAACCGCGTGGGACGGTTTCAAGATGGTGTCGAAAAACTTCCTCGGAAGAAGAAGAGCTACTAACTACAAAGCAATGGTGAAAAATATGATCAAAGCATATCAGGATTTGGGGTGCAATATGTCTTTGAAGGTACATATGATGGACCCTCATCTGGACTACTTCACAGAGAGTTGTAGTGACGTATCGGATGAACGTGGGGAAAGATTCCATAAAGACATTTTTACCATAGAAAGGCGCTATGAAGGGAAGTGGGTACCTTCTATGTTAGCAGATTATTGCTGGAATATCATTCCAGAGAAGAAAGATCCACATTACAAGAGAAAAAAGGGATGTGAATTACAAGGCAGTGGCTCATTGTTTGTCAATGTTCTGTAATTTCTCATGTCAAATAAATGCTTCAAAGTGTATACACAAAGGTTACTGTGTTATATGTTAGATCCCACCCTCCATTAATGTGATGAACTTATAACATCATAAAGACGTGCATTTGTTTGTCGAATTTCACCTCATGTTTGCTGCACTATATCAGAAATTGAAAAGTGAAATAAAATTGTGATTACTCATAAACTATCCCTGACAGAATAAAACCAAAAACAGTTTTCTATTCAGCACTCAAAATACAACTAGGATCACAATATTTTTTATCAGAAATACAAAAAAGGTTTTTTTTGTAGAATAGTGTTATTTTAGGGCTGATCGACATTTAGAATCGTTTCATCGCTTGTTTATCAGACTTCCATTTATTGTGCATAATCTTAACCTGATCATAGATCAGTTTTCAGCTGTGAATACATGTACTGTTGTAACTTATTTAAATATACACACATCAACAAAACTTTTGAATCAGCCCAGTTCCCCGAACTCCTTAAGATAGACATTGGCTGTGGATAGCGTACCACAAACACTGTCCCTTTGACTGTCACAGATGTCACTAAACCCGCCCAAAGATGTAAACAACCGTGCATGAGCAGCGAGTGTTAGACGGAGGGGGTCCGACAGCCGATCAGATCCATTTCACCAGGAAGAAGATACACGGCTCGTGTTGTCAGTAGTTCAGCCATACCTAGACAGTCAATACCGCGGTTCCATCGCGTCCGCATTGTTACTTTATGTCAGGTAGGGCTCTCTACAAGGGAGTTGTCCAGGCGTCTCGGAGTGAACCAAAGCGATGTTGTTCGGATATGGAGGAGATACAGATAGACAGGAACTGTCGCTGGCATACCTCGCTCACGCCACCCAAGGGCTACCACTGCAGTGGATGACCGCTACCTACGGATTATAGCTAGGAGGAACCCTGACAGCAACGCCACCATGTTGAATAATGCTTTTCGTGCAGCCACAGGATGTCGTGTTACGACTCAAACTGTGCGCAATAGGCTACATGAGGCGCAACTTCACTCCCGACGTCAGTGGCGAGGTCCATCTTTGCAACCACGACACCATGCAGTGCGGTACACATGGGCCCAGCAACATTCCGAATGGACCGCCGAGAATTGGCATCACGTTCTCTTCACCGATGAGTATCGCATATGTCTTCAACCAGACAATCGTCGGAGACATGTTTGCAGGCAATCCGGTCAGGCTAAACGCCTTAGACACACTGTCCAGCGAGTACAGCAAGGTGGAGGTTCCCTTCTGTTATTGGTGGCATTATTTGGGTGCCGACGTACAGCGCTGGTGGTCATGGAAGGCGCCGTAATGGCTGTACGATACGTGAATACCATCCTCTGACCGATAGTGCAACCATATCGACAGCATATTGGCGAGGCATTCGTCTTCATGGACGACAATTCGCTCCCCCCATCTTGCACATCTTGTGAATGGCTTTCTTCATGATAACGACATTGCTCGACTAGAGTGGCCAGCATGTTCTCCAGACATGAACCCTATCGAACGTGCCTGGGACAGATTGGAGAGGGCTGTTTATGGACGACGTGACCCACAAACCACTCTGAGGGATCTACGCCAAATTGCCGTTGAGTAGTGGGACCATCTGGACCAACAGTACTTTGGTGGACTTGTGGGTAGTATGCCACGACGAATAGAGGCATGCTTCAATCCAAGAGGACGTGCTACTGGGTATTAGATGTACCGGTGTGTACAGCAATCTGGACAACCACCTCTGAAGGTCTCGCTGTATGGTGTTGGAACATGCAATGTGTGATTTTCATGAGCAATAAAAAGGACGGAAATTATGTTTATGTTGATCTTTACTCACAGGCTCCGGATCTATCGGAAGCGAGGTGATACAAAACTTTTTTGATATGTGTGTATATAGTGAGGTTACAAACAACTGTATTTGTGACTCAATCTACTTTAAATTTGTTTACCAAAAGAGACTAGTTAATCACTAGTCTGCATTTTAACGTTGTAACGAAGCTGGATTAGATGTTAATATTCAACTTTAAAAATTGTAGCGAGTCTTCAGCCCAACATTTATTCTGATTTATACACTGTTGAAAATAATTATTTTTATTTAATAAAGCATCACGTACAGTTACAGCATCCCCTATGACGATGACAGAGCTGACCAGTTAACCAAAACTGAACGTGTCACAATAATCAGTTAACAAATAACCAGTTTCAACCGCCACAGACCATCTACAGATCAAGAATGAAGTGGTAAATAAAAATGATAAAATGGAAATAAACCAAAAACTGAAATAAATTTAAAATAAAGATAACAGAATAAAATTAACTACAGCATTTCTGGAATTTTACATTCGTGAGCTCAACTAAAACTGTCGTATTGTGTTATGGTCAAACTACAGCAATGCAAATGAGCAGCACACAGCCAACAAGATTAAAAAACATAACTGTAACTCATTAGTTGGTTAACAACCATATAATCAATTATTTTTTTGCAATATTTCACCAAGTGTTACCAACAAATGCAACTGTAATGCTCTTTCCTGCCCTACGCATATATGGTAACACAATATGGGATTCTGACTACGTACTTTCCATTTGCTAATTTTTATCTGGCAGTTTGCTGCATTGTCAGTCTTACACTGAAGTAATAATGTATATTTGCTATGGTGATTATGTTCTGCCATTTTAATTTTGATGCCACTTCTGTATCTCTATTTTCTATTCTTATATTTACCATTTTATTCTAGATAAGAAAGGCCACTGGTGGCTTTAATCGCTTCTTGAGTTACTAATTAATCAGCATTTGTGAAAACTATATCGTAGTAGGTCTCGTACATAATATCAGACCAACACACAAGCTTCAGCACGCCTAGGAACACTAAGACAAAGATTATTACCGTTTGCAGAATATGGCTTATCTTCAAGGCTGGGTGTAAAATGGTTGAATACATAGTATGCGACTACTCTTAGATATTCTGGATGTAGCGTCCCAGACCAATCCTTTCAAGGAGAACTGCAGGTTCAAAAATGGTTCAAATGGCTCTGAGCACTATGGGACTCAACTGCTGAGGTTATTAGTCCCCTAGAACTTAGAACTAGTTAAATCTAACTAACCTAAGGACATCACACACATCCATGCCCGAGGCAGGATTCGAACCTGCGATCGTAGCGGTCTCGCGGTTCCAGACAGCAGCGCCAGAACCGCGCGGCCACTTCGGCCGGCAACTGCAGGTTCTTTGCCATTTTCGTTCGTTAATAATACATTGCAGACGTCAAATTATGGAATTCAGGTGGTCCCTCAAAATCGATGTGGCAGACTGCATCGGTGTGGAAATTTTTGAAGTCATTCAAAACCAACTGCTTATAGCCCGCATCTCGTGGTCGTGCGGTAGCGTTCTCGCTTCCCACGCCCGGGTTCCCGGGTTCGATTCCCGGCGGGGTCAGGGATTTTCTCTGCCTCGTGATGGCTGGGTGTTGTGTGCTGTCCTTAGGTTAGTTAGGTTTAAGTAGTTCTAAGTTCTAGGGGACTTATGACCACCGCAGTTGAGTCCCATAGTGCTCAGAGCCATTTTTGAACCAACTGCTTATATTGACGACAATATTTACTTTCCGCCTTCATTAAAAGTGCACATTTTTAGCGATTGCGGGTTTATTTTCAGATGACAAATCATCATCAAATGTATGTTGAAAAGATAGAAATTATATAACATTAAAATCTTTACTTGTGGTGACAAAGAATAGCAATTACTTTGCTTAAAATGTAAGCGATCACGTTCCCACAGACGTCTTTATGCACAAAATTACGTCTAGTCTTCGTATTCGTCCCATGCACTAGTAATAACTTACTGTGAAGCGAAGTAGTTGAGTTCTCCCCAGATTTTCAGAGGAATTGTATCATTCTGCCTTCCAAAGAAGCTCACCTGAAACAGTAGGGAACAGAGATTAAGTGTATGTTTTTAAGGCTTTTCCAGTACCATTTACAAAATTTAAGGCTTTTGCGTTACTAATTACAAAATTTTTAATTCCTTAGCGTTTATCGTTACTGGGCTTCAATGCGTTACTCACTGATCAGCTTATGGAATACTGCGCAGAATTTCTAGGCTGTTGACTTACCACGATCAGATGAAATCCCTGGCAGATGTTTCATGGTTTGACTACGAAACCAGGACGCGGAATGCAATGCAGCAGCCACAATAAGTAGGGAATGTGTGGATGAATTATGAAGCACAAACACGCCTATTTAAACAACAATTACAGACCTTTCGTTCTTCTCACAGTAGAAAGTCTCCATCACTGAAGTACAGCATTGAAAAATATACAAGATGATAAGGAAACATTCATATTTATTCCTCATCTTTGTCCATCTGAAGTGATGTGGTCAAAAAATTACAAAATTCGAACCGTCTTATTCTTCCGCGTTCTGGGCTTTCGTCAATAGTGAGCAAAATGAGGTGCTACAATTGTTTCACTTGCAATGTTAATCTGGGGGAACAATTCGGATTATACATCCATTTCTCTATAGATTCTCCAGTACAGAAAATAAAAAGTTACACATTATTCTGTTAAAGTTAATTCCACTGACATTTGGAATTAGCATACGTCAAAGGTTTGTAATTTTTATAATCAGAAGTTGTTTGCTAGGAGGACCGAGTGTCAGTTCATCTGATCTAACTGTAAAAGTTTTCTTATATCACGTACATTTCCTGAAAAGCGTAAGTTGACGCTAAAGCATTGTCATTCGCCACCGTGAATGGCTGTGATGAGTGTGTGTTACGTACAGTGTCGTGTTTGCGCATCTTTAGAATAAAAACGGAATGAGGTAGTGGGCTGTATTTCTGGAGGGTATAGAACATTAAACAGACCGTAGTTTAGCGTCCTTCCTCGTTCGGCATTCTTCCATCAGGAGCGTCTAATGCCTCCTGTCTACTGTTTTAGACATCGTAGGGTAATCTGAAATTTAAATCAAAATATTGCCATATATATTTTGGCAGAATATGTTTTTCGACTTCGGGTTTCGAAATACTGTGTACCTGAAAGTTTTAAAAATTCACAACGGCGTCTTCCACTTCGTTCAGCTACAGAACATTACTGTTTTGAGTATTTCACTAACTCCTCTATTAGCTACTCCACTAACAAATAGCAGTTTGTTAAAATTTGCAGACATTTTTATTCAACTGCTACTCAGATTTAGCTTTATTAGACAGACGAGAAAAAAATTGTTTTTTTTTTTTTTTGTATCTGGATGTTTCATTTGTTTGTACTGAACACTTTTCATCTATTAATACTAGGGATCTTCTATGATCTATAGGCATAATTAAATAATTTCATTTACTTACGATGCCAAACTTGAATAGGTAAAACTTGTTTTTTACACACAGATAAACAATTAAGTTGAAAAAAAAGCACTCCGTCGTCAGACCACAAGTGGCATACTGGGACCATCCGACCGCCGTGTAATCCTGAGATGAGGATGCTGATAGGAGGTGGTCAGCACACCGCTCTCCCGGTCGTTACGATGGTATTCTTGACCGAATCCGCAACTAATCGGTCGAGTAGCTCGTCAATAGGCATCACGAGGCTGAGTGCACCCTTAAAAATGGCAACAGCGCATGGCGGCCTGAATAGTCACCTATCCAAGTGCTGGCCAATCCCGACAGCGCTTAACTTCAGTGGTCTGACTGGAACCGGTGTTTCCAGTGCGGCAAGGCGTTGCCCAATTGCAAAGGACGTAATTAATGTTTATCCATACGACGGAGCATACTTAAAATATAGCAATTTAGCTAATTTACAGCAGGCGCCAGATTCTTTCTCGAAACGAACATCCATCTACAAAACAGCCACAATTGTCTGTTACTTGATACATGAGTTGAAGTGTCAAATATTTGACTTTAAGAATATAAGTGGGAAGAAGATTAGAAAAGATTTGAAATTATATTTAAAGTTTGTATGAAGTCACTAAGCGCTCTTATTACCAAACACTGGATGAGTACAATCCGGGTAATTTGCTCTACATTTTAAGCAAAACCTAGTTTTCACTCGTTTCAGTGTACTATTGTCCTATAATAACATAATGTTGCAGTTTCATGTAGTGGTGTATGTGGATAAATTTTCTGTTGATGTATAAGGGACAGCCAAGTAAAAGCCGACTATCCGATACAGCGTTGCCACGGAATGGGTTCCATTCAAGAGTAATCACCACACGCATTAAGAAATTTATCACAGTGGGAGACGAAGAGATTAATTCCTATTTCTCAGAATGGGGTCGGTCGCTGACGGCTCGACAACCGCACCCAGTCTTGTGCTTCCCCGTCCGACTGACGCCGACGCCCACGCATGTCTTCAGGTAGCCAAAGATGAAAATCACACAGTGAAAGATCCGACTGTGCGGAGTATGTTTCAGTGTTTCCCACGCAAATCGGTATAGTGTAGCCTTCGTCCGATTGGCAGTGTGGGGTGGACGTTACCGCGCGACAGGATGATTATGTCCAATAGCATTCCTGGGCATTTTGATTTTATGGCGTGTCGCAGTTTTTGCAAAGTGTGTTCATAGCGCTTCCACGTTCGATGACCACCACGAACGGAGGGCCCCTGCAGTCTAAGATGGAGGTCATCATGACCTTACCGGAACTTGTGTGAACAAGACTGGTTTTCTTTGGAGGGGAGATGGAGTGTGTTTGCAATGTTGGCTATGCCATTTTCCCTCTGACTGTCGGAATGCAGTCAGACGGAATCACCAAGTTGCACGATAACGCCCATCCCCACCCTAACAATCGGACGAAGACAGTTTATACTTTCAAAAAAGAAAAAAAAAAAATACTGGCTCTGAGCACTATAGGACTTAACTGCTGAGGTCATCAGCCCCCTAGAACTTAGACCTACTTAAACCTAACTAACCTAAGGACGTCACACACATCCATGCCCGAGGCAGGATTCGAACCTGCGACCGTAGCGGTCGCGCGGTTCCAGACTGTAGCGCCCAGAACCGCTCGGCCACCCCGGCTGGCTTTTACTTTCAGTTTAGATTGTTTTAAATACTGATTATTTTCAGTGTCTCGGTTGGAAAACACTGCAACATCCTCCGAATCTTTCACCATGTGATTTTCACGTCTTTGGCGGCCAGAAGACAGACATGCGTAGACATACTTTTCAGTCGGACGAGGAACTGTATGAGTGGTTGTGTTAGCGGCTGATCGCGTTCTACGGAACAGGACCTGATCGTCTCGTCTATTACTGGGATAAGTGTCTTAATTCGTGTGGTCATTAATTTTGAATGGAACCATTAGATTGTCCCGATGAGGCGATTGTTCGGTTTTCATTCGACTGTCCCTCATTTATCATGAAGAGTAAAACAAAAGGATCTACTTGAAAGAATGCAGAACAGCAGAAAATGCTGCTGTTTTCATTTTCAATTCCGATTGTTGTAAGTACTGACTATTTTCAGTTTGAATAAAAGTAAGCTCATTGGCTTCAACAATTTGAATGAAAATTATATTCAAGCCAAAATTATTATTGTTGGTTAACGGCGCTCTTGGTAACGAAACCTTGTACGTAATTAATGATAATACAAAGGAAATTATTTTGTAAAAAGTTAATCGAATCTCGGACTGAGACGCAGGTTCGGCTTCAAAAGTTTAAATAGCTAACGACAAAGCGCTTATGGAACTAAATCGCTTCCGTCCTAATTTTAACGCCTAGAAATTACTTGTATTACATAATTAAACTTGGAAAACTGAGAGTTTTCTCATTCTCCAAAATAAAACAGATTTCGAAATATACTGGTCGAATTATTATTCCTAAAACTTTACAATGGGTTCACTTACATCTGTGCCGTGCCGCTGTCAGAAATGGAATAACGGAAGATACATGACTACACGTTCGTAAAACAAAGGTTAGTACAACGGCAGACGTATTCAGTTGTTAATTTTCAAAACGACTTTCCCTTATTACAATACATATTTCTGTACTATTCACTCAATGGGATGACAATTTTGCAAATGCTTTAATCGAAATAACATCAGGATTGTTAAGTAGTAGTTTATAAGCAGGAGTATCACCTGACTTTGCCGGCCGCAGTGGCCGAGCGGTTCTAGGCGCTACAGTCTGGAGCCGCGCGACCGCTACGGTCGCAGGTTCGAATCCTGCCTCGGGCATGGACGTGTGTGATGTCCTTAGGTTACTTAGGTTTAAGTAGTTCTAAGTTCTCGGGGACTGATGACCTCAGAAGTTAAGTCCCATAGTGCTCAGAGCCATTTGAACCACCACCTGACTTTAGTATTATTATCACGCCTCCAAAGGACTATTCTATCACGCACAAGAGTTTTAATGTGTGGTTTTATCAAAATATGCGTTATATTGCGCAATGTATTGAGAATAGAGTTAGTAGTAAAGAAGTAATAAGTTTCGAGTAAGAAAGTCGTGCCTGATGCGGCAATTTTACACGATGAACAACGAATATGTAGTAAGTAAGTGATACACTTTTCCCCTTTGATCATATTGTTGGGGGAGGGGATCTCAGCGAGAAAAAAATTTCATGAAAGGTTGAAATTACGTGTACAGCTTGTTGGAAGTTGCTATGTGCACTCATTCTCAAGTACTGATTGACTATAATCTGGGTATCTACAAGTGGTGTGTTACGCAACCTGAAGACATACACAGAATTTCTAAGCGTAATACATGTCCTACTGTGATACATCTTTACCATAATATAATACTTTTTAATGAGGTTATTATGACAGCATTTTACTTTTTTTTAAATTCGGTCAATAACTACGGGAAATATATAAAATCAATTTTTTTATTGCTCCTGGAAGCCACTAGATAAGCAGTCTGCTCTTAGGAATGTGAATCATGAACTGAGTTAGCCGTGTAATACTGTAACATAGATATCCACAATGTTTCAGATGGTACTAGCAATAGTAACTGGAATACGTGTATCAGTTGCTGAAGTACAGCCATTTTTTCACATTGGGGAGTATGACAGCATTTCAGTGGTCCCAGAAGCAAGATTGCCTTTCAGGTTCTGCACTTGTGCTTTGTAGAGTTTATTGTTTCATAGTAAGTTGAAGAAGTAATCACTACAACTCTCTCAAATGAGACTAATGGATTTTACATACAAATAAGCTCGTGCAATAAAATGGCATCGGAAGGAGAACCACAATAGTATAAGTAGTGAATAGTTCTAGTTTTTCGAACTTTTCCTACATTTACGAATCTCATCTTCATTGTTTACATCTGTCTGTGCTGTAAATATTGTAACGAACTGTCCGAATGCCACCGTTTGTAAAGGGTAAATGCGAATCCATCTCTCCCATTACTTGCTGTAAATTTTGTCGCAAGGCCTGCCCACTATCACAGGGCATCGCACGCACAAATTGCGAGTGAGAGACACACCCGACAAAATGGAACATGCACTCTGTTGAGGTCACGCAATACTAATGTGCATGCGTTGGCTACACGATACGGGATGCTGCGATTTGGAGGAAGGTGGTGGGATGGTTGTATTTAAGCCATAATATTCATTTTCTCTTGATGTTTTAATAAATTCTTACCTGATCTTTTGCAGATAACAACACTAACTCGTTACTTAATTTCTCTTGCTCATTCTGGGAAACCCTGAGACAGAATAGAATGAAATTTAATGTGAACGACTGTGAGATCTTAGTCTCAACTACAAAGAAAGACAGAAAAACTAGTGGGATAAGAATTGGAATTGGGGGTGAACAATTGAAGATTGCAGAAAATATCAAGTACGTGGGAAGTGTGACAGAGGGAAGAAATGAGAAAGAGATCAACGGACGTGACAAATAAGCTGAATCATACCCCGCAAAGTATTAGGAGCCTAGTTTGGAACAAAGCCACCCACAAACAAAGCAAAGAAGTGATATACACAAGTTACGACATCCCAATACTGAACTATGGATCTGAAAGATGGGGAATGAAAAAAAGAGCTGTAAGCAGGTTTTAGGAGTGTGGAACGAACTTCCTCAAAATTAACATAGGAGTAACAAGGAGACGAAGGGTGAGGAATAAAAGGGTAAGGGCAATAGTGAAAGGGGAACCCTTAAAGAGCAGGCTAGGATGGTATGGTCACCTAAAGAGCATAGAAAATAAGAAGATTCCCAAGAAGATACATTAAATGGAGACGTGAAGGAAACGGCCAAGAGGAAGACCAAAGGATAGATGCTACGGTAAGATAGATGTTCGAATGTCTATACGAACGGTCTCTGGTCCTTCCTAAAGCAAAGACTTTGTACCCCATGTTCCTAGCTCAAATAGGAACCAAGCACCAAGTATTTGTTACAGCGCTTCCACACTATAATGATAATTGTAATTATTAACTACCATCACCTTTGAACATTACAAATGCTTGATGATTTTAAAGTAATATTTCCCTTTGATGTACTTGAAAGACACTCTCTAATTATTATTATTGCTGCTGTTGTTACTGACAGTTGCAATGATTAGACTGAAGTAAATAGGTATGACGGGCAGTATTTGAAGCAAACTATGAAAAGTGCGGAGGTAGGAAAGAGAAATAGGGCGGCGTGGGGCAAATAATTTATGTTTCGGAAGTGGGGCGCGACGGGAAAAAATTTGAGAACTCCCGCACTATGAGACCGAATATCGCCTCGTGGCTTTGAAGGCAGATGACACGCTGAAATAAAATCTGTGGCAATGACCGGGCCATTTGCCTAACTGCACGCAGAGGGCAGCGTTTCTTCGGCGTAGCCCTAGAAGGGGAAAGTTGGCGTGTCGTCGCTCCGGCAGCTTTTAACGTCCAGGAAGATTCTCGGTAGTCATTTGATAGTGTGCTGAGTGGAACTGGGTCCGTCCAGGAGGGACTCGGACGACGAAAACTCCTCTCCACTCTCCTGTAACGAACCCGTGAACTCCAGAAATTTGCTCGAGTTAAAATTACTTTGTGAGTGACGTTTCAGCGAGCCGAGTGGTAAGCGGACAGTCGCCAGCCAATCGCAGTTCTTCCTCGAGTGCCACGTGATCGCTGTGTTCCCTATTTTGTGGGTTATATGCACCGCTTTGTGAGGCTGGCTGGCTGCCAACCGGCAACGCTGCCCCCCACCACTGCAATCCGTCAGTCACGCAGAAGCTGAAAGCACTGGTTGAATAATCAGACAAGTCACGTTTACATACTTTCTAGTAAAGCACAAAAAATTGTCTAGATATTGGAAAACTATTAATCGGCCTTGTCTTTTCCAACCTTCACTTAGGCCACCACCATATTGTAATAGCTTATTATACAGCCAAACGAAGATTTATTATGATACTAACTGGCAAATCCCGCACTGACTATGTATTCATTTAGCCAATTCTGTATTAGAAACGAAATTTCGAATGTACTTCTGCAGTAGACTTGGTGTACGATGATCCTGGACGGTTTCTGTATGCTCCGTACGGCTGCTTCCCGATTCTGTAATTCGATACAGCAAGCGTTTATATGACAACGCCTCTTCACAGCTCTATACAAGGCTATCGTTTTCGCCTACAGCCGTTTGCGTTTCGCAGTTGAAAAGCGTCACAAGCGCTGCTAGATGTCACGGATTTCTTTGGCTCGATTTCGTAAGTGCAATAGTAGTAAGGAATATATGTTTTAACTTCACACACGATATGGTATTTTTTCACGCATTTGAGTGTTTATGACTTCATATCCCAGAACTGTTGGACAATAATATGTTTGTATAGGTCTGTGCTTTTCACCTACGTAATAAGGAAGCAAGGAGGAAACTCAACATAAGCTGGAAGGGACAACATCTATCTCACTGCGACACACCAAAATATCTTGGGATTAAACTTGACCGTGCTCTCACCTACAAGGAACACTGTTTGGCCACAAAGATGAAAGTGAGTGCCAGGAACAACATCATCCGCAAGCTAACAAATAGCAGATGGGGAGCGCAACCTACAGTTCTCCGCACGTCAGCTTTAGCTTTATGTTTCTCCACTGCGGAGTACTCGGCACCCGTTTGGCAAAATTCCACCCACGCTGAACAAGTAAATATAGCATTGAATGAGACTGGACGCATCGTGACAGGATGCCTCTGCCCAACTCCCACAAAGCAGCTGTACCACCTCATGGGCATAGCCCCGCCAGACATCAGAAGAAGGCATGCCGCAGAAATCGAGAAACATAAACAGGAGACAGATCCCAGGCATCCAATGTTCGGATACAATCTTCAACCTCGCCGACTTAAATCAAGGAAGAGTTTCCCACGAACAACTGAAGCAACTCTTTTATCGCCTAGAGCACGACGAGAAGAGCTGTGGTACAATGTGGACCCAGGAAGACCAGGGAATAGTCCCAGGGAAGAACCCACAGCTGGCTCTGAACTCCCATATACGACCTGGAAAGCCCTGAATAGACTACGAACAGGCGTATCTAGATGCAGAGCAAACTTGGAAAAATGGGGCTACATTAGTGCAGACGAGCCCTGCGAGTGTGGAGAACAGGAAGACCCACAACACCTACTGGTCTGCAGGAAACTAAACAACCCGTATTCGACTCAAGACCTATTTGAAGCAAATGACAAGGCTATTCAAGCTGCAGTGAACTGGGCTTCACGTGGGATATGAAAATCGCTCTGTTTCGCATCCTTAGCGCTTATCATTATATGTTACATACTTTTCTATATTATTGTAATTAATTTACCTTATAACCATGTATTATTGTATTATAACTGCTTCTCTTGCATTGTAACATAATTTTTTTGTAAAATGGTGATGTCTTGGATACCATAAATAAATAAATAAGTAGGTACATTCAGCTGTATATGAAAATACTATCTGCGAAATATGTTGTGGATGAATATAATAGCAAAGAAGTGATAAATTTAAACGTCATGGACGATGCGGCAGTTTCTCATGAGTCTTATCGTTTATGACGTGAGATCTCCTGAACCATGTGTCATTCAGTGATATAATTTTGTAGATACATTCAGTGTCAACAGTGGATACTGTCCGAAAATGTGTTGTGAATATAGTGCCACAGAAGTAATAAATTTATACGTCATGCACAATGCGACAGATTTTCGCGCCTCTCAGTGTTTATGACGTCATATCTCCTGAACTACGTTAGATAAGTGAGTCTTACTCCCACAGCGATTGTTGCCTGAGAGTAAGGGATGTGTGTACCAAGTTGGGCTGAAATGGGCCGGCCGGAGTGGCCGAGCGACTCTAGGCGCTACAGTCTGGAACCGCGCAACCGTTACGGTCGTAGGTTCGAATCCTGCCTCGGGCATGGATGTGTGTGATGTCCTTAGGTTAGTTAGGTTTAAGTAGTTCTAAGTTCTAGGGGACTGATGACCTCAGCAGTTAAGTCCCATAGTGCTAAGAGCCATTTGAACCATTTTTTTGGGCTGAAATGGGTCCAGTGGATTAGGATATGTGGAAAGTACACAAACACACACACACATACACACACACACACACACACACACACACACAAATTCCACTTTATAATTTTATGGGTTTACTGAATTAAATAGATACTAGCCTCGTTCTTCCACCAAACAACATATTGTTGTTTTAAAATGAACATAAACAGTCTCGACATCAAGAAACTTTTACTTTTTTTTTTGAGGCTACGTAATTTTTTTTAGTTATGTAACACAAAAAAAAAAGTTTTTTGCGGTCGAGACTGTTTACGTTCATTTTAAAATTATAAAAAAACGCTGCTATCCAGGAGAAATGTTCTCAAAAATAACTTATTATTGAATATGGTGTCAAAAAATAAACACTTAACTACAGAAACAACTACCACCACTTTACAGTTTATTGAACATGATGAGAAGTCTGAGAATTGCAAAAAAATTGTGTACCTTAGTAAATGTTATGGGCGTGGAAGGTTAATAATAAAGTCACTATGCTTCTCCATTTGATGACTTGTGTGTAGCACCAGTAACAGTTCTGTCACAGACCACCTTCTTACAAAATCATATATCTGAGGATGGCACATACTTTCTGGCAACCTTCACGACACCTTTATTTCAGATTTAGCCGACAGAGGTTTTTCATCAAGAACCCGTCATTGTAATCTGTGTTTTCTAAATGGCAAAATCTTGCTAGTTCTGATAATGACGCACTTCAGGGACCTAAGTACTAGTGTGTTGGCGACTACTCATGGAACATATACTTGGAGACAGTAAACGTATCATTATCAGCACCCGTAATGTTAAACCGAAACAGCTGTTTAGGATGGAACAAGAAGTGTAAAAACAGGTCTTCTTTAAAATCAATCACAGTGAATAATTGGATGTATTTCGCATTCCAGAATCTGTCTAATTTTTGGTGCAATGAGAAAGGAAGCCCTAGACACCTCTGGTTGTTGCCCCAGAGACCCAATGTCGACAAGTATGATCCCTATGTTATTCTGAATTCGTCCCATCGACAGGTCTCATTCTCACACCAAAAGATAGAACAGTTCTCAAATGGTAATAAAATATCATTTTCGGCCAAAAGTGGACATCTCTCGTTATTGCATCAGTGCCCTCAGTTTCAATGGGCACCACGGCCACGCGTGACGCGGTAAGAAAAATATTATATACAAGTGGAGCAGAGACGAAAAGGAGATCATAGTAGCGATGATAAGGGCCGCAAACTGGGAAATCCACTGACATAAGCGACTTCGTCAAAGGGCAGGTAACTGGCTTGTGTATCGAAACAAACGTCTAGATAAAGGTAGGCTGTTCGCGCAAAAAAAAAAAAAAAAAAAAAAAAAAAAAAAAAAAAAAAAAAAAAAAAAAAAATCCACGGTTCCGAGCACTATAGGACTTAACATCGAAGGTCATCAGTCCGCTAAGACTTAGAAGTACATAAACCTAACTAACCTAAGGATATCACACACATCCATGCCCGTCGTAGGATTCGAACCTGCGACCGTAGCAGCAGCGAGGGGCTGTTCGCGTGCTACTCTTATGATCATCTATGGAAAGTGGTTGAAGGATGGTGGAACCACGAGTAGTTGCCAAAGTATTAGACGTCCACGCCTATCAGAACGTGGAGGTCAAAGGCACGCCCGCACTGTGCAGCGGGAAAGCTTACAATGCTGTTGCAGGCAGCTTCAGGCTGTACCATTAAGCGCACATTATTGAACATACGGCTGCGCAGCAGACGACCCATACATGTTCCGATGTTGACACAACGACATTGTCAAGCCGTGATCACAGGATGATCTAAGTTGGAACGCAGGTCAACGGAAACGCGTCGCCTGGTCGGAAGAATCACACCAGTTCGATCGTCTTGAACGTATAAAGCTGCTCCATACTTGCAATCCCATAACAGCAAGCCGTGAGAAGAGTACCATAGTACTCTACGATGAGGTCCTATGTTCCCGTGGGAAGTGTGGTGGTAATCGCAGACATCACGACTGCATCATGATGCTGGTAGCGATGGCATATTCCAGCTGCAGCAGGCCGTGGTGACCAAGCGGTTCTAGGCGCTATATGCTGGAACCGCGTGACAGCTACGGTCGCAATTTCGAATCCTGCCTCGGGCATGGATGTGTGTGCTGTCCTTAGGTTAGTTAGGTTTAAGCAGTTCTAAGTTAGGGGACTGATGACCACAAAAGTTAAGCCCTATAGTGCTCAGAGCCATTTGAACCATATTCCAGCTGGATAACAGTTCGTCATAGGGCCAGAATCTTGCTACAATGGTTTGAAGAACTTGATAGTGAATAGATTCGCATGCTCTGGACCCAACGGAATGCACTTGAGATGCTATCGGGCGCTAAATCCGAATTCGCAAACTGCCAGCCTGTAATTTGCGAGCATTGCGTGAGCCATGCGTAGACATCTGGTGTTGCATACCTCAGGAGATCTACCAGGGATTTGAACAGCCCATGGCAAAGACCTGTTGTATTTCGTTCCAAAGATCGACCAATTAGCTTTTAATGATTATAATATTTTCGTTCATCAGTGTACTTAAATGGAAATGAGCGTTTGACGTCATTGGCCGGGAGGCCTCTTACGGGGCAGGTCCGGCCACCTTGGAGCAGGTCTTATTACATTCGACGCCACATCAGGCGACCTGAGCGCCGGATGGGGATGAAATGATGAGGAAGACAACACCCAGTCCCTGAGCGGAGAAAATCCCCGACCCATCCGTGCGTGCAATGAATTCTACAGGTGCCGGATGGCAGTTTGTGGGGTGGAATTCCACGCCTATTACATTTTGTTGGTCAATATAGGACACTTTGTGGATGACGCTGGAGTTGTTGTCCAATGACACCCCATATGTGCTCAATTAGACATGGTAATCGAACAGGCAGAGGTAACATATCAACATTCTGAAGAGCATTTTGGGTTACAACATCGGTATGCCTGGAAGAGATGTTCATGAATGGTAGCACAACATGTCGAATCAACACGTTCACGTACAAATTTGCGGTCACTAATGCGTGGGATAACCGCGAGAGTGCTCCTACTTTCATACAAAATTACATCCCAGACCGTAGCTGCAGGTGGAGATCTAATATGTCTAGCACGCATACAGGCTGGTTGCTGGCCCTCAACTGGCTTCCTAACCAACAAACAGCCTTCACTGGAACCAAGACAGAAGCAGCTTTCATCAGAAAACACAAGAAATCTCCAAGTTGCCCTCCAATGAGCTCTCACTTGACACAACTGAAGCAAATGCCGGTGGTTTGGGATCAGTGGAATGCACGCTACAGGGTGTGTGGCCCAGAGCCGTTCTTGAAGTAACCGATTTGTAGCAGTTCGTTGTATCACTGTGGTGGCAACTGTTGCTCTAATTGCTGCTGCAGATGGGGTACGATGCGCCATAGCCCTCGGTAGTGCTACGTGGCTGTCTGGAGTCCCATCTTCTTGCGACCATACGTTCCCGTGACCACCGGTTGCAACAGTCATGTACAGTGGTAACATTCCTGACAAGTCTTTCTGCAGCATCGCAGAAGGAAAATCCAACTTCTCGTAGCCCTATTACACGACCTCATTACAACGCCGCGAGGTGTTGATAATGGTGTTTTTCTCACATTAAAGGCATTCTTGACTAACACCAACTCACGACGTCAAATCTCACGACTGATAGAGCATGTACTTAAAGCAAACCTGGCACAAAATTTTAATACAGATCATCTTTCAGATGTAGAAACATGCCTCTCAACTTTCGTGCATGGCGCAAAGCTCCTGCTTGGTGTTGCGGTTTTTTTCCGTAAGTGTATTAATGCTTGCCAGCATGGGTGGCCGAGCGTTTCTAGGCGCTACAGTCTGGAACCGCGTGACCGCTACGGTCGCAGCTTCGAATCCTGCCTCGGGCATGGATGTGTGTAATGTCCTTAGGTTAGTTAGGTTTAAGTAGTCCTACGTTCTAGGGGACTGATGTCCTCAGAAGTTAAGTCCCATAGCGCTCCGAGCCATTTGAACCATTTTATATTAATGCTTATTGAACGCTGAATGCAAACGTGACTCAGTTTATTTTTAATTTCCTTCTACTGCCAGTGTCATTTCTGAGATGAAATATATATCTAAGTAAACTTGCGCCTCGTGAAGTATGAAAGTGGCGAGTGACGCATTTGATCGCAAGGCTTGTTTACTGTTCCTGTTTTTCAGTGTGACACGCCCTTGTTGTGGACAATGACAGTTATTTTGGACAAAACAGCTCCTTCATGGTGGTGGTAGAGTTCTTTGATAATCTCTGCAACGTTAACAACTGCCATTTACGTATCTGACTCTGTTTTCTACTGTGCAGATTCCTCTGCCATAACAATCAATTACTTTGTAGAAAGAAAGGTTTCCATTCTGCTTTTAAATGTCTTCGATTGAATCGATCAGGAAAGCTTAGACAGGAAATTATCTCGGTATGTTCACGGAATGGCTTTACTAAGTCGCCTAACAGCTTTATTGACAGGCATGTTAGTGAGCGCGCATGCGCGCCGCTCGTGATGCGATAAGATAGAACTTATCTCGAAGTGAGAGCAGCCAGTTCCGTGACGTCACCTGGCGTGCTCTGCCCTGTGAGCGCAACGACACGCATCTCTGTTTTCTGAAACGCAACTTCAGGAAAACATATAAATGTCAAGGCATGCCGCGTCGCTCATCCCAGTCTCTTAGCGACGGTTTCTCGGCAGCACTACGCATTAACTCTGGATACAGCTTCCCCTGTACGAAACTGCACAGTTATTACCCGTGTAATAAGTGCACTAACTTACACATAAGATGATAAATCATGACTCACATGTGAGTGCTGACTAATGGAGATCTATTCTTGCTATGTCAATGAACGCCGTAGGATGTGTATATACACCTTTAAATTGAAGAGCAACAGTTCTGTCAAGGAGCATGTGGAGCCCATGGTGCTGCTCTTTTACCAGGTAGTTCCACACTTCAGTAAAACTACGCCGTGTTGCACTGCATGTGGAATTTGTAAGGCTTCACCGACGAGTCACGGGATATTACTGTTCACCTAGTCTGATCATTCTGCTGACATCGCGAGCATCAGAAATGGCGTGCGGTTGGTCACAAACTCGTCTGTCGCGCTTTTTCTTGGAATGAATCACATTATTTACACCGAGCGATAAGGTACAGTTATGAGACACTAGTATCTTGGAGAACGGTGGTTCGAATTCCCCTTCGGCCATCCAGATTTAGGTTTTCCGTGATTTTCCTGAATTGCTTAAGGTGGATGTCGGGATGGTTCCTGTGACAAGGCATGGTCGACTTCGTTCGTAATATTTTCCCAATCTGAGCTGTTGTTAAAGTCTCAAAAGGCCGCATTGTCGACGTGCTTTAAACTCCAAAATGCTTTCTTTTCCCAAATACTATGTAGAACGCAGGAGGGTAATGTCCTTGACAACCGCCGACATTTCGTCTCGTGAACTTTCCGCCATTTTCAAAGCACAAGTGCAATGACAAATCGCCGTGGAATGGAAATTGAAACTCTCGCTGGACAGGACAGCACCGGGAAATAAAAATGACGGCGAATGCAGAAGAGCAACGCACAAAGTAAACAACTAGCGCCGGAACACATATACATATTTGTAAATTGGATACTACAGGAAAAGCTCAAGTTCGTGTGGTTTTCCTCTGCGGCGAATAGCTGTATCGTTCCCTACGGAGGATAGATGAGCTTCGCAGTTGAAGCGAGATGGCAACGCAGTTTCGTTTTTGTTGCGGTGTGAAGAACATTATTTTGCTCCAATATGTGTTAAAGTAATGCATCACATTAATTATCCTGCCGGGTGACTCATTAAGCAACGGATCGGTTTTGCTCTTGTTATACAGAAATCCATTTTACTTGCCATCAGTTTGATCCTGTACGTAACTACCACTTCAGCTTCAGTTAAAGGTTGACTGTACAGTTTCAGCATTATCTTGGGATTGGTTGGACGGTGCTCTTTGGACCCAGCCTGGTTGCATCTCAGCACGACATTTGGTTACGACTGACCGTTTTCATGAGTTCCAGTCCGATATTCTGTGATCAAATTTTTAGATGTCGCTGCTTTATTCGCGCTGTAGAGAGGTTGGAAGTTTGTACCGAAGACCAAACGCATTAAGACTTAAATTTTACAGAGCAACGTCTGTCGTTATGTTTACGTACGTCAGTGAAAATTAAATGTTAACCAAAAGAAGGCCAAGAAGCCTCGAAACTTTGAGATGAAGACTGTTAAAAAAGTTAGAGGAAATTTTAAATGAGAGAGAGGGAGGGAGAGAGAGAGAGAGAGAGAGAGAGAGAGAGAGAGAATGCAGAATGAACTGGATAACACATCTGCAAGAAAGAAATGGATAGTCAAAGTTATCTTAATTAAATACAATTAAATAGATTAATAGGTAGGCGATGGCGACGGCAATGGCGAAAACGACGGATTAATACGTTAGATTGTAAAGTCGGCAGGAGGTTTCTCCTTGAAGATAGGCTTCGTTACGTCCCGGTTCAATTTTTCTTACAAAATGCACGTTTCGACCCATATGCTTCGTTCTTTAGGATAATCTGGTGTCCCAAGTTAGCTGATCACCGATCTAGACCTCACGATTATCCCAGCAGAAGAGTCGACAAGTCAATTGTGTCAGAAGAAACTGAGAGGAACGTAATACATCTACATCTACATTTATACTCCGCAAGCCACCCAACGGTGTGTGGCGGAGGGCACTTTACGTGCCACTGTCATTACCTCCCTTTCCTGTTCCAGTCGCGTATGGTTCGCGGGAAGAACGACTGTCTGAAAGCCTCCGTGCGCGCTTTAATCCCTCTAATTTTACATTCGTTATCTCCTCGGGAGGTATAAGTAGGGGGAAGCAATATATTCGATACCTCATCCAGAAACGCACCCTCTCGAAACCTGGCGAGCAAGCTACGCCGCGATGCAGAGCGCCTCTCTTGCAGAGTCTGCCACTTGAGTTTGTTAAACATCTCCGTAACGCTATCACGGTTACCAAATAACCCTGTGACGAAACGCGCCGCTCTTCTTTGGATCTTCTTTATCTCCTCCGTCAACCCGATCTGGTACAGATCCCACACTGATGAGCAATACTCAAGTATAGGTCGAACGAGTGTTTTGTAAGCCACCACCTTTGTTGATGGACTACATTTTCTAAGGACTCTCCCAATGAATCTCAACCTGGTACCCGCCTTACCAACAATTAATTTTATATGATCATTCCACTTCAAATCGTTCCGCACGCATACTCCCAGATATTTTACAGAAGTAACTGCTACCAGTGTTTGTTCCGCTATCATACAATCATACAATAAAGGAGCCTTCTTTCTATGTATTCGCAATACATTACATTTGTCTATGTCAAGGGTCAGTTGCCACTCCCTGCACCAAGTGCCTATCCGCTGCAGATCTTGCTGCATTTCGCTACAATTTTGTAATGCTGCAACTTCTCTGTATACTATAGCATCATCCGCGAAAAGCCGCATGGGACTTCCGACACTATCTACTAGGTCATTTATATATATTGTGAAAAGCAATGGTGCCATAACACTCCCCTGTGGCACGCCAGAGGTTACTTTAACGTCTGTAGACGTCTCTCCATTGATAACAACATGCTGTGTTCTGTTTGCTAAAAACTCTTCAATCCAGCCACACAGCTGGTCTGATATTCCGTAGGCTCTTACTTTGTTTATCAGGCGACAGTGCGGAACTGTATCGAACGCCTTCCGGAAGTCAAGAAAAATAGCATCTACCTGGGAGCCTGTATCTAATATTTTCTGAGTCTCATGAACAAATAAAGCGAGTTGGGTCTCACACGATCGCTGTTTCCGGAATCCATGTTGATTCCTACATAGTAGATTCCGGGTTTCCAAAAACATGATACTCGAGCAAAAAACATGTTCTAAAATTCTACAACAGATCGACGTCAGAGACATAGGTCTATAGTTTTGCACATCTGCTCGACGACCCTTCTTGAAGACTGGGACTACCTGTGCTCTTTTCCAATCATTTGGAACCTTCCGTTCCTCTAGAGATTTGCGGTACACGGCTGTTAGAAGGGGGGCAAGTTCTTTCGCGTACTCTGTGTAGAATCGAATTGGTATCCCGTCAGGTCCAGTAGACTTTCCTCTGTTGAGTGATTCCAGTTGCTTTTCTATTCCTTGGACACTTATCTCGATGTCAGCCATTTTTTCGTTTGTGCGAGGATTTAGAGAAGGAACTGCAGTGCGGTCTTCCTCTGTGAAACAGCTTTGGAGAAAGGTGTTTAGTATTTCAGCTTTACGCGTGTCATCCTCTGTTTCAATGCCATCATCATACATACAGCGTAACAGCGTAACAACCTACCCGGGGACTGGGTGTTTGTGCTGTCCCCGTCATTTCATCTTCATCGTCATCATTCGTGACAGTGGCTAGATTGGACTGTGTAAAAACTGGACTGTGTAAAAATTGGGACTTCGTACGGGCGGTGCTGACCGCGCAGTTGAGCGCCCCGCAAACCAAACTTCATCATCATCGTCATCAGCGCAACAACCTAGAAGTTGCACATGTTGCTGGGCGCCATCTAATGTGTACTGACAAGTAAAAATTTCTGTAGCCAAAGCCGCGTGTTGAAATACTTTTATTTGGTCAGTGACCAGGTTTTTGACAGGTCTAGCTGTCATCTTCGGATATGGTGGAAATAACATTATTCTACATGAATCGCACAACCACAACGGGAGCTCTTCTTACGGTAGTACGATTCGTGCACAGTACTATTGTTTCCAGAATATTCGAAGATGATTCCTATACTTGTCGATACCGGTCATTACGGGAAAACAATATTTAGTTACGGAATCTTGCCTGAAAAAATTTGTTGTATATCACTAGAAGGTTTTTACCTGCATTGGCAATGGCCACGAAAGGCCTCGTGTTGTTTTTCTTTTTTCGTATGTGTGCCAATATAGTGAGAGCTACACCAGTAAGTTAGCTGTTTAATTTTGTAGCAGTGACTTTCGGGTTAGGTGTGTTGAAGTAGATGCCCCTTGAAAATCAAATTTAATTTAGGAAGCTAGCAGACGCGACTGACTTTAGCAGTTTCTACAGAATTGTTAGTTTTAATGCTGCGACCTTTCTCGCGTGGTTAAACTATGAGCTCTCGTTGCCAGTAAGGGAACTGCAATTGCTGGCAAATGATTGAAAGATTGGATTGTGTCTCAGTACACGACGTCTGCATCTGATTTCCGTCAAACGTCCGCTGGTCGTTACCCGTCACTGATGGCGTAACGAGCAGCTCATTTTTTTTCCCCCTTCGTGAAGCAGCGAATCATCGGCCCTTGTTACGCGGGACAGTTTTTATGACGGACTCTGCAGCTGACAGCAGGTTGAGCCGAGTGACGAATGACTCCCGGAACTTCCTCACTTCAGATCGGGCGCGGTCGAACTGCTACTCATTTCTGCACAGTTTAGTTTGTTTCTATTGCACGTTCCCGCTTTACGGGACCCGTTTTCTTAATATGGAGGCTCGAAATGTTTCGCTTTTCTTCAGAGCCTACCCTTTTAAAAACTGTTCGAAAATGACTGCGGGTTATTTTCTCTTTCGTTGCTAGCATGGGAGGCTATTATTTTTGATGGTACCATCTGGTCGGTCCAAAAGACATCGCTGTACCGTATCAGTCTGGATTCTGCAACTTTTCTATAAGAAGTAGTTCTTTAGAAGTATCCCTTATGTATACACTCTAGGTCCGTTTCACCTGCACATCAGGATGGAATAATTGAAATACAAGAAAGGTTCATGATTATGATTGAAATTCAGGGGTAAGGATAATAATGATAAGAATCTTTGTTGACATTGTTGTCCTCAGTCAAAGTGAGAAATAACTGTAGGACCTATTGAATGGAATGAACAATCTACTGAGTACAGAATATTTATTTAGAGCAGTCGAAGGAAACGCGAAAGTATTGAGGAGTAACGGAAATGAGATGAGCGTTAATTTTATCAAATTCGAGGACTATGGTGTAAACGAAGAAATTATGCTACCTTTGAAGCAAACTAAAGCGTGACAGACGCTGTAGGAAGGATATAAGATGCAGACTAGCACAGGAAAAGAGGGCATTCCGCACTACAAAGCGTCTAAGACATAGGTGTTTATTTTGAGGAAGAAATTACAGAGAATTTTTGTTTCTAGAGCACAGCATTGCTCGAAAGTGATTCATGGACTGTTGTGGGAAAACCGGAAAAGAAGATAGTTGGTTTCATAGGTAGATGGGTGTCAAATATTAAGTGGTTTGATAAGATAAGAGACGAGAATGTCCTCCGCAAACTCGGTGGGGAAAGGATGTTTCTGGTAAACAGTGACAAGAAGATAGTGCGTGATAGGGCGTCATGGAACACGTTCCACGTTTCTAGTGGAACCAGTAGAGGGTAAAAGCTATATAAGGAAGAGGGAATACATGCAACAAATAATAGAGAATGTTGGTTCAGTCGATCACGGCGTCAGAATGTACTGTAACCGATCGTGTCTTTGTCGCATAGTAGTCCTCTGAACGTGCCAGTCTTAATCCCAAACTTTTCTTCCTATGAATCACATCTGCGCCTGCAGTTCCTTCAGCCGATGCCATTACTGTGCCTAAGCACTGAATTTTTTCGGTCTTGGCAGTTTAGTTTGGTAAAGCCTGATATCTTCATCGCCCAGTCTCTATCTACTCAAATCGAAGTTGTACAGTATATTTTTGCTCTCATATGCAATCTTCAGTTTTCTAAATCCTCTTCAATTTCTCGTTTGTTTTAAGTTAGTAAGAGCATGTCATAAGTTCGCAGGCAACACTAGTTTGCGTTATGTATTTTCACGCAGAGGGTGGTCGTAATACCGGTTCAAGACAGTGTCGGAAATTGTGCATATGAATCCTTGGACGTCTAACAAAAATGCTTGCAGTTTCCAAGGTGCTCGTCTTAAGGTACCGAGCCATAAAAATTTGCCCTTGTTAAGATTTTAATAGCCTTAATGGCAACAAAAAGAAATTACAATTTTCCGATCACCGGTTGACTGGCAACCGTCCTCAGATCATGCTTGTAGGATAATCAGTACCTACGTACAATATTGGGCGCAACACCATCGTAACTCTGATCAAGCTTACTAAAATGCTAGTAACTAACTATATTGGTGGCCATAACTCCATCGTTACTAAGTATAAATCGTCAGTACTTGAAGACTATTGAAATATTAATAGATAATACAGATCGCAGTATCTCTTTCACCCGTGATATCAGCCTTACAAATCTGCCTTTTCTCAGAGTCGCTGACGCCAGTGCATTTTCCCACTTGCAGTCGGAGTGGCTGTTTGAATTATTCCTCATTGGTCTCTGCTCCACTTCTATGTGACAGCTGCTAGACGCGAGAAAAGCAATGCTTTGATCACGAAAGCTAGCGCATCCTCTACTGGTTTGAAGTAAGAGCTTCTTGGCAACTGCTGAATCTTTTTCAGGAGCACAACAGCAAGTAAGGATCTTAAAGTGGTGGGGGAAATGTCAACATTTGGAGAAATAGGTAGTTACAAGTTTGGTCATTCGGAGAAGTGGACAACATGGAAGTCTCTCAACAAACTACGCACTAGTATGACGAAATAGACCAACTTGCAGAACTTGGACCTTCCTGTGCATCGTTTTTGCAACAGTGGTGCTGTGCAACTAACAACCATTTACTATAGTGTTCTTCATCTCTAGCCACAAGCACCCAGCGAGACCTGATGTGGGCGACAGCGAACGCATTACTCGTGGTTAGTTTCTGGTCAATTAATATATAACTTGATATTAACGATCGGTTTCCTTTTATTATATATTTTGTATTTCTGACACGATAATGGACACTGGCTGTAAGTTTATTGATCATAAAAGTAAAGTTTGTCATTATTGTATCCTGTCTGGGCACATATGAAGTCAGACGCAACATTGTCATTACGTCATGGGTCAAACCCGACGTCTGGAATCGGTAGGATCAACTTGTCCCATACGCGATATTGGCGGTCACTACTACTCATGAGAAAGTACCGAGTGGAGGTCTGGATAGGTAACTGGTCACTCCATGCGAAGGATATAATCACCTGCGACTAACTCATCACTGTGAACAGTTCGACGATGGCGGGCAGCTTCGCCCGCGAAGAGACTGGATCAGCTGGTCCTCTGAGAGTCCTGCCAGCCGTTGCCATACTCTGTACATCTTTGTGTTAACACTACTCCTCCGATCAACAGCGAAGGTCTGAAAGCCGAATACTCATCCAACAAGATCTCATATCAGGTTGTATCGTCAACTAGTTTCCCGCGCCATTCATTCATGGCTCAATCTCGAGGTTTCTTGCTTCGTAATACTCTGGCCCACCTGCTCTCGCTGTTTCACATTCTTGACCACGTCAAGCCTATTAAATTAAAAACTTGTACATCAGTATGACTAATGTCTGTGTATGACCTGCTACAAAGTCTCTGAAGGCCTATCAAAATGGTTCAAATGGCTCTGAGCACTATGGGACTCAACTGCTGTGGTCATAAGTCCCCTAGAACTTAGAACTACCTAAACCTAACTAACATAAGGACATCACACACATCCATGCCCGAGGCAGGATTCGAACCTGCGACCGTAGCGGTCGTGCGGTTCCAGACTGTAGCGCCTTTAACCGCTCGGCCACTCCGGCCGGCCTCTGAAGACCTATCCTCCAAAACAAGACTCACATCGCTTCTTTATGGAAGACAGTGATAAATTTCCAAACCCATGACGAAAGTGCAGACATTACTGAGACACTAACGGCTTACTGAAATTTCTTACACTTTTTCTTTGAAACTCGCAACTCTTCAGAGCAGGTAATTTTCCTATCTGTCAAAAAATGACATAATTTGGATTTGCGGGGAAATTTAGGACATTTCTTTTAAGTGGACACCATCTGTTTTTCCATTCCTCTCATTTCCTGGATACGATTAATGGCTGAGCACTCTTTCAGAACATCTAATGTAGTAAAAGTACCTTAAAATATAGAGTGTGGTGACGTACAAAGTGAATGCTACGAAGAAAACATTATTGTAATGCTCAAGACATTTTTTGATTTGTTTATCTCCTTTTTAGTGCATAGTATGGGAAGAATAAAAATTCATCTGTGCTTAATTTGATGTCCATCAGAAGGGCTAGGAACTGTAACTGACAATGTGACCCACTCATATAAATAGTGTGAAGAAATTCCTCTTAAAAAAATTTTAGCATTGAAGCGGCTACTGAACAGTTAATGTTACGAATAACATTGTAAAGCCGAACAAGTACCGTTTTGTTACTATGAAAGTAAAACTAGGTCATGTGTCAAAATCTCTGGTCTCTTCTGACCAATTCCACGGCCGCTACCGTAGAATGTTTGTACTTGTAGCGATATTATAAAGTGGTTACGTCAAGAAGTCTCACAGGAAACAATACCGAGCGAAATTAAAACCAATCATTGGGAAAACACGAAAATTATGAGCATATTTGGTAATTTTTGGCTTAAAAATTAGCTGGAAAGCAATAGCTGCATGAGAATTCCTTGTTTTCCTTAAATACGATAATCAGACGGACATCATTTCAGTCTCATAAGAGTGATTGCAAATAACAAAACTGTGTCACCTTGAATCAGGTTATACATTGAATAGTCATTTTAGAATAATTAGCTATCTGCATTCTACATATTTGATGTAATCTAATCACTAAATGTTAAGAAAGAGTTGGGGAAAGTTCAAGACGTGCTTACGTAACACGACACTTGTACCAATAACTTTTCTCATGTAAGAACATACAGAACTTTCTGCTTGTACTGTGAAGTGATACAAAATACAGTGCTGAAATTCGTACCTA
Organism: Schistocerca serialis cubense; assembly: GCF_023864345.2. Lineage (NCBI taxonomy): Eukaryota > Metazoa > Arthropoda > Insecta > Orthoptera > Acrididae > Schistocerca > Schistocerca serialis. Next base: position 284,360,902 of record NC_064643.1, on the reverse strand, counting down.
TTCAGAGAAACGTTACTTCTAGTTGTTAGTCGCGAAAAGAATGGAAACGCACGAAGTCATTAGGTTTACTGGTTTCATTATCGAAACATGCTTTACCGATTGGTGTGGGATCAACAGACAATGTCGCTGTCTGTGTGCGATCTTTGGACAGAAATACTCTCCTGCATCCTCCCGTATACAAATTTCCAATTTTAAATTATGGACACAAATGAAATTCATAGAATGAACCGGCATTCTTGATGGACTTATTAACAAGCAGTTTTCATTCAGCATTTCTATGTCATGCCTATACGTTTGCTTCGCATAAAGTTTCTATTGATAGAACTACGCAGTTTTGGTGACATCGTGACAAAAAATAGCTCGGCGCTTTGTTCAGAACTGGATGCTCTGCTTTCTGCGAAAACCTATTTCCGACCTCATCGCACTTCCACGTAAAGACTATTTCGGAATCAGTGAACCACTGCACTAAACAGTCTTCTGAGTTCCTGCACGTATCTCGATGAAATGAAAGATATTTTACACTCTTCAAAATGGTTGCGGTATGCTATATAAGTGGAAATATGTGCTGATCGAATGATCGGAAAGTATACAGTACCACAATGAGCTATTAAATCATAAATGTAACATTTTCAATCTATTCGCTAATCATCACGCAACATAAAAATTATCATTGCAGCTTAAATGTCATCATTTTTGCGATGGTGTCAATAACGAAAATGAAATTACAAGAAGGGATTGTCAAAAGTGTAAAATTCACTCACTCTCTTGCACAGTCCTATTACAACATCAATTTTCGTACTCATTATTACTTTGTGGAATGCAGACTGATTCATAATAGCATTTTACAGTTTTGCCGTTAGCAGCACACGATGTTAAATAAAATGATTTCCTTTACATATTTATGAGCTGCGAGGCTCTACCTAAGATCAAAGACTGTTATAACTAGTTAAAGACTATATTATGATTTTGTTCATAGTTGTACTTCAGAAGCTACAGAATATTTCAATAACGGTAAAAAATTAGTCGTCAGCTGCACAAGAAAACCTTTATTTAGTTCACTTTATTGGTCTCGCCTGTTTAAACTGTCATCTGCAGAAGTGAAATTGGTTCAGATCATTAGTAAGCCAACGTCAAAATAAAAATTGGACAGTGGTGTCCTACAAAGGATTGGCAAAAAATACGTACATAAAGCACGTATGTTAGAAACGAATGTACTAAGATTCAACAGCAGAAGTAAAACAAGTTAAGCTTAAGACAGACATATAACTTTGCCACAGGAACAATAAATCTGAGTGAGACGCTAAAAATATATATGTGCGATGAGTGGCAAACAATTATCTATCAAATTCCAACATAGTACATAGTATGTGCGACAAAGGTCAACCACCAGGCCGATGATATCAATGCCATTGAACACGCCTGTATACGAAGTGGAAGAGCTGGTGTACGTACAAACTGTAATAAATTCTGTGACAAATGAAACGTAACTATGTATTAAACCTAACAAAACCATATAAAATGACTAATACGGTTTAACGCATAATTATAACCTTTGTCTTACATACTATGTACGATGTGGAATTTGACAGTCAATAGTTTGCCGCTCATCGCACCTAACATATATTTTTAGTGTGTATCACTCTGTTTTATTGATTCTGCAGCAAAGGTATGTTGCGGCTCTTAAATTTAATTTACATCTGTTTTAACAAACTTGTTCTATTTCTGCTGCTCGATCTTTGTACGTTTGTTTTTAACATACTTGCTTTATATGTGAAGTTTTTGCAGATCCTTTGTAGGACACCATCGTCCAGTTCTCGTTTTGACGTTGGCTACTAATGATTTGAACCTATTTCACTTCTGAAGATGAGAGTTTAAACTGTCGAAACCGGTAAAGTGAACCAAGTAAAGGTTTCCTTCTGCAACTGATGACTGATTGTTTATCTTTAGTGTCACAAACTATATAGTTCCATTTTTATTTCTTATGCCTCCAAAACAGGCTTGGTTTGATGCCTCTCTTGCAAATTTCATTTTTCCGCATCCACAGGTTATTTTCTGCACCACGCAGATGAATTGAACTCCCAGAACCCACCAACATGTCTCAATCAGTTTTTATTTAAAAACTTGATCCATGAATCTTACCACTGAACGTGCGTTCTTTTAAACATTTGTTTAAATGTTTCATTTGTTTTCATGTCCATTACTGCTTTTGTTAAATTTTCAGTCGAAGTTTGACAGCCAACTGTATCGAAGGTTTCTTTGCAAACTACAAGTACGACGTTCTTTGCACACCCGGTATATGTAGATTCCCCGCTTAGTAAAATAATCTTTCGAAAGATTACGTGAAATATAGACAGGGAGAAGGGGGGGGGGGTGGGGGGGGTGGGGGGGGTGGGAGGGGAGAAAGCCAAGGACTCGCTCGATATGTTAGGATGATTTCTGTGAAAACGTACGCCGTCATGACACGAAGAACCAGTATGATTTACATTGTAAGGACGCAAGGCTTATGTAGTTGTGTAATGCGTTGGACGAAGTGATAGGAAATCTGACCTCATGTCTGACAGACATGTTACAGTGTTCTCTCTGTAATTTGAATAAACACAAGTGCTGATAACGAACCGTAACTGATAACATCACGTACCGTAGCAGATGGTGTGTGAAAGTACTGCGTATATGACTCACGTACTGCGGTTCTTCCAAGTGTAACCGCGTATCCTGTTCCGTGCAGCGACTGTTTTGAAAGGAGATACCTAACGTTTCCCACAACATTCTTTGCCCTATGACGTGACAGAGTGTGCCTATAGCACAAGTCACACGGGGTAGACGAAAACTAAGTGACTATTGCGAGGAACCGAACTCGACCCATTTTCATGTAGCTAATGGGTTCCGGGACAAAAAACTTTGATACTAGATATTACATGTAATTAGTGACCGAATTTAACAATTTAAAATGCTGACAGAATCTACTTATCAAGAGGTATAATGGTATGTCAAAAGTTTAACCCATTAAGACAAGTATTGTAGCTCCAGGGTGTCCAGCGAAGGAGTCTCAGATATCAGAATTAAACACCTCGAAAACTATCGACAGACGAGTGCAACAAACGTTATGTTTATTGTGAAAGCATTAAGAATTTTATACAGAAGTTGCTAACAAATAGTGCTGTATACTGAGTAGCTCGTACCGAATCAGAGCTTTTAGTTACACTCGTCCTCTGCAAGTAGTCTTTGCTATCAAATCACAATTGTTTCGAAATGACCACCACTCGCAATACGGAGGTGCGTAAACGAACAATGAAATTTGCCACCATACCCTGTAGTGTTTCAAGGGAAATGAATTCAGATGCCACACAGATCGCCGATTCTAGCTCGTCCAGCATGGGGGGATGGTTCCGGTAAACAGTTTACATCACTGTACCCCACAAAATGTATTCAAAAGGAGTGATATTGGGAGAATATGGAGGCCAATCCATCCCTGCGCCGGTAAATTTGGAGCAATAAAGCGCAGTGACTCTGTTGGCGACGTATTCATCAAGAAAGCGAAACATCTGTTCGGGGCGATGTGGTCCGGCCCCATCTTACGTGAATCACTCGGTGGCTGATCGATGCTCCAAAGCTAGCTGTGTAGCAACAAATTGTTCCAAAGTTATAGTCGTTTCTCGCCTGAAAAAAGGGCCATTCATCCTCTGTTGCATACTGCAGCCTAAAAAGTAACTCTGGAAGAATACAGTGGTTTCGCTTCACAAAAATTGGAATTTTCCGAATCCCAACGTCGTCAGTGTTGCTTAACCACGACTCCGTTGAGGTTGAAGCGTGGTTTATCTGTGAACCCAGATGCAGCCAACGTCAAATCCTTCCTTATTATTACGAGAATTTGCTTCGCGAAGTCAGTCTTCTGTAGCATGGCTGGTATAGGTATGAGCTGGTGGCTTTGGATTTTGAGTGGAAACATGCGTAGGCTCCGTTTCAGCATTTTCTCCGAGCAGTAGTGCTTCGAACCAGTCTTTGCTGCAATTCTTCGGGCGAATTTCCTTGGATTTTTCAGCATAATTCCAGAATCTGTGATGACGTTTTCTGGGGTAGCTAAAGTTTGCCTGGGGCCAACATTCCCCACTGTAGCATCGCCCACACTGCCTGTCCATTGGAATTGGGCAAACAACTTATGAATTGTTTTCGCATCGGGTCCATTTGGAACATTAAATCGTCTTTGGAAACTGCACCTTATTGACGTCGGACTGTGTACTAACCTGTGGAATTCCAGTACCAGAAAAACACGTTGTCCAGTGGAATGCATGATTGCAACCACTTCCTTCAGCACTCTAACTTCCTTTTACGTTTCAACGGTGGAACCCATCACTCTGCTGCTGTTGCAGACGACGGAAGCAGCGGAATTCCCGACTGGCAGTGGAGTGTAAACTAGTCGGTTATGCTTCCAAATCCATGGAATTATCGTGTTGATGTCCTGATTGATAGGGGTGTCCATTCGCGTCTGCTACTGATGCTCTGAGCTGAGGAACACTGTTTATAGACACTATGTACGACTACTGCGATCACAGCACCTTCTGTTAGCAGATTTTCGAACTATTTCAGAGCTTCTGCGTAACTTACGGTGACCAGACGTCCCTTATTCATAAAATAAGGATCGTCCCTTACTTTTTGAAGTATCTTGTTCCGTTTTTCATTAATCGTCTCATACGTTCAATTATATGAAGAGCAAATGCAGTTCTACGCGAAGAATAAAGAAGAATCACTCTTTGATTAAACCAAACTGAACTAAGTCTATCATTTTCATCTTCCTTACGTCATAACATAATTATTGCAAAAACTTGGAGCTCATTACTGCGTTTCAGCTAGCTCCACCCTGCACTAACGCTGCTGCAGAAAGTGTGTTCTCGATCACAAACGATTTATTAAAAGAAGACTTTAGTGTCAAACCCATTAAGGAAACAGTTATAACGAACATTCATTTCCAGCTAAAATGACAGAAGATAAATAGTAACGCAGGCAAACAGAGTGAACGACTCTCGAGAATGCCTTGTAACATTACAAAGAAAATAAAAGAATGGCGACGATGGATTACTATTATTATAAGAGCCGTTCAAAAAGAAACGAGTCGGGATCTGGAATGCGCAGACCGGTGACAGGAGGGTAATATCGTGGCGTGTGTAACGAGGTGTGGTTCCGACCAGAGCGAGGAAGTTCACAGCCCGTCGCTAGGGGGCACACGCGCACGTCACGTGACTATACAGAGCCAGCAACAGCATGCATCAATAGTCAAACGCTGCCAGTCGCATTGCAAACAGTGACATGGAGGCGTCAACAGAAGAGCAAAGCGGTGTTGTTCGTTTTCTGACAGCGGAAGGAGTAGGAGGAACGGACATTCATCGACGAATGTCACAAGTGTATAGCGAACAGTGCATGTCCCTTGCAAGGGCCAAGGCGTGGCACAAACGCTTCAGGGAAGGACGGGTGTCGTTAGCCGACGATGCACGGTCTGGAGCACCACAGTGCATTACCGATGACATCGTCCAGCTGCTGGATGCACTCAATTTCCAGGACCACCTAGTGACAGTGAAAGCCATAGCCACCGTCGTCGGATTGAGCGTCGGAAGTGCTCACACAATCATGAAGGAACGACTGCACATGCGCAAAGTGTGTGCCCAATGGGTGCCCCACAGTCTTCAACCACACCAGGAAGCAGGTCGATTGGCCCACTGTCTTGCTCATCTGCAGCGCTATGCTCGGGAAGGGAATGCGTTCCTGGCTCCAGTGGTGGCTGGAGATGAGTCATGGTTTCATCATTTCGAACCAGAATCAAAACGAGAAAGTCTCCAGTTGAAGCATCCAGGGTCACCACCCCAAAAAAAAGCCAAGGCCATCCACACAAGTACAGGAAAGGTTATGCTGACGTTCTTCTTTGAACAAGATGCCCCCTTCTGATTCACTTCCTGCAGCACGGGACAACAGTGAGCCGGCCGCTGTGGCCGTGCGGTTCTAGGCGCTTCAGTCTGAAGCCACGTGACCGTTACGGTCGCAGGTTCGAATCCTGCCTCGGGCATGGTTGTGTGTGTTGTCCTTAGGTTAGTTAGGTTTAAGTAGTTCTAAGTTCTAGGGGACTGATGACCACAGATGTTAAGTCCCGTAGTGCTCAGAGCCATTTGAACCATTTTTGACATCAGTGAGTGCCCAGCGTTTCTCGCAAATCTTGACCACCCTTCGCCAAGCGATCAAATCAAAACGACCAGGCAATCTCATCCATGGGGTCATTCTGCTCCACGACAATGCAAAGCCTCATGTGGCCAACGCAGCCACGGCACTCCTGCAGAAATTCAAATGGGAGGTTCTCGACCACCCTCCATACAGTCCGCACCTCTCTCCCTGTGATTACTTCATTTTTGGTCCCCTTAGAAAGGCTCTGAGGGGCAAACGATTCACCTCGGATGACGATGTCCAGCTGTACGTGCGGAACTGGTTAACATCGCAGCCCCGTGAATTTTATGAGACATTCACCGCCTTGTGTCACAGTGGGACAGGTACCGGTTCCTGTAATTATGCCTCCGGCTCTATTCTTTTTTAACGCTTCTTATATAACGTTCGCCTACCTATCCGTTACGCGATGGTTTTCGTAAAATCCCTACCCACCTTGCAGAAATGACAGATTTTATCACTCCTACAGTTTAGGAGGGTATGTCTTTTCACTTTCCTATCATCACTGACTATGGTTTGCTCCCCTCGCGTCTTCTAGAATTGTCTCGTAGATCTCGTGTCGATTGGCTTCTTCGCAGTATAGGCGGAGTAGTCGACGAGCAACGAAACTTTGCGAAACTGAACTGGCAGTGTTGGAGAAAATCCAGTGCTACGAAATAAAGTTATCAAAACGTAGGATGCCACTTGACTTACCTTTAGCGGCAATCAAGAAACGCAAATAAGAGCCTAGTTAGGCTCATTCAGTAAATCAAATTCTGCGGAAACTATGTTCATAGCACCGCAACAAGACACAGTCTAATGATTCACAATATTACAAAATGTCTGAAGCTGCACAAGACCGTTCACCAAGTCACTGTTCAACACGACAAATGATTTTCGGTAACTCGTTACACTATACCGTCCACAGCGCGTGTTGCATTTGTTCATGCGTGATATAAAACTTATAATGAGGTGTTACACACAAACTTATTCCGAGGCGCTGTTAATTGCGACGAATAATTATCGGCTTTGTATTCCATTTCACCGCCCTGATGCTCGTACCAGGTAGAAGACTCGTAGTGAGTTAGAGTAATAATTTGGCGCCTGCTTGCTCACTGCGCTCTTCTGACTGGTCCATCGTCTTCTGCCAGTAGTTTCTAAGTTAAAATGTTGTACTCATTTACGTTTTTTACTGTGAAATTATTAGTAACCTTCTACCAGTACAACTAATGTTGACAGTATGGTCGGGCGAGCATGGCAATGTTCAAATAATAAATATTAACTAAAAACTAAAAGCGCGACACGCTCAGTATGTGATTCCCGGCTGTCTATACTGAACTCCAGCCTGATACAGTAACAGCTAGGTGGCGCATTCCCAGGCTCTGAAACCATCAGCCGCACAAATCAATGCACCGTACTTTCTCCCTGTCTTGTTGCTACAGAATGTTCTTGTGGGACTGATATCAAGTACAAGTAAAATAAAAAAGTAATGTGAGCGAAAAATGTGGCAGAAACGCCACAATCTCCAGAAGTACTGCTACAATATGAACCTTTATTTCTGCTGCTGCGTCTCTTTGTTTTATTTCTGTTTCCGTCACTTGTTGTCCAGACTTGTCCGTCTTCAGAGTATGTGTGTTTGTGGACCTCCAAGCCTTTCTCATAGTGGAACTTATTTCAACGTACAACGCACTATCTTTCCACGAGACCGGTGCAGGCACAGAACCGATCCATCACATCACATGGCACGTGCGCGTTAACGTGTTCTACGACCCCAGTGCTCGCCAGCGCGTTACTGCCAACACCTGACGTGTAAAATCATCTGTAACTTCTTCGTTTGCTCTTAAGGCTCTAACAGCCATCGTGTTTACGGATTAATTTACTGGAATTCGGGTCCTCCTATTACGCAAACAGTCCAAAGATGCGGATGCACATGCTCTATGTCTTACGAGGATCGTGAGCAACAGGTTCATGGGTAGGTGAGGCTACATCAGTAGTAACAGGCTGGTAATTTGAGTCAGCTCGTAAGTGTGCTCGGATATCCGAGGCGGTTAAGGCGAACGCTCACGTTAAGCGAGAGGTAAGTGTTAGTGTCCCGGTACGTGACAGATTTTCGTTTGCTACCATTTCAATGCCCAAATGCGGCAAACACCATTAGGAAAGACCTTTAGTTAAACATATTTCGGCAGACATGTGACATAATCTACGAGTACTTCTACTGAAGTCTGTAAAACACAAATATATTTTAAGCAGTAATTATCAGAACAATGTTTACGCCTAGAATATTATTTTGTCTCTTATGATTATTACATTGCCACTAGAGTATTAAGTTCCTTACGACCTCCTTTACATAATACGAATACGTGTTTTCGCGGCGATATTTATTGATAAACTTCTCTCAAGCTTCCAATCGCATGAGGTGGCTTGAAATTCACGATATTTCGGCCGAGTACTCCGCAGTAAGCAATTATGAATTGTAGAAACGGAATGTTGTCGTGCACCGAAATTACATTTAAAAGCAAAGTGCTTCGCTAACATCTAACAGTCCAGTAAAGAAGATAATAACCACAGTAAATAAAAAAACCACCTTAACCCTACTTAATACACGTTTATACACTGATGGAAAAAATCGCAATGAAGTTGGCTTTATATACACGAGTTAATTATTTCTGAGATTGGACACGGTGAGATGATGTTTGTCAATAATGCCTTCAAGGTGACAAAGACTTCATTATCGACACCTCACTGAGTTTAAAAGAAGTAGTGTAATAGGACTAAGGGAAGCGGGATGGTCCCTCTGAAACACTGCAGAAATACTTGGCAAGAATGTAGCCGCTTTACGTGATTGCTTACAACGGAGGTCACAAGAAGATCGAGCTCTGGACGGCGATGTGGCAATATCGAGAGGGAAGACCATAGTGTTTGGCATATGGCTCTGGTGCATCGAACTGCAACTGCAATTTGAGGAGCAGTAGGCACCAAAGTGACAGATCAGCTCTGAGCCAGACGCCCTGTAGCTTGCATTGCACTGACCCCAGGTCACCTACATTTGCGACTTCAGCGGTGTCAAGCAAAAGCTCGTTGGAGGGGGGAGGGGAGGTCTGTTGTGTTTCCTGATGAAAGCTGGTTCTACCTCGGTGCCAGTGATGGCTGTGTGTTGGTTACAAGGATGCCATTCGACGGCCTGCCCAATCTGTCTGTGTGCTAGACACCCTGGACCTATGCATGGAGTTATGGTCTGGGGTGAGATTTCGTATGACAGCAGGAGCACTCTCGTGGTTTTCCCACACACCTTCACTGCACATTTGTACGTCAATATGTTGATTCAACCTGTTTTGATGCCATTTATGCACAGCATTTCGCGGGGTGTTTTCCAACATGATAACGCTCACCTACATACAGCTGTTATAACCAACATGCTCTAGAGAGTGGCGACATGCTGCCTTGGTCTGCTCGATCATCAGGTCTGTCTCCAGTCGAGCACATACAAGGCATCATCGGACAAATTCAGTCTCATCCACAACCAGCATTAACCTTCCCTGTACTGACCAATCAAGTGCAACAGGCATGGGACTCCATCCCACACGCTGACATGCGGCACCTGTACAACACAATGCTTGTTAGTCTGCACGCTTGCATTCAACATTCTGGCGGCTACACCGATTACTAATGTAATAGCACTTCACATTTGCAATGGATTATCTCGCGCTTACATTGTCTTGTGATCTTGCAATGTTAATCACTTAAATATTTTACCCAGACAGTTGTACCCTATCCCCGATGTTATTCAATCTGTATATTGAGCAAGCAGTAAAGGAAACAAAAGGAAAATTCGTAGTAGGAATTAAAATCCATGGAGAAGAAATAAAAACTTTGAGGTTCACCGATGACAGTGTAATTCTGTCAGAGACACCAAAGGAATTGGAAGAGCAGCTGAACGGAATGGACAGTGTCTTGAAAGGAGAATATAAGATGAACATCAACAAAAGCAAAACGAGGATAATGGAATGTAGTCGATTTAAATCGTGTGATGCTGCAGGAGTTAGATTAGGAAATGAGACGCTTAAAGTAGTAAAGGAGTTTTGCTATTTGGGGAGCAAAATAACTGATGATGGTCGAAGTAGAGAGGATATAAAATGTGGACTGGCGATGGCAAGGAAAGCGTTTCTGAAGAAGAGAAATTTGTTAATATTGAGTATAGATTTAAGTGTCAGGAAGTCGTTTCTGAAAGTATTTGTATGGAGTGTAGCCTTGTATGGTAGTGAAACGAGAACGATAATGAGTTTAGACAAGAAGAGAATAGAAGCTTTCGAAATGTGGTGCTACAGAAGAATGCTGAAGATTAGAGGGCTAGATCACATAACTAATGAGGAGATATGGAATAGAATTGGGGAGAAGAGAAATTTGTCGCACAACTTGACTAGAAGAAGGGATCTGTTGGTAGAGGATATTCTGAGGCATCAAGGGATCACTAATTTAGCATTGGAGAGCAGCGTGGAGGGTAAAAATCGTAGAGGGAGACCAAGAGATGAATACACTAAACATATTCAGAAGGATGTAGGTTGCAATAGGTACTGGGACATGAAGAAACTTGCACAGGATAGAGTAGCATGGAGAGCTGTATCAAACCAGTCTCTGGACTGAATACCACAACAACAACAACAATGTAGATCCTCACTTTTGCCTTTCCCCAAAACAGCAAAGTGTGCTTGAAGATTTAAGATTCGAGTAGATTAAGTTGACTCAGGAGGCTCTGACAGAAGCAAATCCATTCCAAAACAAGTCTATTCTCAAGCTATAAACAAATACATGATAGCATTAAATGAATCATATTTTGGATGAATAGTAAAATCTCACATGCTTATGATTTTGGATTTGTCATTTACTAAGTTGGCTCCGTACATGAAATGATTAATTGCCTACTAAGACTACGATTGATTATGGACTGCCGGATTATTGTATGACCAGGTTTTCTGGGATGCCCATGTGTCAGTCGAATGATTGGATTGCAGACAGTACTGAAATGATGGGAGAATCTGATATTTCTCGCCAGAATACCACAAAATTTAGCCCTCACAGTGTTACCATTGGGGCAAATAAACGATTAAAATTTTCATAATAATTTAGAATAAATGAATAATCGTGCCATAGGCGCTGTTTATCTCTTCTGTCACGACTGATGTACCAGAAGCATTGCAGCTTTGACTGAGTCCCCATCCGATACAAAGTATTAATCTGTTGGGCAGCAAGGCTAGAGAGAAGCTCTATGATTTACCAGTGTCATGCAGACAAAGGTTGAGTGAATTCAGTCTGCCTTCTGACCTATTAAAGACGTACATTAAAGCCGTCGCTTCAGACCACAGCGTTGTCGCGTTACGAATATTATTTTTACCGTGGGTTACGCTGCCACCCCAGCTTGCGCGATTTTTTCTTTTTTTGGTCTGACGCGAGGAATTTTTAGTGCTAAGAGTTGAATTTTTAAAATCATTAACTTTTCGGCTTATATGAACTCGAACAAAATCTCTTCACATCCTGTACTTACATTTTTATCCCAGTTCCATCTCTCATATCCCATAAGCTTTTTTCAAATATTCAAATAACTGTGTGGCCCTGCAATTTTTCCGTTCTGTTGTTCCGTCCAACACCAAATTAAATTCTCCTGAAAGCCTTGGCAGATATGTTATTTAACGTGCTGTTCTGTCGGTGAAATGTGTTCACTCGTCCATCAGCTACTCTACCTGGTAGTTCTTCATTTCGTACCGTATCCATTCACTGAATTTTAGCACTGTTCTGCAAAACCACATTTAACACGCCTCGAGATTTTTCTCCAATTTTCACAGAATCTGCGGTGTTCTGCTTCAGAAGCACATTTGCACGAACTTCTTCCACAGTACCATGTCAATAATTTCTCAACGATTGCTTTGTTCATCAGCGCCAGTCTGTTTCCGATATTGTCGGTTTTCCATATTTCATATAATCATGTTTCACCACCACGATTCCATCAGTTTTTCTCACCTCTACAAGGAAGTAATGAAAAGTAATTCTTCCGAATTTTTTATGCGAAAACCCTTAAAGTTGTAACTTCTACAATTATATTCTTCGTGGCTACGTATTTGCAGCCCTTTGCCGCTAAAGGGCTCCGAATTGTGGAGTGTAACATGGCGGTGTGTAACTAACTGTGCCGGCCGGGGTGGCCGAGCGGTTCTAGGCGCTACAGTCTGGACCCGCGCGACCGCTACGGTCGCAGGTTCGAATCCTGCCTCGGGAATGGATGTGTGTGATGTCCTTAGGTTAGTTATGTTTAAGTAGTTCTAAGTTCTAGGGGACTGATGACCTCAGAACTTAAGTCCCATAGTGCTCAGAGCCATTTTTGTAACTAACTGTAGCGGTGTGTGAGAAACAGTGTGCTGTAATCGAGTTTAGTATTTGAAGACTTCGTCCATACATGAAGCACCCTCTCCTTCAGCTTGACAGTGCCAGACCACACACGATATCTAGGAAATCTGCAACAATGTGACGCCTTGGTTTCACTGTCGTCGATCATACTCCATACAGTCCTGACTTGGCCCCACTCGATTTTTATCAACTTCAAAATAATTCACTTTGATATAGCAGAGGTGGGGTTGTGGCTCCGTCAAGAAAGTCAAACAACCTACAGTGACCGTAAAAGCAAACTGGTCTCTCACTGGGAGAAATGTATTAGTCACCAGGGCGACTATGTTGACAAATAAAACTGTACAAATGAAGAATAAAGATGTAGAATGATAATAACAGATATTATTAAAAAGCTTTAAGAATTTTCATGTAAAAAGTCGAAGATAAAAAAGACCTTTCTCTTGCAAATATCAAATTTTATATGCATATAGTCTGAATGACTGATTACTTTGTCCATATTCTCTGATCACAGTGCCAGATGGTTCATAATTTCCATCAAATGCTTGGTCTCCTTCTGAAGAAACACTGACGATTATTGATCTGTTCACCTGCCAAATTCCGAAAACACAAACCTACAGATAATGGGAGCACAAGTCAAATTAAAACACACTTTAAAACTGAACTTTTTGCTAATGAAATGGTGCTAAAAACTTTGCTTTCCAGTACGTAAATAAAAACAGTACAATTTAGACTGACATTTACAAATAATATTCGAAGTAAGCAAATTTAGCATTACATCCGATGCTTGTCAGAGCGTGGACAAAAATACTAACTAACAGTGTTGCCGGGTTTGAAATTCAAAGCTTCCCCGTTGGACCTAGACAAACTAATTTTTTAATGGAGTTTCCATTTATCTTCCGACAAGACAGCAGTGGACGTTTTTGAAAGTTTCGTTTCTGTTCACTCCCTTATTTCTATTTACCCATTTTATGGTATAGGCCCTACGAGGGTTTTGTAAGGTACCTCCTTTGTCGGTGGGCTACATTTTCTCAGGATCCTTCCAATGAATCTGGCATCTGTCATTTCTGAGATTTTTTTTTTTTTATATTGCCGTTTCATTTTATATCGCTCCATTAAGCCTGCTCTTAGGTATCTGATAATAATTAATGCAACGCTTTTTTTCTCGGACACTTACGGTTGAAAAAATATCGAATTTGTTGTGCGACCTCGTGGAATATTACCTCTTCAGCCCCTATAGTTTCATTAAGCGCCATTAGGTAGCGTAGCCTTCGAACAGGCGTCGGTAACGGAGGTTCATTCCCAGCAGAGAGCTGTCATTGAGTTTATTTTAGCGGAGAGAGCATAGCAGATATTCAGAAACGCTTGCAGAATATCTATGCAGACCTGGCAGAGAACAAAAGCACGGTAAGTCGTTGGGCGAGGCGTCTGTCATGATCGCAAGAAGATCTCGCAAACGTGTCCGATCTCCGGCGTGCCGGCCGGCCGCACACAGCTGTGGCTTCTTTAATGTTGGAGCATGCTGACACTCTCAATCGAGGCGATCGACGGATCAAAATCAAGCAGCTCACTGCTCAAGTGGACAACCGTTTGATAGTCAGTGACTGGAAGATTATTAATGCAGCATGACTTCAGATCAATATCGACCAGTAGAATGGTAACATTGCTGACATAAAGGCTCTCCCGATAAGGTGGCGTAAGGCTGACGCGTTGAACGGAAATTATGTTGAAAAATAGGATTTTGTATCCAGAAGAGGGGGAACAATATGGTGCATTGGAATCCTGAATAAAACCAACCTGCTTTCAGAAAAAGAAATGTGTTCAATTAATTAATGAACGCCATTAGTACACTACTGGCCATTAAAATTGCTACACCAAGAAGAAATGCAGATGGTAAACGGGTATTCACTGGACAAATATATTATAATAGAACTGACATGTGATTAAATTTTCACGGAGTTTGGGTGCATAGATCCTGAGAAATCAGTACCCAGAACAACCACCTCTGGCCGTAATAACGGCCTTGATACCCCTGGGCGTTGAGTCAAACAGTGCTTGGATGGCGTGTACAGGTACAGCCGCCCATGCAGCTTCAACTCGATACCACAGTTCATCAAGAGTAGTGACTGGTGTATTGTGACGAGCCAGTTACTCGGCCACCATTGACCAGACGTTTTCAATTGGTGAGAGATCTGGAGAATGTGCTGGCCAGGGCAGCAGTCGAACATTTTCTGTACCCAGAAAGGCCCTTACAGGACCTGCAACATGCGGTCGTGCATTATCCTGCTGAAATGGTTTCGCAGGGATCGAATCAAGGGTAGAGCCACGGGTCGTAACACATGTGAAATGTAACGTCCTCTGTTCAAAGCGCCGTCAATGCGAACAAGAGGTGACTGAGACGTGTAACCAATGGCACCCCATACCATCATTTCGGGTGATACGCCATTATGGCGATAACGAATACACGCTTCCAATGTGCGTTCACCGCGATGTCGCTAAACACGGATGCGACCATCATTATGCTGTAAACAGAACCTGGATTCATCCAAAAAACGACGTTTTGCCATTCGTCCACCCTGGTTCGTCGTTGAGTACACCATCGCAAACGCTTCTGTCTGTGATGCTGCGTCAAGGGTAACGACAGCCATGGTCTCCGAGCTTATAGTCCATGCTGCTGCAAACGTATACATCGTTGTCGTCTTGCAAACGTCCCCATTTGTTGACTCAGGGATTGAGACGTGGCTGCACGATCCGTTACAGCCATGCGGATAAGATGCCTGTCATCTCGACTGATTGTGATACGTGGCCGTTGGGATCCAGCACGGCGTTCCGTATTACCCTCCTGAACCCACCGATTCCATATTCTGCTAACAGTCATTGGACCTCGACCAACGCGAGCACCAGTGTTGCGATACGATAAACCGCAATCGCGATAGGCTACAATCCGACCTTTATAAAGGTCGGAAACGTGAGGGTACGCATTTCTCCTCCTTACACGAGGCATCACAACAACATTTCACTGGGCAACACCGGTCAACTGTTGTTTGTGTATGAGAAATAGGTTGGAAACTTTCCTCATGTCAGCTCGTTGTAGGTGTCGCCACCGGCGCCAACCTTGTGTGAATGCTCTGAGAAGCTAATCATTTGCGCATCACGGCATCTTTTCCTGTCGGTTAAATTTCGCGTATGTAGCACATCATCTCCGTGGTGTTGGAATTTTAACGGCCAGTTGTGTAGATGTGACTGACACGAAAGTAGCGCAAAAAGTGAGCTACCGTCCACTAGACCTGCAGAATTTGTATCAGTTTAATTGCATCCCTTGCACTGTAGACTCTTGCACAACGCCCGGGATATATGAAATTTGTCCGAGTTAAAAACTCGAGGAGATAATGACTTCACGAAAACGCCTGTTCCTTAAGGCTAATGAAACATATGTTGAGACATTTTTTCTCTCGCTTCCGGTAACTGAATCAACTGAATCAACATAGAAGCGTTTGAATATCTCATTGCCACGACGGGCAGCGGAGCCGCGTGGCTCAAGACGCAGTAGGCCAGGGCGGTGTCTGGCGTCGCCATTCGTCCCCTACACCCGCACTCTGTTACGTAAGCGGCGGAGGAGGAGCTTTGACTTCTGCCACTGAGGACACGTCGTGACCCCGCGAGTGCGACGCGGCGGTATTCTGCGCAGCTCTCCCGCGGCGCGCTGCGGAGCGTCCCTGTTTCGAAACTCAGGTGTCAGCTGCTGTCGCGATTAGATATGCCGGGTAAGTGCGGCAACCCAGTCGGCTTATGCCGTCACTCACGATGACGTATTGCGACGCGCGGCACGACTGCATCCTCTTTGGGCTAGCGCTGTGGTGAAGGCTCTCGCATGTTCATTTCCCACAACAGTTTCTTCCGCATAGGATGACGATGGTTTAAAGAGGCCATGGATCTTGGTTATCAGTCACCCATTTCACTGGTAAGCCAACTAAACCAACGTAAAACGAGAAAAGGACGTTTGTCGGCTCCTTGGTCTGCGACCTTGTCTTGGTTCAAAATTTGCGTCATATGGTTAAAAGTAAGATAAAATCCGGATGAAACTTGGTGTGGACGGGGCCTTAGTCAGTTACCGTTGATTGTTCAGTTTCTTTTTTTAAATGACATACACTTCTTTGTTCGAAACCAATTGCAAATGAGGTTGACAATAAGGAACAATTATCAAATTTGAATATTAATACACAACGTCTTAATAAAGAATTCTTAAACAAGTTACACTCACGCCGGAAGGCCTTATTGACCACAAATTCGAATTATTGAGCGGCTGAAGGCCTGGATAGAAAATTCTTAAGAACAGTTAAACTTCTCCAAGAGATACTAAAATACTTTTTTTAAAAAAACACAGTCTTCAAAATTTCACTATTAAGAGACAAAATCTAATTAAAAATTCTCTAGACAAATTGTATTCACGGCGAGTGCCTTATTGACCAGAAATTCAATTATTTGCCGGCTGAAGGCCCCAATAGTAATAACTCAAAAAAATAAATAAATAATGGCTGAAGGTCTGGGTAACAAATCTTAAGAACAGTTAAACATGTCCAAGAGACCCTAAAATATTCTTTTAAAAGAAAACAATCATCATAACCAACCAAGAGAAAAGTGGGCCTCAGACAGTGCTCCAAGGATCGGCCTGGGAATAGTTGCTCAACTTTGTAACTGACGAGACAAGCAGCCAAGAGTTGTATTCACTTAACCGGATGGCAACTCAAATTAGTGACAGTTTAAAAGCAGACCATCACTCTGGCAAAATCTACCTAACATTTGGTAACCAACACAACAATGGAATAACCCAGGCAAGGCGGAACTGGTGGACAGCACTGCGTCTTCAGAATCCGGTGTTTAGAACATCGAGAAGCAGAAGGAACCACTACGACCAAGGTAGTCCTAAAGAACAAAATACGCAAACCACAATCAAGGAGGCTGTCAAACTACACCTTACCAGACAGCAGCGGCAAGGTGAGAAAAAATACACTGCAGCGAAAATACGCTAACCTCCAGGGCAGGTAATTGGGGCGTTAGCGGGCACTAGGCAGAAAAATACCGCTGGTTGAACTTCATGAATAAACACAAGGAATTCAATGATTAATAATATGAAAAGGAGGATGGCTAATTAATTTCGCCAACTCCGAACACTCAACTCGTCTCAGCGACCCTGCGAGCAGCAACGTACGAACAAAAATTCGTAATCTCAAAATAGTGGAGGTTTCACTACTGGGTTAATGTTCACTCAACTCAAACGTCCTGGGTCTGGACAACTACAGCCCCTCTATCCGCCACTGCCTGCGTGCCACCAGCGATCCCGGCATGTCCGCGCATTGCCTGACCTTCCTCCAGCTCCGTCCCAACCGAACTGCCGACACACCCGACCCGGAAAACACTTGACATCCTTCCAAAGATAGGGCCACACTACTAGATACCGATAAACGCTGTTGATGCCACTCGCAGACAGACAACGCTAGCAATGTAGTGGCCCCACTAAACACAAGAAGAGAACGAGATGGTTCAAATTGGTTCAAATGGCTCTGAGCACTATGGGACTTAACAGCTAGGGTCGTCAGTCCCCTAGAGCTTAGAACTAACTAACCTAAGGACATCACACAACACCCAGTCATTACGAGGCAGAGAAAATCCCTGACCCCGCCGGGAATCGAACCCGGGAACCCGGGTGTGGGAAGCGAGAACGCTACCGCACGACCACGAGCTGCGGACAGAACGAGATGCTACTATCCTTATTACACGATGCCAACCTACCAATTGCACCAATGCGATCCGCACTCAGTTCACCATAACTAGAAACTGAAGGATGCAAAAAGAAAAGGTCGTCACCGCACAGCTAAAATGGGGTGAGAAAAAGAAGAATGTAAGCGTTAGGGAGGGAATTAGCTTAAAACAATAAAATAAAATATGCTCATAAAAATTTAAAAATGGATCTCAGTGCAGAGGAAGAAAACAGCTGCAAGCCACACGTCACAGCGAGAGGTACTCCTAACACACCCAGCACTGACACCGAATGGTGAGGTGCACTAAATTTTGCTTTCCTTCAGGAAACGTATGACTTTATTAGCTCCATTGTCTACAAATATGTGGTAGGGAGGCAGATAGGTTAATGGCTCGTTTCAAATCATCCGGCAGGCCACACTGTGAGTACATAGGCTGTTGTCAGATGACTACCACAGCTACATCGTGGAAAGTGTTCTTGACGTAAAAGAAACTTGTGGATAATTCTGGTGTGGCCGATATGTAGTCGGCACAGTACGAAGGCGTCCTTCGGAAAAACTTGAAGTGAAGTGAGGCTGTCCTCTTGATCGCTTTCAGCTTGTTGAGGATTGTGGTATTCTGCCATTCGATATAGCAGTTGCAACCACAGGTATGTGCCCAATACTCAGAGTTCAAGTTTGTCTCCCGTGTTTGCTTCTTTAGCTAATTTGTCAGCCAGTACATTCGCCGAAATAGCCACATAGCTTAGTGAGCAGATGCCTTTTGCATTAAAGCTTCTCGGATGGACATCATATTAAAGAGACCTCATTTTCCGCCATTGTTCCAAATGCGAGTGGAAACAGGAACAGTGAAGGCAGAATATCAAGAGACAAGTATGCAGGCTGTTTCAAAATGATGAAATTGACTTCACAAGACTGTATCTTTTGCACGATTAAAAGTAAGTACTTAGCATGAATTATAACTTACACTTAGGACAGCAAGGTTCTTATTTTCTCAAATAACCCACTCTTTCGCATAAGTATGTTGGAACAGAGCTTCCGTCCTCATTATTTGAACATTTGAACAAATTCACTAGTTACTAGTTCAGTACAGGTTAATAGTTCGATACATTGTAAAATACTGCATGTCCATGAATAAAGTCCAAGTTTATTGTACTGCTATGAGAAATGCTGCAAAAGACCAAATCTATTACAAATTAGCATCTTAGATCGTCAACTAGAGTGTAGCTGATGCTTGTGTTGCAAACATGTGAACTGGAGGTTCAGCTAAAGCAATGTGAAACGAGAAAAGGAGTATTGTCTGTGACCTTGTCAACGTGGTTCACAATCTGCGAGACAGTAGCTTGAGCCGGGTAGTTAATACGACGCTGGCTTGTTGGCATTGTGTGGGCAGATTTATCCCGATCCAGAGACCATTGCATTACGCCACATGATGTGAAGCACAGACAGGTGTATCTCCGCCCCTTTTCGGTGTGCTCGCTACATTCTGCGCGTATCGGATACTGCCAGTTGTGGGAGCCAGTGAATAGTCTCGCCTTTACTTGCATGTACATACAAGCTTGGGGTAATTTTTGCAGTTATGCTTAGGATTAAAATTTCTACCTTCCACCCATATTCGTTGTGCCCTCTATCCGCTGCAGGACAAACGCTGAGATACACTCACTAAAAAAGTCGCAACACCAAAAAATAATTAATGTAGAGTAACGAAATTTCGGCAGTACATTTGCCTAGGTAACATATATAAGTGAATAACATTGCAAGACCGCATGTTAATGTTAGCGCGAGACAAGCCATTGCAAATGCGAATTGCTGTTTCATTAATAACCGTTGTAACCGCCAGAATATTGAATTCAAGCACGCAAACGTGTTTTCATTGTGTTATACAGGTGCCGAATGTCAGTTTGTGAGAAGGAATTCCATACATGTTGCAGTTGGTTGGTCAATACAGGGGCGGTTATGGCTGTTTGTGGATGACGCTGGAATTCTCATTCGATGATGTCCTCCATGTGCTCGATTAGAGGCATATCTAGTGATCGAGCAGTCCAAGGCATCACGTCTGTAGTACGTAGAGCGTATTGGATTACAACAGTAGTAGGTAGGCGAGCGTCATCCTGTTGGAAAACATCCCCTGGAATGTTGTTCTTAAAGAGATCGAATCACCAGACTGACGTAAAATTTTTCAGTCAGAGTTCGCGGACTACCAAATAAAATGCTCCTGCTGGCATGCGAAATCGCATCACAGGCCATAACACTAGGCGTTGTGTGTAGCATGCAGACAGGCTGGTTCAACTGAACTGGTCTCTTCCTAACCAACATGCGGCCATCACTGGCACCGTGGTAGAACCAGCTTTCATCAGGAAACACAACAGACGTCCACCCTGCCCTCCACTGGGGTCTCGCTTGGCACCACGGAAATCGCAAATGGAGGTGGTCTCGGGTCAGTGCAATGCATGCTACAGGGCGTCTGGCTTGGAGCTGTCTTTGAAACCGACCGAGATGGCGCAGTGGCACACTGGACTCGCATTCGGGAGGACGATGGTTCAAACCCGAGTCCGACCATCCTGATTTAGGTTTTCCGTGATTTCCCTAAATCGCTTCAGGCAAATGTCGTGATGATTCTTTGGAAGGGCACGGCCGACTTCCTTCTCCAGCCTTCCCTGATCCGATGGGACCGATGACCTCGCTGTTTGCCCCCCTCCCCCAAACCAACCAACCAACTGCCTTTGAAGTAACCCATTTGCGACAGTTCGCTGTGTCACTGTGGTGCCAACTGCTAATTAGATTGCTGCTGCACATGCAGTACTTTCCTCCAGAGTCATACGCCGAAAACGATTGTCTTCTCTCTCGGTAGTGGCGCGTAGCGATCCGAACCCCTGTGTTCTTGCGACCGTACCTTTACGTGAGAACCACAGCCAGCAGTCATGAACCGTCACTACATTCCCACTAAGAAGGAACATTCAGATTGCCGTAGCCCTATTACATGCCTTCGTTGAAACTCAGTCAGCTGTTGACAATGCGTCTTTGTCATAAAAAAAAAAAATTGTTCAAATGGCTCTGAGCACTATGGGACTTAACTTCTGAGGTCATCAGTCCCCTAGAACTTCAAACTACTTAAACCTAACTAACCTAAGGACATCACACAAACATGCCCGGGGCAGGATTCGAACCTGCGACCGTAGCGGTCGCTCAGTTCCAGAATGTAGCGCCTAGAACCGCACGGCCACTCCGGCCGGCCGCGTCTTTGTCGCGTAGAGGCATTCTTGATTAACATCAACTCACGACGTCCAAACACTAAGGTAACTAACACTCTCGATCGTTACAGCGACTGACACGAAACTTGAATTCATCATGTTTAAGATGTAGAAACACGCCTACCTAGTTTCGTTTATGTCGTACAACTCCTTCCTTGTGTTGGATTTTTTTTTTCCTTTGGTCAGTGTATAGTGAATGACATCAATTTCCTGCATTGGGGTCACCGTAAGCAAATTTGTGGTAAGGTCTTATGGGACCCAATTGCTGAGGTCATCGGTCCCCACTTAATCTAACTTACGCTAAGGACAACACACACACCCATGCCGAGGGAGGACTATGCTATGCTATGTCGCAGTCCACGCAAAGTTGTTGAAAGAGGAGCCACAAACATGTAATCTTACACAGCCTCCGCCAAGTAAAAATCGCGTACCATAACGTCCGGCGATATGCAGTGCAAGATTGCCACTTGCGGCCTATCCATTGTTGAACGACGTCATTGTTAAAAAAAAATAACTTTGCACAGTAGTAACTGAATATTATCGGGTCAAACGAGGAACGTGTAACGTGTTTTATTTCTTTCATATTGCTATCTTGTCTCATACTCACTTGATGATAAACGAGCGAGTGAGTTAGCTAGCTGCATCCGGACGACCCCTACCAGCAACTACGTGAACAAAAGAGTCATAGCTGGGAACAAGGGAAATATACATTCTCTTCATAGCTGGAAACAAGGGAAATATATATTCTCGATGCGTAAGTTAAAACTCATCCATCCAAATGATCGAAGGCATCAAACTGTCCGCTCCCGAGACAAGGGGAGGAGTTCTGGGTTCGGATCAAATTCGCCTCGTGCGGCAAATCAGTTCAACGTCATTATTGTCACGGCTTCGTACACTGGAAAACCTGGAAAAGCAGCAACGGGGTCCCAGCACTAACCTCCATGTGCTCGATGTAATTAAGTTAGATGTTTGGATAACATGGTAATGGATTAACAGCGATTAATAAAAATTGATTTAGTATTTAGAAAAGAGTGTTAATCACGTTTTTTATTTATTTAGTGCCGACCGATTTCAGCCCGTCACAGGGGCCATCTTTAGGGCAAACATACCACTGGTCGAGTGCTGGTGGCACACCTTGGTTGACGTGACGCCACCAGCAATCGACCAGTGATATGTTTGCCCTAAAGATGGCCCCTGTGACGGGCTGAAATCGGTCGGCACTAAATAAATAAAAAACGTGATTAACACTCTTTTCTTATTACCGAGATGATTAAGTTAAGCTACCAATGTGGAAGTCAACATAAACGTGTCCAGAATCAAGTGACAGTCTGGTATCTCACGTAACGAGTTGGCGGAACATCTGGCGAAACAAGGTGTAACTAATGATCAACCTTACTTACTACACTTGCCTGGAACGTACACATTTAATTGGTGGCATAAAGAAGAAAGTCCATCAAGAATGGTCACAGACGTGGGAGAGCTCAGAACAGTCGAACGATATACGCGATGCCGCAATGCCGCCTGGTATTCCTCCAAAAAATCTGGTTCTCACAAATTAAGCTAACTAGACATCGTACCATTACTATAGCGCTCACCCGGCTGGGTCACAGCTGTTATCCTTTACATCTTTATACGATGAAAGTTCAGCCACCTCTGTACTGCGAAGTCTACTAGCTGAGATTGCTGGTCTCAACCGCTATTGCAGACAACGCTGCAAGTTTCTCAAGGCCTTGATCAGAGCAGGAATTCCCCAACTTACATGTGTGGCGGACCTGTTTCGGAAGCTGTCCACAGCACACTTCATCAGTACTGACCGGTTTCTGCAAAAAGGGGATATCCAGTTATAAATCAGACAGAAAAGATCCAGCGTGAGAAGTTGTGGTATGTGGACTGTGTTGAGTTTATGAACGTCCCAAGTGTATCACAAGGTTTAACTGGAATTAATGCAATGTCTAACGCCTATGCTACATATACGATATTGTACACCAAATCTGTAGTTACTCACTTGTCTGGTTAAATGATCAATGCCAAAGCCCAATTATAACCCCTTTACACAGGATGGAAGGATAAGGAAACGTGAGCGGGGCAACTCAGAGCAGAAATATCATTTGTCGTTTGGTTACATTTATTCAGATAACAACAAATAATATTTAGCACAATAATGATCAAACCTCCTCTTAACAACAATCAAAGGGCAAATATGTTAAAATGTATAATAGAGATATACACACAGTAAAGAACAGTAATATTTCACATTAAGAAAATGATAAAAATGAGGCATTGGGGCCTATTCCCACATCCAGTCTGCACCTGACCAAGCTATGCTGCTAATTGCAGAAACTGCTTCAATTAACAGCACAATCAGTAATTTAATGAAAG
Organism: Schistocerca serialis cubense; assembly: GCF_023864345.2. Classification (NCBI taxonomy): domain Eukaryota; kingdom Metazoa; phylum Arthropoda; class Insecta; order Orthoptera; family Acrididae; genus Schistocerca; species Schistocerca serialis. The sequence continues at coordinate 284,336,946 of NC_064643.1, read as the reverse complement.
GCAACAAATTATTTCATAGTAACGTTAACAGATGCTTATACCAAGAAAGCCGGCCGAAGTGGCCGTGCGGTTAAAGGCGCTGCAGTCTGGAACCGCAAGACCGCTACGATCGCAGGTTCGAATCCTGCCTCGGGCATGGATGTTTGTGATGTCCTTAGGTTAGTTAGGTTTAACTAGTTCTAAGTTCTAGGGGACTAATGACCTCAGCAGTTGAGTCCCATAGTGCTCAGAGCCATTTGAACCATTTATACCAAGAAAAGAAGCGAATATATTGTTAAAGCAAATTATTTCCCATCTGTCTTTTTTATAAAATTTTTTGAAATAAATAAGCTAAAGTGCCTCTTGAGGGTATTAGGTGAAAGCAGTACATTGGCAACTCAGGTTAAAGCCAGTTAAAATAAACTCCTTCAGATATATTATAAATCCCTACTGGTTGAGAGAAAACTGGTACAGTACAGTTACTTAAATCTAGAACTCTAATAAGAAGATGTTGTGAGCGAGAGGGTACAGTTTTGAATAAGAATACTGAGTGTAAAATATACAAGAGAAGTTAAGTTTCTCATTCCAATAGACGGCCTGAACTACTGTGCTTAGGCTAACCAGCTGCACCATGAGACTAGTTAACAGACAAGGTGGCTTGTAAGATCAACAGGTCCTCGCGCCGTGAGGAGCAGAGAAGTCGGCCGCAAGTTGAGGCAAGTTAGCGCTGTTAACAAAAGGCACTAAATAAGTGAGGGCCAAAGAAGCGGTTTAACAGTTATAAATGGCGCTCTTCATACCAAAGACTAGCAACGAATCTTTAACTCTTGTCAAGAAAAGATAACATGAAAATTAAAGGCAGCCTCAAGCTTTAATCAACTGGCTAGTTGTAATTACAGTCAAAGGCTCAGCGACAAATACAACCGATGACTGTCAGGCCTCCAAGCCGTTTGTTGGCGTATTTCACAGTCAGGCGAGAAGGAACGAGCTTACCTATACAGAACTGGAATTAAATAGATTCTCAAGCCAATTAGCTGCTTATGCAACCCTTTAAGTAAGGAAATCTACAACATAATTCTCATATACCTTAAACATGCAAGGTTCAGTACCACTCTCTCCTCAAATAAAAATAAAGAAATAAAATAAAAGACAACTGCTTAAATAACCAGCAGCAGAAAATGAGACTAGTACATTTAATTGACCTTGGACTCAGGTGCTCATATGCTAATTAAACATTTGAGTTCAATAACAATTTCACGTAGCCATCGATCAGAAAACACTGACCCAGTTACACCATAAAATTGTCTAAAGAACACCAAAGGACTAACCTACAATTACCAACACTCTTATTTGAAAAAGAGTGGCTCTGGCTCTCAACACTATGGGACTTAACTTCTGAGGTTATCAGTCCCCTAGAACTTAGAACTACTTAAACCTAACTAACCTACGGACATCACACACATCCATACCAGAGACAGGATTCGAACCTGCGACCGTAGCGGTCGCGCGGTTCCAGACTGTAGCGCCTAGAACCGCTCGACCACACCGGCCGGCAAAAAAGAGTGGCCACCAAGATTTACATACACTACTGGCCATTACAATTGCTACACCAAGAAGAAATGCAGAAGATAAACGGGTATTCATTGGACAAATGTATTATACTAGAACTGACATGCGATTACATTTTCACGCAATTTGGGTGCATAGATCCTGAGAAATCAGTACCCAGAACAACAACCGCTGGCCGTAATAACGGCCTTGATACGCCTGCGCATTGAGTCAAACAGAGCTAGGATGGCGTGTACAGGTACAGCTGCCCATGCAGCTTCAACACGATACCACGGTTCATCAAGAGTAGTGACTGCCGTATTGCGACAAGCCAGTTGCTCGGCCACCATTGTCCAGACGTTTTCAATTGGTGAGAGATCTGGAGAATGTGCTGGCCAGGGCAGCAGTCGAACATTTTCTGTATCCAGTATCTCTTGTATTCGTACAGGACCTGCAACATGCGGTCGTGCATTATCCTGCTGGAATGTAGGGTTTCGCAGGAATCGAATGAAGGGTAGAGTCACGGGTCGTAACACATCTGAAATGTAACGTCCACTGTTCAAAGTGCCGTCAATGCGAACAAGAGGTGATCGAGACGTGTAACCAATGGCACCCCATACCATCACGCCGGATGATACGCCAGTATGGGGATGACGAATACACGCTTCCACTGTGCGTTCACCGGGATGTCGCCAAACACGGATGTGACCATCATGATGCTGTAAACAGAACCTGGATTCATTAAAAAAATGACGTTTTGCCATTCGTGCACCCTGGTTCGTCGTTGAGTACACCATCACAAGCGCTCCTGTCTGTGACGCAGCGTGAAGGGTAACCACAGCCATGGTCTCCGAGCTAAGTGTCCATGCTGCTGCAAACGTCGTCGAACTGTTCGTGCAGATGGTTGTTGTCTTGCAAACGTCCCCATCTGTTGACTCAGGGATCGAGACGTGGTTGCACGATCCGTTACAGCCATGCGGGTAAGATGCCTATCATCTCGACTGCTATTGATATGAGGCCGTTGGGATCCAGTACGGCATTCCGTATTACCCTCCTGAACCCACCGATTCCATATTCTGCTAACAGTCGCGATACGGTAAACCGCAATTGCGATAGGCTACAATCCGACCTTTATCAAAGTCGGAAACGTGATGGTACGCATTTCTCTTCCTTACAAGAGGCATCACAACAACGTTTCACCAGGCAACGCCGGTCAACTACTGTTTGTGTACGAGAAATCAGTTGGAAAGTTTCCTCATGTCAGCACGTTGTAGGTGTCGCCATCGGCGCCAAGCTTGTGTGAATGCTCTGAAAAGCTAATCATTTGCATATCACAGCATCTTCTTCCTGTCGGTTAAATTTCGTGTCTGTAGCACGTCTTCATCGTGGTGTAGCAATTTTAATGGCCAGTAGTGTAAAACAGAGCAACCCTCGATGTAATCAACAATACAACAAAAGGATAAATAACATGAGTTAAATAACTGCCTTTGGCCACTGTAACTGGTCTTAAGCGACCAAATTATACATGCAATAAATAACGCAGAAAACCCCCTTAGATAGAAGCTGAAAGGCACATATAAACAATCAATAAAAATAGCAATAAATAAAAAAGGAGGCTCGATCCGTAATCACATTAAATTCAGCCCTTCAGGGAGCCACCAAAACCAGGTAAAGCCAGAAGCTCTCGTAGTACGACCACTGAGTATCAAAGGTGCAAAAGGCGAAGGAAGTTGAATACTGTCAGGGTAGCATTAAATACCCAGTCACACATAGCACTGACTCGCCTGAATCACAAATTAACGGACGTCATGACGAATGGAATTCGTACAACAGTATGCTGTCTCCCCAAAAATTGAAGCCGGCGAGAAACGCTAAGGCTGTGACCAAAACAATCACCCCCAGAAATGTAGCTGCCGCTGGTCGTTGTGGTCCACCGCACCCAGCTATTTGCTTGCCCTGTCATACTGCCTACCCCCACGTTCCGCCGCCTCTTCGATGCAGCACCAGAGATGTTGCTTCGCAAGGAGAATCGACACAGAGGGAAATGTGGTGCCGCAGACTACATATGACAACAGAAGGCAAGGAAGAATCGTCGCCACAGCACACCAACCAATTTTCAAAAAATCCGCCTCGCGGATTAACGGTGGGGGCCGGTGCGCCAGCTTGGATGTGGTTTTTAGGTGGTTTTCTGTCCGCCTCGATATCTGAGTGGTCAGCGAGACGGAACGCCATGCTAAGGGGCCCGGGTTCGATTCCCGCTGACTCGGAGATTTCCTCCGAAAGTCGCCGAAGTGGCGTCATCTAAAAAGACTTGCACGAGTGACGGGTCTACCCGACGGTAGGCCCTAGCCACACGACATTTCATTTCAGTCACGTGGTTTTCCACACCCTCCTAGGTAAATACCGGCGTGATTTCCACGTGCTGACTCAGATACCCGATGTGCGATCACATCGGAAAAATAACAAAAGATTACACTAAACACAGCCAAAACTATTATTCTACCAGTTATGCTGTATGGGCGTGAGACTTGGTCTCTCACTGTGCAAAATGAAAAGCCGTTTCGAGTATTTGAAAAAAAAATTTTGAGGAAAATTTTCGGATTTCTCTGACTTGTGATGACTGGGTGTTGTGTGCTGTCCTTAGGTTTAAGTAGTTCTAAGTTCTAGGGGACTGATGACCATAGATGTTAAGTCCCATAGTGCTCAGAGCCATTTGAACCAAATTTTCGGAGCAAAAAGAGATGACATTAGAGGAGAGTGGCGAAAACTGCCTAACGAAGAGGTTCACGAATTCTATTGAAGCCCTGTCATAATCAGTGTTATTAAATCACGTAGGCTGCGATGGGCGGGTCACGTAGCTCGAATGGATGAGGGCAGGGCAGCGCGCTGAGTACTGGTAGGGCACCTAGAGGATAAACGTCCTGTGGGGAGACCGAGGCTTAGATGGGAGGACAATGTGAACGCTGATTTGAGGAGCCTAGGTATTGAAGGTGAATGGAAGGAAATAGCCCAAGACAGGGACAGATGGCGAAAATAGGTTGCTGCGGTAATGGGCTCTCGAGTCCGGTATGACCAGTGAGTACAGTAATGGCAGACAGAAATGATACACGGATTCTTCCACCAGGGCTGGCAGTAGCAGCTTTAAAATACCTTTGTGGTTGGCAACCCTCTCCTAATAATAGACTATAAAAGTGTATGATTACTTCTCTGCGGAATTGAAGGAGCATTATACCAGTCCTGAACATCATTCCCGACCTGATTTTGGCCGAATAAAGGCCATTCGAAGGAATGTAAGCAACTCAAAATCCATCCCAAGTTTTTGTCTTCCTTCAAGTAGAAGATATAGTCCTATGAAATTTGATGAAAGTTTTTGATATACCCTGTATTGCGTGACAAAGTATTTCCCACAACAGTTGCTTCTATAGTCTGTAAATTTTACAAACCGTGTGACAGGGACATTGTAAGCAGAAGACGAAGTTCAAAGTTCGAGCTCCATCCCGGCATGCAGCTGTAATCTGTCACGATGTTTTGAACGGACGTGTTTTGTACACGTGGAAGGGAGCCGTCGCCCCTACGGGCCCTCGACGTAGCACCTCTGAGGTGAAGAATTTCCGTCGAGTCGCAGTGACCCGGCGGCGCGCTGTATGGCGGCCGGCGCCTTTACGTCAGCCGAATTCCGATCGCGGCGCCGCATCACCGGAGGAAACAGACGGAGACTGGCATCCGGGCGCGCCAGCGTTGCTCGTGCCAGGAATCCGCGACGCCTCCGTAGCCGCGCCCACGCCGGCGACGCCTTTCATCTCAGAAACGCAGCTCGGCGTCGGCATTGTCTGCTGCTGACCCGTGTGTATGTGTGTGTGTATGCGCTGCGTTGGGATTACTCGCTCCGCGCCTTTGGTCTCACCACCGCGGAAGCCGGACACAATATTCCGCACAGTGCGGCCGCCGAAAAAATGCAGACAATTCGTTCTGCCAATAAATTCACTGCATGACAAAACTGAATAAGTGAACGAGGAAACGAAATTGAATATCACGAGCTGAGAGAGTATGCGATGTTATTTCAGTGATTACAAATCGATTCATATTTACAAAAAAGCATTAGCGGTATGAGTCGAGAACATACCTTCACCGAGGAGTCAAGCAGTATATTGCTCCCTGCTACGTATATCTCGCGAAGAGACCATGAGGATAAAATCAGAGAGATTAGAGCCCACACAGAGGCATACCGACAATCTTTTTTTCCACGAACAATACGAGGCTGTAATAGAAGGGAGAATCGATAGAGGTACTTATAGTACCCTCCGCCACACACCATCAGGTGGCTTGCAGAGTATGGATGTAGATCAGCATGATATTGGAACCACAGTGAACCGTAAGGATGCACCGATTCGGTTGGGAAGGATGCCACGAAGCCGTTCCGACCTCTCCTGAGGGAAGCTGGCCCAAACTGCTGTAAACGGTCGTCGGTATTCTGACACGGCGTTGACGTACGAGCTGGTCCTACATGTATTATACTGGCTACGGAGTACCTCATCATCACAAAAAGCGTAGAGAGGCTTGTCACGGGTAGACGAGCTTTAACCTGTTGGAAAATCGCGCCACGGTACTGGGGCACAGTACATGGTACCCCTATGATAAATGTGACCAATGCAGTTAGTCCACATCGACCTCTTTCCTAATTTTCCAGCAACTTAAAAAAGAAATGTCGAGAATTTAAATGACTTTAGATACGTTGTGGAAGTTATTTTTCTTTTTTTAATTTCTGTATTATTCTGTCTTCAGAGTAGTTTTATGCAGTCGGTTAGACTACCCCAGCGCTACAAACTTTTCTTCTCGGAGTAGCACATCACTCAACGTCCTTGCCGAGAGAAGCCTACTGGTACAAAAATAGGCCTAATTTTAGGAAAAAATTTCTATGAATGTACTTTTGGAGCTTGGAGCATATATTTTTATGGGGGTAACTCAAGGGCTGTGAGCAAATCGGGAAAAAGCAAATGGGATGTAGTTTCATACATTCCAAGACAAATGAAAAAACGCACCAAAAAGGAATTATGCGAATGGGACGATAATCGGTAGAGGTGACGTACGTGTACAGACCAACAAACGATAAATATTTCAGGAAAAGTGGATGATTTATTCAAGAGAAAGAGCTTCACAGACTGAGAAACTCAATAACGCATTAGTCCACCACCGCCTATCATGAATGCAGTTACGCGGCTTAGCATAAATTGATATTGTTGGATAGTCTCCTGAAGGATATCGTGCCAAATACGGTCCAATTGCAGCGTTAGATCGTAAAAACCCCCGAGCTGGTTGGATGGTTCTGCCCATAATGCTCAACTGGGGAGAGATCTGGCGATCTTGCTGGCCAAGATAGGGTTTGGTGAACACAAAGACGAGCTGTAGAAACTCTCGCCGTGCACGGCCGCGAATTATCCTACTGAAATGTTATCCTACTGAAATGTAACACTTGGATTACTTGTAAAGAAGAGCAAGAAAACGGGGTGCAGAATACCGTCTACGTAGCTCTGTGCTGTTAGAACGCCGCGGATGACGACCAGGAAAGCGGTACTGCCATGTATTAAACGGCGTCCCAGACCTTCATTGCCGGCTGCAGGGCCGAATGGCGGGCGACAGTCACGTTGGTATCCCACCGCTGACTCGGTTGTCTTCAAAATGGCTCTGAGCACAATGGGACTTAACTTCTGAGGTCATCAGTCCCCTAGAACTTAGAACTACTTAAACCTCACTAACCTAAGGACATCACACACATCCATACCCGAGGCAGGATTCGAACCTGCGACCGTAGCGGTCGCGCGCTTCCAGACTGTATCGCCTAGAACCGCTCGGCCACTCCGGCCGGCGACTCGGTTGTCTCTAGACACGTATTTGCTGGTCATCGGGGCTCTGTTCGAAGCGGGACTCAGCACTGAAATCAATTATACTCCAGTCAATGAGATTCCAGGCCAAAGACGTTTCTAGGAGACGTCCTGGACAGTGGTGGGATACCTGAATATCGCCCACCATAAGGCTCGACATTCAACAGTGATGGTTTGCAATGCCATTTAATTTACGGTACGACCGTTTTGATTGTCATACGCGGCATCCTTACAGCACTGAACTACGTCGACGACATTCTACGCTCCGTTTTGTGGCCCTTCGTGGCAAGCCATCCTTGGTTTATACAAACCTCAAAAAAAGTTTTGCATCAACTAGGTTCCGAGAGTTCGGGAACCGGTACAAAAAATGGGAATAAAGATCAACACAAACACCTTCCCCACCCTTTTTATTGCTCATGAAAACCACAAATTGCATGTTGTACTACCATACAGCGAGAGCTTCAGAGGTGGTGGTTCAGATTGCTGTACACACCGGTACCTCTAATACCCAATAGCACGTCCTCTTGCATTGATGCGTGCCTCTATTCATCTTGGCACACTATCGATAAGTACATCAAGGCACTGTTGGTCCACATTGTTCCACTCCTCAACGGCGATTAGGCGTAGATCCTTCAAAGCGGTTGGTGGATCACGTCGTCTATCAACAGCCCTTTTTCCGTCTATCCCAAGCATGTGCGATAGGGTTCATGTCTGGAGAACACGCTGGCCACTCTAGTCGAGCGATGTCGTTATCCTAAAGGAAGTAATTCACAAGATGTTCCCGTTGGGGGTGCGAATTTTCGTCCATGAAGACGAATGTCTCGCCAGTATGTTGCCGATAGGATTGCAACATCGATCGGAGGATGGCATTCACGTATCGTACAGTCGTTACGGCGTCTTCCGTGACCACCAACGGCGTACGTCGGCCCCCACATAATGCCACCTCAAAACAGGGAACCTCCACCTTGTTGCACGGTGTGTCTAAGGCGTTCACCTGACCGGGTTGCCTCAAAACACTTCTCCGACCATTGTGAAGGCATATGCAACACTCATCGGTGAAGAGGACGTGAAGCCAATCCCGAGCTGTCCATTAGGCATCTGTACCGCGCTGCGCGGTGTCGTGGTTGCAAAGATGGACCTCGCCGTGGACGTCGGGAGTGAAGTTGGCATCATGCAGCATATTGCGCACGTTAGAGTCGTAACACGACGTCCTGTGGCTGCACGAAAAGCATTATTCAACATGGGTTCGTTGCTGTTAGGGTTCCTCTGAGCCATAATCCGTGGGTAGCGGTCATCAACTGCAGTAGTAGCCCTCGGGCGCCCTGGGCGAGGCATGTCATCGACATTTCCTGTCTCTCTCTCTCTGCATCCCCTCAAAGTCCTAACAACATCACTTTGGTTCACTCCGAGACGCCTGGACACTTCCCTTGTTGAGAGCCCTTTCTGGCGCAAAGGAACAATGCGGACGCGATCGAACCGCTGTATTAACCGTCTAGGCATGGTTGAACAACAGACAACACCTCCTACCTGGTGGAATGACTGGAACTGATCGGCTGTCGGACTAACTCCGTCTAATAGGTGCTGCTGATGCATGGTTGTTTACATCTTTGGGCGGGTTTAGTTGGATCTCTGAACAGTCAAAGGGATTGTGTCTCTGACACAATGTTCGTAGTCAACGTCTATCTTCAGGAGGTCTGAGAAATGGAGTGATGCAAAACTTTTTTTATGTGTGTATTTCAGCAAGATATCGCCAGTCCACAAACAGTAGGAGTCTACTGCTTGCCTTCATGGTTGCCAAACCGTACCTTGGCCAGCAAGGTCGCCGGATCTCTCAGCAATTGAGAACATTTTCTGCATTATAGGCAGGGCCATCCAGCCCGGTATTTCGACGATCTGACGCTGTATTTGAATCGAATTTGGCACGATGTCCATGATAACATCTAAAAGCTCTATGGATCATTGTCAACCCGAGTACCTGCTTGCATGACGGCCAGAGGTAGAATAAGACGTTACCGACTTGCTCAATTTGTAAAGTTCTTCCTCCTGAGTGAATCATTAATTTTTTTTCTGAAATTGTAATCTTTTTTTGTATGTACATGTACATCACATCTATCTATTTCCGATCCGTTTGGATAATTCCTTCATGGTGCGTCTTTTTTTGTCTTAGAGTGTAGAATGATATTGAAAATTATGTGGTATCGCAAGAAATGTGGATGTTCTTTGCAGAATCAGCGGGGAAAGGGGTATGTGGAGAGCACTGACAATACACAAGATTATAGGGCAGCTGCTGTCATCAGGGAATATCTTCCATGATACTGGGCTATGGAGATTTGTAGAGGGAAAAAATCTGTATGGAAAGACAGACTTGGAATATATGCAGTGATTAATTCAAGACGTTAGGTGTAAGGACTGCTCTGAGGTGAAGGCAATAGATTTGAAGTTTTCTTGCATGTATTAGGTTTCGTTTCCTTTCCAATCGTGACGCGAGCGCAGAAAGAATGACCGCCTAAATGCCTCGGCGCACGATTTAATTTCACTAACATTGACTCCGAGACCCCTACTAGAGTTATAGGTAGGTTGCTGAAGTATAACACTTGTTTTTCAATCTTAGTTGGTGGACATTCGTGAGATAGTTTGCGCCTATCCTCAGACGTCTGCCAATTCAGTTTCTTCAGCAACTCAGTGACGCTGTCCCGTGGGTCAAACAAACCTGTGACCATTCGCGCTGCTCTTCTTTGCAAAGTTCAGTGTGCTCTGTTAGTCTTATTTCCTATGAGGTGTACACACTCGAGCGTTATTCTAAGAAAGGATGAACCAGTGATGTGTAAGCAATATAGTTTGCAAATTGATTTTTCTCGGTATCATACCACTGAACCGTGTGCCTCTCGCTTTGCCTTCCATTCCATTTCATACCCACCAATTTTTTACACCCAGCTATTTGTATAACTCCATGATTCCCACTGTGAGTCACAGATATTTTAAACAAAAGAGGGTGCTTTTCCGTGTTTTGTGAAGTGCACAATATTATACATTCCAGTACGACCCGATTTTCTCGTTTTGAGAGAACTGAAGGGCGATCTGTTTAATTGTTAAAAACCATTCAACAGCCAAGATCGCACAAAATATTTCTTTATTTAAGATAATCAGTTATAGCAGACATTTGCTGTCATCTTCAGGTCTTAAAACGCTTTTTGTTCCAAAACATGTTCATTTTGCGATTAACCTCAGGCATAAGATGTCAAATGGATACAACTCAGCACAGTATAAAAGGTTTGTCATCGATAAAATATTTAAAAACATAAAGCACATATTTCAGCTATGAAAAACCTATTATAATGTGCTGTGTTTTATCCACTTGACATCGTGTGCGTGAGATGAAGCGCAAAACGATCATGTTTTACAACAAAAAGAGTTTTAAGACCTGAAAATCACAGAAAATGTCTGTTGAAACTGGTTGTCTTAAATAAAGAAATATTTTATGCGACCTTGTCTGTTGAATGATTTTTTACAATTAAAACAGGTCGCCCTTCAGAACTCTAAAAATGAGAAAATTCGCTGATTCTGCGCAGAATCTCCTATTTATTATCTTATTAATCGATTTAATTTTCTAGATCATTATCTAGTAGTTCATCTCACTTTTCGATTACTTTTTCCGGGCTCCTACAATCCATTATTCAGTTACGTACAATATTGTGCTCCAGACGAACCTCTGTCGGTTCATAATGTTTCGATAATGGATTAATACAAAGTAGAGGAAAGTTAACGTGCTGGTTTTAAATACTTAAAGTGTTCTACATAGTCGCACTTGGTTATAACACACTGAATTTTCAGCTGCGTGAAAGTGCCAGGAACGTCCTTCTTTGTGACATTGTCCAACTCGCGTGTGATGTTAGCTGGGATGTCGGTTATGTCGACAAAACGTTGATCATTCATATGAATTTCTGTAATCTGTCGATTTGTGGTAGATTCGTACTGATAACACCAAGTTTCATCACCCGTGACTCTATACAGAGTAAAAGTGTCCATTTTTGCATTATAATCAATTCGCGGTAGGCGACCAAGCACAGTTATTTTCCACTGGAATGAAAGTGTCTGGGACAAACTTTAAATACACTTTTCTGGAGAATGTCTCCAAGCTTTGATTTAGAGATTTTTCTCCACTGCTACTTGTGACACGAGTTGACACACTATAGCCGCACGTCCACTACTCAAAACGGCCTGCTGACAACTGACTGTTCGAAATGACATTGTTTTTTAGAGTTGTTACTTCAAATTGCCTGAGCAATTACTGCACTGTCGTCCCTTATGCCTCAGGAATTAAATCAGTCAGCGACTTCTTTTCTCTGGTTAAAGCCAATGTTTGACACCAGTAGACTTACCTCGACGAAACATTCCCTCTAGGCTTGTGACAGTCTGCTGCTTACACGTTCCTTGGTTCGTTCGTCCTGCATTATTTTGCTGCTATAGCAGTAGCATTCCTTCACTTTGCCAACCAGCTGGTTTACAATTTCGACATTAAGTTTGACACTAATCTCCTTTCTCCAACTCCTATATCTTTCATTTTTCTTTGTTATGCTCTCAATCCATATTTTGTGTTCATTTCATTCAATAACCCTGTAAACTTACCCCAGAGAATATCAATGTCATCACTGTATCTTAGATTCTTTCACACTGATTTTTAATACCATTTCTGATTTTTTATTGCCTTCATTACTTCTCCGATATATAGGTTTAACAGCAGAGGAGAAAAACGGTATTTTCTGCCTTATGTATTTTTTATGCGAATATTTGTCTGTTTATTTCCCATTTATCCATTGTTCCCCCTTGGTTTTAGAAAATATTGTATTTTTGCCATCTTTCCGTAGGTTATATCAAGTACTTTTTGTACTAGGTTCCCTTTTCCTGGTACAGTAGGGAATGGTGCATGGGAATGTCTGCCGGCAAGCCAACATACCAACATATGAGTTTTAATTTCTCAGATTTTCCCGTCATCTCCATCATTTCGAGTCATGTATGCCGACTTAGGCAAACAAACCATCTCGGAACAACGGTCGTGTCTGGAACCGCGTGACCGCGACGGTCGCAGGTTCGTATCCTGCCTCGGGCATGGATGTGTGTGATGTTCTTAGGTTAGTTAGGTTTAAGTAGTTCTAAGTTCCAGGGGACTGATGATCACAGATATTAAGTCCCATAGTGCTCAGAGCCATTTGAACCATTTGAACAACGGTCGTGCCGAAAAGCGGCGCTCTTGTTCTGGTTTTCTCTGTCTTCCCTAGTGATCTTACCTGCCATGCGTCCCAGACTCAAAAATTTTAGTTTTATCATTTCTTTTGAGAATGAACTAAAAACCGTTAGTATTCTTGCACTAAATCTCATATTGACGTCTATTTCTCGCTCAGTTAGTTTTTGTGGTAATTGTATTTTGTGACACACCAACTTATACACCTAGATAGTATCACCAGTAGATAACTGAACAGTAATAGGTATTGACATCTAGATATGTGCGATATGTTACGTTCATTTACTTTTAGGCTCAACTGTCAACCACTTCAACAGTCAACGGTCCTCTGCAAGCCTCGTTGCATTTTGGTACAGTTTATGGACACTTTCCTAACATTATTATCTGTGAACAGTCACGGGGCGTCCTAAGTTATCCACCAAGTCACCTACCTACCTAACATACAGTAGCAGCCCTGTAACAGTCCTCCGGCATACTGCTGCTGCAACGTTCACATCCTACAATTTCTGCCCGTTAAGACTAAAGTTTTGAATTCTGTTTCGAATGCTCAAACTTTTCATCGTTAGTGGGGAACTTTATCTTATGACCGATCAGAAAACAGAAGAAATTTGTTTCAGAAATATCTCATGATAACGCTAAAAGCCTCGAAGTAGATTATTATATCATAAAATGAATAACATTTAATTGCCGTCTCAGGCGCTTTTCTTTTCTTCCCAATGCAGCCCAGAACACAAGGAACGCAGCATCCGGTTAAAGGCGCTTCAGTCTGGAACCACACGACCACTACGGTCGCAGGTTCGAATCCTGCCTCGGGCATGGATGTGTGTGATGTCGTTAGGTTAGTTAGGTTTCAGTAGTTCTAAGTTCTAGGGGACTTATAGCCACAGCAGTTGAGTCCCATAGTGCTCAGAGCCATTTGAACCATTTTTGAACGCAGCATCAAATGGTGCGCCATTTCTCTATTTCTGAAACTCATGGACCGAAGGGGAGAACTGGGTTCCGCAAGCTGTTTCCAACAGATGCTCTACAGCGCGAATGTGCAGATTCTGTCGGCTTCTACCACTGCCGTTCCGTGCTTAAAGGTAATTGTGATGCGTGATAAACCTACTCGAAGTTTCGCATAAAATAAATGCAGCCAGTCACGAAACTAAGATTACTTTCAATAGTGGCTTTATGAAGCCATTGAGTTACTTAAAACATTGGAGGATTGCTAAACATAAAGGTCACATAACAGTCACATTTTACTTCAGTACCTGAGGAGAAATTGTTCCACGCTTGCACATTTACAGCACGTGATTGTACAAAGCCGTATTGATTTCCATAATGATTTTCGTCCTGCAGTTACGTAATAGCACGCAAGCCCATAAGATGTTAAATATAACAGACTGATTTGCTGCGATGTAGCCGTAATTATTATGTGCAGCTGTCTGACAATCGTTGGTGAGTCGATATTGCTAATTCTTTTTTCCAATCGCCACGAACCAGTCCTTGCTTCGGTGACATACGATAAGCCGCTGCTGGAAAGGAGCTAATTTCTCGGCATAATGACATTACAGACGGAATACAAGCTACATATGGGCAGTAGCTGGGGAATATTAACTCTGGGTTTCTGGAGTAAACTATCAGATATTCACACTAATATATCGCGAAATCTAAATCAAAATGTACTATCACTGATCTGGGTCACTATCCTCTTGAATACTAGGCGGCTTTCGGACATCCCGCCTCATGGTGAGATGAGATATCGCAGGATGTCACCGCACGGTACTTAATTAACGTCTGTATCTCACCGGAAAAGTACGTACAAGGGTATTTATTGTGGCTGTTAGCAAGTATCTGATGATGTATCTCGTAGAAAGTCTTTTCTAGTAGTTTCAGGGGCTGCTATTTAGTTTTTGATGTTGCTATCTTCCAATTCTATGCTATAATGTCTCGGAATACCAAGGGTAAGGTACACATGACTCCTGTTATTTCCGTAACTCACACTGAACTCTTATTCGCTTAGCCTTTACTGTAAACTTTGTGCCGACGATAAAGAATACTAAACTGAATATCGTAAGATATGAATCTAATTGTCAGAAATAAATATTTCAGGCGGCTAGAGGTCGTGAATGAAAAATATACACTACTGGCCATTAAAATTGCTACACCACGAAGAAGACGTGTTACAGACGCGAAATTTAACCGTCAGGAAGAAGATGCTGTGATATGCAAATGATTAGCTTTTCAGAGCATTCACACATGGTTTGCGCCGGTGGCGACACCTACAACGTGCTGACATGAGGAAAGTTTCCAATGATTTCTCATACACAAACAGCAGTTGACCGGCGTTGCCTGGTGAAACGGTGTTGTGATGGCTCGTGTAAGGAGGAGAAATTCGTATCATCACTTTTCCGACTTTGATAAAGGTTGGATTGTAGCCTATCGCGATTGCGGTTTATCGTATCTCAACATTGCTGCTCGCTTTGGTCGAGATACAATGACTGTTAGCAGAATATGGAATCGGTGGGTTCAGGAGGGTAATCCGGAACGCCGTGCTGGATCCCAACGGCCTTGTATCACTAGCAGTCGAGATGACAGGCATTTTATCCGCATGGCTGTAACGGATCGTGCAACCACGTCTCGATCCCTGAGTCAACAAATGGGGACGTTTGCAAGACAACAACCATCTGCACGAACAGTTCGACGACGTTTGCAGCAGCATGGACTATAAGCTCGGAGACCATGGCTGCAGTTACCCTTGACGCTGCATCACAGACAGGAGCGCCTGCGATGGTGTACTCAACAACGAACCTGGGTGCACGAATGGCAAAACGCCATTTTTTCGGATGAATCCCAGTTCTGTTTACAGAATCATGATGTTCGCATCCGTATTTGCTGACATCGCGGTGAACGCACATTGGAAGCGTGTATTTGTCATCGCCATACTGACGTATCACCCGGCGTGATAGTATGGGGTGCCATTCGTTATACGTCTCGGTCATCTCTTGTTCGCATTGTTCCGCTTTGAACAGTGGACGTTACATTTCAGATGTGTTACGACCCGTGGCTCTACCCTTCATTCGATTCCTGCGAAACCCTACATTTCAGCAGGATAATTCACGACCGCATGTCCAGCACGGACCTTTCTGGATACAGAAAATGTTCGACTGCTGCCCTGGCCAGCACGTTCTCCAGATCTCTCTCCAATTGAAAACGTCTGGTCAATGGTGGGCGAGCAACTGGCTCGTCACAATACACCAGTCACTACTCTTGATGAACTGTGGTATCATGTTGAAGCTGCATGGGCAGCTATACCTGTACACGCTATCCAAGCTCTGTTTGACCCATGTAATCTCATGTCAGTTCTAGTACAATATATTTGTCCAATGAATACCCGTTTATCATCTGCATTTCTTCGTGGTGTAGCAATTTTAATGGCCATTAGTGTATGTGCGGTAACGAAAGTCATGGAATTACGTACATGTTGTTCTTTTATGTCATAACTGGTCGACAGTACTTTGTCTTGCTATGGAATGGTTTTCCCTCAAATCATGATATCAGGCTACCCGTTGAAGACACAGTGGTTTATCAGAATGGAGTACTGTGACATACTGTCAACAGCGTGCTTATATTTAATAACAAACAACTGCATACTGCATCAATGCTCCAGAATATTCTCGTCGCAGCGGTAGTCTTCTTATTCATTTTCATTTCACTATCAGTTCAATATTACAATTAATCTTCTTCGATCAGGATCATCTTCTTCATTTCACGGATTGCACGGCCCCTCCGGCCGGGGGTTCGAGTCCTTTTTCGGGCATGTCTGTGTGTGTTGTTCTTAGCATAGGTTAGTTTAAGTTATTTTAAGTAGTGTGTAAGTCTAGGGACCGATTACCTAAGCAGTTTGGTCCCTTACGAATTCACACACATTTGAACATTTTTTGAACCAAACACCTATCACCCAATATTCCGGCTCAGATATTGATGCCAAATCGAACTTGATATCCACTGCCGCGGATGACATGCAGGTTAACCTCACACCACTGGTGGTCGTTGTGCATACTGAAGACACCCTCACGAGTGAATGCTGCTTCATCCGACCATATTACGGTGTTCACAAAGTCATCGTTGGCTTCCTGTTGTTGTTGGAACCATACGCAGAATTGCAACCGTTGATGGCGATCTGCAGGATGCAAGTGTTGCGTGAAAGGATAATGATAGGGGTGCAGCCTATGCTCACGCAGCACTTTAACAACCGTGCATTGCGAGGCACACAGCTGTCTTGCTACGCTACGTGTACTTCGCTGAAGTTCTTGGTGTATGACCTCCAGAATAGCTTCCTAAGTAGCTGTAGTATGACGAGTCCGTGGATGACCGCTGTCACACGATGGTGGAAGGAGAGAACTGTGACCCGAAGGCACAGCTCCAGACGACGAAAGACATTTCTATCTGGATGGCGTCGACGAGGATACCTAGCAGCATATTCACGAGTGGCAACACCAGCCCGGTCGTCAGATGCACCAAGGACCAGAAGCATATCCACGTATTCATCGTTTGTGTATGCCATATGGCTGCCACACTGGTTTAGAGGTTTACAATAAGACAATTCGGTACGTAGGCGCACGTACTGTGCATCCCGTCATAGGCTCGTTACTTCGCTCGCAACTAGACCCTGTCTAGTGGACAGTATAAACACGTCGTCAGTCCTGCGCGTTGTTCCATCTAACAGCATTACCACTCTGACACAGATATTGTTGTGTATGATTCATCCTGACACCGCTACTTGTGAAATGTTCAGTTTCGAATTACACTGTTACCCTAATGCTAATAGAGGTGATGTTTCCACAGTCCCATCGATAGAATAATACTGACAATAATAATAATAATAATAATAATTCATCGAGAAACGTACTAAATAGCATGCGGTTACCAGACTTAATGTTGAAAGGCATAATTAGTGGGACCATGGTGATAACACACACAAAGAGAAACCGAGTTTGGACATTATTTGCAAAGCACGTTGCTAGTCCTACTGGTAACGTAAGGTCCTAACAAAATGTAATGTACCTGAACGAGGCAAGAATAATAATTGGTACTAATCTACGGGACCACTGGAGGAGGGTACGAAGAAAACAGGTTTCGCATCTAGTAGATGGCGTGAATAAATTCACGCCCACGACGCGGAAAGGGTTTCTTTCAAAGCTGATCAGTCTCCCATTTCTACGACTGTAGTATGTAAGTACAAATGTTTTCTAGAGGACCCGCTGCAATCGCTGTTGAATTTACCAAATAAAAAACATATGTCTCGACCCAGGATCGAACCATCGACTTCCAGCACGCTATCCAAAAATTCTATCCACTGCACTAACTGTAGTGCACAACTAAAACGTGCTGTAGTTACCATTGAAAGGTGGCTACACTGAGCCACAGCGCCAGAGATTGCGCCAAAGAGTATTATTCAGCCGCCTCCACTGGCAGTTCTTGTCGAGAAGTCGTGGTGGAGAGTGCTTATCGAGATGTGGTAGTAGTGAGTCGGTGTTGAGATGTTGTAGTTGGGAGTGCTTGTTCCATGTTTTATGCAGTTTTGATGGGCTAGACAGCAGATGTTGTTCGAATGGAGATATTGTAATGATCAGAGTGCTTTTCGTCAATATATATGAAGGTAAAAAAAATTCCCTTTTCTTTTTATTATTTCAATGTCTTAAATAATGCGTCATTACAGGTTCAGTCAACAAAGCATCTGGCTTGTGTTCTTGTATTAGAGTATAATTCTGGTTTCCTTACGCAATTATAGTATTTCTGTTTTTTTAATTACTTCAGTATAAATGGTATTTAAAATTTCTTGTCTTATTGAAGAAGAACGGTGCCATATGTGTACGTTGAATCACACTTCCACACACAGAACAATTACACTTGTGTTTTGGTTTCGTACGTTTTATAAACTCCTGGAAATTGAAATAACAACACCGTGAATTCATTGTCCCAGGAAGGGGAAACTTTATTAACACATTCCTGGGGTCAGATACATCACATGATCACACTGACAGAACCACAGGCATATAGACACAGGCAACAGAGCATGCACAATGTCGGCACTAGTACAGTGTATATCCACCTATCGCAGCAATGCAGGCTGCTATTCTCCCATGGAGACGATCGTAGAGATGCTGGATGTAGTCCTGTGGAACGGCTTGCCATGCCATTTCCACCTGGCGCCTCAGTTGGACCAGCGTTCGTGCTGGACGTGCAGACCGCGTGAGACGACGCTTCATCCAGTCCCAAACATGCTCAATGGGGGACAGATCCGGAGATCTTGCTGGCCAGGGTAGTTGACTTACACCTTCTAGAGCACGTTGGGTGGCACGGGATACATGCGGACGTGCATTGTCCTGTTGGAACAGCAAGTTCCCTTGCCGGTCTAGGAATGGTAGAACGATGGGTTCGATGACGGTTTGGATGTACCGTGCACTATTCAGTGTCCCCTCGACGATCACCAGTGGTGTACGGCCAGTGTAAGAGATGGCTCCCCACACCATGATGCCGGGTGTTGGCCCTGTGTGCCTCGGTCGTATGCAGTCCTGATTGTGGCGCTCACCTGCACGGCGCCAAACACGCATACGACCATCATTGGCACCAAGGCAGAAGCGACTCTCATCGCTGAAGACGACACGTCTCCATTCGTCCCTCCATTCACGCCTGTCGCGACACCACTGGAGGCGGGCTGCACGATGTTGGGGCGTGAGCGGAAGACGGCCTAACGGTGTGCGGGACCGTAGCCCAGCTTCATGGAGACGGTTGCGAATGGTCCTCGCCGATACCCCAGGAGCAACAGTGTCCCTAATTTGCTGGGAAGTGGCGGTGCAGTCCCCTACGGCACTGCGTAGGATCCTACGGTCTTGGCGTGCATCCGTGCGTCGCTGCGGTCCGGTCCCAGGTCGACGGGCACGTGCACCTTCCGCCGACCACTGGCGACAACATCGATGTACTGTGGAGACCTCACGCCCCACGTGTCGGCGGTACGTCCACCCGGCCTCCCGCATGCCCACTATACGCCCTCGCTCAAAGTCCGTCAACTGCACATACGGTTCACGTCCACGCTGTCGCGGCATGCTACCAGTGTTAAAGACTGCGATGGAGCTCCGTATGCCACGGCAAACTGGCTGACACTGACGGCGGCGGTGCACAAATGCTGCGCAGCTAGCGCCATTCGACGGCCAATACCGCGGTTCCTGGTGTGTCCACTGTGCCGTGCGTGTGATCATTGCTTGTACAGCCCTCTCGCAGTGTCCGGAGCAAGTATGGTGGGTCTGACACACCGGTGTCAATGTGTTCTTTTTTCCATTTCCAGGAGTGTATATTGCATATTACACGCCTTGTGGAATGGAAACGAAATGAAACTTCGCGAGCGAAGAGGACACTTGATGCTATCTCAGTGATTACAAAATCGAGTCAGATTTACAAAGACGGTGTAATACCACCTATCAATTTGACGTTGGACCTCCTGTCACTTGGATGCATGCACTGATTCGGTTTGGAGTGGTCTCACAAAGCCATCGTATCCTTCCTGAGGCAAGATGACCGAGAACTGTGGTAACTGGTCCTTGAGATCCCGGATACTGACACTGGGAGCGAGATGACATTTGAGCTAGCACCACATATAAAATCAGAATCCCCTTATATCCAGTACCATAATTTTTTCAGGAGAAGAAAAAGTGTTATTATCAGAAGAACTGATAATTAAAAGTTGTTGAGAAAAATCACACATTTTGTACTAAATGGTACGATATTCTACATCAAAAGCTTGCACATACAGGAGCCGAAATATTAAAATGTATAGCTACTGGACATGAGGTTGCTCAAAAGTGTGGACATGAGGTCTTTGTATAAAAAAAAAATGAATTGCAACAATTAGCGTTTTAGTAAGCTTTATTAATGTAGAATAACAAAATAGTGCATAACATGTGCTGCATTGTAAACCATGAGCTTTGAGCAACACGCGCTTTCCCTTGTAGTTTCTATATGGTATTTTCTGTTTCTCAGTCTCGCTTCCTTTACAATATCAGATTTATGTCCGCTGTGGAGTCCTTTTTTTTTTTTCTTCGTGGTTATACACCACTCATATTATAAACATTGTAACAGTTAAGAAGAAACAGTTAAACAATGTAATAATGTAATGAAAACTGAGTATAATATTAGTTGCAGTGCACTCGTATAGCGTTTATGTATGTTATTGAGTGTCAGTTGTTTAGAGGTCAGGTACAACAACCTTAGAAAAAGAAGTAAACTACCAAGGAAACAAACGAGAAATCAAAGAAAATGATATTTCCACTCATTTAGTGATAGAAACGCCTGACGTCACTGAAAATAAGACATTTCTGAACAAAACAGTAAAATTTACCCTCTCATAACATGGAAACCATTAGGTGGGCAAGAGGTATTTCTATGACAATCTATGTTGCTATATTCAAGATACATAATCCGCCAGTATCTCATTTTGCAAAAAAAATACGGACATGTGGATTTCTGATTTTATCGATTCAAATGTTCTATCAAGGACAGATTTACGGATCTTGCTGCACAGAAGTACCTCAACATTCCACAGACAGTTCACAGAGATTAGTATCACGTGTGGACGAGCATTGTCCTGTTGAAAAATGACGCCACGATACTGTCGCTTGAGAGTTATCACAGGAGGAAGTAGGATGTACATTAAGAACCGCGACGGTGTTGCAATCGCATCAGTCCCCACCAGCCTGATGTCACACCCTATAGCTCCCCACATCATGATATCAGCAGTAACACCACCGTGGCTCTTCAAATATTGGCAGAATGGTATGGCTAGGCTGCCGCCATACTCGCCGACGATGGTAATCGTAGATAGTGCAGAAGTGCGATTCGTCGCCGAACATAATGCTACATCATTTGTCAGCAGTCCACGGTTTCCAGTCATGACGACACTCCAGACACAAGCGTTTGTGTTGGTGTTAACAGCAGATTAAGAGTTAAGCTGGTAATCCATCTTCTGTCTTCTGGTGGTTGGGTAATGCATTAGTCCGGCTGCTGTTAGTATCCAACCAACTGTGCGGCATGACACAAAAATTTGCAGTTAGTCCATTACTTCTTGTCGGGTGGCAGGCAAAGATGTGAATGGGACACGATGTGCTTGGTGCACAATACGACGTGATCTCTTGTGAAGAACAAACTGGGTCGACCGGAACGATGGCGACGAGTATGCTTCCGTCACTTTCCCATCCAATACAACAATGGACCACTATCACATCCAGATGTCTTAAAAATTTAGATATTGGATAATTCGACCAGCCCACCGAACGGAGAATCACAACGAGGCCACTTTCAACATCTGTCACTGTTGATGGCGCTGTCTCACCCGATTATGCGGTATCTCTGTGTCCTACATAGCGATCATTCAACACCTAACGCTATTCATGCCCTTTACATCCCTTATCGAGCCTAACGACAAAGAAGCCTAATATATTCTGGTGGCCGAAGACTAATATATTCTGGCGGCCGTGCTGTGACAGAAAATGGCAATTCTAGTCATTAACATACCTGCTGATGATGTTTACGTGACCGAAGTGACATAGATATCCTACCATGTCTTGGGGTGGTTCATTCTTTTGTCAGGCAACGTATTTACATCATGTCTGGTGTAGGACTTGGAAAATTCATCTGTCGTCTTTGTGTTAGCTTGATGTGAACGTAAAATGCACATTAAAAGTGGTAAGCGTAACGACATAGGTCATACAATTGTTCAGAGCTCTGTTTACTAATAAATCAAAATAGTCACGTGTCAAGAACGCACATCTGCTTAATGAATGCTGAGCATGGACTGTTTGTACTACAGTGTAATATATAAATTCATATATCTCATGTACTATTTGCACTTTCTAGTCAGCATATCTCTTAATAACTCGTCACACGTGCTTCGAATTAATGAAAGCATTGTACTTGCAGAGATGCTGAGGTAGCAGAGATGGTCCAATGAAGCGGTTTATTAACACTCAAGTCCAATGTAAATCTGTTGCAAACAGGTTGAACATAAGTCTTTCCTAGTGCGATAGAGTACAAAACTGTTTTGGAAAGAAATACGTGCGATTTACATCAACAGTAGAGTACGCAGATAAACTTCAGGTTGTTATGATGATTATCTGTGAATAAATGGACAATGCAATTGTCACAGGGTGACAATTATTGAACTATATGAAATAAAATCGTCATAACTTCTGAACGGCTTTCATTAGGACGTTCAAACTGCACGCTTGGCCGCGCGGCATGATGGGAAGTAATATGTGCTGTATAATTTGGTTTAGCAACGAAGTTCACTTTCATTTGGATGGGTCGTTAAAAAGCAAAATCTGCGCATCTGGGGCAATGAGAATCCGCATTTCGCGATCGAGAAGTCTCTTCACCCTCAACGGGTGACTGTGTCGTGTTCAACGTCCAGTCATGGAATAATCGGTGCGATAGTCCCTGAAGGCACGGTGACTACCAAACGGTACGTGAAGGTTTTGGAAGATGATTTCGTCCCCGTTATCCAAAGTTACCCTGATTTCGAAAAGATGTGGTTGATGGAAGACGTAGCTCGACCCCATCGAAGCAGGAGAGTGTTTGATGTCCTGTAGGAGCGCTTTGGGGACCGCAATCTGGATCAGGGGTATCCAGAAGACACCGGCATTGCTCACGATTGGCCGCCACATTCTCCGGATCAGACCATATGCGACTCCTTTTTGTGGGGCTAGAACAAAGACATCAATAATCTCAAAACCATAGATGAGCTGAAAACAGTCATTCAGGTCATCGACAGCATCGATGTTATGATATTTCAGCAGGTCATGCGCAATTTCCTAATCGTCTTCGCCATATCATCGCCAATGATGGCATGTGTATCGACTTGTCATAACCTAAATCATAATATCTATAGTGACGTTTACATGTTGAATAATGTGTGTACACGGCGCAGTTTGTAACTAATTTACTTTTTTCATATAGTTCAATAATTGTCACCCTGTTTGTGTATCTGAAGAAAGAGAAGCTATATTTTGTCGTTCAGCAGCATATTCTTCGTGTGAGATGGATACACAGAACCCTTAAGAACATCATAAATTTCGTTATGTTCCTCATTGTCCTGAGAAGAAAGGAAGATACACAAATTTGTAATTTTCTTAAGTAGCAGACCCGTGCATTGCAAAGAGACCCATCGTGATAGCCATGTATGTTAACGCGACGGCCTCAAGGACATCAAGATGCTCCTACCCTCTATGAAATCCATTCAGTGGATAGACGACGAGGGGTCGGATGGCCGGCAGGCATGGATGTGGTTTTTAGGCGTTTTGTCACGTCCCTCTAGGTGAATACCGGGCTGGTCCGCAAGTTCTGTCTCGGATACATGCTATGTTAACATTATGAACACTTTCTCACATTTCCACAGAGTATTTACTCAAAACGCAGACAAGTTGGATACACTGCTTCTGTCCTTGGGGGAGGGGTGATCTAGTCGTCTCCTTAGACATTTACTCAGCATCAGCACATTGCAAAGATACATTCTGTATCGAGCAATCGTTGTTTGCAACCGTTACTATCTTCTGCACGTTCGATACGATGACTGGAAGCATTTTTTGAGTTTCCATTTCCGGGGGACTGTCAAATTTGTGTGTGTCGCGTGGCAAGCGACGAACGGCTTGTTTAAGGACACAAAAGCGGGTTCTATTCTAGTCTAAATTCCTGGAGTTGGTCAGAGAAGGTGACTGCAGAACCGCAGTGTGGCAAAATGCTACATCGCTGTATAGAAGCTGGGTGCATTTTCGATCGAAAACGGATGGTCATTCACAGACATGCACGTAATATGTTCGTATTTTTTTGGTTCATATTACAAAGCTTAAAGTGGAGATTTTCACGGAATAGTTCCGGACTTTAGAGCTTGTTTTCCATTTCTGGGTGTTAATTTTGTGGCCTTCTACGCACACTAGAGAATCTGTTTTGTATTAATACGTTCGCATAGTATGGCATCTTAACTCGTCACGTGCTCAGTCAGTGAGCTCCATTCATTACTTTTCGATGTATGTAAATTTTCTTTTGTTTAAAGATTTCATGTGTTGCAATTTCTGTACCACGAGTTTTGTGCATTAATGTCGTGTGTTTCATGGCGGCTTAACTGTATTACTTTATTTTGGAAATAACATTTTCGAAATCATTACAAGTCCTTGCTACAATTTTCCATCTCTGACGAATTTACGCCGAGCTACACTCTGCCATTAGTACTGAACCACTAAACATTGAGAGCATTTCAGCATCAGCAATAACAGCTGTCTCCTTTAATTGTCTCTGTGGCCAGCGTGAAATTACTAAGCAACTACGGTGAACAATAATCGCCGTCTTCCAATGCAGGCTTTATGGAAGACGGTATGTCAGGTTCTGACGAAACTGCCGTTATTGTATATAAAGTGTGACGACCTCACGTCTTGCATTTGCGAGCTACGCTAAAAGACCGCAAACATCACGCGCAGTGCACACAATGAGTTATAAAATTCGTTGCTTACACGTTTCTCGTGCTAATTCATATGTTTGTAAAGACTGGCCAGGTTCACTCATATCAATTAACTGCTTGCTATGCCCATTGTAAATACGCTGTACCAAGTAAGTCTCTCCCACACTGGGTCGTATTTTCTTAATATTGCAGTCATATCGTGTTACCATATGAACAATGCGTCTAAACTTTCTATATGTAATAGCATTTCAATTCAGAGCATACTGTGAACTTACATTTGCATGTAATACGGTTTCAAAACTAGACAGTGATCTTAGAACATTACACTACTAATAGAGCCACACGCCACGACATATTAGCGTATGGAAGCCGTCTGACTAAGGATATCCCTGATACAAACACAACCATGAAACGAAAAGAAAAACTTCAGCCACACTTTTGCTGAAGTTCCGATTTGAATAGATACCGTATGGATCGAGAGGACGCCATACTGACGGCGCATTTTCATTTTTACGAGGACGTGCTGAAAAGTAAAACACCTGAGTTTTTATGTGAAAACTTTTAAATCTTTTTCCATGAAACATAATTTATTAACATTCCACATCTTTATTCTTGATGTTTACATATTTATTTCTCAATAGTCACCCTGGCAATGAACCCATTGCTCGCGACGGAAGATCGCTTTGTTGATACCGTCACTGTAGAATGTTTGACTTCGTTGACGGAACCACAACCTCACCCTTGCTTGCACCGCTTCATCACTGTCAGAGTGAAGTCCTCGAAGCTGTTCTTTAAGTTTTGGAAGCAGATGAAAATCGAATGGGGCCAAGTCTGAGCTGTATAGAGGATCCTCGATGGCAGTGAACTTAAGGTGTCGGACTGTTGCAGATCGTCGCAGCGCTCGTGTGTGGTGTGGCGTTGTCGTGCTGAAAGAGAGGGTGTTCCATGTGTGGAAGAACTCTTCGAACTCGTGCTTTCACTTTTCTGAGGTTCTGCTTCTCATGCACCGACAAAGTTACCTAACACAATGCAACGTTACACGCTGAAATTCCGGGCCCCCTTGCGGCAGAGGGTTGCCGCTTGCGTCAGCGGTAAATGCGCACGAAATGTAATAAACCAAACGATACTGACAACAGAATAAAAAATTCGGAGGCACTACATTCCAGCACGCTCTCATATTACTGTAAGGAATTCGAAAACATTTATTGAGGCTAGAACCATATATCTGCTGCTAAATCTACAGTTTATGCAATAAACCTACGACAGAAATATCTTAAATGACTGCACTCTGCTTTCATGACCACTACTATGCTTTTATATAAAGGTCGAAATGGATGTTGCATACTGTCGAAACTTTAATACTGAACGTTGTGATCCAAAAATTCGTTATGATATCATGGTTTATTTGAAATGTAATTGTCCACAGCTCGTGGTCGTGCGGTAGCGTTCTCGCATCCCGCGCCCGGGTTCCCGGGTTCGATTCCCGGCGGGGTCAGGGATTTCCTCTGCCTCGTGATGACGGTGTTGCGTGATGTCCTTAGGTTAGTTCGGTTTAAGTAGTTCTAAAGTCTAGGGGACTGAAGACCATAGATGTTAAGTCCCGTAGTGCTCAGAGCCATTTGAACCATTTTTTGAAATGTAATTCTAGGATATAATGGCCTGGTGCTTCTTGTCGGAAGATTCAAGAGGGATCTTGGAGACATTTTCTCTCGTGGCTCAGAAGTCCGATGCGAGAGCCGGCTTGGCGCCCACAAGCGAGGCAAATATGAATCGCTCCAGCAGGACGGTTAGTCATAAGCTCATGTCTGCGCCATCGTTTTTCAGCTAAGTTGTTAACCCATACTTGGTCGTGCATCGTGCTACCACCTGCACTCAGTTTCCTCCATTTGCTGCGATCGTCAGCGAGCTGCTCCCACTTGTCACTGTCAGTATTAAATGCGCACATATCACGCTTGACGCAATCTGTAAAGCGTAGTGAAGGTCTTCCACGTGGTCTCTTTGCTCGTGCTGTTTTCCCTGAGTAATGTGCTCCGGGCAGACGAGAGTGGTCCATATGATGCAGGTATCCTAACCACCGCAGGCGACGTTGCTTGAGCGTGGCAGTGATACTCTGTTGTTTTGCAGTTTTCAGAACAATATCATTTGTCTCGTGATCCTTCCATGATATTCCCAAGATGCTCCGTAACAACCGCAGGTGAAAGGCGTTGAACTTCCGTTCCTGTTTGGCATACGACGTCCCAGTTTCAGCTCAATACAGGAGAGTACTCAGCACACATGATTGATACACAAGTATTTTTGTCGACAGTGTAAGATGTTTGTTGTCCCATGCTCATGTGCGGAATTTTTCCGAAAGTACTGGCAGCCTATCCTATTCTTGCATTTATCTTACCATCCAGGGAGAGTTCTTGTGTCATTATTGAACCAAGATAGCAGAATTTAGTATTGGAGGGCAGCGTGGAGGGTAAAAATCGTAGAGGGAGACCAAGAGATGAATACCCTAAGCAGATTCAAAAGGATGTGGGTTGCTGTAGGTACTGGGAGATGAAGAAGCTTGCACAGGATAGAGTAGCATGGAGAGCTGCATCAAACCAGTCTCAGGACTGAAGACTACAACAACAACAGCAGAATCTATCGACTACCTTCAACAAGGAACCGTCCAGTTTGATGACAGGCCGGTCTGTGTATCCTTGTGCCACGACAAATTTCTTCTTTATGTTTATAGACATGGAGAAGAGTTTGCATGCAGTATAGAATTTATCCACAAGCTCTTGCAGATCGTCTTGAGTATGCGCTACAAATGAAGCATCACAGCAAATAAAAGGCTATTTACAAGAAAGTCTTCTCGGAAGCGCTTGGATCTGAGTAGGGAAATGTTGTAAACCTTCCCATCAGCTCTGGTATACAGATTAGTTTCACCAAAAGCAACTTTGAGGAGAGCTGAGCAAAAAAATATTGAACAGAGTGGGAGCCAATACGCAGCCTTGACGTACCCCTCTTTTCACAGCAAACGGGTCAGATGTTTCCGTCGAAATCCACAGCATCTTCCATATCTTCGTGAAAAGCCCTAATCGTCTTTAAGAGCTTTGGAGGACACCCTGTCTTCGAAAGTACTGCACACAGTCCTTCTCTGCTGCCTGTGTCGAAAGCCTTGTTTAGGTCGATAAAGGCATTGAACAGAGGGTTTTTCTGCTCGCTTTACTTTTCCTGAATTTGCCGGAGTGTGAAAATCATATCAACTGTAGATCGGTGGGGACGAAACCGACACTGTTGCTCAGGGTATACGCGCACCGCAAGCTTCTGCAGTCTGCCTAACACCAAACGGACAAATGTTTTTCCAGGTATACTCAGAAGTGAGATTCCACGGTGACAATTGCATTCGCCGCCATCACCTTTGCCTTTGTATAAAGTAACAATATTGGCATCGCGCATGTCTTGCGGCACAGTACCCTCAGCCCAACATTTCAGTAATGGTTGAAAAGCAGAGGAAAAACTGGTTTAAATTTTACAATTTCTGTGGAGATGTTGTCTTTGTCAGGGCACTTTTGAGCTGTACAATTGCTCTCTGAAGATCCTCCATAGTAGTTGTGTCATCCAAGTCATGGGTAAGATGTCATCTGAGGAATTTCATCCATTGCGTTGGACTAATGTTGATGGGATGTGAGTAGAGGCTGGAGTAATATTCTACCCAACGGTGCAATTGACAATTTCGATCTGTGGTGACTTTTCATCTATTTCCTTGAGTGGTACGCTCTTCTTTGGAATGAGTCCAATGGCCTGTTTGATTCCCGAGTACATACTACCAATGTCGCCAGCACTGAAAAACTCCTGTATGCCAGTGCAAAGTTGCTCCCAATAGGAATTGATGCAGTTGCGGACAGTGCATTGAACAGCTGCCTTTGTTTTGTTTAGCTCCCTGAGTGTAGATTTACATGAGTTTTTATCCCAGATGACTGTGGCCTGACGCTTAGCCTCAAGGAGACGTTTCAGGACATCTACGTTCTCGATGAACCAATCTCGGGATTTTGCCTCCAGATCAGCGAACACATTTCCAGCCGTGACGGTAAGAAGAGATTTTATCTTCTGCCAGTCTTCAGAATTAGGAACGTGTATGAAGGCAGTAACGCATATCTTTCCTTTTACTTACAATAAGATATTATTGGTGCCAATTTTTTGAGCGGGGGTGCATCTAGGAAATGTTGTGGTTCAGTTTGCCTTTAAGGTATGTTTTGATGGCACACAACTGATACTTTGCACAGAATTCAAGCAAACGTAGTCCATTTTTATTCATCTTGCCCATTCCGTGTTTGCCTAGGCAGTCAGGCCAAGTGGCAAAATCACTACCAATAGGAGCGCTGAAATCCCCAAGGATGCATAGATGGACCCCGGAATGCACTCGTTGTACCACATCACTGAGTTGTTCATAAAACTGATCCTTGACATCTGCAGCTGAGGTAAGTGTTGGTGCATATACAGATATCAGCGTCAGTGGTCCTCTATTTGTTGTGAAATGTAGAGTCATAACGCGTTCCGAGATCCCAATCGGGTTTTCGGTACAACACAGCAAGTCACTGCGGACAGCAAAACCGATTCCGTGCTGTCTGGGGTTAGCAACATCTTTGCCCTTCCAGAAAAAAAGTGTAGTTTTTTCCCGTATTGAGCCTTGTTCTGGTAGCCTGGTTTCCTACAGTGCTGTTATAGCGATATTGAGTCTGACTAGCTCTACGTCTATAGCAGCCGTTTTGATCAGCTCTTGTGAGCTTCCACAGATGTCCGGGAAGCCTTGCAGCATAATGCGGATGTTCCATGTACCGATGCGTAATGAAATATCTTTACTTTTTATTTTAGTAGCGGGTGTCGATTTTATGGTGACGACTTCTAGCAGTGGTAGTGTTCCATACATCCAGTGGAACAATCGGCACCAGGACGGTCCAGTACGTTACTGACTGGAGTTTGCCCAGCTTGAAGCGGGCGGTGACTGGCCAGTGGAATTACGATGGGCCCTCCCACTGTCAATAGCGACCCCTGGCGCCCGCTCCTACGCTCCTACGCCCTTTAGACCGAGCTTATGACCGGTAACTGCCGCTATCCGTGTTGTTTTCACATGGATGGAGTGTTCTCTCCGTGGATGCTACTGCGCCTGGGACGCAGATTTTAGCTGACGGCGAGCTTGCCCACTACTCGTGCCACCCTCTCGGCCTGACTGTCCACAGGAGCGAGAATACGCGACGTGCGGAGTCAGGTTGGTTGCAGGCAACTGCCGTTCATTTCCGGTTGGATCGTACTTGCGTCTATCGGAAGCGCCGGTTCTGGGTGCCAATTTGGAGTTGTCACTCTCCTATACGGATGACATGCCAGTGCTAACGAAGGCCGTATGGGAAACAGGATAGGACAAGACGAAAGAAAGGGCGTTGTGAGACACACAGCTTGGCTTCTCTGCAGAGGCGCGTCCGGCTTGGGAGACCCTGCCATTAGCAACGCTACCGCGGAATGGCCCTCTGCTTCCCTGGAGCACGCAAACCCTCTCGCCCGCACGGACAGTGCTACTCTAAGGCGGTGTCTCCTGTGAGGCTCCTACTCTAATTCGGACATGTCCAAAAAGAACAGACACCATATCCATCTAAGTATATATTTCTGGCAACACCGGCCATGACCTTCTTCTTCTGTGCGGATGCACACATATTCCCCGAACTCTTACGGTACTTGGTAAGAATGTCTTCCACGAGTAATGAGTGTGTTGGGGTGGGACACTGCGAACACATAGTGTGGACATCCAAGGCGAGAATGTGGGTCTCGCGGGAGGCGTGCGCGAGGTAGTCCCTGCAGTCGCGCTATCTTCTGTGCCCTCGGTGGCTCAGATGGATAGAGCGTCTGCCATGTAAGCAGGAGGAGTTCGAGTCCCGGTCGGGGCACACATTTTCAACTGTCCCCGTTGATATATATCAGCGCCCGTTAGCAGCTGAAGGTATTAATGTAATTCTAATTTCTTTTTACTCTAATTCTAGCGGAAACAGTCCATGTATCTAGAGTCAACGGGCAGTACGTGCAGTCTATGAGACCTACGTCACCTGTAAACATAGCGGTACTTGTGATGTGTGTCATTATTAGAGTCGTTTTGCTTCAGGATGATTCTCTCAACAATAACGTGTGATCAGAGACTCCGTAAGGTCACTGTAATGAAGCAGGGAATGAGACAGGTGGACGTCGCAGGGAATGTCTCTATAATCTGAGACAAGTTTCCAGCGACATAGTCAAATGAAAAGTGTTACAGAAGCGATCCTGGAAGAAAAACAGCAGGTGTGAAGGACCGATATATAGGTATAATAGCAACCAGGAACCCACAAAACAATGCTCTACAGCGGCATTTCCAAACAGCCGCAGAACTGTAGGTGCTAACACAAACGGTACTAAATAGACCCCATGAGCAGGGATTACTTGTCAGAAGGCCTATAAAGGCTGCTACTCTAAACTGGGATCGGAGAGGGTATCGTGTCGCCTGGCCACTAGACCACTCTTTGTGGGCTAGGCAGCAGTGGGACGGAACTTTGTTTTCTGATGAGTCTTCAGCATGACACTACTGTATTCGTGTGTAGAGACAATGAGCACAACGTTTACACCGTATCTATATCGTAGACTGCCACCCTTATCGAATCATGTCTTGGGGTAGAATCATGTATGGCCGCAGGACACCCCTCTTGTCAATACATCGAAGGACGACTGGTGTGAAGAATCGGACATCCCTTCACGCTTTGTGGTTCCATTTGGTGAACATATTGGAGCGGAATTCAAGCCGATGGACGACAATGCACGCCCGTTTCGTCACAATCTTGTGAACATCTTCCTATTAGAGCACAGAATCAGTTGGATGCATTGCCCTACGTATTTCCAGACGTCATCTGCATTCAGAATGCATGAGCCATGCGAAAACGAGCGGTTTGCAATTCTGTCCCACCTTACAGGGCATTATAGAGGCCGCTGTGGAGAAATGGGACAGTATCCCACAAGCTTATTACGAGAAAGACCAATTAGTTCATAAACAATGTGTTATGCAAGACGACAGTGACAAGAAACTGTAGTGCTTGAAATGGAATACTTTGTACGGTTTTGTTTTTGTTTTTTGTTTGTTCGAATTGGAAATGAGTTCATCTTCTTTATTTTTGGTTTCTCATGACTCCATATGACAGAGCAAAATCAGTTTCCTTTACTGTTATGTCTAGCACTGGCAATAAAGCAATATGCAAAATTTATTTTGACCGCTGTATTATCAGAGACGAAACTGTAAAATGTAAATTACTATCATCATTTACTCTAAGTTCTCAAACTCTCGACCTAATTGGAATAAGACAAACATGGTAGGTTACGAGCTCTCTTCGTATGAGGTCATTTCTGACGATAATGATGTAGACTGTCTGCATGTATAACTTACAGTCCTTACAAGAACAGTCATCCGAAGAAACTACATTTCTACTCTTTTCTTTCCCTTGCTAGTAAGGATTCATGATTATTTACCTGCTTTATCACGCTTTTTTCCTTTTTTTAAAAAAAATCCATATTCAGTTGGTACAACATATACATTTAACGACTTCCTTTTCATCTTCTCACGTAGTGGAACCTTGAAACATGGACAGCATTCTTGAGTCTAGTAGTCCTTCAATTTTTCTCTGTGACGGCGACGTTTTTCAACGTCCTTCCGAGCTTCCTGTGCTGCAAACGGGCTTACCAGGTGCTGCACTCGCTTTCGTGGTGTTATTACCATTTTTTCCTGTCCGCACAGAGCGCGCTCTCGCCGTTCCGTAATCGACAGTAATTGCGTTTCTGTGGCGTGATAACACTACCTTCGACTCGTCGTCTGGCGCTGAGATGGAAACCTTGAGCGTCATATGACTGCGAATCGCTAAGACTTAATTGGGGCTATTTATTTGTTTTATCTATTTTTGTGCTGTACGTCCGCGGCACAGAGGAAAAATATCAAAATCTGTTAAGAAAGGCGCCAAAATCATCTACGAAAGACATTAATACCATCTTGTGTGTCAGATCGACGGTCATTAAATCGGCAGGTACATTCCTGTTGGTTCACTTCCGCTTCTGACAAGCTCAGCTACAATTTCTACAGGTAGTTCAAATTGAGCACTATGCGACTAAACTTCTGAGGTCATCAGTCACCTAGAACTTAGAACTAATTAAACCTACCTAACCTAAGGGCAGCAGACACATCCATGCCCGAGGCAGGATTCGAACCTGCGACCGTAGCGGCCACGCGGTTCCAGACTGAAGCGCCTTTAACCGCACGGCCACACCGGCCGGCGTTCTACGGGTAGTGTTCCTCTGTCAGCAACTAATTGAGGGCATTCCCAGCAGAGATGCAAATTTGCTGGCTCCAATTGAGGATGTCTATCAGTGGGCGTAGTCCCATCCAGTACGATTATCAGCATGACTCAGTGCGAAATTCGCGCTACGCAGCAGGTGATAAATTGATACCACCATGCGATTTTGTTATCTTTCGAATTCTACTGAATCTCTTTATGAACTCATGACCCAATTTCCGTAAAGTTATGACGCGGAACTAAAACACGCGGTCTTAGCATGTCATGCAACGTCATGAGAACTAGATAATAGCTCTAATACCTGCCCTATGCGGCCCGTAGCGGTAAGTAACATGTATAGAGACAGTGAAATTTCCACAACATTATTTTCGAAATGTCTAACCATCCTGACATCTAAAATTTATATCGTTGCAGCCTACGAACAGTTATTCTAGAATTCCTTAGAACTTACAGCTGTGACCGCCTTTGGTCGAAGTAGCAATGGACATTTCTTTTCAAAAATAAGATCTGTAATGAGTTGTCCTGTGATTAACTGGACGTTTGTTTGTAACTAGAGAATCAGATTAATTTGCCTTGTTTCTTGTTTCTAGAGGCTTCGCAATTTTCAGATGAACCTTTCCACACGTGGCTCGTGGCCTGACTTTGCCGTCGACAACGAGCTTCCGGCTGTTTCTAAAATGCACACTCTGTGACTGGCCTGTTTAGAGTACACGCGTGAATCTGTGGAAAGTTTCACTGTGTTTTACATTCGAGTTTTGTGCGGTAGCCTTCGGCGGGATCAAGGAATGTAATTTTTGGCAGTTTCGTAGCACCCTCCGAATTGGATGAGTGCCTGGAGCCGCTAAGGCGTGTTTTGTGATTGTGTGAATACTACCCCCACATTGTAAAAAAAAATAGTAAGGCTAGGGCTGAGGTGGTTTGCTAACAAGTTGAGAGAGAGAGAGCGGAGAAGTTGTGGCCACGAGGTGAGTAAGACGTACGGGCATTCCTAGAGTAAGTGGACTCTGGGTAGGATAGGTTCAGCTTTTTTTTTCGTATTCCGACGCAGGCGTTTACTGAGTTGCCTTAATTCAACGTCCAAGAATGATAATACTCCCGGTAGAGAAGGAAAGGTAAAACCTTGCAAAGATCTGCTGCCTTTCCTCTTGCACGGCATGACTATGTTCCTATGGATCAATTTCTCTTTAACAGTTAGTCAGATCTTTAGCTGCTCAGCGGGATACATTTTAGGGTCGAATTCCAATTTGCGTGCGATGACGTTTATTAATTTTCTGTTTTTTTTTTTCTGTGGAATGTGTTTGGGATGTCAGCTCGGTAATAATGCTGCCATGCCAGAGATTTGAACGGCAGTCTCGGATCGTAATGAATGCCGACAAGCCTAGGAGACTTGAGTAGTTTTGTGATTCAGTGGGGATCATTAGAATCCCACCACTACGGTAAACTTAGTTTCTAGGCTTTTTTTTCCTTCACTTGCAATGCTATTACCCAGTACTTGAGCTTTTTATTCATGTAGTTTTACTTGTTTATTTGAGGTAATTGCTAATACATGCAGCTTATTATGTTTCCAATCTTTACCAGTGCCAATAAATATTTTAAATTTAAGCCCACTCCCTGTCTCTTAACGAAACAGAACGATAATTTAATCTTTTTATGTTACTTTGTGTTTGAGTCTGTAATGATACAGTGTTTTCTAGGCTGTTCCATCTGCAATCGTCCTCCACACGATACATGGACATGAAAAAGATATAAGTTTCGTAACAGTAATGAAAAAGGAAGGATATCGTATTTTTTTTTTATTATGGAGTGTGGGAAAGGAGGAGGGACCCCTGATTCAGTTAAGGTGCCGTCGTCATTGCTGGGCAGCATTGGCGTAGAATCTACGGGCGTTTTGCAAAGAAGTAATCCTGAGCAAGTCGCACGACACTGCGTCAGTAACGATAACAAAAGCAAAATTCCAGAATGAGATTTTCACTCTGCAGCGGAGTGTGCGCTGATATGAAACTTCCTGGCAGATTAAAACTGTGTGCCCGACCGAGACTCGAACTCGGGACCTTTGCCTTTCGCGGGCAAGTGCTCTACCAACTGAGCTACCGAAGCACGACTCACGCCCGGTACTCACACCTTTACTTCTGCCAGTACCTCGTCTCCTACCTTCCAAACTTTACAGAAGCTCTCCTGCGAAACTTGCAGAACTGCAAGTTTCGCAGGAGAGCTTCTGTAAAGTTTGGAAGGTAGGAGACGAGGTACTGGCAGAAGTAAAGGTGTGAGTACCGGGCGTGAGTCGTGCTTCGGTAGCTCAGTTGGTAGAGCACTTGCCCGCGAAAGGCAAAGGTCCCGAGTTCGAGTCTCGGTCGGGCACACAGTTTTAATCTGCCAGGAAGTTTCAAAAGCAAAATTGTTCTCTGAACAGAAAAAAATAAATAAACGATGCATTAAGTTAATGTCCAGCTTTGGCCATGGTTAGCTGGAAGGTTCTTAATAGATTTCGTTAGTGTTTGAGACGTGGCTGTATTACAGGAGTATGTAATACTTGTGTAATAAAGATTTAAAAGGTGCACGAAATTATTTTCAAGATTTTGAATTGTACTTGAAGGACATTTGTACTTGATGAACATTTCATGAATTGTTGATAGAGAGTAAAAGTTCTTTCGGATCGAGTGATTTTTTTTTTCTGTAAGCTGAAGTTTATTTAACACACACAGAATATTAAAATCTCTGAATTAGGGGATCTACGCTACTGAGTTCGGTGTGACTTTATTTAATGATATTTAAGTGAAAGTGCTGTATAGAAGGCTTTTTCAAGTATATTTCACTTTATTTACATTCTGAAATAAAAGGATATGAATTTGACAGTGAGAAAAGCATTCAAGTGACAGTCCTTAAATAACAAAACAGATAATATTTTTGCGATTAAATCGAAGCTTGTACGATCGACAATATTATCACCGCTGGACGCTATAAATTACATCCACAGACATTCATTACTAGACCGGAAAAGGCGCAAATGCTACCGAAGCATGACGTTTGTTAAAGTAAGATGGTGGCGTCAAGAAGTTTTTGTATGGTACTGCTACGATTTTCCGGAACGAAACAACATTGTAAGCATTAAGAGGTGGTTTAAACATGTTCTGTAGTTAAGCTAATATTTGCGAACTAGGTGGGTTTAACACATACATTGTGGAATCGTATAATGGGAAGAATTTATATATACATACGTCTTAAGCAGACTATAGTTTTCGTAATAACAATCAAATGAATAAAGACACTTGTTATCAACGACAAATAGCACATTCTACGTATAGGAGTACTTTCTTAACGAGTAAATCCGTAGCTGATCGAAACTATTTAAACGTTGGTGGTGCTTCAGGTGAGACAAACTCTAATGTAATTATTTAGGCTTACACACAGTAGAAACGCAAATATACGTACAATGATTCCGCTTACGTGACACGTGTTTTGACTAATATGTCAAAACTCTCCTTTGAGCCCGCCGTCTGAAGCGCTGGTTTCAGTGAAACTAATGATACTGTACATTATATTTCCAGCCTAGCAACGTATGTTTGTGAATGCGACAGATGCAACATTAATGGAGAGTATCGTCGTATATAGGAAATAACTATAATAAAATAATATCTTCGAGCCAAAACCATTTCCTATAAATGACTGTGCAGCTTAATTGAGTTTATATTTCATAAGTTGGTTCCAGGTTATTCCAAGTCTGAGCATCGACGGAATAAACTGCATCGAGAGCGCACGAAGTCAGTATCTCCAACAAATAAATAAGATTGTCATAGGCAATCTTCCAAATCTCAAACATTACAATAACCATTAACGATCAAAAGCTTAAGCTCACGACAGTCAAACTAGAACATGCAATTTAGTAAACTTTATCTTCGGAACTATACAGTAGTGGGTGTCTGTTGTACGAGTTGAGCATTACAGCAGAAGCAGCTCTTTTGTTACAGAGTAGCACATCCCGATACGGTGTATGGAGACCTATGAGCCACTGTAGCTTGTGAAAAATTATCTCGAAAAATAACAAGTGTCGAATCTCACGGAAGGAAATTCATTTATTCATTTTTCCTCACACACGCATGCCACTATTTTCCCAGTCCCGCTGGAAGATCATTGGAAATGATCCTGTTTGCTGAAATAGAGAAAGCCTTTTAGACTGATCAATAAAATTCAGATACCTGATTAAATCCGGCCTCAGACACTACTGAAAACATCTTCTATTAAAGAAACCTACAGTGTAGATTTGCGAAGTGAGAGCGCGTGTGTGGACGTAGATCACAGAGGAAGAAGCAGTTAAGCAGGTAACCAGTCAGTGCACCCAACGCAGGCCTTCTCAAATCACTGTATTTGAGGAACAGATTTTGTGCTTATTTTCACAAGCAGCTTCTGTTGTATCTCGGGTGGTCACAACAGTAATTCGTGGACTAGGAAATTGGTGGCAGACAATGGTAGCTGGGCACGCTACAGAATATCAATAGCCAACGCTATACTTACACAAACAAATTTACTTATCATTTGAGAAGCAGTCATGCGGAACATAAAGTGTTTTGTCAAGTCAACAGTCAGTTATCTTTCTAGTTGCGCTGGTTCTCGCAGATCTAACTATGGCGTCGGTACCCGCTGTCCCATGGAGCCGAGCTGTCGAAATGGCCCCCGAGCGCTGTTGTCGACATTGTTTATGCCAGCACCGGAAGGGGCGCTGGTGCCGTGTGGTCTTACCAGAGAGGGGAAGTGCGACACCTGATTTGCGTATATTGCCACGCTGGCACCACCCCTTGGAATCCACAGACGCTGACGTTCGCGCTGGCGAGCTATTGACAGCCGGCGCACGAGTGTTATATTCCGATATCAACAGAAAGCAAAAAGAAAACCACTCTGTCTTCAGGCCACAATTGGTCCATCGGGACCATCCGACCGTCGTGTCATCCTCAGATGAGGATGCGGATAGGAGGGGCGTGTGATCAGCACACTGCTCTCCCGGTCGTTATGATGGTTTTCTTTGACCGGAGCTGCTACTACCGGTCGACTAGCTACTCAATTGGCATCACGAGTCTGAGTGCACCACGAAAAATGGCAACAGCGCATGGCGGCCCGGATGGTCACCCATCCACGTGCCGGCCACGCCCGACAATCCTTAACTTCGGTGATCTGACGAGAATCGGTGTATCCACTGCGGTAAGGCCGTTGCCACGATGACACCAAAGCTTCAATGATAAAGCACAATGAAAGAGCCGGGAAGTAAGATGATTTACGACTCACAATGACGTGAACATTTTCATATTTTGAGTTATACAGCAAAAGGTAAACAGTACTCAGGGATACTTTAGAAAGGATTATTCTTAGCAAGTACATTTCTTTTTAGGATGTTGCGGCGACATGAGTCTTTGCTTCTCCGGGAATTTACTCACTTACCTCAGTGAGTTCCCGATACATGGGCATCAGATTGCATCCTGCCTTAGTTAGGTTTAAGCAGTTCTAAGTCTAGGGGACTGATGACCTCAGATGTTAAGTTCCATAGTGCTTAGAGCCATTTGAACCATTTGAGCGTCCTGCCTTGAAGGAACATGTGTGATGTAACCTGGATAGCCGCTTAAAGGACAGCCTGCACTATTCGAGTCAGCGGAAGCAAAATGTTTTCTGACTCATAACCGAAAAGCAGATTGATTACGCCGGCGGACAACCTTGTTGGCAGGGCAACCCCAACAGTAAGTAGTCACCTTGGGAGTTAATAAGCGCTTCAATTGTATTAATTCCTTTATTACTGGATCACTACCGGTTTCGCTGCACTAAAAGCCACATCTTCAGATGAACTCATGACTAAAACGTTAGAGCATAAAAGCTCGGAACCTTTTTACGCAATATTCTTTGTCCACCAGTACAAAACACCGCTAAAAGGCGGTATGTCATAAAATAAAACAGCCGAATTCCAATATAGTGGTTGGGTCCGCTTCTCCATTCTATACGGAATCGCGACCAGGGCACGCAGCCGCGTGCTCTGTCATACTGCAATGTTCGGTAAAAAGGTTCACAGCTTTGCCGCTCTAATGTTTTAGTCATATGTGCACATGCAGATGTGGCTTTTAGTGCTACAAAACCGGTAGTGATCCAATAACAAGGCAATTAATACAGCTGAAGTGGTTATTAAAACCAAAGATGATCATTCTATGAGGTGCGACTGAAGCTACTGCTGGAAGGAAAAGATCCAACATCCTCAGGGACAAGGGGAATATCACTGGCAAGTGATGTCACAGATAGGACAGTCACTGTAAGACTAAATGATAATAAATTCAGACCAAGTGAAACACATGGCACACTAAACGGGGCCAAACAGCTGCATCAACACACACTTCACCCATTCTGGCGGCAACGCAGACATGTATTCTCGCATCCAAACGGTCGTAAAGGTGCCGAATGGCATTCTACGATAGATTGTACCAAGTGTCTTGCACCTTTTGTTGCAGTCCAGCAAAGTTTCTTACAGTCGCTGGAGAACGAGAAATTTCCCGCATCAGCATGTCCAGTCGTATTTGAAAATGCGGACAATGTATATCAGTTTAAAATGTTCACTCAGTACTATACCGTCAACCATTAGTTTGCAATCTGAAGTTTCTTAAATACGACTACATAATATGTCACGCGAAATTGTTTTGACCAACGGGAGATAAGTCACAACTATCTCTAAAACTCCAAAACTTACGGAACTGTTGTAAACAACAGATCGCAATGGTTTCCGATCTACTCAGCTTCTCAGTAAAATCGAATCAGAACGTTTTGACGAAACTAGAGCTATGAGCCCTCGCACCATTAACGCTGAATCACAACTCCCCGGTACGAGAGCACGCCAATCTCCTCCGCTTCCAAAATAAGACATCGTTTACCTCTTCCACTGAGTGGAACATATTGGAGCCGATCAGCTTCATAATTTTTCTCGGGCAGTATGGTAATTTGTACGTTGGCTAACCCTCAACTCCGAATTTCATTTAATGAGATGCCTAAAATTTTTTTTCCCAAAAAGCGAATAAACTTAAAACAACCCCAATCTGTCTTAAGGATGGAAATAAAGATTTCATTTACAGCACACCTAAGCTGGCTACTTCACAACAAGCATTGTATATAGCACATCGAACAGTTAAACAAGTCATTTACATACTCATTCACTTTTTTTTTTTTGAGTCGTCAGTCTTCTGACTGGTTCGATGCGGCCCGCCACGAATTCCTCTCCTGTGTAAACCTCTTCATCTCAGAATAGCACTTGCAACCTAGGTCCTCTATTATTTGCTGGATGTATTCAAATTTCTGTCTTCCTCTACAGCTCTCTGTACTACCATGGCAGTCATTCCCTCATATCTTAACAGAAATCATTCAATGAATTTTATCCATAGTGGATGCTGTCGAACTCCGTGACTGTTCCTATACAGGGTGTAGAAAAATATCCGCTACCAGTCGCAATAAAAAGTTATTTATTTGTCACACGACCGATTTCGGGCTTGCACCCATCCTCAGGTGTGACAAAAATGTGAATCAAAAATTTCATAATGTGTATCAGAAACGTCGCAGTCTATAACAGCTTTTTAATTTTCTATATATGCAGCACCTTTGCACTTCCAGTGGCGAAGTTCTTTGACCATAACCTACAAGTTTCTGAATGAGCAACATCTTAACATCTGCTACATCTAAGTTCTTTGACCACAGCCCACATGTTTGTATGTAAATATAGTGTATTTCACAAGTGCACATCATAACAGTGAAATATGAAGGTATACTTGGTAAAGCTGAAATATGGACGTGAAAATGACAATAAGTGTGTAACTAAGTGGGAAAACTATCACCACAGCATAACTGTAATAATGGTGCTTCATCTTTATGTAAGTACAGATATATTTTCGTGAAATGCTGCCTTGCCACTTACAGTTGTCCCACATGTATCTGTATAGTCACCAGCAAATAATCTTTTTTGTATTTAAACAGTGATCTCCAACAGTATAAACATGTACATGAATGTATAAACACCTGAGGATGGGCGCAAGCCCGAAACCGGTCGTGTGACAAATAAATAACCTTTCATTGTGACTGGTAGCGGACATTTTTCTACTCGCTAGAACTCATTCACTATTAAATGTTAATAATGTCCAAGATTCGTGAGTCACATACATGCTGCATTCAGCCCCCCACTCATTCTGATAACATAATAAATGACAATAACAATGTCAAAGATCCGTCAGTGGCCTAAAGGTACCGAACGACCGCCGTGCCATACTCGGCTGACTGGCTTTATCGGATGCGGATATGGAGGGGTGTGACGCCAGCACACAGCTGTCTCAACCGTTGTCTGTTTTCTTGATCTGGAGCCGCTACTTCTCAATCAAGTAGCTCCTGAACTGCCATCACGTGACCGAGCGCACCCCGGTAGCTGAACAGCCTATGGAGGCGTGGATGTCGCCCACACAGGTGTACACCAAGCCCGTTGGTATTAACTTCGGCGATCTGACGGGAATCGGTATATCCACTGAGTCACGCCATTGACTTAATAATAATGTGCAACAACTGAAAAAATAACAGCCGTTTGAAACTTAAATATTACGCAAAATGTACTTTTATATTGTAAATACGGTTAACTATCAAGCACCAAAGTATTTAGCTGAAATGCTCTCCTACGTATTTACAAAAAAGATACTTACGTTTCAGGATTTTTATTTTTATAGAGAAGGGCAGTTTTTTTGTTAATTCCGAATATCTCATCAGTGAAATTAATTTTAGGCACCGTTCCGTAACACCCAAACTCAAGCGCTTCGATTCCCATCTCTTCCGGTTTTCCCACAGCCCATGGTGCACTTCCACACAAATATGCGCTTAGGCGTACATTCTCAGAAATTTCTTCCACCAGTTAAGGTCTATGTCTGACGTAGGCAGATTTCTTTTAGCGAGGAACACTCACTTTGGATGTGTTAGTCTTCTTCTCATGTCTTCCTTACGTTGTACGTCATGCTTCCACGTTGCTTTCAAGGTGGCAGAGGTCCTTCACTTAGTCTCCTACATGGCCCCTAATAGTAAAATTCGTCGCTAATGTCACTTCTTCAGACAAATGTGCAAATAATGAGAAACAAAGAAACGACAGCACACGTAGTCTAGTGCTAGCGACTTTGATTCATAATCGTCTTCGCTCTCAGGTTCGAATCCCGCCACTGATTAAATTTGGATTAATAATCAGCATTGGCGGCCGAAGACTTCCGGCATAAGAAGTCACCCTAATTTTGCCAACGGCCTTGTCAAAGAGGGCAGAGGAGCGGACAGAGGTTCAGGGCACTTTCTTGTCCTAGGGGTAGGAAACTGCCCCTAAAGGCCGAAGAGTCAGCAATCATTAATGGTATGAGGGTGCAGAAGGCAATGGAAACCATTACATTAAAGACACGTAACGTATATCCGTAGGACATGTGGCCTGTAATTGAAGAAATGTCACGATGATCTCTCCATTGACAAAAGATTCCGGAATAGTCCCCATTCAGACCTCCGGGAGGGGTCTGCCACGGAGGAGGTAACCATGAGAAAAAGACTGAATGAGAAAAGGAAGGACAACGGTCTACGAGTTGGGGCGTGGGTTTTCAGAAGCTTGAACATGATAGGGAAACTAGAAAATCTGAAAAGGAAAATGAAAAGCTCAATCTAGATATAGCAGGGGTCAGTGAGGTGAAGTGGAAAGAAGACACCGATTCCTGGTCAGATGAGTATAGGGTAATATCAGTAGCAGCAGAAAATGGTGTTACAGGAGTAGGATTCGTTATGAATAGGGAGGTAGGGCAGAGCGTGTGTTTCTGTGAACAGTTCAGTGACAGGATCGTTCTTATCAGAATCGACAGCAAACTAACTCCGACAACGATAGCTCAGGCATACGTGAGAACGTCGCAAGCTGAAGATGAAGAGAGAGAGAGTCCGCAGCTCTTGATCGTGCGGTAGCGTTCTCGCTTCCCGCGCCCGGTTCGATTCCCGGCGGGGTCAGGGATTTTCTCTGCCTCGTGATGATTGGGTGTTGTGTGATGTCCTTAGGTTAGTTAGGTTTAAGTAGTTCTAAGTTCTAGGGGACTGATGACCATAGATGTTAAGTCCCATAGTGCTCAGAGCCATTTGAACCATTTTTGAACCATGAAGAGAGAGAGAGAGAGAGAGAGAGAGAGAGAGAGAGAGAGAGAGAGAGAGAAAGTGTATGAGGATATTAGCAGGGTGATAATGTAAAGGGCGAAGAAAATCTAATAGCCATGGGCGACTGGAATGCAGTTGTAGGGGAAGGTGTACGAGAAACGGTTACAGGAGAATATGGGCTTGGGACAAGGAATATGACAGGAGAAAGATTAATTGAGTTCTGTAACAAGTTTCAGCTAGTAATAGCGAACA
This sequence comes from Schistocerca serialis cubense, assembly GCF_023864345.2. Taxonomy (NCBI): domain Eukaryota; kingdom Metazoa; phylum Arthropoda; class Insecta; order Orthoptera; family Acrididae; genus Schistocerca; species Schistocerca serialis. The sequence continues at coordinate 284,293,092 of NC_064643.1, read as the reverse complement.
CCCTGTTCAAGAATCACAAGGGGAGGAGGCATACTTAGAAAAGGCCGGGTGATACGTGAAGATTTCAGTTAGAGTACAACATGGTCAGAGAGAGATTCCCAAGTCAGATACTGGCTTGTACGGCGTACCCAGGAGCAGATATAGACTCAGATCACAAGTGTAGGCTGAAGTTAGAGACATTAGTCAGGAATAACCAATACGCAAAGAGGTAGGATACGGAAGTACTATGGAATGACGAGGCACGCTTGAAGTTCTCTGAGGCTATAGATGAAGCAAAAGTAATTAGCTCAGTAGGCAGTACAGTTGAAGAGGAATGAACATCCCTAAAAAGAGCCATCACAGAAGTTGGGAAGGAAAACATAGGCACAAAGAAGGTACATGCGAAGAAACCCTGGGTAACAGAAGAAATACTTTAGTTGATTGAAGAAAGTAGGAACTACAAAACTGTTCCGGGAAAATCAGGAATACAGAAATACAAGTCGCTGAGGAATGAAATAAATAGGAAGTGCAGGGAAACTAAGACGACATGGCTGCAGGAAATATGTGAAGACATTGGAAAAGAAATGATTGTCGGAAGGACGGACTTAGCATAGAGGAAACTCCAATCAACCTTCGGTGATATTAAAAGCAAGGGTAGTAACATTAAGAGCGCAGCGGGAATTCCACTGTTAAATGAAAAGGAGAGACCGGATAGATGGAAAGAATATATTGAAAGTCTCTATGAAGGGGAAGATTTTTCTGATATGATAGAAGAAGAAACAGGAGTCGATTTAGAAGAGATAGGGGATCCAGTATTAGAATCAGATTTTACAAGAGTTTTTGAGGGCTTAAGGTCAAATAAGGCAAAAGGGATAGATAACATTCAATCAGAATTTCTAAAATCATTGGGGGAAGTGGCAACAAAACGACTATTTAGTTGGTGTGTAGAATGTATGAATCTGGCGACATACCCTCTGACTTTCGGAAAAGCATCATCCACACAATTCCGAAGACGGCAAGAGCTGACAAGTGCGAGAATTATCGCACAATCAGCTTAACAGCTCATGCATTTAAGTTGCTTACAAGAATAATAAACAGAAGAATGGAAAAGAAAACTGAAGATGCGCTAGATAACGATCAGCTTAGCTTTAGGAAAAGTAAAGGCACGAGAGAGGCAATTCTGACTTTGCGTTTAAAAATGGAATCAAGACTAAAGAAAAATCAAGACACGTTCATAGGATTTGTCGACTTGGAAAATGGGTTCGACAATGTAAAATGGTGCAAGATGTTCGAAATTGTGAAAAAAGTATGGGTAAGCTACAGTGAGAAACGCGTCATGTACAATATGTACAACAACCATGAGGGAATAATAAGAATGGACGACCAAGAACGAAGTGCCTGTGTTAAAAAGAGTGTACGACAAGGATGTAGCCTTTCGCCCCTACTATTCAATGTGGATATCGAGGAAGCAATGACGGAAATCAAAGAAAGGTTCAGGAATGGAATTAAAATTCAAGGTGAAGGGACATCAATGATACGATTCTCTTATGACATTGCTGTCCTGAGTGAAAGTGATGAAGAATTAAATGATCTTGTGAACGGAATGAACAGTCCAATGAGTAGACAGTATGAACTGAGAGTAAATCGAAGAAAGACGAAGGTAATGAGAAGTAGTAGAAATGAGAACAGCGAGAAACTTAACAACAGGATTGATGGTCACGAAGTAGATGAAGTTAAGGAATCTGCTACCTAGGCAGTAAAATAATGCCCGCATCTCGTGGTCGTGCGGTAGCGTTCTCGCTTCCCACGCCCGGGTTCCCGGGTTCGATTCCCGGCGGGGTCAGGGATTTTCTCTGCCTCGTGATGGCTGGGTGTTGTGTGCTGTCCTTAGGTTAGTTAGGTTTAAGTAGTTCTAAGTTCTAGGGGACTGATGACCATAGATGTTAAGTCCCATAGTGCTCAGAGCCATTTGAACCATTTTAGTAAAATAACCAATGACGGATGGAACATGGAGGACATCAGAAGCAGACTAGCTATGGCAAAAATGGCATTCCTGGCCAAATATCGGCCTCAATTTGAGGAAGAAATATCTGAAAAATGTACGTCTGGAGTACAGCATTGTATAGTAGTGAAACGTGGACTGTGGGAAAACTGCAACATAAGAGAATCGAAGCATTTGAGATGTGGTGCTATAGACGAATGTGGAAAATTAGGTGGGCTGATAAGATAAGGAATGAGGAGGTTCTACGCAGAATCGGAGAGGAAAGGAATATGTGGAAAACACTGATAAAGAGAACTGACAGAATGATATAATATCTGTTAAGATATCAGGGAATGACTTCCATGGTACTAGAGGGAGCTGTAGAGGGCAAAAACTGTAGAGGAAGACAGAGATTGGAATATATCCAGCAAATAATTGAGGATGTAAGTTGCAAGTGCTACTCTGAGATGAAGAGGTTAGCACAGGAAACGAATTCGTGGTGGGCCACAAGAAACCTGTCAGAAGACTGATGACCAAAAATCAAATATCTCTTTGTAGGCCGGCCGGTGTGGCCGTGCGGTTAAAGGCGCTTCAGTCTGGAACCGCGTGACCGCTACGGTCGCAGATTCGAATCCTGCCTCGGGCATGGATGTGTGTGATGTCCTTAGGTTAGTTAGGTTTAATTAGTTCTAAGTTCTAGGCGACTGATGACCTCAGAAGTTAAGTCGCATAGTGCTCAGAGCCAATTTTGAACCTCTTTGTAGTTTAGAAAAAGCGATGGCTGCTGCTTTTATGTAGCTACTCATTACGTAAAGCAACATAATGATAGCTCACCACTGCAATTTATTAAGCAATCTGAGTTTCTCGCCACCATTGTGAGTTTATATTAGTTCACTCTCTTCAGTAACAGCTTCAAAGTAAAACACGTTGACGTTGAATCTGACAGCGCAAACTGACCTCTTGTTTGCAGGAGGCGGTGGTAATTGGGTGGCTTTCCGAGCACACACCGCCGACCTGTTCGCATTAATAGCGCAGCAGCTGCGGCACCGCGCTGCCCTGCGACGTTCGACAGCAGCCTGCTATTTGGCTAATGACGGAGCAGTGTAGGGCGGCAGAGCGATGCATCGGCCAGATGCGCTTGCTGAGCCGCGCGTAACGCCAGCAACAAAGGCCTGTCACGCACGCACGCTCGCAACGTCAGCGGAATATGCGCGGCGCCGGGTATGAGGCCTTCCGCTAATGAGTGGACACTTCCACGACGAGCTGTCTCACGTAATAGCTTGTAGCGTGGAAATAATTTACTCCGAGATGCAAGACTCTTCTAGAGAACGTATTTCTTAATGGCAGATGCAGTCTTAATGTAAGAAATAATGTAGTCCAAACCTTTGATGCAAAGTACATGCACACCTATTAGTGCACAATATAATGGGATGTGCCCACTCTTCCCATTTACGACTACTTGAACTGTGCTGGGGATATTTACGGTGACGAGTCTGAATGTTGCTAGAGGAATGACAGCCCATTCTTGCTCAAGAATCAAGGGAACGCAGTGATGTTGGATGCAGGGTTCTGGAGCGAAGTCTGCCTTCTTACACATCTCAAAGGTGTTCCGTTGGATTCAGGTCAGGACTGCGAGCAGCCCAGTCCATTTTAGTAACGTTGTTGTCCATAAAGCAACGTCTCACACCTACTGTCTGATGCCCGATTGCATGGTCCTCTTGATGCAATCGTCGTCTCTGAAATGCTCGTTAATACTTTTTTTATCTTTTTTTTATTTTAGAAGATATGTGATGTCTTAATAGATGTCCATCATCCTGTTCCTTCTTCTTGTCAGTGTTTTCCAAATACCCTTCCCTCCTGACTCTGCGGATAACCGCCTTGTCTTATGAGCCCACCCAATTTTCAATGTTATTGTGTAATCTCAAACGCTTCGATTCTCAGCTGTTCAGGTTTCACTAACATACAGTGCTGTACTCCAAACGTCCATTCTCTGAAGCCGCCCAGGGTGGCCGAGCGGTTCTAGGCGCTACAGTCTGGAACCGCGCGACCGCTACGGTCGCAGGTTCGAATCCTGCCTCGGGCATGGATGTGTGTGATGTCCTTGGGTTAGTTAGGTTTAATTAGTTCTAAGTTCTAGGGGACTGATGACCTTAGAAGTTAAATCCCATAGTGCTCGGAGCCATTTGAACCAATTGGACCATTCTCTGAAATGTCTGGTAGCAAACTTATCTCGACCGGAAAATCCCTCCTTGGGAGTGTTGGTCTGTTTTTTATGTCCCCTTTGCTCCACCCGTTATGGGTTATTTTGCTGTCTAGGTAGTAGAATTCCTTACCTTCGTCTACTTTGCCACCTTCAGTTTCTGCTGCTTTCATTTCTGCTATGTCATTACTTTCGTCATCCTTCATTTTTACTCTGTCTATATTCTGTACGCATTAGACTGCTCATTCTATTCAACAGATCCTGTAATTATTCTTCTCTTCCACAGAGGATAGGAATGTTATCAGCGAATCTTATCATTGATATCCTTTCACCTTGAATCTTAATACTACTCTTGAAACTTTGTTTTAATCCACCATTGCTTCTTCGATGTACAGACTGAATACTAGGGGCGGAAGGTTACATCACTGTCATACACCCTTTTTTAACACGAGCACTTCGTTCTTGGTCTCCCACTCTTATTTTTCATTCTTGGTTTCCATATATATTGCATATTACACGCCTTTCCCTATAACTGACTTCGAAAGTCTTACACCATTCTGCTCTGTTGTGTGCAGTACATAATGTTCACATCCTTCCATATTTAGCGTTTTCTCGAGCACAATAAAGGGATCACAGCCTAACGACGGAAATCATCCCCAAACCATAACACCACCTTCTACATATTCTCTGTTTGGATTACACATGATGCCAGGTAATGTTCTGCAGCACGTACAGTTAGCCGTGCGGTCTAAGGCACTGCTTTCCGGAGGGAAAGGAGTGCCGGTCCCCGGCACGAACCCACCCTGCGGATTAGTGTCGAGGTCCGGTGTGCCGGCCAGTCTGTTGATGGTTTTTAAGGCGGTTTTCCATCTGCCTTGGTGAATGCGGGCTGGTTCCCCTTATTCCGCCTCAGTTACCCTATGTCGGCGATTGCTGCGCAAACACTGTCTCCACGTACGCGTACACCATAGTTACTCTACCACGCAAACATTTGGGGTTACACTAGTCTGGTGTGAGATGTTCACGGGAGGTCCACAGGGGGCCGTACTGAACTATAACCCTGTGTTCGGTGTGGGGTGGGTGGACTGCTGTAGCCTGTTGTGGGGTTGTGAACCGCTGACAGCTACTCTGGGGACGAAACCTCTCCGTCGTTTCTAAGTCCCCAGTTCAATACAATACAAAATATTTTGCAGGTATTCGCCAAATCCAAACTCTTCCATCGGATTTCCACTGGGTATAGTTTGCTTCATCACTCCAAACGACTCGTATCTAGTCACCCACTGTCCAGTGACATCGCTGTTTACACCACCTCAAGTGTCGCTCAGCACTGACTGCAGAAATATGTCGCTTATTAGGACCTACTCGATTACTGTACACCATCCTCCTCATCCGTTGCGCTAGGTGGACTGCTGGTAGCTCTTTGGAACTCTCCCCCTCTCTCTGCAGTGCTTGACGGGACTCGCCTGTCTGTCAGTACGTGACGTCTGCCGGGCCTTGGTTTAGGTGTGGTCGTTCGCCGAGTTTGCAATAGACAGACACATCACCGTCAGTCGACTTTGGCAGCTTTAGAAGAGTTGAAATTTTCCTGGTGCATTTCTTACTCATGTGACGTCCAATAACTGGTCAACATTCCAAGTCATTCTGCTGTTACTGCTTCTCTATCGACTACACGTCACTAGCCGCCTCCCCCACGCCTACGAGAAAGACAGGTGGGAGCGCGTGCAAGGTAGGCGTGCGCTCGCTCGCTCGACTCAGCAGAAAAACTACGTTTATACATCTGTTAACTCGTAACAGGTGTGTACGTACGAATGAGAATTACATCTTCTTTTGGAAAACGGTATTATGGAGTCTTTCTGTTATTAGTCCTACAATGATCGGAAGTCCGTAGGCCTACTTATAATTTGTTACGACTGTACTGGGGTGCAATAAAATTAAAATCATGCCAAAATGATTATCAGTTGCATGAGGCAACACTTCTTGTAGGTCATTCATATCGAGTATTGACCTTAAATTAAATTTTGTTCAAAATGGTTCAAATGGCTCTGAGCACTATGGGACTCAACTGCTGAGGTCATTAGTCCCCTAGAACTTAGAACTAGTTAAACCTAACTAACCTAAGGACATCACAAACATCCATGCCCGAGGCAGGATTCGAACCTGCGACCGTAGCGGTCTTGCGGTTCCAGACTGCAGCGCCTTTAACCGCACGGCCACTTCGGCCGGCTAAATTTTGTTGTAGTACAGTTAATCAGTGTGACTTTATAATAGATTTCAGTAGAAGATGCAATTGTCGTTAGTACGTACACACCCATCCGCGAGGTAACTGGTATAGAAAAGCATTTCCTTTGCTGAGCTGAGCGAGTGTGTTCAGGCCTACCTCAGTGACGTATGTTATTAGTGACGTATGTTATTAGTTCCAGGCACAAAATTTCTCCGCTCTGGCCAAACTCTCACACTCCAATGTGTTTTCCTTGCCCGACTGTCCCATTCACGTATAAGCAATACATTTTTGTGAACCCACCTTGTTGTCCTAATTTTATTCCGATAATTTTGAAGTCACTGCAGATTAGCCATTTGTGTTCTTCATAATGGATACTTGTTAAGAGTATCTTCTTCTTTCAGTTGAAGTGAAGGGGCCACAGGAATGTACCCATACACGTTCCACTATGCAGTAACGCGCGTTGAGGCTCCTCGTTGGTGAGTAGTCTGCCCCACTGGGAAGGATCACATTCAGAGCCATAGAAGTTAACGTTACTGCAGTAAAATAAGGATTCGGTGTGCCAGAAAAAAAGAAACTAGTTCTTCCTCTCTGTGTCTGTACCATGAGTAATGTGTTCTGGTTGCAGAAGATTCTTACTTTTTAACCGGGAGCCAAGTAGTTCCACAGATTCCTTAGGCATATTCAAATCTCGTACAAGATCATTAAGTTCGCTCTGAGAGAATAATTGTGGAGTAAAGTCGTATTCGGGCTGGTAGACATCACTATCGTATTTCTTAATTGCATCAGCTTTATTTTCATCATCGTCTTCTGCCATTTTCTCTAAAACAGCTGGGGGAAGAGGAGTAATCAGATCATTTCCATGTGCAACAGGTGTAATGGCTGAATCAAAGTTTGGATACAAAATTTCAAATGGTTCAAATGGCTCTGAGCTCTATGGGACTTAACTTCTGAGGTCATCAGTCCCATACAACCTAAACTACTTAAACCTAACTAACCTAAGGACATCACACACATCTATGCCCAAGGCAAGATTCTAACCTGCGACCGTAGCGATCGCGCGGCTCCAGAGTGTAGCGCCTAGAACCGCTCGGTCACTCTGGCCGGCGGATACAAAGTTTGTTTCTCATATTTGGAACTGTATCCTTGAACATTAACTAAACAGAAGGAACAGCCATTAAGGTGATTTTTAGGCTACCTCCACACCACTGGAATCGCAAATGACATGCATGTTTTGTTTCCACACTTCTCAACGCAACAGTGGCAAACTGTCTTTGGTGCCCGTCACTTGTCGTGGTCACCGAGTTTCATTATAAATAAGCATGATAAGCTTTTCTCATGAAGTCTGTTTTAACGATTCTCTGCTTAGGCACTGTATAACTTCCACAAATGCAACATAAAACATTTAGGTCTTTCACACACTTGCGTGTTGACATTGTAGTGCCTAGAAACAATAGGTGAACTGTTTTATTAATAGTGTCTTAAATACAGAGAATAATCAAAACATAGCTCTGGTAATGCAAGCCTGTGAGATAAACAACACTTTCAAGGTCACACAATAACAAGTATCATCAACAAGGTGTACAACCCAAAGGCTTTCAGTGCAGTATTGACAAAATTCGCCTGCAACAACACGCATGACCTACTGGCACAGCAATATACTTTGAAACAGATTGTGGCAAACCTGTACCTGATAGGAAAAATCTGATAACAGATTTGGAATCGGCATAAAAACATGAGGTAGTGTCACAGATTAGTTTTGTAATCTGATGCCTTGCAGACTAGTTATAATTACGGGCCACCCTGGACCTCCTTGGGTAACTGCACTTTAATTATACTCATAACTACCGGGTATCTGAGGAGGAGTCAGTCGGATTGCTCAAAGGAGGAAGTTGACGCAGCAAATTACAGGTGGCACCCCGGTGAAGTCTGCGCTTGCGGTGGCTTTCTGTCAACACGGAGCATCGCATCGGTTCCTGTCTGGGCGAACGAACGGTGTTTGCTTCTTGGATCAAAGGAAGGCGCCGGTGCTGGCAAGATACAAGCTGACGTTAGCCGAGGTATGTGATCGCCCACGACGGCGGTAGAAAAAGTTGTGCCGGTTGTGTTTGGCGCAGAATTTCGGTATTCCAGAGGCTTCAGATCAGCACCAAAACATTGGAAAATGAAACACAAATGGTAGACATATATTAAAACGATACAATCTACCATAGTGAAAAGTATTACTTCCGTAGATGTGGAAACATGTGACGAGGCATACATGTTTTACAACACGTCTTAATATAATGAAACCCCATGTTGTGGCTATTGTACTGTGCTGCAGTTTGTTACGAACGGTAGCGCTATTGACAGTATGACTCCGCCGGCACTCTGGCGTAGTTTGCACCCCTTTTTAAAAATGTGCAACGATGCTAGGCTCATTTTGTTTGTATTTTGTGACGACGCCACTACGACTCCATTATATTAGGACATTTTGTAAAATAGTTATGCAAATGCCTCTGAGCACTATAGGACTTAACTTCTAAGGTCATCAGTCCCCTAGAACTTAGAACTATTTAAACCTAACTAACTTAAGGACACCACACACATCCATGCCCGAGGCAAGATTCGAACCAGGGACCGTAGCGGTCGCGCAGTTCCAGACTGTAGCGCCAAGAACCGCTCGGCCATTCCGGCCGGCAATAGGTATGCCTCGTCATATTTGAAGCGCATGTTTCCATTATTTATGGAAGTAACACTTTTCGTTACGGCAAGTTTTATTGTTTTAATATGAAAACTGCCTAGTAGTTGTGTTTAATTTGCCAACGTTTTGCTGCATATCTGAAGACGGACATTGCTGACCGAAACCAGTAGTCTCAGCCCCAAAATTTGTGTGATTATTGATGGAAATAAAAGAAAGTTATTGTACACTTCACTGATTTAATTCGCTACCATGACGCAGTTTATGAGAGACTACTGCGTCTGACTGAGTTTCTGTTTGAGCTGTGCAAATTATTATTTTCCCCCCCACCAAGGCTGCTGCAGGGCCTGGATTGTTAAATCCTAGTGATTATGTAAATTCTAAGGAAAGAAAGAGAGAAATATGCACTGCAAAGCAATTATCCAAATGGGACGGATATCGGGAGATGTGATGTACATGTACAGACAAACAAATAATTACAGCTGCAGGAAAAATTGGAAGATTTGTTGAAGAGAAGGAGTTTCGCAAATTGAGGAGGTCAATAAAGCGTTGGTCCACCTCTTGCCCTTATGCTAGCAGTTATTCGGCTTCCCATTGATTGATAGAGTTTTGGAATGCTCCTGAAAGATGTCGTGCCAAATTCTATCCAATTGGCGCATTAGATCATCGAAGTACTGTATTGCATGGAGAGCTCTGCCCATAATGCTCGAAGGGTCTGGCAAGCACGAAGACAAGCTGCAGAAACTCTAGTCGTGTGCGGGTGGGCATTAGCTTGCTGAAATGTAAGATTATGATGGCTTACCATGAAGATGGTCGCGCATACAGAGAATAAGAGCGGAAATGTCTCCTGACTCTCTGTCCAGGATAACGTACTGGGGTGTATTGCTTAAAAAATCTTCTTCGACCCATTCACTCATCTAGGGACATAATCCGTATGCTCGACCTGCAGTGGGACAACGCTCCAAATCTTTACCTGTTTACAGCCCCATCCGTACACAACCTCTTCCATCAACTAAATAACGGAAAAGCTAACAATTTTGTGCCCCTTGAGCTGAGTGTGCCGACAGATAGGGTACACAGCCTTACACACAGAACGCGCCACATGACAAGGCCAGTCTCCAGCGTAGCGCCATACAGTCATGGTCCGAAGGCACACAGAAGACTCAAAACGCGGGCTGTATTCCGCTTGACGTTAAGGAAATAGTTCGCAAATGAACTTGCATCTGCCAACCGCGGATTTCAGCGAATGCACAATTCCACTCAGGCAGTATGCCCATGGTCTCACAGCCTCGCAGCATGTGTGTTATCGACAGACAGTGCCAGGACTCATGTACTGTCACCGCCAACAGAACCATTCTTGACATGCTACTAGTTTAGTTAATCATCGTTCACTGGAATGAGAAACTAGATCAGTGTTCATAATTAGCGAATAATTAGCGAATTTAAAGTTACCTCGCCACCTCGTCATACCTAACTTAAGTAAAGTTAGACATTTCCGCTCTTATTCTCTGTATGCGCGACCATCTTCATGGTAAGCCATCATACTCTTTAATAAAATTTTACGAATTTCGCATTGCGAGCATCAGTCGGTCGTAGCCACCTCAAATACAGCAACTACTTTCTGTGGTTGGGGGTTTACTTCCTTGCCACGATTATGTTGGACGCCAAGTCTATTTAGGTGAACATAACTACCTGGCCTCGAGGAAGAATATGTCCATGTGAGGCAGTCCGACCTGTTCTTCAGACTCCAATCACAAGCATTTCCAGTTAACTACGTCTGCCTTATTGCCATATTTCTGTACAATCGCTCATCGTTGGTAAACAATAACAAGTCCCGTACCTCCCACTCCACTGCAACTCTGTCTCAAGCCTCTGTCCTCTCTCCCCTCCAGTATACCTACACTAAACGTATGTATCAACCGACTCCCTACAGTTCACCTCCCTCATTATGACGGCAAAATAGCTTTTACAGCCCTCTACGGTCTAGTCTCAATAGTCACTCCAATTTCGTCATACCATGTTCAGTTCGTAGCACGACCAACGGTTCCTCAATACGTCCCCTTTCAAAGTCAATTAAGAACTATAGAATGAGGTACAAAAATATACGCAACCACGCGGGGTAGCCGCGCGGTATTAGGCGTCTTGTCACGGTCTGCGCGGCTCCCTCCGTCGGAGGTTCGAGTCCTTCCTCGGGCATGGGTGTGCCTGCCGTCCTTAGCGTAAGTTACTTTAAATTAAATAGTGTGTAAGCTTAGAGAGCGATGACCACAGCACTTTTGTCCCATAGGACCTTACCACAAATTTCCAAAAATATTCGCACACTCCAAGACCTCATCTACATGTCACAAACATATCGTCACAAACAATATTAAGATTAAATGCATCGACCATCGGTCACGTTATGTCAACAGGCGCACAGTAATATTTTTGAAATCTTTCCCGAACTACATACCCTTCTTTTTTGGAACAATGTGAATACGTTATCGCAGTTGTACTAGCAGTTGGCAACTATTTACATTGCTAAACATTTTTTACGCTACAGACTTACCTTCCGTGTATTGTACGATAAATTGTAGCTTTATTTAAAAGCAGCAGGCACCAGATAAATGTTTCCTTCGCAAAGCGAACATACCTGTAAAAACAAACAAAAAATAACATTAGGCCTATTTCCTGACCAGTAACTGGTATTTACAGAGTATTTAATATTACGACCTTAAATGTGATGTAATAAAGTTACTATATGAAATGTCAAAGACAGTTCTGTAAACACCCTATGGAACATATGTAGGCTTCTACTTTTAAATGGAATTCAGAGGACGTAATAAGAGGGTACGTTTAATTCATTGATGAAGTTCGAGTCGTCACGTCATTATATCATGATCAACATCGATCGCTTAACGCTTCTGCAGTGTTTAATAGTACCGTAAGTTCGTAGTCTTTTAATTCGAATAGGAAAGCGTACGCATTCTGCTGAACTTTCTAGCTATTGGTTCAAATGGCTCTGAGCCCTATGGGACCTAACATCTGAGGTCATCAGTCCCCTACAACTTAGAACTACTTAAACCTAACTAACCTAAAGACATCACACACATCCATGCCCGAGGCAGGATTCGAACGTGCAACCGTAGCAGTCGCGCGGTTCCGGACTGAAGCGCCTAGAACCGCTCGGCCACCGTGGCCGGCTTCCTAGCTATTAATCCAGATCAGAGACACTCCAATTTTGCTTGCAACAAAGTTTGTATGCACTAGTACGTTTTCTATAACAATTCTCCTTAATATTTCGGCACTCATAAGGCGCAAAAGATAATATGGCTGGCTCAATCTATTTTCAAGACAGATACTTATAAGAAAGTTCAAATGGCTCTGAGCACTATGGGACTTAAAATCAGAGGTCATTAGTCACCTAGAACTTAGAACTACTTAAACCTAACTAACCCAAAGACATCACACACGTCCATGCCCGAGGCAGGATTCGAACCTGCGACCGTCGCGGTCAAGCGGTTTCAGACTGAAGCGCCTAGAATCGCTCTGCCACCCCGGCCGGCCTATAAGAAAGAAGAAAACCATCAACTGCTAATACATTTTACGAACTTCTAATGGCTGAGGCTCAAAGTCGTATAGAATTTTTTAAAGAATGTCATATTCATCGTTGACTGTAGAGATTATTTACTTCAAAACTGCAATTTCGGCCTTAAAGCCATTATCAAGTGATAATGCAAAATATTTTGGTTCAAATATTCGACAAACCCTAATGTCTCCAGACATGTGTACGTGTCACGATGACACGTGGCCTTTTAAGGGTATTGGCATTATAACCAAAGTATAATCTTCCTGTTTGAAGTATTGTTCTTCGTAAATCTGTCGCTATCTCCGGAACATGACTGACAGTGTGTTTATCCTACGATCCCTTCTCAAATTTTAATTTGAATGACTCTAGAAACCTTTCCTTGGATATGTGTCTTTCAAAGTGTTCATAAATGTCAAGTACATTGAGGTGACTAAAGCCATTGTACAGCATTATGTTCTTGTACAGATAGCGGCAGTATCACGTACACAACGTATAAAATGGCGATGCAGTGGCGCAGCTGTCATTTTTACTCAGTGGATTCATGTGAAAACGACGTGATTAAGACCGGACAACAAGAGTCAGCAGACCTTTAATACGGAATGATAGTTTCAGCTAGATGCGCAGGACATTCCATTTCGGAAATCGTTAGAGAATTCAATAATCCAAGATTCACAGTGTCAAGAGTGTGTCGAAAACACAAAATTTCAGGCATTATCTCTCACCATGGACAACACAATGGTCGAGGGCCTTTACTTAACGACCGAGAGCAGCGGCGTTTGCGTAGAGTTGTCAGTGCTAACAGATAACCAACACTGCTTGAAATAACCGCAGAAATTAACATGGGGCACACGAAACAAATCCGTTAGAATAGTGCGGCGAAGTATTGCACTAATGGGCTATGGCAGCAGACGATCGACGCGAGTACTTCTGCTCTCAGCATGACATCGCCTGCAGCACCTCTCCTGGGCTCGTAACCCTATCGGTTGGACCCTAGACGACTGGAAAACCGTGGCCTGGTCAGATGAGTCCCGATTTCAGTTGGCAATAGCTGATGGTAGGTTCTAAGTGTGGCGCAAACCCTACGAGGACATGTACCCAAGTTGTCAACAAGGCGCTGTTCAATCTGAAGGTGGCTCCATAATGGTGTGGGCTGTGTTTACATGGATCGGGCGGGCTAATCTGGTCCAACTAACCGATCATTGACTGGAAATATATTCAGCTACTTTGAGACCATTTGTAGCCATTCATGGACTTAATGTTCCCAAACAACAATGAAATTTTTATGGATGCCAATACGCCGTGTCACCGGGTCACACTTGTTCCCGACCGGTTTGAAGAACATTGTGGTCAATTCGAGCGAATGACGTGACCACTCAAATTGCCAGACTTGAATCCCATCGGACATTTATGGGGAGTAATCGATAGGTCAGTTAGCGCCTAAAATCATGCACGGGCAACATTTTCGCACTTATGGACCGCTATAGAGACAGCATGCCTCAATCTGCATCTGCATCTACATGGACACTCTGCAAATAACGCTTAAGTGCGTGGCAGAGGGTTCATCGATCCATCTTCACAATAATTCTCTGTTATTCCAATCTCGAATAGCGCGCAAAAAAAACGAACACCTATAGCTTTTCGCGCGACCTCTAATTTCCCTTATTTTATTATGACCCTATGTAGGTCGGCGTCAACGTAATATTTTCACACTCTGAGGAGAAAGCTGGTGATTGAATTTTCGTGAGAAGATTCTCCCGCAACGAAAAACGCCTTTGTTTTAATGCTGTCCGCCCCAAATCCTGTGTCATGTCAGTGACACTCTCTCCCCTGTTTCGCGATAATACAAAACGTGCTGCTATTCTTTGAACTCTCCCGAGGTTCTCTGTTAATTCTATCCGGTAAGGCTCCCTGACCGCGCAGCAGTGCTCCAAAAGACGGTGTACAGGCGTAGTGTAGGGAGTCTCTGTAGTAGATCTGTTGCATTTTCTAAGTGTTCTGGCAATAAAACGCAGTCTTTGGTTGACTTACATATTTTCTGTATGTTCTTTTTAATTTAACGTGTTCGTGATTATAATTACTAGGTATTTAGCTAAATTTACGGCCTATAGATTGGCCCCATTTATCATGTAACCGAAGTTTAACGGATTCCTTTTACCACTCTTGTGGATGACCCCACACATTTCATTATTTTTGCAGGGTCCATGCCACGTCAAGTTGCTGCATTACGCTGTCGAAAGGAGGTCCGACAGGGTAATAGAAGGTATCATATGACTTTTGTTACCTCAGTGAATGTACATGTATGATGGAACATCATAAAATGTCGTGAGTGGTCTCCGCTTTCGCAGAGGTTCTCATACAAACTTATCTTTCAACTTGTTATCGCTAAGTAATTTTTTTCTGTTATGGACTGTCGCAGCATCCACAATGCAATTTTGGCTGTTCGAGCTGTGCTAATTTTAACCTTATCTGTCTTGCAATTAATATCTTTTTCAATGTCTGTCTTCATAGTTTTTATATCTTAACCTTGCTTTGGCTAGATAAAGACAGTGGGCACTCTTTTTTGTATATTTAGCTCAATTGTTTCAGCTATTATTTGTTTAGGTGCACCAGTTGCTGCTGTAACTACTGTTGCTTAAGTTTTGACCTTTGCTGGCTGCTTAGGTAGCCTTTCATTGTTTTCTTTTACTTCTCTGTATTTACCTTCAGGATGTGCAAAGGGAAGTGTCCAGTTCGCTATAGCCTCTTTTAATAGACTGACCTTTCCATTGCTGATTTTCACATGCAGCACACTCCATTCGAATAATTTTACAAAATTCGAACGCCGCTCTACAACATTCAACTCGCCCTCGATTGGAACTCCAGGCTCCAAAAGTGCATCGTTGCTCTCTTCATTAGTCATCAGCACGATTCAAGAGAGCGAAAAAGTCAGGGTCCGCCTCTTACCCCGGACCGGCGCCTCTGGCTTGGAAGGGAGGGGGGGAGGGGCTAGTATAGGATGTCCGTTCGTCCCGTTCTTCATTTACAAAATATTCCGCCGTCCCGACAGTTTTTCTGGGGATGCTCAAATATCCCGTTCTTTTGTGATTCCGCTTCGCCAAAGTATTTTATTCTGTCGGATATTTGATTTGCAGTTAACTGCGCAATTATGTACGCTACGAAGCAACACTAGGAGAACTTGTTTTCAAACTTCCGTGTATTACGTTCTACAATTAATTAAAGCTGTGAAGACTTTTAGCACTTTACTTCCTCGTTAAATCGAAGGAGTCACAGACAACTAACAGCAAGAAAGAAATTACATAAAACTAGGTTACGAATAACAAGAAAAATTATCATCGCTTAGTCCCTCTCTTCGGTTCAGATATAATTTACGCCACTGTTACTTGCTTTAATGTTTTACACTGTTGGTAATACCGATTCCTGTTGTAAGCGGTCTGAAGACGTTATAGTGGATACGTGACAATTTTAAATCTACGTAATCACCAGTTTTTTATCATGTCAAAACGAAAGTGTAATTTTACCAACAATAAAAAAGTGAGTTTCTTTATATCAGTGGCAGTGGAGAAGCTATAGACTGTACGTAGTGCAAATCCAAATTTGCAATTGGACATGGTGGAAGGTCTGACACTGTGAATCATATTAAGATGAAGTAACATCACATGGCTCTCCAAAAGAAAAAGTATGAGCGACTACTACGTACAGTTAAAAACAACAACTAAAATGAATGACAGTTGGCAGCACATTTGAATACCACAGTGCAATGCATACTTTAGGCTTAAATCAATAGATTGTACTGCACCATTTCTTAAAAAACTTTTTAGTCCAAAATTCACATGTGGACACACAAAAATGCAATGTAATCATTTCAAACGTTACCGCACCGTATGCAACTCAGCAGGTTTTAAATGAATTGAAATGTGCTCAGTTCATTTCTGTAATGACTGATACATCGAGTCATCTGGATTTGAAGTTATTTTCTCTCCTTCTCAGACATTTTCGCTCAGATAATGGAATCATAATGAAAGTGCTCGAATTGATTAATTTTTCCGGAGAGCCTTTAGATTTACTTCAGAATTACGTGATGGAGATTTTAAGGAAATATTAACTTGAAGGAAAGGTTGTTGCAGTTTCTGTGGACAACACTAACACCAATTTTGGTGGTAAACAAATGAAAAGGGAAACACAATATGTTCGGTAAAGTGCAAAAGATGACAGTGAATTATATTACAGGGTTGGCTACCCAGCACATGTGGTGCACAATACTCTACAACCTGGCTCAGATTGCTTACCTATCGACTGCCAATCAATTCTGAACACAAGTTTACTGGCACTGAATACAAAACGGTACTCGGCATAGCAAGACAAGATGGCTACCTCTGCTACCAGAATTGGGAAGGATTATAGAGATTTTTCGTGCTTTTTAAAATCCTATTTCATTTCCCTTGGTAAGTGTTCTGTTATCCTTAAACAATTCATTGAAAACGATATTCCTTCTACATTTTCTTGTGAACGATCTAAAACCATTCTCCACAACAGTTAAATTTATTGAGAAACAGGAAATCACAGTAGTGGAAGTGTATCAAGAAATAAACAAATTGTTGAGCAAATAGCAGTGTGGAAAGTCTGAAAGATTTCTCACGTCATTTGTGCATGAGCAACTGAGAAATATGGGAGAAGAGGGTGAAATTACTGTTGAAGAGGTTCATAGTTCTGCTGACATCTTCTATGAGTCTTGATCTGTATATTCTAATGAATGTATTTGGCTGGGTGATCATTGAAAACGAGCAACTACAGTGGAAGGGTGTTCGGGACTGCTGTAATTGTGTTGGAAGTGTTGAGCCAAATTTTTATGTTGATGGAGACGAACTTTCCGATGAATTTTCGTGCGTACAGAACTTAACAAAAAGTGAAGGAGGAAACAATGAAAGTGTTACTGCAATGTGATTTAAAATATTTTCCTATTTCAATAGTAAATATATTAACGTGAAAAACATGATTAATTTGCATTAAAGGCTTTTGCAGTTGCGAATGTGGGCAACCATCAGCTGTATAATGGGGAATGACGACAATGAAAATTTGTGCCGAACCGGGACTCGAACACGGATATCCCGCTTATCGTGAACGGTCACCTTACACAAATTTTCACTGTCATCATTCCATTATATAGCTGATGTTTGCCCACATTCGCAACTGCAAATACCTTTAATGCATTTCATAACGGCTGTAGTCGCCGCAGTGCCATTCCTTCGGGTTTGCATGCATGTACGGAAGAACAACGCAGTAACTTTTCCGAATAATACCCGCGCTGCAGTATCTTATGACTTATTTGAGAGAGTTTTGCCTGGCAATTCCCAGATGTAATGCTGCTGTGGAATGTGTGTTTACCTTAGTGAACTATTTATGATCAGATGGAAAAAAAGAACAGAACGAAAGTTGGAAAAACGAAGGCCTTGTACATTGTCAAAACACACTTTAATGGTGTTCATGTACCGACTTTAATGATACAATATCAAAAGAAAATGCCCTTCTAGCCAGAACGCGTAAACGTGAGAAGTACGGTAACAGTGCAGCAGAATAATTATAAACAGTTATTTGGATGATCTGAGTGCATGATGTATAGGTAAACTATGTCCACAAAATTATGGCAATATAATTTGTGTCCAGTTGTCCAGTTTTCTCCTTATTTGTCCCAGTTCTTTTGTGAATTTTTTTAAATGTCCCCTTTTTTAATAAAAATGAAAATAGACACCCTAGGCTAATAGCAGCTCACCCACGGGTCTTGGCCCGGACTGGGGCTCTTGAAAGAGCTGGTTTTCCTCGACAGCCGCGCCGCCGATGATTTCATCCGACTCCCAAAGGTAAGGTAAGCGGCCGTCCCTGGTCTATTGCCAACCATTCGCGCCCTCGCCAGCCGCACCGGGTGAATCCATCAATAGGCAGAAGTACCCGGGAGCTTCCGGCCGATCGCGGTATGAGACACTCGCGGATTATTCCAGTACGGATCCGATCGCAGATGGCAGAAATGGACACTAATACTGAGCAGACAGCAGGACCAAACCGATAGCAGAAATAACATGTGGCTGAAGCTAGCCAACTATCCGATCCATTAGCCGAGTTATTTAAAAAATTCCAGTCTTCCATTAGTCCGTCTCATATTTGCCCCTCTCGCTGTTCGTTTCCTGCTCCCCCCCCCCCCCCCCCCCTCTCTTAATCCATCTCCTCCTGCACCACACGATCTCTGTCCACCACCTCCTCTCCATTTTTTCTGTCTATTCCCTCTCCCTGTCCACCTCCTCCTCTCTTCCCTGTTTATTTCCCCCTCTCTTCTCTATCTCCTCCTCCTCATATTCATCTTCTCCTTCCTCTTCTTGTTCCAGGGATTTGCAATGAGTTTCTTACAAATAGCTTTGCCCTCGGAAGCGTATGTGACATATATTTCACCTATGTCTAAAAAATTTCGTATGTCCCTTTACACATATTTGAGATGTTTCATTTTAACGCAGCTCAATGTTTATGACGTCTATCTCCTGAACTGAGTTTCTTACAATGATATACTTTTGGAAGTACATTCAGTGGCATACAAGGCTAGTCTCTGCGAAATGTGTTGCGTGTAGAGCCAGTAGTAAAGAAATAATAATTTAAAACGTCACGGACGAGTATCAGTTTTACTGCATGAACAGCGAAAATGTAATAAGCAACAAATTCTTATCCTTTCATGATTTGTGGGGTTCTTCGGCGAGACCAAGTTTCGTCAAGGCTTGAAATTATGTGTAAAGTTATTTGCAATTCTACAAGTGCTCTCTTTCTCAAATACGGATGAATAAATTGTGTGCATTGGCGCGCTGTTTCACTCATACCCCTTTGATATGTAGATGGTACTTATAGAAGTGTACACATTTCGGAGCTAGGCAGGCAAGCTGTCGCATGTTATCAGCAGAATGGGCAGGCTCCCTTACTCCCATCCAAGTTAACGTATGCCCAACCAAAGCAGGCTACTGAAATATTTCTTGCCTGCCCATCTTCCCGCTCTGCTAGGCCACGTAGCAGTTTCTTCTATACGATTTCATTATAGTGTTATGAGTAGCTGATGAAAATAACCAAGTACCACAAGACGAGACTCAATGAAACATTTACTCATTTTGGGTAAATGTAGGCCAAAAATGGTGGATTTTATTTTTTTTAGTTTTCGGCGTATTTCTGGCTTATTTACTTATTTCAGTATGAACGGTTTCTCTGCAAATTCACCATGTTTCGATTAGTACTGGCTATTATCAATTCAAATCATCATCAGGTCAGCTCTAGTACATGTTCTCTGTGTTAATGGGAACTATCTCTTAAAGTCGAGAGCCTTTGCACCTAAGAACCTGAGATGTCTATTATACTACAACGTCAACTAAAGCAAGGTTTTGGAAGACTAGACTCTGTAACCTTAATGTGTTCCACCCAAATATGACCACAGTTATAGCAAATTTAATTACTTTTCCCATGATTTGTATTGCAGGTTCGTTGAATTCATTCTAATTGACTTAAAATAGTTCATTCTAAATTTCCCAAATGCGTTTTAGCACATATGAAATTCAATTTCCTTATTATGTTAATTTAAAAAGTACTTGCCTGAAAGAAGAATCTTTTCTTCCATACTAAACTTTCTTCGCGCTATGGCGCATACTACCAGAATGTGGTTTTTAATATCCACTGAGCCATATAGATTTTCCTGGTTCAATAAACGTTTGCCCTAAATTTAGGAAGCCTATATATTGCTAAATAACCTCAAGTACTTAGCATACACTTCCACACACTTGTCCACTTGAAAAATATTTGTGGAGTGGCGAAACTGCTTGTCGTGCCATACTCGAGGTTCCCGAATGAATGTATAGTAACATTTTACACAATTTGTATTGCGAGATACCTACCGATTTGTCTGAAGCTGCCTCAGACACACAAGACAAATTTTGCCCTTCTGAGCTTGCACTCTTGTTTCGTGCCTGCTGTATATTCCTCAGCTCTTAATTCCTCCTCAATCTCCTTTAGTTTTGGTTTGCTCATTTTGCTGCTCCCCCGATTATTATAAATGAGCTGCAGTTAAACTCCATACGTAAATATAAACCTAGCTAGTCACGATTTATTGATACCGCAACCTGTTGTCAGGTGCAACAGCCTGCCAGGCTTGCGGAAACCCTATTTGGCCTGCTTTAACCACAATCCTTCAGTACACTTGTACTTTTGCGTCTCCGTTGCGGCAACTTGAGCTGGTTTAATGGTTGCGAAGGGGCAGGCAGGCTGGAAGAGGAATTTGTACATCTCTGGTCCCTATTCCTGCAGAGATTCTGTCCAGACAGTAAGTAATATGTGTACCCAATTTGGATGAAATCAGTCAAACGGTTTAGGAGATGCGGAACATACCTACACACGTACATCAGTTTTTATGGTATGTGTGGGTATGGGTTTGAATTGGTTTTCTCAACGATGTCGATTGTATTGAAGCGATTGAAGAATTTACGAAGAAACAGAATGGTATGACATCAGAATTTGCAAATAAAAATGATGAAACATCGAAAAAGCAAGACGCAGTTGTGTCTTCAGTTATCGAGATTTCGATGAAGCATCACCAAGTTGTAGACTGAAACTTCCTGGCAGATTAAAACTGTGTGCCGGACCGAGACTCGAACTCGGGACCTTTGCCTTTCGCGGGCAAGTGCTCTACCAACTGAGCTACCCAAGCACGACTCACGCCCCGTCCTCACAGCTTTAGTTCTGCCAGTACCTCGTCTCCTACCTTCCAAACTTTACAGAAGCTCTTCTGGAAACCTTGCACAACTAGCACTCCTGAAAGAAAGCATAATGCGGAGACATGGCTTAGCCACAGCCTTGGGGATGTTTCCAGAATGAGATTTTCACTCTGCAGCGGAGTGTGCGCTGATATGAAACTTCCTGGCAGATTAAAACTGTGTGCCGGACCGAGACTCGAACTCGGGACCTTTGCCTTTCGCGGGCAGGTGCTCTACCAACTGAGTTACCCAAGCACGACTCACGCCCCGTCCTCACAGCTTTACTTCTGCCAGTAAAGTTTGGAAGGTAGGGGACGAGGTACTGGCAGAAGAAAAGCTGTGAGGACGGGGCGTGAGTCGTGCTTGGGTAGCTCACTTGGTAGAGCACTTCCCCGCGAAAGGCAAAGGTCCATAGTTCGAGTCTCGGTCCGGCACACAGTTTTAATCTGCCAGGAAGTTTCATATCAGCGCGCACTCCACTGTAGAGTGAAAATCTCATTCTGCAAGTTGTAGACTGTTTCAAAGTCACGCGCGAGTGCCGGTGGAGCGCTCGCGTTGTGCTGTTGCTGCGCCTGATACTGCGGCAACCCGTAACGTCGCCTGAGGGTACAGTTGCAGTGCAGTAGGCGATACAATGACCGGATCAAGTTTTGCGCGCTCGTTTTACATTTTACGTTCCAGAAGACTATGTGTTACCTTAGGCTTGAACGCCGGTATATGGTACCCGTAGGCCAGAGCGGAGTAAAGCGCGCGCTAAGGTGGTAGCGGGCCCTTTCATCGGCAGTCGCCGGCGCAGCTACTTGCGATTTCGCTCGCCCGGCGCGCCCCACTGGTTATGACTGCGCCGCATGCATTATGCATGTATTTAATCTGGCCTGTCCCTGCCCGGCAGCCTAGCGCCGACCGAGCGCGACGGCGCGGGGTTACCGCCGCGGACGCATTACTGACAGTCGTGAAAAGCTGCACCCATTACCTGCCGGCGCCGCTCTGCGAGCTGTGTAAATCGCTAACCTCAGCACCTGTCGCAGCCGGAAACACAGCCGCACGACTGCACCGACACTGTCGCGGAACTCGCTAATCTGACGCCACCAGAGACGGGGTGCCGGGCTAGATTAAGCCGACAAATTCCACGAAATCGAGAAGCACCTCAAGTTTTTTAAGGACGACTGGTGCACAAAATTGTGAATTTCCACTACATGTACACTCAAAGTCATTGGCAGTATAACACTAAATGAGTGTAAGGACAGACAACTTCTAATAACCCTACCACAACAAAGGTCAAAATTTAATAATGACTGTGGTGTTGCTCACGCTGCTAAATACTGCTTTTTCGGGCAACAACAAAGCTATTATGGAGGCAGGTGTCATTAGAGCACAGTTAATAAAGTCATTTCATGTAATGATGAATAAACTAGGCACTCATCTTTTCGTGTTTCCCAATGAAAAATCATGGCTCAATCGTCGAAAATCTAGGTGGTGATGATTCCAAGCTCCGATGCAAAGAGGCCTAGGTTTTATTCTGCTATATTCAAAAGTTTTATAGATGTGTTTCACAAACCATTCTTGAGCATTAAACCTTTGAAAGTTAGCACAATGGTGATGTAAAAAACAATCAGCACTCCGAATTTAAGTTACACTTCCTTTTTATTGCTTTTGTTGCAATATCGCGTAACACACAAAACATCACAATACAAAACATACTTGAAAACATCTTCCTCACTGGTAAAGTTCACATTTTATAAGATGAATACGTTATGCGTCTTTCCAACATGACGTCCAAGACTTGACCTTCTCAAGGTCCGGCTCTCTAACAACTAATAATTGCTTACGCGCCCAAAAATCAGAGTTACAAGTACGCCAAAGATCATAGTGGCAAAAGAAAGAATACACATAAGAATAATATCATTGCAATATAAACATATCGATGTATCAAATGGTTGGGTAATTCAAGTACCACCACAAACTCGAAAAAAAAAAAAAAACAACGAAGTACCCAAGGACTTGGTCGTTTGTCAGTATAGCTTCGCACACATATGCATACACACCATGGGTGGGTCGGTAAATCATTAGAGTTACAATTCTCTCTGACACGCAGAGCTGCGACCCGAATGTATTAATGTTGTTCGTATTTAGCGTTGTTATCAGGCATGCTACAGGATATTGGGGGCGCGAACAACATCGGATATTGAGCACTGTGAAGGACACGGAGGTGCCGCGTAGCCGAGTGTGAGCGGTATCTGTATCTCACAGTTGGGACCATTTGTATACCTAACAGAACAATCGTCTTAGTGTCACTACCCTACAGTGCAGAGTCAAATGTGAACATTACATCATAGCCCGCATCCCGTGGTCGTGCGGTAGCGTTCTCGCTTCCCACGCCCGGGTTCCCGGGTTCGATTCCCGGCGGGGTCAGGGATTTTCTCTGCCTCGTGATGGCTGGGTGTTGTGTGCTGTCCTTAGGTTAGTTAGGTTTAAGTAGTTCTAAGTTCTAGGGGACTGATGACCATAGATGTTAAGTCCCATAGTGCTCAGAGCCAAGCCATTACATCATATTCACTCCAGACGCAAACATCCAACATCACTAAAGTGTTTGGTTTCTGCTCTAAAGAACTTGCTAAGTGAGGACACGTCCCACATTACTGTCCACTAATTGGTGCCCAGTTGCTTTTGATCAGATAGTACACTGTTTCCTGCTACGTAACTAAGAAAGGTATGACATAATATTAGAGAGATCCGAGCATACTCAGAGGCTTACCAACAGGTTGATACGCTATTGCGCGCAAGTATGTGTATGTGTGTGTGTGTGTGTGTGTGTGTGTGTGTGTGTGTGTGTGTGTGTGTTTTTTGTGTGTGTGTGTGTGTGTGTGTGTGTGTGTGCACCCGCGCGTGCGCGTGCGTGTTTATACAGGGTGTTACAAAAAGGTACGGCCAAACTTTCAGGAAACATTCCTCACACACAAAGAAAGAAAATATGTTATGTGGACATGTGTCCGGAAACGCTTACTTTCCATATTAGAGCTCATTTTATTACTTCTCTTCAAATCACATTAATCATGGAATGGAAACACACAGCAACAGAATGTACCAGCGTGACTTCAAACACTTTGTTACAGGAAATGTTCAAAATGTCCTCCGTTATCGAGGATACATGCATCCACCCTCCGTCGCATGGAATCCCTGATGCGCTGATGCAGTCCTGGAGAATGGCGTATTGTATCACAGCCGTCCACAATACGAGCACGAAGAGTCTCTACATTTGGTACCGGGGTTGCGTAGACAAGAGCTTTCAAATGCCCCCATAAATGAATGTCAAGAGGGTTGAGGTCAGGAGAGCGTGGCCGCCTCTACCAATCCATCGGTCACCGAATCTGTTGTTGAGAAGCGTACGAACACTTCGACTGAAATGTGCAGGAGCTCCATCGTGCATGAACCACATGTTGTGTCGTACTTGTAAAGGCACATGTTCTAGCAGCACAGGTAGAGTATCCCGTATGAAATCATGATAACGTGCCCCATTGAGCGTAGGTGGAAGAACATACTGACGAAACTAAAATGAGCTCTAACACGGAAATTAAGCGTTTCCGGACACATGTCCACATAACATCTTTTCTTTATTCGTGTGTGAAGAATGTTTCCTGTAAGTTTGGCCGTACCTTTTTGTAACACCCTGTATATGTGCGCGCGCACGTCTAGCGGCTGCAGAGTTCCTGTTCATCTGCCAGTGTGGTGCCAAGCGAGAGCTCATGAGGTCCCCTTTTTTTTATTAAGATTGATGAGACAGGCAGAAGGTTATTGAAACGAATAGCGGAAGTCGTGGGAAGTAGCGTTGTCTCGTTAGCCAAAACTGAGTCCAGGCTGGGCAAACTGTAGTCGCACGCACGGCCCATCCGTTTAACAAGCGACCATCATGTATGTACCACATCGCGGATATTCTTTACCCTGAGGTAGAACGGCTACAGAAGAAAGAATATGTCTTTTGCTCCAAGGAGAAGAAAGGTACATTCTTAAACTAAAATTCACAATAGAAGAAAAGGAAGGAAGATCAGAATTTGACATCCCGTCGACAGAGCGGTCATTAGAGACCGAGCGCAAGCTCGAATTACAACTTCCAAACACTTGAATGAACGTTCCTCAACGTTACGGAGAAGGTAGTACTCACCTCGTACTGACGCACACCGCTAACGAAATATCGAACTACTCATTCGACGGTTCGTGGACCCCCGTATAACACCAGTCCGTCATCAAGGACGAGAATAATTATAGGAGCCGGAAGTGTGACCCCCGTATAACACCCGTCCGTTATCAAGGACGAGAATAATTATAGGAGCCGGAAGTGTGACAGCGTCGTCGTTTGTCACTTACAATTTATTTAGCGACTTTTACTTACTTCTTCAGTTATTTACGTCAAGCACCACATGACTTCAAAGTTGCTTCATACATCGGATCAAATACCTTACAATCTACTTTGTAAGTATACATTTTATAGCTGATCGTATTACATGAGAGAATGCTTTCAAACAGTATCATAATTATTACAAAGAAACACTAAACTACTAACCCACAAGAAGGTCCATCGCACAACTCATTCTGATAATCCCCAGATTACGTAGATGATTGCAGTGACAAAATAAATCTGTGATATATATAAAGGAGCTTACACGGAATATGTCTTCCCTCCAATTATAATAAATGGAATAGAAAGGACGGTAGCTGACCGTGCACTCAACTGTATGGTGTATGACGAATGGTGTTGGGATACCACTATAATTTTACCCCTTTATGCTAATGGATGGCAAGTGTGAAGAGTGACTGTCGGTTTCACCCCCTGTATAAGCCCAAATTGCTCCAATTATTCCTTCGTTACCCTTACGTGGAGTCGTGAGGGGTAACACAGAGTGTAGCTAAATTCTCGTAACAGACTACGAGGACAGGTTATTTACACCAAACCAACATAAAAAGTCTAGTAAGCATAGGCTCTAAAATGCATATATTACGAGCTATAAACACTTGTTTATATTCGTTACGGTGGAACACATCTCTGCTACCGGAATCTGCTGAGTATCCTTCTGATGTTCTCGTGCTGACTAGGCTGGCAACAGGCACACAGCACTTATCCCAATCTTCTCTCTGTCTCTCTCTTCCTTCTTCGGTTAACCCAACTTGGTAAGGCAACTGCGGTTAGCAGTCTCATCAGTCCATATTACCACTGATATCTTTTCTCCTTGTGTGTTAACCCCACTTCTGAACCTATTTTTTTTAATTCCTCAATGTCATACTGAACAACTGTGCTTATACCCTTTTAAATTGAGCACTTTTTCGTTTCGTACAGATCCTCAATCTTCTTTTCCATTTTTCTGTGTATTGTTCTTGCCAGCAACTTGAATGCATGTGTGGTCAAGCTGATTGCGCGATAGTTCTCGCACTTACCTGCCCTTGCTATCTTCGTCATCGTCTTGATACTGAAAGTACGATGGCATTTTTCCACTTAGATTCCACACACTCACCTGAATTAGAAGCATTAAATCGTCAGGAAGAAAAATATCCCAGCATTCTATTAAGTGACTTAAACAAACCGTTTGAAAGCAAAAATATAACGTATAACACTGGAAAAGAGATATTGCAATAAATATCGAAACTAATGACCGAAGATCACAAAGAAAATGAAGAGAAAATAACAAAAATATGGTCAGCCACTGTGATTTTTAAGGTGATGTAACTTTCTGGCGCCCAAATGAAGGTTGAAAGTCGATAGCAGACACAAACTACCGGAAACACTGTTCATACTTTACTAAGACTTCAACGTCTTGATTACACAACAGCTACACCGTAGAATCGGATAAAATGAACCACAATAAAACTTTATTTACTAGGGTTTGCACGCTGAAAGTAGAACCTACTTGGAAACAAGGCGAGAAATATACTGCTATCAACTCCTGGCAGTTTGTCCTCGCATGGAGGGACTTCGAAGGATATCAATAATGAAACGATAAACAGGAAATTGCGGCGGTAGCGCTATGGGCCGGATCCAGAGATGCGGCGCTGGTGTGGCGGTTGTAAATAGTAATGAGTTGTCTCGGCGGAAATCAATTCGAGCAGTTCTTTTACGCTTATTTTTGCTGCGCGTTGTATAGAATAGTGTCCCAAACAACAACAGTATCTTTCACTTGACATATCTGTTATTTCACTCGAAAAAGGCTATCGAAGAAGTGTATTACGTTAAATATGCTAAAGTGTTACGTCTTTTGTCTGTTTTTCTCAACTACAGTCATTCACATAGTCAGTAGAGAGTGAAGCATCTTCAGAATGTGGCAAGTAGGTGGGAACCAGAGAAACTGGTGGAAATGAATTATTCTGAAAGAATGTTGTGGTACTGATGTTCAAGAAATGTTCAAATGTGTGTGAAATCTTATGGGGCTTAACTACTAAGGTCATCAGACCCTAAGCTTACACACTACTTTACGTAAATTATCCTAAGGACAAACACACACACCCATGCCCGATGGAGGACTCGAACCTCCACCGGGACCAGCCTCACAGTCTGTGGTACTGATCCCTGTGGCTTTGGAACAGAGCATTGCACTGATAACCTGACTCGCATTTTTAAATTCAGCTTCAAATGTAGGTGTACGGCTCCAGTGTATCAGTTTTATGTCCATACACAGACCGAATTATAAGTTAAATACGAGGGTTGGAACTTTAATAGTGGCAACAATTTATTTACTGCTCGTACAAAATAGATACATGTTTCAAAGTTTTACTGACCTTCAAAGTAGTCACCAGCATTGTGTATAACCGGTTGCCAGCGATGTGGAAGTCGTAGGATAATCTTAGCAGTGCCAGTTGTGTAGACAGTTCGAGCGGCGTGGTGTATTGCCCGACGAATTTTTAGCAGTTCTGAAGCGAATGCCGTGAAATGCTTCTTTCAGTTTAGAAATCAAGTTGAACTTACGAGGGCTTAAGTCAGGGGTGTGCAGTAGGTGGTATAGCACTTAGCAGCCCCATCAGTCAAACATATCAGTAACAGCTTCCACTGTACGTGCTTGGGCATTGTCCTGCAAGATGATGGTCAGGTCCTGCAGAAAGTGTCATCACTCCTGTCTCAATGCTGCTCATTACTGGAACACAACCTACGACCATCTTAAACACAGAAGTGATGACACTTTCTGCAGGACTTGACCATCATTTTGCAGGCAATGCTGAAGCAGGTACTGTGCAAGCTGTTACTGGTTTGTTTGACTGATGGGGTTGTTAAGTGCTATACCAACTACTGCACTCCCCTGACTTGGGGCCTCGTAAGCTCAACTCGATTCCTAAACTGAAGGAAACATTTCGCATCATTCGATTCAGAACTGCTACAGATTCGTCGGGCAATACACCGCGCCGCTCGAGCTGTCAACATAACTGGGACTGCTAAGAGTATCCTACGACTCCCGAGTCGCTGGCAAAGGATTATACACAATGCTGGTGACTACTTTGAAGGTCAGTACAACTTTGAAACGCGTATCTATTCTGTACGAACTGTAAATAAATACTTGCCACTATTAAAGTTCAAAAAAAAAAAAAAAAAAAAATGTGTGTGAAATCTTATGGGAATATTGCAATAGCAGAATAAAAAAACCTACAACCAAAAGAGAAACGCACTACTGGCCATTAAAATTTCTACACCACGAAGATGACATGCTACAGACGCAAAATTTGACCGACAGGAAGTAGATACTGTGATATGCAAATGATTAGCTTTTCAGAGTATTCACACAAGGTTAGCGGCGGTGGCGACACCTACAGCGTGCTGACATGAGGAAAGTTTCCAGCCTATGTCTCATACAAAAACAGCAGTTGACCGGCGTTGTCTGGTGGAACGTTGTTGTGATGCCCCTGGTAAGGAGGAGGAATACGTACCATTACGTTTCCGGCTTTGATAAAGGTCGGATTGTAGCCTATCACGATTGCCGTTTATCGTATTGCGACATTGCTGCTCGCGTTGGTCGAGATCCAATGACTGTTAACAGAATATGGAATCGGTGGGTTCAGGAGGGTAATACGGAACGCTGTGCTGGATCTCAACGGCCTCGTATCACTAGCAATCGAGATGACAGGCATCTTCGCCGCATGGCTTTAACGGATCGTGCAGACACGTCTCGATCCCTGAGTCAACAGATGGGGACGTCTGCAAGACCACAACCATCTGCACGAACAGTTCGACGACGTTTGCAGCAGCATGGGCTATCAGCTCGGAGACCATGGCAGCGGTTACCCTCGACGCTGCATCACAGACAGGAGCGCCTGCGATGATGTACTCAACGACGAACCTTGATGCAGGAATGGCAAAACGTCATTTTTTCGGATGAATCCAGGTTCTGTTTAGAGCATCATGATGGTCGCATCCGTGTTTGGCGACATCGCGGTGAACGCACATTGGAAGCGTGTATTCGTCATCGCCATACTGGCGTATCACCCGGCGTGATGGTATGGGGTGCCATTGGTTACACGTTTCGGTCACTTCTTGTTCGCATTGACGGCACTTTGAACAGTGGACGTTACATTTCAGATGTGCTACGACACATGGATCAACCCTTCATTCGCTCCCTGTGAAACCCTACATATCAGCAGGATAATGCACGACCGCATGTTGCAGGTCCTGTACGGGCCTTTCTGGATACAGAAAATGTTCAACTGCTGCCTGGCCAACACATTCTCTACATCTCTCACCAACTGAAAACGTCTGGTCAATGGTGGCCGTGCAACCGGCTCGTCACAATACGCCAGTCACTACTCTTGATGAACTGTGGTATCGTGTTGAAGCTGAATGGGCAGCTGTACCTGTACACGCCATCCAAGCTCTGTTTGACTCAATGCCCAGGCGTATCAAGGCCGTTATTACGGCCAGAGGTGGTTGTTCTGGGTACTGATTTCTCAGGCTGTTTAAATCGAACACTTTATTGTTCCGTACAGATGGTCAATCTTCTTTTCCGTTTATCTGTGTATTATTCTTGCCAGCAACGTGAATGCGTGAGTGGTCAAGCTGAGTGTGCTATAGCTCTCGCACTTACCTGCCCTTGCTATCTTCGTTATCGTGTTGTTGATACTGAAAATACGATGGTTTTTCTCCAGTTAGATCCCATACACTCACTTGAATTAGGAGTATTAAATCGTTAGGAAGGAAAAAATATCCCAGAATTCTATTAAGTGATTAAAGAAACCATTTGAAAGCAAAACTACGACGTATAACGTCAGTTTTGAGAGCACTGGAAAAGAGATATTGGAACAGATATGGAACCTAATGACCGTAGCTCACAAAGAAAATGAAGAGAATATAACAAATATGTGGTCAGTCACTGTGATTTTTAAGGTGACGTAACTTTCTGGCGCCTAAATGAAACTTTAACGTCAATAGCAGACACAAACTACCGGAAAAAACTGCTCGTACTTTGCTAAGACTTCAACTTCTTGATTACAAAACAGCCACACTGTAGATTCGGATAAAACGAAGCGGAATACAACTTTATTTACTAGACTTTGGGCACTGAAAGTAGAACCTAGTTGGAAACAAGGCGAGAAATATACAAGTATCAACTACTGGCAGTTTGTCCTCGCGTGGAGGGAATTCGAAGGAAATCAATAATGGAGTGATAAACAGGAAATTGCGGCAGTAGCGCTATGGGCCGGATCCAGAGATGCGGCGCTGGTGTGTCTCTTCGTAATTTACTAACGTAAAAATGGAAAAATGTAACAGCTATTCCGTTAATTAAATAGAAAATAATTAAAAACAAACTTTATCCATACTAAGCTTGTGACTGTCTACTTCCCCACCGCTTGGAGCACTAGTGTCACACCGATTATCAAATGGCTCTGAGCACTATGGGACTTAACATCTGAGGTCATCAGTCCCCTAGAACTTAGAACTACTTAAACCTAACTAACCCAAGGACATCGCGCACATCCATGCCCGAGGCCGGATTCTGACTTGCGACCGTAGCAGCCGCTTGGTTCCGGAATGAAGCGCCTAGAACCGCTCGACCACATCGGTGGGTTCCTTTACTTTAATAATTACTAGTATAGTCCTAACAGAATACACAATGCTTCGTTTGGTACATTTCTATAGGCTTTGACAATCGTGACGTAAATCAGTCGTTTTACTCGTTTGTACTTATGGGAATTGCACCGCCTTGTTAGAGTATTATTCCGTACTCGAGATGTTTTATTCTTAGAAACTTTGAGCGAAGTTCGCAGTTAAATCTGGTTAATTTTGATAATGTGTGTATTAATCCTGTACGTTTGTTTGTGACGTGCTTGTCAGAATCATTGAGTCTGAACTTATTGTTCCACGCTAAGATATTGTAACCGGTCAGCTTGCTCTAACTGTTTGACAATGATAACGATAATGATAGCTCTATTAACATCTGCAAGAGCGAGTTTCTTCCATTCTCTCGTGCTAACAACACAGAAATTGTTAGCTGCAGCAGTGTCGCTGTCAGCGACAGGTGGTGGGCGGTGACAGCTTCGTTACATGCCTGGTGTCTATTAGCAACAGAAGAGAGCGGCGGTGTCGGCTAGAAGCCTGGGCGCGCGCGCAGCCGAGTGGATGAGGAGGGTCGCGTGCCACACCCGGCGTCTGCAGCACAAATGAGCGCCGTATTAAATTCCTCCAAAGGCTGCCACCGTCTTGTGCCGCAAATAACGAAGCCCGCTGCCTTTTGTGGCGGACCTGATGGCCTTGCGCCTCTTTCCTCTGATACCCAACACGCCGCGGTCGCCGGCCGGGGACCAGATACTTCTGTTGGGGACCTCAATGCTTTCCCGACGCGTCACACATGCATGCATACAAACATTAAAACTTTGAGGTTCGCCGATGACATTGTAATTCTGTCAAACACAGCAAAGGACTTGCAAGAGCAGTTGAACGGAATGGACAGTGTCTTGAAAGTAGGATATAAGATGAACATCAACAAAAGCCAAACGAGGATAATGGAATGTAGTCGAATTAAGTCGGGTGATACTGAGGGAATTAGATTAAGAAATGAGACACTTAAAGTAGTAAAGGAGTTTTGCTATTTGGGGAGCAAAATAACTGATGATGGTCGAGGTAGAGAAGATATAAAATGTAGACTGGCAATGGCAGGGAAAGCGTTTATGAAGAAGAGAAATTTGTTAACGTCGAGTATAGATTTAAGTGTCAGGAAGTCGTTTCTCAAAATATTTGTATGGAGTGTAGCCATGTATGGAAGTGAAACATGGACGGTAAATAGTTTGGACAAGAAGAGAATAGAAGGTTTTGAAATATGGTGCTGCAGAAGAATGCTGAAGATTAGATGGGTAGATCACATAACTAATGAGGAGGTATTGAATAGAATTGGGGAGAAGAGGAGTTTGTGGCACAACTCGACAAGAAGAAGGGACCGGTTGGTAGGACATGTTCTGAGGCATCAAGGGATCACAAATTTAGCATTGGAGGGCAGCGTGGAGGGTAAAAATCATAGAGGGAGACCAAGAGATGAATAATATAAGCAGATTCAAAAGGATGTAGGTTGCAGTAAGTACTGGAAGATGAAGAAGCTTGCACAGGATAGAGTGGCATGGAGAGCTGCATCAAACCAGTCTCAGGATTGAAAACCACAACAACAACAAATTCAACCGCCCCTACTGCTGTCGTTTTCTGCATCCCGCAGTGTTATATCAGGTCTTCTTAAACCACGCGCTAGAGTTTCGTATTCTGTGGCTCGCTACGAGCAAACTATTATTCCTACAAATAAAATGAACAGGACCGTTTTGTGGCAGATTTAATTTAGTTAGATTTTATACTGGGACGTGTTTCCTTTATAGGCTGTCAATTTCGAATTATTCAAGAAAAACGTACAGAAGTGACCTTGAAACGCACCCCCACACTCAGCCAACTCCTGTCATGGCACCCTCCTCCCCCTCCCTCTACCACTGCACAAATACTTGCGACTGCATGAATTATTGCGCGTATCCGTCCTTTTTTGTTTTTCATTGACTGGTCTTATTACGCCACAGGTTTATTCGAGCACTTAGAAATTATAGATCTGACGTTTGTATAAATTTTATCAAACTGTTTTGTGAATTTTAACAGCAAAAAATAAACAAATACAGGGTTGCATTCGTCAGACCTTCTGAGTACGAAGGGTTAAGTTTGTATGCAACTATCAGCGTAATTAGTTTTAGCGTAACGTTATCCTCAGGGGCTCTTTTACATTAATAACTTGAACGAAGTAGCCTATTACGAGGGTAATCCCAAAAGTAAGGTCTCCTATTTTTTTATAAGTACATAGACCTGTTCATTTCTACATCGTTTACATCAGCTTACAGCTTGAACATTTAGCTACTTTTCGACACAATCACCATTTCTGTCGATGCATTTTTGTAGACGCTGTGGCAGTTTTTGTGTGCCCATGTCATACCAGCTCGCCGCCATGCTGTTCAGAAAGTTATGAACCACTAATTTCACCTCGTCGTCGGAGCTGAATAGTTGGGACCACAATTAACGATGATAGGTACTGTGAGACTCTAAAAAAATTCAAACGGGCAAATCAGAATCGGAGAAGAGGAATGTTGAGCAAGGGCGTTCACATTCTCCATGACAACGCTCGCCCACACATCGCTCGGCAAACCGTTGCTCTCCTGCAACAAACTGTGTGGAACACGATCACCCACCCACCCTACAGCCCTGACTTGACGCCCAGTGACTATCACCTGTTCCCTAAGTTAAAAGAACATTTGGCCGGAAAGCGATTCAGCTCTGACGACGAGGTGAAAGAAGAGGTTCATAACTTTCTGAAAAGCATGGCGGCGACCTGGTATGACATGGCCATACAAAAACTGCTGCAGCGCCTACAAAAATGCATCAACAGAAATGGTGATTATATCGAAAAATAGCTAAATGTTCAAGCTGTAAACTAATGTAAACCATTGTAGAAAGAAACAGGTCTATGTACATATAAAAAAATAGGAGACCTTACTTTTGGGATTACCCTCGTGTAACTTAATAGCGCTATCAATAGAGACCAAGAAAGATCGAATATCGGGAATACTTCGCGTAGTCTGAAATTTTTGTTCAGTGGCAGGAGAGAATTCCACGAACAACATACTAGAAATCTTGAATGGTGAGGGATGAATGTGGGGTGGAGGTGCGTTTGAAGGTCCATTTTATACGTTTTTCTTGAATAATTAGAAAACCGCGCCCTTAGCGAAAACGTATCCCAGTACAAAATTTAGCTACATTAAATTTCCTACGAAAAGGACCCGTCCATTTTTTTCTGTATGCCTAATGGTTTGCACATAGTGAGCGAGAGAATATGAAAATCTCGCGTGACATTTATGAAGGCCGGATACAACGTTGCGTGTTGCGTAAAGTGGTAGTGGTAGCTAAATCGCCCTACATATATAAACACACCCTGCCAAGCAACAAGGATATGTTCCACACCACCTGCGTTTTTACTCTTTTCTTAATTTTTTTTTCGTTCTGTTTAATGCTATCCTGTACATCTTCATGTGGTGTGCTAAGCTTTTCATTTCTACATAGCTGCTCCACCTAAAATTTATTATCCCTAGAGCTTTCTCCATTTGTCAAAGAATTTCTTGATAACACGTCAGTCTCGAATTTATGATGTCTTAATTTTATTTATCACTCGAAAAACTCAAGCTGCGACCGTGAAACGTGATCATGGTGTTAGATCTTCTCTACGTGTTCACCATTCAGTGGGACACATTTTTCACATAGAAGGATAACTTGACGTAGACCTTGGTTTCTGACGCCCCCATTTTAGCCGTTCAATACACCACCCACTTTAAAAATCATCACGTCATCATTCTGGAAAAGCTCGCCACGTAAGGAAAGAACAACAAGTCATACGATGTCAGGTCAGAAGACTCTGAGGGATGAGGCAAAACTTGACACCCCCCAAGAAGCAGCATGCGTGACTGTGTACTGCGTGCTGTGCAGAAAGAGCTCCGGCTTTGCTCTGCATGAAAATCTGTCCCTTGGACAGAGTCCCGCGACACTTCGACAACCTCCTGCAACCACATTAGGAGATTTCAGTAGTATGGTAGCACGCTCCTATTTCCACACTTTGCTTTACTCTTTTGTCTCAGCTTCATATTGATACAGCCAGCATTCGTCCACGGCGATTAGGTGGCTAAAGAAATCACCTGGCTTGGCCTGACATAGCTATATTCCCGCTGCTGCCACGGTAGATTATTATTTTTTTCTTTCTTTTTTGTCTTTTTTTTAGTGATTATGAGCAGTTCAGTAGCGGAAGGTAGCGGGCGTCGACCTCCGTTATGTTCAAGATGCCGAGCAAGTTGTTGGAAACTAACCCACGATTAATTTCCACCTTTTTCACTACAACCAGAATTGCGATACGCTAGTCTATTAACGCCTTGGTCCCTATTGATTTTGCGGTTCTCTTTCTACACTGAGATACCACTTCGTTCTTCGTCATTAATGGAGTGGCAGCGCGGATAGAGACGCCATGTCACGGATTGCTCCCGTCGGAGTTTCGAGTCCTCCATCGGGCATGGGTCTGTGTGTTGGTTTAAGTTAGTTTACGTAGGGTATAAGTCTAGGGACAGATGACGTCAGCAGTTTGGTCCCTTCGGAAATCACACACATTTCTTCGTCATTGCATCTGCGCCATATCATGGTTAACTACACTCAACATACACTGTCGAATCGCTTGGTGACCGTTTGACGAACGTACACGCTGCGAGGAGTGCAAAAAGCGAGTCAATGCGGTTCTGGAAAGCAACGGCAGGAATGTGGAGCCATGCCGCCTCCTGTGTCGAAGCCAGTTGCGCTAGGTTTTTCAGTGGATGATTCAAGGCACGAACAGACCAACTGAGGTGGTCCCACAGTTTCTCGACTCGGTTTAAACCTGGGGAGTACGGTAAACGCATCCTAGTACTCTTCGAATCACGCAAGTACTCTGCGAGCTGTGTGACCCGTTGCACACTCCTGCTGGTAGATGCCATCATGATGGCATCAAGCGAACGAATAACGAATGAAACATTTCGTATTAGAAATAATAGGTGGAAGAAGAAGTCTACAGAACATTTTTACGGTCGGACATGTAGAGGACATCGCGTGCAGTTTGATCTAGCAGTTGAGGGAAAAGTAGAAGGGAAAAATTATCACGATGCGCTGAATAATACGCAAAGCAGAGACCGCGAAGGATACAGGTTATCAAATGAGCATACACCGATCGTGAGTAAAACTGTCGAATTTCGAATCGACTGACGGAGTCGAACTTCAAATCGCCAGAAGAATCTGCAGAGATATGGCACCTTTCCTGCGATATCGGTCGGCTGGAAAGTGGAGAACTTGATAGTAGTTCAGCTTTCATGGAAGGCCTGTATAGTCACACAAAGATATAAAACTAATTAAAGGAATGTTTCTGTGTATTGATGAGCGTATTACAGCTATGGTGGAACCTTAAATAGTGACTAGTATTATAAAGAACAGTTGGTTTGTTCGGCAGGTAAACGGCGTTTCCCAGCTTGCCATACATATTCTTGGGTAAACATGAAGAAATGAGGGTGGAAGACTAGTGCTTAACGTCCGTCGACGTCACCGGCTGAAAGAAGTGCAAAATGAAGATTGCATGTTTGCCACAGTGAACTGGCTAGTAGATCTACCAGTCGGAATGACACAAGAAGTTAATGAATAAAATGAATGAACTGAACGTTACAGTAAGAAAATATTCAAATGTATGTATTCATCTCCGATCCTCCCCTAATCAACCATCAAACCCTGTGTTGAAAGAAGTATGCGTTACGCTTACACTCAAGAAGAACAGATTCTTATAAACACACAGATACACACACACACACACACATACAAACACAAACACAAACAAAAACGCGCTGGCGCGCGCACACACACAAACACACACACACGTGTAGGCTTACCACTCCTCCAATCCCTCTCTCTTCACTCCTCGGACGTAGGCATGCACGTCATTGTCAAACACAGGCCAGGCAAACAGTATTGAAGGCGAAAGTGCGCGGAACATCAGAAGTGTTTTTTATATAAATATTATTATCTTTGCAAGCCAACATTTGGTCCTCATTTCGCAAATGCTTTGCTCCGTTTTCATAAAAGCGAAAAGGGTGCTTTGACAGCCAAGGCGAGGAAATATTTGCTCACCACTTTGAGTCGAGAATATTTGCGTGTTTCATTATGCACATATAACGTTTCCCAAACATAACCCATCGCTGTCAGCCTGCAATATTTTTACCATTTTTGTCAGTGACCGAGACCGCTAGATACTTGTTTTGAATCGGGAGAGAAATAACGTCTGTCAGAGGATTATGGTATGAGGTACTGTGGGTTTACTGCGTTAAAACATCCAAGTTAGGTGCACAGACGGCAATATGCACACTACACTTTTTATTACATACACGATTTTGTCTCGCTGCATTGCAATAATTGCCCTTGTGTAACCAATAGTTTTCAAATGCTTGCCACTGCATCGTGAGGCAATAATGTTGACACAAATGATTGGTTGGATACTGTCGGAAGAAATCGTTTATAGCGAGGGCACTTAAACAGAACTGACTAATTCTGATGTCAGATGGAATAGTTTCCCGTTTGTATTCTTTTCTTAAGGAGACATATTTAGTTCTAGTTCGTTGTAATGACACGGCGTATAATATTGGTAAAAGGGAGAACACGAAATGGCTGAGGCGATAATCAAAAGTTGCCGAATCTCTGTGATAGCTATACTATTAACAAAAGTCGTAAAAAAGAGACAAAATGTTATTAAAAAAGAAGGGGGCATTAAATACGGGTACTATAGATCTTAGAAACGCAATATGCAATGTCCATATCAAAGCACGTCTACTACAAAAATTAGAAATGGATTTTTAATTATGTACAACATTTATCTGTAACTTTTTGATGTCTACCTTTGTGATCGATGGTCCGCGGGACTCCGGCGTAATAAAATGAGACATCTACAGCCGTCGCTTTGATGCTATTTTATTACATTGCAATCAGTTTAGATGGCTCGATAGACCATTTTCAGGCCTTAAATGAGGCTGAGGGCGCGAAGTACAATCGCATACAAGGTCTCATCAGAAAGGAGTTCACCCCTTTACGTCAATCAAACCTTGAAAATGACGGCTGCAAGTGTTTCATTTTGTACCGTTTATTTTAATGGTGTAAAGTACCTCTGCTCAAAATTACGTCGGTATGCACGCTTCCTTGAGATAAGCAGATTTTTAACGCCTCGTCGACGGCAAGGTAATTTCAGATGGAGCACGAGCTTGCACAGTGCAAGACTAGGAAGGTAATCGACTGTGCTCGAAGAACTCTGGAGACATACTAAGCAAAACAAAATCTGTTATGGGTGGGATGCTCACTGATTTGAAACCCGCTTTTCCCTACCGAAGGATCTAAATCACTATGCCACCACGATTGACTAATCGGTAACGTTTCAAGCATATGTAACAACCTACCCTTACATTATGTCATTCTGTACTGTGAATATATTCCAAGACAACTATATACTTCTTTTCAGTTAAATGTCCTGTACTCTGAATTAACATTTTTGCTTTTATCGTTACGTAAAACTAACTATAGGACTACTCTGCATAACTAGGCAATAAATTCCGTCTACATTTACCCAATCGACACGCCATTCTTCAAGACATTTTTTCTTCTAGCTTAGCGGCTCAGGAAGGCAAACAGGAGAAGACAATGAAATAGCAAAAGAGAGGTAGAGATAAGTTAAAGAGCTAAGTCTGAAAGGCGTTCTTCGATGTATCGTATGCTGTATTCGAAATGTAACAAATTCATTTTCTGTTCGTCGGGTTCGTTTCAGATTACTCTCTACTACGTACTGATATGATTACTAAGGAAGAGAAATGCAGTTTCAGGGTCGTAATTATTTAAGAATGTCCACTATCATCTGCGGCATGGAATTTAGAAAAAAGTCCAGAAGGTCCGTAAATGACAGATAAAATTGTTTTTACGTCAAAAAGTCAATTTCTGAATTGATAACATGGCTGCAGGTGTCGCGTTCAAGATATCTCAATTTGTTTGCCCAGTGCCTACCATTTTGTCAAAATAAACGACTTAAGAACGAATATATATGACTTAAATCTGGAAAGACTTCAGAGAACTGACCTGATACGCAGTTCCCTCAGGATACCAAACACGAACTGTGAGTTACACGTGGTGTTTTCTTGAATACATGAGGATTATCTAACAGGAACTGGCCATTGCGGCTCCCGGATCATATGACGGCAGTTAAGAGCTCTGCTCTACCCCGTTGTGCATTTGAGAAACGGAGGTTCGAATGTAGGCCACTTTCAAGCAGTCTCAGAACCCAGATGCCCCTCGCACATCCAGTTTTGCTTATTATTCTTCGATCTGATTGGTAATTTTGCATGACTTTTGAATCGACTGACCTACAAAAAAAAATGGTTCAAATGGCTCTGAGCACTATGCAACTTAACTTCTGAGGTCACCAGTCCCCTAGAACTTAGAAATACTTAAACCTAACTAACCTAAGGACATCACACACATCCATGCCCGAGGCAGGATTCGAACCTGTGACCGTAGCGGTCGCGCGGTTCCAGACTGTAGCGCCTAGAACCGCTCGGCCACCCCGGCCGGCACTGTCCTACAACTGGTAACTTTATTAATGTGGAAAAATTAAATAATTCTTTTATCCGTCAAGGACGAAACGGCATTTTTACTATTTTATTAGGATATTTACTGCTCACTCTTCGTATCTATGACGAAATTTAGGACAAGAAGTAAAAGGAACTACACTGGTATGGTGCAGCAACGCTTCCATAATTCCATCCAGCATACCATGTACTTTTTTGAAAACCTCATAATACCGATGTATTATTTACCTTAGACTGGTCTTCATTTGGTGACTGGCTTAGGCACGGACGTTCCCACTAGACATTAAGTGTCCTTACCTCAAAACACATAGCAGTTTCTGCTGGAAATAATTGTCGTTTGTTTTTGTGACAGCGAGGCGAAGAATACTGACAATACAGGGTGCCGGAAGGGATGTGTAACACTTGTATAATTGAGGTGAAAGGAATGGAAAGGGAACGGAATGGGAAAGGAATAGGAAGGAAATAACGACTTCCAGTGGCACAGGGCATTGCGGCAACGCAACGGCGAGAGCTGAAAACTTGTGGCGGATTTGCAATCGAACTAGGATTTTCCGCTTCTCTAGACTGGTTACCTTAACTGCCGTGGTCGTCCGGACACGCCTTCCGTCAGACCCAAACTCCCACGCCGCATCGCAACGAACCCGCCTATTAACCCTCTACTCGCAGATTTGTGATTTCCATAGACGTTGGTTGTGCATTCACACAAACTTTTTCATCAGACAGCCCTAACGCCAATAGAAATATAAATATGAACGGAGTGCGATATTCTTACAGGAGATGTTACTGGTCGTAAACTAGAAAAACACTTATCCAAGCATACGTCCACAAATACTTGTTGAGATATGAGCCGTTGTGTCCTATGATGGGCGTCTGTTGACACTACAGGGAATGCTCAATGTCGTTACCACTCACTCGTTATCTTTCAGCTCTCCATCTCAAAGAATAACGAACTCATGCAAACACACCTGGCTTATCCTTGATTTGGTATCTGCGTGAGACACATATGACGTTCATACCCTGCAGGGTGTCCTCGGAGAGTGGTAGCCATTCGGTAGTGTGACAGGAACGATCATTCTAAGCAAAAAAAGTCTAGTAAACATGGGTTGTAAAATACCGTAAGAGCTATGGGCACTTCTTCGTCTTCGCTACTGAGAAATACGTATCTTCTACTGAACAAGTGCTCAGAGCTCTTAAGGAAAGTATTTCAGAGCCTGCTTCGGAAGATCGTCCCTGTCGTATACCTGAATAATGACCGTTACTCCGGGTACACCGTGTGTGGTGTGTGCACGGTTTCGATGAATGTGGAATACATCAGTGCTATTACATGTTTCTATAGCCAGAAAACTAATGGGTTAAAGTCGTATGAATGGTGAGACCATACTGCTGGATCTCTTCCATCAGTGTATCACTCTTTAAACGTTTGTGCCAGGTATTTATTACGAAGGGGTAGAAAATATAGTCCGTCGTGCATAAAATGTTGAAATGTGCGTGAATTCCTAAGGGACCAAACTGCTGAGATCATCGGTCCCTAGACTTAGACACTACGTAAACTAACTGAAACTAACTTATCCATGCCCGACGGAGGACTCGAACCCAGGGCGGAAGGGGCCGTACAATCCGTGACATGGCGCCTCAAATCGCGCTGCCACTCCGTAAGACATTTGTCTTTCTGCATAGGTAACGTTCGTCAATACAGCGAGTAAACTGTAGCACAGCAATTGATTTATTAACAGCACCTGTTAATTTTTCCTGTGACGTGTGTGTCTCTACGAGTGTATCACCCACAAGTCCAACCCGCACGTGATTTTTCTGCATGGGAGCTCCAACACCCTGTAAACGACGAGCCATAAAGTAACTGTTCTTGCAGAACTTATGTATTCCTTCAGCAGTTCCAGTTCTTCGCACACTTGTAAAAGAACATATTCTACTCTTCCAAACACTCGCTCATCCATATCCTTCATGAGAACAGTACCAAGTGTATCGCGACCCGTTATCCTTGTTGCCAATGGTTCTGTGACCACATGTTGTTGCACCAGACCGCTGAAGATCTTTGCAGTTGGGCTGAAACGTTGAAAATGTCGTTCAGAAATATTTAATGCTGGTAGCTCTATGGCTGAAATTTCGGAAAATAAACTTATTTGGCGGAACGGGACATCAGTGCACTTGTCCAGCTGGAACTAAGAATCAAACTTCCGTACGACTCAGTAGGTTCATTTGGGATCGGCAGTCGCAGCCACGACAGCTACGGACCATACTCTTCTTGTTCAATGACGGGACCTCGTTCATTGCGTGTAGAAATCTGGGATGTAACACTTCCACTTTGCTGTCTTCAAAATTCGCTGAACGCTTGAGCGACTCACTTCAGTTTCACCTGCCACCTGTCTCTCAGACTTCTGTGGTGAGCGAGTGGATTGTTGTAAGACACGACGGGAGTTAGCTGTACTTGTTACTGTTATAGGTCGTCCAGATCGTTGTTTGTGTACATCTTTAACACAGCTTTTGGCTTCAAATTTGTCTTGAATGCGACGAATCGTTAAACGTGTCGGTGTCTCTGTTTGATACTCATTTCGCCATTGCCGTTGAACCTCATTAATGATTTCGTACTTAAAATACCACTTCAAAGCTGGCTTCCTTTCATCGAATGTAAGCCTTGCGCCAGCCATATTTACTCGAGTAATTAGGAGCAACTAAGAACAAAACACTGACTATCTGGCGGCTGTCATCTGACAAAACAAAACAACGCAATACAACGCTTGTGTGGCGATTGCCGGAACTAATAACTATTACACTACCAAAGATGAGACAACTCCGTCAATTAGTTTGCCAGTTGTTGACTTTTAAACAGGGGATACATTTTTTTGGACCCCTCTGTATATTATGTAGCAATACATTCTTAAACAGTATCAGCATTACACCGAACAAACAAACGTCTTGGTTGTATTTAAATACAGGTTGGCGCAAAAGTGTTTATATTTGAAATCTACCCTAGCTACACATTCGTTGCATAGTGTTTAAAGAAGTAATCAGTTTTCAGCATGCGGCCTTGTAAGCCTTACCGCAGTTCAATTTCAGCGCGGAAAAAATTTCATGGATTCGCTTTGCGCTCCCATCTGACGCTCACGATCTCTCTGAGGTCTATTGAGTTACGTCTCATTGGCTTTGGGCTACAGCCAGGCCGCTATATTTCGGCGACCGGCCGAATTTTACCTCGCTTTTCGTTGATGTCATCAGTGTTTCAAAAGCCGGCCACGCCGAGTAACTCAACGGCACGATGTTATAGCTTGATCAGAGAGATTCTTGTGGCGATAATTACGCAAGCGATATCCCTCTTTGATGTATCACAAAGAGGCGACGCGTGTCAAAGTAAACCTGTAGTCCTGTTAATGTTAGTGCCTTTGCTCACATAACGCCATTTGCGATGCGAAAACAGCTTGCTTGGCTGAATACAGCGCACATTAAATTTCTGCTGGTAATACTTGTTCCGTTCCCTAAAAACTGCGATAGTGCACAAAATACCTTTTGCAGAGTAAATGAGTGCAACCTTCAGTTTCTATAAGAGAACGAAATTTTCCGTTATAACAGGATCATTGTCAGTAGACAATTTCCACAACATCAACATCGAGAAGTGTGTGAATGCAACGTTCAGTGTGTGCTGCAATTTGAACTGAATATTCATCGAAGTTGTCGTTACCGATTATGAATTTTTGAACGATTTGTTGATGAAATAAAGTTTTAATGTTGGCGTATTACGCGAGAATGTGTCGTTCGACGTCAGAATGCTTCTTAGATCACGCAGTTATTCAACGGAAATGTTAACGTTACATTTGCCCATTGTTTCAATATATCTGGCAACTCTATGCAAGGCCCACCCTAAAATAATGGCGTTGCGAGTGAAGACGAGAACTTCACCATTGTAATGGATACCTTCCTCTCGGCTTGAAACCAATTTATTCCATTAATGTGGTTGAGGGGAAGCACAGGAGAGTGAAACTCGTATAGGGACTTCCTGTAACACTACCTTGGTTCGCTGCCAGGCCACTTGGAGCACTGCAAGTGTATCAGTCTGTCATCTCGGGTTTCTTATTGGGTGATTTAAGGTCTTCCATATTTGTTTTCGTTTCATAGTAAACGGAAACTGGTTTCATCGCACTGTGTCCCCGATTTGACTTCTTGTGCTTATTGCACTCTTTGAATTGCATTGTGAATACGTTGCTAGTATTCTGAATTATTTTTGCTCATGTCTATAATATTGTGTGTATTTAACGATTGTGTAATTGTTTTTGTTTCGTCTGGTAGTGTTCTGTAAATAATTGTCGCTCCCTTCGAATCCATGTGTAAACTTCTCGATTTAAAAGTGTTGTAAGTATATTGCTATTACTTTGTTTTATTTTTGTTCACAACCGTTTTTCTACTTTCTCGCATTTAATGGAGAACACCATCCTAGCAGCTTTTGACAAACTTGTTAGTCTATTTTGTTAAGTTTTGCTACGGAATCAGTATGTATTTCTGCTTTGAATGGTGTTGTTTCGTGTCGCTAGGTACGCTTTGTACGAGGTTGAGTCAAATGAAAACCTTAAATATTTTTTTAAATTTTATTTATTGTGCAGAAGTGGTACAAAGCTACATCACTTTTCAACATAATCGTCCCCACGCTCAATGCAAGTCCTCCAGCGCTTACAAAGTGCATAAATTCCTTTAGAAAAAAATTCTTGTGGTAGTCCGTGGGACCTCTCATGCACATCGTGGCGTACCTCTTCATCAGAACGGAACTTCCTTCTTCTCATTG
The DNA here is from genome assembly GCF_023864345.2 of Schistocerca serialis cubense. Taxonomy (NCBI): domain Eukaryota; kingdom Metazoa; phylum Arthropoda; class Insecta; order Orthoptera; family Acrididae; genus Schistocerca; species Schistocerca serialis. The sequence goes on along the minus strand of NC_064643.1, from coordinate 284,248,264 downwards.
CATCTTTGAGTGGTCCAAACATATGGAAATCACTTGGGGCTGGGTCTGGTGAGTATGCTGGATAAGGAAGACACTCAAAATGCAGGTCTGTGATTGTTGCAACTGTTGTGCGGGCAGTGTGGGGCCTTGCATTGTCATGTTGCAAAAGGACACCTGCTGACAGCAACCCCGTCGCTTTGATTTGATTGCAGGCCGCAGATGATTTTTTAGGAGATTTGTGTATGATGCACTGGTGACAGTGGTCCCTCTAGGCATGCAATGTTCCAAAATGACGCCATTTTCGTCCCAAAAGAGAGTCAGCATAACCTTCCCTCCTGATGGTTCTGATCGAAACTTCTTTGGTTTTGGTGATGAGGAATGGCGCCATTCCTTGCTCGCTCTCTTTGTTTCTGGTTGGAGGAAATGAACCCAGGTTTCGTCCCCAGTAACGATTCTTGCAAGGAAGCCATCACCCTCTCGTTCATAGCGCCGAAGAAGTTCTTCACAAGCATCAACACGTCGGTCTCTCATTTCAGGAGTGGCACCCATCTTGCAGACACTTTGTGAAACTGGAGCACATCATGCACTGTGTGGTGTGCTGACTCATGACTAATCTGTAAACATACTGCAATGTCATTCAGTGTCATTCGGCGGTTTTCCTTCACTATGGCTTCAACTGATGCAATGTTCTGTGGAGTCACAACTCGTTGTGCCTGACCTGGACGAGGAGCATCTTCCACTGAAATCACACCATTTGCGAACTTCCTACTCCATTCATAGACTTGCTGCTGTGACAAACATGCATCACCGTGCTGAACCTTCATTCTTAGATGAATTTCAATAGGTTTCACACCTCCACTACGCAAAAACCGAATAACAAAACGCTGTTCTTCCCTGGTGCCTGTCACAAGTGGGGCGGCCATGTTTATACTGATACTGCGACTGTATGTGTGCATCTGCACTATTCTGCCACCTACAGGCCATTCTGCACGCTGTTTGTAGCACGCTCACCAACTTACAGGATAACGGCGCGAAATTTAAATTTGTTATTACAACTTTAAGGTTTTCATTTGACTCAACCTCGTAGTATGAGTGGCAGAATATGTACTTATTGTGTCTGGTAGTATCATGCACCAAAAACTTCTACATCGAAGCGCATGTTAGTACTGGGTCTGTATTGTAAGGTGTGTACTTCCTCCATATTGAATGATATTACGTTACACAGAACTCATTAGTAGATCCAATGATGAAAGCATGAGAATGTGTATCATTTACTTCTAAATTTTCATTGGATTGGGGCAATGGTTCTACTACACTGATTTCTGCCACCAACATGTTGTTTTTAGTACCTGTTAATAATATATGAAGACAACTGAGTAACTATTGGTGCATTTTTAGCATTTGCAACTAAGAAAGCCTTAGGCAACAAGACTAAACACCTAGGTATTACAAGTAGGTATTACAACTACGAACAACTTAAATTGGAATGAACACATCGAAAATGTTGTGGGGAAGGCTAACCAAAGGCTACGTGTTATTGGCACGACACTTAGAACATGTAACAGATCTACTAAGGAGACTGCCTACACTACGATTGTCCGATCTCTTTTAGAATGCTTCTGCGTGGTGTGGGAGCCTTAGCAGATAGGACTGACGGAGTACTTCGAAAAAGTTCAAAGAAGGGCAGCACGTTTTGTATTATCGCAAAATTTGGGAGGGGGTGTCACAGAAATGATACAGGATTTGGGCTGGGCATCATTAAAAGAAAGGCGTTTTTCTTTTCGACGGAATCTCCTCACAAAATTGCAATCACCAACTTTCTCCTCAGAATGCGAAAATACACTCCTGGAAATTGAAATAAGAACACCGTGAATTCATTGTCCCAGGAAGGGGATACTTTATTGACACATTCCTGGGGTCAGATACATCACATGATCACACTGACAGAACCACAGGCACATAGACACAGGCAACAGAGCATGCACAATGTCGGCACTAGTACAGTGTATATCCACCTTTCGCAGCAATGCAGGCTGCTATTCTCCCATGGAGACGATCGTAGAGTTGCTGGATGTAGTCCTGTGGAAGGGCTTGCCATGTCATTTCCACCTGGCGCCTCAGTTGGACCAGCGTTCGTGCTGGACGTGCAGACCGCGTGAGACGACGCTTCATCCAGTCCCAAACATGCTCAATGGGGGACAGATCCGGAGATCTTGCTGGCCAGGGTAGTTGACTTACACCTTCTAGAGCACGTTGGGTGGCACGGGATACATGCGGACGTGCATTGTGCTGTAGGAACAGCAAGTTCCCTTGCCGGTCTAGGAATGGTAGAACGATGGGTTCGATGACGGTTTGGATGTACCGTGCACTATTCAGTGTCCCCTCGACGATCACCAGTGGTGTACGGCCAGTGTAGGAGATCGCTCCCCACACCATGATGCCGGGTGTTGGCCCTGTGTGCCTCGGTCGTATGCAGTCCTGATTGTGGCGCTCACCTGCACGGCGCCAAACGCGCATACGACCATCATTGGCACCAAGGCAGAAGCGACTCTCATCGCTGAAGACGACACGTCTCCATTCGTCCCTCCATTCACGCCTGTCGCGACACCACTGGAGGCGGGCTGCACGATGTTGGGGCGTGAGCGGAAGACGGCCTAACGGTGTGCGGGACTGTAGCCCAGCTTCATGGAGACGGTTGCGAATGGTCCTCGCCGATACCCCAGGAGCAACAGTGTCCCTAATTTGCTGGGAAGTGGCGGTGCGGTCCCCTACGGCACTGCGTAGGATCCTACGGTCTTGGCGTGCATCCGTGCGTCGCTGCGGTCCGGTCCCAGGTCGACGGGCACGTGCACCTTCCGCCGACAACTGGCGACAACATCGATGTACTGTGGAGACCTCACGCCCCACGTGTTGAGCAATTCGGCGGTACGTCCACCCGGCCTCCCGCATGCCCACTATACGCCCTCGCTCAAAGTCCGTCAACTGCACATACGGTTCACGTCCACGCTGTCGCGGCATGCTACCAGTGTTAAAGACTGCGATGGAGCTCCGTATGCCACGGCAAACTGGCTGACACTGACGGCGGCGGTGCACAAATGCTGCGCAGCTAGCGCCATTCGACGGCCAACACCGCGGTTCCTGGTGTGTCCGCTGTGCCGTGCGTGTGATCATTGCTTGTACAGCCCTCTCGCAGTGTCCGGAGCAAGTATGGTGGGTCTGACACACCGGTGTCAATGTGTTCTTTTTTCCATTTCCAGGAGTGTATTTTGTTGACACCGACCTTCATAGGGAGAAACGATCACCACGATAAAATAAGGGAGATAAGAGCTCGTACGGAAAGATATAGGTGTTCGTTCTTTCCGTCCGCTATACGAGATTGGAATAATAGAGAATTGTGGAGGTGGTTCGATGAACCCTCTGCCAGGCACTTAAATGTGATTTGCAGAGTATCCATGTAGATGTAGATGTAGATGACTGAGGCATACTCAGTGGCAAGGAGCAACAACATTCAGGGTAGCAGCACATACTCATTTCGTGATAAGATGTAATGAAGTTGAATATAATTCTGTGAAAAGATGCTAACATGGAGTCCTCCATTAAAAGCGAGAAAGAATGGAAAACACATGTGAAGTAAAGTAGAATATCAACGATACACTTACAGATCATTTAAATTTAGTAGCTTATACACAGATTAATGGGCAGAAACAAATGTATGTAAATCCACAGAACACTATGCGACAAAAACAGCCTCTGTTTTACACGAAACCAAAAAAATGTGGAATCATTACTCCACCAAATATTATAGATGCGAGCAAAAATAAAGCAGAATACAAGCAACATATTCACAACAATTCCAAGAATGCAGCACACACAAGACGTCGTAATCAGGGATACAATGCGATGAAACCAGCCTGCATGCCGGCTTGTGTGACCGAGCGGTTCTAGGCGCTTCAGTCTGGAACCGCGAGACCGGTAGGGTCGCAGGTTCGAATCCTGCCTCGGGTATGGGTATGTGTGATGTCCTTAGGTTAGTTAGGATTAAGTAGTTCTAAGTTCTAGGGGACTGATGACCACAGATGTTAAGTCCCATGGTGATCACAGTCAGCCTGCGTGTCGTGTTAGGTCAGATCATTCTGATGATTTGACATGCGCTAAGGTGCAGTTATTTCTACAAGGTCAATACTGCAATACTGGGTCTTAGCAATAAATGATTTTACAGTGGAAAGGCGACCTCTAAATCATTTACAAAATATTACTTGACTGTGAACCCCAGACGTCAGTAGTTAATCTTATTTTTCTCGAATATATTACTTTCCAGTGTCACAAAATGCTTTGTGTACAGGCATACATTATACTGCTGTTGGCCCACCCACGAAGTGTGAATGAAAAGTATTGCCATGTAAATGCCTATTTCGAATTAAACATACGGCTTTTCGCGCCATACTTTCTCTTACAGTTCATCGCCAGGCCATTATTGACATCTCTGACTCCGCACCGTAACATGTGCCTTACACCCCTTTTTTTGTGTTCTCTACCGCATTGGCTCGATCTCAATGTGTTCGGAGTTTTCGCGCAGCAGCTGACGAGTTCAGGAAATGCCTAGTATCTGCGGCTATCGGTCCACTGTTCACACTAGTCCGTTGGTGGCGACGAAGTGTCTCGGTTGCATTTTTAGGAGTCATATTGTAGTCCAAAGGCTCCGGGGAGTGCCAGTTCAAGGAACTGGTTGTTGACGACTCGGCAATTAAACCGGTGTGAAGTCTCTCACAATAGTCGCCGGCTGCGGTTGGTGCTCCGCACAAAGCGCCTGATGCTTTTGTACAAGAAGAATCTAAGCTAAACTAATTTTGTTGCCAGACTTCGTCGGCTTCTGCAGTGATAGGGAAAGGTGTCTAATATTACGCTCTTAAGACAAAAAAAAAGAGAAAAAAAACAAGAAAGAATTACCCGAATGATTGAATGAAAATCGGTAGATGTGCTGCACATGTACAGACAAACAAATGATTGTAATTTCAGAAATATTCGGTAATTTACTAAAGAGAAAGAGCTTCAGAAATTCAGCAAGTCAACAACACGTTGGTGCACCTCTGACTCTTGAGCAAACAGTTATTCGAGTTGGCATTAATTGATTTATACAGTTGTTGGAGGCCCTCTTGAGGGGTATCGTCCCAAATTCTGTCCAGTCGACGCATAATACCGCCAAAATCATGGGATGGTTGGAGGGATCTGCCAATAATGTTCCAAACGTTCTCAACAGGAGAGAGATCCGCGAATCTTTCTGGCCAAGATAGAGCTTGGCAAGCACCAAGACACGCAGTAGAAAATCTCTCCGTGTGCGAGAGAACCTTGTAACCTAAGATGGCCTATAATAAAGGACAACAATATGGGGCGTAGAATGTCGTGGACCCAATGCAGTGTTGTAAGGATGTCGTGGATGACAGCAAAAGTGGTCCTGCTATGAAACGAAATGGCGTGCCGGATCATCACTCCTGGTTCTTGCGCCATATGGTGGCCGACAGTCTAGTCGGTATCCTGGGGAGTCTCCAGACTTGTCTGCGGCCTGGAAACTCATTGACTGGAGTAGAACCGTCTTTAGTGATGAGTTCCGCTTCGAACTGAGACCTGATAACCACGGAAGTCATGTCTGCAGATGCCCCAAACAGTGGTGAGATAACAACCTGACTTTCGCCATTTCGTTTCATAACAGGACTCATTTGGTTGTCGTCCTTGGCACCCTTACAGCACAGGGGTTCAGCCATTTTGGGCTTACAGCTTAGGAAGATAATGCTTGCCTGCATACGGCGAGAATTTCTACTGCATGCTTTCGTATTTGCCAGACCCATCTTGGTCAGCGAGTTCGCCGGATCTCTTCCCAAGTGAGAACGACTGGAACAATATTGACAGAGCCCTCTAGCCAGTTCGGGATTTCGTCGATTTAACGCGCCAATTGGACAGATTTTGGCGTGATATCCCTCAGGAGGAATCCAACAACTCTATCAATTAACGCCAAGCTTAATAACTGCTTACATAACGGCCAGAGGTGGACTAACACGTTATTGACTTTCACAATTTGTGATGCTTCTTCTCTTAAATAAATCATCCAGTTTTCTAGGATATTTGTAAAATTCTGAACCACTGACACTGAGAGCCAAAGAAACTGGTGCAGCTGCCTAACATCGTGTAGGAACCCAGCGAGCACGTAAAAAAATTGCAACATAACATGGCATGGACTCGACTAATGTCTGAAGTAGCGAAAATGGAATTAACATCATGAATCACGTAAGGCTGTCCATAAATCCGTAAGAGTACGAGGGTTAGAAATCTCTGCCGAACAGCACGTTGCAAGTCATCCCAGCACGTTGAAGGGCATCCCAGAGATGTTCAATAAAGTTCACGTCTGAGTAGTTTGGGACCAGCGGAAGTGTTTAAACTCAGAAGAGTTTTCCTAGAGCCACTCTGGAGCAATTCTGGACGTATGGGGTGACATGCAGGGTCCGTGGATACATAAGGTTGTTCCACACCCGTACACGTCCATCCGCTCGATACAATTTGAAATGAGACTCGTCTGATCAGGCAACATGTTTCCAGTCACCAACGATCCAATGTCGGCATTGATGGGCGCAGCCTAGGCGTAAACCTTTGCGTCGCACAGTCATCAAGGGTACACAAGTGGGCCTTCGGCTCCGAAAGCCTATATCGATGATGTTTCGTTGAATGGCTCGTACGCTGACGCTTGTTGATGGCCCAACACTGAAATCTGCAGCAAATTGCGGAAGCGTTGCTCTTCTGTCATGTTGAACGATTCTCTTCAGTCGTCGTTGGTACCGTTCTTGCAGGATCTTTTTCCAGCTGCAGCGATGTTGTAGATTTGATGTTTTACCGGATCCCTGATATTCATAATGGTCGTAAGGGAAAATCACCAGCTCGGAGATGCTGTGTCCCATCGCTCGAGCGCTGACTGTAACACCAAGTTCAAACTCACTTAAATCATGGTAACGTGTGTAAGTAGGCTGTTTAGGTTTTTATGTTGGTAATGCCACGTAGCGCTCTGTATGAAAATCACTGGCTGTGCTGTGTGCAGTCTGTGGCTGATTGGCATTGTTGGAATATTCGCTATTGTAGTGTTGGGCAGTTGGATGTGAGCAGCGCGTAGCGTTGCGCAGTTGGAGGTGAGCCGCCAGCAGTGGTGGATGTGGGGAGAGAGATGGCAGAATTTTGAGAGCTGACCATCTGGACGTGTGTCCATCAGAAAGAGTAAATATTGAATATCATGAAGTGATATATATATATATATATAATGACCCTTGGACATCTTTCATTTGGTAAATATGCCTATCAGTAGTTAGAATCTTTTATTTAGCTGGCAGTATTGGCGCTCGGTGAATTGCAGTAGTTCGAGTAACGAAGATTTTTGTGAGGTAAGTGATTCATGAAAGTTATAGGTTATTGTTAGTCAGGGCCATTCTTTTGTAGAGATTATTGGTTCAAATGGCTCTGAGCTCTGAGTGCTATGGGACTTAACATCTGAGGTCATCAGTCCCCTAGAACTTAGAACTAATTAAACCTAACTAACCTAAGGACAACACACACATCCATGCTCGAGGCAGGATTCGAACCTGCGACCGTTTCGGTCGCGCGGTTCCAGACTGAAGCGCCTAGAACCGCTCGTCCACACCGGCCGGCAGTTATTATTGAAAGTCAGATTGCGTTGCGCTAAAAATATTGTGTGTCAGTTTAGTGTTGATCAGAATAAGCAAAGAGAGAAATGTGTGAGTACGTTCAGTTCTGCTCAGCTGTTTGAAAATCAAATAACGTAAGAGGTTTATCAGCACAGTAATTCATTAATTTTTCAAAGGGGACGTTTCACGTGCTATTGTAGCAGCAGTAACAGATCTAACAACTGCGCCAGACACTTCTTGTCTTATACAGGCGTTTCCGACAGCAGCGCCGTATTCTGCCTGTTTACATTTCACTGTATTTGAATACGCACGCCTACAGCAGTTTCTTTGGCGCTTCAGTGTATATTCCTCGCAGAGTGTTCTGCCAATTTCGCTCAAAAGACACCAAGATTTTCCTTTCTTTAGATTACAAGAGATGTATCGTCTGCGGGCCTTAATATTCGTCCCCTCCCACCATATACTGTAATTCAAGTTTCTCCCACTCCATTTCCTCATCGACAGGCTTTGTAAACGGTAGTGACGACAAGCAGGAACCGCGGGCAACGCGGAATATGATCCGTTAGTCCATGCCCAGTTTTTTCTTGTAGTGGGCTCACGACCTCTGATTAGTTCTCAGTCCCTCCACCAGAAGACGTTACCTCGGAGGACGATACGCAGTTCTGCGTACCATGTAAACAGCTGCCGCACGTGATGGAGAACAGCCACACGGCCTCCCCTGTGTAAACACGCTTATCTTTAATGGCAATCCCTGAGGTTGTCGCCGAAGCGTTTCTGGCGAGAACGTTTACCGTTAATGAGGGCCTAACCGTGTGCCGAGGAGAGCTTACGTATCGGTGGAGACGTCACACAAGGGACATTAGCCGAATGACAGCCAGTATGATTATCAAACAAGCTGCGTAACGGTCACACGTGACGCACAGGTTGGGTATCGTTCGTAGCTACCAAAACTGAGACCGCGTGAGTGGCTTCAGCACGGTGCTACACAATCTGTTTTGTGAACGTAGTACTAGTTTCTTTAATATGTCTCACATGCTAAATCCGTCAACGTAAAGGGGGTTTCCAAACGAATTTCTACAAGAGGAGCAAGGATACAGTAGCTGCCGGGTTAACGGACCTAATGGGTAAAATTACTCGTTGAAACGAAGTAATTCCAAAATTTTTCAGTCAATAAAAAGTAAAAGCCTATTCAGGCTATACCGCATAAATGCTACGCTTCCAGGTGTTCAGCTGAGTTGTTATTTAGGCACAGTATTTAGACAATTGACTGAAAAATGTTCTTAAATTGCTGTGAGCTGTGCTGCTAAGACTGATAACGTTTGAAGTCAAAGTTGGGGTACTCACTGACTCTCTACACCAGCAACATGGAACAGCGCGACTGCTACGGTGGCAGGTTCGAATCCTGCCTCGGGCATGGATGTGTGTGTTGTCCTTAGGTTAGTTAGGTTTAAGTAGTTCTAAGTTCTAGGGGACTGATGACCTCAGATGTTAAGTCGCATAGTGCTCAGAGACATTTGAACTAGGAACATGTCAAATACGAATATGGGTTGGAATGACCAGATAAGGCAGGTTGCACACTTCGGTTTCTTGAAAGAATACGGGGAAAAATGCTGTTAGTCTATACTTGTGTGTCCCATCCTAGAATACGGCCCAAGTTTGTAGCGTCTATACCAGATAAGACTGACAGGGGATATTGAACGTATAAAAAGAATGGCAGTGCGAATAGTCACAGGTTTGTTTGACTCGCAGGTGGGCGTCGCGGAAAAGTTGAACAATCTGTACTGCTTATTGGCGCACTCTTGAAAATCGATGTAAATTATCTAGTGAAACACAACTTACTAAGTTATTAAGCCAAGAATCTAGACATTTTCATCTGCTTACGTATTGCATACGCAGCGTCCGTGAAGAAATGATCAGATTAATTACAAGCATGAATTTAACAGTCATTCTTTCCGCGCTCCATACGTAGTTTTAACGACGAGACACTCGGGCGTTGTTCCCACTGAAACGATAGGATATGCGTTACTATACGCGTTGCGAACTCGCGATACAATGCAGAAACAGTTCACAGTGGTGGAGCGCATAGGAAAGTAATTGCAGTGACTGCAGTGGTTCAAACCACGACGACAGCGATAAAACACCAACAATTATCTCTATCGTAATGCCTGGCGCATACACGCCACACGGGGAGAACCAAATTTCATTCATCAGATGTGCCTCGAAAAAAGAGAAATGTATTATGTAAATCACCCAAGGCCACATACGTTTCTCTCTACTTAATTTTTCAGTCAAGTTTTCACTTTTTGCGTAAAAAAATAAAATCCATTGCTTTTAGATTCACATATGTTCTCCGCTATGCAACCTTTCTCATTAGAATCTAAGGAAACTGCTCGTTAAAAAGTTCATTTTTCTGCAGGGAATACAGGAGGACGGCGTAGGTTATCTTCATCCAGAAAGATTACCAAAGTAATATAATGGTATTTATTAAATACGAAAAAATACTGGACTTAAATGATGCTTCTTCTTGCGAAATTGCATGGGGGCTTAATTATATAAATATGAATGCAAATTCTTTTTAATTTTTTTTTTGTCGCTGTATGTCCGATTACGAAGTGTCGTAAACGGTTGGCCCTGACTAGTATTTGTACGCAATCTGACTGCATAGAACAACAACAAAGAAGGAAATGAAATTTCCGTTAACACAATTAATTAATTCAGTCCCCAGCAACTATAAAACCTACGAAACCAAAGCACAAGTATAACTGTTCTGTGTGTGGAAGTATGACTCAACGTACACATCTGGCACGGTTCTTCTTCAATAAGACAAGAAATTTCAAATACCATTTATACTGAAGTGATAAAAAAAAAATAGAAATACTATAATTGCGCAAGAAAACCAGAATTACACTCTAATACAAGAACACAAGCCAGATGGTTTGTTGACTGAACCTGTAATGACGCATTATTCAGGACATTGAAATAATGAGATAAAAAAGAAAAGGAGTTTTGTTACCTTCATTTATATTGATGAAAAGCACTCTAATCATTACAATATCTTCACACCGACTCGCTACTACCACATCTCAACAAGAACTGACTACTGCCACATCTCGACAAGCACTCTCCACCACGACCTCTCGACAAGCACTGCCCACCGCAACTTCTCAATAATCACTGCCAGTGGAGGCGGCTGAATAATACTCTTTGGCGCAATCTCTGGCGCTGTGGCTCAGTGTAGCCATCTTTCAAAATGTCCAGCACAATTAGAAGTTTGAAATTGCAGGTGCTCTAAAATATTAAAGACTTGTCTCTCTGACGCGCGGGGTAGCCGCGCAGTCTTAGGCGCCTTGCTACGGTTCGCGTTGGAGATTCGAGTCCTCCCTCGGACATGGGTGTGTGTGTTGTCCTTAGCGTAAGTTAGTTCAAGTTAGATCATGTGGTGTGTAAGCCTAGGGACCAATGACCTCAACAGTTTGGCCCCACAAATTTCCAAATTCTTGTCTTTTTGCCTTTGAGTGATGCCTACGTGAAGTCCACGGCTGGCCTGCGATGCTTACGGAGCGTAAGTCTCGGAGACGAGGGACGAACACCGCAGATTGTAGACTTGGCGGTAACTGGAGACTGTAAACGTCTCGGCGCACTAAAGAAAACTGTCTGCCGTAGCTTGATGGTCCGGTATTTAGCGAGGCATCGACCAATCTCTATTCATACACGTGATGCCCAAGGTTTGGTAGCTGCGGCCCCTGACGGACCTCGATATAATTCGTACTGCCAACACATACAGCTGCTGCGCTACGAGTGTTTCGAGTGCGGCCTATCAATTAGCGGTACTCTCCGGCGTCGTGAGTACCGTCACCACATTGTCAGCTTTTTTTTTTTTTTTTAATCATCAGTCTCCTGACTGCTTTGGTGCCGTCCGCGACGAATACGTGTCATCCGCCAACCTCTTCATCTCAGAGCAGCACTTACAACCTACGTTCTTGTCAGAATTGTGCTGAAGTTTGGTGCCAGTGTGACATCATTAACCTACCTCACATCTCACGTAACTTCTGAGCTGTATCCCTTTTCCGCATGTATCGATACCTTGATGTTTGAAGTGTTGCCGAGCCCGTAGCAGACGTCACAGTGCACCAGGCTTTTGCACTATTACTGAGGAAGTTTGAAGACACCTTTGAGCCAAATTTCAAACTTATGAGTTGCATCGGGAATCACTGACAGGGTCTTAAAAAAGTGATCCTTCAACTGTGTTGCACAGTGTAGATAGTGAAACGAACAGAGAATAAGTAGGTGAAAGTGCCGGAAGTTGCAGTGAAAGCAAAGCCACTGACGGTACACCAAGTGGTAGGTGGTTCCAGGTAACCTCCAACCGCCCCGCCAGAGCTACCGGACCTGTTGCGGGTGCAGATCGGTTTGTTTGATGCCAGCGCGGAGGCGCCGGCCCACACTGACGTATCTGACGTTAATATTCCGGCCGAACGTAAGCACGGCTTTTGTATGGCCATGAATCACGCCGTCGGGCGCCTGTGCAGATGACGGGCCGATACTGTTGCACGTCGCCAGCAGGTTGCCTATCGCCGAACCGCACCTGCCTGCAACGGTAAACTGGATTCAGCACTGCTCTGGTTGGTGCACTGTGGCTGCGAGGTGCCCGCCGTCTCTGTCGGGCATGCGGCCATTATCAAAGGTAACTGACTGGAACCCTTGACGACTATTTTGCTCGTAACTTTGTTATCCACTGCGGCGGCAAAAGTCATGGGACACCTCACGGTGTCGGACCTTATTTTGCTCGGCGTACTGCAGCAACTCGATCTGGCATGGACTCAATTAGTCGGTAGAAGTCATGCAGAAATACTGAGTCATGCTGCCTCTATAGCCCTCCATAACTGCGAAAGTATTGCCGGTATAGGGTTTTGTGCACGAACTGACCTCTCGATTATGTCCCGTAAATGTTCTGTAGGTGGCCAGGCCACTCTGGCCATCCACTCAAATTGCCCAGAATATTTTTCAAATCAGTCGCGGACAATTGTAGTCCGGTTACATGGCGGGCTGCCATACATAAAAAAATCCATCGTTGTTTGGGAACATGAAATCCACAAATGGCTGCAAATGGTAGCTGAACGCAACCAATTCCAGTCAATGATCCATTAAACACAGCCCACGCCATTTCGGAACCACCACCAGTTTGCACAGTGCCTTTTTGACTACTTGGGTCCATAGCTTCCTGGAGTCTGCGCCACACTCGAACCGTACCGTCATCTCTTACCAACTGAAATTCGGACTCATCTAACCAAATCAAGGCTTTCCAGTCGCCAGAGGTCCAACCGTTATGGTAACGAGTCTAGTCATGTCATGCAGTGTTGCCTGTCTGTTAGCGCTGACAACTGTACCCAAACGCTGCTTCTCTCGTTCTTTAAGTGAAGGCCCTCAGCCACTTGGGTCCTGGGGTGAGAAGTAATGCCTGACTTTTGATTTTCTCGGCACACTCTTGACACTGCCCTAACGATTTTCCAGATGGAATGTCTCTTGCATCTGTCTCCTACTATCATTCAGAATTCAGGATCTGTTACTACCCGTCGTGCGGCCATAATCACGTAGAAAATCTTTTCATAAGAATCGACTGGGTACAAAGCACCTTTCGTCAATGCACTGCCATTTTACACGCGATACTATCACAATCTGAGTACGTGTATGTGTACAGTGTGGTCCATTGATCGTGCCCGGGCCAAATATCTCATGAAAAAAGCGTCAAACATAAAAACTACAAAGAACGAAACTTGTCTAGCTTGAAGGGGGAAACCAGATGGCGCTACGGTTGGCCCGCTAGATGGCGCTGCCATAGGTCAAACGGATATCAGCTGCGTTTTTTAAAATAGGAAACCCCATTTTTTTACATATTCGTGTATTACGTAAAGAAATATGAATGTTTTAGTTGGACCAATTTTTACGCTTTGTGATAGATGGCGCTGTAATAGTTACAAAAATATGGTTCACAATATTAGACGAACAGTTGGTAACAGGTAGGTTTTCTAAATTGAAACACAGCACGTACGTACGTTTGAACATTTTATTTCGGTTGTTCCAATGTGATACATGTACCTTTGTGAACTTATCATTTCTGAGAACGCATGCTGTTACAGCGTGATCACCTGTAAATACCACATTAATGCAATAAATGCTCAAAATGATGTCCGTCAACCTCAGTGCATTTGGCAATACGTGTAACGACATTCCTCTCAACAGCGAGTAGTTCGCCTTCCCTAATATTAGCACATGCATTGACAATGCGCTGACGAATGTTGTCAGGCGTTATCGGTGGATCACGATGGCAAATATCCTTCAACTTTCCCCACAGAAAGAAATCCGGGGACGTCAGATCCGGTGAACGCGCGGGCCATGGTATGGTGCTTCGACGATCTATCCACCTGTCATGAAATATGCTATTCAATACCACGTCAACCGCAGGCGAGCTATGTGCCGGACATCCATCATGTTGGAAGTACATCGCCATTCTGTCATTCAGTGAAACATCTTGTAGTAACGTAGGTAGAACATTACGTAGGAAATCAGCATACATTGCAACATTTAGATTGTCATCGATAAAATGGGGGCCAATTATCCTTCCTCCCCTAATGCCGCACCATGAATTAACCCGCCAAGGTCGCTGATGTTCCACTTGTCGCAGCCATCGTGGATTTTCCGTTGCCCAATAGTGCATATTCTGCCGGTTTACGTTACCGCTGGTGGTGTATGACGCTTCGTCGCTGAATAGAACGCGTGCAAAAATCTGTCATCGTCCCGTGATTTCTCTTGTGCCCAGTGGCAGAACTGTACACGACGTTAAAAGTCGTCGCCATGCAATTCTTGGTGCATAGAAATATGGTACGGGTGCAGTCGATGTTGATGTAGCATTCTCAACACCGACGTTTTTGAGATTCCCGATTCTCACGCAGTTTGTCTGCTATTGATGTGCGGATGAACCGCGACAGCAGCTAGAACACCTACTTGGGCATCATCATTTGTTGCGGGTCGTGGTTGACGTTTCACATGCGGCTGAACACTTCCAGTTTCCCTAAATAACGTAAGTATCCAGCGAACGGTCCGGACGCTTGGATGATGTCGTCCAGGATACAGAGCAGCATACATAGCACACGCCCGTTGGGTATTTTGATCACAACAGCCATACATCAACACGATATCGACCTTTCCCGCGATTGGTAAACGGTCCATTTTAACACTGGTAATGTACCACGAAGCAAATAGCGTCCGCACTGGCGGAATGTTACGTGATACCACACACTTACACGTTTGCGACTATTAATGCGCCATCTGTCACGAAGCGAAAAAAGCAGTCCAACTAAAACATTCATATTTCTTTACGTACTACACGAGTATGTAATAAAAAATGGGGGTTCCTATTACAAAAACTCAGTTGACATGCGTTTGACCTATGGCAGTGCATTCTAGTGGGCCAGCCATAGCGCCATCTGGTTTCCCCCTTCAAGCTAGGCGAGTTTCGTTCTTTGTAGTTTTTTCGTTTGATGCCCATTTCGTGAGATATTTGGCCCGGTAACTATCAATGGAGCCGGCCAGAGTGGCCGTGCGGTTCTAGGCACTACAGTCTGGAACCGCGTGACCGCTACGGTCGCAGGTTCGAATCCTGCCTCGGGCATGGATGTGTGTGGTGTCCTTAGGTTAGTTAGGTGTAAGTAGTTCTAAGTTCTAGGGGACTAATGACCACAGCAGTTGAGTCCCATAGTGCTCAGAGCCATTTGAACCATTTGAACTATCAATGGACCACCCTGTATATTCCATGACCTTTATCGCTTCAGCGTGGTCTTCGCTCTTCATGTCTACATATTTTGTGGTATTTTGTGACATATATTTCAAGCCCGCCTCCTGGTCCTGATGAGCCAATCCAGACCGGCTGACCGCCAAGTCATGCTCTGCCAATGGCGCCACTGGAAGCGGTACAGTGGGACGAGGGGCCCAGGACACCGCTCTCCCATCCGTTGTCAACTTTCTTGGCCTTGGAGACGCTACTTCTCAGCCAAGTAGCTCCTCATTGGTACCACGTGGCTAGGTGCACCTTATTCCAGTCCTCTCATTGAGAAAAAATCCCTGGCGGTACCTGCAATCGAAACCGGATTCTCCGCATAACAACGAGACACTCTGATCATTGAGCTACAGACTCACACATATTTGCAAGTACATATATACTTCGTAAGCCACAGCGGAGGATACACTGTACCAATATTACCGACTTCCATTCCCATTCCATTCCCATACTGAGCGAACGGAGAATGACTGTCTATATTACTCTGCACGTTCTATAGTCTCCCTTATTATTCCCAAGCGAGATGTACGTTTGTGGCAGTGTAATTACTATCTTCGAAGGCAGGTTCCTTATGTCGTCTTTCTACCAAGGATTCCTATTTAATTTCCCCGAGCATTTCCTTTACATTTTTATGGACTGTACCAATCTGTAACACGTCTCTGACTTCGTTCGATGTCTGTACCATACTGCTTTGGCTGTGTTATTCCGAATTATGATCCAAAGTTCCTTCGCACACTACAATATCGTTATTTATCCGCTGACACCCGACAAGTCAGTTTCGCGCTAACTGTCTCCCCTGTATGGAAATGCACGCAAGAGATGTACAAGTTGTAGACACTTGACTGACGACATGCAGAAGTTTGGGTCTGGTCGTGAGACGTGCTCGGATAGCCAAATGGTAAGGCTACTGCTTGCGATAAGCGAGAAATCCGGGTTCGAGTCCCGGTCGGCACCACTCTTCATTGTCATCATTCCATTACACAGCTGATCGTTATCCATATTCACAATTGCGAATAAATTTTGTGTACGTCGTTAGATGTCTGTCGTCGTGCTAGCCTGATAAGCACCCGAAACGGTGCAACAATACTCGCACTAGAGTGTTGTATTATTTCAGATGCATTACATTTTCCGTAAAGTTACAACAAATCTTCCATTTGCCTTCACGAACGCTGACTTTATGTCACCGTCCTGTTTCATCTGCTTGTAGAGCGTGTGTTGGTTTACTGGGTGAAAAGCTGTAGGTATGGCTGGGGTCTCTGTCATTTCCCCCCTTGAGGCTGAATTAACTGTACGAACTATTACTGTGCCCCAACGGATCACTCAGTTGCTGATTTTCCAGGCGTCGGACTCTTACTGTAGGTGTTCCACCGCCTAGGAAGAACTGATTAATGGGGCAGCAGGGATGCTACAGATCAATGAAAGTCAGCATCGTCTGGCAATGCATCTATTAAGAAATTAATACATAAATGAGAGGTAGTCTATTCACAAGTTTTTTAACGCATAACCCACAGTAAGCAGCCGATAGACCAGCAATGGATTTGCAGTAGGACAAGTAAAAAGAACAAAAGTACACACAAAGAATAATGTTTTCAGCATAAAAACGACTCCCTAGAGGGAGCACAAACTGATGGTTCAAATGGCTCTGAGCACTATGGGACTTAACAGCTATGGTCATCAGAACCAGGACATCACACACATCCATGCCCGAGGCAGGATTCGAACCTGCGACCGTGGCGGTCACGCGGTTCCAGACTGAAGCGCCTAGAACCGCACGGCCACACCCGCCGGCACGGATGGTGGGAAGGGGGGGGGGGGGAGGGAGGGGGAGAGTGAGAGAGAATCATTGTGAGGTAGTTACATCA
The DNA here is from genome assembly GCF_023864345.2 of Schistocerca serialis cubense. Taxonomy (NCBI): domain Eukaryota; kingdom Metazoa; phylum Arthropoda; class Insecta; order Orthoptera; family Acrididae; genus Schistocerca; species Schistocerca serialis. The sequence continues at coordinate 284,230,913 of NC_064643.1, read as the reverse complement.
AGATACTTTCGCATCTTTTGTCTGCTTTCTGAAGAGGGGTCATTCGGGTATAGAGTTCGCTGTATACCTAGCCTTTTCTCCTGAATAATTGCAGAACAGCAACAGATGACTTGTGAGTCCGTCTTGATGCCGGCTTCGCATACATACACTGCCTCATGAAAAATATCCGGAGACACCTACGTGATGTGGAATTCACAAGGTGTCACGACAGGCGGACCTACCGGTATAGAAGGAAGCAGGGAGCACTGTGTTGTCGGGAGAGAAGCACTAACGGCAGAATGGGTCGGCGAGGAGAGCCCTGTGACTCCGAAGTGGACTAGACACGGAATGCTACTTCAGCAACAAATCCATCAGAGACATTCCCACACTTCTAAAGCTGCGGAAATCGACTGTTGGTGTTGGGACTGGAAACTCGATGGAGGAATCAGAGCTAAACCGAGACCTGGCAGAGCTCTTGTACTGTGACAGACGGACTATCGAGCGTAGCGGAGAGTGGTTATAAAAAATCTCGCGAGACCAGCGAAAGGAATCACTTGTTAGTGTTAAACTGCTGGCGAAATAACAGTGATGTCGTCTGACTGGTTTGATGCGGATTTAAGCTTCGAAATCGGTCTTGGAATAAATTTACAAAATGAAAATTACTAATGGGAATGGGCAGAACAGAGGTCACATTATCAACACGAATCACAAAATAAAAAACGGAACACCATTAAATGGGCCAAGGATTCATACAGAACCTGGAAACGCAGAGGAGGAGCACACAGACAACACACAGCAGTAATAAACTGAACTAGAAACACGATGAATAAACAAAGATCCCGAAACGCCCATAGAACAGAAAACACAAAACACAGAAAAGGCTAAGGACAAACAGCAGACTTCCGAAAACATTCAGAAATGCTGGAATTCACGAACCCACCTGCATTACTTCCCAACTTCACTATTTTAGCAAAGCATGTATGAGAAATTTACGAGCCGTTTCACACTAATCGTCCAATATATTTAAAGATCGCCGCTTATATACAAAAACAGACCCCCAATTTAAAACGCAGTAACAGCCGACATCGTTAGTTAACACGCGAGGAACGCTATTATGAACAGACTGGACAAACTGAAGTGAACAATGTAATAAATGAACATTCAGTGCTGTTGATCAGTGTCTGCTAATTACATTTCGCCGGCATTCCACGTCAACATTCAAAAGCAACAAAAATAACATGGCCTGTCAGTTCAACGTAACGCTATTACATTCAGAGTGGACTAGCCGAAGTGAAAAACGTAGTAAATGAGCACTCAGTGCTCTTGATCAATGTCTAACAATTAGGTTTCGCCAGAATTCAACCCCAGCATTCAAAAGTGTTCTGAGTAACCACAAGCACCGGAACGAAGACGAAGATCGCAAGATCAGAGAAGGCTGTGAAACGAAGTCTACACACTGTGCGCAGAATAAGACCGTACAACAGGAGCGCCCTCAAGCCGAAGTGAATATAAGTTCGACGGTCGGTGTGGCCGAGCGGTTCTAGGCGCTACAGACTGGAACCGCGCGACCGCTACGGTCGCAGGTTCGAATCCTGCCTCGGGCATGGATGTGTGTGATGTCCATAGGTTAGTTAGCTTTAAGTAGTTCTAAGTTCTAGGGAACTGATGACCTCAGAAGTTAAGTCCCATAGTGGTCAGAGCCATTTGAACCATTTTTTTTATTATAAGCGCAGCTCCTGCCAGCCTCGGCCGCTCAGATTGGCTGAGTATACGGACATTACTGGACAGTATAGACACAGTTGTAGACCAGCACTCGCAGATTACTTGTCAGTGACGTGTGTCAACTTGCAGGAACTTTGCATACAGCAGAGGTCTGAATTATGTTGCATGTCGCCCATCATTTGCGACACCTTTGTAAATACAAGTTAAGTATTGTCGATGTGATTTATAGAAATAAAACCACTAATCTTATTTTCTTCAATTGTTTTATAGCATTTCGACAACGCATCATACCTCAGGCAGCCTATAAGGGACGAGTGGGAAAAACCCACCAAAAAGCAACAAATACATGATAGCGTGACTGTAAAGCTTTTGTCAACAAGCTGTGTGACTGTCGAAGAAACAGTGCTTAATACAGGTGTCCTCAGGAACAGAAAAATATATACTTTCTAACCTTGTTTTCTGTTACTCATATTATGTCAGCCGAATGTTACAAACTGGCCTTACATGCAAACAGGTCTTCTCAAAATAGAAGTGCGCGCGCAGGCAGCATAAAAGAAACTCTGTTGTAAAATAGACCTGTCGTTAAGTTGACTGTTACGCCAAAACAAGTTGCAGTATAATACAACAAAAACTTATAACAGCTTGGTGTGGTTATTGTAGAACAAAACTGCCAGTAGGTGATGGACACGCAAACAGTTACGATAACACGGAAGTTCAGAGGACTGTTTTGCCGCGCTTTTACGCCCAGCGATATTTTCAAAGTTCGTAGTACCTCGAGGCCAAAGAGTCAGTCAACACAGATTACTTTTCCTTAAATCACGGAATCTTCACATTACTGTCGTAATTTCGCAGTTCTTAAGTGGACATTATGTAAGACGAAAAAATAAATTTTATTAACAAAATGTGTTCATTTGATGTACCGTGTAAGAAATCGAGAATATGTCATCGGAGCAGTAACATCTGGAAATAAAAAAAGGGAAGAGCTACAGCACTGAAAATTAGAAAAAAACTATCAACGCAGCTTTTAAAAATTAACTTGTTCCATTAAGAATAGAATTTACAGTGTGTTCCACATGCGACAAACACTGCCTCTTTATTCCTTGCCATAAGTCTATAGGCTGGTCCACCGTCTTATTTTTCCATCTCCGACCAACTGCATGTGCCGCTCTCCGACGAAACGAGAACCTCCTTATTCTCTCCATCCAGTGTTGGGTTTAAACCGGCCAGGACCAGGGACACAGCACGAACTATGGGATTCGCCCGAAACTAGGACAGATAAGAATATTTTCAGATAAATAAAAAATAAAATCTATTATTGACGTTTTATTTCCAGAAGAATTTGAACACAACACGTGTATAATTTCCTTTTCTTCTCATCGTCTGTCCCATTTTAGAGCCCGGTCCACTTGTTTGCGCACTAGCTTTCATTTTGCACGATCTTTGGCATGTTGATCGGTAACTCCCATCGTAGATAAATCGTTAGGGACAGTTTCAATCCAGAACTTCCTTAATTAATTTGTTTAATGATAACAACAATCATCACAAAGTTTTTAAGTAATAGTGAGTTAATGCACACGGCTTGGTAAGAGTAAAACCATAACGGACATTCTTATTCAACTCCTGTGGCAGATGTTGCAAGAAAATCGATATCCATCATCGCACGATTCTATACGGTGTACAGTGAAGAGCACGTGCAATAAGTGTTAGTATGCAGCATTTTTCCTATTCTTTGTACCGTTTAAGTAAAGATTCATGTTTCAAATTTTAACAGTGCATTTTCTGAAAAACCAATTTCATTACCTGCAAAAGACGCAACATAACTTACCTTGCTATTAGTTTCTTGCTGTGAAAAAGTGTCTGTGTTCTTAACCAACACCACCAATTTAATTATACAGTTCTTCACCTGTAGATGATGGTATGGACCATCGAAACGTATAGTGAAAAACTAAACAGCTGACTTGACGGTAAACTGTTTTATTTATAACACAGTTACTTTCTAAAATTACTAAATCGTTCGTTCCTTCAGTAGTCAACCAACATTGTCTTTCCTCTTTGACGTAACCCATGAAAACAGCGGTGAAGTAAATTTAGAGAGGTTCTAACATAGGAAGACTTTCCACGTACCATTCCTGACTGAAACAGGAAAGGGGAATCTGATGGTGCTACACTAACTGCCCTCCTCCACATACACTGACTTGTGGAGCATAGATGCTCACGATTATTTGGCGCCGGTTTCACACGCACACTTTTTGTAGGACGTATCAACGGAGTTTCGAGATAATAGTTAACCGTACATATTTTCCTAGTATGAAACTCAGGAGTTCAGGCAGCAGAAAAAGGCCATACAGGTTTCAAGATGGTGAAAGAGTACTACCAAAATGTAAACACGCTTAACTATGTTTTGCCTTTCCGTAATAATTTCTACAGATTAATTCCTTCTTCGTAAAAACCATGCAAATGTTTATCATATGACTTAAATCGTAAATGTGGACTAAAAGACTAGATTTTGTGGAAATGGAAAATATGAAGGTATTTACATGCAACTTTTACTTGCTTTCCGTTTTATGACGTTTTAAATTCTTCGAGATCACATTCAATAATTTGAAGCAGGAGCAGTGACCTAAGGCTCGCGTAGTATGCGTCTGTTGTTTAATCCATCAACGGAAAGCAACAGCTAACTTCCAATTCAAGCACAGTAGATAATACACCAGAACAGTGCCCCACTAGACACAAGTGTACCACAACAGTTCTCGCTAAATTATTCCGACTTCAGGCTGCGCTCTTCTTCTGCTGTTTCATACAAGTAGCAACTAATTTTCTAACTGGGTACTTGTAAATGGTCCATAATCCACACTCAAGAAGAAAATAGCAATTACAAGCAAGAAACAGTTTGTTCCAAGAAATGTTTTACTTCCTACAAGACGTCTTATCTAAACATCAGTTGTGAAAGCTATGGTAGCGCATGAGACACTGGACATGCTAACGGAATGCTTACACGGGAAAAAAAAAATGTTTTAACTTTCATTGTACATCTGGCGACGTCCGCAGCACACAGCAGACTCACAAAACTGGTTGTTGGGATGGAGCCAACAAATGTTGGACTGTCGCACATTATCATCAGCGTAATCTATTTCTTAAATGCCGCCATCCTTTAGACTACTGCAGGAAACATGCCTTTCCTCCCGCATTAATTTCTCTCAAGTTCCCAACACAAAAACGGAGAGGGAGAAAATCCCGAGAAATGGCATCTATTATACTAGCTAAAGGGAAGTTTAATAGTCCATTAAAAGCGCCACTTTAACGACGTAACTACTCCAACAGCACTGTAAAATGACTTCAAACTCGGAGTGAACAAAATAAAAGAAAAAACAAGAGAAAATAACTCATTAGGTGTGAACCTTCGCCCTTAACGACGACTTCTTAAATTCGTGGCACGTATTTCTAATCATGTATGAACTACTGTAAGCACACGTGTAATTTACAGAATACAAAATGAGGCAAATGATGGAGGAGCCTGAACTAAATACTCTGAGATAAGGAATTAACAGTCTGAAACGAACATTCAAGCTTGTATTGATTTAAACAACATAAGCGTTATAGCAAATCTTGAGCTCATTACAAATGTTCAAAATTACGATTGCCAGTATAAATTCATGCATTGTAACATTATACACTCACAAATTTGAACTGTAGGATGAAAATTATTTGGTTCCATTGCATACAAACGTTGTTTCGCGTAAACGTGTCACATTAAATCTTTCGTTTTCGAGTTATTAATGAAAGCTCACGTACAACGGCTGTCGAAGTACAAACCAAAAGCTTCACTATCCTCATTCAAAGAAGGATTTGACATTATATGTTTCCTTTGAATGTAAAATGTGGCAACGTTACAAGTTCCCAGAAAAACTGGTGTGAAGTGTAGGGAACACGAAGTGTGTAAGAACTCAAAGCAACATAAGAATGGAAGACCAAGAACAAAGTCTTCTATGCCTGGTTTTCTCCTGTATCACCACCTGATCAGCATGATAATCTGGATTTAGCAATGTTTGTGGCAGAGGATGGGCAGATACCATATCTTACACCCTTTCCCATACCCCACCTCCCTGCCCCCTTACCCCATCGGTACAGAGTTTGTTTACCCCACGCCTCTGAGTCTAGTGATATTTCATGGGAAACAGTGAGAACATTTTAGAAATGTAAGTGAGGCGGGACTTGGGCAACAAGCCAGGTATGAACCTAGTCGCATGTCGAAAACCAGCTACAAACCACACCTACTTCTCTCCCCGAATGCTGGAAGCGGTATGCAAAGACGCTTGGCCCTTCGGGTGGGTCAAGATTAACAACAAAGAGCCAGGATTGAAAAAAGACGTAAGAGAGTGTTGACTCTGTACACCGAAGGAGCAAAACGTTCAAAAGTGAAATTAAACTTTAGCCTGAAATGATATCAATGATAATATTTGCTGATGACAGTGCCGTTCTCAGTAAAAGTGATTAAGAATTGCGGGACCTGTTGAATGGAATGCCGAGGCTAATGAGCACATAATATGGACTGAGAGTAAATCGAAGAAACGTGAAACCAACGAGGAACAGCAGAAATGAGATGAGCGATAAACTGAACATTGAAATTGATGACCAAAACCTAGACGAAGTGAAGGAAGTCTCCTAGCGCGTGGCGAACGAAGCAACGAGGACATACGTAGCACATTAGCAGCGGCAACGAGGGCAAAAGAAGTGTACTAGTGTCGAAAGTTGGTCTTAATTTGTGGAAGAAATTTCTATCTCTGAACCAGAGTACTGCATGGAAGAGAATCATGGATTGTAGGCAAATGACACAAGACGAAGAGCTTGAGGAGTGGTACTACAGAAGGATGCTGAAAATTCTATGAACTGTTAAGATAAGAAATGAGGTGCTTCTCCGCAGAATCGGGGCGGAAAGGAACATGTGGGAAACATTGTCAAGAAGAGGGGGAGAACGTTAGGGCAAGCGTTAAGACGTATGGGAGTAGCTCCCAAGGTTCAAGAGGGAATTGTAGACGGTAAAAAGTCAAGGGGTAGACAGAGATCGGAATACATTGAGGTGACAAGTCATGGAGTAGCGATATGCAGATACACAGATGGTGGATACACAAGGTACAGAAATGGCTGGCATTTCCGGATCTATGTGAGAAGGTTGTGACCGCACGGTGGGAACTGATAAGAATCTGAATGCAGAATGTTAGTTGAAGCTACAAACATGGGACATTCCATTTAGGAAACCTTTAGGGAATTCAATACTCCGAAAACCACATTGTCAAGAGTGTGCCGAGAATACCAAATTTTAGGCGTTACCTCTCACCACAGGCAGCGCAGTGGCCGACGGCCTTCACTTAACGACCGAGAGCAATGGCGTTAGTGTAGAGTTGTCAGTGTTAGCAGACAAACAAAGTAAATAAAAAGCAACAGCGAAATCACGTAATAGTAAATATTTCTAGAAATCAGAACAGATCGGCTGTACTTGTACGGTATTTCATCCACTGCATTTTATTTCCAGAAAGAAAACGAAACGCTTTAACACGAGGGTGTTAACAGATCTTAAGTTGTTAATCAGCTCAAGTAATCGATGCATTTCACTGGATCAATAATTTTGTTTGCAAAGGTGAAAACAGGTATAAGCAAGGTGGAAAATTGAGGAAGTAAGACAGACAGGTGGTCGAGTGGTTAAGTCAGGGGACACGTATTTTGCTGGACTGCACACCCTTGATCGGACATCCTGATTTAAATGTCCCTATGCAAATGCCTAGACGATTTGTTGACTCAGAATACAGTCAACACTTTTTCCCGCAACTATAACAGTTTGTGCCCTACGAATATTCAAAAGGAATACATAGGTATCACGTAGGAACAACGTCGCACTGCGTGACGTAGACACGTATTTGGAGACAGAATAACTCATATTTTATGGCTAAATATGTAATTATTTGTATGTATTACGTAATATTATGTGAACGTGTTTTTATGTTGCAAAAGTTTTGTGAGGTGGATGGAACGTCATGACAGTTTTTGTGCAAAGCTGAAGCTAACTGTAACCGTGCGTGACTCATTGTTAAAAGTGGAGAAATGAAGCTGTTCGTTTTCGCATGTACCATTCTATTCTGAGTAGGTTCTGAGAGTTGCTCCGTTTGATGAGTGTGCATTATCTGAAGCGGAATTAAGGAAGTATTCTACGGTTCATGCTAGCTCAACCGGTAATGCGGTCAGTATGAAATTTCAGTAGATTTCTCTAGGAAAACAATCAATTTCAAGTTAATTTTAAGCATAGTGTTACTTAGTCAATGATACTGTAACGTATCATTATGAGTATAATGTCTCTACCGCATTTTGCTGAGGGAATATAATAGATCGTAGTTGACAATGATTGTATCGAACATTACTCAACTGATGCTCATTCATGTTGAGTGCCGTGTTCATTATGAACGGAAACTATGTTTTTAATTGAGACAATAGTTCTGATAGCGAAGGGGCTCAGAATTTAGATATTTGGTGAATGATAGAATCGTAATGGAATCAGACTGGTCGAGATTTTTGTAACTCAAGTTATTCCCTAATACGTTACAGACGTAGACAAAATATTACTTCGGACCCTTTGAACTGTACGAAGTGTTGAACAGAATTATTCTCGTGATAAAGAAAACTGGTTTGAGACATTACACTTGCATGCTCCAAGTTATTCTGGGGCCCTGAGTTAGCTAAGAGCCACCACTTGAAGTGGTTTAAATGTTTCATATTTGGTCAGATAAAAATCGACGGCGGAAAATTCGTAAGCCTTTTATTTTGATTTTTTTATGGACAGGAGAGGCCAAATAAATAGGTTAGTAGGAGAGGTACAATGTACAATTTAAGCGCAGTAGATGTATAAAAAGAAAGAGCTGCGCTGAATAATGGTATTGTTCCTGTGTTAGAAACGATAAACTTTGTGTCAGATGTCGTAGATTTCCCACATAGAAACTTGAGTAAGAGAAAATTATTCTCTTTCGTAAAAGATTTAAACTAGAAAGGTTTACTCATAGGAAAGAAAAAATAGTTTATAGTCAAATTATCATTAAAAGTTTGGGCATAAACAAAGGCATTAGTTTTTCACAGAAAATTATATCGTAATTAGAGAAATAATTTTATTGAAAAAGATTCAGTCGAAAAGAAATAATAATAAATCTGCTTTATACACAACGGGACAGGTAAATATGAGTAAGTAAGAGTTAACATCGCTGTCTAGCGGAGCGTTCATAGCGCACGTAAATGCGAAAATTAATGCAAACTGAAAACTTGTTCATACAGTGCATAATACTGAAGAGTAGTTACAAGAGACAAAGGGAATTAAATTATATTCCATTTATTTTAGTGTCAAAGATTAATTTAACGTAATTTTAGTATTTGAGGCAAATCGTAGAGTTACTTATCAGTATTTAAAAGCAGAGCATATAAGAAATGAAGTTGTCTAATCTTGTTTACAACTGACTGAAAGAAAAATTATTTGTACCACTGATGTATTATATAGACAATATTATCGGTATATATCATTAATTTAAAACTCAAAAAGTAAGTTTTGCATACAGAAGCGAATGCTTCGCATTTCTAAATACAATATACGAGTTTGAACCTTCCGTTAATATTAAAAAGCGTATCTGATAGCTTTCGTGTTTACTATATGTGAAGCTCCTGTCGGTAGAAATTGAGCAATTAGCAACAGGGTACATCCACAGGACGTCGCAGGCTAGAAGTCTCTGAACACACGTTGATGTTCCTTTCGAAGACGCCATCGGTGCCTGCACTAACGTGCTATAACATAGCGTTTACTTTTCGAGGTAGAATTTACACTACATCTACACCGATACTCTGATACAATGATGGCAGAATTTGTTTCTGTTCTCCCTGTGAAGCATGGTGGGCAGCTGCTGCAGCAGTTGTGACCGGGTTGACTTAACTGGCAACAACTTCATCCCGAATATCACTAAGGGGTGTATGTTGCAGCTTCGAACACGCCACTCAATCAAATTCTCGTAATGTTCTTCGAGTCATTAAATCTTTGTTTGTAAACGGCAGCACTGGCATTATCCAACAGGAAAAAAACATCTAATTCGAAAACTATTGCTACGGCGTGGGAAGCGTGTTATCGTCACTAAACCGTTTTGTTAATGTCAGCCTTCAGGTTTATCATTGCCCAAAAACAACGATCCGAAGCCAAACGTGGTAAAAGAGTTGCAGAAGACAACCCTCTCTCTAAATGTCGCAAATTTTATTCACAACACAAGTGCCCCATTCATTACCCGCTAATATCGTCTGCAGCTGCTCTGCCCTACAAACATGTGAGGACTTTATTTGCACCGTCCCAAGTAATTTCTAGGATTCAGTGTTGCAGTCAGCGGCCTCTGAAATGCAGCACGACGGTGTAAAGTAAGTCGTGTCACCTTTTAAGGGATCTTTATGACTTATGTATAAGAACATCCACGGAGCCCTCGGGAATGGTCGTCTGACTGCTGGTTCGTGCAGCGTATTTCAAGTATGCGGCCGTGCATTTCGATTGGCTTCTCGTACCGACTGGAGCGATAACTGCGTAGTACAATAGTTGATTGATAGATTTGAATGGAATAAACACTGAAACTAATCACAACAATCGTCCTGTTTTGTGCCATAGGTCGTAGAAAACGTCACTTCGATAGTTTCAACGTTTTTTTTTAAAATATTACTTGTCGCAGATAGTACATAGGACAATTTGCTGGGAAAGTGGTGCAGGAGTCTTCCGGAAACTTGTATTTATAATTTATATTTAGCCACGGTCTCTGGCAGTTTCCACGTTTACTCCTTGCAAGATTGTACTAGATGTCTGCACTCATCTCTCATGTGTTATTTTTTTTTAATAATGGACATCTGAACTCGGAGATCATAAATATAGTACATTTCTTTCAGAGTCTAGGGTCAACTGTGGAAATTAACGAATATCTAGGCACTGTCATATATTAGACAATGTGAACTGTATAGAGTGATTGGAAAATTTTCTGAAATTCTCTACAGAAACATTAAGAAGAGAAGGGCACTTACGACAGGCGTTAGGTCATCATTGCTGTACAGTTAAGAAGTACCAAAAATGTTGGCCAGATGTATCTGGTGTGAAGGATATGTGGAGGCGCCATTATGGACAGTATTCCGAAAGATCAAATCTTAAAAAGTTTGAAAGATGCTACGAACATCTTACGAGAAGATATCAGATTCGTACTGCAAGAAGAGTGGCGTATATAGCTGCCGGCCGGAGTGGCGGTGCGGTTCTAGGCGCTACAGTCTGCAGTCGAGCGATCGCTACGGTCGCAGGTTCTAATCCTGCCTCGGGCATGGATGTGTGTGATGTCCTTAGGTTAGTTAGGTTTAATTAGTTCTAAGTTCTACGCGACTGATGACCTCAGAAGTTAAGTCACATAGTGCTCAGAGCCATTTGAACCTTTTTTGTATATAGCTCCATGGAAAGTCGAAGGTCATTGGGATGGTAGATCTTCAGCGATCTGGACGAGCGGAGGAGATGCAAGTGACAGGGAGTGACACACAAGACCGGGATAGTAACAAGCAATTTGACAAAAAGAGTCGTCTATGCGTAATACGGAAAATAAATAATAGGCCTATGTCTGTAAATTTGTAAAATATGTGACGGTGTTGACAGTAAACGCGAATTCTTGATTGTGTTTTGAAAGGGATTTGCCACTTCCGATTATACGGTAATAATAAACTTAATCAGTTTTCACAAATTACAGTAATGAAGCTTAATTAATATAAGATAACAGTTAAACGTCAAGTAAATAGTTGATGATACCAATCAGTCCCCAAACCTTGTTCTGATATTTTGTTTATAGACTCTCGTTTTGTGCTAAAGTTACTATCTTGAAATCCAGCCTGTAAATGAATGGACTCGAAATAAAAAGATTAGAAGAAAAAACCATTCAGATTTTAGTACGAAGGTTCTCTAGATTGATAACTATTCATTTGGTTTCTTCCTATAACGTAAATCTTAAATTGGACACTTAACAACAATGTCTGCAAACCTATGTATTTGACTACGGATATTATTTGTGAAGGTAATTAAAGCTGATATTATGGTACTGACGCACAAGCTAAAAGTTTTTCCAAAATGTATGTGTTAATGCAGCCATTGAATTTCTTGTATTTCTGGCGATTAACTTCTAAGTTTTTAGTACATATATAGATTTCTTTGTAAAGGTGCGGCCGATTCCTTCCCTACCCTTTCCCAAGGGAGATTCTGGTCCATCTTTAAGATCTTCGCATAGTCAGGAATTAAACCCCAACCTTTCTTTACCTTCTGCTCTTTGACTTTCTTGTAGTCTATTACTTAATCCCTCTGAAATCAAATCTTTCATAGCCATTGCTTCTCGATAGTTTGTCCATATTTCCATGTTATATGTCTTGCATTCCTTTTCCTATTGTCATCCGAAGGTGGTTTAAACCATTTGTCAGTTGTATGTCATTTGTTTCCAGCTCTTCGATCTTGGAGCGTGAATCGAGTATTTGGATAATCTCTATCAACGCGTAGCTTAGACCATAAGGTTACAGCTCTTACTGTTTAGCCCAGACATCAGTAGTAATCAGTATCATTGAACGCTTTCAATGGAAAGTAAGCGTTTTGGGAGGATATAATCAATGACCGATAGTTTTTATCAAGAGGGTCGTCATTCCGAAATCTATCTGAATTGTTGCTACAGATACTTTGTTAGTTTTAAAGAGACCAACAGCCTTGTTTCTTTATCTTCATACTGATCAACTGAAATCAGGTAACAGCTTTCTTTTTTACTTTCTTTTTTGTTTTCTACGTTCCCGTCCGCCACCTTCTCCCTATAACAGTGGTTCCCAACCTTTCTTAGACCATTACCCCTCCGTGCAAGCAGACATTAGCCCCCCAACCCTCTCATCCACATTATCACCAACTTTATGTGTGTGTGAGAGAGAGAGTGTGTTAGAATGAATGATGAGGCTATCTGTGGTGGTTTGCAAGTGCCACTCACTCCTCATTGTCAGATAAGAAAGCCAACTACCCACAGTAATGGTTCACACTCGTTACAAAACATACTTCCCCCCCCCCCCCCCAATCACTCCACTCCATTGTGGACCTTGCTTGACCTGAGCGCTCCAACCCCATTTAAAATCGAACAGGTTCAGATGTGTGCACTATACTAACTGTTTGTAAACCACTTGGTTGCCACAGTCCTTACTTCTGAACTGGCAGAAACTGGGTGATTTCAGGCTGCTAATCCTTTTCATCTAACGAATCTAGTAATAATAATAATAATAATAGTAGTAGTAGTAGTAGTAGCAGTAACACAGTATACAGCACTACAGTAGCTCTTATGTAGTTACTGATGTGTCGGCTGCGAATTAATTCATTTATCTCTCTCGAAGAGGGCACTGAAGCAATTTCTGGACTACTACAGTTACTATCTACAACTTGGGGAAGCCATTTCCTTGAGATATATAGTATTTGTTACGTATACGTATCACTTTTATGTTCAGCGATGTACAGGACAAAGTACAACATATTTTTGTAGTGGGTGGAGTTTGTGAGGAGCCTCTAATCTCCAACACATTAATAATACTAATTGAGAAAAAAGTATTGGTTGATAATTTAGGCAATCAGTATCAATGTCTTACAAAATTGTGATAATACTACTGATCTTTTGAAAATAATTTAGTTCTGTGAGTGTAAAAGAATCAAATGGTTTAATGTTCACCCCTCAGAAAATTTCATTTTACCCCTCAGGAGGTAATTACCCCAAGTGGATAGCCACTGTCCTATGACGTCTTCTCATTTATGTCGATTTTGTTCCCGTTTCCTTACTTTTCATACCTTGAAAACCTTCTGAATTTAGTACTACTTAACATAAAATTACGAAAAATGGCATAAAATTATGTAAATTTAGTGCAGTGGTGTGCAAAACTTAAGGACGTAAATAGCTTTTCGCGTGATGCGCCACTGCCAAGAAACGTAGCTCGATGACACATTTCCCATATATAGAAGGAACTGCTACAGCATAGCGTAGAAGGTAACTGAGTGAAATACGCAGTAAGATGAACAGAAACTACTTTTATTCGAAGACAGTAATTGCACTGAAGGCACAGCTAGTCTTCATAGTCCCCGAGATTTTACAAATGGCAGGACATAGTTCTTAACGCGGTATGTGATCATCACGGACGGCAGCGCACGCTCTGCAACGTGCTAATCTGTTGGCCACAAGGCTGATGAGGAGTTCTTGTGCTAGGGTGTTCCATTCCTCTACTGGCGCGGCTGACGATTGCTGGATGGACTTCGGTGCACGTGGCCTTAGTGCAATAAATCTCCCCTACGCGCCCCACAAGTGGTCGATGGGATTTAACTCGAGGGACGGAGATACCAGTCCATTCGCCGAATATGTTCCAGGAGCTTCAACACCTGCGCAGCTGGACGCGGTCGCGCACTGTCATCCATAAAAGTGAAGTCATGGCCGAATAAACCCTGAAAAGATTCACACGGGTAAGGCGTAAAGTGTGTTAATAACACTGACCGGTGACTGTACCGCGTACAGAGATTTGTTGGTCAGTACGCACACCCATCACATATACCACCAAACCGATCATGTTCGATAATGTTCCTGGATGGATTACGGCTTCCCACCCCTCGCAATATGAGGGTACGAACAAAACGTGGTCGTTTTGGTGTTGCCTGTGTTATGATGTGGGCACGCAGAATGTTACATCGGCGCACTGATCGACAAATCTTTAAACACGGTACACTGAGTAGGCAAGATTATTGGTCGGCCGGGGTGGCTCTTGCAAAGAGAGGATGTTCGTCCAATGGACTGGCCTGTCCCTTCCCCCGACTTAAGTCCCATCGAGTAAGTGGGGGATGTGTTGGGGAGACGTATTGCAGGACGCCCACTTGCACCAACGGTCATCCAGCAGCTGTCAACTACACCAGTGGAAGAACGGAATAGCCGGTCACAAGATGTCTCATTGCGCATTTCATTCAGTTATCTTCTATACTATACTGCAGCAGTTCTTTCTATCTTTCTTTTGCTTGTGCCGGTTTTCCCGCGGATACGCAGGGAGGGCATGGTTAGTCGGATGTGGCACTGTTAGTGGAAAGGGTGGCCGGATGCCCTTCCTGCCGCCACCCCGTACTCCCCGGGAACGAATTAGTGCACCCCAATTGTCTGCGACTAGTGTAAGCCATGGAATAGTGCGAAAGTGTTCAGATGTCTGCGAGGCGTGTAACTGAGACGGGACGTGGGGACCAGGCCGATATTCACTTAGGGGATGTGGAAAACCGCCTAAAAACCACATCCAGGCTGGCCGGCACACCAGCCCTCGTCGTTAATCCGCTGGGAGAATTCGATCCGGGACCGGCGCGCCTATCCGAGTCCAAGAAGCAGCGCGCTAGCGCGCTCGGCTAACCTGGCGGGTCTGTAGAAGTTCTTTCTATGAATGGTCTAAATTTCATAGAGCTATGTTTATTGGTAGTGACACATCAGGCGAAAGCTACTGTCGTATGTAAGTTTTGCCTAGCGGTGTACTTATTTCAGAATGAGATTTTCACTCTGCAGTGGAGTGTGCGCTAATATGAAACTTCGTGACAGATTAAAACTGTGTGCCGGACATAGAGTCGAACTTGGGACCTTTACCTTTCGCGGGCAAGAGCTCTACCATCTGAGATACCCAAGCACGACTCACGCCCCGTACTCACAGCTTTACTTCCGCCAGTACCACGTCTCCTACTTTCCGAACTTCACAGAAGCTGTCCTGCGATCCTTGCAGAACTAGCAATCCTGGAAGGAAGGTCCCGAGTTCGAGTCTCGGTCCGGCACACAGTTTTAATCTGCCAGGAAGTTTCAGTGTACTTATTCTTGAAAATAGTCTTTCCCCCTTATTTCTGATTCCTTAATTTTGTTTTTTATCCTTTTTTTCCAGAAATAATGTATTTGTTTCATTACCCGTTTCACATTCATTCGGCAGAGTTGTGGAACAATGATTAACATTGTCTTTAATTGGTATCTATTGTATAGTTCTTCTTTTTTTTTTTTAATGCATCTGTTAAGCAGCTGTATTCTGTACAGCTTATACTTCATCGTTAAGAGAACATATGCATACAGTCATTCTAGTCTTACCACGTTATTACTCTGTTTTAATATTTGCTTTATCTAAAGTTCTTTATTTCTTCAGTTATTGAAGGATTATGATATACTGTAACGTGTACCAAAACGGATCATCCGATTTGGCACGTCTACATTTCTGAAACTAATGAACATACACGATGAACTTTGTTTTTTGATCAACGGGAAACTAAAAAAGATTTTTTCTTCGTACCTTTTCATACCTGTTCAATATGCCCTCCTTTAGATGCATTGCATATGTTAGTGCGTTATACAAATTGTTCCCACACAGTAGAGAGCGTGTTTGGAGTTACAGCTTCCATAGTTGCGGTTATGCAATGTCTCAGTTCATTCATTGTTGTCGTTTACGGAGACACATAAACAAAGTCTTTTATAAACCTCCCACAAGAAATAATAACCTACAGTCTGATCCGCTGACCTCGGAGGCCAGGAAGGTAAGGCTGAATCATTGCAACCGATCCATCATTCAGTAATCCTTTGATTTAAAAATACAGCTACTTTTAGATGTCAGTGTGGTGGTGCCCCATCCTGTTGGTAAATGAAGGCGTTCGAATCAGTCTCTAACTGTGGGAAAAGAAAGCTCTC
This sequence comes from Schistocerca serialis cubense, assembly GCF_023864345.2. Taxonomy (NCBI): domain Eukaryota; kingdom Metazoa; phylum Arthropoda; class Insecta; order Orthoptera; family Acrididae; genus Schistocerca; species Schistocerca serialis. The sequence continues at coordinate 284,214,453 of NC_064643.1, read as the reverse complement.
AAGCATATCGAGATACGTGCGTCCTGAAACAGTGTTCTCGGCAAAGAAAAATGGACCACACTCCTTTTCCAGCGAAACTGGAAATTTTGGAGAGTCACTCTCATGTTGTACAACTTCATGTGGTTGTTGCTTACCCCAAATTCTCACATTAAGATGGCTCACCTTTCGCTATGAATGGAATGTTGCCTCGTCAATAAGAATAAAGGGTGGAAGAAAACTGTCACCCGCCATCTGGCCAAGAACGAAATTGCAGAACTCCACAAGTTGTTCTTTGCCATTTTCGCGAGGAGCCTGAAGTAGATGAAGTTTGTTTGGTTTCATGTGTAAACGTGGACGCAACACACGCCAGACGGACATCGGGGGTATGTTGAGCTGTCGAACTCAACGCTGAACGGATTTCTGAGGACTTCTTGTCAAACTATGGCGGGTGCGTTCGACGTCTGTGTCAGACACGCGGGGATGGCCTGGCGATTTGCCTTTTCACAAACAACCTGTTTCTCAGAATTGTTCATGACATCGTCTAGTGATCTGTGCTGTAGGAGGATCCACACCATACCTGGTACGAAAGTCACGCTGAACAGGAATTACCGACCCGCACTGCGCAAATCGCAGAACACAAAACACTTTCTCTTGTCCCGCCACCATTTTTACTAGAATTGAAGAGGGTGCACACTGCTGCTGCTTAGCGTGAACCATGTAAGACTAGAGAGTTTGCTCTTTCCAACAGTATGTTGTTCGTGTACATATCTGAAATAACATAATAGTTACGTTGATAAACGCTGTATTTTGGAATTGCGGTCTGAATGGCAGGATGTGTCACACACTCTGGGAAAGTTTTGGCAGCACAGCTTGTGAGCGGAACTTGGGCACCCGTAGGACCAGTGTGAGGAGACCGGCTCATTTTAAGAGCAACGCGGATGACGTATGGGCTGTCCGTCGGCCGGCGGTATTAACCAAACAGCTGTCCCGGCTCTGCTCCGCTATTACGGCAGCCAGGCGCGGCAACATCAATCACATTTCGCCCCCAGCACCAGCTCGGCTCAAGCCCACTAGGCGTACTGTCAACACGCCGCCTCTAAACCGCCGCGGCCAGCCCCTTGAACATTGTCTTTCGGTTGTCCGGTACCAGTGATGTGAACAATAGTAAAAACGCCGGAAGAGGTCGTATTGTCACAAAATGTGCACTCATATTTCTACCGCTTCGGTAGTAGTCGAGCATGGGAACAAATAACATGGAATATTGATATTTATCAATTTCTGCAGAACGCACCAAATGGTTTCTCGTTTTGTTTTATCTTTCATCTTCACCGAATGAGACTGCGGCCAAAAGAAGTCCAACGTGCGTAAATTAAAAATAGTTGCAAGAGCATCACCTTCGGTCGACTACGTAATTAGAGGACATTATGAACTTAAATGACTATCAAGAGCTCCGATGGAAACCCAGTTCTAAGCAAAGAAGGGAAAGCAGAAAGGTGGAAAGAGTATATAGAGCGTCTATACAAGGGCGATGTTCTCGAGGACAATATTATAGAAATGGAAGAGATTGTAGATGAAGATGAAATAGGAGATATGATCCAGCGAGTAGAGTTCGATAGAGCACTGAATGACCTAAGTCGAAACAAAGCCCCAGGTGTAGACAACATTCCATTAGAACTACCGACAGCCTTGGGAGCAAGATGTATGAGACAGTCGAAATACCATCAGACTTCAAGAAGAATATAATAATTCTAATCCCAAAGTAAGCAGATGTTGACAGATGTGAAAATTACCGAACTATCAGTTTAATAAGCCGCGGCTGCAAAATACTAACACGAATTCTTTACAGACGAATGGAAAAACTGGTAGAAGCCGACCTCGGGGAAGATCAGTTTGGATTCTGTAGAAATGTTGGAACACGTGAGGCAATACTGACCCTACGACTTATCTTAGAAAATAGATTAAGGAAAGGCAAAGCCACGTTTCTAGCATTTGTAGACTTAGAGAAAGCTTTTGACAATGTTGACTGGAATACTCTCTTTCAAATTCTGAAGGTGGCAGGGGTAAAATACAAGGAGCGAAAGGCTATTTACAATTTGTATTTATTTATTTATTTATTGTTCCGTGGGAACAAATTAAGGAGAAGTCTCCATGGTCATGGAACGAGTCAATACATGGAATTATAACACGACAGTAGAAACAGATAAAATGAAACATATGTAACATATTCAGGCAACAATTTGTAAGTGTAAATAAAGAAAATCTACAATGTAACACTGGAATTTCCTTAATTTTTCTGCTCTTCCAGGAGCTCCCCGACAAAATAGAAGGAGTGAGCCATGAGGAAACTCTTCAGTTTAGACTTAAAAGCGTTTGGGCTACTGCTAAGATTTTTGAGTTCTTGTGTTAGCTTATTAAAAATGGATGCAGCAGAATATTAAAAATGGATGCAGCAGAATAGTGCACTCCTTTCTGCACAAGAGTCAAGGAAGTGCATTCCACATGCAGATTTGATTTCTGCCTAGTATTAACTGAGTGAAAGCTGCTAACTCTTGGGAATAAGCTAATATTGCTAACAACAAACGACATTAAAGAAAATTTATACTGTGAGGGTAATGTCAGAATTCCCAGACTATTGAATAGGGGTCGACAAGAGGTTCTCGAACTTACACCACACATAGCTCGAACAGCCCGTTTTTGAGCCAAAAATACTTGAATCAGAAGAATTGCCCCAAAAAATAATACCATATGACATAAGCGTATGAAAATATGCGAAGTTGACTACTTTTCGTGTTGAACTGTCACTTATTTCAGATACTGTTCTAATGGTAAATAAAGGAGAATTTAGTTTCTGAACCAGATCCTGAACATGGGCTTTCCACAACAGCTTACTATCTATCCGAACGCCTAAGAACTTGAACTGTTCCCTCTCACTTATAATATGCCCATTCTGTCTGATCAAAATATCGGTTCTTGTTGAATTTTGCGTTAGAAACTGTAAAAACTGAGTCTTACTGTGATTTAGCAACAAATTATTTCCCACAAGCCACGAGCTTATTTCATGAACTACATTATTTGATACTGTTTCAATATTACACACAAGATCCTTCACTACCAATCTGGTGTCATCAGCAAACAGAAATATTTTTGAATCACCTGTAATACTAGAAGGCATATCATTTATATAAATAAGAAACAGCAGTGGCCCCAACACCGATAATTGGGGAACGCCCCACTTAACAGCGCCCCACTGGGACTGAACATCACTACCACTCTCAATATTGCGGAGGATTACCTTCTGCTTTCTGTTCTCAAAGTAAGAGGCGAACCAATTGTAAGCTACTCCCCTTACTCCATGAAGGTCCAACTTTTGCAGTAATATTTTGCGGTCAACAAAATCAAAAGCCTTCCTTAAATCAAAGAAAACACCTAGCGTTCGCAACCTTTTATTTAATCCGTCCAAAACCTCACAGAGAAAAGAGAATAGCATTTTCAGTTGTTAAACCATTTCTAAACCCAAAATGTACATTTGACAGCAAATTATGTGAATTTAAATGCTCCAGTAACCTTGTATATACAACCCTCTCGATAACTTTAGCAAACACCGATGGCACAGAAATAGGTCTATAATTGTTAACATTATCCCTGTCTCCCTTTTTATAAAGTGGCTTCACTACCGAGTACTTTAATCGGTCAGGAAACCGACCACTCCTAAAGGAAAAGTTACAGATATGGCTAAATACTGGGCTAACATGCATAGAACAATACTTCAGTATTCTGCTAGATACCCCGTCATATCCATGAGAATTCTTGGTCTTTAGTGATTTAATTATTAACTCAATCTCCCTCTTGTCAGTATCATGGAGGAGCATTTCAGGTAACAGTCTTGGAACACTTTTTTCTACGAGCGCTATATGATTACCTGTTGGGACTAGTTTCTATTTAGTTCACCTGCTATATTCAGAAAGTGATTATTAAATACTGTACATATATGCGACTTACCAGTAACACGGACATTCCCGCTACGCACTGATTCTATGTCCTCACCCTGTCTCTGCAGACCAGCCCTTCCATTACGACTGACAATATGGTTTTAATTTTATCCTGAGACTTAGCTATTCTATCTGCGTACCACATACTTTTTGTCTTCCTAATAACTTTTTTAAACACCTTACAATACTGTTTGTAATGGGCTGCTGCATTTAGATTTTGACTATTTCTAACGATTTGATATAATTGCCGCTTTGTTCTACAGGATATTCTTAACCCTCTAGTCAGTCACCGAGGCTGCCTGTTTGTGCTAGTACCCTGTTTTGAACGTTCTAACGGAAAGCAACTTTCAAAGAGCACGAGAAAAGTCTTGAAGAAAGCATTATATTTATTGTCTACTGTATCAGCAGTATAAACATCTTGGCACTCTTGTTCCTTGATAAGGTTTACAAAGGTCTCTACAGCAACTGGATCAGCTTTCCTAAAATGTTGATCACTATATTTAACATGTGTTGCAGCACAAAAATCTTTTAGAGTTAAAATTTGCGCATCATGATCTGAAAGGCCATTCACCTTTTTGCTAACAGAATGCCCTTCTAGTAATGAGGAATGAACAAAAATGTTGTCTGTGGTTGTTCTACTGTTCCCTTGCACTCTCGTTGGAAAGAATACGGTTTGCATAAGATTATATGAATTAAGGAGGTCTACCGGCATCCTTTTCCTTGCACAATCACTTATACAATTAATATTGAAGTCACCGCATATAACTAACTTTTTGTATTTCCTATAAAGTGAACCAAGCACCTCCTCTAGCTTTAGCAAAAATGTTGTGAAATCGGAGTCTGGGGATCTATAAATAACAACAGTTAGAAGTTTAGCTCCACTAAATTTAACCACTCCTGCACAACATTCAAACACCTTTTCAGTGCAGTACTTTGAAACATTAATTGACTCAAATGGGATACCGTTTTTCACATACATGGCTACTCCCCCACACCGCAAAGAGCTCCTAGAAAAGCTGCCAGCCAACCTGTATCCAGATGGCAGTTATAAGAGTCGAGGGACATGAAAGGGAAGCAGTGGTTTGGAAGGGAGCGAGACAGGGTTGTAGCCTATCCCCGATGTTATTCAGTCTGTATATTGAGCAAGCAGTAAAGGAAACAAAAGAAAGATTCGGAGTAGGAATTAAAATCCATGGAGAAGAAATAAAAACTTTGAGGTTCGCCGATGACATCGTAATTCTGTCAGAGACAGCAAAGGACCTGGAAGAGCAGTTGAACGCAATGGGCAGTGTCTTGAAAGGAGGATATAAGATGAACATCAACAAAAGCAAAACGAGGATAATGGAATGTAGTCGAATTAAATCTGGTGATGCTGCCAGAATTAGATTAGGAAATGAGACACTTAAAGTAGAAAAGAAGTTTTGCTATCTGGGGAGCAAAATAACTGATGATTGTCGAAGTAGAGAGGATATAAAATGTAGACTGGCTATGGCAAGGAAAGCGTTTCTGAAGAAGAGAAATTTGTTAACATCGAGTATAGGTTTAAGTGTCAGGAACTCGTTTCTGAAAGTATTTGTATGGAGTGTAGCCATGTATGGAAGTGAAACGTGGGCAATAAATAGTTTGGACAAGAAGAGAATAGAAGCTTTCGAAATGAGGTGCTACAGAAGAATACTGAAGGTTAGATGGATAGATCACATAACTAATGAGGAGGTATTGAATAGAATTGGAGAGAAGAGAAAATTGTGACACAACTTGACTAGAAGAAGGGATCAGCTGGTAGGGCATATTCTGAGGCTTCAAGGGATCACCAATTTAGTAATGGAGGGCTGCGTGGAGGGTAAATATCGTAGAGGGAGACCAAGAGATGAATACACTAAACAGATTCAGAAGGATGTAGGTTGCAGTAGGTACTGGGAGACGAAGAAGCTTGCACAGAATAGAGTATCATGGAGAGCTCCATCAAACCAGTCTCTGGACTGAAGACCACAACAGCAACAAACGACAGTGAGGTGAAATGATTCTCTTTGTGCTCATAGTCGTTGTTGAGTGGATTTTCTATCGCTGTTGTGATAGAATCGTATACCATCGTATTCCAGATTATGGTTCATGGTTATTCGATACAATATTGCACCCTTAAACATTAAAAGTATATAAATGTTATTGTTGTACTCTTCAGTCAGACTGCTTTCATGTAGCTCTCCATCTCAATCTATCTACCTTCTGCACCTCCCTCCAGTGCTAAATTGATGATTCGACACCTGCTAATTAGTTACATGCACTCTTAAGTACTGCTACGTTTCAAAAGCTTCTATTCCCTTCTTCTCTGAAATGCTTGTTGTTCACGTTTCACTTCCACGCAAGGCTACACTCCATACAAGTGCCTTCAGAAAAGATTTCGAAAATGGTTCAAATGGCTCTATGGGACTTAACATCTGAGGTCAACAGTCCCCTAGACTTAGAACTTCTTAAACCTAACTAACCTAAGGACATCACACACACCCATGCCCTAGGCAGGATTCGAACCTGCGACCTAGCAGCAGCGTGTTTCCAGACTGAAGAGTCTAGAACCGCTCGGCAACAACGGCCGGCCAGAAAATAATTCCTAACACGTAACTCTACATTCGATGTTAACGAATTTCTTTTCTTCAGAAACGCCTTTAATGGCATTGCCAGTCTACATTTTATGTCCTGTCTATTAAGGCCACCCTCACGTGTTTTGCTGCACAAATATCAAAATTTACCTACTACTTTAAGTCTCTCGTTTTCTAATCCAATTCCCTCAGCGTCACCTGATATAATTCGACTACATTCCATGTTCCTTGTTTTGGTTTTGCTGATATTCTTATTATATCATCCTCACTAGTTATGTGATCTACCCATCTAATCTTCAGCATTCTTCTGTAGCACCACATTTCAAAAGCTTCTATTCTCTTCCTGTCCAAACTATTTATCATCCATGTTTCACTTCCATACATGGCTACACTCCATACGAATACTTTCAGAAACGACTTCCTGACACTTAAATCTATACTCGATGTTAACAAATTTCTCTTCTTCAGAAACGCTTTCCTTGCCATTGCCAGTCTACATTTTATATCCTCTTTACTTCGACCATCATCAGTTATTTTGCTCCCCAAATAGCAAAACTCATTTACTACTTTAAGTGTCTCATTTCCTAATCTAATTCCCTCAGCATCACCCGACTTAATTAGACTACATTCCATTATTCTCGTTTTGCTTTTGTTGATGTTCATCTTATACCCTCCTTTCAAGACACTGTCCACTCCGTTCAATTTCTCTTGCAAGTCCTTTGCTCTGTGACAGAATTACAATGTCATCGGTAAACCTCAAAGTTTTTATTTCTTGTCCCTGAATTTTAGTTCCTACTCCAAATTTTTCTGTGGTTTTCTTTACTGCTTGCTAAGTGAATAGACTGAATAACAATGGCGATTGCCTACAACCCTGTTTCAATACCTTCTCAACCGCTGCTTGCTCTTCGATTCTCGTAACTGCCGCCTGGTTTCTCTACAAGTTGTAAATAGCCTTTGGCTCTCTATATTTTACCTCTGTAACCTTCACGATTTCAAAAATAGTATTCTAATCAACATTATTAAAACGTTTCTCTAAGTCTACAACTGCTACAAATGTAGGTTTGCCTCTCCTTAACCTATTTTATAGGAGAAGCCGTAGGGTCAGTACTGCCTCGCGTGTTTCTGTATCCCTCCAGAATCCAAAGTGATCTTCCCGGGAACAGGCTACTATCTGTTTTTCACTGAAATTGTGTAGGTACCGGTTCAAGACTAATTATTCAAAATGACCATCACAATCACATTATTTATTTTGCAGCCAACCGGTGTCAACCCGCGATGGGGTCATCCTCAGGACAATTTACACCGTTTGGTCGCTCGCTGGAGTCGTCACCCTGTCTGTGCACGGTTGGTAACTTAAAATAGATAACTTAAGATATGCAGCGAGCGACCAAATGGTATAAATTGCCCTGAAGATGACACCATCGCGGTTTGAAACCGGTTGGCGGCAAAATAAATATTGCTATTGTGACTGTCATTTTGAATAATTGATTATAAGTAAACCAATCGCTGTTATCTCCACACAACTATGTTGTCTAAAAACTTACAGGTTCAAGAAGCGCATGAATTCACATTGATTTTGTAATTATAGTGTACGTTTATCATCATGCAGAGAAGCTTCGACAGTTATATGCCAAATTAATCGCCATCGTAATAAGAACTTAGTCTTTAAACTCAGTCGTACTGCAATAATGACCCACTTTGCTGCCTGTATATATGCACCAAATAGAGTCTGATGAATTAACTAAAATAATTTGGAACCATCAGTCTAGTAAAGGATGTTGCTATTAGAACAGTCACCGGATACTTACTTATCAGATACTTTGGTTTACAGAGTCTTGGAAAATACTGCAGTGTAACTTCCGTGTAAAACGCAGCTAAAATATTTTAATGCAAACATTTTTATCCCCATAGATACCAGAACAAACTGAAGAAGTCCCAGATTTTAATGAAGTCAGCTTAAGTACGTTGTGGACTCTGCACCTAAAGTAACATCGTAATTTTTTCAGCATTGTAATAACGAAATAGGGACAAAACATGCGTTGCACATTGTTTCTTGCACAAGTTTAAGTTTTACGACTCTGAGGCAGAGCAAATACTTCGACAGACCGGTGGAATTAATGCTTTATATTAAGGTAGTATCCCAAGAAGGAGCGTGTAAAACCGCAAGAGTTTCAAGGACCAAAGAGACAAGAAACGTCTGTATAAACATATTGTTCAAATACTTTATAGTCTCTGAAAGTATATTCTACTTACACGCTCATTTCAAAACGAGTTATCATTCCAATCCACATACTCCAGCAGAAGTTTCGCAACAGCGTTGCACCTCTTCTTAATTCCGTAGATTGACTGGACTGTTTGGCTAATTACTTTACGGCAAATACGACGCGACCTCGTGTGTGTGTGTGTGTGTGTGTGTGTGTGTGTGTGTGTGTGTGTGTGTGTGGGCGCTTGGGCGTGTTAGGGCAAGGGGGAGGGGGATAAAGGTAACGGGATTGGGATTAATCGCGAGGGGATTACCAGTTGCAGCATTTGCTTTACAATCATGGGAAAACTCCAGACATTGTCAAAAAAAGGGCATGGGAAGCGTTTTCAAGATTTTGACATGTATGAAACAAAAAACATAAAAAACTCGAATGTATGTTTAAGTGTATTAGTGTATATACAGATTTAGGTCAGTGAAATGCTCGACATATCTAGTGTACTTCTGTTCCTGCGTTTACTCCAGGTAGCCCAAGAGTCGAGGTGCACATTTAATCCTACTCAACACATAGGTATTCAGATGCGACACATTATCCACTTAATTCACTGGTGTAGTGAGCCGTTTATTGGCTCGTCAACCTGTTATTGATAGAAGTCTTCGCTCTGTCTTTGCAGGTTGTACCTAGCAAACGAGTGCTGTTGGGTCACGCTAGAATGTGCAGCATAAGACGGCTGCCCAGTTTAAGAGCACTACGAGCGCATTCTCGGCTTGAAGTGCGTTCCTCGCTTTCAAACGATTCAAAGGAGAGACAGTTTTTTTTTTTTTTTTTTTTTTTTGTGTCCTCGTCTACCTTCTGTCAACTTGAGGCACGCAGGCTTGGTACTGCCACCTTCCAGCCGGTGGAGGAGACGCACTCGGTGTATTGCATATATGGAGACCTCGGCGAGGAGATGCGATAGTCTTAGGGATCGGGCTAGTGGCAGACTGATGGCAGGTGTGTGTAAAACTTAACTTTCCAAGCTTTTTCAGCGTCGTTCCAGTGCTTCCTAGCTTTGGTTGCGTTTTCCATAATAGTGGTTATAGCTCCCCTACCAGAATGCTGAATGCTTGTTTTTGTTGGGATTACATACACAAGTTTCTATAACCAGGGATTCTGTCATTGTATGCTGCCGCTGTATTTAAAAAGTGTTTCTATATGTATGTATATGTACCGTATATTTGCACACTAGGTCGACTGTGTTTTTGGTGCCGGCATTAATTACTATAAGAGCGAGTTCTATGGTACTGAGTCTAAAGCTAGTACTTTTTGCGAGTACTTATTTTCAAGTTGGATGTCTATAACCTTAATAGTTCTTTTACTTCCTATTATCAGCTCTTATGGATTCATAATTTTTTAGTTCAAATGGCTCTAGGCACTACCGGACTTAACATCTGTGGTCATCAGTCCCCTAGACTTAGAACTACTTAAACCTAACTAACCTAAGGACATCGCACACATCCATGACCGAGGCAGTATTCGAACCTGCGACCGTAGAAGCAGCGCGGTTCCGGACTGAAGCGCCTAGGACCGCTCGTTCACAACGGCCGGCGTAATTTTTTAGTCAGAATTCTGAAAGGGATTCTTTTCATTTACAGCTAAGCTCCATTAAGCACGTCCGCCTCCATAGATGAGTGGTCAGCTCAGCTGACTGTCATGTGTAAGACGCTGGTTCGATTCCCGATATTGCCAGAACTTGATGGGAAGAGTGGAACGGTATGAACTCAGCCTCGTGATGCCAGCTGAGGCGCTACTTGCCGAGTACTAGCGGCTCCAGGTCACGAAGACTGAGAACGGCAGGCATAAAGCATCGTGCTGAGTCCCATGCCCCTCCAAACTGCATCCAGCGACATCATTTTCGGGGGATGACATGGCGGTCGGTCTGTACTAATTTGCCCGCCAGATCCTGTAAACGGTATTTCTGTTTGTGTTTTCATATTTCTTTATTGCGTGATTCTCACGTGTTTCCATGAGAGTTTTTCAAATGCTGAAGACTTTGTATTCAGGACAGTCATTGCCTTGATATATCATTCTGAAGACAGAACCGCTTCAACTGCAAGCACTTTATTTATAAACGCGATCGGTTTCGCAGCATTACAGCTGCATTATCAGGTGCACTAAAATCCAGTCATGTTCTGATTAAAAATGAGAGTGGTATGACCCAGCGTTCCAAGACTGCAATTTTTCGCTATGTAGCGGACGTCAATTATAAAGCAGCATAAAACATCATAGAACGCTACCGTAATACGCTCCCGTGATCACGGGAGCGTTCTATGTTGTTTTATGCTGTTTTATAATTGACGTCCGCTACATAGCGAAAAATTGCTGACTAGGAAGGTTGGGTCATACCATTCTTTCTTTCATCAGACTATGACTGGATTTTATTGCAGGTGATGATGCAGCTATAATGCTGCAAAACCGATCGTGCTTATAAACAAAGTACTTACAGCTGTAGCGGTTCTATATTCAAAATAATTTTTTTCAAATATTTTAGTTGCCGCATATGGACAGTTTAATGCCATGTAAAAGTCATAAAATTCTATTATCTTGCCAAGCGGCGTGCATGTGAAGGCTGTCTGTGACACAGGTAGCTGCTTACTACAAATTCTGAAGGCACTGACCTGGCGTCAAAAAATATAATAATTATTATTATTTTTACGAGTACATATAAATGAGCTTTGACTGGCTGCTTCATTCCTGGCTCCTCGTCTCTGCTTTTCCAGCAGTATAAACCGAAATCTTGCTACATCTTCAAAAGGGTAAGTTATGTGACTAACCAACAACTCTGCTTTGACCTGCCCATCGAGTACACAAGTAAGTGTGTCCAGTTGCATCTTATTAAGGGAACAGGCTGATCGTACACTAGGCGTGAACCTCATTGTATGTTCCACTAAAGATTCACAGGACGGCAATTAATATAACAAGAAGTTTAGGTAAAATATCCTTTTCAGTGTTTCTTTTGAAGTTAGTTACCCCCAACCATGAATCCTGCTGTAATTCCTTACTTCACTCTCTCGGCCCCAGAAACTGAACCCGGTATTTGTGCCTGCCAAGTAACCTCCTCCAAAGTGTTCCTTCCCTTATTCCAACTACCTGAACATCATTGGCAAGCTGGTCTCTCCACCTTATTTCCGGGCTGCCTAAATGTCCTCCTTCTTTAGGTTTCTTCTCTGACACTTCTCTCACTACTGATCCGTTCTCTCTTCTGTAGACGTAACTGGCCCAAACCAGTTTCCTTGTCTTGGCTTCTGCAAGAATATCTGGCTTATTATGTATCTCCCTGAGCTCCCTATTCTTCCTTCTTCACGATCCTGCTCCCACACCAGCTTGTGAACATATATTTAACAGGATTTTGTTTTCAAAAAGACCTTTCTATTTGTATACTTACCTGCTCCCAATATTTCTGAACTACATAGCAATACGCGTTTGATTGCAGTATTACACATCCTTATTTTGGTTCCTCTTGAAAAATTAGCTTTTATAGTAATTTGTTGAGTGAATACGATGTTTTGATCCTCACTTCTGTTTCTTATTTCTGTAGTAAGTAAGCCGGCCGGAGTGGCCGAGCGGTTCTAGGCGCTACAGTCTGGAACCGCGCAACCGCTACGGTCGCAAGTTCGAGTCCTGCCTCGGGCATGGATGTGTGTGATGTCCTTAGGTTAGTTAGGTTTAAGTAGTTCTAAGTTCTAGGGAACTGATGACCTCAGAAGTTAAGTCCCATAGTGCTCAGAGCCATTTGAACCATTTTTGTAGTAAGTAACACAATCTGAAAAAGGCACCAATTGGGGGCACGTACCCACAGAACGTCCAGGACAACATCATGGCCCGAGGCTTAATACTCGAAGTACAGCTTGCATGATACGGCCGCATTTTACATTATTATTTTGGTGTTCTTCATACACCTCAATTCAATTGAACCCCTAACACGGCACATATAATAGTACTAGCCTGAACCAGAAAATTAAAATACACTCCTGGAAATGGAAAAAAAGAACACATTGACACCGGTGTGTCAGACCCACCATACTTGCTCCGGACACTGCGAGAGGGCTGTACAAGCAATGATCACACGCACGGCACAGCGGACACACCAGGAACCGCGGTGTTGGCCGTCGAATGGTGCTAGCTGCGCAGCATTTGTGCACCGCCGCCGTCAGTGTCAGCCAGTTTGCCGTGGCATACGGAGCTCCATCGCAATCTTTAACACTGGTAGCATGCCGCGACAGCGTGGACGTGAACCGTATGTGCAGTTGGCGGACTTTGAGCGAGGGCGTATAGTGGGCATGCGGGAGGCCGGGTGGACGTAGCGCCGAATTGCTCAACACGTGGGGCGTGAGGTCTCCACAGTACATCGATGTTGTCGCCAGTGGTCGGCGGAAGGTGCACGTGCCCGTCGACCTGGGACCGGACCGCAGCGACGCACGGATGCACGCCACGACCGTAGGATCCTACGCAGTGCCGTAGGGGACCGCACCGCCACTTCCCAGCAAATTAGGGACACTGTTGCTCCTGGGGTATCGGCGAGGACCATTCGCAACCGTCTCCATGAAGCTGGGCTACGGTCCCGCACATCGTTAGGCCGTCTTCCGCTCACGTCCCAACATCGTGCAGCCCGCCTCCAGTGGTGTCGCGACAGGCGTGAATGGAGGGACGAATGGAGACGTGTCGTCTTCAGCGATGAGAGTCGCTTCTGCCTTGGTGCCAATGATGGTCGTATGCGTGTTTGGCGCCGTGCAGGTGAGCGCCACAATCAGGACTGCATACGACCGAGGCACACAGGGCCAACACCCGCCATCATGGTGTGGGGAGCAATCTCCTACACTGGCCGTACACCACTGGTGATCGTCGAGGGGACACTGAATAGTGCACGGTACATCCAAACCGTCATCGAACCCATCGTTCTACCATTCCTAGACCGGCAAGGGAACTTGCTGTTCCAACAGGACAATGCACGTCCGCATGTATCCCGTGCCACCCAACGTGCTCTAGAAGGTGTAAGTCAACTACCCTGGCCAGCAAGATCTCCGGATCTGTCCCCCATTGAGAATGTTTGGGACTGGATGAAGCGTCGTCTCACGCGGTCTGCACGTCCAGCACGAACGCTGGTCCAACTGAGGCGCCAGGTGGAAATGGCATGGCAAGCCGTTCCACAGGACTACATCCAGCATCTCTACGATCGTCTCCATGGGAGAATAGCAGCCTGCATTGCTGCGAAAGGTGGATATACACTGTACTAGTGCCGACATTGTGCATGCTCTGTTGCCTGTGTCTATGTGCCTGTGGTTCTGTCAGTGTGATCATGTGATGTATCTGACCCCAGGAATGTGTCAATAACGTTTCCCCTTCCTGGGACAATGAATTCACGGTGTTCTTATTTCAATTTCCAGGAGTGTAGCTGCCAGTCATTTAGTTTCTTGTTATTGTGAAACATTTAAAATTCATCAGCAACTGCGGTTCGTAGAATTTACCAGATGCTGCATTAGGGGCCAGTAGTCTTCCATAAGGAAGATAACAGAACAAGCAATCACTTGGATGTGTGAGACAGTGGAACTTATTTTCAGTCTTATATATGGAAGGTGTCTGTTCTTTTGGACATGCATTTCCGAAAGAACAGACGTCATCCGCTGAATCAGCAGCTATATTCAATACATGACGAAAGAAATATCCGACGTTTAGCTGCAGTACGACATTGAGCGATCCTAACGGCCACAGATCAAAATTTATGCCCGTATTTCCCGCGGTTAAGGCGACCGCTCGCGTAAAGCGGAAAATCCAAGTCCGACTCTCAGTCCGACATAAATATTTATCTGTCTCCTTTGGGTCCGCTCGGTGTTCCAATGCAGCTAAATGTCGGTTATTTATTTTATCATATTTTTAATCTGTTGAACTAAAAATAAATTATCTAGCTTTTTTTTCTACTGATTTCTAGGTAAGGAAATATGTGTTAGTTATTGTAGTTTCATTTCGCGTAGAATGTCCCTAGATCCCTATGATATGTTGAACATAGGAGAGAAGTTACGCGGAGATGAAAACCTTGGCGCAAGACAGGAATAGCTAACGATGGAAATAACTAGTAGATGAAAATATATTCACACGTTGTAAAAGAAAAAGGTTATTTGGTTCCACCTTTGGGGCAAATGATAGGTTGCAGTTCGGATTAAATCCGGTAGGAACACATTATATTATTACATAGGGGCTTTATATCATTCTCCATAACCGAGAATCATAATATTATGGCTTCAGATATCTTCCTGCAATATTTTGAGAAATTAGACTATTCTATCTCCATCTCTCTCCTTCTAATGCTCAAAATTCAAAAAATTAAAATCTGAAGACTATCATGATATAGCAGTTATTATTTCTTATTATCATTGCATCACAGTGGATGGTCGAGGGGCGTGAAACAGCTTCCACATTATCCAGGTGCAAGAACGCAGGACTTTAAACAGCTCTAGATATAGAACACGAGACCTCTGCAGTAAGGCAGACAAAGGTCAAGGTTTACTGTTTGCGTGCACGAAATAATTCGAATCTGTTACGAAGCAACACGTAATGCGCCGCGAGCAACGCTGGGGGCCTCAAAACGAGAAAGGCACTATTCCGCAGTCTGGTTTAGGTGATTAAACCGTGAAAATTGTGAGAGGAAATTTAATTATCGGTTGATGGAAATCAGTTTGTACATCAGACGTGCCTTGTCAAAGTCACGCGCGAAATTTGCTTTGTTATACAGTTATTTCATACTTCAAGAAAGACGCATTGGAGGCAAAAGGTGTGTTTTGCTTCTCCATATTTGGATTTTTGGTAGTTTATATTAATTACTGTTTAGAGCATCTGATTGACGGAGGTATTCTGCCTCGACCGTGTGAAAATTTAATAGTAGGCAAAGAGCTGGATAGCAGCTCAAGTGGTAAACTTGTACAAAGTAATAAATCAGCTAAGTTACGGTGCATGCTTTGATCTACGTGTTGTTATTCCACGTCATTCGAAGCAAATGTTAGAGCACATTCTCACTGAGTGACCCGAACTGGCTATCTAATCAGCTTGCGTCCGACAGATCGATAAATTCCATCTGTTTTGTATCCGGAATTACCACATCCGAAGCATTATCACGAGGCGAAATGTGCAAAATACGATTAGATCTTCTCCTTCTTCTTCTTCTTATTCTGTCTAGGACTTCACTGTCTGTCGGCCTCATTCCGTAGATGAACTGGGTCAACTGCTGTCCCATCTCTTTGGCGGTCGCCCGGGCAGTCGTTTTCCTTGTGATTGTCCATGTTTAAAACAAAACTTTTAACTTGTTTCGTGGGATCCGTCCACCCCCCCCCCCCCTGCCAATTTCTTTTTGTTGTCTTCATCCAGTTCCTTACATCTTGCTTTTCATACTGATCACTTACCGACACTTGTTCACTTGTCCCACATCGTAACTCCTTCGATCTGACTTAGTACCTTTATTTCCATTGCCATTAGGTGTTTTATCAGTTTAGTTTCCACTCTAGCTTCTGCTGCATGTGCAGAACGCACCATTGTCTTATATACTGCTATTTTTGCGACAAATGTCATACATTTCTTTCTGCATACAGTATTTTACAGAGATCCGGCTACCCTTACCACCTCCATCACTTGGTTTACCGCCTCCAAGATGAAGTCTTTATAGTTGGTGGTAATAGTCCGTTGATAATCACTTGTTCCACTGACACATCATCTACTTCTAATTTGTATTTTACAGGCGCTTCCGATAATACCTTCGATTTTTAGATGAGATTTCCCGATTATATTACTTTGCTGTTTTATTGACTTAGTGAAATAAACTTTGTAAATTATCCTTATTATTTGCATCATCAGTATAACATATAATACTTACCACTTCATTTCTCATTTTATATTGTGGTTTCTTTCTTATGGCGACAGTGATAAGATCCATTATTAAGCTGAACAGTGGTGTGCTTAATAAAGGGAGGGAGGTTAAGGTTTAACGTCCCGTCGACATTGAGGCCATTAGAGACGGAGCACAAGCTCAGATTGCGTCAAGGATGAGGAAGGAAACTGACCTCTCAAAGTTCCATCGTGGCATTTGCCTCGAGAGATTCAGGGAATTCACGAACAATCTAAATCTGGATGGTTGGACGAGAATTTGAACCGCCGTCCTTTCGAAAAACAGGTTGGCGTATCAAGCTAAAATTGTTTTCCTGTATTGACGTATGTAGACCTTTGGAGGAGTAAAAATGTTACACTTTTAAGTCAATGCAGTGTAAAGATATCGGCATTTATGCCACATATTTCGATACTTGCTATCTTAGTCATTAAAACCTATAGAGTACTTCCCGTTGAAGTAGAACCACAAAATTTGGTAAGAAGAAAGGTTTCACAGTAGAAGTAAAGAGTAACATTCAGAAAATTTTTAATTTATAAATGTATCACAGGAAAGAATATTTCTACTGTCGTTTGTTATGCGTATTTAAACTTGAAATTAAAACATTCTGGAAACACATGAAATCCACGAGCCCGGTGTCTTGCTAGAATCAGTGTCGATAACAGGCAAAAATCGTCGCGTCCACGATTCCCGGAATGGATGATCTACCTATATACATAATTAACATTGCAGTGTGCAACTCCTTTTCGTACCTGGCCTATCAAAGACTTCTGACAAGTCAACAAAACACTGACGGGCCGGGTTACTGAACTTAATGTATATCTGCACAGTCTTGCTTACAGCGAAATGTAGTTTGTGCACGTAATTTATGTTAAATAACATCAGCTCCTTACTTCGTCTTTCGCTCCCATTGTCAATCTCCTTACGCTCTTTCTAGTGGTTTGATTTTGGAAACATTTCCACTCTTTCTTTACATTCTGTTCTGTCTTCAATTTGTTGAGTACTTCGGACAACTTGGTCTACAGTTGTACGTAGCTTCCTAAGCCGAAAAGGTTTAAATGTTAAATTTTTAACTGTAGCAACTTTTTTCTTGTTATCATCGTTTCAGCTGCAGTTATGTTCCCTAATGTCTTCCACACAACCTTTCTTTGTTTAATTAAAGATTCGACAAAATGTCGTGAAGGAAGCATGTGACCATGTTACGTATAACCAACAGCAGCGCACAAATGCTGAATAGGCCATTTAATGAAACGTCATAAGTTGGCGGACAAATAACTTTAATATTATCCGTTTCGTGATAATCCATAGTCAGATACGAAATACATCACGCTGTTCAGATGAAATGAAAGTATATGTTGTGTACATCACTGTCAATCTGCCTCTCCCTGTAATGTGACCGAGCGAGGTGGCGCAGTGGTTAACACACTGTGAAACATCCCCTTAAAAAAATTAATGAATTGCTGTGCTGATAAACCTCATCCGTTATTTGATTTTCAAAAATCTGAGCAGAACTGAACGTATTCAGACATTTCTCTCTTTACTTATTCTGATCAACACTAAACTGACACACAATATTATTAGCGCAACGCAATCTGACTTTGAGAACCGATAGAGGTACTCAAGGTACCCTCCGTCACGCACCGTCAGGTGGCTTGCGGAATATGGATGTAGATGTAGATATAGATGTAGACTTTAAATAATCCCTACAAAAGAATGGCCCTGACTAACAATAACCTATACCTTTCATGAATCACTTACCTCACAAAAAATCTTCGTTACTCGAACTACTGCAATACAGCGAGCGCCAATACTGCCAGCTAAATAAAAGATTCTAACTACTGAAGGCACTAACTACTGATCGGCATAGTTAGCAAATGAAAGATTTTGATAGAGAACAAACGATATACTTACCTTAATAATGTTCAAAAGTCATCATTTTTCAGTTCATGATATCCAGTATTACAAATTTACTCTTTCTGATGCACGCAAGTCCAGATCGTCCGCTCTCAAAATTCTGCCATCTCTCTCCCTACATCCACCACTGCTGGCGGCTCACCTCCAACTGCGCAACGCTACGCGCTGTTCACATCCAACTGCCCAACACTACAATAGTAAAAATTCCAACAATGCAAACCAGCCACAGACTGCCCAGTCAGCGATTTTCATACAGAGTGCTACGTGGCGTTACCAACATAAAAACCTAAACAGCCTACTTGCAACTGGACTAGCATTCGGGAGGACGACGGTTCAAACCCGGATCCAACCATCCTGATTTAGGGTTTCCATGATTTCCCTAAATCGCTTCAGGGAAATGCCGGGATGGTTCCTTTGAAAGGACACGGCCGACTTCCTTCATCATCCTTTCCTAATCCGATGGAACAGATGACCCCTCTGTTTGGTCCCCTCACCCATATCAATCAATCAACTTGATATGTGCAATACTGAAGTCATTTGTTCATCAGCTGATGATGTTTCATGAATCGATCTCTGTAGTATTTGTGCAGGTTGGTTAGACTTGGTTTTTTAATCCCTCTTTATAAAATCGAAAACCATTCTTTCTGGTGCGTAAATTCGTTATTGGAAAATTAATCTCGTAACATTGATATTTTTGCATTTCACCGGAGTGACAGATCTTTGTAAATATCTTTTCTTCGCTGAAATACTAATTCCGTGTTACGTAATAGTGCTCTGAAAGATTTTACGTCTTCATTAAGGTGCTGGAGTTATGGTTGTCCCTCACCGAGAATGAAAGATAGAATCGCAAACTTGTACTAATTATCTGTGTTGTCTCATCCTTTAAATGACTTGTACAGAGCTCGCTACACTGATGCCCAGCGCTCCGTTCCAAGAGAGGCGGACGCCACCTGTAACTTAGTGGCGGCAGTGCGGCGATGTACGCCGCGCCGTCTCGCAACGAACGGCCAGGAAATGTCTGGCACGCGCCGCACCACAGCTACAAGCGCCCAGAAGATGCCACGCTAAATAACGTAAGTGAAACACGGATAGGCTGCGGAGAGCACGCCCATGAAACATGTCCCCTCTCGCGTACGCGATGGAGACGTTAATGGCGAAGCAGATAAGCTTAAAAGCCTCTTGCAGTCCACACACGTAATAACTGCATACAAGGAGTGTTCTAAAGCTCTTGCCGGAACACGGGAGGGGTAAACGGCAGCAGCATGATACACGTCGGCTATAATCGCCGCAGTGCGGCCCCCATTGCTTTAATGGACGAGCTCACACGATAGTCGCCGTAATGGCAGGACGTCGTGAGGCAGGGATCACAAATACCGTTTCAAGAAACGCGGCGGAAGAAATTCGATTAGGATAACGGCGATTATTATGGCGAGGCAGAGACCTGCGTCCGGCGCCGGGGTGATGTACTTGGTATCGCACCCACTCTGTATACAGAATGCCGATCCGGCCGAGGAGATGTTTGCCGGAGAACTCGGAATGCAGCGGAGTAATACTGGCAGAGCTGCGAAGCAACTACGGTACGGCCTGCCTCACTGGAATAATGGAGCTGAAATACGGCAGCTCCTTATGCAATCTGTAAAAAACCCAAACAGTGTATGAACGCAAGTATTTGTTTTATTCAATGACTGGTTTAGATCCTAAAGATCATGTTCAGATTAAGCTAAAAACGATGTGGATGTTTATGAACAACAAAATTTTGACTTTTTTCTTTATAGTTGTTTCATCCCCCCCCCCCCCCCCCCCCCCCTCGACCAATATGGGCGTGGGGGTTCTGTCAGCTATGCGATATTCAGCTCTTCAGCCAAGAGCTTTTAAAAATCTGAACAATGATGAACCAAACATTAAAAGAATTACTAAACGGATCAATTCCTTCACGTTTACGTTTTAAAAAATAAGGCAGTTGATTTTTCAGTTAAAAAATGAAAGACGAAAACATAATAAGCAAAAAAAAAAATGTACATTTGAAAACCAATCGCAAAACGATGATTCTCTTCTAAAATGAGTACTACACTTTCACTTAAAATCTGAAGTATCTGCACTGGGAGAACGGGTTTGGAGAGTGTAAAACGTGTTCTACAGTGTGCCTGTTGTCACGATTCTGCGAATCGACAGGGGTTTTGTTATCGATAAGTGTCTAGCGTCTTTTCCCTTCGGGACGGAGCTCGTTATGTGCTACTGTAAACCGTTGAGCGTCACCGTATCTTCTGGTGCTACAGAACCGAAATTGTATGAAATCATATGATACGTAGATTTCAGAAAAGCAGTACGAAGGTGAATTGTTACTGGGGATACTTTTGGTTATGGCCAGTGGCTGATAAGAGTTGTGTTTATGAGCATCTTACTGTAACACGTTTTTTAGAACACTGTCCGGTGGGATAGTGCCGTGAAGTTACACGGTTTCTGAATCTCTGCTAACGTCATTGCAAGTGAGGGACTATAGTAGAGTGCTGTAATGAGCAAACGTCGCATGTGTTCTAGTGTGTGAATCTTCGATCTGCCGTGTTGGAACTGAGAGCTGGGACGACGTAGTTGTCATTGTAATGAGCGAGGAACTACTGATTCTTGATCAGTTGGATGCATGGAATTTTTGGAAATACTCTCACTCAGATACACTGTTACGGAATTCTACCAGTGGAACGTCTCGTCAATCAAAGAAACATGAGGTTCTCAAAATGGCTCTGAGCACTATAGGACTTAACATCTGAGGTCATCAGTCCCCTAGAACTTAGAACTACTTAAACCTAACTAACCTAAGGACATCGCACACATCCATGCCCGAAGCAGGATTCTAACCTGCGACCGTAGCGGTCGCGCGGTTCCAAACTGTAGCGCCTAGAGCCGCTCGGCCACACCGGCTGGCAAATGTGAGGTTCTATTGCTGTCTTATGTATTTAGTTGTAAGCATTCGTTAATAGCTGTTTTAGTAATACGCAACAAAGCTATTGTTGGTTATTTTACGGCAGAGTCACCTCTGACAGTTTATTAATTTTAAGTTGGAGGGTGCTTCGGAATTTATGTGTTTTTGGTTTTAATGTACTGGATCAGCTGCTCTCAGAAATGCTTGTTAACATTCTTTGTTCCTTTATGGGGCATTGGTTACTATGGAGGGTTAAATTACCAGCTTATGATAATATCTGAATTTTATGATTTCAGTTTGTGGTTTCAATGAATTAAGTGAATGTCACTATGAACTTTCTTCCGGATTAATTCAAGAGTGTTATAAATTTACACGGCGTAATAGAGATGCGAAGCGTGGACGGTGAAGTATGGGGTCTACTTGATATAAACAATGGAGAACAGGATGAGAAGAAATATGGGAGGATGTGTTTGTCGTGTAGGCAGAACAATGGAGAAAAGAGAAGAACCGATGAGGAGTCATGGAAATGGGAGACGGGAGCCACAAACCTCACTGTCTGAGAGAGGGAGTCGGTTGAAGTTACATTCGGCTGGGGAATGGAGTGTGTATAGGTGTGGATACGATGGGGTGTGTAACAGCGCGGCAGCATACTAGGACCGGTGAACAGAGGGTAAACATAGGGATATTTGAATGTAGTTTGTGGGTAGTGTAAGACATGTGAAAGTATTCGATTTGGCCGAGGAGGGGTGGGAATTTGGTGATATGACAGATGAAGGTAAAAGAATGCAGAATTCGACAGCGAATGCATGACGTTCAACGATTTGGATGGAATTACAGAATTTTACTTGGGCGAATATCTGCGCAACATTAGCTTACGAGAGGATAGGTTGAATCGATCATTACGAGAAGGTAACAATATCATAAGTAGTAGCGTTGATTCACTCTGTCTGAGAAGCAACTAACGACTTACATGTCTCCTTTGAAGTTAACAAAAAAACAAGATTCATATTCCTGACTGTTATTGTCACATGGTGTAAAAACATGATAAAATTCTAGTAAACGCTCATTGACAATTAGGTAAGGTAGAGCTAGTGAAGTATAGGGACTTCGATAGCTACGTTTCACCCACTGTTAGAAACAACCGCAGAAATCTTCTATGGATTTAGCGGGCTATTCAACGTGCGATAGGGTACCTGAGTTCTCATCAACCAAGACCGTCCTCCCCTTGGAAGATGGGAGTGCCCATAGGATAATCATCACTCAGTGTTAGTCGATTGTGTATTTTATATCTTTACAAAATATAAACTACATTTTCTAAGTAATAAAAATTAGTTGATCGCTTAACTTCTGGGCTTTTATGTATCTAAAGGAATTACTTTTGGTGCAAGTACAATTTACGTGCACATACATAAAACAATATATATAATTATTGCTATTATGTTGTACTTCATAGAACATTCTTCTTCATGATAAAAGGCAAGAGTTTCATGTTATTATTGATAAATATGATAGTTGTTTATGAATAACAGAAACATGTTTCTGAATACCAGAAATATGTTACACATAAGTTCGACGAAGTACTGAAGTGATGTTAAATATAATTTTGTTTTGTATTTTTTTTAAATTATCCTTTTTGGAGGAAACAGCGTTTTCTAGGGTTATATGATAAAACCGTATTGTTTTTACAATTCTAGATACTCATCATGCAGGTGTAGGAGAAAGGGCAGCACGTGGCCACCTAAAATTGTGAAATTTAGTATTTATGTAAAATGAAGCGGCGAATGAAAAGTTGTACCAAGGCCGGAAATCGAGCCAGTGCGTCCTGATCACTAGGCAGGTGCATTAGCCACTGAGCCACGTTGGCACAGCGGTTCACACCACTGAACGGTTGTTCACGGTTACCTGAAAGCGTGGGAGCAGGTCGTGGTGCGGAAAGCAACCCCAAAACATCACAGAACGTCCTCCAGCATGAAGCACACCTGCCACACTACGCGTTAAACATTTTATTCGACCGCCGATGCAGTAGACGCCTTGCGACATCTGAAAAGAAACAAAATTTTTGGCTCTTCGGGCCACACTATGTGCCTCAACTCAGTTACAGTGTTCACGTCTGTTGGCATGAACTACAGCTGTAAGCACAGTGTGCTAACGGCAGCCCTGCATTACGGGCCGTGAATGTTTGTTGGTCTCATCTGCATATGACATACCTGAAGAAATCTGTAGGCTCTCTTCCTCACCGAGGCGATTATCAAGGCTACAGGCAATTTTACACGGTATTTACGTGATGTATCCTGGTGTGCTTCTATAGTCCATTTCATCATGTTTTGTGTCGCTCTTTCCATTTCTACCTGCTACAGCATCCAACATGCTCGCCAATTCCTTTTTTAGTCCATGCAGATCTCTGGATCACTTTGATATAGCGGACGTGACTACCAGAAGACTGACAGTTTAGGTACACTGCACATGTCGAGCAGGTAATCGTCATTGCAGTACACAAACCCACCAACCCACCCTCACACACACACACACACACACACACACACACACACACACACACATATATATATATATATATATATATATATATATATATATATATATATATATATATAGGGGACATATTTCCTAAAAATAAAACTCGTACTCTTACTGCGGTTCTGAGTAAGGTTTACAGATGGCTTAGTTTGGTTGTAAAACAAATAATGGAACTGGAACTCCCCTCCCAATTTTTCGACTCTGCCCCCTATTGGCTGGAAAGAAATTGTCTTGACGGTGGTCAGAGCTCGAAAAGCCCGCTCTGCTTTTGTGTACAGATCAGTAAAAGTATTACAGTGACGTAGATTACATGCACCTCCTATAATGATGAACACTACTACATTAACTTTACGTAACTGTTCACTCTTTCGAGCTAAACCTTTGTGATGTATTTTCATGGTGTTCGTGCAACTAACTGAAATATTAAGGGACGATCTTTGTCATTCTCTTAGTGTGTAACAGTGCTGTCCGTTATCAGCACTCGTGCAGTATTGTGTAGTCTTTGTCTTCCGGCGAATGACCATGAAAATGGGAGAAGAGGGCGGCATCACCTCAGTTGAAAGGTTGAAGACAAATTAAAAATACGTGTAAATCTACTGAGCAGGAAATTTATGGTAAAGAAAATTACTTTCATCAGCAGGATTCGAGCTGGCTGAGCCTGGATTGAGCACTGGGCCGCTGTAGTGGGTTAACGATGTCGGCTATGAAAATGAGTAACTTTAATAGTATGTGTAAGCAGACAATTCACCCCAGGCCTCTGTTCAGTGCTTTGCTTAACAGATAAATGAAAGACAATTTAAAATTTTAGCTCTCTGCTTCTTATTTTTAAGACTCCATCTTCTAGGGAAGTTTGTGATACTGTCTGATCTTCAGAGTTTAGAATGGAAAACTTCTGATGTAAAACAGTGCCATCGAATTTCTGCGTCTCCCAATGGAAATCTTTTGCTGTGTATCTTTCCTTTAATAATAAATAATATCACTCACCTCTCACAAACGTGTGGTGGCACCAGTAAAGTCTCCATGAATTCCATCAGTATTTGTGTAATAAATTGATACTCCGGAGTGCACTTCAGGAATTAGGGCAGAAATACTATTGGAGGAACTACAACAAACCAAGGAGCCATTACCATAGTATGTGCAAGGTATCAGATGTACAGTGAGTCGGCTTACTGTGTGGTGGAGCACAATTTATAAATAATATTCACAAAGGTCAAGACTATAGTTCTAGGTAGTTGTATGTGTTGAGGGCACAATTACGCAAGGAATTATAGGGAATGCTTTGGTCGGTTCAGGCTGTTCGTTAAGCTGACACATAGCAAAAACCACAGACTGGGACACGTGAATCGAAGGCGCTAATGAATGGTGGGAAAAGCTTTTATAAAATGTGTTTTTGATGTGGACCTCAAATAAACTCCGCTACCATTGTGTAACCGGGTGACAGATGAGTGGAAGGACAGGACTGATTACATGTTTTATCCTTCACAATATTTATTAAAAACATTTCACAATAATTATCAAGTATCATGGTCAAACTAAAAACAATAAAATCAGATGTCAATACTAATTAATTGTTTTCAAAAATCAAATCAAGCTCCTTATGTTTTCTTCAAATGTCAACAAATAACTAACCTACTCACAGATTGATTCCAGCAGCTCCAAAGCTACTAACAAGTAGGTAGTAGCTATTTTGTAACCCAGTTGACATAGCTATGGTGTTGGGACCTCATGATATTGAGCAACACTGCCACCTTGATCGGCAGGCGATATCAGTGTTCTCCCTGGCTGCTATTACAGTCTCAAGCACTTGCTCGATATCGTTTCATCTCTCCTCAGCCCAAGAAACTCCGACGCCAGGTTAGTCATGGGGCCTTTGGTCGAGCTGGCACAATCGTGCGCTCTAAATGGCTTAGCAGTACTGCTCAAAGCGGACGACAGGAAATTAAAATACCACCAATGGAACAGCGCTGTATCCATGATAGCACAGTAATATATTCCAGGCATTGCACTTTTCTTTGTTTTATTACATATAAAGCAAAGCAAAGCTCTGATTTCTGGCCCTGAAGGATCAGTTGGCATCGACCATCTGGCATCCTTAGACAATGGCGTCATTGGATGCAGTCAGCATACCGTTCTGCCTACCGTTGCCAGCTTTTTTGATCGTGGAGCTGCTGCTTCTCATTCAAACAGCTCCCAAACTGGCCTCATGAGGTTTAGTGCACCGTAGTTCAATCCTCCCGCCAAGGAAAATCCTTGACGGTATCAGAATCGATCAAAGGTCCTCCGCAAACCTGCCAGAGACGCCGATCACTGACTGTCAGCTATGGAGGGGGTTTATTACGTGTATCAGTCCTTTTTATGCATCCGGGGCATGGCACAAAACCATCAAGCATCTGTACTCTGCTATTCCAAAATTAAAAATATGGTTCGAAAGAACAGGGTGCTGAGAAACATATATTGGAGCTCTACGGCGTAGCAGCGAACACTTTACCTTTCTGCTGGTCAGAGCGTCACAACACGATGCCTTTAGCGACTGAAGTCTTGGACGGCAGCAATCTGTTATTAATGGCGCGCACCTGAAAAATGCAAGTACAAAGTCTTCCTTCCGTTCGACTTATTACGAATGCAGGTACTTCCCTATGGGCCTCTGAAACCCCGGTGGATTCCAGAGTGCAGATGGACCCATTTGCTGGTGTGACAAACCAATTTGACTCCATCCGACGACTACGCATGACGGAATATGTCAAAAGTTTAGACGACCGACTCAAGAAAAATAAGTACACCCACACATCACTCCCTGTTTCGAGTTAGGGATGTCTTATGTATTATTTTTTTGCCGCAAACACTTCATGCATATTGTTGCGATGTGCAGTTTATGCCAGCATTAATTCAATTGCATTTTACATCTACATCTACATCCATACTCCGCAAGCCACCTGACGGTGTGTGGCGGAGGGTACCTTGAGTACCTCTATCGGTTCTCCCTTCTATTCCATATTGTTCGTGGAAAGAAGGATTGTCGGTATGCCTCTATGTGGGCTCTAATCTCTCTTATTTTATCCTCATGGTCTATTCGCGAGATATACGTAGGAGGGAGCAATATAATGCTTGACTCCTCGGTGAAAGTATGTTCTCGAAACTTCAACAAAAGCCTGTACCGAGCTACTGAGCGTCTCTCCTGCAGAGTCTTCCACTGGAGTTTATCTATCATCTCCGTTACGCTTTAGCGATTACTAAATGATACTGTAACGAAGCGCGCTGCTCTCAGTTGGATCTTCTCTATCTCTTCTATCAACCCGGTCTGGTACGGATCGCACACTGCTGAGCAGTATTCAAGCAGTGGGCGAACAACTTACTTCCTTTGTTTTCGGATTGCATTTGCTTAGGATTCTTCCAATGAATCTCAGTCTGGCATCTGCCTTACCGACGATCAACTTTATATGATCATTCCATTTTCAATCACTCCTAATGCCTACTCCCAGATAATTTATGGAATAAACTGCTTCCAGTTGCTGACCATCATTCCATTTTCAATCACTCCTAATGCCTACTCCCAGATAATTTATGGAATTAACTGCTTCCAGTTGCTGACCTGCTGTATTGTCGCTGAATGATAAGGGATCTTTCTTTCTATATATTCGTAGCACATTACACTTGTCTACATTGAGATTCAATTGCCAATCCCTGCACCATGCGTCAATTCGCTGCAGATCCTCCTGCATTTCAGTACAATTTTCCATTGTTACAACCTCTCGATATATTATCATACACAAAAAGCCTCAGTGAACTTCCGATGTCATCCACAAGGTCATTTATGGATATTGTGAATAGCAACGGTCCTACGACACTCTCCTGCGGCACACCTGAAATCAGTCTTACTTCGGAAGACTTCTCCCCATTGAGAATGATATGCTGCGTTCTGTTATGTAGTAACTCTTCAACCCAATCATACAACTAGTCTGATAGTCCATATGCTCTTACTTTGTTCATTAAACGACTGTGGGGAACTGTATCGAACGCCTTGCGGAAGTCAAGAAACACGGCATCTACCTGGGAACCCGTGTCTATGGCCCTCTGAGTCTCGTGGACGAATAGCGCGAGCTGGGTTTCACACGATTTTATATCATCATCAGTAATTTTATACGCCGTTTTGGTTGTGTTTCCGTTTCTTTTAAAGCGATTGCATCAAAAATAAAAGTTAAATCGCATAGGCATAGCCCTCGTCACCAGCCAGAAGTCGGAAAAAGAGGAAGAGATAGCCTGTCACGACAAGTGGATACAGCCTAAATGTCGCCAGGTAATCATATAAAGCGCAAGGTTACGATGACAATGAATATCCGTTCACACGCAGTAGCTATGTAGGTTGTCGACAAATACCGGCTAGGGCCAGACAGACGTACTGTGGGACAACAGCAGAGGCAAACAACAAAGACTCCGATGCTATTGTTATGAATAGAATAGATGCCAACAGATGGGACAGGGTGCTGAGCGGTACGTAATTCACGTGAGAAGCCTTTATGAGGAATGCCGGTTCACGGCAGCGAGTGCCACTGGGAGGTACAAAGGGACCAGAGGACCCCCTGCAGCGGGCAGCCGGTTTGTGAGATTAAATGAGGCAGCGCTGTGCAGTCCGTTCACATCCGCACGCAGAAGGCTTAATACAGTTCAGAAGACGCACTGAAGCGGATTTAATTATATCCCGTACAAATGCACTGATTTTCATTTGATGTTTGACGCTTGTCGGACAACCGAAATAATTCTGACACAATAGCACGCTCAGCTAACCGGCTGATAAATGGAAACAAAAGTAAAAGACTTCTATATGATAATGGTTTTTCTTTTCTTTCAGTTCATCAGTATTTACAAGTTTGACTCTGTCATCCATTTTTCAATCTTATGCTAATAGTGTCGCCGGCCGGAGTGGCCGTGCGGTTAAAGGCGCTACAGTCCGGAACCGCGTGACCGCTACGGTCGCAGGTTCGAATCCTGCCTCGGGCATGGATGTGTCTGATGTCCTTAGGTTAGTTAGGTTTAAGTAGTTCTAAGTTCTAGGGGACTGATGACCACAGCAGTTAAGTCCCATAGTGCTCAGAGCCATTTGAACCATCTAATAGTGTCATTTAGACGAAACTACTGTATCCACTATCCCCTATAACCTGTTTTTCTCGTTATCTTCTATCTTTCCCCTTTATCGGCCCTTTCAGTGTCTCTAATCTGTCATTTTTTCTCGAAAGGGTCTTCCATAGATACTTTACGCCATCTACTTCTTTCAGTACTTCTCCATTTCGTATTTTGGCTGTCCAATTAACTTTTAACACTCTCTGATAGGACCAAGATTCAAATGCTTCCAGTGTCTTCTTCTTCATGTTTTCGATGGTGCAGTGAGACTTCGACAAAGTGCTGCCCTTTGTTTCAGATGTATGCTTTAAGGAACACCTTCGACATTTCAACATCGACATCTAACACCAACAAGTTGCTTTACTTAACAAGGCTTTCTTCGCTTGCATCATACTTCTGATGTTTCCCTTCGAGCATCGTGCTCGATGTTGGCTTCTGGATAGCATAATTCTCTCACATCTTCCACTACTGTGTCGGTCAAAGTTGTGATACACTACTGCTTGCGAAAATTGTAACATATAGAAGGAATTGTCTGAAGCAGTCCAAAACAGGAGAATATGTGGAACAGTAGAAACGGAACAAGTGATGAACGAGGGGTGACATTGTCAATTTGAGGAAAACAGCAATGAAATTTTTGACAATACGTAAAAATCCAAACAATTTATGGTCGTTAAGTACTGTATGGTTTAATTAAAGTGCAATATTCACAGAGGCCCTGTATGGGCTATAATTATGGTATGGCAGACAGACTTGGTAGATTTTCCATCGCGTTAATGCGGAACCGGTTTACACTGAAAAAAGGTTCCAATTTTGGCCAACAGGTGCACATTTGACGCTGTGAGTGCAAGAAAGACGTACAGAAATGTTTGCATGTGTAATATATTAAGAAAGAGACGTGGGCAGGAAAGATCAAACAAATGGGAAAGGCATAATGTTGATTTTATAGTTAACAGCCGCTTACGCAGTTTGTTCAGTTCAGCAGAAGAGATGTCGACGAGACGCTATACAGCGCCAGAGTTGCACCTGGTGGCCAAAATTGGCGACAGAAGAGGATGTCGAGGAAGGGCAAGGCGACGTCTTTTTCTAGATTCATAAGGAACTAGAGGGTGCTGTTAAAATTACGAACATGTCGTCAGCTTATCGAGAGAATTAACGGGAAAATTTCATCGAACTTCTGTAAAAAGAGATTTGCAACTGCTAAATCTAATGGACTACACATCGCAGCACAATCCATCCATTTAAAACTGATTGTAATACTAGCCATTGTACAAATAATAAGATGAAGTAAGATTGCGCCTAAACAGACAGATCACGTCAATTTCAAAGATTGGAATACTATGACCAAAGAGCGTTTGATAGACTCATTCGTAAACATCGCAACCACGTCAAAACTGACCATTATGACCTCACAAAGTCGAAGACAGTTAATTTCGACGATAAGATCGACTGAGTTCTTAATATGATTTGCACAGTGGCCTACATGCTGTACGAGAAGACTGACCAAGTGTGATCTAACAAAAACCAAATCTTGTAAACATAGCCTAGACGGATAGAGAGACTATCTATCCAGGTCATCTACAGAGTAGAAGCAGTTGTTAAGTAGAGATGATTTCTATTTGATTTTAAAACTTTAATTCACAACGTAGGCGGTCAAATATTTTTTTCTTTGGCTGCACACGTCATTGCTTTCCGTGAAAGACAAAGTTTAGAAGCGAATAGAGGAGACTGTTTTCTCCCTAGTGTTATGTTTACAAACGCTATTATGATCCAATTCTGCTTAGTTCTTAAGGGCAAGGTTCATAACAGAGTATAGGTATCGAGAGACTTTTGTCACTATGCCTAATTTTTCGAATAGTTGCCTGCGTGAATTTCTACGATTAACGACAGATACATCTTACAGTATGTTTCTGTGCAGTGAATTCTACGTATCTATGTATGGACTTTTGCAGCTCTGGTGGGCTTGAGGAGAAAGTGTTTCTTCACTTAGGATCCCATTGAGAAACACATATATGATGGTAGTTGGCTGAAATGGTCTGTGTTAACTGTGGGTCAGTTATTAGGCCCTTTAAATGTATACGCTGAGCACAGGCAACAATATTTATTCAGCAATAACTGAAACGGAAACCAGGAGACCTCCTGACAGCTGTCACACACATTTATGTGGTAACTACGCGACAAGATTTAACTTTCAGACGAGACTCGTGGAAGTAAAATACTGCAGGAAAGCTGCAGAATAATTTATAGTCATATGCTCCTGTATCCTGGTGGCGCACGGTGGACATCAAGTATATTTACGCAGTTACGTGGTCTCGCCTCCCACCAAGTACCGGAGTTGCTCAAACTGAGGGACGCGAACTTCTAGTACAGTTAAGGCGCAGGTGGCTATAACCAGCCCAAGAAAAATCAAGCAGGCAACAGCCTGGTACCATAGATACGACCCCAACGACCTCACCAATGTTCAAGGGTAACAATTGTAATGACATTAATTACAGAAACTTATCAGCTTAGGCCGGCCGGAGTGGCCGAGCAGTTCTAGGCGCTACAGTCTGGAACCTCGCGACCGCTACGGTCGCAGGTTCGAATCCAGCCTCGGGAATGGATGTGTGTGATGTCCTTAGGTTAGTTAGGTTTAAGTAGTTCTAAGTTCTAGGGGACTGATGACCTCAGAAGTTAAGTCCCACAGTGCTCAGAGCCATTTGAACCATTTATCAGCTTATTTCTTTCAGAATTGTTTTTATTGTCGTCAGTTCAAAGACTAGTTTAATGAAGCTCTGCATGCTAGTGTATCCTGAGCAAGCCAGTTTAGCTCTGCATAACTACTACAATTAACGTCCATTTGAACCCCCTTACTTCACTCAAGCTGTGGTCTTCCTCTACAGTCCCCCACCCATTCCCCCCACTATGCCTTCCATTATCGGATTGATCTAATCATCTAACATTCAGCACTCTGGTGTAACAATAAATTTCAAAAGCGTCTATTCCTTCCTTGTCTGCACAACTTTTCATTCAACCTCCTCTTCCGTACAGGGCTATATACAGGGTACCATATTTTGAGAAACGACTTTTGAACACTTAATTTTGTATTCAATATTAACAAATTTCTCTTTTGCAGAAATGCTTCCCTTGCTATTGTTAGTCTGAATTTTACATCTTCTATACATCGACCATTGTCAGTTACTTTGCTACACTAATAATGCAGTTCATATACTATTTTTCGTGGCTCACTTTTAATCTAATTCCTACACCATCATGTGTTTTAATTTGTTGTTGGTTGGTTGGTTGTTTGGGGAAGGAGACCAGACAGCGTGGTCAGCGGTCTCATCGAATTACGGAAGGATGGGGAAGGAAGTCGGCCGTGCCCTTTCAGAGGAAGCATCCCGGCATTTGCCTGGAGTGATTTAGGGAAATCACGGAAAACCTAAATCAGGATGGCCGGACGCGGGATTGAACCGTCGTCCTCCCGAATGCGAGTCCAGTGTCTAACCACTGCGCCACCTCGCTCGGTTAATTTGTTGTACTTTTATTCGTATTCATCTTAAAATCTGTTCTGAAGACATTACTGACTCCGTCCAGCTGATCCTCAAAGCCCGTTTCAGTCTCTCACAGAATTACAATGTTATCGGCGAATACTGCTCCTTGGACTTTGATTCCCTTTCCAAATTTCCGTTTGGTTTTCTTTACTACTTGCTCAGTGGGCAGACTGAACAATTTGGGACAAAGGCTACATCTGCGTCGCAGTCACACCTAACTTATTGTCTCCCATGATAATTTCTAACTGTAGTCTGGCTTCCGTACAGCTTGTAGATATCACGTCGGTCCCTATACCGTCATCGCCGCAACGATCAGAATCTCAAGCATCGTGTATACTCAATTTTGTTAGAAGCTTTCTCTCAATTTTCATATGCTGTGAAACGAGATGGGCCTTTCTTCGGCCCATCTTGTAAGATAAGTCATACAGCTAGTGTTGCGTCGCATGTTCATACATTTCTCTGAAACCAAAACTAATATTCTCCGAGGTCGTCATCTACCAGACTTTCACCAATTAGCACGATCGTCAACATATATATATATATATATATATATATATATATATATATATATATATATATATATATATATATAGCTTGTGGTGTCACCGCCAGACACCACACTTGCTAGGTGGTAGCCATTAAATCGGCCGCGGTCCGTTAGTGTACGTCGGACCCGCGTGTCGCCACTATCAGTGATTGCAGACCGAGCGCCGCCACACGGCAGGTCTAGAGAGACTCCCTAGCACTCGCCCCAGTTGTACAGCCGACTTTGCTAGCGATGGTTCACTGACAAATTACGCTCTCATTTGCCGAGACGATAGTTAGCATAGCCTTCAGCTACGTCATTTGCTACGACCTAGCAAGGCGCCATTATCATTTGCTATTTATCTTGTGATGCATGTACCGTCAGACCGATGTTCACCTATAATGGATTAAAGTTAAGTATTCCAGAAGCTACATACTTTTTTTTACTAGACTCAACTCCTTTAACTGTTCCAGACCTCACGCCAGCCTGCGTGAGCTTAAACGCATGCCTTTCGGCTATCTCATAGTGGCTTGGCTGTCTTGCCAAGTCACAACAGTTTGACGACGAGGATTTTGCGTTCGTATTGATACAGACAGCGTTACTTGTGTAATGGCTTCACCACCATCTCCAGATGTACTGTCCGAATTTTATCGTTTACAGAACCAGCAGACGCAGGCCTTACTGGATGCCCTTGGACAGCTCGTCCAGGGTCAACGTGCAATGCAAAACGATGCGGCCGCCGCCGCTCCACCGCTACCGCAGCCACACCACGCAGTTGCACCACCTTTTCGTCCTTTTGATGCGGCACTGGAAAGCTGGACGGAGCGGTCACGCCAATTTGCATTCCATCTCGCCGCCTACAGAATTCAAGGTAATGAGCGGCAGCCTTTATTATTATCGTGTGTCGGAGTGTCCACCTACCGTGTGATAGTGAAATTATTTCCCCGATGCGACGTAGCAACTCTGTCCTACGACGAAATTTTGTCTGCATTGGATGCATATTTCAAAGAATCTGTCAATGTCGTTGCCAGACAGTATACGTTCTTTTGTACAAAACGTATGGCCAGTCAGACTAATAGGGAGTGGGTTGCAACCTTGCAAGGCCTTACTAGGGATTATGCTTTTAAATGTGAATGTGGACTCCCTTATTCAGATACTATGGTGCGTGATGCAATTGCACAGAACATTTCTGATGTTCGTATAAGGGAACAGATTTTGAAACTAGTTAATCCCTCCCTTCAACAAGTGATGGACATATTGGATCGGCAGGACACACTTGACTTTGCTCAGGAATCACTTGAAACTTCGCCACCCGAGTGTCAGGTTAACTGGCCCGCCGGGCGAGCTGCACGGAACAGTAAACAGTCCTCGCGCCCGGCCGCACTAAAGCCGCCTGCTTGCAGCCACGTGTCCCGCGCCAGCAAGCAAATGCAGTGAAATCATGCCCGCGGTGTGCTACTAGACATTCGCGTGAAAATTGCCCCTTCATGTGAGGCTATTTGCTTTTTCTGTAATAAAAAAAGGACATGTTGAAAGTGTTTGCCAGAAAAAGCTCCAATCGGAAGCTCAAAACCGTTCCAGGCCCTGTGCTTCGCGCCGGTATCAGCATCGAACCCAGGATACTCGGGCTCGTGCACCTTCGCCCATGGAAATTCATGTAGTTCATTCCACTCTGCCCAGTGCCACTCTCTCTAACAGTGCCTGTGTTCGTCCCACAAAAAGTGTGCGTCGACATCGACGGAAATCCCATCAAGTCGCAAGTGATTCTGTACCAGTGTCCGTTCACGTTGCACGAGACAGTTGCTCTTGTCGTCAACAGGACAATAAACTTTTTGTCGACTTGGCCATTAACGGCAAAGTGATCCCATTCCAACTCGATACCGGAGCTGCAGTTTCACTGATCAATCACAACACGTACAAACAGCTGGGCACACCTCCGTTGCGTGCCGCAAATGTTAAGCTCCGTAGTTATTCAGGACAAGCAATCCCTGTGTTAGGACAGTGCAGCCTTCTTGCAACATACAAGGGACAAACAAAACTTGTGTCATTTTACGTCCTTCTTTCTTCTTCTGGAGTGAACTTGTTTGGTTTCGATTTATTTCAGTTGTCTATCGTAAATCAGGTCCTATCAGTGAACCAGACTGTGCCTTCCGACAGTGTTTCTCGTCTATGTGAAGAATTTGCAGACATTTTGCACCGGGTCTCGGTTGCGCTAAGAACTACAAAGCACATTTGGAACTGAAAGTCAATGCGCAACCAAAATTTTTCAGAGCGCACAATGTTCCCCACACAAGAACATTAAACGATTTGGAATCACAAGGTGTAATTTAACGTGTGCAGGCTTCTCTCTGGGCATCACCCTTAGTAATTTTGTAAAAACCTTCCGGAAAATTGAGACTTTGTGTGAACTTCAAGGCAACAGTGAATCCCCAACTAGTGACTGCAACTTTTCCTTTACCCTGCCCGGAAGATCTTTTTGACAAACTGTGCCCGGGTAAATATTTTTCGAAGTTTGACCTAGCAGATGCTTACTTGCAAATACCGGTGGACTAAGAATCCCAGCGCGTTTTGGTGGTTAACACGCATCTTGGTTTGTACAGATTCAAACGACTGCCATTCGGGTGTGCACCCGCCCCTGCATTGTTTCAGCAATATTTACAAACTGTTTGTGCGTCGGTCCCTACTGCAGCAAACTATTTGGACGATATTGTGATCTCCGGAAAGACGGAAGAAGAACATTTCGCCAATCTCAGAACATTATTTCAGGTCTTGCGACAAAATGGTCGTCACTTTACCATCATCACAGACCACAAACCTTTGACATCGCTTTTTCATCCGACCAAGCCTGTACCTCCACGTACAGCGCAGAAATTCATTCGCTGGTCTATTTTCCTCTCGCAGTACCGCTACGATATCTTGTATCGGTCCACTGCTAAGCACGGAAACGTCGATGCGTTGTCCCGTTTGCCTGTTTCTGAGGATAGAGCATTCGATTCCTCCGAACTTGCTTGCATGTTCATTGATTCGGAAACCGATGACGTGGTCGAATCGTTTCCGATTGATTTTCGTCGTGTAGCTACAGCCACAGCTGCCGACTCTGTCCTTGCTACCGTTCTGCGTTTCGTTGCTACTCAATGGCCTTTGTCAAAGTCACGGATCGGGGATCCGTTGGTTCGCCGATTTTTTGCTCACAAGGAGAGACTTTTTGTACGACGTGGTGTTTTGCTGTTGCGTTTAGATAATGATCAGTCCAGGGTCGTGGTCCCACGTTCGTTGCAGTCCTCTGTCTTACGGCTTCTCTACCAAGGACATTGGGGTATAGTGCGAACGAAACAACTTGCTCGTCAGCACTGTACTTGGTTCGGAATCGATGCTGCGATTACGATTAAGTTCTCTTCTTGCATGGCGTGTGCCGAACAACAATCCGCACCTCTGCGGAAATTCTTTGCATGGCCGAAAGCCATTACCCCTTGGCAACGCTTACACATCGATTTTGCTGGTCCATTCTGGAATGCTCGAAGGTTGGTTCTGGTCGATTCATTCAGTAATTTTCCATTTGTTGTCCAGATGTCTTCCACGACGTCATCTGCCACCATCCAAGCGTTATCCGCTATCTTTTGCATTGAAGGTCTTCCACAGACTATTGTTTCCGACAATGGCCCACAATTCATGTCCGCAGAATTTCAGTCATTCTGCAAGGCCAATGGTATTCAACATCGGACGTCCGCGCCGTTTTCGCCACTGTCAAACGGTGCCGCTGAACGTTTGGTCAGGACTTTCAAGTCACAGATGTTGAAGTTGCAAGAGTCGCATTCTCGGGAGGACGCGTTATTGCTCTTTTTGTCCACGTATTGCTCTCAGCCCCGAGATGGTCGCTCGCCGGCTGAGTTGCTTCATGGTCGCCCTCATCGAACCTTGATGTCTTTGCTACATCCGCCGCATCAGGTTCCTGTGCAGCGGCAGACACCTGCTTTTGCCCCTGGCGACGTTGTATACTATCGCAACTATCGAGGTTCACGGCGTTCTTCGCTGCCTCGGCCGCGCGATGTATCTGGTTTTGGGGGCTCTGGTGAGGTGCGCCGGCATCTCAATCAGCTGCGCCTCTGTCGTCGCACGGGTTCTGCCGCTCCCCGTCTGCTTTCAGCGACGGTGCCGTCCGGTCAGCGCCCTGGGGACCCATCTACTGGCTCGCCTCATCCCCAGGTGTTACCGACGCTGCCTCCCATTTTGCCCCATGGCGACGCGCCGCCGCCGCCGCCTGTTCTCCCGCCGGCGACGCCCGCAGTGGACGCGTCGCTGCAACCGCCGGGCGCCTCCCTGGGTCACGCGCCGCCGATCGCTTCCCGTGACCAGTTGTCCTCCGCCATGGAATTCTTGCCCGCTCCGGACCATATGTCGTCTTCGCCCGTCGGGTGCCCCGGCTCGATGGAGGTCGACCCTTCGGCGCATACACCGCATGTTGGCGTGCACCCTGGTTTTCAGGCGTTTCCCAGCTCCCCTCGGACCGAATGGCAGGGTGCGGGTGGCACAGCCTCGCCTGTTGTTAGGCTCCCCACCTCGTCGCATACGTCAACATGGGTTCCTCTCCACGGCGGGCGGAAGCCTTATACCACAACCGTCCGCCGATTTGCGGGGGAGGAAAGTGGAGTCACCGCCAGACACCACACTTGCTAGGTGGTAGCCCTTAAATCGGCCGCGGTCCGTTAGTATACGTCGGACCCGCGTGTCGCCACTATCAGTGATTGCAGACCGAGCGCCGCCACACGGCAGGTCTAGAGAGACTTCCTAGCACTCGCCCCAGTTGTACAGCCGACTTTGCTAGCGATGGTTCACTGACAAATTACGCTCTCATTTGCCGAGACGATAGTTAGCATAGCCTTCAGCTACGTCATTTGCTACGACCTAGCAAGGCGCCATTATCATTTGCTATTTATCTTGTGATGCATGTACCGTCAGACCGATGTTCACCTATTATGGATTAAAGTCAAGTATTCCAGAAGCTACGTACTTTTTTTACTAGACTCAACTCCTTTAACCGTTCCAGACCTCACGCCAGCCTGCGTGAGCTTAAACGCGTGCCTTTCGGCTATCTCATAGTGGCTTGGCTGTCTTGCCAAGTCACAACATAGCTGCCAGTAAAACAACAGTTTTCAGAAACATTTAGAAAATCAGCCTCGGTATTGTATTTGTGTGTATTTCTGTAGTGGGCCAGTCTCTATCCCCCTCCTTCTTTCCGTCCTTCACCCCGTGTTATATTAGTATAACGGATTATGAGTGTCCCTGTATGATTTGGCGTATTACAGTGAAGAGGAGATACATTATTTAAACTACATAAAGTAATAGAAGTACCGACGTTCTTGTATGAAAATGAAAGTTGGACGCTTACTATACAACAGAACGAAAGGGAAGAAGTGCACAGATGCTTTTTCTGAGAGCACCAGTTGGCGCCACATTGCCTGATACGAAGAGAACAGCAAATACAGGGACTGTATTAAACATACTAATTTCAGTGAAGAGATGTATGTAATCTACATTGCGCAGCACAATTGAAAGGTCACTTTTTTAAATCCCGTAATTGTTTCCCATTGCGACGCGGAAGTTTGAAATTTGGTTAATTTCATCTGTAGCGGCGCAAAACCGTGGCACCCTGCGACGTTTGAAACAGGGAGGCGTCGACACAAGCCAGAAAATGGCCAGAGCTCAGAAGTTCATGTGAGCTGTAAGGTGGGTTAATGGTGTCACATTGGCTCCATATTTCACCACGAGTCTGCCCAGTACCACTGTTGACGTGCCATGTGATGGAAGGGCCATCATGCCGCCTCTTACACACCTTCGTTTGACGGCTGTAAGATGGCTGTTAGAACCACGCCACCTAGCCTTGAAGTCACGTGGGTTTCTTATAGGTGGCTAACGTTTTCAACACACCACCACTCAAAATCGACTGGAAAATGCCTCAGGAGGCAATATAGAAGGGTATCAATGAGAACATCCCTTCCCTAGGAGCGTTCATTTCCACACATTTCGCACTTGTAAACGACAGTTCATAGTGCGATGTACAACAGGGCGACATTCTTGACAAATTTTGCAATCCCCCCCACCGGAAGATTAAACCGTTTTCTAAGGACATCGCGGAGCTGCAACATCACGGAATGTGACCTCACCCCTTTGGAGCACATTGTGACCCAAGTTCTGCTTTTGTATACAGTGTTGAGCCATTAGGGACCGTTCAAAACCAAATGGTTCAAATGGCTCTGAGCACTATGGGACTTAACATCTGAGGGTATCAGTCCCCTAGAACTTAGATCTACTTAAACCTAACTAACCTAAGGACATCACACACATCCATGCCCGAGGCAGGATTCGAACCTGCGACCGTAGCGGTCACGCGGTTCCAAACTGTAGCGCTTAGAACCGCACGGCCACACCGGCCGGCCGTTCAAAACCATTCGACGAAATTTTTAACGTGATCCGAAGCAGAACAGCTTGTTCATCGTTTTTCGTAGACTTCTGTGACATGCGCATGGATGGGTACGACGTCAACACGTACAAATACGGAAAGGTTCCCTCTAAGATCCTCTCAAGTTCGGAGTCACCCTCTGTGCCATTTTAACTCCTTCACTGGGCTCGTTCGTCAGTCCCTAATCGTAGGCGGGCTAAGCAACCCGCTCCAAATAACCGCCTGCTGGCCACTGCGATACCAGAAAGGCGCTTGAAGAATTGCCTGGCTCGTCGGCGGGTGGAGATTGGTGGATCGATGTCTTTAAGCAGGGACATTTTCATCAAGTGAAATCGATAGAGATAAAGGACTGGGGAGGTCCCTGAAGGAACACTTTCCACATTATTCGCGTGTGCTTCAAAGTCGCACATTCCGTACATACACCACAGGAGGGCGGAAAACAATGACACAGAGTAAACACGTTCTCCGCTTCGGTACACCCCGCAGTGTCCTTGGAAAGGATTCGATCGTCTGGGGACCGTCAGCAGTGGCCTGAGTTTATTAGGAAACTCATCCTGTCGTACATCGCACTGCAAACTGCGTTATCGAACGCGATATGTGTGAAAACGAATGCTCTTAGCGAAGGGGTGATTTCATTGACGCCCTTTATGGACCTCCAGAGACCTTTTCGTATTGATTCTGAGAGGTAGATTGTTTTAAATGCTTTTTCTCGGGACCCGTAAGAAAACTGCGTGATTTCAGTGCTAGGAGTCGTGGTTCTGACCTCCATCTCGTAGTCGTCACACGAAGGGCTGATATGTGGGTAACAAGTGAGGTAACTACCTTCCCTTCGTGTGACACGTCCAAGGTGTCGTTGGAAGGATTGAGGTGGTATCTGGTGTCAATGTGACATCATTAACCCACCTTACAGCTCACATGATCATCTGAGCTCTGGCTCCTTTCTTGAATGCGTCTACACCTTGCAATCTGAAGCATCACTGAGTCCGAGAACGACGTCACAACGCGGCACGCGTTTTCACCTTTACAGACGACGGTTGGAGGCATGTCTGAACCAAATTTCAAACTTATGCGCTGCAATGGGAGACAATTACGGGGTATCAAGAAACTGATCCTGTAATTGTGTTGCATAGTAAAACGGAAATTGCGTGTAAAAAGAATGCAAGAAAAGGCAACAGTAGCGTCCGTGCTCAACTAAAGAAGCGGGAGGATCAATCTGTCAAAGAAAATCTTGATAAAGCAAAATATTTCATGGGGAAACAAACAATTTTATTCTTGGTGTTATTGGTGCCGATGATGATGTTTTCAAAACATAACTGTGTAAATGAGAGGTCACATGTTCGATCTCACTCATTAGGACAGAGTCGAATTCAATGAATATTTTGCCAAAGCCATATTCAGATCACAATGGAGGCACTGAGAACGATCCAAGAAGACATGTGACGCATTAAGATGATTTATTGTCGCCGAAAGGGGCAAAACGAAGTCGCATGCTGCCATCTAAACCACTTTTGCTCTTTAAAGGCACACTTCCGATAATAACAGAACAACCATATCCTTAGTGGAAAACACTGCAGGCAACATAGTCCGTCGCTGAGATCCCTGGAATGCCTAGCCGTCAGGAGTAGTAGAACTGGGGCCTTTCTTCAAGAAATTGAAGCAGGAAATAACATATTTTTGAACATTGCTATTACATGTAAATCTCTTTCAATGGGCTGAAATAGCATAAACATTAATTGTAAAAGGACAAAGATTCCTGGAAGGTAGATTATGATTTAACGTTCCATCGACGACGAGGTCATAAGAAATCAAGCACAAACTCGGATTGATAAAGGATAGGGAAGGAAACCAGCCGTGCTCTTCCGGAACACCTATCTCATCATTTGCCTCAAGTGACTTAGGAAAGCCACTGCAACCTAATATTGGGTAGTCTAATGGTGATTTGAATCAACATCCTCCTTAATGCGATTCCACTGTCCTACCACTGTGCCATCTCGTTCGGAAAATGCTCCTGCGTAGGTGACTACACGTATTGTAAGAATAATGTCGCCATCACTATGAACAGGAAAGCAGCTAACAGTGAGTATTGATAGGATGCAGAAAAGGAAACAACACCACATATTATTCCGTAAAATTACACGCCCAGGTCACTGCTTGATGAAACTGTTAGGATCTATAGAAAAAGTTGATGAACTTTGATAAAAATCTAAATAGCACTGAATGAATGAGGCAGTGTAGTGGAGGAAAAGGGGGCAAATTTCGATTTAGTACACAATATTCAGATTTTTAAAATCCATACAAGAATGAGTGTAAAGCAGAGAGATGTAAGACTCAAGGGGCCTATGAAATAAATTACGAATCAAGGAAGGAACGTTACTGACATGTGTTCTTAGAACACTCCTGTTTAAATTTATTGCTAAAAAAATATTGAAGGGAGTGGAGGAAATTTTCAGAAGCAGAGTAAAAGCGCAACGCAATCACGCCATTCAAATATTTGTACAGATCTTAACATATGTTATGAGTATTCTTTAGCGAGGACTGCAAGGGATTCTGGTATACAGGACAGAATGAGATTTCACCATCTGTAGAACTTCATCAATTTCTTTGGTACGATGATTAAAGTGCCGTTTCACTTTGGACTTCACAGTAACAATATTCGAGGTGAAAATCCCACGTTCC
Source organism: Schistocerca serialis cubense (assembly GCF_023864345.2). Classification (NCBI taxonomy): domain Eukaryota; kingdom Metazoa; phylum Arthropoda; class Insecta; order Orthoptera; family Acrididae; genus Schistocerca; species Schistocerca serialis. The sequence continues at coordinate 284,172,114 of NC_064643.1, read as the reverse complement.
AGCACGCTGCGTGCTGTTTCCTGCGTGGCACACAGCAGGAAAACATTTGTCACCAGGCCGGAAGAGGACTGTCAATGTGATAGTTCCATTGCATGGCGCACCGCTTAATACTGGGCACTACAAAAACAGATGAAACGGCGTATACTGATTGCTCTATTCACTCATAATGAGAATTCATCAGATAAAATATTTTTTACTGAAATTTATATCCTAAGACACAATTTTCTTTCTCAGTACCTGTATGGAATCTGTAGAATGAGGGCCGCGGAGGATAGCGGTGTGTGTGTTGTCCTTAGTGTAAGTTTGATTAAGTAGTGGGTAAGCTTAGGGACTGACGACCTCAGCAGTTTGGTCCCATATGACGTTACTACATTTCCAAATTTTTTGAAATCTCGTGTAAAGTTTGCTGGGATTCGCTAAGTACTCTCACTCTCAAATACCGGGTGAATAAAGTCCGGGTGTTTGTCCGCCGTCGTTACGCTGTCGCAACACAAACACACAGTTTATAATTATGATAATTGTCTTATTGTGCTAAACTTTTAACGTAGTGTTATATCTTCTAAAGAGCAGAATAACACAGTTTTTAAAATTTTCAGACTCCCACAGTAACCACGCGAAACATAGAAAATCAATCTTTTGTTGCCACTGGAAGCTGTTAGATGGGCAACCTGGAACTAGTATCGTTTTCCCGGATAATCGGTGCGTAATAGCGACAATATTTTACTTTTGTCATTGTTATTATTATTATTATACCTAATTTCATTTTGGCTTTTTTATAATTTCATCCCGTATTAATCAGTTAAGCTCTCTTTTCAACAAGATCTATGCCTGTTTCGACGTATTTTACATTTTCTCACCGACAAAGACGTAATCAATATATTTTATAAAAGTAAGTGTTCAGTGTGCTTGCCGCTAAAACTCAGAAACGAGTCCCGGTACGGTGAAGGGAGTTATATGGTATGGTAGCCCACTGTCCCCCATCCATTCAGAAGGTTCTCGTTTTTACCTAAAGGGCGTGCTTTTGAAGACGTAACGGCTGGGAAGTTTCACTCTATAGAAATTTCTAGAACATTCCAGAACATTCGAGAGTGCTCGAGAACATTGCAGAACATTCGAGAGCATTTATAATGTTCCGGAATGATCCACAATGACCCGGGATGTTCTGGAATGTCCGGAACAGTATGGAACATTCGGGAAGATTCCAGAATGTTCGAGAATATCCCGGAACATCCCACATCATTGTGGAACGTTCCAAAGCACTCTCGAATCTTGTGAAATGTTCTGGAACATTCTGAACCATTCGAAGCCCTTTTGATGTGTTCTAGAATTCCCCACTGTTTGGGCTATCCATTGGTGGGGGAATCCCGTCGTGGATTACTGATTTGATATGTATTTTAGACAAGCCCCAAATGAAAAAGGGGATGAGCTCTTGCCAGTCCTGAACGTCGAAATCAAAAGTAGCACCTAAAAAAAAAAAAATCACAGATGAACAGCGCGCAGCATGTTTAATTTCCCGAGGAACGAGAATAAGCAGTGAGAAGTAGAGAAACTGAAGAACAACGAAATGAATGGCTTAAAGAATCAAGAAAAAACACAAACACGTCGTAATCAGAAAAACGAATAACATCTGGCAAACTCTTATACCTTAACAAGTACTGCAAATGCGCTGGTATATGCATGCGTATTCAAATACAGAGATGTGTACACAGGCAGAATTAGGCGCTGCGTTCGGCGACGCTTGTATAAGAGAAGTGTCTGACGCAGTTGTTAGATCGTTTAGTGCAGGTATAATGGAAGGTTATCAAGATTTAAGTGAGTCTGAAAGTGCTGTTATACTCGCGCGCGAACGATGGTATACAGCATCTCCGAGGTAGCGATAAAGTGGGGATGTTCCTGTACGACCATTTCACGAGTGTACCGGTAGTATCAGGAATCCGGTAAAACATCAAATCTCCGACATCGCTGCGGCCGGTAAAAGATCCTGCAAGAACGGGACCAACGACAACTGAAGAGAATTGTTCAACAGAACAGAAGTGCAACCTGTAATACTTATTTTTGACCTATTTTGTATCTATATCGATATTTCTGTGTCAATTTGTAGTACTGCTTATGTATAATGTCGTATCTGTCATGGAAAATCTTTGACTATGTGTACATATTTCAGTTATGTGAATTTTTGAACGATGTTGTTACAATTATGCTTGTGAATTTAAATAACTACTGAAATGATGTTTATACAGGGTGTTACAAAAAGGTACGGCCAAACTTTCAGGAAACAATCCTCACACACAAAGAAAGAAAATATGTTATGTGGACATGTGTCCGGAAACACTTACTTTCCATGTTAGAGCTTCTCTTCAAATCACATTAATCATGGAATGGAAACACACAGCAACAGAACGTACCAGCGCGACTTCAAACACTTTGTTACAGGAAATGTTCAAAATATCCTCCGTTAGCGAGGATACATGCATCCATCCTCCTTCGCATGGAATCCCTGATGCGCTGATACAGCCCTGCAGAATGGCTCATTGTATCACAGTCGTCCACAATACGAGCACGAAGAGTCTCTACATTTGGTACCGGGGTTGCGTAGACAAGAGCTTTCAAACGCCCCCATAAATGAAAGTCAAGAGGGTTGAGGTCAGGAGAGCGTGGAGGCCATGGAATTGGTCCGCTTCTACCAATCCATCGGTCACCGAATCTGTTGTTGAGAAGCGTACGAACACTTCGACTGAAATGTGCAGGAGCTCCATCGCGCATGAACCACATGTTGTGTCGTGCTTGTAAAGGCACATGTTCTAGCAGAACAGGTAGAGTATCCCGTATGAAATCATGGCGGTGAATCGAGGAAGTACAGTACATACTGACGAAACTAAAATGAGCTCTAACATGGAAATTAAGCGTTTCCGGACACATGTCCACATAACATCTTTTCTTTATTTGTGTGTGAGGAATGTTTCCTGAAAGTTTGGCCTTATCTTTTTGTAACACCCTGTATAATGTACTACAAATAACTTGGTCCATAGTTCAGGGAATGTAGTGTTGAATGTAAAAGATGTGGGGAAGCGCCGCAGCTACGGAAGTAGCCCTGCGGAGTGGAAAAGGTGTGGCTGGTGCACAAGTGGGAACTCGTCCTTTGTGACGGGTAAGGAGTGTGGTATGAGCAGTGCTGTATTTAACATCTCGCTAGCACTAGCTGATCATTGTGGCTCATATTCCTGGAGTATTCATGCCAGAAGAGTTAAGGGCAGTATTTAGCGGGCTCGGATGCTGCATTTGGTGATACCATTACCATGGCTTGTTTTTGGCCCTATAAAAATATAATTCCGGCGCCAAGAAGATATGCAACGGGGCGAAGCCAATAGTATTGCTTTGATTGCATCGCCGCCAGGTTAACATCCCATGCAAATTGCGCCGCCAGTGCCACATGCCTTCCACTAAGCCGCGCGGGGTAGTCACGGGGTTTTGTCAGGGCTCCCCCGGCGGAGGTTCCAATCCTTCCTCCGGCATGGGTGTTTGTGTCGTCTTTAGCGTAAGCTAGTTTAAGTTAGATTAAATAGTGTGTAAGCTTATGGACCGATGATCTCAGCAGTTTGGTCCCATAAGACCTTATCAAAAATCTCCAATTTTTTCCTTCCACTAAATTGTTTGTATTTGTAAATGGACCAGGTATTTGTGAAATTTGGTTGATTTTAATAATAATCGTGGTGTTGCTAAAAACGCTATCTTACACCGGTGATTATCCCAAACTACAAACCTGGACATGAATCGTATCCTAGTTAATTTAATTCCGAGTGTCCTAAGAGAAAGTGGTTGAACTTGAGTTTAAGGTTGTGTTGTCCTTTGCATAGCCAATTATACTTTTTAGTAGGTCAAAAGACTTCTAATCAAAGCACATTTGTTGTTTAAAGTGTTTAATTTGTTGTACTTTGCTTGATTCATAATTGATGATGAGAACACTTACCATTTCTCATACATACTGGGATAGTTTTGTTAATGAGCATGGTCCTTCAAACCACGAAAGTTTAAGTTGTCCTCATGTACTAGGCTAGTCAGTTAATGAAGCAATGCAAAGGCTCCTTCAGAGTCAGTGTAGTTAGATCTGCATTCCGTTTAGTTGCTTCAAACCGAGTCTAAGAAAGAACTATTTATTGTGTTATCTATTCTAACGCAAGTTGGTTAATGCAAAGGCATAGAGACCCTGTACTAAGCAATGAAGTTATAGGGTATGATCATCAGCTGACCCCTTGATTTAAATTCAGAATCACTTCAAGCTTTTCCCTGTTCAGTACTGCCACTAGCTTCATGTGCGTCGGTAATTGGTTTTATAAACTGTTGCACCTAATTGATTTAAGGTACATGTTGTTGAGAGGCATATGTTACAGTTGGCTATCTCTTTGGCCATTTGTTTGTCTGACTTCCAAGTCAGCAATACATTTATCTGCAAGGTTAGGTTACCGTGTTGTCGTGTGAACGGGTATAAAGAAAGAGTTTTGTGTGTGTGTTTGTGTGTGTGTGTGTGTGTGTGTGTGTGTGTGTGTGTGTCAGGAAGGTTAGGTTAGCCTTAGCACTGCCGTCTACTTTATTATATTGCTTGACACAAGAATGCCTAATTAGGCTGGCAGCCGATATTAATATGTAAAGTTACAACTTGCTTTTGTGCTGGGAGAACGTCTGTTGCTAACCCTCTTGTTTAGTATTGGTTACACTGTGCTGCAGTGTTTCAGAAACGAACACCAGTTTGATTGTTCTGTTTCCAGTAGGTTATCTCACGATCACAACTTCTAAAAAATTCCTCGCAGAGGAATAAAGTTAGCATCGATCGCCGTTTAAGGTAAGAGGTGATACCGTCACAAACCCTTCTGCAAATTGCTGCATATTTCAGTGATGGGCCATCAACAAGTGTGAGCGTGCGAACCATTCAATGAAACACCATAGATAGGAGGTTGTTCAATTTAATGATAAGTTATAGATGTTAGTACATGGATCAAACGTTGAAAATTATTTTATTATCATTTTCGGGTTGGGTTCTTTATTTCAGCTTGTCTTTTTTCTGCGTTTGTAATGGAGCAGAAGGCCCACTCGTGTACTCTTGATGACTGCACGACACAAAGCTTTACGCCTCGCCTGGGCCCATTAACATCAACATCGGACTATTGATGACTGGAAATATGATGCCTGGCTGGACGAGTCTCGTTTCAAACTGTATCGAGCGTGTGTACATGTACGGGTATGGAGACAATGTTGTGTCAGCAGGTGACTGTTTAAACCGACAGAGGCTTTGTAATGGTGTGCGGACTCGTGCAGTTGGAGTGATATGGGACGCTTGATACGTGTAGATACGACTCATATACGTGACATGTACATTAGCATCCTGTCCGATCACCTGCATCCATTCATGTCCATTGTGCTTTCCGACGGACTTGGGAAATTCCAGCAGGACAATGCGACACCTCACACATCCAGAATTTCTACAGAGTTGCTCCAGGAACACCCTCCTGAGTTGAAACACTTCCTCTGGCCACCAAACTCCCCAGACATGAATATTATTGAGCATATCTAAGAAGCCTTGCAACGATCTTCACCCCCTCGTAATCTTACGGATTTATGAATAGTCCTGCGGGATTCATGGTGTCAGTTCCTTCCAACACTACTTCAGACATCAGTCGAGTCCATGCCAGGTCGTGCTGCGGCACCTCTGCGTGCTCGCGGGGGCCCTACACGATATTAGGCAGGTGTACCAGTTTCTTTGGCTCTTCAGTGTAGTTAGAATAAGTTTTCAGTATTTTTTTACCTCTTATACTTCAAAGTGTATCGTTTTATTCTTCTTATTCAGTCTTATATCAACTCCCTCTGCGAAGCCGGGTACCCCAACCAGCACTGAATAAAATTAAGTCCAGAATTTACGTTTTTAATAAATTGAAACTGAAATGGAAAACGATCTTAACATTTATTAATTAATCTGCTTCCGCTGCAAAACAGGTTTTGTGCGTATAGAATTACTGCTTGTTTTTCTTAAAAAAAGATTAGTTCTCTTTTTGGTGAAAATCGTGGAAACACTGGCTATTTGAAGAGCCACAATCTCCAGAACTCGCGCTTTGCACGGCGAGAACGACTTGAGTGAGTCATCCGCGCGAGCCTCCGCGGAGCTGCGGTGCTGATACGAGGCAGGAAGTGTGTGAAGTCATTGAGAGAGAGAGAGAGAGAGAGCTGCATCAGCGGCAGCCTGCAGCGCCTACCTTTCTGGATGAATGCAACAAGTGTGGCGGCGGCGGCGGCGGCGGCAGCAGCAGATGAAAAGACAAACAAGGCTCCGTCAATTCTGAAGACGTACCTGCAACACAAGGAGAAACGGCCACGTCAGCCATGCATGCTTTTGTTACAGACTGAACAGCGTCTTGTTCCAAGGCGAGGAAAGTCAGTCCGGGTCAGTCTCTCGTCCCCAGCTTGCTGGTCCCTCTCTCGTCCGCATTTGTTAGGCAGTTAGTGTCTGTCTGTCGTTCGGAGTGCTAGTATGTGTGTCGTTCGGATCAACCGTTAAAGCCGGCAAAATGAGAGTCTTTCCACTCCGCTAGAAAGAGAACTCAGCGAGTGGTCGCCCGGTCGGGGCTTAGTTCCTGCGTCTGAGCGTTAGGCCGCCAGTCTGCTCGAGTTTGCTCAGGCAATGGTCATTGGCGGTAGGATCGATCGGTTGGTCGGTCGCGCACTGAGACACAAGGTGACTTGTCCGTCTTGAGCGTCGGCGCATGTGAGGTCGCCACGTGAGTGTAGTGGGCCGCGGCGTATCGCGAGGATTAGTGACTTCGCGGTCGACACGAGAGCGACAGGAGTCAACCCACGACATCGGCCTGGCCGGTGCGAGCTGCGACGCCGTGAGACGGGAGATCGGCGTACGTCCCTGCGTCCGTTGAAGCGGCTGAGAGCGGACGGTTCGGGAGAGCGATTTGCGGGTGCTGCGCCAGGTCTTCTCGAGAAATCGCAGTTCATTAGAAGTTAAGTGATTGGTGATATGTTGTTTGATTTACTCTTGCTAAATTCTACTTGTTTTCTTTGGTCAGGTCACTAACCGTTTTGCTTTGGGGTCGTCCCACCATTATTCTCCGTTTGCCCACCCGCGGGAAGGTGGTTGTTTATAAATTGGGTGGTCCGTTTTTCCCTTGTGGAGTAGGGGTGGGTTAGAGCAACCTGCGGTTCGGGTTGTTCGGTAATCTTCCTATCAATCTGCCGTACGTTAGTAGCTGCCTCTGTCATGTTTGACGGATTTGGTGTGTTAACGAATTTATTGCTTGGAGTGTAACGACATACCTGAAATATGTTTTTATCGTTGGAAACTTTGATATTATTACCTATGATCTTGAGAGGCCGTATCTGTATACTGTAGAGCATCTTAATTATCGTTTGGCCAACCTTGTAGAATTTTATATAAGATTGCATTTCATAGGCTTTTATTTAAATGATCATTTTAGTATATAAAGTTGCCACCGTTTCACCGTAAAACTTTTCTTAGAAGTTAAAATCAAGTTGCACCTTCGGTGACAAGGTTAATATTTTAATTGTTAGTGTTTTGTACCATTTCCATCCTTCCTACGGGGGGTGCATAGTTTGTGTGCTTGTGTAAATTGTTAAAACTCAATTTAAAGTAATCTGGTGTGTTGCAGATTTGCACCAATGTAGTCTTTCAGAGGCTGTTGTGAGCGGTCGTAACTACGGCCATGTAAAAAGGGAGCAGCAAGGTTCTCTTCCCGAAAGCTCATACAGTCAAAACTTGTTTCTTTCTGCCTATAAATAAATTGTAACTTTGATATTTAGAGGGTGCCTTCTGATTATAATGCTTTTAGGCACAATTAAAGAGAATAAAATTTCCATTTGTTAAAAGGAATTTGGTTATGATTTCATCAGTTACTCCCTGGCAACTACTTCCATGCTCACATGGTGTGATTAAATGTGTTCTTGATGAATCGCTAGTAAATAAAATAAATTCTTAAGAATATCCTTTGAAAATAAATCACGGTTCATCGCTGGAGGTTAAGAATTCACACAATACAGGATGCGGCGCTGAAATCTGGACAAATTTAAATTTAAATTCGACGCCATGTTGTAGTTCCACCAGAGGTCGCGGCTGGCGTTCTTGAAAGCCATAGGCATCTATTAATGTCGGGACCTCAAAATGGCTGAGATGTTAAGGACAAGTTCGGTGTACAACCGACGAGCCACAATTATGTAAAGTCATCGCGCTGGGCGTACGCCCCGTGAAATAGTTCGATTCTCTGGGTACCCGAGATCAATTGATTACGATACTACGGCCAAGTGTAATGCATCGGAGAAGTCTGGGGAAGGTTTTGCTAATCCGCTGACGAAACATCATTCGAGGAATCGCATGTCGCGAACTGCGGCAGTCATCGAAAAAGATCAGGCGCTGATTTCGTAGGACCGGGGGCAATTGCTGAGGAAATTGGCGTCAGTATTGTCAGCGAAGAATGCATCGGGTAGCAGAGGAGGACCTCATACGAGCCATTTAGTCCAAAACTGGCGTTCAGCCTGACCGGGTTGCCTCCAAACGACTTCTGCGACAATTGTGTGGTTGAAGGCATATGCGGCACTCATCGGTGAAGAGAACGTGATGGCAATCCTGAACGGTCCATTCGGCATGTTCTTGAGCCAATCTGTACCGCACTGAATGGTGTCGTGGTTGCAAAGATGGACCTCGCAACGGAAGTCGGGAGTGAAGTTGCCCATCATACAGCCTATTGCGCACAGTTTGAGTCGTAACAGGATGTCCTGAGGCTGCACGAAAAGCATCATTCAACATGGTCATGCACCCGTAGTAGCAGCCCTTGGGCTACCTGAGCGAGGCATGTCATCGACAGCTCCTGTCTCTCTGTGTCTCCTCCATGTCCGATCAACATCGCTTTGGTTCACTCCGAGACACCTGGACACTACCCTTGTTGAGAGCCCTTCCTGGCACAAAGTAACAATGCGGACACGATGGAACCGTGTTATTGACCGTCTAGGCATGGTTGAACTACAGACAACACGAGCCGTGTACCTCCTTCCTGGTGGAATGACTGGAAGTGATTGGCAGTCGGACCCCCTCCATCTAATAGGCGCTGCTCATACATGGTTGTTTACATCTTTGGGCGGGTTTAGTGAAATCTCTGAACAGTCAAAGGGACTCTATGGAGCACGCATATTAGATCAGAAACGAAGATTGGGATTTTTGAAACTATTGTAGAAAGTACAGCAACGTATGGCGCAGAAACTTGGGAAATAACTGAAATAATTAAGAGCAGCTTAGTGACAATGGAGGTGGGATTTTGGGGTGTTGCTGTAGGTTGACATTCTGGAATAAAGTTAAGAAATTCTTCGGAAAAATGAATATGAGATCAATATAATTAAAATGATCAGAGCAAAATGAAAGATTAGAATGAGATGGAGATGAGATGGGCATGTATGCCGTTTGGGTGAGGAGAGATGGTCTAACGCAGTGGTTAGCACTGTGGACTCGTATTTGGGAGGACGAAGTTCGAACCCGCACCCGGCCACTTTGATTTCCCTAAATCGCTTAAGGCAAATGCATGGATAGTTCCTTCGAAAGGGTACGGCCGCTTTCCTTCTCCAGCCTTTCATGATCCGAGAGTGTGCTCCGACTCTAATGACTTCGTTGTCTGCAGGGCTTTAAACACTAATATCCTCCTACCACAGGGGGCCCATGATGATGAAAGAATGGCTCCCAGCTAATAGATGAAGGGGAAGGCCGAAAACAACATGGGAAGAGCGAGGCAGAAGTATTTCAGAGAGGAATTTGCAAGCGGAAAATTGGAAAAATAGGAGGCTTCGCAAAGTAGGGTACGAGAAACAACTGTAATGTCGCATTAAATTACAATAAAAGAAACGTTAAAATGCTTTCAGTAATTATTTAATTCCGTCCGTTTCCTTAAGAGGAAAAAAACACGCGTCGTCACGAAACTGACAAATACTCATCTCAATCAGAAAAAAATGTGTATACATATTGTCAACATTTGCGGCCATTCCAATACCATTCTGCTGAAAAATGTCATCACTATCCGGGAAGACATAAACATGAAAGACGCAAAATGTTCACGTCGCCCACAGCTGTCAAAGTGCCCATGGAAGCAGAGGTGAATGTCCCCCGTCTCCAACGGACTGCGTTCGTGGCTCGGCGCCTGTATGGAGCAGTCGTTTGCCAGGATTATGGTGTATCCAGACAAGACCATCGACATGTTGAAACAAGGTATGTGATTCATCTGACCCGTTTACACGTTTCCAGTGATACACGGTCCTCCCTCGATACTTCCGTGCCCACTACTGTTGAAGTGCTGAGACGAGATCTGTTATTTCAATGAATATTGAGCTTTTACCGCAAAATATTTGTTAGCCAAAATCGCATACAGGAAATGTGGTAATTAGTTTCGATCGTTACCGGTCATCTACAGATCGAAGTACATACAGCAGTGTCTAAGATAAGAGGAAGATCAAAACTAGTTATCACATTTCCCAAATGTGATCTTGGGTAATAAAGATTTTACGAAAGTAATCAACATTTTCCACAACTTTACTGTTGTTGGACGAATAAGGGAACATGTAGGGGTCGTCTACTGTGGAGACTCGTGTTAAACGAAGTGCGCTGAACGTCCCCTTATGCCTGCACCAGCACTGTACTCATCAATTGAATTTGTCTACAGCCGCCTAATTGAGATGTTATTTTGACTACCAGTTTTGCGCACTCCACTATGCCTATTCAATCTTCAGGCCCAAATGGATCTTCTAAAAATAAACGATATTGTCATACAGTACCACATATTCCTGGATGTACTGAATTCAAAACCGTATCCCTAGTACTTCATTCGAAAACATGATTGCAACTCCTATTTTTGAGAGATGTATATGGGGTCTGGAGATGGCATAGTGGAATGCTGAAAGTGGTAGTCAAAATAAAATAAAATAAAATAAGATCTCAATTATACGGCTGTTGGCAAATTTCATTGATAATCAACGTCCCATATCCTGTCTGATAGGGCGGGAAAGCCTCCAAACTTTACGTTCTGTAATATGACGTGGGGATACAAAACGTGTCGTCTACTCTTTTTACCGTCCTCCAACGACAAAAGTATCACACTAAAAGTCGGCCATTCGCCGTTTCCTAGATGCTCGTTCGCAGGCGCTGGATCACAAAAATCTACGCTTGAAAGCGGTAATGCAAGGTAATTATTTGCAATATTAAATGGGGGTAATGCAAGGTAATTATTTGCAATATTAAATAGGAAACACTTGCCGGAAGTTTTGGAAAATGTTAATTTCGTCACGACCCGGCTTTCCGCTGCTTATACCAACGACAGAAGACAACTGAGTGGTGCAAACACAAATAAAATGGTGAGGTTCAAATGGCTCTAAGCACTATGGGACTTCACATCTGACTTAGAACTACTTAAACCTACCTAACCTAAGGACATCAGAAATATCCATGCCAGAGGCAGGATTCGAACCTGCGTCCGTAGCAGCATCGCGGTTCCGGACTGAAGCGCCTAGAACCGCTCGGCCGCAGCTGCCGGCTAAAATTGTGTGCTATCTATGTAGATATTACTCATGCAGACAGGCAAGATAAAAAAAAAGAAGATACGCTGTATTTACAAAGGAAAGTATTACATTTTTATGACAAGCAGTTGTAGTTACATTTAAATAAAACCTAAAAATAAAGTTTGCTTTGTGGATTTGGCTACTGACAGAAGTCGACGATTTTAATGTAAGATGAGGAACCACAGTCCAATGTGTTTTTGTTCCACAGGATGTCCCAGACGTGTTGGTGCAAACTTTCACGGGTTGTACATGGCCTCTTGAAAAACAAAGCGAGGATAGGAACTCGTGTCCAGGAAGGTCGTCCAACGACGCTGTGGAGCCTCGAGGTTGCAGGCGATGGCGCCTACCGCTAGGCTGCCCCCCGGCAGCAGACGCGACTTTGTTCGCTGACAGATCATAAGATCTCACAATGTTCCCTGTTCTGAAAGTATCTTCGCGTTTGCTGCCGGATCCTAAAATCAACTTGACTCGATATTTCGGCGATCCAACGTCACCATCTTCAGGAGAATGCTGCTTCTGCTTATGAGTCCCGCTGAGAACTGACGCCAGACTTTTTTTTCTTTTTCTTTATTGTAAATTCACTCTGCGTACGAGGCGCGCCGGCAGCGGCCTACATATGCCGCTCTTCGGCCAATAGATACAACAGATAGACATAGAAGACATAGAACATAAAAAGCATGGTAATAAATGATGATGATTACACGATGGATTAGAAGCCGTTCAATGAAAGGCACTGTATACACAAAGGTAGTCATCAGTAGAACAGAAGAAGACATCCAGCTGGAGGCACGAATGTAGGAGGACACTGAAGAAAACACTGTAGCACAAAAAGAAGAAACCCTGACGCACAGAAACACTGGTGACGATCAGTGGCGAAGCACTCACAGACACACCGATGAAAGGGGGGTGGGGAAGCTGCCTCTGGGTGAAAGGGAAAGATAGCAGGGCACAGTAAGGAGGGTGGGGGGGGATGGAGGCAGCAGGAGAAAGAAGGGTGAGTGGGAGGGAGGGGAGATGGGAGTGGTTGGAATCCCAGGGAGGGGGGCGGAGTGGGAGACATGGGAGAGAGGAGAGGGGGGAGAAAGGAAGGTGAGGAGGGAGAAAGGGAGCCCTGGGGAAAAAAGGGGGGCTGGGAGGGGAGAGTCAGATCTGGTAGGAGGGATAGTTGGAGGAAATAAGGACATGATCGGGGGGTGGGGGGGGGGGGGTTGGCAGAAGCCACCTTAGGCAAGGGTACTGGGATTGTGATGGACACCAGGCTGCAAATCAACGTCCTATATAAGCCACCGTTCAGTAGCGCATGCGCCGCCCATCATGGTTGCTGTCTCCAGGAGTGGGAGGTGGCGCCGCCCTTAGTAGAATGCTGGTGGCAACGATATATCACACTCAGGGCCGCACCGAATAACTTTCAATTTTGATGCGGGATAGTACAGGATGCCACGTCCTGCTAAGAGGAAATCATTGTCTCTGTTAATTAAATTATCTGCCAACCTAATTTCAATCGTCTCTTTATACACACCGTTCCACAAAAACCAGAAATGTTGGCAAGTACCACAGTTTCGTCAAATATCATCCGTGTGCCACATTTAAGCAGTATTCTGCTACTGCCGATTTCTCCGTACCACAGTTTCGTCAAATTTCATCCGTGTCCCTCATTTAAGCAGTATTCTGCTACTGCCGATTTCTCCGTCTGCTATAGCCTCGTTCGGGCTAAAGTAATTTAAAACCCCAAGCTTCAGTGGTTCCTTCAGTGCACTCTAGCTCTAGCTTCGTTTTTAGCTGTAATCTATAGAGTTGCAAACCACAGCTATTACCTTTGATAGGGGGCGGACAAAAAATGGAAACACCAAAAATACATTACCACGCCTAGTGCGGTGTGGGAAATACGTTCGCCGGCCGGAGTGGCCAAGCGGTTCTAGGCACTACAGTCTGGAACCGCGCAACCGCTACGGTCGCAGTTACGAATCCTGCCTCGGGTATGGGTGTGTGTGATGTCCGTAGGTTAGTGAGGTTTAAGTAGTTCTAAGTTCTAGGGTACTGATGACCTCCGATGTTGAGTCCCATAGTGCTCAGAGCCATTTGAACCATTTGAACACATTCGCTTCCAAAACACCTTCCAGTCGCCTCGGAACGGATAAATACAGAGCTTGTATGGTTTCCAAGACAGTCGTACAACGTTATTGGCGCAATAAAGTGGCAACTTCAGGTAACGATGATGGAAGTGGATAGTGATCACGCACTCTTCTCTTCATAGTAGTCTACAAAGACTCGATAATATTGTGTGTCGTGTAGGGCCCACTCGTATAATATAGAATGCCTAGGAAGGTGTTTTCTCGGATAGCTAATCAACAATTTAAGCAAATCTTATTAATGAGGTTTATTACAGAAAACTGAATTGACAGTACTTAGCGGATTCGCAAGCAAATAGCGACTTGCAAATAAGCAATGTCCTTCGATATATGCGATTTCTATCAAGCAGTCACGACTCATCTTGTAGTGCGGTTCTCCAAGTGCGGCCGAGGCTAGCTGAAGAGACGCTTATATTCCCTTTGTACAGGGGCCGCTCCTGTTGTGGTGTGGTCCTAGTTAGCATACTATTGGCTGACGTCGTTTCACAGCCTTCTCTGCTGTTACGTTCCAGGCAGACGTGCCGACGCTTGATGTTACGCCGGAACATTGTGATCTGCTGACTGTGGTGGCCAAGGGAGATGCGATAATTCTTCCTCGTGCTCATAAAACCAGTCCTGGATGATTCTAGCTGTGTGAGCAGGGACCCAGTCGTCTTGGAACTCAGCAACACCACCCTCGAATACACGATGGCGTTAACTTGATCAGCTAAAGCGGTCACTTAATCCTCAGCAGTAATGTGACCTTGTTAGGTGATCATGAGGCCCATGGAATACCACGATATGGCTGCCCTAATCATCACCGAACCCTCGTCATCTTTCAGTCTTGGGATGTAAACTCAGTCATAAGTTGGGAACAGTGTGAACCAACACTCATCCGATGAAATGCTCTCAGTCCAGGTTATGTCTCCGACGCCACGTTTTACTATTAAGGTGTCCGCCCCCGGTAGCTGAGTGGTCATTGCGACAGAGCGTCAATCCAGGTTCGATTCCCGGCTGGGTCGGAGATTTTCTCCGCTCAGGGACAGGGTGTTGTGTTGTCCTAATCATCATCATTTCATCCCCATCGACACGCAAGTCATCGAAGTGGCGTCAAATCGAAAGACTTACACCCGGCGAACGGTCTACCCGCCGGGAGGCCCTAGTCACACGACATTTATTTACTATTAAGGGCACTTGCAACACTGATGAGTGGTTTTTGAATTCCAGATCACCCTGCGTTCCTCTGTCTCTAGAGATCCCTTCGTGGTGTTTGGAGCTGACAGCGTTCGCGAGAGCGACGTTCAATGAATTTTGCAGCAGTTATCCTCTTGTTTCTCGTCACAATGGCCTTCAATAACCGTCCGAGACGATCACTCAACACCCATCTTCGTCCGCATTGGGAGTTAGTGGTATAAATGTTCGATGCGGTGCCTCTTGAAACACCAAACTCTTTAGCTACCTTGGTTACGGGAGCCCCCACCATACGAACACCTACAATCTGCCCAGGTTCGAATTCACTTAGCTTCTACATAATGCACTCATAACTACACAGAATGCAGTACTGACCATTACTGTTTCTTACAAACACATTGACGAAATTTCACAGGTGCCTTTTGTGGTCAAATGCAACAGCACGACCTGTAGATTTGGCTGGCATCTGTATTTATGTTTCAGTATACATTTGCCGCGCTAGGTCATGTATTATTTCAAGTAAGCCTTATTATGGGCATTACTGTCTGCCTTATCAGTTTAAAATATTAGTAATTCTTTCGTATAACGTTGTCAGATTTTTATAAATACTTAATCAGAGCTCCGAAATTTTTGGGGTTTTACATGTTCTATGTGTAATTTAAAGTTATTGGTTTTTATGCTTTTATTTTCGTGTATTCTTTATTCTTTTCTACGGTTCGAACTTTGTATTTACGATGTATGGCCAGTATACTGCATTTCTTGTTTGCTTGGGTCAGTATTGGCTTTAAAAAATAAAATAATATTTCTCTGGGATAAAAAGTTTCACGCGTTGACGAGTTCCACTTCCATCTCCTCATTTCAGCATTTCTATATGGACAGTTTTGTGATAAAAGATGTTCTAAAAAATTTGAATCGGTATTTCCTAGTCTCCAGCTTATCTCGTATTCCGATAAAGGAATTCCCACACCTCCGCTTCCACCGCACATTGACTTTTCCACAGTGCTTGCTAACTACAGACTTGTATTTTACAATAACAGCAGCATATTTAAATTATTATTTTATAAGAAAGATAAATTACAACCTTTGGCACTGAGTAGTGTGTATAAAATCACACGCATCTTATATATTCGTGAGTAGGTCTAACATATGTGCGAGTCGCACGTCACCTTATTAGTGTTTCCGTCATTCAGTTGTCAGCTGTTCTGGGTCTAGGAAGCCGAAAGCCGGTTGGTGACCAAATACATAATAACGAACGTTGAAACAATTCAACAGCTACACTTGAAAATTTGTGGTCGGACTGCGACTGGAAACCCGATTCTCTGTACATCGCGAGAGGTCACCTTGACCATCTCTGTCATCAGGACAAGCTTCTCGTTCGAGTCACACTCTTAAGCGTGCTCACCAATGATAATGTGACCCTGCTCATTTTGCCCCGTTGGCTGCAGCCTCACTGTATTCCCGTAAGGGGACGAACGATCTTATGCGTCCGCATTGAAAAAGTATGCCC